>NC_135319.1:20432327-21662684 GCF_048772815.1 Callospermophilus lateralis | reverse complement strand
CAAGCATGAGACATCCCTGCTGGCAAGTTTAGCTAGAAGGAAAAAAAAAATGTTTATAGCTGGACCAAAGGAAACTAAAAACCAAAGTTGATAGAGCAAACCTATGTGGTAATGGAGAGGATCTAGCAGAGAGAGAAAAACTGATTGTGCAAGAAAAACCAGGAAAGACTGAAGAGGCAAGCAGGAGAAGAGAGGAATGAGTAGATAGGAAAACGACGGGCTTCAAATGAGTGATTTTGTGTTCTCTGTTGTGCACAGATGAATGGTTAGGTCAGGTAGAACTTTGGAGCCCAAATTAAGAAACTTGAGCACCCCCCCACCAAATAACAAGGAAAGATTTTAAGCAAGTCATATTTGCATTTGAGAAAGATCACCTCAATGAATGGGGTAGAGGATGGGTAGGAGAGCAACACAGAGGACAAGAAGCTTAGGTAGAGATGCTGGCAGGAGAAACTGAAGAGAAATTTTTAAAGATTGAAACAATGGAGCATGGCGGGTGATTGTTGAGTGTGGTGAGAGTAAAGTGATCAGAATAACTTATGGATTTTTAAATTTTTTTCTTGGATGGCTGGTGAATGTTGGTGCCATTTGCAAATAAAGGAACATGAGGAGGAAGAGAAGGGGGAGGAGGGGGGAGGGGTGGAGGAGAAGGAGCGGGAGGATGACAACAGTTGACTGAGAAGCTAAGCCCCCTTTTGAAGATGCTGAGTTTAAGATAGGAACATCTAGAAAGGGAGTGGAGCTTGGAAGAGTGGTAAACTAGGATGAAGACAGATTTGTGCCCATCTGCAGGTGTTTTTCATAGCCAGGCAGCCTGGCACCAAACCTATGTTTTACCATCACACCAGCACTCTTACCTTAATGTAAAGACAGATGCAAGGTATTTAGGAGAGCAAACATGTCAGCTCCACAGGCTGTATTTTTCTTTAAGTAGCAACAACTGGAGACCAGGGAAAAGATGATTAGGTATTTAGGACAAATGAAGGATAGCAACAACCTCAGGTAAGCAAACCTTTTAAGGAAAGGATGGCTTCAGCTGACATGGAGGGAGGAGAAGAGGACACAGTTATTCTTAAGGTAGTGACTACTTCCTAAACTCAAGTGAGTTAAGTAGTCACTTGTGGTTTAAATCTACCGATTTACAGAGACCTGCGACCTCCAGAGATAGGGGAAACTGGAGGGTTCAGGGGGACCCCAAACATTCTAGATTATAAACTACTTAAAACTTCATTTTCCCAAACCATAGAAAAAGATGGAACTCATTTCACAAGACTTACATAAACCTGGTGACAAAGCCTGACAAAGGTGACATGAAGTAAATGACATATGAGTCCCACTTATAAACACAAAATGATCACTAATTAAATATAACTGAATATAAAAGGGATAATTCACCATTACTAAATTTACATCATCCCTTGATTAATTAAAATTATTGCATCTAGAAATACTTCATATTGAAAGAACAAATGGTTATCTCAAAAAATGTCAAATGAACATGATAATCAGAAATAAATCTGTACATGTATGGTCAATGACCTTATCAAGAAGGGATACTAAGTTAAGTCAAAGGAGAAAGAATAATCTTTTTATAATTGGTACTGGGACATCTGGATATCTGCATGCAGAAGAGTGAAGTTGGATCCTTCCCTCACACCAGACATAAAGATTAACTCAAAGTGGAAAAGACCCCAAATGGAAAAGAGCTAAAACTAAAACTCTTAAAGGTAACATAGGTGTAAATTTGAAAACACATCCACACAATATTCATAGCAACATTATTCCTAATAAAAAATGAAAAATAACTATGACTAAAAAGGAAATAACATGGAAAATAGCCCATTCACTATTTCTTAGTAAATTTTTGGTTTCTACAACAAAATACCTGAAACTAATTTATAAAAAAAAAAATCTATGTTTCTATGGCTCATGGTTCTGGGGGATGGGAAGTCCAAGATCATGGCTCTGGTATCTGATGGGGGTATTATTTCTGAAAACAAAACATGGTGTGGGGATGTATCACATGGTAAGACTGAGCAAGCATATCTGCTTGGGTCTGTCTTCCTCCTCTTATAAGGTCACTGTGGGGGCCCACCCTCAAGATCTCATCTAATCCTAACTACCACCCGAAGACCCACCTCCGAGTACATTAACGTATAAATTTGGGGATTATTTCTAACACTTGAACTTTCAGGGGACACATTCAGAGCAGATCACACTAGATAACAGAAATTCATGGAAATATTGCAAACACAACGAAATGTCCAAGTGATTATCACTAGTTGATAATTTTTTTTGGGGGGGGGTGCCAGTTGACAGTTTTTTCCCTTTAGTTTACATCATGTTTTGAGTTTAGCAAGTGTGTCTTCTGAGAAAAAGGCAATAAAACATTTCATTGTAACAATGCCTCAGTTTGAAATAACTTTGTGTGTGGCGGGAGGGGGAGGCGCGCAGGTTCTTGTTCACATTCGTGGTCTTCAGACCACAATGTGAGAAACCTAGCTCTTGACATCTTAAACCCTGGTTCTTCAGAATTAAATTAGCTTTAATTTTCTTAGCACTTTATAGTGGATAAGGACTCAACCAACTCAAAAGAGTGAAATGACAAAGCTGGCTTGAAAGTGTGTCCTTATTTCTTACACAGGTCGAAAGTTTTAGGTGGGAAGGACCTCAACCATGGTGGGAACCCAATTGAGAGAAAGGGTAAAGATGATGAGTCCAGGACAGGAAAAAAAATCACCTACATAGGGCCATGTAAGGAGAATAACAGGAGGAGGGGAAGGAGAGTGAGGTAAAGATGAGGAAGGTGACCAGGAGATAAAAGGAGAAACAGAGAAGTGGAGATGTTAAGAAGGTTTTCTCTGATAGGTGGAAACTAACCCACAATAAGAGAGGGCAGTGAGGAGAAGAACAGAAAGACAGTGGATTAGATAATGGGGAATGGAGGGAAGGGAGTGGGGGTGAGCAAAGGAAAGACAGTGGGATGAATCTGACCTAGTTTTCCCAGGTACGTGTATGAAAACAGCACAGTGAATCCCACCACCATGCACATCCATGAGAGTGGCACTCTAACTAGAAGAAGGTAAACTCCCTGCTTGTAGAATCATATCAGAATGGAATCTGCTGTTATTTATAACTAAAAAGAATCAATTAATAAAACTGTTTACACATAAAAAAATAAATTGAATTCTAAAAAAACAAAAAGGATAACAAAAAGGATAGTTAGGTGAGATGGCACAGGAGACTGGAGCAATGCAGGTCACAGAGGGAGAAGGATCAGAAATTTGATACCAATCTCAGCAACTTAGTGAGACCCTATCTCAAAATAAAAAGTAAGAAGTTCTGGAGATGTGGCTCTGTGGAAAATGCCCCTGGGTTCAGTCCCCAGTGCAAAAGAAAAAAAAAGAGAGAGAGAGAGAGAGAGAGAGAGAGAGAGAGAGAGAGAGAGAGAGAGAATTTGTAAGGCATGGGCCAAAAATTTGACATCACAAAGGGGGTTTGGATAAGGGTTTGATGAGAGTCCCATAAAAGTGGTCGAGATCCTATTAGAACTTTCCAAGAACATAAACAGTCTTTGAGGGGCTCAGTAATTGATACGGTGTCCTCCCCGAATTCCTATGTTGAATCAACCTCTAGTACTTCAGAATGTGACTATATTTGGAGATAGAGCCTTTAAAGTAGTTAAGATAAAATGAAGGCATATAGAAGGGCCTTAATTCGATATAACTGGTAGCCTTACAAGAAGAAGAGATTATGTCAGATATGTACAGAGGAAAGACCATGTGTGTTAGTCATCTCTGCCATGCCTGATTAAAGGACATGAATTAATCAGACTTTTGTTACTGTAACAAATACCTCAAATTTACAACTTATGAGCAGAAAGGTTTATTTGGGCTCACAGTTTTGGAAGTCGTACTCCATGATTATTTGGCTTTGCTACTTTGGGGCCTACGATAAGGCAGTACATCACGGCAGAAGCATGTGGCGGAAAAACCTTATTGTTGAGTATGAAAGAGAAAGAGAGGAAGAGAACAGGGTCCCATAATCCCCTTCAAGGAGACTCCCCCAGTGATCTAAATCTTCCATTAAGCTCCTCCTCTTAAAAGTTCTACCATTTCCAATAACACCATTGGACCAAGCCTTTCACATGGACCTTTGGGGAGCATTTAAGATCTAATCTGCAGTGCCATGTGGAGGCACAGGGGGGACGGCAAGAAGATGGCCATCCATAAGCCAGAGCGAAGACTCAGAAAAAAATCAAGCTTGTCAATCAAGGTGTGAGACTGACAACATACTCTCAGACTTCCAGCCTTCAGTACTGTAAGATGACACGGTTGTTGTTGGCCATCCTGACTGTGGCACTTTGCATGGAAAAAAACTATGATTCTGAGGAGCAGGAGCCAGAGGCAGGGAAGAAGGCAGCGGCCAGGAGAGCTTGAGGAGGTCCACTCTAAAGGGTGGGAGCCCTCCTGGTCAAAGGTCTTTAAAAGCATAAACATACAGTGAATGCCCCATAAGTATTGTGAATGTAAGTGCTGGAAAAAGCATAATTATCTGTAGGAACAAAGGGATGACATTTGGCTAATTCAGAGTGGTCTCTGACTGAGAGCAAGCAGTGTGCAGTTTGCATGTCCAGAGGGTTTAGACCGACAGAAAGAACTGGGCGCATGAGGGTAGACTCTCAGCCCCTAGTGCTTCTTTTCCTAGTAATACTGATCAGAAGGCCTCACAGGGAAAGGATCTGGGCATAGGGACGAGGAGATGTGCTGAGCTATAGGGGAAATGGAACAAAGGATTTCATGAAAATGCCATGTCTCGATGTGTGAGTATGAGAGAGTGCATGTGTGTGCAAGTAACCTGGTGCTTTGCACAGAACCATATTCACTCCTAGCTTGGAGCAGAGGACAAGGGCCCTGTGAGGAGGTCCACAAATGATGCATGAACCCCCCCCCCCCACACACACACACAGACTTATTTACTCTCTGCTGTCAGACTTACTGAAGCACCTCCAAGCACACAACCAGGAATCACAGAGTTGAGGTGCTGTCAGTCTCACGAGAAGAGCATGGGAAATCACCACAGAGTACGTGAGTACTCTTTTTCCAAGGCCAACAACATTCTTATGGAACTTGTGCTGTCTTCAAGTCATTGCTGCTGAAACAATTTAAACAACACAAACACAGCACATCCAAGTTTGTAGTTGCTTTTTAACTGGAAAACAAAATTAAATTCACACACAATTGTGACAGCAATAAAACACAACTAACACTAATCTTACGTGATGGTTTGTAAAACCAAATTGATTCTTCAGTGAATTGGGGACTGAATGTAGCTCAGATTCTTCTGGGGGTGATGGACCCTCAGCATCATGCCCAGAAAGGGAGTCAGTTGCAGCAACGAGTTGAAAAGTTAGATGTTTTCACTCCCATGGGAGTGAAATGACCACTTGAGTCAGACTTGCTCACCCCAGACCTCTGTTGCTTACAACCCGTTGCTTCTATAATACTTTTAATCCAGACTTGCTCCAAACTGGCAATGGTTGCCTCTCTACACAGGAATATCTTAATCTCCCACTTGCAAATTTTTAAGAGTCCAAATGGAATCTTTTAGAAAGTCAATTCTTCTGCATAAATTTACAAAATATTAGAAATGTATTCATCGTGACATCTCTGAAATCAGGAGGGAGCATTTTGTAAATTAAATATAAAATTTTTTCATATATTTCATATAATTAGATAATTATACTGCACTTATAACCAGCATATAAATAAAAGAAAACTGAGATCTCTTAAAGTAAAATTTATAAACAAATTCCTTTTTTATCTCCCTAGATAGTCTGGCCTGACCTTGAACCTCTAGACTGAAGTGATCCTCCTGCCTCAGCCTCCCAAGTAGCTCGGACTACACACATGTGCCACCATGCCTGATCATAGACAATTTTTTATTTCCAAATTTTATTTTGAAAAAAAAATTAAAACTTAAAAGAAGTTGTAAGAATAGTACACCAGTTTTCGTACTCTCTTTGTCTAGCTTCAGCACTTCTCATTTTGTTTCTCTCTCTGTGTTTTTTTCTTTCTACATGCATATTATATAAAACATAGATACATTAATTTTTGCTGAATCCTTTAAGAGTAATCTGCAGACATCATGGCTGTTAACACCAAATACTTCAGTGTAGATCTTCTGAAGCACAAAAAGTATTCTTTTCCATATCCACACTTGGAAAATTTAGCAGTTATTTGATAAACAATACAGTCCATCCATATTCAAATTTTTCCAACTATGCCAATAAGGTCCTTTTAGCAATTTTTTTTTTTCTGATCTCAAATCCCATCCAGTATCACATAGTATATTTAATGGCTAAGTCTTTTTAACCTCCTTTATTCTGGACAATTCTTCAGTCTTTTCACTCATTGAATGTTTCAGTCAACGGAAGTAGAGGGCAGGAACTAAGATTTTTAGTCTTGAATATCAGCGGTCAATTTGAAGGTACATTTTCTTTGTGGTCAGTTATATAGATAATCAGTCCAGTTTCTAGAATTTTCCTTGTTCCAATCTCCTTCTTCTGGAGCCTTCTAAGAACATGGGGTCCTTTCTTTCTGTTCCCTGGGAGTTGGCCCAAGTTGCTGCATCCAGCCAGTTGGCACTAAACTTGGCACCAAACTCACAGTTACTGCTAAGGTCACAAATGGTGCCCATCCATCACTACCTACAATGTGAGAGGTTTAGAGAAGGTATTTCTATAGGATCAAGTATACAGCTTCACATTTTTTTACCTTCAGGGGAAAAAGAAGTACACTTCACATCTCTCTCCCAGCTATAGGTTTCTTGAAAATATTACCATGAACGATTTTAGGCTTTTTCTACTGATTGGATGGATAGATGCATGTATCGTCTGTAACCATGATCTCTTTCTTATCCTTCCAACCATCATTCATAGATGAAAACTCTTTTATCCAGAGTCTACTTTTTGTTTATTCCCTTTTCGTGTCAATTCAAGCATGTAACTACTTGCTTTTAGCTGAAACGTGCCTATAAGCAATATGGAGGAGAAAATCTTACAATTATGTGGATACATCCAGACTGAAAGAACAATACATAGAAATCTGCTGTAGACCCAAGAAGGTATATTTACTTTTCCTTGGTGTGTTTAGTATAGGGATGTATTAGCTATATACAAAATGAAACTGATTACAAAATTATACGATACTCTTCCATCTCTGACCTAGGTTCCAAAAAAACAAACTGCGTTTATTTTGAGTCTGGATTTCTATGATTCTTTCAATGGTGACTGATTGAACCTAGAATTGGTTGAGTGTTCAATTCCCAGGGTCCTGGATCAACTTTAGATTAATCTGAATGTAGCTGGACATGGTGCTGCATGCCTGTAATCCAAAAGACTCAAGAGGCTGAGGCAGGAGAACCTCAAAGTTCAAGGACAGCCTCAGACCCTGAGGGCTGAGGATGTAGCTCAGCGGTAAAGCACTCCTGGATTCAATTCCCAGCAACAATAAAATAAAATAAGGAAGGAAGGAAGGAGAAAAGAAAAAATAAAGTATGATCTGAATGCCTATTTAGAAACCTCAGTTGGGAATTTTTAGGAGAGTAATCATTTTTTTAAAAAAATAATTTGAGTATTATTCTCATTAAGAACAAAATTAGATCTTATAGAGCCAGGGCTAAATAAATAAATCAGTAGAGGTTTTCAAATCATCCAAAGCTTGTGCATGAATTAGTAGGGAGCAGGGGCAAGGGAAAGATCAGGAAGGTTTCTGCTAACGTAGTCTAGAACAGCAAAAATACTATTTCACTGGGATCACTGGTTATGTCTCCCATGGGGACTGAATATATCCTCCCATTCCTGTTTCATGAAGCAAAGGTTCTCACCAAAATGTTCTGCTCGATCACTTGAGAAGCTGAGAAGTACTGACAGAGCACCCAGTTGAAAACAGTACAATGGTGCTATGTATCACAAAACTGCAAGAAAAGCACTTTCCAGCCCCAAATCTCCAGTAAGCACCATGTGGGCAAAGAGAAAACAGGACAAAGTGTGTCTGGGTTGAACATTTGTTCAGTTCTGCAAGGACAGACTGATATTTAGAAATACACAAAACCAAAGCAGGATTTGGTTCCCTAAAGTGTGGCCAATATGTCTTCTCCACCAGCTGGGAGCTTAACTGCAAGCAGCACAGCTGGGGTTGGAGGTCATGGAGGACATCAAACAGCCCCTCAGCTCCCTGCTCATGTGTATTCATGTTGACATGCCATTTTACAGATGTCACTTTAGAGTAATGTTCAGAGAGATCATCTTGCTCAAAGACCCACAGCTGTTGCTCAGTATAGGACGTGAGTATGCTTTCAGAACTATCTTCCAGATACCCTAGAGCCCCTTTTCCAGAATTTTCTCCCCAGTCTGGCCAAACACTGCCATGGGCTCCAGGTCCAAGCTGGCAATCTACAGTCAGAATTCAAGTTCCCAGTTCATATATTCGGTGGTCCACACAACCCTGGACAGGTCTCCAGTCCTTTTTGAGTTTACTAATCTATAAAGTGACCTGGGACTTCACATGGATATTTGGGTTGCTTGCTTGTTCATGCATAGTGGTTTTCAAGCTCTTTTCCAGAAGCTTGATAGGAACATTTTCATTTCTGAGCTACAGGATTCCATTTGACTGCAGTTCTTGACCTTCTTGTCCTTGGTATTAGACCCAGTGACCTTGCAGCCAGCTAACCATCTCAGGACTTTCCACAGACCTGGCTGAGAGGGGTTGCTTTCTATTCCTGTTGCCTCCATGGTTAGCTCCTGTCCTGCAGGACCTGTTCCATGGGAGATCCTCCCAGCTGGGAGATCCCAAAGGACTCAAAAGACCCCAGGAAGTGCCTGCTTTCTAGAGAGCTCACAAAACAGTTGTATCACTGGCCTGGGCTCCAGGAGTGAATGGTCCCTTGGGACTGGCCCTGAGGTTCAGCACCACTCTCTGCCTCCTCCACCCCTTCTCCCTCTGCTTAGTGGTAAAGATATGGGAACCTCTTTATCCACCACTTCATCCTCCAGGGACCTGCTCTCCATCAGGACCTTCCTGCTGGCTGCCTCTCTCCTTTTTTGTAAGCCCACAAAACCTGATACACACACACACACACACACACACACACACACACAGTTACACAATATAGATTTTTCTTGCTTAGAGATTCTGAGCTAACACACCAGTTAAGGTGAGATCCCAAGTTTACAGCCACCATGAAGAGATCATGCTGTGGCTCAGAGTCACCTGTGGTGGGTTCTTTGTCACTGTTCCCTGCCAAGTGATGTGGGTCTGTTCCTTTATCTCCTTGCTTCTGCAACCCTATCTATATTAATAATAGTGAATAAATGATAGCTGATGTTCATGTCAGGTGCTGGACTTCACATCTTAACTGGAGCTGGAACTGCCTTTCTTGATCTTCTTAAACAACACCTTGAGGGATGGAACTCTTCTGTTCTCATGTACAGATAGGCACATGAGAACTAAGGAGCTGTCCTAGGGTCTCACAGTGGAAGGATTTGGTAACATTGTGCAAACCACTTAGCCCAGGACAGGCTGAGGGCGCCCTAAATAGTCATAATTGTTAACAGTTTCCACATTTTCTGGATTTGCCTGTGTGAACCCTTTAATTTGCCAGGAGTCCGAAACCGGTCCCGGATCTCCAACTTCAGGCAGCAGAAGAGAGCTGGCTTCTCCTTCCTACTCTGCTCTGGGGCTCATGAAGGTCCCTGTGGCGTGGTTGCAGGAGATCCTCAAACAGCCAGTAAGCCTCAGGTCAGGGGTTTGGTAGATGTACTCCCGCCCCCACCTCCCCATCGGCTTCCCCTTAGGAATCACAGTGTCCTTGGGGGCAAGAGACCAACAAGCCCTTTGACGCTCTGTATTTTCCGAGTCAGAGCAACCACCTCTCAGCACCTCAGTTGTCTCATCTGAGAAATGGACGTGGCAAAAGGAGACACCCAGGGGTCACTGAAGGAGCGGAATGCGAGGCCTCTGCACTGGCCCATCACAGGGCCAAGGGACCCAGAAGCCCTGGCCCCAGAGGTGGCAGGCGGCCCGAGGGGCGGGCCGGGACCAGGGCCGGGGGCGGGCGCGGGGCGGGCTGGTGGCGGCCAGGCCTGGCGGCGGCGGCGCTCTCCCGCGTCACAGCGCCGGGCGGCGGCGAGGAGATGCGGCTCCTGGCGCTGGTGGCGGCGTTGCTGCTGGCGCGGGCTCCGGCCCCGGGTAAGCGCAGTGGGGCGGGCGGGCAGGGAGCGGGAGGTCGGGCGGGGGGGCCGGGAGCCAGCGCTGGGGAGGTTTGGGGCCTGGCGGGGAGGCCCTGTCGCCTCGGGTCCCCGCTCCGCGCCCGCCGGCAGAGGGACGGGGACTGCGCTGTCACTGTCGCCGTGCGCTCGCTCTGATGGGCTCTCCAATGCGGCGGGGCTCAGCGGCGCCTTCCTAACTTTGCGCCGAAGCCCTCCGGGGAACGCGGTTCCTTCCCATCCTGAGCCCAGGGCTCCAGCACAAAAAGGCTCTCACGACACCCCACGCCCTTCCAAGTGACAGGCCTCGGAGTGGAGGACTGGAGCAGGATCCGCAACCCCTAGATCGTGGTTCGTTTCCTTTTATTCCACAACGGACAGGACCCACAACTGTTGGCAGGCTCCTCTGGTCAGCAACTTTCCTTTAACTTTCTGCGCAGAGCAGAGTGACTGGAAGTTGAAGTCCCGGGCTAGCTGCTGGATCTGCCCCAGCTGGAGCTGGGGGCTGCAGACTTGTCACAGGCCTTTTGAGGTGACCAGGACTGTTAGATAGGATAACCTGGGCTGGAGGAAGCCTGACCCTTTCTCACAAGAATCCTGATTCCGACAGCCTTTCTGCCCACACTACTGGCTTGCATTTTTTTTTTTTTTTTTTTTTTTTATGGCTCCAACTTGTAAATTGCTGAAGAATTTTCTTTTCTTTCTCTGGCTGGCTGCCTCTCTGCTGTAAGGATCATGCTGGCTAGAATAATAGTAATAATAATTATATCAATGGTTCACTTTTTCTGGGTACCTATCAGGTACCAGGTATTTCAAAGTAATAATGACAAGCTCAAATATTTATAGATCCAAGTAACTCAGTTCATCTGGCCGGTAACCTAAGAGAGGTGCTATCATTGTCCCCATTTTGTAGATTAGGAAGCAGAGGCATGGGTTCATGAATTGACTTAAGTTCATACACTAGTAAGCAGCAGAGTCAAGATTTGGACCCAGGAAGCCTGGCTGTAGACTCTGTGCTCACAACAGCTAAACTGGGTGCCATTATTTTCTAAATGAGGGACTGCTGCTCAGAGTTCAGTAATTTTTCTGGGGTGATCCAGCTTCCCAGTGCTGGAGCTGGTGCTTGAACTAGTCTAGTGCACACTTGAGTCTGAGGTGGAGGGACTTAGATGCCAGAGGAAGGAAATCTACCCATTGTCCCCAGCATGTCCTGCTACAAGTGCAGTGAACCTGAAATCCTGGCCATGGGAAATGCTTCTTTCATGGTAGTCACTGTCTTGTTGGAGAATGACAGGAAGTTTGTCTGGGTTCATCAGACTAGGCTGTCTCTCATGGCCTGCATGGAGTAGCCGGCAGCCAGGAGATGCAAATGGGCATCCAGGCCCTTCCTCCCTGTGCTCTATGACCACCCAGGTGCTGTTAGAGGGTAACTGAGATTTACTGTTTGGGGTCAAGCACATTATCATGTTTCCAGAAGTCCTCAGGAACCTGGAAAGTTGGAATTTGGGATTCTTTAGAGTCTCTCCTGGCTGTGCTCCTTCTTGGATGGCACTCACCCCACATACCTGCTCTAAGTTCTTCATCCAGGACTCTTCATCACCATTGGCAAGGGAAAGCCTGGCGGAGCAGCTTACTACAGAAGTCCAGGCTCTAACCCCTGTTTTGGGGTGGAGTAGGACCTTAGTTCTACCTTTCATTTCGTAGAAAAGAAAATCAACTGGCAAAATATTAAGAGCCAAGCCTTAGTCCAGAGTGGTGGTAATGAGTTGTCTTTGAAGCCAGATTTCCTATGTTCAAATTCTAACTTTGCCATGTGCTTTGGGAACTTGAACAAGCTGCTTAGCCTCTCTGTGCCTCAGTCCTCTTGTCTGTAAAATGAGGATTAGCAGAGTATGAGGATAAATTGGGAAAATACATATAAAGTGTTTAGAACTCTTCTCGGCATAGAGTTCACATTAGCCAATGTTAAGCCTCTATCATTGAGCAAGGTCTTGGATAAGAGCTAATTTTAGGTGATGGGCTTAATATGAACGAATCACCCAGGGGCTAAGTCGGGTAGCACTTCTACTTAGTGGTTAGTAAACACAGGCTCCTGTTGCTGTGGATTTTTAAGTAATGCAATATATTTCTTTCAGAGTTTCATTGTCATGAATTTGAACTATCTGTCCCTTGATCGCTAAGAAGCTCTTTGCTGCTGGTTGAGTACTTCAGTTTGCATTCCTTTTAAACTTAGAGGCTTCTGGGGGCCGGAGCCACCACCACTTTCCTGGCCAGATCAGAACTGAGGGACCCGGCTGTGCCCACCCCTGTGTCCTGGGCGAGCCTGGTGCCTTGTTTTTGACAGAGGACCTTCATTGCCTGCATCTGGGAGTTCTTGTGCCCCAGTCCTCAGCTGCTTCATGAGAAGTAGGTTGTGTACTGATGGGCTGCATGGATGACTTTTTAGGCTAGTTTTCATGACATTAGTGAATGAAAATAGTGGGGTTAGACCCCTTAACTTTTATACCCAGGGAAACTTCATGTACAAACATAACCAGTTATCTAATGAATGGGATCCAGTGCAAAACAAACAAAAAAAAATTGGGGCCCTTAATTAAAAATTATTAGAATTTCAAGAAATGAACAGTAGAGGTGAAAGCCAGGGGAAGAACCCTTCCAAGCACAGGGCACTGAGTGCCTGCAGATTGTGTGCCTGTGAAGCCCTTCCTGCTCCAGATCAGTGTGGGTCACTTTCTATCGCTTCCACCTCCCCAGCGTTCAGTGCATGTAAACCACCATCTGTAGTTCAAAGCGTTTTCCTCATTGGAACCCTAGGCTTGCCCTGAAAAGCATTATCTTTCCATTTTCTAGATGAAGAAACTGAGGCTCCAAGAGCCTCCTGTCTACCAGAGCCAGATCTCCAATCTATTTGGGCACCAGCCCCTGGCTGTCCTCTCAGTCCCTCCAAGCCCCCAATTGTGTTTCTTTGTTTCTCCCTAGAAAGCTGGGAAGGCCTGGGACCATGCACATCCCAATCTCTTCTCCGTCAGTACTATCACCTTCCTCTTTCATGCACTTTTATTTGTAGCCTATGACACTGTAGTTACATTTTTTCTGTCTTTTTTTCCAGAATAACAGTTGCCCTATACCCTGGCCTTTTAGCTCCATGAAGCCAGGAATGCGATCTTCTTAGTTGCACAGTGAATAACCTGGAGGAGGCAGGAATTCTGAGGGGGGAGATGTTATGTGGGGGCCTACCTCTACCCCAATTCCTCAATGAAGGGTCACAAAGCAAAAAATTAAATTCCTTTTCCAGCTTGTGTGACTTAAACAATTCTCCTTTTAGTTCAGGAGAGGGAGGATCTGCCCCAGACCAGCTGTGTTATCTTACCTAGAGGAGGAGGGGAGTGACACCCACCCTGTCCTGTCCTGTGGCTGGCTTAGCCCAGTTGTGCCCAGCCTGTCCCTTAGGTGTCAATGCTCTGTCATTCAGGCTGACATCCATAAGGGAAAGGCCTGGGCTTCCAGGGCACTGAGCTCTCTCTAACCTACCTCTGGACATTGGTGTGCCCAGTTTCTCATTGTCCTGCCTCCCAGTGTCACGTGGTGCCTGCTGACCACAGTAGGAAAGAAGCTGCCCAACTCTCTCTCCTAGTACTGACATAAATGTCCTTCTGTGCTCCTCCTGCACCATCTCTCATCTCCTCTCAGCTCTCGGGCTCCATGCAAGTAAGCTGGGTCCCCAATTTGCAGCCACTTCTAGTGCCTGGGGAGGGTGTTGGCTTTGCTGAGAAAGCTCACTGGAAGCACAGGAGCCCCACTACCTGAGAGTGCATGACCTCCAACAAAGCTTTCCGGTAGGGCATGGTGTTCAGCTCTGTTTCAATCACCCCCTTGTGCTGACTGTGGTGTGAGTATCAGTGGAGGGCTAAGGTGAGCCTAGAACTGCCAGTTCCCAGACTGGGTGGCTTAAACAATGGGAACTTATTTTCTCAAAGTTCCGGAGGGAGGCTGAGTTCAAGATACTGGCAGAGTTGCTTTCTCCCAAGGCTTGTAGATGGCATCTTCTCCCTGTGTCCTCTCGTGGTCTTCCCTCTGTCCTGATCTCCTTTCATGAGGGCACCAGTCATGTTGGATTAGGGCCCACCCTAACGACCTCATTTTAACTGAATCACTTCTTTGAAGGCCCTACTCCAAATACAGCCACATTCTGAGGGGCTGGGGATCAAGACTTCAACATGTGCATTTTGTGGCTGTACGTAACTCAAACCCTAGCAAGGCTTTTTGCACGTGGGAGAAACAGATGTTTGGGTCATTGGTAAGAGAAAATGGGGGCAAAATGAAGGCAGGGAGGTGTGATGATAGAGAGAAAAGAAAAGGGTTCATCTCGGAAGCAGCTCCGTCCATTCCTTTTGTGGGAGCTGCTGATCCGGGCCTGAGGCACAGAAGTGGAAGGGTTACTAGTTTGCTTCCAAGATGGAATCTGGCCTCCCATGGGGACTGGAGCACTTGGCACGTTCTCCTGGTTTCAGTCACTATAAATAATCCCTTCTTCATGCAGCGTTAACAGGAGGAGCCCGGGGCGTGGGGTCCACAGCACCATCATCCCACCCATACTGTTTCCATTTCCTGCTTCCCAGCTCTCCTGGACTCCAGTGGGGAGCTCTGGGGGTGGGGCACGGCTGGACTTGGATTCTGGAAGCCAGCTGCCGCATCTCTGTGCTCTCCCTCCTCCTGCCCAGCCCCCTGCGCCTGTTGGGGTGGGGTCAGCCTGGGGTCCCAGCTGCTTCCTTGCTCATCAGGGAGCCCCGCCACAGGCCCCTGTGTGCTTCAGACAGGGCCTCAGCAGTTGGGTGGAAACACAGTTGGACTAATCTAACATGGCATGTGGGCAAGATGCCCGCCAGGTGGGTGAGAGGCAAGGAAGAAGTGGGCCAATTCCTCTTCTATTGCCCTTCATGAGTGACTCTGGACAATAGTAGGATTGTTACTGCAAAAGCCAGGCACCTGCTCACAGGATACCCTAGAATCCAAGAATTTTAATTCAATCATATCCATAAGATGCCTTTTGTCATGTAAAATAACATTTGCATGTTCCCCAGAAATTGAGGCAGGACATCTTGACTCCCTGTCAATCTGTATTTCCCAAGTATCTGCCTGGGCTCGCCTTATTCATCCTCACTGTAAACACCCAGGGCCTCAAACCTGTTCACAATGTGCTTAGAGTTCAGCTGAGCATTGGTGTTTTTTTCTTAAGTTCACTCCCATCTATTTTTTTTTTTTTTTAAGATAACCAAAGACTGCCGTGGTGTAGTGTGTTCTTATCTCAATCCCCTTGTGAATGTTACTTTACTTGACAAAAGGCACTCTATGGACATTCTTAAGTTAAGATTTCTGAATTATGCTGGAGAGTTCTTAGGACTAATGCCTGGCTTCTATGAGAAATGAAATGAAAGAAAATTGATGCTCACGTCATAACTCTTGAGGTGTTCAGTCTACTAATATCAGTAGTGGAAACCATTGAAGAGGATGACTGCTATGGATTGACCATGGTATATCCCCTCTAAAACTCAGGTTGAAATTTAATTTCCATTATGAGATATTTCCATTATGGGACCATATACTAGTCAGCTTTTGGTCATTGTTACCAAAATACCTGACAGGAACAAGGTAGAAGAGAAAAGTTTATTTGGGTTCGTGCTTTCAGAGGTTCAGTCTATGATGGGCTGGCTCCATTGCTCTGAGCCCAAGATGAGGCAGAACATCATGGCACCCGGGCATGGTAGAGAGAAGTAGCTGGGAAGGAGAGGGGGTGGGGGAGAGATGGGCAGCGGGGAGAGGAAAGCCTGGGACAAAACATAATCCGCAAGGGCACACTCCTAGTGACCTACTTCCTTTAGCCATACCCTACCAGCCTACAGTTACCACCAGTGGTCCATTCAAATGATCAATCCATCAAATGGATGCATCCACTGATTAAGTTATAGTTCTCATGATCTAATCATTTCACTTTTGAATATTCCTGCATTGTCTATTGCTTGAACTTATTGTGGTGGGGGCATCTCATATCCAAACCGTAATGAACCTTTAAGAAATAATAGTCTCCGTTTTCACAAATGAGTTAATGGGTTAATAAATTATCATGAGGTTGATTCCGCTATAAAAGTCCTTTGGACAAGGTCTCAAACACCCTTATCTCTGCCATGTCATGCCTGTGTCACCTCAGGATGCTGCCAGCAAGGTGCCATAACCAGATGTGGCTCCTCAACTTTGAACCAGAGCCAAATTAAGCCACTTTTCTTTATAACTTCCTAGTCTGTGTTATTATTAGAAACTGGACAAAGACCAATGACATATCGATGGGATTTTTACAATGAAGAATATTTTTTATGTGACAAGCCTCACCTGACCCCATTACAGCTTCAACTTTGTTCTTCCACAGTCTCTGTCAGATGTTCAGATTGTGATCTCTTTTTCTTTCTTCCTTCTTGTTTATCTGTAGCACTGACCAGGTGTCAAAACTTTTGTTGACTCTTTGATCTGGGACTCAAGTTCCTTCATGTGACCAGAGGGAGACATTGGGGGTTTGACAATTGTGGGTTTGGATTACCCTAGAAGGAGACATTGGGGGTCTGACAATTGTGGGTTTGGATTACCCTAGAAGGAGACATTGGGGGTCTGACAATTGTGGGTTTGGATTACCCTGGGATACCTGCTTGTTGGTTGCAAAGGCAGCAGTGGTGTTTAATGAAGTTGCACCTGTGAAGTGTAGGAATTGGGACACAGGACCTGGTGAGAGGACAGCACTGATTGTAGAGAAAGAGGTTCCAGCATTCTGGGCAAAGCATCTTTTTTCATGGGTTCTGTCTGCCAGTTTCTTATTTTGTTTTCTGTTGCTATAACAAAGTACCTGAGGCTTGGTAATTTATAAATAATAGAAATTTATTTGGCTCATGTTTATGGAAGCTGAGAAGCCCATGAGCATACACTGGCATCTGCTCAGTGTCTGGTAGAGGCCTTCTTGCTGCACCTTAACATGGTTGGGGGCATCTCGTGAAAAGGCAGAGCAAGCATGCCAGGTCTCTCTCTTTTTATAAAGTCACTAATACCATCGTGGAGCCCTACTCTCATGACCTCATCTAATCCTAATCACTCCCAAGGCCCACCTCCAAATACCATTAAGCTATGATGTGGGGAATTGTTTTGACACATGAACTTTGTGAGACACATTTAAACCATAATCTGGGGAGGCTCCCCCTGGGGGCTCCAGGCCAGCGTCGCCTCTCTGCACAGCCACCCTACACTAAGAACAGTGGGTCCTTGGAAAAGCGAGTAATGCTCAGTCTCTCTGCGACCTGCTGAGTGGCTGGGTGGGCATCAGGGTGTCTCCATTGAAGATCAGCTCAGGGAAGAATGTGACTGGGAGAAGGAGTCTGCTCCTAACAAAGAAACCCCAAACAGAAGAAGGTTGATGGGGAATGGAGTTCTGAAGCCTCTTTTGGGGTGTTGGGTGAGTCCTTCAACTCTTCCTGTTCCTGAGGCTTGTTCTTTATTCTTGCATGCCAACTGAGAGCTCTGTTGTTTTCCATTAGTGACACTAGTGCAGCATCCTGCTTGACCATTACTGAGCATGTTCCCTGGTTAGTGTTGAAATAGCTCAGATGGAGAAAGAGGGAATAAAGGCAGGCTCAGCCTTGTGGTGGCAGACCCTCAGAGGAGGTGGCTCGTCCCTGACCCTGGGCAGATCTGACCCTGTCCAGAGACCTTGGGGTGGCTGACAGGGGAGATGGGATGTGTGCTGAACATTTTTAAGGGGTTGCAAACTTCCAAAATTTTTTGTGTGACAACAAATTTACAATTTGTGAAACATGTTCAGCCAGGTGGTTGGTGTTTGGCATCCCATGTGAGCGGGATTGTCCATAGATGAGCACGTGGTAGGCCACCGAGGCTCTCTTCAGAAGAACCCCTCCTCTGATCATCAGGAAGGTGGGGAGCGAACATGGAAGGTACAGGGGTCGCCTGTCTCCCTGGTCATGCTGAGCACTGAGCTCCACTGTGGACTGGCCACATGAGGACAGGCTGTAGCCTTCAATCATCATTTTCTCTTTTCCCCTTTTCTCTGCAGAGGTCTGTGGGGCTCTCAATGTCACCGTGTCCCCAGGGCCCGTGGTTGACTACCTGGAGGGGGAAAATGCCACCCTCCACTGCCATGTCTCCCAGAAGAGGCGGAAGGACAGCTTGTTGGCCGTGCGCTGGTTCTTTGCACGTTCGAACTCCCAGGAGGCCTTGATGGTCAAGATGACCAAGCTCCGAGTGGTGCAGTACTACGGGAACTTCAGTCGTAGCGCCAACAGGCAGAGGCTGCGCCTGCTTGAGGAGAGGCGGGGGACGCTCTACAGGCTCTCAGTGTTGACCCTTCGGCCAGCAGATCAAGGGCATTATGTCTGCAAAGTCCAGGAAATCAGCAAGCACAGGAATAAATGGACAGCCTGGTCCAATGGCTCCTCAGCAACAGAAATGAGAGGTGAGGGCACATCTGGTCTCTCTGTGGAGAGGTAGGGTGCGGAGGGCTGGGAGGAGGCCAGGTCAGTGGTCAGTCCTGTCACAGTGCAGAGGACAACAGTTCAGCTCTGCTAGAACACATCTTGTCTGTCTGTGGGCCACAGCCACGTGAGTCGAACCATGGGGACGAGGGCAGAGCTTTATTTGGACATTTGGGCTGATGCGGGGTGTAGACATGGAAATGGGGACAGAAAAGAACAAGCGTCTGCCCCTAGGCCATTTAACCTGTTCTTTGGGTAAAACCTTTCTCATGTCTAAAACATTGGAGTAGATGTGCTCTCTCAAAGGTAAACAAAGCCAGACACAGGCTAAACAAAGCCAATTAGAACATATTAAAAGGTTCATTACCTTCAAGTAAGTGTGATCATCTAGCTTGTGGTTTAATGTGAATCTACTTTCAGTGAACAAAGTGAAACTTACAAAAAGCAATGGAAAGAGGATGGGGTCTTTGGTCCATGTGGAGCCCATCAGAGTTTGCTAAGTTGCTTCTGGAAGTTAGGCTCCTACCTTCCCACAGAGGCCGGGAGACAGGTTCTGTCACCAGGTGAAGGCTGGAACAAACAGTAAGTTCTTTTGCCAGCCTTGATTATTCTCAGGCAGGCACCCTGTGGAGAGTGGATCATTCTAGGCATGCACCCCGAACTGTCAGAAATTTTGTGTTTGTTCAAGTTTTTATAGGCCTAGCTGAGAGAGGGTTCGGAGGCGCTTGACTAGAGTTTGGTTAAGAAATGAGCCTTTACCGGTGCCAGCCTCTAACTTAGATCTATGCAGCCTTGATTACTTTGGCTAGAGTGCTGGATACCCTGCAGGTGCCATGTGTCAGTAGGTCCTGATGTGAATCGCCAGGCCTAACAATAGGGCAGACTGGTGGCTCTGAGGAGGTGCCCAGCGGGACTGAACCAAGGTCAGACAACAGCTTGCTGTGAGATTCATCAGGAAGTGGGTGAAGGCTCAGAGGCGGCCCTCCCTTCTTGGGGACAGATAGGAAGTGCTTGCGATAGTTTTGGAGCATTTTGGCTACCAAGTACTAAATTGAAGGTCAGCATTTTTGATTACCGGTATTCTGTTTAAGAAGATACCTCTTGCAATTTTAACAAAACTTTCTATTGTGCACTCAACTTATATCTTTGATTGCTTTGAACTTGAATTTAGCTTGCAGAAGATCAGAGTAAAGCTGGTGGTCTCCAGCAAAAACAAAAATGATCTAATTTTATGATGTATATGTAATAAATATTAAAGGCCTTAGTGATACTGTTTTGATAACTTTTTGTTAAGGAATAAAACTCAGCTGTGAAGGTAGTTTTAATATTGTATATGAATATGAAACATATTGAAGAAAAATTATTTATATGAGTGGTCTTTAAAGCATGTCTTTGTAATGTTTGTTAACACAGAATGATATAATAATTGAAATGCTGTGCACTTTTTTCTCCCTAAACAAATTAATTCAAGAAAACAAATGACTATTAGTATAAAAACGTATCTTGGCACAGAAAACAAAAGCTACATTAAAAAGAAATACTGGGGCTGAAGAGGGAACCCACACTGACTATCTCTTGGCTCTGAAACATGGATTTTGTGTGTGTGTGTGTGTGTGTGTATGTGTTGCTTGTCTTTATGTCCCAGTATATTCTGGAGTCATGCACTAAATCTCTTGGCAGTAATAAAGCTCTGCCAATTAGAACATATAAAAAGGTTTACTACTTTCAAATAAGTGTAATCATCTAGTTTGTTATTTAATGTGAATTAGTGAGTGAAACGGGGTTTCTTCTAGAACATTTATTTGGAAACTTGCTTCAAAAACCTGAGGTAGTTTGTAAGGCTTCACTGGAAATAAAGGATCTTTCCCTTCCATCTCCTTCCCCTCCCTCTTTTTCCCCCCTTTATTTCCTCATCCTCCCTTTTCTCTTCCCTCCTATCTCCCCTTCCCTCACTCTCTTTTTTCTCCTTCCTCTTTCCTCTCGGTCTCTCCTCTTTCCTCTTTCTCTCTCCCTGCCCTTCACGTTCTTTTGACCTTTCACCTGGAAGTGGTTCTAACTTCACAGTGAGCTGCCTCCTGCTCGGCCTGCCTCAGCCTCTGGGGATGGCCACAGTTTATTGATGGGAAGAATGGAAACTTGAGAAATGATCATGGTCCACTGCAGCTCTGAGGGATTATGCCCAGGGGGTTAGGAAAGGTCACCCTAGGTAAAAGGCCTGAAACCAGTCTGGTTCATTCTGATTGGGATGAAATCTGCCTGGGCTGGAGGAAGCTTGCAGGAGCCTTGGCTGGCTGCTTGTCTTTTCTGGGCAAGACTGGGGCCAGCTTGCTGCTCCAGCTTCCCAGGGTGCCTTTCCTGGTGCCCTTTGTCTTGCTTATCCCTAGGGACCTTGTTTTCCTACATCTCCACTTTAGTTGTTATGTGGAAAACAAAAACATAAGCCAACAGCAAAATGCTAGTTCTGTGGGCAAACACATTTGGGTTGGAATGTTAAACAGGACTGCCTAGAGGTGTTTTGGAGGGCCTTCGCCCACCTGCTCCACCCAGGCTCCAGAGTCTTTTCTACCATTCATTCTTTTCCCCTCCTTTCTACCAGGTTCTCAAGCCATCTGTGGGAGAGGGGAATGCTTCTTGGGGTTTCCCTTGTAACATTATCCCACTGTTGGCCCTTCACTGTGAAACTGATCATGTGCTCCTTCCTGCAATGTCCTTAATGTGGGATAAAATGGCCTTTCACTGTAAACTCCCAGAAAGAAAGACCAGTGCCGGTCTCTTCTCATCTGGCTGTTGCAAGCCCCTCTTCCAGTAGATGGACGGTCTTGACTCATGCCAAAATATGTAAGGAATGGTTCCTGGCACAAAGTAACTGCTATAGGAGTGTTGGCTCCTATTATTTGTCCTGATTTCCACATATTTGTTGTTTTCTACTGCAAAAATAATGTAGTTCAGTTTCAGAGAATATGGAAAAACACTGAAAGTGTTTAAAGAAGAAAATAAAAAAGGACTCACCATATCTTCATCCATCATGCTAACATTTCAATGTCAATCCTTCTAGTATTTTGTACAAATAAAAATATGAAACTTCACTTCAGTCTTAGTATAAATACTGTTCTGTGCCTGGCTTTTTTGACATTGGTAAATAATGTTCAAGTTTCCCTTGTTAGATATGCTTCCATAGTGTAATTTTAATGGCAGAATAGCATACCATGGTGTGGATGTACCAAAATTTAGCTTCCCACTTATTATATTGAACATTTAAGCTCTGCTAAATCCTTGTCAGTTAATCTCCAGAAATGTCACTGTTTAGTGTAAGTCCTAGTAATAAAATTTCTGGGTCCAAGTGTATACCCGACTTAAAAATTGATGCTAGAATAGTTAATAAATTTATTTTCTCACCAGCATTAAAAATAACTTTTTCCATAGATTCATCTTCATAATCATGATGGTTAGTTTTCTGTATTCACTTGATTTGGCTTAAGGATGCCCAGATTGCTGACAAATCATGATTGATAGATATGTTGTTTCTGGTTCTCTGAACCTTATTTCTTAGAACCCTGACTAATTCAATAACATATACTTTTTGAGGATGATGGTGATGATAAAGATGATGATGATGATGATGATGATGATGATATGACAAATATGTGGAAACAGTACCTGTCACATAATTGAACCTCAGTAAATACTTGATAAATGTATGAAGTGCTCTTTGTGAGGTGGAATTAGCATCCCTTGCTGCGGATACCTTTGAGGTAGACATGACAAGGTGGATACAGTCACTCTCTCTGGGAAACCTGCATCTCTTTCCCTTGACCTATTCCAGTTGTACATCTTATTTGAGGCCCTACATCCATCCTTCCTCTTCCACTGTACCTTCTTTGAGTTTGCCAAACCACAGAAAGCTTTCTTACCTATGGCATCCTGCAGATTATATATTTTTAGTACTGTTGACACCACTTTCTATAGTAACTATAGGGAATGATGTAAAAAATGTGTATATGAATAAAAAACAAGGAAAATACAAAAATGTAAAAGTCGATGGACCTAATGTCCCCTGCTCTGCTCCTAGCCCTACAGATATTCATCATCCACATTTGGTTTAGATCTTTCAAGTCCTTCTTCTACTGACATTCATCTATATCCTCATAAGAATATTTTAACAATAGCACATGTATTGATTTACAATTATTGTTGATGGTATTATATGTATTTTTTTTTTTTTGGGCTGGCATTGTATAGTGAGATAAGACCAGTCTGAATCCAATCATTCCCACAGTGATGGACTTAAGAAACTTTCAATTTTCACCACACAAACAGTGATTTAGTGAACAGCTGCTTTGTTTGCACTTCCAAGTGTCTCTGTTGATTGGATTCTTGGAAAGGGGTTTCTGGGCCTAAGGCTGTGCATATTTAAATTTTTAATAGACAATGCCAAATTAAATTATATACTTGTAAGATACAATGGTGGGACAATCACAAGATAAACATCCCCATTTCAAAAAACATATATGGGACCATAGAAAGGACGAATGAAAACCAAGTAGGATTAAAAACTCAGGAATGTGATCATAAAATCTGCAAATCTGTGGCTTTAGATCTAGCGTCTGGAGCACTCCATGGCATGACATGAGCTCCGAGGGACCTGTGCAGCCCTGCTCTCGTGACTTTGCCAGTTGCAGCCCACAAGACCTCTCTCTTAGAGCCCTCTGCTTCTTGCCCATTTTCTTGGCAGACATCACACGTTTCTGGCATCTCTAACTTCCTGGGGGCCCCCACCGAAGTGGCCTCTGAGTGCTAGAAAGGCTGAGCACTATGAAATGAATCTCTGGGGGAACAACTTCCTAGGCAGTCCTGTGCAAGTAGGGTGCACCAAACTCTCTTCTCAAAGAAACCTCTTTCAGACCTCTTTTATCCTTTTACACTCTTGAGCTTGCAACCAGTGGGGTCAGGTCAATTCCCAAGATACATTCCCTCAAGGCATCTTTCCTGTTGTGCTGGTGCAAAGTCATGATTTCTTTTTAATGGTGCCAATTTCTTTAGCTATCACACCCTCAACTTTTCACAAGTTTCTTTTCTAGTCAAAATGCAAGTTTTTGAAATCTTTCTATTCTGTCTTTTTTTTTTTTTTTTTTCAAAATTAGCCACGGTAACTCCGGCTAAAAGTAGCCAGTGATATAGTTTGATACCCATGATATAGCTTGAATGCTGTGCTGCCTTGAAATTTCTTTCACCAGATTAATTAGTCCACCACCTTTAAACTCAGCCTCATGAAAGTTTCAGGATATGGACAAAATGTAGACAAGTTCTTTGCCAGAAAGTAACACGAATGGCTTTTTGCACAATTCCCGGTTGAGTCCTCATTCCCATATGAAACCTCATGAGCACAGTATTTACTGTCCAAATTCCTGTCAGCATTCTGATCTTCATCCGCATCAGAATCACCCATTAAGCTCTGCTTACAATGTTCCAAGTTTTCTCTAGTGGGCTTCTCCTAACTTTTCCAAATGTATCCCACCAATCAGTTCCAAAGGTTTCTGAGCAACATTATCAGAGAGTGTCACAGCAACAACTCCACTACTCAGAACCAATTTTCTATTAGTCAGCTTTCTGTCACTGTGACAAAATACCTGGGCAAATTAACTCAGAGGAGGAAATATATATTTGTTTCAGGGTTTCAGTCCTTAGTCATTTGACCATTGCATTGACCTTGTGGCAAGGCAGAGTGTTACAGGGAGTGCATGGTGGAGTAAAATGACTCATGGTGGATGGGAAGCAGAAGAGAGGATTTGGGGAATGATTAGGGACAAAATATAGTCTTCAAGGCCATGCCCCCAGTGACCTACTTATTTTAACTAGGTTACACATCAAAAGTTTCCACTACCTTCCAAATAGTGCCAACAACTGGAGACTGCACCTTCAACCCATGAGCCTTTGGGATTCCAGATCCAAACCATAACACTCTTTTATCTTTTTGAAATACGCTTTTTGAAAATTTTACTTATTTATTTATTCTAATTAGGTATATATGACTGCAGAATGCATTCTGATTCATTATAAACAATTGCAGCACAACTTTTCATTTATTTGGTTGTACATGATATGTGTACATATGTGCAGTCATACGTGTGCCTAGGGTATTGATGTCCATCTCATTCCACCATCTTTTCTGCCCCAATATTCCCTCTCCTCCCCGCTCTCTCTTTTTGTCCAATCATAGCTCCTTCATTTTTCCCATGACCTGCCCCTCCCATTATGGATCAGCATCCACTTATCAGAGAGAATATTTGGGCTTTGGTTTTTGGGGATTGGCTTACTTAGCACAATATTTTCCAACTCCACCCATTTACCTGCAAATGCCATAGTTTTATTCTCTCTTACTGCTGAGTAATATTCCATTGTGTATATATACCACAGTTTCTTTATTCATTCATCTATTGAAGGGCATCTACATTGCTTCCACAGTTTAGCTATTGTGAATTGAGTTGCTATATACATTGATGTGGCTGCGTTACTATAGTATGCTGATTTTAAGTCCTTTGGGTAGAGACTGAGGAGTGGGATAGCTGGGTCAAATGGTGGTTCCATTCCAAGTTTTCTAAGGAATTTCCATACTGTTTCCAGAGTGGTTGTACCAATTTGCGGTCCCTTCAGTGATGTATGAGTGTGCCTCTTCCCCTACATTCTCACCAACACTTAATGTTTTTTGTATTCTTGATAACTGCCACTCTGACTGGTGTGAGATGAAATCTTAGAGTAGTTTTGATTGGCATTTCTCTAATTACTAGAGATGTTGAACATTTTTTCATATATTTGTTGATCAATCGTCTATCTTCTTCTGAAAAGTGTCTATTCAGCTCTTTTGTCCATTTATTAATTGGGTTGTTTGTTTTTTTGAGTGTTAATTTTTTTGAGTTCTTTATATATTCTGGAGATTAGTGCTCTGTCTGACATGTGTGTGGCAAAAATTTGCTCCCAAAGTGTAGGCTCTCTCTTCACCTCATTGATTGTTTCTTTTGCTGAGAAGAAGCTTTTTAGTTTGAATCCATCCATTTATTGATTCTTGATTTTTATTTCTTGCACTTTAGGAGTCTTGTTAAGGAAGACATTATGAAAATTTGGGCCAACATGATGAAAATTTGGGCCTACTTTTTCTTTTATTAAGCACAGGGTCTCTGGTCTAATTCCTAAGTCCTTGATCCACTTTGAGTTGAGTTTTGTGCATGGTAAGAGATAGGGGTTTAGTTCTATTTTGCTACATTTGGATTTCTGGTTTTCCCAGCGCCATTTGTTGAAAAGCCTATCTTTTCTATAATGTATGTTTTTTGATGCCTTTGTCTAATATGAGATAACTGTATTTATGTGGGTTTGTCTCTGTGTCTTCTCTTCTGTACCATTGGTCTACATGTCTATTTTGGTGCCAATACCATGCTGTTTTTGTTACTGTAGCTTTGCAGTAGCATTTAAGGTCTGATATTGTGATGCCTCCTCTTCACTCTTCTTGCTAAGCATTGCTTTGGCTATTTTGAGTCTCTTATTTTTCCAAATGAATTTCATGATTGCTTTTTCTATTGATATCCATTTAAATAAAAGGTATGTAGAACCTAACATACTGTTTGTTTTCAAATAGTAACCTGTCCTCCCTATATTCCATATTCAATAGTTAATTCCCTGTCTTGAAATCTCCATTTTTTTATTAGCTTAATTTCTACATTTAAATGTAAAATGTGTACATCTCATCAGTATAATTCTATCTTAATTACTATAGAATAGGACAAATCTCTTCACTATTCTGTAAATCAATATCTTGGCTATTTTTTCATATTTAGTTGAGAAACAACTAGTAAGATTTATGTTGGGATTTTATTGACTTCATAGATTTCTTTGGGTGAGCATCTGCATCTGTATTAATCTTTTTCTATTATTATAACAAAATACTTGAGGTTGGGTTCTTTATTTAGCTCACATATTTGGAAGCTGAAAGTCTAAGACCAATAGCTTCTTCTGTGTGGCCTTATGTCAGGGCTCTCTTGGCTGCGTGACAACATGGTGGAAGCACATGGAAGAGGGAGAGATCACACGATATAACAGAAAGCCAGAGAGAAACTCAGGAGCCAGGTTTGCTCTTTTAATAACAACTCCCTCTTGATGAAACTAAATGGGATCTCTTATCCCTTGAGAGCTACAATAAACCCTCAAGAGGACAGTGCCCCCTTGATTGACCTATCTCCTACCTGAGCCCCATCTCATAAAGGTTAGACCACCTCTTAGTACTGCCTCATTGGGGACCAAGCCTCCAGTACAGGAAGCCTTGGTGGACAAACCACATCCAAACCATTGCAGCATCTTATACAGCTTTACTATTTCAAATATTCCTATCCAGGAATCTGTTGTGTTCCTTCATCTATTCAGGTTCTTTCTATGTCTTTCTGTAATAACATCTTCACATGATTCTTAACCTTTTTTTAATTGTGTTTGTTTCTGGTTGTAATCAGGATCAATCTCTCTCCTTCTACCCCCCCCCACACACACACCCCACACCACACACACACACATACACACACACACACATACACACACACACCACTTTTAAATTGGTTATTGCTAATAGAAAATTCTGACCTTTGATGATGTGTATTTGGCAACATAATGAGTAACCTTGTTGTTTCAGATGTAGTTCTTTTTCAGGTTCTTTTCGATTGCTTCTCAATGTGTCTGTGAATTTATATCTTATAACTTTTTCTAACTTTATTACATTAGCCAGTATTTTAGAGATAGCGAGTATTCTTCTTGAATGACATTATGAATTTTAACTTTACCATTTGGGTTTTATCTGGACCATGTCTTTTCACTCAATCTCTATAATTACTGTTAGAGACTGTCAGTTGCCTTAATAAAAAGCCAGCTTTAAAGTGTCGATGATTTTTTCATGACCCTCACTAGTAAATCTTCATGGGATGCCCTCACAATATCTCTTAGTGATTTGCCTTTTCCTTTTTGTATTTTTTAAAGCTTACTTAAAAATCCATTCTAAAAAACCTTTCAGAGATAGATGACATGTTTTTAACATGACATTTGCATGCCTCTAAGCCATTTGGTACTTTCTTTCTCTTCGAGGATTTCTCACTTTTCCTTAGCTGGAATTCTGACCTTGAGTGGTAACTGCTTAAGAAACATCAGAGAGTCTTCTATGAAGAGGGAAGGAATGAGAATGAGTGAGTGAGTGATCCCATTGGCTCCAAACGATCAGTATTGGGAAAGTCATGGCGGTTGAATAGATTAAACCTGTGTATATTATTGGCGTATCACAACCAAAGTGCCATGAACACCACTGACGGTCTCCCAGCTTAGAGATTTAACTTGTTTGTACATATCACAGGGAGTCAAGTTTACTGTCATGACACAAGTTTGTATCACTGTTCTTTGATTTGCTTTATTGAATGGGAGAGAAAAAATGGAGTTACATGGGGAAACCAGGAACTCGTGTATAATTCAACCTGTCATATCAAACTACATCCCTTAGATGATGGCTTTGACAAAGTCTTTTTTTTATCATATATTTGGTCTCCTCTTTTTTTATATCATCTTTATTTTATTTATTTATATTTATGTGGTGCTGAGGATTGAACCCAGGGCCTTGCATGTGCTAGGTGAGCACTCTACTGCTGAGCAACAACCCCAGCCCCAACAAAGTCTTACATGTTAGTTATGTGCTTGTCAAATACATTATAAATGTCATGCAAAATTTAAAAAATCAGAACAGACAATTCCAAGACCAAAGCGAATCACCAACCCATTTCAGCATCTACAGTGTTACTGGGTTAACTCTGTTCTAAATATTTTTGGTTTTCTCCCCAGTCTGGGTATGTCCTTGAGAAAGTATCTTTGGTGATTAAAAAAAAAAGAGTAGGAAGTCGTTGGAGTGAAATCTACTTTAATAAATTAGTCTGTGGTCTTATATTTTCACTGTGAAAATTATTAAAATATGATAGAGGTTGTGTTCTTTAGAGAGTGGGGGATTATTAAATCAGGATTTATCTGCAAACCATGCATATGTTGGATTTGATGGTGTTGCTCCTGAGTGCACCCAGGATTGTTGGCTTGATAAGATAGAAAACTTGATATAATGGAAATGAAGAGTGAAAGTGTGGGACTCTCTAGAGGACAATGAAGTCATGCTATTTTAAAGAATCTGTCATTGCAGAGGAACTGGTAGATGCTATTATATACATATGCAAGCACGCACACACACACACACACACACATATACACACACACACACATATACACAAAGGTAAAAGGAAAAGCAAAGACTGAGACACAGTTTCTTCAATTGCCTGAGCCATGTTATGATTTCACTGGGTGAAAAACCCTGGTAAACGAGAATATGGATTGAATGATGCTAAATGGCACATGGTGTCAGAACCCCCTGGAGAGGCTCTCTGTGAAAAGAGTGAGGGTCAATGTTAGGTTTGATTTCATCTAATTGTTTTATCAATGACACTGAAAAAGGAGCCCACATTAGCTTAATGAACTTTACAGAAAATGCAAAATTGGGAAATGTTCTTAATGTCAGTGAGGAGTAAAGCATAATAAAAATGATTCCAGAGAGGTAAGAAATATAGGCAGGAAATAACAAAATGAGATTCAATTTGAAGAAAGGCAGAGTAACACATTGGGGGAACATGAATCTCAAGCACTGTAGGATAGTCACCAGGAGGCCAGGAGGCTGCTTCTGCAAAGGGATTCTAAGCCATTATTGAGGGTGAATTAGATGTGAGCTTGCAACGTGACACTACCGCACAGCAGCCAGCGACATCTCTGTCCACCTACAAATCTGCCTGGAGTCCCTGGGAAGGAAGGCGCGTATGTCATGTGTACTACACTGGTGAGACTCTAATGGGACCTCACAGTCAGCTTTGGGAAATTCATTTCCAGAAAGATAGATTCAAAGTAGAGAAAAAAGTAAAAACATGATAAGGAAATGAGCTGCAGCCTTCAGGGATCTGATCTGTTCCTTCAGTTGAAGAAGCTTTGCTTGGCTCAATGAAGAGACTGCATTGGAAAATACTGTGAGCCAGCCCTAGGTGGATTCATTTATCCTTTTACTCCGTGATATGTATTTTAGGCTGTTTCTCATTCCTTTAACAAAATTCTTGAGACTGGCTAATTTATAAATAATAGAGATTTATTTAGCTCATGGTTTTAGTGGCTGGGAAGTCCAAGAGCAACAATGGCTTCTTGCTGCATCACAATGTCGTAGAGAGCATCACATGATGAGATGGAACATACGTGCTAGAGAGAGCTCACTTTTATAACAAAGCCACACTTGGGATAACCATTAGTTCATTGATCTGTCAAAGGATTTGTCCATTCTTGAGGGCAGATCCCTCATGGTCCAGTAACTTCCCAAAGATCCCACCTGTCAATATTGCTGCATTGGGAACCAAGTTTCTAATGCATGAACTTCTTTGGGGAGAAACACTCAAACCATAGCAGCAGGTAATCCAACAGCTTCTCTGAACCTGATCATTGCAGTCACAGAAATCTGGAAACCAGTGGCCGGGCCCATTCTGTGGGAGGTAAATACACAGATGGGCAATTATGTGCATATACATATATACACACATATACAACATGGGTACAAAGGCAAAGATAAACACAGGACACCGTGGGTCCATCACTGGAGGGTCCCTCAAAGACCAAGACAGAGGGCAATGCTAGATGGACACAGGTAGTTAACCGAGGAGTGGCGTAGATAAGACACTGTGCATCATGCATGGGCTTGTAGTGTATAAAGGAGTTTCTACTTCATTTTATAGGCTAGCATTCTTAACCTTGCTTGATGATAAGAATCACTGGGGCCATTTTTTTTAACATACCACATTTTATTTATTCATTCATCTGTTGATGGGCACCTTGGCTAGAATTTTAACAATGTTTCACATTTAAGTAATTGATGACATTTTACATTTATTTTTATGTAGAATCCATCAGTATGACTTGGAATTGATCTTTTTATTATTTATTTATTTTAATTTGTTATACATGACAGCAGAACGCAATTCATTTCATATTACACATATAGAGCACAATTTTCCAAGTCACTGATTGTACACAAAGTATTTTCACACCATTTGTGTCTTTATACATGTACTTAGGGTAATGATGTCTAACTCATTCCATCATCATTCCTACCCCTTTGCCCCTTCCCTTCCTCTTCCTCCCCTTTTACCTATCTAAGATTCCTCCATTCCTCCCATGCTTCATTGCCATATGAGTTAGCATCCTTGTATGAAAGAGAACTTTTGGCCTTTGGTTTTTTGGGATTGGTTTACTTCACTTAGCATTATATTCTCCAACTCCATCCATTTACCTGCAAATGCCACGATTTTATTCTCTTTTAATGCTGAGTAATGTTTCATTGTGTGTGTGTGTGTGTATATATATATATATATATATATATATATATACCAAAGTTTCCCTATCCATTCATCTACTGAAGGGTATCTGGGTTGGTTCCACAGTTTAGCTATTGTGAATTGTTCTGCTATAAACATTGATGTGGCTGTGTCCCTGTAGTATGCTGTTTTTAAGTCCTTTGGGTATAAGCTGAGGAGTGGGATAGCTGGGTCCAATGGTGGTTCCATTCCAAGTGTTTCAAGGAATCTCCATTCTGCTTTCCAGATTGGCTGCACCAATTTGCAGTTCCACCAGCAATGTATGAGTGTGCCTTTCCCCCCACATCCTCACCAACACTTATTGTTGTTTGTATTCTTGATAGCTGCTATTCTGACTGGAATGAGATGAAATCTTAGAATAGTTTTGATTTGCATTTCTCTAATTACTAGAGATATTGAACATTTTTTCATATGTTTGTTGATTGATGATATATCCTCTTCTGAGAAGTGTCTCTTCAGTTTTTCGGCCCATTTATTGATTGGGATGATTTTTTTTTTTTTTTTTTTTTTTTTGGTGTTAAGGTTTTTGAGTGCTTTATATATCCTAGAAATTAGTGCTCTCTCTGATGTGCTTGTGGTAAAGATTTGCTCCCATTCTGTAGGCTCTCTATTCCCTTCACTGATTGTTTTTTTGGCTGAGAAGCTTTTTAGTTTGAATCCGTCCCATTTATTGATTCTTGGTTTTAATTCTTGTGCTATAGGAGTCTTATTAAGGAAATTGGGGCCTAATCTGACATGATGGAGATTTGGGACTACTTTTTCTTCCATTAGGTGCAAGGTCACTGGGGCCATTATTAACATGCAGGTTCCCCAGCATCTGCCAGGGGATTCTGGTTGTTTAGACTGGGATAGAATCTAGTGTGGAATATGCAGTTGAGGGGAATCTTACCTCTAGGCAGTTTAGGGAATCCACGTGAGTGTTTTAAGCTATGGAAAGGTTTTGAAGGATTCCTCTGGTGGTTGCTTGGAGCATGGATCTGTGGGCCCAGACTAGACAGGGAAAAGGCAGAGTGCTTTGTAGTTGCATAAACTTAAAATGATAAGAGGAAAAAATTTGGCAGTAGGAATGAAGAGACATTAGGACATCAAATAAGAAGTCTTTGCTAATTGGGCAAGGGAGAGCTTTAGAATAAACCCAGGGGTCTTCTCAGTAAGTTTGTATGGGCTGGTGCCCATGGCTGACAAAGGGACCATGAAAGGGAAGATTTTTTTTTAAACCTGATAGGCATTATAGCTAGTACAGAGAGATTCTCAAATTCCTTTGGCTTTTGGTGCCTTTAGGTTAAAAAAAATAATCATCTAACAGTTTTTTTTTTTAATGTAGTGGGGTGCAGCAATTTAAAATAAGCATCTCTGCCTTAAAAACTTCAAGCATCAGATGTTCCTATAAGCCAAGACAAGTGTTCTTGTCTTCTTCAGAGTAAATTCTGAGATCACCTTTGACCTTCTCCTAAATGCTTGGGACCAGAAGGGTTTCAGATTTTGGATTTTGTTTTTTCAGATTTTTGGAATATTTTCATGTACTTTATTCTGAAACAGTTCTCAAAGCATTTCAGATTGTGGATTTTCAGATTTGAGATGCTCAACTTGTAGGTAGCTAGTTGTAAGCAACTATTTTTTCAAATAATGCTATTTTCTGAAGAAACGTGCTTTGCCCTGTAGATGCCAAGTTGTGTCTGACCCTGTGTCCCTCTTCCCCACTCCGTGTTGACTGGTCACTTGCTGTGTGTCTTGCGTGCAGTTTATAAATCAAGCCGCTGTCTTCCCATGACTGGAACATCCTATGGCCCCTCAACATGCCCTTCACCCTCTTATCCTCTGCCGCTACATCAGGGCCCTTGTGTTTGTGTTCTGTCCCCTGCGTTCTGTAGCAATTTCCTCTTCTCTCATTGCCTCCTCCACTCTTCCCAAGCTTTGGGAGTCTCCCTGACTTTGTGTCTTCTGCATCTTGTTTGGTGTTCTACTATTCCCAGATTTGTCCTCTGAAGGCACTCATGTGGCCTGGTCCATAGCAGGAAATGGGAATTTGGTAGATTTGCTCAGGATAAGGATTGCCTCTGGCTTCAGTAGGAGGCTGGATGACATCCTCAGCCTGGCTGTTTCTTCGGGTGTAGACAGCAGAATTTCCAAGATGAAGCCTGAGAGGCCATGGGGCTCTTGTTCAAGGACAGACCTCAGCCTCAGATGCCACACAACAGTCGCTGGTGGAAAGCTCTGAGATAGGCCAGTCTGAAAGGGCTCACCCTGAGGGCACAGCACGGGCACTTCACACCAGAGAGTGTGAGACTGGCATTGTTTGCAGGAATGATGTTGCCTTAGAATTTTTTGCATGGTTTTTGATGGTGTTTCAGTCCAGTTCTGCAACTTGTAGACTCAGAACCTTTTTAACATTCGGAGTAAAACTAATCTCCATATTTTTAAAGAAGATCCCTTCATAAACTGTGAAAATGCTAATAAGAGAAGCTATTTACAAAGGCTGTCTCCTGCAATTTAATCAATATTTCTTTCTAACCCCACATAGCATATTTTCACAAGCCGAATTGTTATTTGATTTAAGATTATGTAAGTCAGTTTTCAATGTGGTAAATGGACAAAGCGAATGAAAAATTCCCTAACCGTGTTTTGGGGGAAAATTAGACCAAAATTTATCATCTGACTGTTTGACCCCAAAATGTGAGAGGAAATTTAATAATTAGATCCGAAGTGAAAACCACAGGGAACTAATACTTCAAGTTTCAGTGGAAGAAATTAACTAAATAATTCCCTTTTCTCTGGAGACTTGGAAGAGATAATTAGGAATGAGACTTACTAAACATTTAGTGCTACTGCTTAATTAGGCAAGCACACATCATGGTGTTTAGTGTCAACAGGTCCAGACACTCAAAGCAAACAAACTGACAATCGGAGTGTAATTTAAACACTACTTAGAATCATTCGTCATTGTGCCGACCCTCAAGCCCACTGGTCTTGGAAGATGTTAGATTAAAAACTGAAACTCAAACATACATGAAACTTCAATTTATGACACTGTCATCACTGTGTGTTGCCTAAAGAGATGGAAGGGTGGAGAGTTTCACCCCTACCCTCCTGGATGCCCACCTCATAATCCAGAGGGTGAGGGTGTGTACATATGAGTATACATTTTCTTCTTCTGCGCATGCTCCCCTGTGCCACAGTGCTTGTACACAGAAGGGGCACCATAACAAGGTTTTGGATGAAAGAATGAGTGAGTGGTTTAAACTCCATGGTATAATGCCCGATTAAACTGTCAACATGGAGTGAAAAGCCTGCTGTATATTGAGGGGACCAGTTAACAAACTCTCATTTTAACATTTCAATATTCCTAACTACAATTTGGACACATCAGGATGAACTTTGCATTCTGAAATTGGCTTCCTTTCAAAATGCAAACTTTTTTTTCCCAAACTGCCTTGTCATCATGGGAAGTATACTTAAGATCTTTTTTTTTTTTTCCTTTGCTTTGCTTTGTTTGCTAGAGTTTATGTTAGACAGAGTGCAATAGGAAAGAGTGGGTTAAACTAGACAAAACTGGAGCCTCACTGTTCTCATCAGCTGTTTCATGCAGGTCACTCAGAGTTCTTACTGACATACATGGCTTTGTCTGAGCCCCAAGAGAGACTGCCTTTGACCTGGGTCTTGGAAAGTCAAGGGAGAAAGGAAGTAATATGCAAACTTCTGAGAGCAGAAACAGAAGGTCTCTGTGTCTCTGGAGTGACAGTTGCCTCCCCTGAGAATGCTGATCCAGTTATAAATAGTAGGGACACAGCTACAGTTTAACAGTTTTAACATCCTGTCCTTGAATGAGAAGGGACAGTGAACTGAGTAGATTAACTTGTGAATTTGGAGCAAAGGTGTTGACTCATCTTTCTTTCACTCAAGCACCTTTTCTTATTTGCTATCCTTGATTGCCTTACATTTTTCTCTCTCACTGATCTGTGCAAGATGCTGCCTAAGGAAACTGAGGCAAGATGTTCTCCCTCTGAGTGCAAATTTGCAAGGCCCACATGCTGAGGACCAGGGCCCTCTGCTTAAGGATTACTGCTTTCCTCCTGGAGGAAACTAAACACTCACAGGTCATAAAATAATCAGAAAGGACATAAAGTATGCAACTCGAGGCCAAAATAGTGGCCTGGTTTGCAGGTAGGTCCCCATAGCTTTTGGGGCTCCAGGTACAGGAAGCTATGCTGGGTAGGATGGGGCCTCTTTTCCCAGCCTTCCAGAATGTAGCAATGTCTTTGTCCTGCCTCCAGAGTCTCTTTGAATGACCTTGACCCACTAATATGATACCACAACCATACCACACATAATTCATCCATTTTTTGGGTTTTATTGTTTTTTTGTTGTTGTTGTTGTTACACTAGAATGAGATGAAATCTCATTCTGTTGCCTAGGTTGGCCCTGCACTCCCAGGCTCAAGCCATCCTTTTATCGCAACCTCCTGAATAGATGGTTCTCTGGGTGTGTGCCACAGTGCCTGGCTTCCTTCCCTCATTCAATGTCACTATGACTCAAACTAAGAGCCAAGAAGTATCTTAATTATTATTATTACTATTATTATTGTTCTCTCTCTCTCTCTCTCTCTCTCTCTCTCTCTCTCTCTCATAGTGCTGGGGATCAATCCCAGGGCTTTGCACATGGTAGGAAACGCTGTACCACTGAGCCATGACCCCAGCCCCTATAGCGTTTTCTGCACATCATATTCTTCTACACTGGGACATGCTATTTAAAGGCCCCTCTGGAGTCCTTCATGAACAACCTTTTGTGAGGGGTTTTCTCCTTATGGTTTGTTGTTCCTCTTGCTTCCCTGGGTTGAATTATTAAGTTTTGAGTTCTAGACTTTGCCTGGGACTGGACAGGAGACAGAGGCCTGGGTCCGCTTCCTCATGACTGAATATCCTATCCCACATCTCCTTGGACTTTGTTCCCATCTCTCTTCTAGGAGTGCCTAAGGCAGGGAGCCTGGAGCCTCAGAATCTCCTGGGAGATGTCCCCCTAATCAGAAGGATTCCAGAGTTCACTAGACACCTAGGGATGCGACCTGGGAATCTTCATTCTAACAAGAACCAGACTTTGCCCACTAAGTATCTAAATGGGTACTAAATGATGGCAACTCCCTTTAGAATCGAGATCTTTAGAATCTGAGAGAAAACTTCAGCTCTGGTTGAGAAACCAAAATGCCTAAGCCAGTCTCCCCAACTTGGGGCTGGTATTTGCTCATCCTTGCTGTTGCTCCCCGGGATCTTCTTATCTCTCTCCAAGCCAGGGCCCTCTCTCCTGTCAAATTCTGCATGCCAGAATGCTTTCTACGTCAGGATATGTCTCTTACTTTGGATGTCCCCTACAGATTTCCAGTCAAACTTTTTTTTTTTTTTAATTGTAGGATTTTTGTTGAAGGAATTGGGGGCACAGGTGAACAGAAGGGATCCTTCCTAGGGTCTCTAAAAATCTTTTCTATGGATTACTGGGGTTCATCCAAATAACAGGTGTCACATCCTCAGGGCAAGGGACTGTGAAGGCCTCAGAGGCCCCTGGTTCCCTAAGGACATTGTCACCTGTCTTGGTGTGAACTCATAGCTCCAGCCAGCGAAATGCCCTCCCCAGGGAAGTCGGTGTGGCTTTCTTTCCAAGTTAGGAATCCAGGTTTTTGGATCTCACTCATTTCGAGCTTGCTTTTCCCTATAGGCTCATCAAAGGGGACTTGACTTGAGGTTCTTTCTTTGCAACCTGCTTCCTCCAGACATGAGGCTGATACAGTCGGTTTGTCTGGGGAATCTCTGGGCTGCATTCTTCCTGGCTGTTTGGTCCTGTGGTCACTTTCAGCCAGTTCTCCCCAGAGGGTCAGTGATGTGATGGATCTTACAACTTGCCACGTATAAGATCTCATCCCATCTACTCTCCTGGGGAGGGCCCTGAAAGGCCTGCTGCTCAGTCATCTAGGTCTTATCTCACATGGAAGGACAGATGGGCTCACTCCACTGGGTGCCAACTCCCAAGGAAAGGAGGAGGCAGTCAGGTGACACTCGTCACTCTTCTCCACTGTGAGCCCTAAACTGGATGATCAAACAAATCAAAATGCATAGGAGTCAAACAAATTAAAATGCTACTTTATTTCTGACAAAGCTATATTGAGAAAGGTGTTTGGTGCTAGGGTAAATTGGATTTCCTTTTGCTTCTCTGATCAACCGTACCTGTCTCCATCTCCAGGCCCTCAACCTCTACAACGGAGCTAGAATCTTCATTCTCCCCTGTATACCTTAGTGGGAGGAGGACAGTCCTTGAATACCTTGCCTTGTTGAGCCCTCTTAATATAGGAAAAAGAGAGAGTGGTCACAGGAGGGGTCTCTCTGGAAGGCAGGTCACTCCCAGCAGCTGGGGTAAGAGACCTTCCCACAGGGCAGGTAACATCTGCCCCCATGCAGCTTTGAGTGGGAGGTCAGTCTCACAGCACAAGGCCAAAGACAGGCCACCTTGAAAAGGGAGGGGAGCCAAGGTCAGAAGTGCACCTGGATCAGGGACCCTCTGCACCCACTGGAGAAGCAGAGGGTGGTGAGTGGAGGTGGGAAGGGGGAGATCCAGACAGTATCACTGCAGTCATGCTCCCCCTGGGAACAGATAGGAGTCCCAGTCCTGCTTCCCACCATGGAAAGCCCAGCACAAAGGAATGTCTCAGCCACCATCACGACCTTACAGGGCAATCCATTGGTTCAAAGGTGAGCTGGAATCAAGGGTTTTGCATTGGGAGGGATTAGGCTGAGAACTCCCTCATCACAGTGGTTCTGGGGAGCATAGGACTCCAAGGGCTAAGGAAGAACTAGCAATTTAAATATGAAAGGCTGCTCATTACCTTCTCAAATGTCAGTCTGGTGTCCAGCTGGGTCTCAAGGAGAGGGCCAACACACGGAGAGTGGATAGATTCATCATCTCTTGTTTGAAAGGCTGCAGCTTTCTGATAACTAAATTCAATGGAAACTGTTATAAATGATCTGGGACCAAAAGATTCGTATTTTGTTTCAGAACATCTTTGACCAACAGGAATAATATGCAGTTGGAAAATGTTCCCCTTTTTCTTTAGTGTAGAAGACATTTTACTTTTATTTTATGATGCTGGGATCTAACCCAGAGCTCTGCACGTGCTAAGCATGAACTCTATCACTGTGTTGTACCCCAGCCCCAGACAAGATGTTTTCTCCAAGCATTTCAGCCTCTTCCAGCCCCTCTGTCTCTGGGGCCTCTGCCCTTCATGCGGACAGGACAAGTTGACCATGGTGAATTTGTATCAGCCACAAAGGGAGGTGCATTAATAGTTCACAGAGGCACAGCCCATCTACTACAAAGCCCTTGCTCTCTAGCCAAAAGTTCTGTTTCTTACAGTCTGTGGGCTCAGACATATCCTCTGACAATGTATCAAATTCACTTTGAGATAACACAGGATTAACAGCTGAAACAAGATAGTTACACGGGAAACTTAGGAAAGTTTCTGAAGCTCTGGCAGAGTCCCTGAAAAAGATTTTTCTTTCTTGTACAAACAGATAAGAGTATGACTGGTATTGTTAATCTTTAGACACAAAACAAAGTTGTTGCTGTTTCCCATAAAATAACTGTATGGGGGGAAATGAGGAACAGTAATTCTTTGCTTAGAGTCCCATTAGTTTAGAATCCCAGTTTGTGAGATTTTTCAACATGTGTCTTCATATATTTATTAGGGAGAACTTGACACCTTCTATCAACTAAGGCAAGGAAACTGTAATTTGGTTAAATTAAGAACCCACTATTTCTGCTACTGAAAGATAAATGAACATGATCTTTACACCTACCTTGGCTGGGATGGAAGTAGCCCATTGCAGTGGTAGATTTAGTCACAAGGAGAGGAACACTTTCTTGTTGATCATCTGGGCAAATTAAAGATTCCCACTCTAAGGCATAGGGCGATGGCAAAGACCCTTTGAGGCATGGGAATTGGAGTAGTCAATACAATAGGCAAAAATCATCTTCTTAGGGCCCTAAGGTCCTTGTGGATAGAGATGGCTGACTAGGTCCTGTGGATGTTCTAAGCACTTCACTCATGTTAATCCATTTGACCTGCACACATACCTTAACATAGGCATTTAATTCCACCCTAATTTTACAAATGGGAAAACTAAGGTACAAGAAAGTTCGATGACCTGTCCAAGTGGCAATTTGGTATTTCAACCCAGTGTACATGTGAGTGTACCTCACAGACTTTAAAGTGCATGCAATTCACCAAGGGATCTAAGTTAAAAAAACAGGTCTAGGTTGGGAGCTGCAATGCTGCACTTCTGACAAGCTCGCAGTAACCCTGATGCTGTTGATCCATGGACCACATTTGGAGGGTCAAGGTTCCAGATCATAATAGAGATGAGTTTATATACATTTCTGTGTTGACTTCAGTAGGTCTTTGTGCAGTTTTCCTTTTCTAGGCTCAGTTGAAAACCCAGTCATGCTAATTCAAAAAAGGGCAGTGTGGTTTAAGGATACAGAACTCATGGATTGCAAGGATCATGACATGTGGCTATTTACATTCAAATTAATTAAAATTAAGAGAATTACAGCCAGGCCTACTGGCACACACCTATAATCCCAGCTACATAGGGGATCCAGGCAAGAGGCTTGTAAGCTTGAGGCCAGCTCGGGCAACTGGAGGTGTTTCTTAATGATAGAGTGTTTGCCTAGCATGTGCAGGCCCTGGGTTTAACCCCCAGTATTGCAAAAATTTTTTAAAAACTACAGATTCACTTCCTCAGTCATGCTAGCCACATTTAAGTACTCTATAGACACATGTGGTCAGTAGCTACTCTATTGGACAGTACAGATACAGAAGGTCTCCACTGTCTCAGAAAGTTCTATTGGACAATAATCTCATTCCTTGATATTGTCTTTTTAATTTTTACCCGTGATGGTGCCACTCCTATTCAACCTGTCCAAAATTCTAGGCTCCTTACTGTGATGTTCAGTTTTACTTATAACTCAATTCTGTTTCTGTGCCTGTGGAAAGCAGGCACAGTAAATTCAGTGATAACCACCAACTGAAAGAAGACAAAATAACCTCAAAATCAGAGACTCGTGGCTCTGGGGGGCTGTCTTGCATGGGGGGTGGTGCTTAGAACACGGACCTGGAGTCATTGCACAACTCTAACCCCTGTATCCGGGAACACTACATTTCAGAAAGAACTGCATTAAAATGGTGAAATAGTGTTTTAGTTCTTGGACTTCCCACCAGGATATTCTGTATTTAGCAAGTGTATATGACAAATTGGGCTTTTATTGAGTTGCAATTTGGCTTGGTCATTGAATGACTTTTCAACACAACTTATTGCACCTGTCTTGGGCCGGTGTTTTTCAGGTGTTTAGTGTAAGTCATTGTGCCTTTCCTTGTTTCTGAGTTGTGGCCATTAAAATGTGGTTTTGCCAGTGTGAAAATTATTTTTATAAATTTAAGTGCCATTATTTTGTGTTAAGGTGTCGGCCAGGACTGTGAGCTACTGTACTTCACTCATGCCGTTTCTTTTGTGTCTTCCAGTGATTTCCCTCAAAGCTTCTGAAGATTCATCTTTTGAGGAAAAGAAAGAAACCTGGGCATTTTTTGAAGGTAAATCTGACATATTTATTATAAGTTGCAGCCTCACTTTTAGACAAGAATAAGAACGGATTCTAGTTTCTTAGTTTTGTCATATGGTCACGTTGTTTTCTTGGCCTAAACTTACTCAAGAGTGAGATGAGAAGCCTTGATCGTCCCAGTCTATAGATTTGGAAAAAGTGGAAGATAAAGCACCACCTGCTTAATTTTTGTTTGATTGTCTTGCTTCTAGGTGATTTGAAGGAGGCATCTTCAAGTGATCTAAAAATGAAAAAATAAATTTTATTTCAGGTTGTTAAGGAACTGAGTTTCTAGAAAGAGTTTGAAAACCTTAAGTGAGTGGTTTTTCCACCCATGTTAGAATCACCAGGGGTTTTTTAAAACACTAATGCCTGGACCACATCGAGATTTTGACTTAGGTAGAACCTGTTAAAAGCTACCCAGATGTCCTAGCTGGGCCTTAGAAGTGGTTCCCCAAACTTAGCAGTAGCATCACTTGGAATCTTGTTATAGATGCACATAATCAGGCCATACCCTAGCTTACAGTCAAAACTCTGAAGTGGTACCCAGCATTTGGGTTTTAATAAGCCCTCTGGGTGATTTAGACGCATACTCAGGTTTGAGCTTTGGAGCAAGAGTTCTGAACAGGTGGTAATTTTGTCCTGCTGGGGGACATTTCTCAAAAATCTAGAGACATTTTGGGTTGTCACAACTGTGGGGGTGCTACTGACACTGAATGGATAGAGGCCAGAGAAGATGTTAAGTAAACATATTATGAGGCAGAAGACAGTCCTAGCATCAAAGAATCTGGCCCCAAATGTCAAGAGTACTGTGGCTGCAGAACCCTCCTTTCAAGAAAGAAAAATATAAAGAAATTATTTTCACAAAGTGACTGAGGATTATAACCATGAGCAATGAAAGTACGTACTTTATAAATTCTCAGGCAGAGCCTTTGATCATGGAGAGACTGGCTGATGATAAAAGAGGGTCAGACGTGGGGAGGATTATGTCTTGCAAAGGCATGGGATTTATTGATGAGGATAACCTAGCCAGAGGATCTAAGAAGAGGCATAAACCCAACTAGTGGGTGGCAGAAGGAGGGTGACCTTATGGTGAGAGCACTTGGATTTGAGCCCGCTCTTCCAGTAACTAGTGATAAAACAGTGCATGGAGGCAACTTCTGTTTTAGAAAAACAGAAATTTAATTATGAACATCATTTTCAAACCATGAATTTGCAAACTCCTTATCCTAATGGTTTTCTAGAATTTTTTGTTTAGTTTTATAGGCATGTGTATTTCATTGCTTAGATTGAGCTTTACTCCAACAATGATTCTTTGTATCCCCTGAATTTTCTTCTGCACCTTTCAGAAGCTCCTTTTTCTTTATCTGATGACTTTTTTTCTAGTATGTTATCCTGTTTCTTCCCTCAGTCTGTCATTCAGGGACTGCTTACTTGTGGGCAGAGATGAAAGTGACTTTATTCCCCATAGAGTGAAACAGTAAAAAAAAAAAAAATAAATAAATAAACTTTACCCTTTTTGTTGCAATTTAGTAAAATAGAAGCAGCCTAAATAATTTTTACCCCAAGTGTCTGGAGCTGCCCTGTGACCTGTGATGCATTTCGGTTTTGGAGATGAGTAATGTGACAGGGAAAACCCTGTGTATCATGAGATGCTAAGAACCTTCTGGTGAGGCTCAGGGCTCCACCCCTAAGATTCTGATTATTACATTAGGAATGGGTGAAAGAACTTGCACTTTCTCAGGATCTGAGGTGGTTTTGATGCAAGTGGTTTGGAAGACCATGTTTTAAAAATAAGATGGTACCAGGACCAAGACCTCGTGCATTTGGAAGGACTGCAGTGTTTAACCTTGCCACACCTTGCAGCATAATCAGAATCTCTAAAACACTTAGCATAATTAGCAATCATTTGTAATTCATGTATAGCTATAGAATATCAGATTTTCTTCCAACCTAACCCTCTGCATGAAATCTGTAACGCAGTTTGTACTTTCTTCTCAGGAGAGAAAATCAAGTTCTTTTAGAAAGTTAGTACTGACGTCCTACGCATCATGTATGCCTCGGGGCGTCTCTTTGCAAGCCTTCATTTCCTATGATTTCAGCAGCAGCAGTAGTAGTAGTAGTAGCAGCAGCAGCAGCAGCAGCAGCAGCAGCAGCAAAGTCCATGTGTTTTGCTTTTTTAACCTGCCACAGTTTTGGAGAGAGGTCAGGGGTGCAGTTGAAACTCCCTGGCTCAAAATCCCAGGCCTTTTGCCCTTTTGTTCCTGGATGGGAGAGCTTCAGTGTGGGTTGTGGACGGATATCCATCCTCTTGGGGCCTAACTTGGCCTGGCTGTGTGCCTGCTGAACAAAACAAGCATTGATTGTCAGACCTCTTGATGAGATGCTGGAGTGAGTTAAAATCCCTCTGGGCTATTGCTCAGGTATTTTGCCCTGAGCAAGATGGTATTACAGTATGCATTAAAGGAAAAAAAAAAAAAGATGAAGGAGAAGAAGAAGAAGAAGTACACAGATTTTATTTCCAGCACTGCAATCTCATAGAGTCTTGCATTTGCCCTGAAAATGTAAGCTACTGAATCTGATTTTCTTGATTTAATGTTAGGGGGAGAGTGGGTTTCTTTGTGCTGAGGAATTCTGGGGCAGTGTGTTTCAAAGTTGTACTGAATATCTCTCCTGGCTTCCCAGGTAATAAGTAGCATCCACCTTGCCCATCTTAGTTGGGTGCTGGCACACTGACATTGTTACCCCTGTCTCACCCTCCCTGTGTCACATGCAACCACATGTAACCACTGCACCATCTGTTTAGGAGAGGCCTGGGCATTTTCTTAAAATGGCAATAGTGTCTTAGGAAACCCAATGGCAAAAGATAAAACTGGAAATGAATTCAGGACTATGACCTAAGTTTTGGAATTACTGTGAATTCAGGACTATGACCCAAGTTTTGGAATTACTGTGAATTCAGGACTATGACCCAAGTTTTGGAATTACTTGTTATGTTGGGAATTGAATCCAGGGTCTCATGAATGCTGGGCAAGCACTCTACCATTGAACCACACCCCCAGACCTATGTGGCATTTTAAAAGCTGATTACAGAGTTGGTTAAATGCAGATGTTTTGTTAAATTTGAATCTGAAGGTTTAGCTTCAGCTGATGGATAAGTGTTGTTTGGCCAAAGCTGAGGTTTGAAACTTTTGAGAGAACATTTATAATTAGAGAGCTTTTTATTTCATAAATAGTTAAAGGACAAGTTGGAAGACAGGGCAACATCAGGCCGACAATCCTGCCTGAGAACTGAGGCGCTGCTTTGCCCCAGCTGTCACTGGGAAATGTGGCCTTGGAATCTTATAACTTTGTGACCCTGGCTTCAATGGCTGGTGGGGGATGGGGGGAGGTTAGCCTTTGTAGTGAACACCAGGGGAGGGCAGTGGTGTCAGTATTTTGAGTAGAATCAGCAAGGCGGTTTGTCTTTATGCAGCAAAAGGAATGATTGGAACAGAAGGAAAAGAAAAAATTAGAACTTCAGGAGAACCAGTTGCTTCCCAAGCCAGGACACCCCAGGTATCCTGAATTTTTCTCCTTCTGGACAAGTGACAATTTTTAAAGTTCCTATAGTTTCAAGAACACAATGAAAAGCAGCTATGACCACCCCAGTGAGTATAGACACCCACATATGGGTGGATGGTGCCTGCTGGCCACCGTCCACAGCCCCTGGGGCCTGTGTGCTTGGCGAAGGAGCTGACGCTTCCGGACTGGCCAGATGTTTTATGATTCTGTAGCCATGGCTGCCTGTGGAGAGTCAGTGCCTTTGTGGCATGTTGAGGTGGCTGCAAGCAATCTGAAACTGTAACTTGGGCCTGGAACCCTTTGCCTCCTGCCTGGGTTGAGTGAGCCCCAGATGTGCACAGTATGCTGCTGTGTGAGGATCGCCAGTGTGATTCTCTCCTGCAACCTGCTTCCATCTTATTTCCTACAGTCCCAAATCTAAGGAGAAAGGTCAGACGAATAAGCAAGCTCCTGGTCAGGCTGCTCTGCTCCAATGGTACAGAAAGGAAACATTAGGAAGACAATTTGTCTCACTGAAAAAAGAAACCTGAAGCCAGTTTGCCCTACCTTTTTGGTCCAGGGGGCTCACATCTCTGGAATTCCTTTGAGGTGGGTGTTGCAACCTCCTGCCTCAGTTCCATCTGGCTTGGCAACGTGACCATGCTATTTACCATACATGGCTCTGCGTTTCTCTTCCTGAAACAGTTTGCTCAATGGTGTATGAATCATGAACTGGCCTTGGGGTCACTGTGTTCTGGCCTGTCCCGAGTCCTAATATCCTGTTGTGAACCCTGGTCTGTGAACTCTGTCCTTCAGTTTGTCATCGAGTGTTTTGTCCATAGTCCAAGTGTCCCATTGCTGAGTTTTGAGTTGTTAAAATGGAGGCCTGACTCTGTGTCCTGAATGACCACTCCACAGTTCTCCACCCTATTATCTGTCAATCTGTCTATGGGAGACTCAGGTGCCTCCATAAAAGGGCAGTTTTGATTTTAGTAATAGAAAAGAGCTTTCTTTATATCTGTGTTGAGCACCTCACATCCTAGTAATGCCATAACTTCTAATCTGGCTTCTGTCCCCTATCCCACTGATGTGGCTTTATTCCAGGACTTTCCCAGTAGCCTCTGGGTGGGAAAACCCAGAGGGTGTTTTCCAGTAGCACTTGATGCTATTATGGAGTCATTTCTTATAATACTTTATAATGCTTCTAGAACTTTCCCTCCAGTTCTCTGCTTCCATAACTGACTCTGGGTTCATTTGTTGGAGACTTTTCCTTTAGTCACCCACCTGTCCAACTCCCTTAATATTAGTGTAGTTTCACCCTTCTCCTGAACTTGTCCTGTGCTGTTTCTACTTAACAGTTGTTCCTGTCATCAGTGAAGAATTGGTTCTGAGACTTCCCATCCCTCCCCTCTATTCCAAGGACACCAAAATCCATGGATTCCCAAGTCCCTTATATGAAATGTCATCATATTTCAATATAACCTACATACATCCTACTGTATACTTTAAATCTTTTCTAGATAACTTATAAAACTTAATATACTAGACAAATAATTGTTGTGCTACAATGTCTAGGAGTATTGACAAGAAAAAAAAAGTCTGAACATGTTCAGTATAGTTGCAATTTTGTTTCTAAAATATTTTTGATACCATCTTAATTGAATCCATGGATATGGAAGCCACAGATATAGGGGGCAGACTGTATTTTATTTTTAGTCCACACTTCTACATTGCCAGGGGAAAAAAACTACTTAAACTAGCTTAAGTAAAAATGCTGACCAGGAGTGGCAAGATGGCATCCCTGGATGGGTGAAGGTACTGGTGTTGGGAGACTCAGGTGAGTGTCTAAACCCATCTCTGGGGCTCTCAACACTCTTCAGTTATCCATTACTCCTTACCCTTCACTGCTGTCCCTCAACTTCCTGGCTTTTCCTTCAGTAGCTGAGTTCCCTTTCGAAGCCTAAAGACTACACTTCGAAGAGGACTTTGCTCCATTCCACGAAGCCTCCTTGTCACTTGGGTGTGGGCTGAGGAGCTCAGGCCCTTCTCTGTGGTTGTGGTTTTCCATGTCTGGCTCCCGAGTGATCCCTGCTTAAGATAATTGCTTTATTTAAAATAATATTAGTAATAATAATGATAATAATAACAACAACAACTTTTTGTCAATTGCTTTACTGAAAAAAGTGTGGTCACTAGTATTCTATTGGGAGCCATGTAAGGGTTCAGAAGTTAGGACAGTGCCTTCAAGATATTTTGTTAAGTCAGATTTGCACCAAGAATGATACTGGCAAGCACTTTGGTGTGTTAACTCATTTAATTCCTATATTAGTCCTTTGACCCCATTTTAGAGGAGGGAAAAGGGAGTCCCAGAGTTGTATTTGCAACTGGTTTGAACCCATGCGCTTAAACACATATAGGCAATGAAATAGTGAGTGGTAGTCCTATTTCACTCTTAATCCAAAACTGGATTTTCATATTCTCATTGAATCTTAACTGAAAAACCTGTTATGTTCTAAATGGTAGGGAATAGAGAAATTAAGACAAAGGCCACACTCAGAAGTGGCTGGGACTTGACTGCTGAGCCCAACTTAATCCTGGTGTTAAAATACTTCTTTTGACACCCTGGACATTTAAAAACTACTGTTGAAATCTGCACCATTTGCCACAACCCAACCCTGCAGCCTTACTATCTTTCCTACCATAATCTACAACTCTCCTTAAAAACCTGAATAAATGCTAATTGTGTTTAAAAAAATGCTGACCAGCACTAAGAAAATATGAGGATCTCATAGACTCCAAGGTAGACGCTGCACTGGGCCTCCATGGGCCCTGGGCTGGGAAGGAGAGAGTTAAAACAACCTGAATGTCTAATTCTACCTCCCTCACCCTTCCCTTTCACTGACCATCATCCTGACCAGCATCTCCAGGCTCCCCTGGGAAGCCAACCACCTGCCACCTCTTCTACCTGCCACCTCCAGCACATTGGCCTTTACAGTTTAAGCACTTAACTATCAGCATCTCCATATCCCAAGGGCTTTGCAAAAGTGCGCTCCTGTTGACTTGGCAATTCCACTTCTGGGAACTTAAGTTTACGAGCATAATGTGAGAGATGCATTAAGGCTTAAGAATCATTTGTTATGGGGACAACAGGTAGAAACACTGAGTGGCCAACAGCAAATGATTTGAACATTTTCATTTTCCAAAAATACCATTTTATATTACCATTGCCCATGAACCAGTTTATCTGCACCCTTGCCAGTGTTTTGTGTTATCACTATTTTTTTCTTTGAACCATTGTGAATGGTGTATGGGATACCTCAATGTGGTTTCATTTTACATTTATTTAATGACCCAGGAAATTGAACATGTTCTCATGTGTTTATTTGCCAGTGTACTTCTCCTTGATGAAATGTCTTTGCATATCTTATCCATTTTCCTTAAGAGGATTGTCATTCATATTTTCTGTTGAGCTTTAAGAGTCTTTTATATTGTAGATTCTAATCCTCTGTTGGATAGGCAGATTGCAACTATTTTCTCCCAGTCTGTAACTTTACTTTTGCTTCTGTACATATGGTTGTTTACAGAACAAGAGTTTTCATTGTTGATGAGTCCGGTTTTCTTTTCTTTTTCTTTCTTTCCTTTTTCTTTTTGCAGTGCTGAGGATTGAACCTAGGGCCTTTCATGCATGCTAGGCATCAGCTTTACCACTGAATTCTACCGTCTACCTTCAACTTTGACTTATGTGAAGGGTACTTTAATGTCAAGTCTAAGAACTCTTTGCCTAGTCTTAGATCCCAAGGATTTTTCTCCTACGTTTTTTTCTATAAGTTTTCTAGTTTGCATTTTAATTTTAGGCTTGTGGTTGACTTTGAGTTAATTTTTATATAGCATGAGAGGTTAATTATAATTTTTTTTTGCTAATTTCTCCAATGCCATTTATTGAAAGGCTATCCTTCCCTCATTGAATTGTTTTTGCAGTTGTCCAAAATCAATTGAGTATACTTGTGTGGATCTCTTTCTGGGGTCTCTGCTCTGTTTCTTTGGTGTGTGTCCAGGCCTCTACCAATACCACACTTTACCTTGATTACTTTACTGTGGGACTCTTAGAATTCCATTTTTTTAAAACTGATTTTGTGTGTTTCCCCTGATGACTACCCTGGATGTGTCCTTGCATTTCAGATCTCTACATGTATGCCGTCCTTGTGTGCTGTGTGGGGATCCTCAGCGTTCTGCTCTTCACTCTGGTCATTGTCTGGCAGTCTGTGTTTCACAAGAGGAAATCCAGAGGTAAGAGACCGATAAGATCATGTCTGGAACAGGCGGACACTCTGCCCACAAATAGGCACAAGATGCTGGGTAAAGTATCACCTTGGTAGAAAAATCATCCCGAGTCAGGATTATTTACCTATGACTGGTGAGCAAAGTAAGTGAGATGTGTTTCCCTTAGACACTGCTAAAATAAACTGTGGTCACTGCTGATGTGATTTAAATTCCCCTTTTCCTCAAATCCCTCCTCCTCCGTTTCTGAGATCCCTAACTGCTCTCATATCATTCTCCTGGAAGAGGCTGTGTCATGGATGAGCCTGGGGTTGCATTAGGACTCTGCCTCTCAAGACTGAGTTTTTGGACACATTCCTAGATTATTTCTGAACTTGAGTTTCCTCGTTCATGACAGTGACTTGCCAAGCCCTTTCTTGGATAGATATAGTTCTTAGGAGGGTTCACCTGGCAAACAGGTGGGACTTGCCTAGTCTCCCCATCTTTCTTTTCCTGTCCAACCTTTGTGTCCTTGCCTGCTACCTTTCTTGTTCAACCTGTGACTGTTCTCTGAGTGTTCCCCACTCCTACCTCTTTCTCCCCCGAGAATTTCTAAAACAGCCAGGGGATGCTCACTCTCAGGATGAGCCATGGTAAAAGCTGGGCTCTCAGATTCCAGTTCCAAACACATTTCTCTACTTAGCATCCGAGAACATTCCCTGTCTTCCTCTTCTGAGACATGGGAGTGTACCAGGTCTCATGGGCTTGTTCTAAGTCACAAAAGAAAAAAGAGAAGAGAAGAAAGAGAGATGCTTGACATTTGTTTATAATTATACATAATTATCACTATTCATCCAGGTCGTGGCTCTAGAAAGAGATTCAGTTGTTAGGGCGTGTGGAGAAGACCCTCACGCAGAAAACCTGAGTGTATTTATAGAGGGAACACTCCCCCCGATGTGTAGGCAAAGCTGAGGAGACACACCCAGGGACCAGCATCCATAGGAAGCTGTTTCCACCCTGGACCTCAAGAGGAAAGGGAAGGAGTTGTTCCAGGATTGTGTGAAAGCTGCTGCTGTCAGGATGTGTCATCCACAGGGGCCTTAGGAAGGGGACTCAACCACAAGCCAGCAGTAGGAGAAGGTCAGGGTGGTGCATTTCTTAGCCTTTCTTCTCCCCTGTTGGACTCTCTGGCTGCTGTGTCCCCATGGTGTGGCCAAGCAGAAGGACAAGGGAGGGATCTCCAATGAGAAGGTCAGCCTCCAGGGGCTGAGCAAGGATGGGTGGGGATTGCAGGGCAGCAGAGAACACCCATACACTCTGCTCCCAATCATGGCATGAGGGCTGCAGCCCTGATCTCTCTCCTCTGGTGTTGGTACCCTTGTCACCAGTTTTGTATGTGGCTATGTGCTGTCCTCCAAAGCCACCCTCCTTCATGGTGTCTGCCACCATATGGGTGGCACCTGAGCATTTCTCTTGTTTTCAACCCTTGACTGCTCCCCTGAGCTCATGACACATGTGGTGCATGGGCGTTGGCATTTACGTCTCTTCCAGAGGACACAGTGTAAGGCAGGGGCCATGCACATGACCCGTTCTCCTTGGAATTTGGCCCATGACAGATGCACAACAAATGGTGGACAAATGGGTTTGTTTCCCAGATGCTCTGCTCTCAACTGTTGGGATTTGGAAGCCACGTAAGTTCTCAAGCCAGCTGTGTTCTGAGAGAGCTCTGCTAGGGATTGGATATAATAAAGCCTGACTTGTCCTGAGTTCCAGCCCTGTGGGGCCTGAAGCAGGGCCAGGGAAATAAAGCAAGACATTCAGGATTCTCATGCAGAGAATTGGGATCCCAGCTGCCGTGACCTCTAGCCCCAGGGTGGGCTCCACACAGCGTTGTTTGCACCTGTGCAGAACATCTAAAAGCCCAACTCGGCTGTTTGGAGTTATCTGACCACCTGCCATGGTCTGGGCACCCGACTTGACTCCTCCATGTCCTGTGTGACAGCCTGCATGGCTCCCATGTGACAGAGAGGACAGCCAAGGAGGTTGATAAAGTCCTGACACAGGAATGGTGGCCCGTTCCTGTGATGAGGCCCAGACCCAGCCTCATCCCAAGCCTTCCACATTTTTATTCAAGAAAACCTCAGTTATCTGGAGGCTGACCATCACTGAGGAATTTTCCTTTGGCCTTCCATTGCAATTGTTGCTGAAGTTCTTTTCAAACAGCTCCACTTGGCTCCTGCAGCTCCTGGCAGCTTGACTTCGGCCTGATATGAACCCTTGTCAGCAGTCTCAGGCTGGTACTCTGTAGCCCAGGCAGGGCAGGTTCTGCTGGCCAAGGGCCTCTGAGCCTCGCACACCAACTGCATTGTGGACCAAAGGCAGAGAGCTATGCATGGTAGGCCTGGGTATCCCCTTTAACTGGACCCAGGAGCCTTAGAGCAGCAGTTAACCTTCCTGAGTAGATCAGGTACCTGCTCAAAGCCAGACTTTAATGTCTGGAGCAGGCCTGAGAACCTGAATTTCTTTTTAAAAGCATTTTGATTGGCGCATTATAATTATCATGATAGTGGGATTCATTGTGACATATTTGTATGTGCTCCTTTTCTAACCAGCTTTGCTTACAGCCTTACAGCCAGGTCTTCTTAACTCAAGCTCACTCAGCACCCTTTTACAATAAATATTTTTTCATGATCCCGCTACTATTTTTAAATGAACTTTGGTCCACAATGCAGTCGGGTGTGCGAGGCTCAGAGGCCCTCCATGAAATCTGGGCTGGGCTCTATTAGGCTGTTCTATTGGAGCTGGGATCCTTAATATCAATTTAATGCTCTACAATCAAAGGAGAATTCAGAGGAAAGTAATTTATAATACAGCAAAATGAATTTTAGTATTGTACCCATTCTTTTGATAAGTTCGAATTTCAGAGAATATAGTAAACCTTTATATTTGACCCTTGAAATAAAGTTTACATAAACTATGTGTGTATGTTTGAAGACTCCATATGCATGTGACAGGGACAAGTATGGACAGACACAGATATGCCTTCAAATCTAGGAGTGGTACTGCTCGTAAAACTCCAAGTGTTAAACTAAGTTTTCAAATAAAAAATGCACTCTTAACTTGGTTCTCACACCCTTGAAATAATCATCATATATTTAAATGAAGCAGAAAAATATAGGCCTTATGTTTTCATGTAAAACAGCCTTAGATCCCAGGCTCTCATGAAGAGTTTTGTTTTTTTCTTTTTGTGAATGTCAGGAAGGTTATTTGTAGTCAAGCAGGACAAATCTTCATTTGTAAACTGTCCTGTATATTTCCAGATGTCCTGAATCCCTACCTTCTACCTACCAATTTTCAAGTGTTATCTCCCATGAATGAAATAATTAGAAATTTCAGATTACCTCTGGGGGTGGACTATTCTCCCCCAAATCATGTCCACTGAGCAGGTTCCTCATAGGTCTGATGCTCTGTCCACTGAGCTGGAAGAAGCAAGACCTCTAGGAATCCGGGGACAGGTCCTGCCAAGGGACTCATGGTGCCAGAAGGACACTGTCTTTATGTGGGTCTGCTTCTGTTCTATTGCTGTTTCTGGGGGGTAAGTTATTTTATCAAATCCCCATTTCCATGCAGAGCAATGGTGAATTTCCCCAGTATAGTTCAGAATCCCAAACCCACCCTACTTGGATACAAACCCTGACCTTTCCCCCACAGGAGCTCAGCAGACACTACTCTCCCTGAGCCCTGTCATGCTGCAGGTGGGTTGGAGAGCATTTATTTGTCTATAAGGTACTCAGGAAAGCAGACCCATGCTCAGAGTCAGAGGTATTCCAAAGGCAGATAGGTGGGCAGTGAGGACCATTTCCATTGGAAGCTCCCCAGTGTCCAATGAGGCCTGGATTGTAGGACTCTAGGAGAGTTCTTGATATTTAATAACAGAAATGATGTGATGGGACACAGAGAATCTGATGAACATGGTCTTGTTTTAAGTTGGTCACAGACCTCTCTTCTGAATCTGGAGATGTGACTAAGAGCAGTTGCATTTCCTGTCATTAAGTGGACTCTCACCCAGAGATCACACACAGGGAATCCTAAAATGTTTGAGGTACCTACTGCTTGTAGAAAAAATCACCCCCAAAGTAGTGGTCCAAAACAACGTTTGTTTCTGAAATCTGGGCTGGGCTCTATTAGGCTGTTCTATTGGAGCTGGGATCCTTAATATCTGGAATTTGCCCCGGATTGAGATCCAGGGTGGAGTCTCAGCCCTGGGGATCCATCTAAGAGAGAAGGGTTAGAGGGGACAAAGGACTTGTGACATCTCTCTCTTCCTGTGGTCTCACCAGCACAGTATCCAAAGCCCCCTGCTTTATAACTCTAGTCTCCAAAAATGTGCCTCAACTGTCACTCTCACATTCTAGTGGTTAAAGCAAGTCCCCAGGGTAGCCTTGTCTCAGGGCCAGAGAAGAGTGGCAAGGAATTTGTGATCATTTCTAAGCAACTGTTCAAAGCTTTCACCCCTGCCTTGGGGCAGAGGAAGGGCGCAGCCCAATCACCAGAGGTGGCTGGGACATAATCATGACCTCAGTGAGACCTGAGGACTATGGTGCCAGGCTGTTTCCCTGGTAACCAGTTGGGTCTTGAGGAGCAGGCACCATGTGGCTAAGCAGGGAAGGGTCGAGTGGGGGTGGGGAGGGCAGTGAGTCCCACATTGCAGGTTCCAGCTAGTGTCAGAGTAAAAGCAGGGACAAGCACATCCAAGAGGTCGGCCAGGAGGTTGCTTCTGTAATGGGTCTCTTACTGGGGGCAGTCAAACATTTGTGGACCAGTCCACGCGTGTCCACATGACCAAAGGATCCTCAGAAATGACATTACTAAAGAACAGTGTGACCCTTACAACCCAAATAGAGCCTATTCTCATACTTAACACACCACACTGTAAGAAACGTGCATCATTTGGATCCAAACTAGAAATACACTTCAAGGGCTGTTTTAAGGAGGGCTGAGTCTTGATGGCTTCTAGGTTTTTCGTGTGGGGGTGTGTTGGCTGAGCCTCCACATTTTGCCCGTAAGTAGGAAAGCCAGCCTCTCCTGCCTGATGAGGGCTGCAAAGCATCTAGTTTTCTAGGCTGCTCCCACCCTGGACAGAAGAGCTGAGGCCAGTACCTCTTCTTTGGTTCCTGTAGCAATATCTGTGTAGAGAGAAGACATTAGAGTAGCTGGCCCCATTCCTGATGTTAGCCCCCGAGGGACTCTGAGATAAATAAGCCCATCCCAAAAGCCAGGGGCCCTCAGGACAGCCCTCTTGGTTCTCAGCCTTTCTGCTGCTCTGCCCCCACCCCGGCCTGTGCTGCTTCCTTTCCTAAGCTTCAGCCTTCCCGTTAGCTCATCTGGAGTTAATTGCACCCATGTGTTGCTGGACAAGCACAAACATGTTTTCCACTTCCTCTCCTGAGTGGCAAATCTCCATCCCTGCTTTTTGTTAATGCCAGCAGTGCCCAGAATCTCATCCCAGGGCTATTGAAGCAGAGTCACCTTGGAAAACACCCATCTTGGTGGCCCACAGATGAGCCCTGAAGTATTCTAGTGGTTCCTAACTTTCCAAACATCTTTCATGGCTCAAAATTCAATCTTGATTTGCTGCCTTGGGGTGACCCCAACAATCCCTCTCAGCCTTCCATGTCTGAGTTTTCAGAAGTACAGTCTTTAAGGCACACAGGAACCAAGGGGAGAAGAGGGATGGCCTTGCACTTTTTAATTGTACTAATCAGTGTGAGCTCTGGTTATTTAGAGTGGACTCCCCCAAGGCTTGTTAAATCCCCTTCCTCCCCTGTCTGTAAGCTCTAGCTTCTCTGGCTCCTGCTGTGGACAAGTTGAAGGCCTGTTGTCTTTTCTTCCAGAGATACAAGAAAGAGGGAGCTGGGGCCCATGTCCCACTGACAGCCAGACACGGGGATGGGAGGGAGATGCAAAGGACAGAATTGGATGGCTGGGGATGGTAGGGAACTGGAGGATGACCCCAGGCCTAGAGGGAGCTGAAGGGCCATCTGCCTAGAACTAGAGGTACCTGTATAACCCTCTTTTCCTTCAATGTAAGGCAGAAGGTTTTTCTGGCTCTCTCATTTGGCTCACTGACTCCAACAAAAGAGAGGCCATGTTTCCTTTGTGGGTTTCATGAGCTTTCCCTGGAGTCTCGTAAAAAGAATCCTGGACTTAGAGCTTAGATCTGAGTTCCTTTATTTACAAAGCAGATATTGCAAAACCCCAAATAAATTATGTTCTGGGTCTTTACGTTTCCTGACTAGGAGACTAGGGATGAACATTTTTTCTTGGGTCTATGGGAGGTGCCTTTCAGTGTTCTGTGTGGCCTCCAGTCCTAGCTGTGGGCAGCTCCAGGGATGCGTAGGCTCACCTTGCCTGGTCACATGCCTTCATTTGTCCTTTCTAATTCTGAGGCATCAGAATCCCATTTAGTTCTTGTCCCATTTTGAGCCCCCTGAGGCTGCTGACCACTGTGAGACCACCTGACTCCACAAAGGCAACTTTGTATACAGAGCTTTTCTTTTTATGAATGTGGCCATTAAATGGCTCTTAGTACCAAACAAACAGGAGGTGGAGAGCTTGGTTCTTCTCAGCTTCCCACTTGTGACCAAGAGAGGTGGCCCTTTCCTTGTAATGGTGCTGGCCTGGCAGGGCTGGCAGGGCAGGGCTGCTTCCTATAGGGCATGGGGTTTTGGACTGGCATGGGGAGGGCTCAGGGCTGTGTGTGGGAAGGGGTGCCCCTGTCCTGTGGGTCTCCCCAAGAAAACACAGACAGGGGCCATAGGCTGGCCTCAAGTACTGATGGTGGTTTCCGAGGCTGCAGGGCTCCCTGCCTGTTCTGGGGCCACAGATGAGGGAAGAGATCTCTGCAAAAGCTCCTGGGCACTTACTGTCTGGGAAGTACTGAAACCCCATGGTGGAGCTGCCATGGTCCTTTCTATGAGTGGAGAACCCTCCGAGAACAGAACAGAAGCCTCCATGGGTCCTATCACAGGTCTTTGCAAGGCCTGGGAGTCTGAGGCAGTGCAAGGGAGTTGGAAGGAATGAGAAGAGGTCAGCCACACTGTGGAGGTCCAAACACTGCTACAGGGGTTGGCAAAATAGGGTGCATGGCTCCCTCAACCCTAAGTTATCTAACTCAGATTGGCAGTGGTGATAGGGACAGGCCTAGATGGGAGAGCCACAGCCTTCAGGTTGGACAAGCCCTCTGGGAGTCTTGGGGTGGGAGGTATGAGTGGTGTGGTCTCAGTTGAGAGGGAGGAGTTAGGGCAGGGGTTGGTACGAGGGGCCCAGAGTTTGGTGTTTCTTATTAGAAGACATAAGAAAATACAGCCTTTCTTTTAGAATCTTCAAAGTCTCCAAATTCATAAGTTCACTATTGCAAAGAAACCAGGTCCTGAGTTTGAGTCTTTGTGCAGGGTGGTTGCCTGGCATGGTGCTGAAGCCTCCAGGTGAAGAGTGTTGGTGGCCAGCTGTGGCCTGTGGGAGGGGCTGGCTCCATCATCCCTGTACTGCCTTCCTTCTCTTCCAACTCTCACTCCTTCACTCCCAAGTGCAAGTCCCAGGATCTTCTGCCATAAACTCCTGGCACTTGAATCATTGCTTTGGTCTCTGCTTCCAAAGGGTCCAAGCCAAGCTAGGGTCACACCATCCTGTAATGAGCACTGAAGACACTATGCATGTTCAAGGGCAAGTCTGTGTGCATCCACTTTTTCAGGAGCCTGTAAGTCTCACCTCTGGTGTTCAGAATCACTTCTGGTCCTATGGGTGGTCCCTCTTCACAATGGGAGCATTGACCCTGCACACACCAGGCTGAGACTTCACACCCATTGACTGGCAAATTGGCCAGGCATGCATTTTCTATATCCTGGCACTGCCTGCCCTCCTGGACTTGGGCCCCTGGACCTCCTTAGCCCACATACCCATGGGAGTCTCCCTAGCCACTCTCCTGCTCCTCCAATTCCTGGCCTTCATGTTGCTTACCTCCCTGCTGTTGAACAGGTCAGCTTCTAGTATTCTCTTGGATGCCAGACCAGCCCTGCTCCACTTCAGTTGTGGACAATGGCCAGATCACATTTCCTGGAAGATTCAGTGTCTCCTTCTGCAGGAACCTGAATGCTCACTGCCCAATTTCTCTAAGAATGGTGCAGAGGAGTTACAAAATGGCGCCAAAGTCAGGCTGCTCAACTGTGCTGCTTCTCAGCTGCATCAGTGTCCTCAGGCTGCCATCATATAGATCCCAGACTGGGGCTCACACAGCAGACACATATGGTCTCATAGTCCTGGAGGCTGAAGGTGGAATTCAATGTCAAGGCGTTGGCTGGCTTAGTTTCTCCTGAGATCTCTCTCCGTGGCTTGTAGATGGTGTCTTCTTCCTGTCTTCACGTGGTTGTCCTCATCAGTGGATGTGTGTTCTCATCTCCTCTTATAAGGTCACCAGTCATGTCGTGCCACATCCTGCACCACCAAACTCGCAGAACAGGCAAGGGGCGATGGGGGATTAGAAAAGAAAGACTCACACATGCAGATTGTGAAGGAAAAGAACTGGGATCAGGTGGAGCACTACTCTCTGAGGGAGAAGCAGATCTAAAGAGTTATGCCAGCAAGCTTTATTTATATACATCTCATTATAAGGTTAAAGACTATGTGAGCATTCTTCTTTATACTCCGGTAAATTACAGAACTAGAAACATCTATGTAGCTTTGCCACAGTTGCAATGTGCAATGTTAGGAGCTTTGTGTAGTGCTCAAGGAGCCCATTGTTTAAGGTTACTGTTAAGCAGACAGGCTCAGGTGCAGCAGAGATGGTGAAACATTGTGGTTGTCTAGCATGAGAATTCTTCTATCCCATATATGCCTGAGATCAAAATCGACACTGATAAGACTTTTGCACAAAGTCTTTTCAGGTGGGGCATTACCATAGCAGCAAGGCATCCTGTGCCCTTGCATAGAAACATTTCCAGGCGGCAGGTTTGCCACATCCATGAGGTCATCAATGTCCCCCAATCTCAGTCACTGCTCTCCCATTCTCTGTCACTGCTCTCAATGTTGGATTAGGGTACATCCTATTGGCCTCATTTTAACTGAATTTCCTCTTTAAAGGGAATTTAAACAAACATAGTCACAATCACATTCTGAAATACTAGGGGTTAGGACTTCAACATATGAATTTTGGCGGGAATAATTAGGTGTGTGACCTTGGTTGAGTTCATTAACCTTTCTGTGTCCTCCATTGTAACACAGCAGTGAAGATAAGTTTATTGTGAATATTAAATTAGAGTATAAAATTGTGGTCTTCAAATACTTTTGCCTGAATAGTTTCTAAAATAATTCACAAAACTAAGTAACTCTTGATCTTTTTTTATTGATATCAAAACTTTTCATCACAAATGTGAATTACTGCAATGGATGTGATTTCCAGAACACTGCAAATGCTAACATCTTAAAATTAAATGGTTACACCTGTTTTTTAGACTTAAATGTCTTGTTGTTAATTACCATGATCATTTATGACCATTTATTTAAAAAACATTCATTAGAAAAGAGAGAGAAGCCAAGTGTGGTGGTGCAATCCTGTAATCCCAGGGGCTCTGGAGGCTGAGACTGGAGTATTTTGAGTTCAAAGCCAGCCTCAGCAAAAGTGAGATACTAAGTAATTCAGTGAGACCCTGTCTCTAAATAAAATACAAAATAGTGCTGGGGATATGGCTCAGTGGTTGAGTGCCCTTGAGTTCAATTCCTGGTACCAATAAATAAATAAATAATTGGGGGGGGGGAGGGAGGGAGGGAGGGAGGGAGAGAGAGAGAGCGCATAAACATGCTTTAACTGTTGGAAAGTTCATATTCTTCATATTGGGATATTGGGATCAGCTTATTTCATTTAGCATGATGGTCTCCAGATCATCCATTTACTGGTGAATGTCATAAAGTCATTCTTCTTTATGGCTGAGTAATATTCCATTGTGTATATATACTGTATTTACTTATCCATTCATCTGTTGAAGAGCACCTGTGTTGGCTCCATAGCACAGCCCTTGTGAATCATGCTACTATGTGGAAGCTAAACCACACACACACACACACACACACACAAAAGAGGTGCAGGGGGTGGGGAAGAAGAGAAGTTCAGTAGACTAGACAAAGGGAAATGAAGGGAAGAGAGGGGGAGTAAAAATAGGAAAGACAGTGGAATGAATCTGACATAATATTCCTCAATGTTTTTTGGAAGCAAAATATTGGAAATGTGCAGCCCTGTCTTGTGGAAGGGTTGGCTACCTGGTCGAGAGGTACTCACTTTCTCAACACTGACATCATCTCTTGTTTTTGCCTACTGGCATTTCCCCCTAGGGCAGGTCTCCCAATATTATCTTGATGAATGAAAAGTTTGCCTTGGTTTTATAAAATAGAAAACAGTTACATCATGACAGGGGAGGGAAACAATACAGATCCGAAGTAAATGGCACATTGTTTTGTTTGAAAGAATAACATGGAAGATGAAGATCCAGAAATTGGTTTCCTTCAAACTGTCCCACATGAGAGTGATTTGGGGTATGAAAACCCTAGACTGAAGACCACTGGTCCATATAAATACTCTTAGAATAGTGATAGAAATATAGGAATTATTTAATACATGCCATGGTTGCTCTTGTTATTGTTGCATCTATAAATTATCTAGCATTCAGTAGTTACTCAGTAAATGGAGTGCAGGAAGAATCTGGGTGCTGGTCAGGAGTTGGACAAGATAAAGCTATACAGACATTTGTGAAGCTGAAGGTCTCCCAGCCAGCAATGAAACCTGCATTGGTTACTTCAAATTTAACGATTTCATGCAAGTGTTGTATTTGCTCACAGTTACGCAGGTCAGCAATTTGGGCTGGGCCCAGCTGAGCAGTTCTTCTGGTCTTAAGTGGAGATTCTTAAGTGGAGACACTTGGCCAGTAACAATCTACTAGTGGAGCAGCCGGGGCAGGTTACTTTGGGGCCTCAGCTTGGATGACGGATGTCTGCTCCATGCTGTCCCATTTTCTAGTGGGCTGGCAAGACTTCCTCAGGAGGTATCAGAGAGTTCCCTGCAACAAGAGAGCAGACTCCACAGTCAAAGGCCATTGATGCTTCCGCACTTGGGACCCATTGACTGATGTTCCCTTGGCCCAAGCAGCTCATGTGGCCAAGCCAGAGTCAGCATTATACTAGGTGTGGACAGACACAAGGAGGCGTGATTCCCTAGGACCATGGATGTGACCCTTCAACACAACCCAAGATTCCCCTGGCTGTTCCAACTTTCCTTCTATGTGGAGGAAATTCAGATATAGGCCTTGAATTTGACACTTGTTTCATTGAGTTCCTAGGTATTCTTATTTTTCCTCTGCAGCCAGAATCATTTAGTTTTCTCCAAAGAGACCTGCTATAGAAGGATGTCTTGCTCCAAGACTGGTTTCCCAAGGGCCTCTTTTGAGTCTGGGAAGAGCATTAATCAGAGAATGCTCACCCATTTTATCATATATTAGGAGCTTTTAAGTGGAGACTAGCTGTCTCATCTGATCTCAGGAAGGCTTTGTCGTGATTAAGGTAGAGTTTGGAATTCTGTGACACTTTCATCTCAAGATCTGTGTGTTTAGAAACCAACCAACCTGCTTTGGCCAAAAATAAATATTATGAACTATGAAACCAGGAAATCTGACATGTATGGCTTCATGCCTGACTAGATCCAGAACTGGAAAAATATCAAGTTGCTGGGGTGTCCTGTGATGTCTTTGCTGTATTCCCCCAAGAGAGTATGCAAAAAACCCCCAGGAGTTAGCTGGTGTAGTACAGAGACCTGAGCAAGGCTTGGGTTCCTGCGTTTCAGATAATTCCTGAAGAATATATATATATATATATCTCCAAAGTAGCATTTATTTACCTCTCTCTTCTTTTTTCTTTCACAGTGAGACATTATTTGGTGAAATGTCCTCAGAACAGGTAGGAATATTTTCTTCTTTTTTTTCAAATGAAACTCTGCTATTATACTTTTTTTGTTGTTATGACTAAGAAACCAGTTAAATATGTATTTTACCTAACAGTCTACGTGTAAGTGTATAAATAAGCCCTTTAACGATGTGTGTTCTGCATGTGTGTGCATGTTGGAAGATTTCACAATCTGATCATCTCCCCTGGAGGTCCAGATAGCATTCGACTCATGCTGGCCCAACCCACACGCTGGAGGAAGCTTGGAGTGTGCACCCCCTGTTTAGGAGGGGACTCGCAATTGATCAAAACCATGTTGGTACCTTCCGAACACAGATGCTCCTATTGTCCTTGGACCGGTGTCATCTCTGCCCCACTTTTACCTGGTGGGACACACCTCATAGGTAGTTGTGAGAAGATATTTGCAAACTCATATCATTTAAAATTTGGGGGCTTCTAATCCAGACAAGAAAGCATAGGTCAGTTTTTCCTGGTCTTCTCTGGAAAGCACATCTATAAACTCTGGAAATAACAAGAGAAAACCCAAGGAGGACTTGGGGAGGTAGTCAGAAGAAGGAAGTCTTCTTTCGAGGGTCCCTGGTCTGGGGAATTACAAAGTTGCAGAGCATCTTATGTCTTCTCCATATAACAGAAGAAGGGGAGTAGACCCATTTTTTTTTTTTTTCATAGCCTAGCCTAGTGACAGAAAGCACCCAGGTAAGCTCATTCCTTCCCTGTATCTAATGGGCATTTCTCTGACAAGCTCAGCTGATCCCTACACCCCAGCAAGGGGCATGGGTTGGGAGCCCCTCCCAATAACAATAAGCATTAAGATAGGGGTTTTTCTTTCCATAGACCTGAGACTTCCCTCCCCAATGACATCAGGGCTGGAGGAAAGTACTGGAAAGAGGAACCCAGACCCAATAAGAGGCCCAACTAGGAAGTTTCTTCTTCTCCACGGGCCTGAGGCTTCCCCCACTCACCAAGAGACATCCAGCTCCATCTAGGGAAACCCCTCCCACTCAGGCAGCCCCCAAATAATCCAAACAGGTTAAAATAAGATTGTAAAGGCTCTGAAGGTGAAATGAACTTCTTGGCCTGCAGAAGTTGGCCAAGATCATGTGATAACTGAAACAGGGCGAAAGCCTGCAAAAAATTAGAAGATTTAAATAGAACCCAGAACCTCCTAATACGATTCTTCCCCAAATCACTTGTCACACTGAAAACCACAAACATTATGGCTTGAACAAGAAAAGAGAATTGACTAGGTCAACACGGAGATGAATCAGGTGTTGGTATTGAACTGACGAGGATTTTAAAGCCACCGTCATAAAAATGTTTGATAAGAAATTACAACATCTCTTAAAACAAATGGCAAAATAGAAAAGCTCAGCCAATAAAGAGAAATTATTTAAAAATGGAAATTGTGCAATTTAAAAATGTAATAATAGAGATAAAATTCTTACTGAATGAGAATTTTAAAATCCTTACAATGGTAGTGTGGAGATGTCAGTGGAGAGCTGTGAACTGGAGGACAGATCAGTAGGATTCCTCTGTCTGAATCACAGAGAAAAAATAGACTAAAGGAGAACAAGCAAAGTACAGTCCTCAAGGTCACTGGAGTTCCAGAACTAGAGGAAGAAGAGTGTGGAGTGAAAAGAGAATTGGAGGAAATAATGGCTGAAAACTTCCCAAGTGTGGCAAAGGAAAAGACTTCAGGATTTAAGTGAGTGCCAAGCAGGATAAACCTGATGTAACCCACGTGGAGACACAGCGGAAGCAAGCAAAAGATGATTTGCATGTCAGTGCATTTATCCTCGAAATCCTTGCAGAACAGAAATAAATGGTGCAGTTCTTAAATATTGAAAGAATAGAACAGTCAGCCACAAAAATAATAATAATAATAATTTGTAACTAGCAGACTTTAAAATAAGGATGAAAAGAAATTTTTTGAGAAAAAAATTGGGGGAGCATCAGGAAGGAAAAAGGAACAACAGAAAGAGCTGATACATACAGTAGAATAGTCTATGGATTCTCATGAGCTTTAAAATAATATTTAATAATTAAATCAAGAATTACAAAACTATCTCATACTCATGACAGTGATATTTTAAAGTGAGGAAGATAAAATGACCCAAATACAAAAGAAGTCTCCACACTTCACTCAGTGATGGATACTGGTACCAGTCAATGTTGGTCAATCATACGTGTATATTGTAATGACCAAACCAGCTACTAAAATAATTGTGAAAACAAAACCCAACTCAAAAATAATATAGAGCTGGGTGCAGTGGTGCATGCTTGGAATCCTAGAGGCTCAGGAGGCTGAGGCAGGAGGATCTTGAGTTCCAAGCCTGCTTCAGCAACTTAATGAGGGGCTAATCAATGCAGTGGGACCTTGTCTGTAAATAAAATACAAAAAGGGGGGCGGGGAGGTGGCACTGGAAATGTGGCTCAGTGGTTAAGTGGTTAAGTGCCCTGAGTTTAATCGCTGGTACCAAAAACAAAAAACAAAACAAAAATACACACACACACACATATGTATATATATACACACATATATATGTATATACATATATGTACTCACACACATATATGTGTGTGTATATACATATTGTCTAAATATACCAATCAAATCACAGAGAGTAGCACAGTTGATAAAAACGTGTGATACAACTATACTCTATTTCTAAGAAATTCATTTCATATAAAGTGACATAGGTAGATTGAAAAAAAAAAGAAGAGAAAAATATATTCCACATAAACAACAACAAAAACATCAGGGTGGATGCACTATACCTGATAAAATAGATGTAAGAGCAAATTAAGCTTCCTAAGGCCAAGAGGGACATTAAATGATAAAATGATCAATCAGCCAGGAATACAAAGTTCCTAAATGTGTAACACATCATACAAAAGACCACAAAATTAGAGCAAAACCTGAAAGAGCTGAAAAAAAAAATAGATAAATCCAGTTCTGCGTAGGAACCTGAGTACCCTCAGTAGCCTCCTTTCAACATCTGATAGATCTGCTATAGACAGAAAATCAGCAAGGATGATGAAGATCTGAACAATGCAGCCAACCAACAGGACCTGGCTGACATAAAACACTGACTGTAGAAGAACATGCTTTTCCCCCAGCCCCCAGGGAACATTAAATAGACCATATCCTGAGCTATAAAATAAACCTCAAAATATTTAAAATAATTGAAATCATGAAGTGGTTCTTTGACTACAGTAGAATCAAACTAAGAATCATTAACAAAATAACATCAGGGAAATATCTAAATATGTAGAAATTAAACCACATACTTTTTGTTGAAATTGACAAACTGATTCTCAATTATATATGTAGATTTTGAAAAAGAACAAAGAGGATTTACACTTCTTCTCATTCTAATGCTATAGTAATCAAGACATTTAGGGATTTGTGCAAATATAGGTACAGAGATTATTGGTACAGATATCAAATATAGGTACAGAGATCATAACTGACAATCTAGAAATAAATCCTTACATTTATGGTCAATTGAATTTTGATATAAAGCCAAGACAATAATGTTAGATTCATAGATATTCAAAGACAAAATTATTAACTGAGACCCTTGTCTCTTATTGTCCTCAAAATTAATTAAAAATAATTGAAAACCTTTGTAATTACATTTTAAAATTAAAGGATAAGCCACTAAATGAAAGAAAATACTTGCAAATCAGGTAACTGTTAAGGAATTTGTTGACAGAATATATAAAGAGCTCTTACAACTCAATAATAGATGATGTAATTACAAATGGACAAAAGAGATTTGAATAGATATTTCCGTAAATAAGATATACAAGTAGCTAATAAGTACATTAAAATATGTTCAATATCATAGGCATCAAAGAAATGCAAATGTAAACCACCATGTGATACCACTGCAGACTGACAAGAAGGCTGTAATCCAAAAGCAGACGATGTCGGTGCTGACAGGGATGTGGAGAAACTGAATCCTTGTATGTTGCTGGCGAGAATGTGAAAGGGTACAGTCACTTGGAAAAATAGTCTGGTAGTTTCTTAAGACATACAATTTAACATATGGCCAGCAATTCCACTTGAGAGAATCTGTCCACACAAAGACCTATATGTAGATGTTCATAGTTTCTTTATTCATAATAACCAGAAACTGGAGACAATCCAAATATGTCCATCTACTGATGGAGACAATCCAAATATGTCCATCAACTGGTGAATAAGTAAACAAAATTTAGCTTATCTACCCAATGAAATACTGCCTGGTAATGAAACAGACTTCAGATATAGGCTAGTCTCAAAACACTACTAAGGGAAAGAAGCCAGATGCAAAAAAAAAAAAAAAAAAAAAAAAAAAAACCAAACAAACAAAAACAAAAACATATCGTATGATTCCATGTTAGTAAAATGCCTAGAAAAGGTAAATTTATAGAGATAGAAAGTAGATTAATAATCATCTATGGCTGATGGTTAGAAGTGGAGATTAATTTAAAATGGGCAAGAGGGACATTCTGGGTGATTGAAACATCCTGAAACTTAACCTTAGTGACTGACCATTACATGACTTTAGAGATCCTTTAAAAACTGTTGAATTTTACATTCAACAGTAAAGTTTACAGTACATCAATTATACCTCAATAAAGCTGTTTCTTTTTTTAAAGCATGCTTCCCCACAAAGCCCCAAGAACTAGGGTGACACTGTCATTTCATTCTTGGGGGAGGATATGGCTGGGCAGTCAGAGGCTACACAGCAGCTGGCCAGCCATCATTACTCAGTGTTTGCTTCCTGCCATGCTTGTGTCTGATTAGCCTGCGACTTGTGCTGATTGGTCCCTCCTCCTTCCCCTCCCTGGCCTCCCCCTACCCCTGCCGTGATGAACTGAGACTGAACTGAGCAATCAGTGTGTCATCTTAGCCTGGTGGTTGGTAGAGTTTGGTTTATCCCCAGCTCTGGAGTACCCGATTGTGTTAGATTTCCGTTGCTGTGTCAAAATACGTTAAAAACCACCTTAAAAGGAGGAAAGGTTTATTTTGGTTCATGATTTCAGAGGTTTCAATCCCTGGTCTGTTGGCTCTGTTGTTTTTTGGGCCTAAGTTATGTGGTGGAGCAAAGCTGCTCACCTCCTGGTGGAGGGAAGCTAAGAGAGAGTCAGGTAGAGATGAGGGTCCCATGATCCCCCAGCAGGGGTACACCCTCAATGACCTAGCTTTGGTCCACACCAGGCTCTGCCTCTTAAAGGTGCCACAGGCTGGCAACCAGACCTTCAATTCATTGGCTTCTAGACTCTAACACTGAGGTCAGGGAGGATCACAGAGTCCTGCTCAAATGCTACCTCTGCTTCTCTGCCAGCCACGCTGTACTGCCAGGGAGGAAGGTGGGGTGCCTGATTCACAGCTTCCCCCACGGGTGTGCCTCCTGTTGGACAAACCCTAGATCTACCTCTGGAACCTGGGAATGAGCACCTGCCTGACTTTTCATTCATCTTCCTAACTACAACCTTATGCCTCAATTACTTAGTGCAGCCCCGAGCTCCTGCTACAGTGCCCCGATAGTGAACAGGTCAGTTCTCACCTTCACATCTTGTCTTTGGCCTGAATATGCCTCACCTCTGCAGCCCAGACAACTTTTCCTGTCCCCATCATGACTGGGGCCCCCAGGTCCTGGAGTCTCATCAGTTGGCTTGGTCATTGCTGCTGCCATGGGCAGCTGGGCCTCTGGGGTCTTGAGCTCTGGTCAGGACCACTGTCCTTCTCCATCCTCTGACCACTTTGTCCTAAGTGGGTATGGGCAGAAAGCACAGAACCAGGGCAAGATGCTAGGAATGGAAACCCCCAGGCAGGGGAGGGACCCTCAGGAAGAGGCTACATGCTGGTACTGAGGAGACTGTGGTCACAGAGAAAGGGGCCTCTCCAAGTCACTAGGGAAAGACCTGGTGACTCTAGGAAATTCCATGATTTACTAAGCGTTTTCCAAAGAGGAGAAAAAACAAGGCTCAATGTGAATGTGTATTATCCCTGAGGTCACAAGTTGCCATGCTCTGGGAGGGACAGCCCTGACCTTTCCCATGGCCGTGTGTGCTGAGGATGCAGACATAGCAGAGCCGAGGGAATATCTCTGAGTTCTGCCAGGTTTTAAACATGCCCTCCCTGGGGAAAAGAGCTCTGAGAGCAGCTCAGCTAGTAAGTATGACCCTGTCCCCCAAAGTCTTGGAACATCAGATTTAAAATGAAATCCTACCAGTTGCACAGAGCTGTGATACCTTTCACCCTGCAGGTCAAGCAGGTTGTTGGAAGGATAGCTTGGGAGCACAGGAAAGACAATCCCCAGCCAATTTACTTCCTGGATTTAAGACAATAAAGTGTTTGTAAATGATAGACAAAAAGTAGGCACTAGGTTGCACGTGCTGACAGCAGCTACACCTGGAGTTCCCTCCCGCTTTCTCTGTGTTTTTTGGTACTTACTCTTTCTCATGGACAGATAGGGGTTTGGGCTACATATGTGCAGGATAAATTGCAGGAACTGTTCTATCATGGCTTGTGAGCTTAACTTGAAGCATTTTTCAGTCTTCTCTGAATCATCAGAGATTTATAAGCATCCCCAGAAAATGGAAGTATGGGATTTAATTAATAAGTGACATGTCCAAGATCTCAGAATGAAGACAGAAGTGTGATTTAAAAGAGAATCTAAAGATGGGTGCTCTGATCTTAGATATGCAAGTACTTGCTTCTTTTTTATAATACTGGTTAGTCACAGGGTGACAGGACATTTATTCCTTCTGTGCAAGGCAATTTTCTTGGAAGATTAAGGCTGAGGGGCCAATATGCCTTTATTCAAAGTCAAGCTCTGCCCCTGATTGCTGTGTGCCTTTGGCTCTGGAAAATGGGGACGATAATAGACCTAGCACACAGTGTTGGGAGGGTTAGATGAGTTGGTCTGTATAGAGTGCTTTGAGTATCTCTAGTAAGGAGTGAGTTCCTTGCAAATGGTTCTATTATAAGCCAGTGATTATTGAGGAATTCTTCTGATTCAGGTTACAAAGCCACGGAGCAAAGATGAAATAACATACAGTCTATGCCCTTGAAGTCCCTGTTTAATAGGAAGCCCAGTAAAATACAACTGAGGTAGCTCTCACACTGGGCATGTCCAGGAGCTGTTGCAACTGTCCACAGTGGTTGGGGGGGGTGGGTAAGGCCTTTGGGGGTGGGGTAGTTGAGCCAACTCCGAAGGATAAGTGAGGGTGTTCTGGATGAACAGGGCTGGGGGGCTGGGGGAAGAGAGAGGATCCTAGGGGTGAAAGCCTGGGAAGTGGAGGATCCTGGTCATGGGATTTGGAAGGTGTGTAGATGCAGGACAGAGCATCAAGAGGGTGGCTGGGCAGCACCAAGGATGGCAATCCTAACAACAACCAAGCTGTGCTTTCATTGATCGCCATGTCCTGGAAACCACACAAATCACGGGACACACACTTTCTTCACTCCTAGCAACAATCCCTTGGGTGGAGGCTGTCATGGTCCCCATTTGCCAGATGAGAAATTGATAAAAAGAAAAAAAAAATGACTGTGTGCTGAGGCATCCTCACCTATGAGCAGCCCAGCTCACAGAATGCCAGCCCAGGCTGCCTGGCTCCAGGGAAAACACGCTATCCCAGATGTGCTCAGAAGCTTGGAATTCACTGTGAGTGCTTCAGAAGTCGGCATTCACACCAGTAACAAGAACAGATGCTAGGGAAAGTCGGGCAGCAGAAGGAGAAGTGGGAGAGGCATAGTGAAGGCCGATTAGGATTGGCTGCACTGACCCGGAAGCCACCTGAGAAATCCAGTGTCTCACGGAGGCATCAGGTTGGGCATGCAGAATCTGCTGCATGCAGTGGCCTTCCTGTGACCATGGATTCCAGTGTAAGCAGCTTGTGCAAGGGCTATCGTGGGACACAGGTCTGGGGCAGACCATTTTGCATCCTCAGAGATGTTTTCTGAGGGAGGACCTTGTGTCTCCAAGGACAATGAAACTAAATAGACCTAGGCTGTGGTCCAATCACTGTTCATTATTCTCTCCTGGGTTTTTAAAAATATATATATATATATATATATTTAGTTGTAGATGGACACAATACCTTTAATTATTTATTTATTTTTATGTGGTGCTGAGGATCGAACCCAGGGCCTCACACATGCTACCACTAAGCCACAACCCCAGCCCTCTGCTGGGTTTTTAATGTTCATGAGTGCTGCAGACCCTCCTCTGTCCACATTCACCAGAGCAAGCAGGCTGTGGAGGGCAGGGATGGAAGACATGTGTGTGTCTCACCACCTGCCTCTCTCCTGCGCCCCTGATGGCCATCACTTCTCAGTCATGTGCTCCCACCCCAGCACTGATCTGTCATCCTGCTTCCACAGTCTCTCAGGCAGGAGTAGGAGCGGGCAGGACAGGCCTTTGAGACTGGTTCTCTACGCTGGCACAATGTGAAGTGCATAACATCTGGGTTTGGGCAGCCTCATTATCAGGTTGAGCCATTCTGCCTGGCAGATTTGTGAACTTGATCCAGTCTTTCAACCTCTCTGGGAATGTTTAAGCCTCTACATAACAGATGTGCCCATTGTCCATCGTGCTCAGGGCCACTATGAAGGTTTGATGAGATGGCAGGGATCATGGGCTGTTTCCTCACAATTGCTTGTAGTGTCCCCATGCCCTGTATTTCAGGGGATTTCTTTCTAATCCTCCTAAATACCCTACAAGGTACAAATTAGTCTCTGCAGACCTACAGCATTAATAAAACTGCCATCTATTAGATAAATGGGAGCATTTTGTCATTTATGAATCTTTTCACTCCAGGTGACAAAAGCCAAGATGGTGTAACCTAGGAAGGGATTTGCAGCTCACCTAACTGGGGATGGTACAGTGGATGGACCTGAGGGCAGCTCAGTCCAGAGGGACCCAGGGTGATTGGGGTGGTGGCTTCTGCTCCTTGCCCTTTTTTCTGGGTGGTACTAGCTCCAGGTAGCCTTTTGTCCTCAGGCCAGGCTGGAAGGGAGCAGAGCCACGTACATTCACTGTGGCCTTCAAGAATCCACTGTCTCACTTCCTAACCAGCAAACACAACTCTGACCTCCCCTCTATTAGAACAGCCTGGATCAAGCACTACAGCCAGAGTAAGATTGTGCCAAGCTGCTGGGGGAAGGGGTCAATCCTACCCAAACAGGTGCTGTCAATCCTGAGTGGGGCAGATGCTGAAGACACCACCCCAGGGACCTCTCCCAGCCCTTAGTGTTATGACCCAAGACCAGGACTCTCTAGGGCCTCCCTACATATTAACAAAACATTTTCTGATCTTACCAGTTAGTGCTCAGAAGTTTTAAGGTCAAACGAAAATACCAGCCTGACCAAGCCTCTGTGGCAGAATTCACAAAGCTGGAAGGGACTGCAAAGGAAGAGCTTCCCTTGGTGGCAGTTATACAACTATCTAGTATGTGGCTCTAGCAGTGAACTTCTTATGTGATATAAACCTACTTATTGTGAATGGTTACAGGGTGGCTGTGAACCCAGATATGACGTGGCAACCACCTCACAAAGGAGCAGGTTTTATTCTGATATTGTCAGAATATGCATGTTGGAAGGTCTTAGGACAGAAGCTGGCTCTGTCTTAGCTCCCAGGAATACTGCCTCCCCCCATTCTCCACTCAAACATTGAGAGAAGATTCCACATAGCAATGATGATTATGTCATTGATAAGATAATGATAGGTGACACCCTCTATGTGCTTACCACATCCCAATGGAGTCACTGTGATGAAGTGGTCCATTCACTCATCTTGAAAGTGAAATTATATAACTCCTAAGCAGCTCTAGAATTTGGTACCATTGACCTTGGGTACTTTAGTGGCAGGAGACACCCCCAGAATAAATTCAAAAAGCCTATGGTAAGATGTCAGGTTCAGGAAACTTGCCCTGTATATATGAATCTTTGCCTTTATGTGGCAGTTGACATTGAGGAGGGAGGTACCTGTAGTTATTAGTATTGTTTTTTATTATTTTTAAAGTGACAGTAAGTTGCACAGTGACATAGCTGTAGAAGTCAGCAATCTTCCTTCAAGATTCTACACTTAACTTTTTAGGTACAAGGTTATGAGGTGTTGATCCTGCATGGAATCTTAGAAAAGAGGCCATAGGGCTGCTCAAAAAGAAATGGATGGATCTCTCTGGTGATCTAGGTCAGGCATTTCCTTGTCAGAGCCAAAAAATGCAAATAGAAAGAAAGGAAGCATGTGGACATTTCTGGAGGGTGACAGATCAACTTAAGAAATACCTGCCAAAGACAGGGTGGAGCAAGAGCTCTGCAGGCCCAGGAAGGTGTTGGCAGGACCAGAGCCAACATGGCTTCCATAGTCCCACTTGTTAAGGGTTTTCTGGGTTGGGACCTTTGTCCCTATCTATCTACCTCAGTTCAGGTCATAAATCCCTTTGGAGCATACGACAGGCAACTCTGTACCCAGGGATAAGAAGTACATACTTATGAAACAAGAAATGAGATTCGATAGATGTCAAGGGAACATTTGGATTCATAATTCATATGTGCCAGGCACAAAGATGGCCCTGGTCCAAAGGAAACACCTGGTGTCTGAGGCATGTATGGTTGGCTGGATGAGAGCCCCTTAGCTTGCAAGGTTAGCTGCACCTCTAGCGTATCCCAGGCCACTCTCTGTATAAGAATGGCCATTTGATGGCCAAGGGACATCAGAGGGACTCATCTATAGTGCAGCCTGAGTGTGCTTTGATCTTACAATTATGGAAGTAGGTGAGGCTGAGTCTCAGTTGTAATTATGTCCTTTGATAGAATCAGTTCAGTATATAGTGTTGTTGGTTTTTTTTTTTAATTTTAAATTTTTATTCCTCTCTCTTCTCCTGAATACTCCTAGCTCTAGAGGAGACACAGAATTTCCATATGGCGGCCTACCATGCATACCATTTTGGTGGCGGACATCACTTATCCAGACAACCTGCAGAAACATACCCCCCTGTTTCAAGGGATGGTCCTTCATCTTGGGTACATCTCTGGCCCCCAAGATCCCAGCACTTGGGTTTTCCCTTCCTTCTTCCACCAGGGAAGGGGTTTCATCAGCTGCAGTGCCTGAATTTAATACGAATTAAAATATACTGAAATTTCAGTGTTACCTTCCAGGATCTTCTCTTTAGGGAATTAATTTAAGCCAGAGCAGTGGATATGTCTCAATTAACTATCTTCCTGTCCCAGTTTTATGGTTCTGTGTTGTCTGGACTGGGTCCAAGGGTACTTGCTTCAAGGTCTATAAAGTAGGCCAACCTGGATTGAATCCCACATGTGCTGTCTAGTCAGTGTCCTGTGGAAAGGGTCTGGAACTCTCTGAGGTCTAATTTTCTCATCTGGGATATTATGGATATTATGAATGCCAAGCTCTTTCCATACTGACTTGCACAGGATGGACACAAACATAGCTATTACCATTTTTAACTTTGTTTTTTTTGCAAAAAACAAACAAACAAACAAAAAACCCAGAATTTGTTCAATGCCTTGCAAAATCCAGGTCACCCTCTGTGTTAGTCAGCTTTTCTTTGATCTGATCAAAATACCTGATATGAATTACTTAAAGGAGGAAAGATTTATTTTGGCTCATGGTTTCAGAAGTTTCAGTTTATGGTCAGCTGACTCCATTGCTGTGGGCCTGAGATAAGGCAGAACCTTGGTAGAAAGAAGTGGAAGAAGGCTACTCAGTTCATGGCAACCAAGAAGCAGAGTGAGAGACAAAACTAGGAAGACTTGGGCACAGGATTTACCCTTCCAGGGCCCTGCCTGAACGACCCACTTCCTCCAACTAAGCCCCACCTCCTACAGTTTCCACCTCCTCTCAATAATGAGAATTATGAATCCACCAATGGACTAATCCTCTGATTAGGTCGCAGCCCCCATGATCCTATCACTTCCCCAAAGCCCCACCTCTGAACTCTGCTGCCTCAGGGACCAAGCCTTCAACAAGCGAGCCTTTGAAGGACGTTCCAGATCCAAACTATAACAGCTGCTTTGCCTGATGTCCTGGGGCAGCAGTCTGTTCAGGGTTGCAGCCTCTCTCCCCTCATTGCCTAACAGGCGTGTCCTGCATGGCTATTGTTCAGCACTGCTGTGCCTGTGGAGGGTGTTCCTCAGGGGAAGGGCAAGCTGTACTCAGCAGAGAGTTTTCTGATCAAGGTTCAAGTTGAAAGTTCCCTCAGGGCTAGAACATGGGCACTGTGAAATACCCAAGTTGCAGCATCCTGCTCCCAGAGTTGCACTCCCCACCATGTTCCCTCATGCTGGCTACTGAATTTGTTGCTATTTAGTCATTTCTTTCCTGATCTTACTTAGACCACACCATCTCATCTGATTCTCATCATAACCCTGTGGATTGTTAGCAGGGGTTGGTGACCCATTTTATAGATTGGTGTGTGGATCTCTAGGGAGATAAGTGAGTTGTCCCGAATCACTCTCAGGGCTCCAGTGCAGCCCCTCTGCCCTTTGTCCAGCCACCAGGAGTCACTGAGAAGAGGTGCTGAGCCTTTGCAGGATGGAGACCCCTGAGGGGTGACCAGGCAGGAACTGTCTGTACATCTTACAAGAACCCTGCACGTGCCACCTCCTGCCTCACCCTTGTTGGAGCCAGAGAAACAGCCCTGCTCAATAGAGCTCTGGCAAATAGCACTTCTCTCTAATCGCACAGCCCTCTAATTTAGAGGGAGTTCCCCGGCCTGTTTTTCATCTTTTTTTTTGGTTTGACTGGCATCATCTCTGTTGTGTCAGAGACAAAATACATGTTATCCCCCAACATGTGGGATAACTTTTCTTGTGAGTTAATCATGAGATGGGCTTTCTTGGTCAAAAAGTCCTACCAGCCCCACTGGCTCAATGAGAGAAATTCTGAGGGAAAAATCATCTATCCTATGTCACTGTGATGACTCAGTGTCTGTACGAGGTCTCATTGTTGAACTATGAATTAGAACTAAATTTAGTTTGGTGCCGTCGCACTGTTTTGAAAGAAAGTGGTAATGACAAAGTGAGTCCTTTTTAGCTTACTGAAAGCCCTGAGAATGGCGGCATAAATTCATATAAATAATGTTCAAGAAACTTCCATTTTACATGAAAGAGCTAAAGAATTAAATCCAAGAAAAAAGAGAGGCAATGGAACTATTATTAGATTCTGCAGTGTGTGAACTGCAGTTGGGGAGACTATCCAAACTCATAGGCAACAAATGAAAGGAAACCATCAAAAGAGATTTCAGCAAAAACAAAGAAAGATTGTACATTTAACAAATCAGAATTCAAAGGAAATTGGAAGAAATATTTGCAACAAATATGTCAAGAGGATGCAAAAGGTGCACACAAATATCTGAGAAAAACCCAAGATCCTAAATAAATATATCACAAATGTAGAAATCCAGATACATCACAATGTAGAAAATGTAGAAAAGCAGATGCATCGCAAATGAAGAAACATGCCAGACAAACTTGGGAAGTGCTCATCCTCACAATGATCAAAGAAATCCAAGTAAAAAAGGGATCACATTTTTGTTCATTAAATGAGTCATTTTTTAAGTTGATCTACTTGGCATCAAAAAGAGTGACATCATGAGTACCCTCATTCATTGAAGAGTTATGAAGGAGAACTGACTTGTCAGAAATCATTTTGAAAGTAGGTGTTAAATAGACTTTAAAATGGTCCTCCTCTGTGACATGGTAATTCCAGCTCTAGGAACCCAGCTTAAAAATGAAAACATAAGAATGGAAAACCATTATATACAACACACACACACATACACATTATTTTTAAAAATTGGAAAACAAAGTGGATGTTCAGATGTTAAAGGCTAAATTAAGTATGACTTATCTTCTCACTGAAATAGTATGAGAATTTAACAATATGAAATGTGTAGATTAAGAAAAAATAAGAATGCAAATTGTAACATGGTATGATTTTAAAACATATATAAAAAACAAGAAAGAATTGAAAACTTCTGTCTACACAAAATCTTGAACACAAATGTTTATAGCAACTTTTTCCATCATTGCCCAAACTAGGAAGCGTCCAAGATATCTTTAACAGGTGGATAGATAAAATGTGGTACATTCGGTCAATAGAATGTTATTTATCACTAAAAAAGAAATGAATTATTGAGCCCTGATAGGACAGAGGAACTTTAAGTGTGCACTACCAAGTGGGGAAAAAAAAAGCCAATCTGAAAAGACTACATCCTATATGATCCCAACTATATGGCACTCTGGAAGGCAAAATTCTGGGGATGGTAAAGGTAGAAAGGATAGTAGTTACCAGGGACTTGAGAGGAGGGAAGGATGAATAGGCAGGTCACAGAAAATCTTTAGAGCCGTGAAACTGCTCTGCATGACACAGTCATGGTGGATACTGTGATTATGCATTTGTCCAAACCCATATAATATACATCGGGAGGGAATTCTGATGTCAACTACAGACTTGGTGTGATGATGGTGTGTCAGAGTGCCCTTACCAGTTGTAACATGTGCATCCCCGATGGGGGAGGGTGATAATGGGGGATGCTGTGCATGTGTGGTGGGGAGGGAGTGTTTAGGAAATCTCTGTACCTTCTGCTCAGTTTGGCTCTAATATTTGAAGTCTATTAAAAAAAATTAAGAGTTGTGGAAATATTTACAAAGATTGTGTTTTGGTCATGATAAACTTATTTCCTTTCATCTCCATGCCTGTAATTACCATTTTAAAATGTGAACCTGCATTACTTTCTTTTGAAAAGAAATAAAAATAAACATTTCAAGAGTTTAAAAAGCTACAGAACTGAACTGTACATGTGTTTGTATATCTAAGCAATTCTGAGAGTTTCTAATCCCTTGTTTGCTCTTAGTGGTCAGAGTTTTGTAAACTCGCATTCCTTTTGGCTATTTGTGAATTTACACAACTGTCCCTGTACACTAAAGCTGTGACCAGTTAGTTTCTGTTCCCAGTGAAAATAAGCTGTCCTTAGGAATCTCAGTGGGAACCATATTCTTGGAATTTTTCCCACAGTGTATGATTCAGTCTTCATTTATTTTCAAATATCTAGGATTATTATTAAAATAACATCTCTTATGAAGTGTAGGTATTTATGTGCATTTTATCATAAACATATCCAGTAATAACCCTCACTGTCCTGTCTCCCATCCATTTAGTTGCTCAGTATCCCCTTTCTTCTGGACCACTATTTTTAAATTCTTGACTATTTCTAGAGGTTTTATGCATGCAAATGGTAATATATATTTTTATTTCCCTTATTTTTATATAAAAAGAAGAATATACTGTCCAAAACCTCACTTTTTCACTTCTTCATTCCTCTTTTTCGTCACACAAAACTCCATGTGTGAATTCACCATAATCTATTCCAACCAGTCCCCAGCTGATTGACAGTTGGGTTGTTTCTAATCAAACTGTACTGTAATGTCTTATCTTACACATGAAACATTTCATATATATGAAAAACATCCATACAATGAGTTCCTGGAAGTGTAATTGCCATTTGAAGACTCTAAGCCTGCAATTTTGATAGCTCATGTTAAGTCATTCTTCACTGGGCAAGGTTTGCACTCATATCAGCCCTGCACTCTTATCCAAAGAGTGCTTTGCCCAGATTCCATTGTTGCCATTCTATTATGAGAAAAAAGAAAGTACATATTTCAACTTGGATTGCTCTTTCAGGAGAGAGCATTAGCATGTTTGGGATGAAAATTTCCTGTTCACCAACTTTTTCCATTTTGATGCTTGAGCAATTGCTTATATTCTTATGGATTTCTAGAAACTTTTTATGGATGGGGAATTAGTCTGTCTTGGTAGTCATACCTACTTAGCTAGAACATATGCCTGAGGACAAGAGATTCTAAAAACCATTTCCCTCTGGGTTGCTAGAGCCAATGGAAGACTTTGGAACAAGATTGGTGGACATTCAGGGAAATTTGTGGACTGCATTCCACCTGGAAGGCCAAGAGTGGGTTTGACTGACAGGCTTGCTTCTTACTAACAGTGTCACCCAGGGCAGTCAGTAAGCATCTGAAAGCCTTGGCTGTCTTATCTGTAACAAGGCTGATCATCCCTCTCACTTTGGATTATCAGAGATAACACATAGAAACTGATACTGTAGTGATTGCACAGGATCAGCTAATTGGAAAAATACTTCTCAGCGTGAACTCAACTTAGCATATAATGAAGATAAAATTCCAGCAGAAGAAATCCCTAGCATTCAAGGGGGACCCAAGAGAGATTTCTGGGTGCGGCTCCCTACCATTCTGTTGCCAGGGTGGTGCTCTGTTTTTGAATTGAGAACCACAAAGACATGGAATGGATGGGCAAAGAATCTTGGTTTTCGGAGAGCTCAAGCAAAAGGTTCTGGTGGCCTCTTTAATATTCTACTGGTATGTAGCCAAGTCAGACTGTGTAACCATTTAAGCCAGGTGTAAACCATCAGCTATTTTATATCCCTAAATAATGTAGAAAAGCTGGCCTGGGGATCCTCCAGGGCATTTTGAACTTTAAACAACACATTATAAATCACAAACTAGCTCATCTCATCATCCTTATCTTATCCAAGGGTCAGGACCAGACTTCTAGACATCCCTGGAGATAAGCATAGAGCCAACCTTGTCCAGCTATAAGACGACTCCTCCTTACACAGCTGCAAAGGGAGCACTCAGAAACTACTGGAAACTAGCAGTTCTTTTTCCTTTCTGCTTTGCGACAACAAGTCAAACTTTGGCTTCACCAGGGCCTTTTCCTTCTACAGCTCAGGGGAGACTGTCACCAGCGTGACCAGCTTGGCCCCCCTGCAGCCCAAGAAGGGCAAGAGGCGGAAGGAGAAGGCAGATGTTCCTCCTGCAGTTCCTGCCAAAGGTAGGAAGCTGGATGGCAATTCCCTGTGTGGAAACCACATGATCAATCCAGAGATTGGCCTGGGAGTCAATGTAGAATCAGGACAGGGGAAATAGGCTGATGGAGGACATGAGATTCACTGGTATTGGGGCCTAGACACCCCCATCGAGGGTTTGATTACAACTGGTACGTGACCATCTCCATCCTCTGGAGTGGTTCAGCATAGTTTCACCATGGAAAGGTCAACATCCACAGGGAAGGTCAACATCCACAGAGGAACCCATGTTGTATTTCACTTTGAATCTTCAAAATGCTCTACAAAAAAAATGGTGGTGTGGGACAAGGGGGGTGTCAGCATTTCCTTAGTTCACCTAAAGGAAAGAAGTCTCTCTGACTTCTTAAATATGTCGTCCAGATATGCAGTGTATTTCAAATTTGTTCTGGGTGTAAAATGATGATTATTCTGTGATCTCAGTTTTGATGTAGAGCAACCTGAGTAAGGAAAAAAACTACATAAGTCTTAGGAGAACCCAGACTCTCATAGACAGTTCTTAAAATAACAGTTTGATTTGGATGTTTATAGCTCAACACATTGGAAATATAGTTGGGAATACAAGGATTTCCCAGGTAAACAATTTAATAACAAGACCAGATACATTTTATTCCTCCACTGATGCTCCACCAGTGGTCTCCTGGGGCCCCTCAGCCCTGCGGTGAATACCAATGGTGGTAAAGCTGGAAGGATGGAAGGATGTTTTGTTAGGGAGGCATGAGAAGCACACATCTGGGGAAGGAAGGGAGCAGAGAACACCTGCTCTGGGCCAGGGGTCATCCTTCTGTATTGTCTCATTTATTCCAGGATAGATATTACTCTACCTTATGAAAGATAAAAATGAAACCTAGCTAAGTAGACCTGGGCTTTCAATGCCAATTTAAAGTCCCAAATCTAGTTAGGTGATATTGGAAGATGGTCCTTGTTTTCCCTCTCTGTTAAACAGGGAGAGTAAGATCCTTACTGATGACCTCATAGAGCTATGCGAGGATCAGTCATTGCTTCCAGGGTCAGGGACCAGGTAGGACAGAGTCTTCTGGGAAAGGTATCAGCCCCAGCCTTTACCAAATGCACCTAGTTCTCACCTGCACATCTGACCTCTACAAAGAGGCAGTGATTTATTCAGAGCTATTTTATTCAGAGCTATTTTATTGACCTGACCAAGGAGGGGCACTGATATATCCAAAGAAAGGGGAGGATGGCTCCCCAAAGAGGAGCAACCGATGATACATAGTTCAGAAATTGGAACTCTTCCATGGGGCCAGGAAGGGGTCTGAAAGTCTGCACTGAGTGGGTCTGTGATGCTCATGGGTGGGCATTAAGAGTTCTGGGGGAGTTGCAAGCTAAAACTCCTTGACTTCCCACAGCTCCAATAGCTGCCACATTCCACAAACCAAAGCTGCTGAAACCACAGAGGAAAGTCACACTGGTGAGTAACTGTGTTTTGTGTTGTCATTGTCCCTCAAGTCTTAAACATAGGTCAGAGACTTAACTCTACCTTTATTGACACCCAATGTGCTAAAAGTTCTTGGTAATTAACTGGTCTCCAAACAAACATATTGTCTTTCCTAAGATCAGATTTTGAGTCAGCTTTTCTTCATGTTCAGTACCTGGAGTGAGTTTTTAAAAACCCAAATGGAATTATCTTTCATTATCAAAAACAAGAGAAAAAGCTGTACTTAAAAATGTATAACATAGAAAGTGGACCTGCTTGCATTAATTTTCCGGATAGCTCAGTCTGAAGAGACTGTTGAAGAATCTTACAGAAAATATGTTAAATCTTTTTTTTTAAAATTTTGAAATAACTTTAAATTTACAGAAAAGTTGTAAAGATAGTACACAGAGTTCTCACATACCCTTCCTCCACCTTCTCTTAAAGCTACCATCTTACATAGCCATGGTGTATTTTATCCAAAGAAAGACATAATGTTAGTGAGTCAGTGTTACCAGATTTCAGCAGGTTTCCCATGGATGTTCTTTTCTGTCCAGGAATCTAATCCAGGATATCACATTCCATTCAATTGTCACACTCCTTACTTTCCTTTGATCTTTTTCTTTCATGGCACTGGCACATTTGTAGTAAAAAAGTTACTTTTTTAGACTATCCCTTAATTTGTATTTCTTTGAGGTTTTCTGATGATTAGATATGAGGTTGCAGATTTGGGAGAAAAACACAGAGAATTTCTCTTCTCATTGAATCATATCAGGGCACATGATGTTCATACAGTAGCACAGCCCCTTATCCACAGAAGGATACATTCCAAACCCCCCAATGGATGCTTCAAACTACACATGGTACTGAAACCTACATATGTTCTGCTTTTCCCCCATGCATACATACTCACAATAAAGCTTAATTTATAAATGAGGTTCAGCAAGATATTAACAACAGTAATAGGTAATAAAATAGAATGATAACCATATACTGTAATGAGAATTACATAAGCTTAGTTATTTGAACCTGATTATTTCTAGAATTTTCCTTTTAATATTTTCAGACTGTATTTGACTATGGATAACCACAAGGGTGAAAAACAAAACTGAAGATAAGTGGGGGAACTGCTGTATGTCTTACGACTGGTGATGCCCATCTCAGTCAATGGTCAAGGTCATGTCCGTCAGGTTACAACACTGTAAGGTTTCTATTTTTCCCTTCCCAAGGTCTGTATGTTAAAAGTTAGTCCAGTAGTCAAGTTTGGACCAGGAGAGCAAGATGGACTAGGAGAGTTGAACTCCACCTCTCAAAGGGAAGAATATCATGAATTTTATGCACATGATAAAAACACCACAATAATTAATGATTATTTTAGGGGAGATATGTTATGGTTATGCGAATATTCTATTTTTTCCTTAAACTTTCCCCACTAATTTTGCATTGATCATTGCTTTTTGCTGCAGCAGTTTTCACTAAGGCATACTAATGGTGACTTTCTAGTTCCTTCAATTATTCTATCTTTATTATTTGAAATTCTTTGATAAGAAACTGCCATTTTCATTCATTTTTATTCACTAATTCATTAGTATCAGTATGAATTCATATTATTTAATATTTTTAGTTTTTAATCATATTATTTGTTTTGTGGTTAATGTTGTTTAGCAGTTGTGTATGTGCATGAGAGAGAGAGACAGAGAGACACTGTTGAAACTATGTCCTAATGTGCATGTATTGCAAAAGACATTTTATTGAAGATCTGTTGACATATCTTAATGAGATACAGACGTGTGTGTTTATATCAGAGTGCTTTTTGCATGCCATCACACTTAATTCTCACAATAAGATTCCTCCCTCACCCTCTAGGTTTGCATATGAGGACACACAAGTACTCAATTTAAGAAAAGTGATGGAGTTCCTATAGTCAACCCATAGGAGTTAGTTTCATGGATCTTGAATTAAACAACTTTTTCTAGGTGTACCACCTTTTGGGCCCCCTCGCTCCTTTAACCATTAAATATAAACAAAAATTAGTTGTGCGATTCTTGGGTACAAAATGATGTCTTAAGCATTTTTTTCCCCACTTATCAAAAGATTGGCTTCAACAGCATTTCCAAAAATGGCTGTGGCCCTGATTACAAGTGTTCATTGTTGACTTTGTTGTCTGTATGTTTTTTTGAACTGGCATGCTTCTCTGGATGAGGACTTAGCATAGGAAATTCTTAATTTTCATAGAAAGTAAATTAAGGCAGTTATATGCATTTAAAAAGGGCTGTTTGTTTTATGGTAGTATTACCAATAACAATTCTTTAAATTCTAAATTATCCATGTTCATTGAAGATACAAAGGGTTCAAAAATTTTAATACCAATTCTTCCAGAAACAAGTCAACTTGGATACCAATTTGTACTGATAACAACTCACAATAAAGAGCTGACCTCAACTAGACCTCTGTCTGATCAGTAGTTTAGAGTCGAAAATGCCAGGCCCCAGCATCTGCAGGTTTTGGTGAATATTAAGATGTATTTTCCCAAGAGACCAGCATTGACCTCAGTCTCAATTTGGTCGATATTTATCTCTCAGATCAATAAGTCCTGATGGTAGTTGAAACTAAAGTCAATAGCTACTTGTTGACTCACATAGGCCTTAGTGGGTAAATTAGAAAATAACTTGGAGACATTATTTTTGGCGGGGGTGGTGCGTAGAGAAAGTGGCTAGTGAAGTTTAGGTGTGTAATTCTACTCTTGCTCCATTTTGCCACAATCTCTATAAAACAGTGCTTCCTGGTTGGTTCCTGAGCCACAGTTTCCCAGCCCTTCTTACTAGAAGCCAACCTGCCCTACTCATGAACAAGAAGGGACAAGGCTGGTGTGGAGAACTTCTATTTATTGAGCCCTACTGTGTACCAGCTCCTCTGCTAGGTGCTTTATGTCTCCATCTCACTTATCTCAACCACAGTGCCAACAATATGACAAGTGCGTGTCTTTGTGTTTGCAACACCCAACTCATGAACAAGCAGGAATTTTGTCTTATGTTTCTGACAAATATGGCAATTTGCAAGAAGTACATATTGTCAGAATTAAAAACAGGTGGAAAGATCTTTTTTAAAAAATGATAGAACACAAGCAAAAAAAGGGGGGGAGGCATTTTAGACATTTTATAATCAAGGTATCAAAACTGCCTCAACTTCTTTTAGCAGAGAAATCAAATGCAACAATCACTTTCCAAACTCTCTTAATCAGGTAACGAGGCCCCCTGGATCACACAGGTTCTTCTGAGTGTCTGGCAATGCATCCAGTTTGTCTAATTAGTTTACATGCTTGCAGTGAGTCTTTATTCTGATATACCAGTGGGCCTTCATCTTTTGGGGAGTGAGGGGTAGCTTTCACAAAATTAAAATAGTGCTCTGGGGATGTAGCTCAGCACTAGAGCACTTGTCTAGCATGTGCAAGGCCCAGAGTTCAATCCCCAGCACTACGAAACAAAACAAAACCCCTCAAACTAGCCTGGAGCCAGACGCACTGGTGATTTTCCTTTAAATTTGGGCACTGACTCAAAGGCCCCCTGAAGACCTCTTGGGCTCTCCAGTATCCTCACGGCAGTTAAGCACCCCTAGCATTGCCAGGGAGCCCCTGGAACTAATTCACACACTTCCAGGAAAAGCTATCATTACTTCCTTGTTTCAGAAGAAACAGAGAGAGCCAGAAGCACTTCTGATTTATTTTTATTGAATTAGGCCAGTTATTGATTTAGAGGCCAAGTGGAGGTAAAAAATAAACACAGTGAGTGCCTGGGATATGGAAGCAAAACCTCAGTGTTTAAAGGAAAAAAAACGACAGGAAACTCCACTGTTACCAGAATTGGAGAGGAAACTGGTAGTTAGTCAGCAGCATCCCCCAAAATGAACGAAAGAAGAAGTGAGCGCCATTCGCAGAGTTAAATGAACTTTAACACACTCCTGCCCGCCTCAGTCAGCCTCAGCACCCTCCTCAATAAAGCTCGGGTGAGTCCTCCCTCTCTATAATTAAGTCACTGGTATCTAGCAGAAGGAGAGCTGGAAGGGTCAGGCCACCCCTGTCCTCTAAGGAGAAAGTGATTTCTTGCGAGTAGAGACTGAAGACAGGAAAATCAGGAACATCGCAGGCTTAATTACCACGCGTCTCCCGGTGGGTCCCTTGCAGCCTGTCTCGGTCCCTCTGATCCATCCTCTGCATTGCTGCCCAGGGACTTTCCTAAAACACACTCCAACCATGTCATTTCCCTGCTTAAAATATTCAAACGGCTCCCCCTTGCCTCCAGGATGAAGCACGGCTTCCTGTGAGTGGCAGGCAGTGTCATCTTCCCGTTTCTGCTCCCTTGGTCCCACCAAGACGCCACGTGGTCCAGGCCTTTCCTCTGCTCTCTGCCCTGCCCCTGTGGTCCTCCTCATCCTCCCACAGAACTGCTGCTCAGCCCCAAGGCTTGGCTCACTCACAACCTTCTTTGGGAGTCCTCCTTACCCCTAACCCATTTCCCTACAAATCTAGGTCCACCCATGCATCAAGTTCTGGCTCTTCATGTGAGCAACCTGCCCACCCACCTCTCTTGAGGCACATACAGTCTATCTCTTCTGTCTGATCCCTTTGGCATTGATGTTCCCAAACATGTCCTCTTTTTCTTTCTTTCTTTCTTTCTCTTTGGTACCTGGGATTGAATTTATGAGTAGTTGACCTCTGAGCCATATTCCCAGCCCTATTTTTTGTATTTTATTTAGAGACGGGGTCTCACTGAGTTGCTTAGTGCCTCACCATTGCTAAGGCTGGCTTTGCACTCATGATCCTCCTGTCTCAGCCTCTGGAGCTGCTGGGATTACAAGCCTGAGCTATCGTGGCCTGCCTAAATATGCCCTCATTCTTGGAGGTGATAATAACGAGTCTCCCCTTGCATACCATTGCCAGCTTCTTTGGCTGCAGTTCCTTTTCCTGTGGTCAGACTGCCCTCTGCACCCACCTCTCCTGAGTGGTCCATGGTCTCTGGGGGTTCTCCCCTCCTTGAGACATTCCTTAGGAGAGTCAATACTCTGACAGGTGCCCTACCACCTGTATAGCCCATCGATTTCCTAAAAGGCATCTTCGAGACAATCCCACACCAGTTCTTGTGACCCACTCCCTTCCTGTTCATGAGGCTCATGAGGACCATCAAATCCACCCAGGACACACTGAGCTCATGGCCATCCTCTCATCTGCTTCCCCGGGACATCCCTGCCCAGCAGATAGAAGTTTCATTCAGAATCCAGGCATGTTCTTCCCTTATGCCTGCATCCACGGGTGGCTTGAGCCTTTCCATAAGTTCTCAGTATGCCCAGGAGTGCCCTTTCCCCACATCCTCACTGCCACAGCTGCTTGGGGACCACCATCTTCCTGTCCCTCCTAAGCCTCAGTCCTCTCCTCCCTGCTCCCACAGCACAAGCTCACTTGTACTTTAGCCCCTCCTACTCTGACTGAAGTCACATTTTACCTGCCTGGTTGATCCTTCTTCCTCACTAGAACCTGGTGGTTCCTTTTTACCACATGACCTCTACATTTCTGACACTACAAAAGTCCTACATCACAGACACGTCAGATAGTTGCAGAAAGTATGAACTGTTTTTTTGCTTTTAAATTATGGTACAGTACACGCAAAATTTATGGACTTTATCATGCAGTAGCATTAAGTACATCCACATTGATGTACAGTCTCTGGAATTCTTTTCTTCTTACAAAACTGAAATTCTGTACCTGTTAAATAATAACTCCCCATTTCCCCATGCCCAGTCCTTGAAAACGGTCATTCTACTTTCTGTCTCTATGAATTTGACTACTAAGGACTTCATAGAAATGAAATCATGCAGGATTTTTTTGGACTGGCTTATTTCACTTAGCATAACATCCTCAAATTTTATTCATGGGCAACCTGTGTCAAAATTTCTTTTGCCCTTTATGATCCATTGTATAGATGTACAACATTTTATGTATTTGTTATCCCATCAACAAACACTAATGTCTCTTCCACCATTTAGCTACTGTGAATACTGTGAACATGGCCATAAAAAATATACCTTTCAGTCCCCACTTTTTAATTCTTTTGGATACATACCCAGAGTGGACTTGCTGAATCATATGATAAATTTAATTTTAATTTTTTGAGGATCTATCATAATGTTTTCAAAAGTAGCTGTACCATTCTACATTTTCGCTGATAATGCAGAAGGATTCTAATTCCTTTATGTCCTGTCAACACTTTTTTCCTTCTCTACCTGCTTACCTTCCCTCCATCCATCCTCTCCTCTCCATCCATTCCTCCCTCACTCCTCCTTCCTTCCCTTCCCCTTCCCCTCCTTCCCTCCCCTCCTCCCTTCCCCTCCCCTCCCCTTCCTTCCTTCCTGTCTGTCTTTCCTCCCTTCCTGCTTTTCTAGTTAGCTATCCGAATGGGTGAAATGGTATTTTGTTATGGTTTTAATTTTCATTTCCTGATGATTAGTGATACTGAACACATTTTCATGTTATTGTTGGTCATTTATATACCTTCTTTGGAGAAATGTCTACTTAAATCTTTTGTCTTTTTTTAATCAGCTTGTTGGTTTTGTTGTTGTTGTTGGCTTGTTGGAGTTCTTTATGTATCCAGGACATTGTCTTCATCAGATACTCTGTTTCACTGCATAATTATTGCCACAAAATTAATGTATATTCATGAGTGTTTTATATATTCCAATATTGCTTCAAAGACAGTTTAGTAATAAATGAGTTTTAAGTAATAGTGGCACTTTGTTTTTCCAAAAATGTTTCACATAATGATCACATCCTACATTAAAAAAAAAAAAAAGCTATGAAATCTGGGCTAGGGATGTGGCTCAAGCGGTAGCGCGCTCGCCTGGCATGTGCGCGGTGCTGGTTTTGATCCTCAGCATCACATACAAATAGATGTTGTGTCAGCTGAAAACGAAACAATAAATATTTAAAATTCTCTCTCTCTCTCTCTCTCTCTCTCTCTCTCTCTCTCTCTCTCTCTCTCAAAAAAAAAAAAAAAAAAAAACAACAACAAAAAAAAACTATGAAATCTATGATGACTATATGATATTGGCAATTTTTTTCACCCAGTCTATAGATTGCCTTTTTAGTCTGTATTTCAGGTCCTTTGATGCCCAGAAATCAGACATTTTAATGGAACCTCTTTAAGATCAGGGAAGACCTTCCTTACTCACCAAAGCATCCCCAGCAGGGACCCTGGGCTCTGCAGGTGTCTCCCCAGCCTATGCATATGGAGTGAATAAATGACCTGATCAAGTGTGAAGCTCTGTGGTTGGAGCTCCCAGTCTTCTCTGCTCTCAGTGTTGTCCAGATGCTGGGGCATTGCCTGGTAAAAAGGTTGGAAAAGTAGAATACCAGGCCCCACCCCAGACCTACTGAAGCAGAATTTTAATTCAGCAAAATCCCAGAGGAATCTGGTGGACATTAAAGTTTGAGAAGCATGCCTCCGAGTAATTTACCAAACTAAACAACCATCTCCAGTTGGATCAAGACCCAGAGTCACTGACCTACACCTCTGGCGAGGATTTCATTTTACATTTGAGTAAGAGAGTTTACCCCACCTAGGAGAATGGTGGGTGATCTTACTTTATCAACAAAGAGAATATTAAACATGAGAATTTGAAATGGTATTGTAACCCTCTGTCATTTCTGCAAATCTCATATGGCTCATCCTCAGATATAGCCTCAGCCCTCTGATCTCCCAGGGCCCCTCTACAGGTAGGGAATTCTGGTAGGTGACTGAGACCTGCTTTCCTGGGATTCTCTCAAGTTTAAAATCTTCAGCAAACCACCCTCCTCTCATGAAACCCAAGATCAGAGCACTCAAAAAGAACAGAGAGGAAGAAGTTAACTTTACCGCAGTTCAAAGTGACCCTGTCCTATGAAGCATCTTCTTCTTGCTTGGTTGGAAGCCATGGAATGGTTAGCCCAGGCTCAGGTACCATGCCCTGTTCTGTGTCTCCTGGTATAGGAAAAGAAGCCCCCTCCCCCAGCCCTCTTTCTACTATGGAGAATGTACTGCGAGAGTCCCAGAGTTTTTCTCTGATCAGTAACAGAAAAGGGCTTTGAGGGACATTAGACATCAGCAATAGAATTCTGAGAGGATTTTAATAATAATCCAAATCCCAGCAAAATTATTTCCAGAGGACACACATTTCAGGTTTCTTGAAGAATGTTTATAATAAGCCGGAGAATTTCTCTTGTTGTCGTTAATGTGCTAGAACTGGTTTCAGTTAAATTTTACATGAAAAGGATATATTAACCTGCATAAAATATGTGCCTAATCTCGATTTAAAATTAAAAAGAAGGAAAAAAATCCACAACCACATGTACAATATATTGCCCCAAGTAAAAGCCTTGGGAAAAAAACAAAAACTTTGCTTGTACCATGCTAGTACCATTTTTACAGAGATAAAAATTCTATGCCCCCCTTGGTGCACATGCACATCCCATTATTGTCACGGGGAGTTATGTATGTCGACTGGAGGGAGAATCAATGCCGAGGCTTTGGAAGGGATGAGAGTGGAGAAAACAGAAGTCATTTGGTTTCATGGGTTTCCTCAGGTCCAGAGAGAACAGGCGCTGGGGCTTTTGTAAACCGGAAGTGATTCTGATCAAGTGGAAGCAAGAATATTCTGTACTAGGGAGCCTGGTCACCCTGACACACAGCAGTCATTTCCATGTGGGCCGTGCAGTTCATGTTACCTGACAGTATCGGTAAACACCAACTAGGGCAGACACTTCTTGGCTGTGTCAGAGGACAATGAATATTGGTTGAGACTGATTTTGTTGACAATGGGCTAAGTGATATTTTTTAAGACTGGGTAGCACATTAAGCACCCAGTTCTTGGAAAAAGTGAGAATCCTATTGCAGAAATGCCACAGACAGAGGCTGCCTCATTCTTTTCTGTAAGGGTAATGTGATGGTAGTTTGAGAGGCCAGGTGACCACCTCAGGGCTCTGTCTTTCTCCTGTGTACTACACTCTTGATCCATTCTGATCACTTTTCTGGCTTCTACCTGTTCATTCTCCAACCCTCAATGAGCACCAACTGGTAGTATGCAAAGTACTATGGGGGCAGGGCATGAGCCTATTCATAGGACAAAAGTAAACAGGTAAGAGAGACAAGGTAGGCCACAAGATGTTCCAGACAAGAGAGGGGCATAGACAGCTGGCAGGTCCGACTCCATGGTGAGCTGCCCTAGTTGTGCAGCCTACCTAGCTCCCAGGGGTCCTGGTAGGTCCCACTCTAGGACAGGCCTGTCCCTGCATGTCTACAGGGACTGTCCCTCCCTGTGGAACAGTAGCTTGTTTTCCATCTCAGCTTGGCTGATTTGCTGCCTTTATTGGGCACTTCATTTTTGGGATCATTGCACTATTGGGAAATTTTTTAAAAAACTTTTTCACTCTATTTTATTTTTGTAATCTCATGAAACAATATCATTTCTGCTCACATTTGATTTTTTTAAGCCTATTTCATTTAAAACGTTGGTTTTGAACACAGAGTACTTCAGAGTTGTTATTAAAAGACTTTTTCAATCTTGAATGAAGAATACTAGAAATGAAGTGCCATTTTTGGAAGGAAAGAAAAAATCATCAGCACGTCTATAACATCAAGCTCGGCCTCCAAAGTATCAAGAAGAAAATCTCTACATGAAATTCTGAGTTCACAACAAAATCATGGTACATTTGAGGGCAATTTTTAGCCAGACTTAATTATAATTTCTTATTATAACTTTCTAAGGCCAAATTTATAAATTATCAACAAGCATATGTGACGACCCCCAAACAGTAAGACACAGCCTCTTAAATTTATGGTGAGGGTGTGCATAGAGAGATAAAGAATAGAAATTATCAATTCAGCCTATATGCACCCATTGCCAACATCACATACAATGTCAATTTAAAAAAATAAATAGGCATGATTATTGCTGTTTTTAGATTTGGTGTTAATACTTGTTTTGTTTCTATACAGAATAGTTATGACCTGACACTAGTGTGCTATTAATGATGATAGTGATGACAGTGATGTGATGATGGGGGTGATGGTGATGATGGTGATGGTGATGGTAATGGTAATGATGATGGTGATGGTGATGGTGATGGTGATGGTGATGGTGATGATGGTAATGGTGATGGTGATAATGATAGTGATGATGGTGATGATGATAATGATGATGGTGATGGTGATGATGATGGTGGTGTGATAATGATGCTAATGCACACACTTTGGGGGGAACTTTCCAAGTATACTTCCTGCCTCAGTACTTACCGTAGATGCACACATTTAACTCTGGAACAATCATAATTGTCTCCATTTCACAGAAAGGCAGGAGAAATGATAGGTTCGTCACTGAACAGGTAAATCATGATGAATGCTCTAAGTGGAACACAGGAAGAATCTCCAAGTGTTAAAATACAAAATGAAATTTTATTCCTTAGCTCTTATTTTTGGACATGGTATCTGCTAGGCATTGGCCTTATATTTTTATAAATCTTTGTCCATCCTTAGGTCTTGATAAGGACCCTGGATCTTAATCTACATATGATGAAAAACCACTGGGGAATTTTATGTGGGGCAGTGAGTGGCATGGTTTGACTTATAATCTAGAAAGATTATTTTTCCTACTATTAAAAAGAATTCTTTGGTACTGGCCTGAGGCCCAGGGACATCCATCAGCCCCTAGTACATGCTATACCCAAGGAGTCTAAGTGTCTTCTTTGCATCTAAATATTTCAAAGGAGCCAAACATTAAAGCAGTATTTGCTTATAATCTATAATAAAAATAATAGCAACAGCAATAATAATTGAACTCATATAGCATTTACTATATGCCTATCAGATACTTAAGTCCACTGTATGTACTAATACATTTAATCCTTAATATGATGCTATAGGAGAGACAGTACTATGAACCCTACATTGCAGATGAGGAAACACAGGTACAGAGAGGTTACATACCTTGTCTAAGGTCACATAATTTGTAAATGGCAGACTTTCTGTCACTAGGAAAATATGCTCTTAAGCACCATTGGACAGTCCCTTGCATAATCCAATGAGTTGAGTATTAAAAGCAGATGATTAGAAGACTGAGCATGTTAAAGATTGCAGATTCTCAGAGTGTACCCTTTGTTGAAGCAGAAAAAAAAACATAATCTTTTTTTCTAAGCAAAAGCAGTCTTGAATGACATTGCCAGTAAAAGTACTTTTGGAAGGCAGCTGGGAATACATATATCCATGGTCCATGGGGAGGAGGAAATGAATAACCATATTAGATCATGGAGCGGTCACTGTGCAACTATGAAGTTTCATGTATCAAGACCATTATCTGTAATCACATTTTCGCTCGCAAAACATGCATTGGTGAAACCTAGAGGCAGCCATCTGTCCGATGACTTATAAAACCTTAAGCCAGTGAGATTTAGCCCTAGGCCTTCTGTGTTTGGCTTCAGAAAGTTCTAGAGATAACCATCTCTCTCTGTCCCCAAAGCAGTTGGTCTGTGGCATATATCTGTGTGCATATTGAATTCATTCTGAGGATGTGCTTTGCTAAATATCTTTGTAACTCTAGGGAGTCAAGTGCATGATATGAATTTGCCCTGCATAGGATCCCAAGGTGCTAGCAACCCTGGATAGGACTCTGAATTCTTCACCTCCATCCAAGACTTCTCTTCTAAGCTCCAGATCTTTCCTGTCCCACATAGCCCCAGAGCACATTGGATTATTGACAATTAGTCACTGTTTAATCATACAGAGGCCGGGGATGGAGGTGGGAATCTGGACTGATACGATACTAAGGCTTGTAAATAACTCAAACAACATGAAGTCTTCCCTTTCCTCCATTGCCCTCTCCAGTCCTTGGCTGCTCCATGTGTCTGCCTTTGGAAAGTCTTGTGTTTTGTGGCTTCAGGGTTCCTGTTCCCTGAAACCAAGCCAGGCTTCTGATGAGGATGGCACTGGTTCTTTTCTCCCTGAGCACATACTGTGCACTGAGTGGTGCGAGCCTATTCCCAAGCTTCATGTGATTTGCACCAGTGATCCTTCATTATTTTCTGGGACTGCTGTCTACCTGTATGGCTCACCTGGATACATGGTATTTGCATCTGAGCATAGACATAGCCTTGATCCTGCTTTTGTAAATGCTGATGATAGCCATGAACATGGATCCTGGCCAGGACTCATGGGCTCTGAATACAGACACACCCAGAAACCTTGAGCAAGTTTCCTGCCTTTTAAAACGGGTTTGCTCATCTGCAAAGTGGGTGTTATCATTGGACCCACCTCATAAGGCCAAGGTGAGGATGGAATGTGATGGAGGATGTTGGTCCATGTTTTCTGGGTTCCACTCTAAGAAGGACCGATGTTCCTGCACCGTGTGTGCCATCTCCCAAAGCCACTTCTGGATCATGTCCTTTGATCCTTTGTGTAATATTTCTCTCTTGGAAAGATCTTTCATTTTTTGGTTTTTATTCTTTATTTTTACTTACCATACACATCAGAGAGCTCTACATCTTCTTTCCATAACATGTTAAATGTATGCCAATCAGCAGACCCCTGGAACTCAAAATGAAGTCAAGGTTACATCCAAGGCATGTTGATCTCAGTATCACCCATAGGAACCATGGCATGTTTTTTCTTTCCCAAGTTGACTTACAGAGACTCCCAAAGACCCTTCTATCCACAGAGCTTACTGAACCCACAGCCCATCCTCCTTGGTGGCCAAGGTAGTATGTGTTCAGGGAGAGTTTGTTTTACCAGTTACTTCTCTATTGAATAAAAAATGAGCACTTATCTTGAAGGGAGAAGAGGAAGTCTGCCCTTAATAATTTTCATCCTCTCTTGGGTAAATAGATTCCTGATAGTGCAACTCTGTAGAACTGCAGGTTCGTGTTTTCGCTTGAAGGTGACGTTAGCATAAACATCCTGTGTCCTGGTTATTGATCTGTTGCTGTGATAATGGTATTACCCAATTGAACTTTTGACATTGGGGAGCTTGCAGTGGCTACAATTGCATTTTTCTTTTATTCCTGCAAACTTAATTCAACTTGCACATCCAACTGTGATCTCTATGAAAAAGTATTATTTTGCAGGAGTCTGCATAAGAGAACATGAATTTTCTCTCTCTCCCTCCCTCCCTCTTTCCCTCTCCCTTCTCTCTTTCTTCCCCAGTATAAATGTCAACTTTTTAGCTTGAATCATGGAAACACACCCACAAAATGAAATGCTCAGAAACTGCCCATTAGGAGCTTGGAGGGTGGTGTGTTCCAAAGAGATGTGTAACTTCTGAATCCCCTGGAGTTGGTTTTTGTAGTGTCAGCTAAATCAAGTCATTTCTTTTCTGTAGATGTTCTTTCCATAATCATCACCCTATAACCAGGAAGGAAAGGCTTAAATTAGAGGTGGGAGATGCAGCCTGAGCTGCCAACTGTGGGTGCTGCTCTTCCCCACTGGCGGAACACAAGGGCGGGGACTGCTTGACAGGCCGTCTGGAGCTGTAGCACTTGCTCACTCACTTGCTCACCCTCAAGTGAGGAGTCCACAGACTCACAGATCTGCACTGGAGATCTGTGCTGTGTGATAATACTTCCCTAGTTTCTCAGGGGATGCGGAGACATGAGAATTTAATCTGACTCAGCATCTGCCCGTGAGCACTGGAGTTGAAGTCTAGGATGGGTCATTATACTGTGCCACTGACACCTACTAGAATGGCTATAAAAGAAAAAGTAAGTGCTGACAAGGATGAGAAAGACTCAAAGCTCTCCCACTTTGTGAGCAGGAGGGAAGTTTCTTATAAAGTTAAACACACACTTGCCAAGTGACCCAGCAGTTCCATTGCAGGGTAATGCCCTAGAGAAATAAAAATATCCCCCTAAAGACCTATGAGTGGATGTTTGTGACAACTCTAACCCACTTGTCTCTCAGCAGGGGAATGGATATGCTAACTGTGGATGGGTATGCTAACTCCAGAATACCCTAGAACACTTCTCGGCAATGAAGGAACAAACTATACACAAAACTTGGATGAATCTTGAGGGATTCAAAAAATTATATACTGGCAGTTTCAAAAAGTTACATATTCCATAATTCCTTTTAAGTGACACTAAGAGACAAAATCATGGTGACAGAAAAGGAAAATATGGTTTCCAGAGGTTAGAATTGGGAGGGGATGCATGACTCCAGAGGGGTATGGGAGTGGGGGTCATTCAACAGTTCTGTATCCTGATTGTGGTAGTGGTTTACAAAAATTTACACGTTAAAATTCATGGAACTTTTAAAATTCATAGTCAATTTTGCTACCTGTCATTTTTTTTAAAAAACCTCCTTTATACCACTGGAAGACAGTAGGAGGTATGAATAGAATGGTTCTCTTTGGACTGAGTGTGCACACATGTGGGCACAGGTGTGTGAACCTGCCTGCAGGTTTGGGAGGGCATTGTATATCTTTAAGAACAAAGCTCAGAAGAACATTCTTGGGTTAACTTAAAAATAAATTCATAACAATTTATTATAAAATCCCTTCATTTTTTACCCATTGGGCAGTTTAGAAAGAGGGAGGAGGGAAATTCCAGAGGCTCTGAGTACAGGAGGATATCACAGGTATGCAGAGGACAGTGTCAGGGAGGTCACCCAAAAAGCCTGTTGGGGTTTTGAAGGAATCGAGATCCCCCTTGTATACAGGGCAGGAGGATTTCCATGCAAAGGGTTTTAGCTTCGACAGAAATTTGAACTGGGAGACTTCAGAAGGACGCCCAGGAGGGAGGCCCAGCAGATCACGTAGGCTATTTTGCGTTCATAGCATAAGCCCTGGTATTTTCAGTGGTCTCTGGATGTCCAAAGTGCATAAATGCCTTCCCCTGGGGCATTGCAACCTGTGTCATTATTGCTAAAAGAACTTCTCTGATATTCTAAATAATGGATCAGGTGGATCTTGAGGCAGCTATCAGCAGGTTCCTGTGCATTGAAGGCATTTGTCCTCTGGCCCAGTTCCTGATGCTGTTGACACGGTATTATAAGCCTCTCTTCCTTTCTCCCCTAATTGGTGGAGATCTTTTTCCACATGAAAGCAGCAGACAGAGATTAAATGCTGCCACTTCTCACCAGCTGGTCCTATTTAGCCGTGGGAATGTGAACCTCAAAGCTTTGACTTATATTGTATATTTTTCTTTGACTGGGAGTGATAGGCATTTATTTATCTGATAGAACAAAATATCTGGGCAAAGGCCAGGGCCTCTGCTATGGACTTATGGCACCTTTGTGTAGGTTATAAAAAAGTATCCCTTGAAGAGACAAATTGCATAAGCGCTCCCTCACCACTGTGGGAACAGCCCTGCATCCTACAGTGATCTTGGGATCACTGGGTGTTGGGTGAATTTCATCCCTCTGTCATCCAAACCTGGATGACCCTGAGTAGAATGCACGCTGGTCCAGGGTTCACTGAAGCCAGAGACCACACTCCTTTGTCATTTTTTTTCTGCACCATCTTGAACATGTCAGCCTTGGTTTTCATTCACATTTCATTTGTTTTCATTAGAAGGAACAAGAGACCCTGCCCAGAAAGTCTAAGCAGACAGGCCTAGTAGAATCCCATTCCAGGGCCGTGAGCCCTTTTCTTTTCTTTTTATTTTAATATTTTTTTTAGTTGTTGATAGACCTTTATTTATTTGTGTGCAGTGCTGAGAATCGAACCCAGTGCCTCACATATGCCAGGCAAGTGCGCTACCACTGAGCCACAGCCACAGCCCCCATGAGCCCTTTTCTATAGGACTTTTCTGTCTTCTCTCCAGTGCATCCAGCCCTCAGCCCAGTTTCTTTCTGAGCTGCAGTTTCTCTGCACATCATTTTGCTTCGTCTTAGGTCTTCAGCATAAAGAAAGAAAATCAGCCTGAGAGAGAGCTCTGGAGGAGTAGGGGAGAGCATAGGGATTGGGGCAGAAGTCAGGAGACAATAAAACTGACTTTTCTCATGCAGAGGCTCTGTGTTCTCAGTTTTAAAGATGAGAATGACCTTGGGTTACATCCCAGCTCTGAGTTTAGTTCAGATGCTAAAAACTGTCCTGCAGCAGTCTGGACATGTGGCGGCCAGGCTCATTACTCAGTTGGGGACATCACAGCTGGGTCTTGTTTTGCACCCCTCATGCTGGAGCCCAGTGCTCTTCTTAGCAGTTAGAATATAAACACCAGAGTCCCAGTGCTCTTTTCTGAAAGCTGGAGAAGGGCTTGGGCTGCCAGCCAACCACCTAGATCTGCTGTAGCCCAAAGGCAAGGACAAGTCACAGAGGACAGGGCAACTGGGGTTGGGAGTCGTGTGTAGGAGGCATTATATGAAGGAAACCTAGGACCTCTTTTCCTATTCCTCACCGAATCAGGGATCCATGCACAGACATTGGTCCCCTCCAAGGGGTGGGATGCTCTCCTCAGCCGTTGACAGAAAGTGCACGGATCTCTTGTATCCACCCACCCTAATCAGGTAGTTCATCCCCTTTTCCTCCCGGAGGGCTATTTTCTCTTCTTCCTCTCTCTTCTGTCCCCACCTTGACTAATGGACTAGTGTGATAAGGCCACCACAACAAAGTGCCACACACTGAGGGCTTGTGCAATGGAAATGTGCCTTCTCACAGTGCCGACGACGGGAACTCTGAGATTAAGGTGTTGGCAGGGCAGGTTTCTCCAGAGGCTCTGCTCCTTGGCTTGCAGATGTATCTTCTCCCTGTGTCTTCACATCTGTCTCCTTTTGTACATGTCTCTCCCCAATCCCTGCTTCTGATAGGGACATCTGTCATCTTGGACTAGGGCTTGTGATTATGAGCTCATTTTAACTTTACTAGTGTTTTAAAGAACCCATCTACAGATATAGTCAGTTCTGAGTACTGGGGGTTAGCACTTCAATATGGGAATTTTGAGGAACATCGTTTAGCCCCTAATAATGAATTTCCTAGAATTTGTTAATTTCCAAGGTTAATTGTTCCCATAATTCTTGTTGATGCATGAAGAATTCAGAACATGCAAAAATGGATGGTATTTTGACTGACTCTCTAGGGGGGAAGCAGTGATACATTTAGTACCTTCTGTGGGGCAGGCACTGTGCCCATATGTTCACAAACCTCATTTAAATCCTCATTGTCCCTGATATCAGGGACAATAATACCAGCAAGGCAAGTATCATTGTCCCTGAGCACCAGGGAGGCAACTGGCCCAAGGTCACAGAGCCGACATTTGAACTGGGGTTGAAATTCTTCCTGTTCCTGTGCTCTGTAGTCAATCACAGGATGATGCCAAAGGGCAACTTTTCTCACCTCCTCTCCAAGAACACTTTCATCAAATTAAGAGAAGTTTCTTTCATTCTAGCCTTCTTCTGTATTGACATCTGTCTGTATCTGCCCCTCTAAAATCATAAAATCCTCCTCCAACCTGAGAAGAGAATTCTCTTTGACTGATGGGAAATGTTTGATTAGACAAGGTGTCGGGTACATATAAGATACCAAGCTGCTGAACAAGCAGCCCCTCTGTATGTGTGGGTTCTAGGTCCACGGATTCAACCAATCACACATTGAAAATGTTAGGAAAAAAAATTGCATCTGTATTAAACATGTACAGATTTTTTTCCTAGTCATTATTTCCTAGATATTTTAATATAACAATTATTTACATAGTGTGTACATCATATTAGATATTATAACTAATCTAGAGATGATTTAAAGTACCTTGGGGATGTATGTACAGATTCTATGCAAACACAACACCGTTTTATACAAGGGAGTTAAGCATCTTTGGGGATCTGTGAAGTTCTGGATCCAGTTCCCCTCAGATACCAAGGGACCCAAATGGTGGCCCTTTTTTTGCCTTCAAAGAAAGAATCTGACCAGGAGAGTCTGAAGGCTGGCTGGAAGCGGGAAAAAAGCATAAATCAAAGAGCCCTGGAGAGAAGAAATGGCAGTGTTGCTTCTCATATGTTGAGAAAGTGCCGCAGTCTGGCTGGGCACAAATCACGAGCCACTCAAGCAGGAACAAACTTTATTTCCAAACTCCACCAGCACACTCCCCGGGAACTCTCCTGAACGCCACACACGCAGGTCCTCCAGGAACCACCAACAGGAAATCCCTCCTCCGGCACTTCCCCAACCAATGCGAACTCTCCAGGAATCCCTGCAAGAACTCCAAAGTAGCGCGAGAACTCCAAAGTACCAGGCCGAGGAGGACAGTATAGGTCTAATATTCAACTGAATCAATCCAGCATCATCTTAATGGCTTGCCTGTCAACCAATACTATTGGCAAAATGCCAGGGGCCTGTGGCTCTCAGCAAGAAAGTTCTAGGGTTTTCACTAAGGGGCTACCAGGACTCCCCAGCAGTTTGCTCACCTCTGCTGCCTCTTCCACAGTGACTATAGCAACATTTGGACATAAAGGTACAGCTCAGATCTGAGACCTGAATATCCTACTTTTGCAGTTCCCTTTATGCTTTCATGGGACCTAAAGTGATAAGCTTGGTTGTGAACAGCCTGTTCAACATTATTAAAATCTATACTCTGACACTAATGCCCCATAGACACCAAAGCCACTGACGTTCAAGCCCCTTATGTAAAATGGTGTGGTATTTGCATATAGTCTGTGCACATCCTCTTGTGTACTTTAAATCATCTCTAGATGACTTACAATACCTAATGTAGTGTAAATGCTATGCAAATAGTTGTTACACTGTATTGTTTAGGGAATAATGACAAGAAAAAAATCTACATGTTCAGCACTGATCAAGCTATTTTTTCCCAAACATTATCAATACACAATTGGTTAGATTTGCAGATGGAGAACTTGCAGAACTTGTACTTGCATCCTTCCTGTACTTCCCAAGAGTAGGGAGGGGACTTGAAAGGGCAAACTAACAAAATACTTCCTGGTTCATCTTTAGAGACCCCGTGGCTGCCCTCCAGTTCTGAAATTGTCATAGACACTAGGATGATTTCTTAGCTTAAAGCTAAATTGGGTTTGTCTAATTGGGATTGCAGTGAATTTTCATCACCTGAAACATAGGTGGAGTCCTGCATCAGGTCTCTCACCTGGCTCTGCTCCATTGCAACCACATGCTGATTTAACCATTGCATCCTGCTCCTGGCTTCTGGTTTTACTACCAGTTCACTAGTCTTACTTAGTCTTAATCACAGGCCCCCAATATTTCTCTAAGCTACTTCTCAGATGCACCTAAGTCTTCCACTGAAGCGTCAATGCAAAGAAAAGTAGCCTGGTGAAGATTATACATTTGCCCCCTTTCATTGGCAATTAAGAATTTATTCCCAGTTAAACATGTTAGGAAATGTAATTAAGCAATGGTTGATGGTCCTAGACAAGTGTGCCTGCCAGAAAAAACAATAGGTTCTTTAAAGATGCCAAGGACTGATATTATGCATCTTCTGTTGGAAACTGTATGCACTTCACTATCCCAAGCCTCCTGTGTGCTGCCTCATATCTTCAATCAAATTATTATATTCCAGAAATATGCATAAGGGAAATGATTGTACACATTTTATGGTGGGTTGTTGCTTGTAGCAGTAATTGAAGTACCTTTTCCACTTATGAAAGTACTAATTTTATTTGTTTTTATTGCTTTTCTAGATGCAATTATTTATTTAGTGTGCTTTGGCTTTATTAAATTATGCTTACTATAGGAACATCATAAAAATGTATGAAAACAACACATCAGCCCAGCCAGCCTGGTGACCTGTATTGAGAACGCTAGTGTTATTTTTCATATCCAAACGTAATGAAATAACTTAAGAATAAACAGATAATCTACACTAGAAAACAATGCAATTTCAAGGTAATGCAATAAAACACCTGAACAATATGATTTTATAAATCTTGGTTCTAAAATTTACATGAGTTGGGTTTTGAGTGCTTATTTGAGGACACATGGCATTTCTAAATGGAATCATTATAATGTGAAATGTAATTAAACGGAAAGGCAAGAATGTAAACAGGGTTTTTGTTGGCTGGTAAGATGTGGAAGACTAAGAAGCAATGTAAAGACTTTTGGTCTTTACAAGCAGAGACTCTCATCCCTAGGTAGGGTCTTAACTTTGAACTTGAAAAGCAGCTAGACAATCTGTGCAGTTTGCTTGGTAATCAACTGAACCAGAAGGTCCTGGATTTAAGGAGTTTTTGTTGTTGTTGCTCTTTTTAGTTATACATGACAATAGAATTTGATTTTATATAATTATACAAGCATGGAATGTATATTCTTCTAGTTAGGACCCCATTCATATGGATGCACATGATGGTAGGATTCACTATGGTGTATTCATAGGAGAATTATTTCAGATTCATTCCACTGTCTTTCCTTCTCTTATTCTCCTAGTTCTTCATCTCCCATCCTTCATTTTGCCTTGTGCTTCCTGATCTAGTATTTTGCTCCCTTTCAAAGAAAAGAGGCTTTTTTTTTTTTTTTTTTTTTTGCTTTGGCATTTTTTTTTCAAGAAACGTAAGTTGAATGTAATCAATTTACTTGTTCTGAATTTTCATGAGATAAATAAACTGGCTCCTAGTTTTAATATTAGTTTTTTCTAGTCTCTCCTAGTCTTACAGGTATGCTAAAAATGTTTATCTGAGCTACTTATCAGATGCACCTGAGCCCTCCATTGAATCATCAATGCAAAGAAAGGTAGCTGGGTATAAACTTTTAAAGACCAAAGTCAAAGCAACAACAATCAATATAAAGCCCCAAACTCATTCTTCCTTTCTCCCTCTCTCTCTCTCTCTCTTTTCGTGGTAATTATTACATTTAGATTTCCTGGAATTAACATTGTTTATATTTTCCTAAACATTACTATTTTACTCAGTATTTCAAAATATTTTCAATGAGTTGAACAAAATAGTCTCATAAAAATGTTGTAAGATTTTGTTCATTTACATTCTACCCCATTTCTCATTCCCTATTTTTACTAATTTATGCTTTCTCTTTTATATTGATCAATTTATTTTTTCAGTTTATTTGTTTTATGGGTGATTCCCAAGCATCAGCTTTTAGATATTCTATTGTTTGTCTGTTTTCTGATTCTTGCAGTCTGGTTTTATTTTTATTGGTTTCTTCCTTCTGTTTTACTTTCTGATATTTTATTCTTCTTCTAAATTCTTGAATTGGATGCTTGATCTAAATCAGATATTTTCCCATAAGCATGTAAGGCCTGGATTTTTCTTGAGCAGTGTTTCAACCATACTGCTGGCAAGTAATATTTTTTTTTATCATTACATCGTCAAGAGACTCTGAAATTTTAGTTTTATATAAATTAAGTCCTTTATATAATTCTGCTGGGATGTTTTATTTCTGTCTCGCTTTTTTCAGAATGAAAGTTTTCTTTGTGGTTTAATGTTAACCACATTTTGGAGTGTTCCTAGTCAACTTGAACACAGCTCACAATCTTCCTTTGCAGGGCATAGTGTACTATATAAGACAATGAGAATTGTTGTATTAACTATGTTATGGGTTTTATATATACTTTAACTTGGTCCCCATGCTTTTCCCTTTAAGTCCCTCAAAGGCTATGAAAATGCATATTTTAAGACACATGTGTGCTGTGGAACTGCCTGTGGTCAGCTACAATTGTGTTGTTGTTTTATAGCCAAAGATTGCTGAGGAGAACTTGACCTACGCTGAGCTGGAGCTGATCAAACCCCATCAGCCTGCCAAAGGTGTCCCCACCAGCACCGTGTACGCACAGATCCTCTTTGAAGAGAATAAGCTGTAGTGCCACCGTTTCCTCTCCTGTGGTTCTGTTATCCCCACCACCCAGTTATTTATGAAACCTCAGAAACAATGTCCCTATTTTTATATTTTCACTTGTGCCTTCGCATGTGGTGGGGAGTCCCTTCCCAACACATTCCAGGTGCCTTGGAAGGTACGAGGCTGCTCCCCTGCAGAAATAGGAGCTGCAGCCTTTGGATGAATCTCCCAAAAGAAGCTGTTCTGGGGCCTGAGCCCCGGGGCAGAAGGACTCTGCTTCTGAGAGTACCTCAGGAGACTGCTGAGCCAACCTCCTACACTTTTTCTCTACTGTCCCCGGATTTTAATTTGTTAAAGTCTTTTTAAAAATCTTAACTGTAATCTGCCACCCTTCCTGTATCTGTGATATTGAACTCCTGGTTTATAGCTACAGGAAATGCCATTATAGGCCAAAGTGTAAGATGGTAGATATGTAGTAATTGGTTTTCAAAGACTCAGATAATATTGCCAGGGCACCCAGAGCACAGAAACCCACTGATGGCAAGCAGCCACTTAGGATGGCATCCATTGTTTTAAATAGATGCACAGATCCTGGTTGTTTAATGGCAGAGGGGATGATTTAAGGAAAGCCTGAGGTTTGTCTTTGAAAACTCTGGTACCTCGTGATTCTCAGAGGCTTCAGGTCAAGAAGGACACCATTCTAAAGGGCTGCCGGTTTCAGCAGAATGAACCTAGACGGACAGAGAAACATTGCTTACCCTTTTCCAAAGAAACAAGTTTGCCAACAGTGGACACACTAGAGCAAGTGGGGCTCTTCAAAGTGTGCTGAGCTCAACCGACTCACCCTGAATGCCCACTGTGGGAAAGCAAGTCTTCCACCAGGTTCCCTCAGGGTGGGGGAATCAGGAATATAAGCCATGCTGAAAACATGTGTCACGAAGACCCTGTGCTTGCCAAGTGCCTTGCCCAGCTCAACCTTTGACATGAACTGTAGTGGGCTTGGGTGAGCATCATGGATGTGTGGAACATAAATCCATGAAGTTGCTCTGTGGACCTGCATGATGTACAGAAATCTTGAACTCGCTGAAGATGGATTCATTTAGGAGAAGTCATCCTGTCACTCTGTTTTAAGGATGTTTCTTGATATGTGAGTGTACTCTGGGTGGCTATTTACTGCACACTATAGAAATTGACTTTGTAATGGACCAGGTATATATGATAAATATCTATTTTAAATACAGTCGGGGTATGAATTGTGCCCCCCTCCATATCACTGTGAGATTTTGGTTGAGTTTCTTATCCCCGAATAGCCTCAGACTCAATGTGTGTGTAAAGGTGAATTAACCTCTCGTAGAACTCTTAAGGGTAAACTGGGATAATGAGTGTTGCCAGATTCTGGAAGCTCTAAATTGCTACACAATCTTTTTTGACATTTATGCTAAAACCAATCTGCATTTCCAAAGTAAAAATTTCTAAGACTTTCATTGCAATGGCTTTAAAAAACAAATTTTTGATTCACAAATTTAGCCTGACAATAATGCTTCCAAAGTCCCACGATACCTTATGAGTGCCTCTTATGGTTTATTGGAAAGGGTCCAAATGGAAGCAGCTATTGGTTTCCTGGAAACAAAAATGGCCTGCCTTTACCAAGTGGAAGTCTGTCCTCTCCGGCTGACTCCTGCAGCTCATTCCTGCCCTCAATGCCAGGTCTGAAAGCTAGTGAACACATCACACAGCTTTTGAGGAACCAGCACAATTCAGAAGAACTCACTAGAACATCCCAGGACATCTTTTTTGGGAGAGGACAATTTATGGTTAGCGTACCTTTCATATCATAATTATCATAGGTAATATTTTATCATGGCTATGTTCCAGCAGATGGTTGTATAGTGTTTTGGGGACACAGGAGACTAAAGAGCCATATGGACAGGTAGAGCCTTTGGGGTTTCAAGAGGGAGGAAGAGCAGGGCACATGAAGAGGGAATGGTGCGGCAGGGTGACAGAGTAGAAGGCAATATCTTCTGAGGCCCTTAGGCCTCCAAGCACAACCTTTTAAATCTAGTGAGAGCTTAGAGTCATCACATATGGAAATGAACACATTCCACTAAGAATAGCATGTGCTTTTAAGAGCCAATTAAAATATGCCTGTCATAGATTCATTTCAGCCCTTTTCTCCCAAACTGTGCTCATAGCTGCACAAATCCAAACCCAGGTGTGCAGTCTGCTAACTATCTCCTCCCACTGAACATGCTTCTCCTGGGGTAGTAGGAAGCTACAGAGCATTCACACAGAGCCTGCCTCACCGTCATCTCCAGGAACAAACAGTCCAAGCTCTGCTCACATGGGAGGCACTGGATGATTTGAACCTGGATTTTGTTTCAAGTGACAATTTTTGCCATTCTTGCTATTGTGAGCTTAAAAATGTGTGTCTATTCATTCATTCTCTATAAGATAGACCATGTACTACTGATGTTTCTAGAACTAACTAAAGGGAAATATACTTCTTCAACAAGAAGTTAGAAAAACTTCTTCAATTTAATATATAAGAACAACTATAGATGAATCATTTTCACAGTGGACAATTGCTGATGAAAGAAGATTAAAGCCAAGGTTGCTCAGAATGCAATGGCTTCTTACAGGCAGAATGCAGGTAAGCTCGAATTTGGTGGTGAATTTTGACCTAGGCCAGGGTTGTCATGGGACTGCTACAGGAAGCAAGAAAAGGTCATGAAATCACACCCGAATGAAACTATCTTGCAGAGTCAAAGCTCAAAGCCATAATGGAGGAAAGGGCTGGGATTCCTTCAGGACCAGCTCTTTACTGTGACCCTGGTAGTACATAGGGAAAAGAAGAAAAAGCCAGGCCTGTCACCTTCTGATTCTTATTGGTGTGAAAATGACGCGGGGCCCTTCATAGTTTTTAATGCAAAATAGCGCGTGCTGGCCCACACATTCATAAACCCCAAGATCCACTTTTCAGGACTATTCGTGGCCTTGTTTATCACTTTGATGGGTATTGTAGTGGCACCCCTTTCTCCACAGAAAAGTCTTAACTGGGCTTCTCCAGAAATCTTCACCATGGCTGATTTCGGGACTGTCAGCAAAAACGTCTCTGCAAGAGAGTTCAATGTAGATAAACTTCCTATTTTCCTGTTGCCCTGTTTTACTTGGCCACTGGCCAGGAAGATACCAGCACTCCAGGTGCTGGACACTCCCTTACTAGTTTTTCACAAATGTATCCAGTATAGTAGTTTGTAGAAATGTGCAAACAAGGCCTCTGGCCTTGAGCTGGGCTTCACAGAGATGTCTACATTTTTAAGGTAACTTCAATTGGGCTCCATGGTCACAGCTGGCAGGGGGAGGAAAGAGAGGGGAGGGGAGAAGAAGCTCTCCCCTTCTCAGATGTTGTCCTTGAAGTGTTAACTTGCCCAAAACAGTGAAAGAAAAATCTGCTTTTTTTTTGCAGACTGAGCCCCTCCTCTTATATGCTGGGTATAAAACTCTGAAACTACTTGAACAGGGTTCAGGGGATTGATTGATTACAGAAAAATCTGTGCCCTCTGAACCTGGTTGCAGCCAAATAAAACCATTTCCTGCTATCTTCGGTGTCTTGCCTCGTCTATCCCTACAACAGTATGATTCTAAACTAGGGTGGTCGTGCTGCTGTCCCAAAGCAGATGAAGAAGCCAGAGACCAGAGGAGACCAAGCAATCGTGATATGCCTACAGCAACACTTCCTGCCAAGCGGAGAGTGACAGAGACCAAGAGAGAAGAAGGAACGACACTCTCCTACAAGCACAGAATTAGGGTCCCAGGGAACATTTTTTGTTGTCGACCTTAAGGTTTAGGATGGCTTCCAGAAAGAATATGATGTCCCCAGTCCTCCTGACCCAGAGGACTTGGGCCAGAGGGTGATCAGCCAAATGGTAAGCATGATGACCCCATCTAGAACCACATCCCAACCTCCCCCCACAGGGAAGAAATTATTCAGTGGAAAGGAAAACCACGCAGAAATTTATGGTTTGGGTGAAGGATATGTATTCAGCATGGCCTTGCTGAGCTTGAGTTACAATGGTGTCCAGACAGAGGGCACATAGACAAGTGTTCCCTAAGTTTTAAGGTATACACAAATAACCTGCAATCTTGGTCAACTGTGAGTCCTGGCTTAGGAGGTCAGAGGTAAGACCTGGATTCTGAGTTTCTAATAAGCTCCCAGGGAATGTCCATGCTCCTACAAGTAGCAAAGATATAAACTGAAAGGCGAGTGACTCACCCGAGATGGAGATTCAACCAAGAGATTTTACTGGGGGGCTCCCGGAAGGGGAAGAAAAGGAGTAGCAGAGAGAGGAGAGGAGGAGGGCAGAGAGCAGAGGAAGAGAGCAGTGAGGAAGAGGGAAGAGAGCAGAGAGAGGAGAGGAAGAGGGTGGAGAGAAAGAGCAGAAGGAGGAGAGAAAGAAGAGGGAGAGAGAAGGCAGAGAGCAGAGAGGAAGAGGGCAGAGAGTGTGAGCTTGCAAGCTTCAGTTTAAGAAGGGTTGCAGGAGACATGGAGGGTGTTGATTGGCAGGGTGACTCAGGAGCAGACACTGTGTCCTGTGGGGATTGGTCGAAAAAACTTTTGAATTTGGTGCCTTTTGGAGAGGAGGGGGAAGGGTAAGGGATTCTGTGGTGTTCTCCAGAGTCGGAAACCTAACTTCAGCGGGGAGTCTCCCACACACCCAACATAAACTGTTGGGAATGTGGACTCAGAGGCATCACAGGGATTGGGTGTCCTCAGAATATGGGCCAAAGCTGGAGTCCTGAAAGGGGGAAAAATTCCTAGGGAGAGTCCACCCAATGAGAAGGGAGGGTGGCCAGCCTCTAGTGATGGGGAGCACCCAGGACAGCAGGTCCCAAAGCAGATGAAGAAGCCAGAGACCAGAGGAGACCAAGCAATCCTAGGGGAGTGTGGAGAGCCTGTCTGGGAGTTTCTCAAAGGAAGGGCTCCGCAGTGTGAACTCTACAGTAGTCAAGTGGAACACAGGTCTGCTCATTCTGAATGAATTGTATGTTTCTCATTTTTAAAAGTGGCTTGTTTGGGGGGAATTTTCACTAAGTGCACAGGAGCTGATTCTGGTCGACTCCGTTTATTTTTTCCCAAGAGATAGGTATCTTTCCATGGTGTGGCAATCTGGAAACGACTCTTAATGAAAGCACAGGATGGGAAGTAGGGGGTGGCCCTGGCTATGTTCCCTCCTTCTGTTGTCATTGGTAAAAGATGACTTGGTGCCTGCTTTCTAATAAACACAGCTCGATTAGCTCCACACCAATTTAGCGTCTGATTGTTAAATGTTAATGTACTGCACCCTATAGTTTTAAATAGAATTAGAGATGTTTACAGCTTCCGTTAAACACACCTTGTTCTTTCACATTAAGCTTTATTACCAGTGTCTTCCATCAACAAACAAAAAAGCTCATTAGTGGCTGGTCTGTGTGGGGGCTGCGGCTGCTGCTGAAGGAAATGGCATTCTGTTTTCCTTTATTACAGCTTTTGGGCTGCCAGGGGCGGCTGGGTGGGATTCCTTCCTTTTTATGTGTATGATTGCAACTTCTAACTCCTGGGTGTACCAATGAATCTTAGGTAATCCACCAACATCCAGGCATTTTTATGCAGATGTCTATATCCTATCTATGGGGATTGGGTGTTCTCTTCAGTTTTCTAAGAGGGTCCATGATCCACCAGATGTGGGCCCTTGAAAGATGCTATGTGAGGTCCCCAGAGAGCACTGTAATAAAGCTGGGAGCTGCACAGATGGGAAAGGACCTGGGCTCATGACTTCCAGCCCATGGACCTCCCACCCCCCCACAGACTCTGGCTCCAGAAAACCTACCTCTTCCTACCTTGCCATCTCTGGTCTTTGGTCAGCTAAGGTTTGAGTCTGCCCCTCTTCCCCTCTGCAGGGTTCCTCCATCCCTTTCTTTCGTTGTCAGCTCCAGAGTAGGTTCCTAGGTTCTCTCTGTGCCCTAGTTCTTAGTGCTCCGTGTCTTCAGCCTGACCCCACTCAGTTTGGAATTCTAAAAAATGTCTTGCTCCTGCTTCCACTCCACTTCCCATTCTTCTGCTGCATCAGGATTCCATTTGCTGGTTCTCTCAGGGTCTCCTGGACCCTCTGTTTTTTGTTTTTTGTTTTTCATAATTTCAACTCAGTCTCCAGAGTGACATGTTCTCACCTGGACAGATCTCCTCCCGAGCTGTCAGCTGTGTTTTGCTCCTTTCCTATACCATTGGACTCTCTACCACCTCCCTCTGGCCTCTTGACCTCTGCTGGCTGCCCTTTGCACCTGCCTGAACCCAGGAAGCCTGTGGACTTCCAGAATCATTGCTGAGCCTTTGCTATTACGAAGGACATTCCCTGCACCTGCTGACATGGCCCACCTTTCCTTTGACTTTTGTCATGCAGTGCACCTCCTAATATTTCTTTGAACACCACATAGTCTTCATCCCTAGTGTGTGTTTATCTAGTCAGCTCTTCAGTGACATATTTCTATTAAGTTCCACACTTAGCATTCTTTCTCTTTGCACTCACACATGTTTCTTTTCTTTCTATCTTTATGTTTTTGGTACCAGGGATTGAACCTTGGGGCACTAAACCACTGAGCCACATCCCCAACCCTCTTTTATATTTTATTTTGAGACAGGGTCTTGCTAAGTTGCTCAGGGCCTCATTATGTTGCTTAGAGTGGCTTTGAACCTGCAATCCTCCTGCCTCAGTCTCTGAACTGCTGGGATTATAGGTGGGTGCCATGGCACCTGGCCTATGTTTCTGACCACTGTCCAGCTGCATAATGAAGACTCTACATCAGTGGCTCCAACTGGACTCTTCTCCTAAGCTCCATATCTTGACCCTTCCCTCTCAGTATCCCTCGTGTTTTTCAGAAGCAAATGGACAATTAATACTCAACCAACCTGGTTAAGAATTCCACCATTCATTCTACAGCTGACTATGAAGCTGGCCTCCCTGGAGATGGAGGAGTGATAGCTGACTTTTATTGAAAAATGCTAGATGCCAGGCACAGGGCTGAGCATGTTTTCTGTCCCATCTCATTGAACCGATGCTCTTCCACCCTGATGGCAGAAGGAGAGGTTCAGAAAACTCATGTAGCAGTGCTAGTCTTTCTACCCCTGTATTTTCTGTCTCCTATGTATTTCCTCATATGGCATTTTCCCACCCTCTCCATTCACATGGTTTTTGCTTTCCATCAGCTCTGATCTCTCATGGGCCACTACACTAACCCTCTGACCTGTCTTCTGCCATCTGATCCTACCCCTCCAAAATGCTGCTAGAGGGAGGTCTCTGAAGAGCAGATGGCCATGTTGCCAACCCTTTCTGCATAAATCTTTTTCCTATTGCCCTCTGGACTAAGGGTGCCTCGGGAAGTAGCCAAAGCCCTTCCTAACCTGCCCCTGTCCCCATTCTGGTTTCATCCCTGGCCACTCCCAGTCTGCACTCTTTGCTTTCTTAGGCCATGATAACAGTGAGCTACCACTTTGAGAGTCTGGTGACAGTGTGGTGTGGGCATCATAGCTGCAAGAGGGACCACTCTGTGCTAGGCATGGGTGGGCACTATAGCAGCAGTGGTCATCAGGGCCATGGTTAGCAGAGAACCGGTGCCTGGGGCCTGGTGGGGTTCCCATGGCAGCCAGCCACTCAGCTCTGACTTTGAAGCATCTGGAGCAGGAGCCTGAGGATCAGGAAGCCGAGGCAGGGCTGCTGCCTGATGTCTCAGATACAGCTACTGGCTTTGGTAGCAGCACCCCTGTAGCGTGGTGGAGGCAGGTTCTAGAGAAATCTGCAGTGAAACAGGGAATGCTGGAGCCCTCAGGAGGTGATCAGGGTTGTCTACACTGGCAGAGTGAGCATGGCTAAGACTGACCACGACTATGCCATCGGTGAGGCCTTCTGGGCATTCTTTGACTTGTCAGGGTAGGGACAACCAAAGGAGAGATAAGGTCTACTCCTGCACACAGGAAGTGGGACCCCAGTAGAGCCTCTCAGTGCAGTGACAAGGTTTATGTCTACCCTAAGGTGACAGTGCAGGCCTCCCCCGTCTCTAGAAGACAATGACTTGGTATATTAATCAGTTTTCCATCACTATAATGAAACACCTGAAACAATCTACTTGTAAGGAGAAAAGGATCATTTTGGCTCAAGATTCAGGAGGTTCTGGTCCATGATCAATTGGCCTGTTTGCTTTGGGCCGCTGGTTTAGGCAGCACATCAAGGCAGAGGCATGTGGCAGAGCAAAACCACTTTCATCAGTAAGGAAAAGCAGAGGGTGAGGTCCTATAATCCCCAGGACCTAATCACCTCTCACTAGGCCCCAGCTCCTAAAGGTCTCACCCACTCCCAATCACACCCCCTAGGACAAAGCCTGAAACACACAGACCGTTGGGGACTCTCACTTAGCACTTGATCTTTAGGAACATGGCCTCTTTATAGAATGCTGTAACCAACAGAGGCCCTACATGTTGTCCATCTAAAGTCCATTTCCATCTCCTGCCATTTCACAGGTGAGATCATGATTTAAAGGAGAATTGAGGTCACAAAATAGTGGCCATTAATGTCACAACTCAGGTTTCCTCTACCCCTTTCTGTACCCCTTTGTGTCCTTCCTCTTGCTCAGTACCTTCTTTCCCAGCCCAAAGAGTAGAAGTGCTCTGGCCTTATGAAGGGAGGCTGGAGGGGGCACATCCAGTGAAAGGTGGCGGTTGATGCCCCGACCCTCGAACTAGAACAAGCTGAGTCAGCTCTGCACAGGGTCAGAATCATCATGTGCAATAAGCTCATCTCCTCCAGGAACGTTTCAGAGGTCAATGTCTGGTTCCACAAGTCTTGACCAAATTCCTCCTATGTAAGGCACTGGTTCATACCTTCAGATTTTCACAAAGGAGCACAGCTAATGGGCACACCATCCTAATGATGGCACCTGTTCACAGAGTAATTATCGTGGGCTCAGTGTGGTTCTTGGAACCCCACGACAGCCCTGAAAGGCAGGTGGCATTATTGCTTCTGTCTGGCTGTGAGAACTGAGGATCAGTCATCATAATTGACTTTCCCAAGGCCACACCTTAAGTTGCAGAGTTAGACTCAAACTCAGAGTAGTCCAGTTCCAATGCTGTGCCCCTTTGATTATGGACTGGTTCCAACGTGTCTGGAGAAACCAGAAGGAAGGCAGGCTTCCTTCGTAAGGAAGTGGCCACCTGAATAGAGACCTCATGAAGGGGCAAGAATCTGCCAGAGACAGAGGCAGGGACATTTTTGGATTATAAATGCCACCTGGGTGCAGACCTCCTTCTGGAAAGTTGCCGTGCCCAAGAGAACATCAGGCCCCTGGTGGCCCCACCTGGGAGACTGTGTTACACAGTGGGACCACAGGTTGCATGTGAAATGAGATAGATTTCAAATGGGATCTCAAAGACTGACCAAGAATAGGGGCTGCTGGGCGCTCCATGTTCTCCCTCACAACCAGCTCCTCAGATAGCTGTGTTCTATTGTAAGCAAGTGGAGGCCATTGGTAGGTGGAATAAATGCTGCAGTGAAAGGGGTGCTTTGGTGTCCATGGGATCACAGAAAGAACACAAGGACTCATTGCATTGAAAAGCCCTTTCCTTTAAATTCTCCCTAAATTCTGGAATCCGTCACATTCTCTTCCCTAATGAAGGTAGCTTGGTGGGTGGTTGTTTTAACTCTTGTTTTATTTTGTAAGACTGGGAAATTTTACATTTTATTTCTGTCCATTCCAGATACTTGAGTAAATATCAATTGCCAACATGGCTAACATGAAGACTCCTTGCGTTTGTTACCAGCTTGACCTTTGACCTTATGTGACAGCGTGGAAGAGATGTCAAAGAGCTTATTCATCCAGGGACTTCTTGAGTGAACAAACTTGGTGGTACAGGGACACATTGTTTCATCATCCCTCTCTGGATCCTCAGCTCAGGAGGCTTCTTGCCACTCCTCTCCCATCTCTGGGACTCCAGATGGCAACCATGCTACTTGAGGCTGACCATCATGGAGAACTTGCAGACACGATTTCTTCATATGAACCTCTGCTCCCCTTCTCCTCCACAGCTCAGTTACTTCTGCTTCCTCTACATTCCCACACATTCTTTTCCTAGTCCAACCTTGGTCCAAATTTCCATCTTCTTATTCTATTCTCTTCCTTCCTCTCTTTCCCTGTCCCTTGATTCTATTTGCAAGTAAAACAATAACGTAGTCATGTACTATCAAAGGACCTAAGCTAAACCAGTATGTCCAAACAATTTTCTCTGTCTTGGGTACCATATTAGATTCCCCAGATGGGGTTCAGTATGTGGAATTACTTCTCCTCGTGCACAATTTGTTTTCTTGTGCTGCAGTTCTAAATTTTTCTCTCAGTGACGAGAACATTGGCCTTAGGATCAGCAGGTCTATTCTAAAACCTGACCTGCTTTCCATTGCTGTATATCTTTGGGAAGCCATGTCAGCTGTCTGAGCTGAGATTTATTCATTTGAAAATAGCCAGAGCCAACAAGATTTAAAGAGTCACCCTCCTGTAGAAACAAGCCCACCTCCAGAGGAGAGGGCAAGGCTGGGCTCCTGATCATGAACCCTAGAGGCAGGCCTCATAGGTCAGCAGGGGTGTGTAAGGATGCTGCAGGGAGGGACAGTCATGTAGGTCGGGATCCTTGAAGATCTGTAACTTAGACAGGTTGCCTCACACGTCCAGGGCTGGAAGTCCATGCTGGGAGGTCTAGCATTCAGAGCTAGCTCTTCCATCAGCTTGTTCTCAGTGGTGACTGGAAATAAAACTCACTACTAATACAACAGAACCTGAGGACCCATGAAGACTGTGGCTGTTCCACAGGGTCAGCTCCTGTTACTGCCCAAGGAGCTGACATACGCTTCCGTGTGCTGCCGGGTAGTTCTGAGTCTATGGGGCCAGCTTCTGGCTGATCCATAATTGTCTCGTGCTTCTCTAGAAAAACCTACCGTTTCCTTCTGTCCCACAGAAGAGGAGCTTCTGGGACAGGCCTCTGAGATGTGGACACCCCAGGATTCCCATCACAGACACTGGGCCCCCTGGCTCTGCTTCCCTGGTGTATCTTCCTCTTCAGACTGCAACTCTTTGGGGGAACTAGATTATGAAATGATGGCTCTCTTCACTCCTTGGGACAGTGGGCCCTGCTGGGGACAGGCCCTCATCTGCTTTGTCACCACACTCTCCCTGTCAGAAACCACGACCTTGCATTGCTTCTCAAAACTTAGAAATGCTACACGTTGATTTGAAAAATAAAAAAACACAAGCCATGTGGAAGATATTTTCTTTTTTTTTTTTTCCATAGATTTTGATTCCTCCCTAAAGCCATCATTCAAATCCTCTGCCACAAACCACGTTGTTCAGAGCTTCCACAACTCAGCAAAAAGACACTGCTATATTTATCCAGTTGGCAGTCCCCTCTGCCAGTTTCCATCAAAGACCAGCCTGAAATAACATGCTTGTCTGGAGGTGGTGACATGACTGTGGTCACTGGCAGAACCCTCTGCTGCAGTCAGGCCTGGTTGTCTATGATGGGAATCCTGGGGTGTCCACCCCTCAGGGTCCTACAGAAGCTCTCCTCTGTGGGACAAGAAGAAGCTGGTAGATTTTTCTGAGGAAGCACTGGCCCACTATGAGCCAAGGGATGATCTGAGGGCTGGCCCCATAGATTCAGAACTCACCATCTGTACCCAGGAACATCTATCAGAAAGCCACGGCTGAGTTCTTGGGCATGGGAGAAAATGTCCTCAATTCCTTCAGAAGATACCTGGCCATAATGTGTAGACAGTTTTAAGCTAATGGGCCTAGACCTAACTTTGTTTTATAAAGGAGTGGAGCTTCAGGTGTAGCTCAGGGGTAGAGGACTTGCCTAGCATGTATCCTGGGTTTAATCCACAGCACTACAAAGGAAATGATAATAATTTTGTGAAAGATAATATTGTACCTTCCCAGGTGACACTCCAACTCTTACAAGATGATGAGGGTCATTTATGTTTGTAAGTTGCTTATAGTTGGCAAAGGGTGATCCTAGCGTATAGCATTTCTCCCCAGATACAACATATTCATCAATGTGGTGCCCAGAATTGAACCAAGGCCTTGCATTCGCTAAGTATGTTCTTTACCACTGAGCTACACCCCAGCTTCTCAGCACATAATTTTGAAGTGCTCTTTCTGAGGATGGGCCTGACCCTCTAGTCTTTCCTAGCTATTTAACAAGTGTCTCAACTGCCTGACCCCCTGGCCTGACTCACCTCTCTCTTAATTTACATCCATATCAAGTTACCTTTCATCCTCTAGTGACACCATGTCACTGTTTACTCTGCTGTGTATGATGTTCAGCCAAGCTGTGTGCTCTTCTGAGTAACTCTGTGTGATTCTACAGCTCTTGGACGTCTGGAAACAGAGATCAAGATTTCCAGTGAATGAACCCACATAAGAACAATGTCCAGTGGTTCACTTAGCATATCCTGACTTTGAGCTTTCCAATATGTTGCACAGGTCACCTATGGGATTGACCTGACCAGAATGCATATTTGTTTTTTTAAAAAACTTTGTTTTATTGGGCAAAACATTTTTTTTTCCATTTTATCCATTGTTAAGTGTACGAGTCCATGGTTTTAAGTTCATTCACATTGTTGTGAAATCATCACTGCCATCCATCTCCAGCACTTTTTCATCATCCCAAACTAAACTTCCATGTCTATTGAATAACAGCTCCCCTACTTTCTGGTTCTATGAATGTTCAAGATCACTTGTATAAGAGGGATCGCACAGTATTTTGTGACTGGCTTATTTCTCCTGGCATAATGTCCTCAAGTCCATCAACTCATGTTGCACCAGGTCTCAGGATTTCCTTCCTCTTGGTCAGAATGACATGCCATTGTGTGCATCTACCACATATTCTGCATCCATTCAGTAGCCAATGGACACTGGTGTGGCTTCTGCCTATGGCTGTTTTGAACCGTGTTGCTATGGATATTATTGTACAAATATCTGTTTGAGTCCCTGTTTCCAAAGGACACATGTTGAGACTTTCCATTTTTGTCCAGCACAGAGTCTCTTGCAGGGTGAGTGTCCAATAAATGACATGGCTGCCTTGTCCTCATCATCTGCTATGGTATGAATGTGTACTCCCCAAATCCTGTGCTGTTAATTTAATCCCCAGTGCAACAGTGTTGGAATGTGGTACCTCATGGCAGGTTTTAGGTCTTAAGAGCTCTGTTATGGTTTGGATATGAAGTGTCCCCTAAAATCTCATATGTGAAACAATGCAAGAAAGTTCAGAGGAGAAATAATTGTGCCCTGAGAGGCTTAATCCAATCAGTGAATCAATCCCTTGATGGAATTAACTGGGTGGTGACCGAAGGTGATAGGGTATGGCTGGAGGAGGTGGGTTCCTGGGGGTGTTGTCTTGGGAGCATATATTTGGTATCTCATGAATGGAATCTCTTTCTCTGCCTTCTGATCATCATGTGAGCTGTTCCCTCCTCCACACTCTTCTGCCATGATGTTCTGCCTCACCTCTAGCCCCAAGGAATGGAGCCAGCTGTCTATGGACTGAGACCTCTGAAACTGTGAGCCCCAAAATAAACTTTTCCTCCTCTAATTGTTCTTGTTAGTCTTTTAGTCACAGCAGCTAAAAAGCTGACTGAAGCAGGCTCTACTTTCATGAATAGATTAAAATGACTATGAAAGAGTGTGAGACTATGAGTCCAGACTCTCTGAGGCTGTACTTTCTTGCCCTTCTACCTTCCATCATGGGATGATGCCATACAAAGTTTCTCACCAGATGCCAGCCCTTTGACTGTGGACTTCCAGCCCCCAAAAAGGTAAGGACTAAATCTATGTTCTTTATAAATTGCTCAGTCTCAGATATTCTGTTATAGTTGCACAAAACAGACAAAGACACCATTCATCTCTCCTGAGAGCAGAGAATCCCATACTGTTGATATGAATGCACCTTTGAAAGTCCTGTTTCTCTTTGAGGGAGCCCCCCAAATTGTGATGTATTAAATTAACAATAACCAATGATGAAATTTAGTGCTAACTTAGATTTTAAATGAGAATTTTAATTTGCAGTTAAAAGCATTCTATTTACTTAACATAATAATTGGTGAGAAAGAAATTGAGGTGACTTGAGTGAGAGTTGAAGAAAAGCTGCCATGTCTGATTTTTTTATAATGGAACCTTCCAGTGGTCATGTTTGCAGACATCTAGATTGGACTTCAATTCTATTGACATAGAATGCTATGTGACTAATAAACATGGAAGGACTCAGGGGCCTGGTGTCAGTGTCCAGCATCCCATCAGGCCCTGGTGTACCAGTACCCAGCTTCCTGGGAGCCAGCACTCTTGCCCACATGTCCTCCTTCGCAGGAGCTATTGGTCTAAATCTGTCCTGCCTGAGCAGCCTAACAGATACCACTCTGTTCTTTGAGAAGAACCCTAAAAGCACAAGGACTTAGACCCAGGAGATTCAGGATAATGGGAGAAGGAGGCAGAGTTCTTTGAGCTTTGGGAGATGGAGTATAGATGTTAGGCCCTGGGTGCCTTTTGAAAGGCTGTTGTCTTTGAGCATTTTCCAGCCACTTTCTTGCTGTTTCCAGCTTTTAACTCTCTCTGAGTCTCAGTTTTCTCTGCTATGAAATAGAGAGGTCTTTTCTTGGGTTGGGAAAAACCTTCAAGCAGCTGGCACAGGAAATTGCCCCACAGCCTGCTCAGTGCTTGGTGCATAGAAGTGCACTCACACTGCCTCCCATCCTGGTCCCACTGCCCACACCCCCGCTGCTTCTCTGGGGATGGCCAACCTGGAGCCTCAGTTTCTTCAGTGTTCTGCAATAATATCATCCTTGAGGATATAGCAAAATTTCACAGCACATACCTGTTCAGGGACTGTGCCCAGATAGGTGCCAAATCTGTGGGGATGGCTCTCCCAAGGCCGGCTTGATTCTGGGTGTGGAGACTTCTTTTCACTTTCCTTGTGCTCTGGGTCTTAATGGCTACCTCGAGCCTCTGGCAGGGGCTGCCTGGTGGGAGTCTCCCTGGCAGGCCTCTGCTCAAGCGATACTAATTGTGCCAGAGAGAACGGCTCACTAGAGTGGAAAATAGTCCTCATATATCTAGCTGAAGACGATAATGACCTTTTAAATAACAGAAGCAATTTTATTTCAATACCTCAATTACTCTGAACTCTCAAATGTCAAAGTGCTCGGCACTTTCAAAATAGCTTAATATAGACATTTATAGCACTTAGACACAGCTAGTTTCTTATCTAACCTAATTATGTGTTGTACAGGAAATGGCGAAGCTGACCATCTGTGTTATTTTTCACAGCGATCCCCACGCATGGCCCTCGGCTCAGCCTGGAGTCTGCCAGCTCAAAAGTCTCCCTGGTGGAGGGTGCCGATGCTCTGGGAAGAGGCTTGTGAAGATACTGCCAGGGCCCTCACCTCCAGCTATATGACATAAGAGGCTAGAAGTGGGCATCCCAGTTTGGGTAATGCCAATGGCACTATGCCCTGACTCAAGGGATAGCTCCTATGTGTGTGGAGTGCAAAGGCCCCTGGGAGAGAAGGAATGGCTCACAAGTAAGTCAGTATCAACTGGGGTGATGGTACATTGGGGTAGTTCTGCCTCCTTCAGCAGAGCCAGGAGTAACTTCCCAGGGTGGGAGATGGCGTGAGGCCAGGATCACCTGTCTTGTGTGGTTTGTACTTTCTGTTTCTGTGCTCAAGGAAACCCTCCCTTCTCCGTGTCTGCAGTCTAAAACCTGCCCTGGTGATAAGCTTTAGACCAACCTCCCCTCATTATTTTTCTCTGACTCCATCCCTGCTGTTCTCCAGCCCCCCCACCCAGATTCACAGTCACCTCCCTGCTGTTTGTCTGAGTGGCAGGCTCTTGCCTCAGAACTTGTGCTTGCTCATCCTGTGCCTGGAATGATCAGCCCCTGATACCAGCATGGCTCACTTCCTTGCTTGCTTCAGTTCTCAACGTCAATTACTGGGGAGGCTGTCCCTGCCACCCTATCACATTATTCTCCTTCCCAGAACTCTCCTGCCCCTTCCCCTAGAGTAGTACCTTAGGTACTTGGTACAATCCTTATTTCCTGTTTGTCTCCCAAAGTAGAATGCAAATTCTTTGCAGGCTGGGGTAGTGTTCACTGCTGGGTCTCCAGTGCCTTCGTCAGTGCTGAAACCTTATCATCACTGAATGAAAATGCGTTGAATGTATGATGGATGAGTAAAGGGTGGTGGGCCAGAGGATGGGTTCAGTTCCAAGTTGGAACATCTATGATGGGGTGGGCAGCTCATAGCTGTAGATTGGTCAGTGGCTGGCTGTAGAAAATCAGGCTGTGAAAGTTCACCTTTTCTCTTAGTATTTGGGTGAGGGACCCAGCAAGGAGAATGCAAACCCTGCACACTCTTCATTTTACATTACCACAGGGTTGGGTGTGGTTGCTGACAGTTCACAGATTTGGACATGAGGCTCAGGATGGTTATGTGGGGTCTCTCAAGTGCTGTAGCTAATAATGATGGAGCTGGCATATGATCTGCAATCTGTTCTCCTCCAAAACCACAACTTAGCCAGGACTTGGTGCTCCTGGATGATGATGGCTGCAGTGAGAATGCAAGTCTTGAGAAGTCCAGTTGTGCCTGGTGATTGCCAGGCCTCCTGCCCAGTGCCCATCCTGAGTGTAGGGTAACAGCTTTTGCTCTGTCCTCATTGTCTCTCTTGCTCATCCTTTGTTTCTCTTTCTTGTCCCTCTCCAGCTCTCCCAGTTTCAGCCCCAAGTCTGGAAGCTCCTCATGCCCAAGCATGTGGCCCACACATGGCAGATGAAGTCCTGCATGAGTTCAACCACAGCAGTGCTCCCCGCACTAACCATTTATCATGTCTTTAGCAAGATGCTGTGGCAACAGATTCATTTCAGTGTGTCATTTATTCATTTATTCAACTTGCCCTTTGGGAGCACCTACATGGGGCTGGTCCCCACTAACCAGAACAGAAATACATGAGCATGAAAGCGGTCCAACAAACTGTTGAGAAATCCATGCAAATCACTCAGGACTCTAAGAAGCCTAGGGTTGGTGGGAGATGTGATCGCTGAACACAGTGAAGGTTGGGGTTTCTGCCCACTCCTGAAGCTCTGAGTCATTCCAAGGACTGGCTCAGTGACTGTAAATGAAAATAAGTTCTGGGGCCAGTCTAATAATGCAAACACCTGAAGCAGCTCACAAAGCAAAACAGTAGGAAATGACAGGCTCTGTTGCAACTGGAAATGCTCCCCAAGCCTCTGCAAGGCGTTCAAACTCAAAATGATGATCAGCTGTGCATAGTTCACACAGAAGACACCTGCAGGTGTTTCCCAAATTGCCAGTTTGTGACACTGTTATGGTCCTGCAACCTCAGAGACCAATGGTATAGGGACTGGGAAGCTGAGTTTCACCTGCCTCAGTTCTTGGGAGGTCATTGCTATTCACTGCCTTTGGGACCCAGGCACAACTGGCTGATGCCTTGATCATTACAGGGATCTTAAAAGCAAAATCCTCAATGAGGAAGGAGGATCAGGCTCACTGTACCATGCAACCCTCAAGTCCCTCGGCCTCTCCAGCCTGTGGGTTCAAATGAGGAATGTCCCTGTCACACCCCATGAGCTATATTACCTTCCATATAGCAGTGTGTTACCCAGATGGGACCCCTCAGTTTGGGGATGTGTTTGGGGATGTTATAGTCCTTTTCTAGCCTCCAGAACTCACCAGCTACTCCTCCAGCTCCTAGAAGGTCCCTCTCCTCTTTGGACTTGCTGCTTGGGTCCCTGATGACTGTTCCATGTGTACCCTTAGTCTCGCTGAGCACTAATCATACTGTGTTTCATGCAGATATAGGAAGATGCCTTTCTCAACCTGAAACCAGCTTTTTGGCCTCTGTCTCTGAGCAGCAGTTAATACCAAGTCTCTCCAGGCTCCAAGTGGAGGACGCCCTGTCACTTATCCATGTGCAGTCCTGATTAACATAGCCCATAAGCTAGGAATGATTTTCAAATGTTTGAAAACAAAAGAGTAACATTTTGTGATATGAAAATAGTATGAAATTCCAAGTTCAGTGACCACAATAAATAAAGTTGCACTGGAACCCAGTTTCCCTCATATATTTATGTATCTATGTATATAGGTGGCTCCCAATTTATAATAGTTTGATGATTTTTTTTTTAATTTATGGTAGTGTGAAAGCAATATGCATTCAATAGAAACTGCACTTCGATTTTTGAATTTAGGTATTTTCCTGGCCTAGTGATATGTGCTAAGGATAAGCTCTCTGGAGAAGTTGAAGAGTGGCAGCTTCCAGTTAGCCCCACAGTCATGAGGGTGAACAACCTGTATTCTACAGTGTGCTGTGCTGTTGAGCCAGGATGTTCAGTAGGATTCAATGAATTTTCAAATTATGACATTTTCAATCTGTGATGACTTTATCAGGACACAACCTCACCGTATATCGAGGAGTACTTGTGTTGTCTATGGCTACTTTCACACTGTGAAAGCAGGATTTTTCTTCCTAGAAATGCTCCAATAGTTTTCAAAGGTGTTTGCACCATTTTACAATCTTGTGTGCTATAAATAATAGTTCAAATTCCCCATTTTCTTGCCAACACTTGCTGCGGTCAGTCTTTTCAATTTTAGCTATTTTTATAGTGTTGTGCCATATCGCTCGGGCGTGGGGGGAACATTTTTCCATGTCTTAATAGTGTGCCTTGTTTTGTCTTTTTAATTTTTTTTTGGTGCATTGTAATTATACATAATAGTAGAATTCATTATGCCATATTTGAACATGCACACAATTTAATCAATCTCATTTCCAGTACATTCTCTTTCCTTCCCCTCCTCTCTTTCTCATTTGGTTTTCATTTGCATTCTTCTAATGATAATGAAACCAAGCAGCTTTTCATTTGTCTGTTTGCTATCTAAATATCTTTCTCAGTGAAGGTATATTCAAATCTCTTTAATATTTTTTACTGGGTTATTTATTTTATCATTATATTTTGGAAGTTATTCATTATAATTTGAATACAAGTACCAGATCAGTTAAGTGATTTGCAAATATCTTTTCTCTGTGCTTATCTTTTCATTTTGTTAAGAGGGACTTTCAAAGGACAGAAGATCTTCCACTTTTGTTAAAGTCAAATTCATCAACTTTTTCTTGAATGTATTGAATTTGGGGCATGGTATCTTATGAGATATTTGGATAACTTTGGTTCACAAAATTTTCTTCTAGAAAGTTTTATAATTTGGGTTTTACCTATAGGACTGATTCATTTTAAAGTAATTTTTTCCTTATGGTGTCAGAGCTCGGTCATGGTTCTTTATTTTTGTCTTTGCATATGGAAACCCAATGTACCAACCAACACTATTGGATGAAGCTCTCCCTTTTCTACGCTGCATGGATTTGGCTCTTTTGTTGGTATCAACTGACCATATGCAGGTGTTTCTGGACCCTGTTCTGATCCATTTGTCCTAACATCAACAGCTCATTGTCTCAGTTACTCTGCCCTAGATTTCTAACTCATTTTTGAAATTGAGTTAGGGTAAGGCTTCTGATTTTTTCTTTGTTCAATGCTTCCAGGCCCTTTTCATTTTCATGTGTATTTTAGAATCATTTTATCAATTTTTACCAAAAAGCCTGTCATGATGTTTATTGGGGTCTGTTGAATCTGTGACTCAATTTTGGGGAGTCTTGTAGCCAATAGCTACAGTACATCTTTCTATTTAATTAAGTCTTTAATTTTCTCAACAATGTTTTTGTAGTTTTCAAATGAGTTTCAGATCTTGCACATCATTTGTCATGTTTATTCCTAAGTAACTCATATATTTTATGAGATTCTGAACAGTATTAGGTCTTAGTTTCAAGTTCTGGTTGTGAGTTAGGGCTGAGAGGATGTCCTGAGAGATTGGAAGAGAGTACTCAAAGATGCCCTCCCAGGGGGCAGTGAGAGGTACTCCATGGCAGTTGGGGGTTGGAGTCTGTCCCTTCCCAACTCTGGTCCTGCTACCTGAACCTGGGAGGATGCACTCAGGGTCTCTTTTGGGCCATTTACTTCCAGGACAAAATTAAGAGTCTGCCCCAGGACCCTGGGTAAGGACAGAGTCTTTGAGACATGGTCAGCGACCCCAGTAGCACTATAAGATGCATGTGTGGGTACATGGAGAAGTTTTTTTATTTTCATTTATTTTTAGATAGGAAACCATACGCTGTGTATCCAACCTTTGTGTGATTTCACAATTAATGCTTAGATGAGGCTAAAGTTCAAAATATAAAAAAGAGTGACATTAAAGACAAACATTAAGAAAACAGTTATACAGGTGATGCAGACAAATTATGTAGGTGTTTGGAAATGAGAATGATTTGGTAAATATTTAAATAGGGGATAATACCTCTAAGGAGCAAAAGAAGAAAAAAGAGAAGGGAAGTCATTATTCTGTTTTCAGGTGCTGTGAAAACTACATTCATCATCATCATCTCCTGGGCCCCTGCTCTATCTAAAAAATTATACACATTATCTCATTTAACTTTCAGAGCAATCTTGGAGGTCAGTAATTACTATTCCTGTGTTAAAAATGACACAAACACACACAAAAAAACCGAGGCAGAGAGAGTATGAAGACTGAGGGAGCCTTTGGGTGGAGAGGAAAGGATTTTGAGTGTGACCTCACATTCCAACACTACCTAGAGGAAAAGGAGGAGGGAGAGAGGAGGAGGAGGGGGAGGAAGAGGAGGAGGCTCTTCCTGGGTAGAATGGGCTACTTGCTGCATGTGAACTGTGTGAGGCTGTGCAGTCACAGGTGGTTGCTGGCTACAGTACTGACATCCTTGTTGCAGGAGGTGTCCAAGCTGGCCTCCTCTGACACAAAGATTCTGGCATATTTTTCCTAATCTAGAAGTATCTGAGCCCATTATTCTTCCTTTGAGTTTCATGGTGAGATACGGAGGGAACTTTTTTGGCCTCTGAGGCTGCAGTGTCTGGCTCAGGTTCTTTAGATTTATTTCTGCCAATGGCCCTACCAAAAAAGTAGGAAACATGTGGTACTGCAGAGGGAGGCTCTGGACTCAGCCTTCACCAGGCACTGGCACTATCCTGCCACGTCACCTTGGGCAAGTCCCTTCCCTTCTATGGACTTTCCTTCTCTACACTTCCCCAAGTGTAAAGTGGCATAGTTAGAGGGTCTATGGGACTCTCAATGGCCATAGACTATCAGGGGTTACCTGTCATGAAGCAGTCTCTCTCAGGTACCCAGCCTGGCACTCAGTGGATTCTTGTGCAATGCTAGTGAGTAAGTGAACGCATGAAGGAACAGGTGCTTCATAACAAGTGGTAGTTAAGTAACATCATCACACAAATGTCAGAGAGGACCCATCAGTGCCTAATGCCTGGGCACAGGCTGCAGGGCTGCAAAGCAGCATTGCACAATGTTGGAGGTGCATATTCCCTCCGAGTCATTGAAAGGTTGTATATTTATTATGATGCATTTCTGGAAAATGGCAATGAAGGGGCTTGGACAAGGGGTGTCTCTGTAGCCATTTGGGGCAGATAGACCTTCAGGGACTTGGGGGAAGGAGATAATTTGGAAGGTGCTCCTGTTTACTACAAAGGTGAAGAAGGTGCTTCAGGCAACCCCCAATAAGAGGAATATTAAAAACAGCACATTCATGTGAAAACACACACACACACACACACACACACACACACACACACACACACACACCTAATCTGGGCATATGATGTGTACCCAAGAACGTACTAAAGCAAAACTGATTTGAGTTTAGAGAGATTTGATTTTATGCTAAACAAATTTCATCAGGATTTTCATATGAAGAGTCTTTTCCTCCCCAAATGTGCCCTGCCTGGCTGCATTTTAATGTGATCAAATCCAATCTCTGAGTTCTCTGCAGGCCCTGCGACTAAGTTCTCAGGACCTGGCTTCTAGCTGCTGGCTGAGCTTGGGGGAGGCAGTTGCTATGATTTCCATAGGACTGAACATCTCTCCCTGGAGCTTGGAGCACAAAGGAATGAAAGGCAAAGGTCAGAGGCCAGAGGCCAGAGAGACCCAGAAGGCCCTAGAAACTTGCTTGCTGGCACCAAAGGCCTCACATGGACCCTCTGTGAATTCCTACTGTTGAATTTCAGCCTGTTTAAGAGAAGCAGTTCATCTGTCACCACTGAGTATCTCTAAGTCCCACCAGGGCCCCTGGCCAGGTACCAAATTTCCCTGCCTCTAATTGGTCCAGGTAGAAGGGTGACTGGACTGAAACACAAATATAAGATAACTGGCTCAATTTGAGCTTCCCATGAATAACGAATATTGTGCCAGTATGTGTCTAAGAGAGGGCCAGGCCTGTCCACATGGAGAAATGGACTCCACCTGAGCCTTAGGGCACACTCATTGAGTGAAGCCATCTCCTGGAAGGATTCCAGCGTCCATGCATGTCCTGTGCTTTCATAGCTGAACTTTGAGAGCCTGCTCTCCTTTGTCCCTTTTGATGACAGAGAGGGAGTTCCCCTCCCTGGCCTTTCAGAGGACATGGAGGCCCAGGGGAGGCCCAGGGTGAGCAATCTGTGATGCATGGGTGCAACATAGCATTTACTTGTAAAGTTACCAAAGTTGAGACTTCCCTGGGGGGAAAGTGACTATGGCATTGCTCCTAAGGAATAGCATGGGGGTCTTGTCATCACGGAGGCAGAGTGAGGTTGGAGACTGGTGTCACTGTTATAAGGAAGATTTTGTGAAAGTCCTTTCAGGTGGTGAGCTGAGCATAACTGCAATTCCTCCTCCTCAACCCCCTCCCGTTGCCGCCTGTTTTAGAGTTCCTCCCAGAAGGGACTCCCGAGCCCACACTGCCCAGGACCATGGCATCTACTCTACACTGACGAATTCAGAATCTGTGGGCCTGGCGCCTGAGAGACTTCCAATCCAGGATGTTTCTGGAGCAACACAATCTATAGTGTGATCATTCCAGCTGTGGCCTCTGGAGCATTCAATTCTGCCTGCTGTCCTCATGCCTGCCCTCCCAGGGTCCCTTGCTGTTCCACGGTCCTCATCCTTCTTGCCAGCCTGGGCTTCTTTGACCTAAGGCTCCGAGCACAAGGACTGCTCAGCAAGAAAAAAACACTGGTGGACAAAAGGGTATGTGATAAATTGAAAGTTTGCATCAGATCGGGGGTAGGCAATCTATTGTTTGTTCCTCCTCCTACCATTTTATTGCTTTTATTATAAAACACATTATTTTAACTTCATTATAAGTCTCATGATAGACACCAGAATCCCATTTTACGGATACAAAAACTGGGAACAAAATGTCAGAACAAACAAATGAGAAGACTCTTGTTACCTCTTCCACTTTAAGGCCCACTTGTTGGCACTATCATTTTAGCCCCAGGACCCCAACAAGAAAACCTCGTCTCCCCATTTTCCACATTCCACGTGGGGCAGACGGAAGGGAAGAAAGCTTATTGAATGAATGAACCAAAGACAGCCTTTCATCTGGCAGACCTTTCAACCCTGGATAAATGCTACGAATTGTGTTCTGAAAAATGACCGCCAGCCCAGCCCTGATATTTATGACATGCTTCTTGGCCTTCCTGGGGAGTGGTGCTCTCTGCTCTTAAATTTATGGTCTTCTGGTGCAGTCCTAGGCTGGCTAGGGGATTGTAAATGGGCTGTTTGCTAATAATGTATGCAGATGGTGCAGGAGGTGGCATGATCCTTGGCCCTGGGGTCAGACAAGAGCCCTCCCCACCCAGGAAGTGGGTGCTCCAGTCCCACTGGAAGCACCTCCTCCTCCTCCTCCTCCTCCTCCATTTTCCCCTTTGCAAAGACCTCAAAGTTTAGAGATAAATCAGTGTGCCCTAACCATCATCTCTCATTATTTTTGACATGGTTCCATATTACCCCTCCTTTCTTAATATTTATATTTAAAGTGACTTACTGCCCCCTAAAGGCTAGATGACCTAGGGCCATAAAACACCAGGGGCATTCTCCAGCCATACCTGGGCCTGGTCTAAATTGTTTGGAGACTCCCATGGGACCCTCTGCAGGGCTTGGGGACATAGGGGAGGATTCAATTCATTTCCTCACTTGGCTCTTAGAAGGGAGACCTCTGAGAGGAGAGTCAAGGCTAAGGGGCTTAGCCTCCCTGAATCCCCCTAAAGCCATGTGAGTTAGATTTTATTAAAGAAGCAGTGAATTTCCTTTCCGGGGGTTCTGAAAGTCTTCAGGTGGTACGTTTCATTAGAATAAGCCCTTCAATGCCAGAGGACTGACCCAAGGGTGGTCCAGGTACTAGGAGATTCCTTAGAGGAGCACAAGTAACCATCCTACCTGCCATGCATTTTCAGAAGAACACAATTCATATAGCAGAGTATATCTCCCCAAGAAAAGCTAGATCAACATGTGGAATTTGATCTCTGTGTAAGGACAGGCTCTGGGAAGGAGACTGCCAAGCCAGAGCCTAGCTGGGATCCACTGCCTGCTGTGACTGCAGAGGTGGGCAGGCATGCCCAGATAGGGAGTGTCACCTACAGTGACAGACTTCCCTACACATGCTCTGGGCAACACTCATGGCCACATACTATGGTTCAGCCACAGAGGCTGGGCCTGCTTAGTAGTGGCCATTTACTCCCCATGGCTTTCCTGCCTTTCTAAGTATGGAGATGAAAATATCTCAGTGGAAAAGAGTGCCAATCTTAAACTCAAACATTCTTGCATTTGGAAAATAGTTGCTTTAATAAAATAGACAATAGGACAGTTTCCAATAATCAATCCCATGTTTTTCAGTGCACTAAGCCCTTGATAAGGTGAGTTGTATAATTTCACTTGCAGCTTGTCATTAACAGCTCACAGTTTCTAGCATGAATGTGTGTTCTTATTCTTCTTATAGAAGTCCCATGGACCAGAGAAATGGTTGGGGTGTAGAACACTGATTGTCAGAGAGTCCTTTTTTGAGAACCTGAGCACATGAGGCCCTGGAAGCTCCCCTTGGGTACAGAGCCCACAGCCCTGTGTCACATCAGCTGCCTTCTGTCTGGCGCTGCTGCCCCCAGGGACACGTGGCTACTCTGCCAGAGCCTCTGCCACCTTTTTCCTCCTACCCCTCTGCAGACCAGCAGAATATTCTTCCCTTCTCATCGCCAACCAGGAGCTTGGTCTGGTTTCTTGGGAAGAGAAAAAAAAAAAAAAGGAAAGAGTGTGATTATCGTGTATCCCAGCCAGCATGCAGGAAATTGCAACATGGAGGAAGGAGTGGGAGAATTGGAACTATATTGAAGGGGATGGGGGCTTTTGAGCTGGAGGCTTGTGACTCCCAAAGCACTGGGGAAAAGTGAAGCTTTCCCGGCTTCAGGGAGTGGGCTGAGGCCCTGCCTCTTCTCTCCAGCAACTCCAGGGGGAAGCTCCTGTTCTGTAAGACATGCATATGAAGCCCCAGGCCCAACAGGCAAGTTCTCCAGTGAGGAGTGCAGCTCTGAACCCTTCTTCCTAATCCCCAGGCCCGCTCCACCCCACCTAGTCCCCACAGCCAGAACATCCAGCGATTCCCACCAGCAGAGACTCACTGCAGAACGGCCCACTCCAGCACAGGGAGGAAGGAAGGGGCTTTAAGAGGTCAGAAGCCTCTTGAGACTATACCACCTAGTGTGCAGAGAGGGTTAACCACAATAATTACTTCTACCTGGTCATGTAACAATGAAATAATGGGTATCAATTGTCATCTCTATACTACATGGGCTTAGAGCCCTCAAAAGGCATTTTCTGCTAATGTAAGATGGTCATCTTACCAAATGCTATAATCAGCAGGGGAATTCGAGAAAAAAAGGATCCTCTTTAGGATAAGATGACAAAACGATATGCTGCTTCTACCTTTTGAAATTCTTAGAAATTCATGGATAGTCAAGCCCAAGAGAGAGAAAGGGCACGTGTGAGTTAAAAGAAAAAAAAAATAATCAAAAACACTCCCTAAGGCCCTGTAGGGCCATGGTGCCTTTAGCAAGTGCCTGCCATGCCCCCTTGGTCCCTGTGGTGAGGTGGCCTTTCTGAGGAGTCCAGAGCAGCTGGGACTTTTCTAAGGGTGGCCACAGCACCCTCTGCTGGAGGCCTGGGGAAACCAGGCTGCACTTACCTAGACACAGCCAGAGCTGTCACTGCAGGGCTGGTCTTGCTGGGTTTCCCAGTCAAAGCCAAGCTGACATCCAGCTCTCTACTCAGGGCAAGGTTCTTTTCCCACTTGTGGCCTGCGTAATGCGTGCGAGAGGATAGTTAGAACACCCGAGTGGCTTCACATATGAGCCTGTGTGCATCCATACATGGAACCACAAACACATACACACATATTTATATTTGTGGTCAGCAACTTGTTAAATTGAGGGGGAAAATATATTTAATCTTGGCCTGTGCTGTTGCAAAAAGGGCCGTCCCAATTTAATTTGCAGGCTGTGATAGTTACATGTGCTGACGTGCTGCGGTATCCATTGTGTACCAAATTGGATTTGTGTATTATTGCTTTCTAAATTGCATGCCTAGTTCAGCAAAATTGTTCATCAGTGTTTACTGGCTTTATGCTTAATAAGATGCCCCATAATACCTTGCTGCCAGGATGTAATGCAGCCCATAATTGCTTAGTAAAAATAAATTACATAAAGTCGACATTATCAACTTATCTAAATCCTCTCACGCCACAACCAATAATTAAATGCTGAGAACGTTTTTTCAAAAAATATAACTCAATGACTGTTACTTCACTCATTTTAATGACTGCATTTGGGGACAGACAGCAATAGACTTCAATATAAAGTGTGAGATGGAGAGATACCAGCTGGGTATGTGCCTGTAAGGCCACTTTGCTGGACTTGGGGCAGGAGGCCAGGCAGCCCCAGATGTCCCGCGATGGTCACCTACATATGCAGACAGGCCCACACACCAGGAAATTCCGGAGTGCTACAAGTTGGGGAAGCTACCTTGAATTAGAACCAGGCATTTGTAAATTCCTGTACAAGTCCAAATAACAAGCATTTCCTGACTGCTTTTTAGGTACCAGATTGAGTCTAGTCTAGGAGGTGATTTCTGAAATAAAATGTACCCAACTGGGTTGGTCCTTGCTGCAAATGACAAATAAATGAATTCCAGGCAGAAATTAGATTACCTCTGCCCACAAATGCAGTCTCCTTAATATCATCAAAGATCTCCTTTCTTGCCCCTTAAGACATTTGAGGGGATACAATAATATAAACAGCAAGAGGACACACGTGCAAATATCTATGTGTCATGCTTAATACTGATCCCTTTCCAACAAAACAGTTTTGAGCAATATTATAAGAACAACATGCTTCCTTATTAAAGACCTCCAGCGGGTTAGATTTGCAAATCTGTGCATAGATTTGTTGACTCTAAACTACAGCTCAATCTAATTTTTTTGACTATGTCTGCACTATGGTTCATTTTATCCTAATCTTTCCTGTAATGATAACCACCATCCTGGCAGTCAGTTGAGTGGGGCATGGTGATCTCAGATGGGGAGAGACAGCAGGGGAAGGATGGTGTCCACTGCAACCATTCTGTAATTTCCCTTATGGTACTGGCTGTTATGTTCAAAGAGAATACATTGTCAAGAGTCTGAGAAAATAACAACCGTGACCGGCATTTGTGGATTCTTGTCTATATCAATTGGTTTTCTGTCATCAGTACCCTACAAGATAGGAAATATCTCCATTCGACAGAGGAGAGAGGGGATTAGACAAGTTTCTGGGACAGAGTTGGGTCTAGAGCCTCATTCCCCACTTCTCATTTGCTAGACCCCATGACCAATGGATGCAGCTTCAGCACAATTGTTTATACTGAATAGAGACCTGGGAGTCCAATGGCATGTCTAGATAACGAAATGGCTCTGAGATGCCTTTCCTTCACCTGTCCATCCACCCATCCACGCATCCACCCATCCACCAATTTATCTACCATTCATTTGGGGGCATCCATTTATCAACCATGGACTAAGCTAATCCCTTTAGCCTATTGGGCCTGGATAGGTTCAAATGGGAAGTTGATCCTAAAACCAATATGGAGTGCAGTCTCATGTAGGTGTATTCCATGTAATCACTACAAACAAGGCTTCATCCTGAACGCTCATACAAAACTTTCTCTCTCAGCTCCCTGGTTTTGTTAGAATTCATAAGGCTTATGCTTCTCTTCTTTTCCACTGAAATGGGCTGATTCCTCACAGTCTCCAAGCACCCTAGGGATTCTAGGATAAATTTATTGAATGTGGTTCTTAGTCAGTGGTGTTAGTCCTCTGGATCACCAGAGATTGTTGACAAGGGTCCCCGGATGGTGTTATTTTGAAGGAAGGGATTCCCAGTATAGAGCCTATGACAAAGCATGGGCGGAGGGACTGTCCTTTATGCTTACACAATAAAAGAGCCATGTTTTTGCATAAAAAACCCAACTATCTATGAATTGATGACTAAATGAATCAACCAAGTATGAGGCATTTTTTAAAATCATTGAAAATGGCCACTATTTTCAGAAGACAACCTTCAGAAATCAGGGAAATTCTCTCCTATGAATGATCACTTGTTGGAAAGCAGAACAAACAGGGAGCCAGCTACCAGAAGGGGTCAGTGTGATAGGAGATCTCTCACTTCACTATAGGATGTTTCTTTTTGATTGTGGGACCCAGGAAAGATGTCTCAGTTCTGGGCTGGAATATTTGGTGAAGCCAGAGCTAAGAGAGAAGTTTGGCTGCACTGGAGAAAGCCGTGGTGGTGAATATTAGGTAGCTGGTCAGCCATGAATGGGTGAGCAGGGAAAGGACAGCAAACAGTGACTGTCGTCCAACAAGAAAGTCTGGGGCCTGTTATGTCACCTCCTGCCCCTCGGCCATAATTACATCCCCTTAAGACAAACTATTGTTTCAAAATCATGTCACACCCTACCAAGTGGCTTGGACCCTTTCTTATCATAAAAACTGTCACAACTCCCAGTCACCCTGATCCTTCCGATGAAAGTTTGCCGAGGGTTATTCAAAGACTAATAAATCAACTAAGGGGGCAGGCAATTCATGCAAAAACAGGGGAGCTCAATTTCCTTAAACTCTGCTCTGTGGGCACCACACCATCCTCTATTCCAGGAGATCCTAGCAGTTCCTATGCTGTCAGTCAAAAATCAGAAGATGGACCTGGGCCAGTCGGATGGCACATGCCTGTAATCCCAGTGATTCAGGGGACTGAGACAGGAGTATCACAAGTTCAAGGTCAGCCTCAGTAATTTAGTAAGCCCTTCAGCAACTTAGTGAGACCCTGTCTCAAAATAAAAAATAAAAAGGACTGAGAATGTAGCTCAGTCGTAAAATGCCCTGGGTTCAATCCCAGTACTGAAAAAAGAAAAAAAAAAAAAATAGATGGACCTGGGCAGGACTCTCTGGAAACTTCCCTGGGACTTCTAATAGAACTGGAGGGCAGGAGGGGTGTGCCCTCCTTCTCTCTCTGAGAGGATCTACTCTCTCCCTTGAGAGTGTCCTCTTTACCCTTTTTCTACCCTTTCTAATAAACTCACTCCAGCTATTCTGAGTCACATGTCTGAAATCTTTCTGGCAAGATTGCAAGAATTGGGGTAACCAGACAGAGGTGATGGAAGAGGTGACAGCTTTGGATGGTGTGTTTTGTGCCTGTGTTCATGGTGGAGGGGTTGGTGGTCCTGATCCCACAGCAGAGGTTGGCATGATCCTGCAGTGGTTGGTGTGGATGCTCCAGTAGCAGAAGTTGAGAAGATGGTAACTTTGGTTGCTAGGTAACTTTGGGCAAGTTGCTGACCTCCCTGTTCCTCAGTTTTCTTACCTTCATCAAATGGTAGTGATATCTACTACAAAGGACTGCAGAGAAATGAGAAAATGGGTGAGAAGTGTTTTAGGTGGAAGCTGCACACAGTCAGCTCTCTGCCATCTCAGCTTTATAATGGTGGCCATGGTGGCACTTGTGGCCGAGGCTATGAGGGCAGAAGGTGAAACAGGTTTTCTTACTTCAGTCTTATTTACCACAACTCAAAGTGGGCTTTGCTGCAGAATAGTGGTTCTCTTACTTTGGGGGCACACCACAACATGTAAATGCTAACAACACCCAATCTTTTCCAGTGGGTTAGACTGAGTAAAAGGATGGGGATCTATGTTTTTAATAAGCCTCTTGCATTTTTTAATATGTTCTTACAGATGCAGATGATCTACTTTGAGGAATTTGCCATGGAGAATTGGGTGGGTGGATCCAGGTCAACGGGGCAGTCTAGGGCATGATGGAACCACTTCCTCAACCCTGGAGAAGGGTCCCTTCCCTTGCTCCTATCTGCAGCTTGGCTGTCCAGGCAAATAGGCAGCTGGTTCCAGGTTGTGGGCTGGGGAGTCTGGCATTCCAGAGCCATCCAGGCAGATGAAAAGCGTCAAACCAAGATCACCAAAGTATGTCTTCCCCACTGAAGCTCAGGGTTACCTGACATTCACCACATACCATCCCTGTGTCCAAGGAGCAGCCCAGGGGTCACTGGCTCTTGCAAGAATGCGGTAAGGACTCAAGAGGGTCTCTCATAATGCTCTATATTTCAGCAGAAACTTTCAGTAAATAAACAGTCTCTTGTTCCCAAACCTGGCAATAATCTCCAGAGCCTTAATGGCTTCCCTAAGCTCTGTAGACCTGGATGGAACTGCAGCCGTAGGCCAAAAGCAGAGAGAGGGGAGGGAAAGAGGGTAGTTTGCAAGGTAAGGGTGGTCTCCTCCTGGCCAGGCAGGTACCTCTGGGGCTTGGAGGCTGAACTGAGGTCTCCTCTGCCGCTGTCTGCCTGGGAACAGACATTTTCACATCCTCAGTCTTCCAAATCTGTCCAGAAAAGAGAAAATATCATCGGCTGGGGAAATTCTCATGTCTGCAGGCTGGGAGTGGCTCAACCTATTCTTTTACACTGGGAGGATCCTGAAGAAAGGGAAAGGGGCTGCCCTCTAACCCTTTCACTTCTGATGTTAATTTATCACCAGGGACTGGTTTAGACTCCAGTTCCCCTGTGTGGAGGTTCAGTTGAGAACAATGGCAGTGTAGGTAGATTCGTTCCCACCTCTAGATCACTATGTACTCTCCCCCTCCATCCCTGTCCCTGTACTGTGGAGACTCTGAAGTCAGTTTATTGTCAGATTACTAAGTTAACATCCTCTTGTTCCTAATTTCACCTCCTGGTTCTTTGTATCTGGGCCTTGGTCCCAATCCCTGCATGTGGGTGCTCTCAGGCCAACTGCATATGGCTTCTTACTGGATTTTTATCACTAAGGGAGAAGAACCAGCCTCCACTCAAGTGATGATTCTGTGAGCTTCTACAAGGCTTCATACAGCAGTGGTTGATTCAGAAGCTCAATGATCTTGTTGAATGAATGAGTGCTGAATACACAGAAGACTCCCACTTGTGCCCAGAAAAGAATGTACCTGCCACCCAGCCACCCCAGGCTCCTCTGGCTGACCCACAGGTTGAGACAACACCCCATGAAGCATGGATCCTGGGACTCTTTGGAGAAAGTAGGCAAAATGGAGATGGAGATATTTCCTGTGTCATGTCCTCATTCTGCCCAAGACACACTTACCCGAACTATGCCATCGTGACTCCCAGTGATGATGACATGGTTTGTGTCCCATGCTGGCCCCTCCATCATGCAGCAGCAGTTTATGGCTCCTTCTGGACCCCAGGCTGTGGTGATGCTGGCCAGGGGCTGTCCATTGACATTCCATAGGGACAAGTGGGCTCCAGCACAGGAGACAATGGTACCCTGCAGCAGTGAGAGCAGGCTTTACCCTAAGCTAGAGTCACTGCTAGCCCATCTGCCACTTGCTTAGTCACTCACTTTGTATATCCAAGCACCCCAAACTACCATCTTGTAAAGACCAACTAAAGTCTCTCAAGACCCCCTAAGACATCACCTCTTTTCAGCTAATTCATAGGTCTGTTGTATCTTCACACAATTATAAATTCTTTGCTTATTTCATACTGCAATTATGTGTTTGGATATTGCTTTCCCCAGCAAATGTTGAATAGCCCACCTTTCGGGCTCTCCCAGCTCCCTCTCCCTTAGCCTTAATCTAGTGGCCATAGAAGACTCAGCCTAAAGACCACCCCTGGCTCTGGACATAGGGCCTATACATGGTTGGCCACTCCTGCTCCCAGAAAGACATTTTGGAGTTCCTCTGGTGGAGGGCGGGGTACAGAGGCTCAAGTGACTGCACATGGTTCATAAACTCGTGCAGTGCCCCTCAGGAGGAACTCTCTGAGGAGACCCGTTCCTATTGTATCTCTGGAAAAGTTTATATTCAGAGGCTTTGCTTTCCAAGCCCTGTCTATCCTGTACCCAAGAAAGTAGTGGTCCTGCCTTTAAGCCTTGCCAAACTACAGAAGGGATGTAGTAAGCTTAGTGCCCTCCCTAAAACTGTGCCCTCTGGTGGCACTTTCTGAATTGCTAGGGATAGACTGTCTGAAGCCAAGGACCATGTCTAAAACACCTCTGCCCTGCTCCCATCCCTGGGATCAGAAAGCACATCCTGAACTCAGCTGACTCCAGGACAACTTGCCTTGATGCCAGTGTTCTCCTGGGTCTAGGAACACAATTAATTATGCATTTTATGTTCTCCAGATCAGGGATTGGGGCCTTCCCCAATACGTCAACTCATCTACCTATTCATTTACCACATACAAATCCATCATTTGTTCATCAATCCTCCATCTGCTCATCCACTTATGCCCCCACAAATCCATCTATCCACACTCCCAACTATTTGTCCATCCATCCATCCATCCATCCATCCATTTACCTACCATCCATCCACCTATTTATCCTTCTATCTTTCTACCTATCCATCCATCCATCCATTTGACTCCCATACACACATCTAACATTAGTTCTATATTCAAACCTACAGGGAACAACACTTCCAGCCAAAACTGGTACCAGAAGGTTCTTTCATATTCTCCCTTTCTCATTTGAGCTTTCTGCTCATATTATCCACGCACTCAGTCCTGGGGGTTTTCTATGAGTAGAGGTAGAAACCTCTGTGTCTCAGGGAGCCCATGACCCACAAAGGGGCTTCAAACCTAGAAGAAACTGCACACTGATGTACATATTTCTCTGTCTTCTCACACACATGTCCCTGAGAGGTTCACCTTTGCTAGCCAGCATGGAGGCAAAAACAGGGCACCAGGTTCAATAATTGACAGAGAGACCACAGACATTTTTTCATTCAACACTGAATTGCAGTTAGGAAGATAACTTCTTCAGCCATGCCTGCCAGATACTTCTGCCCCACTCTCTGATGCCTATGCTAGACCAGACACCTCCCACTGCCCTAAACTCCCTGGGAACAGAAGGTGACAAAGTAAAAATTAAAGCTAGACTCAGATGTTTCCCATGCTCATCTGTAGTGAATGGTCTGTACATGTTAGGCCCTCTACACTCTGATCAGCATCTCTTTTCTCCCAGGTTTTCTTTTGGAATATTGTTCAACATGCTACCATACAGATTCAAAGTCGTGGGAGGACACAGAATGGAGAAATAGGAGCTTTACCGAGATGTCACTGATAGCGACGGCTGAGATGCCCTCCTGGTGGGGAGGCAGGCGAGCCACGTAGGTGAGGAGGTCCAGGTCCCACAAGATGCAGGTGGCATCCTGGGAGCCACTCACCAGGAGGCTGAAGGCAACAGATGCTGCCAGGCATGTGACAGCCTGGGAGTGTCCATATAAAGCCTGGAGACAGGAAAGAGAACCATGAGTTATGAGAGGGGGTCCTCAATCCAGCTACCTGAAAGGACTCCTTAACTTCCATTTTACTCTTGGTCCCAGATGAGAAAACAGATTCAGCATGATTAAGTGACTCCAGAGCCTAAGTGTGGACATGTGCATGTGCAGGTGTGCAGGTCCACTGCTGGCCTCTGGGTTTCATCCATTTTCAGAGGTTGAGGCCCAGGTGGGGAGAATCTATGGTCCCTTTATGACAACCCAACCAGGGGCCAGCAGTGTCCTTATGCTTTGTCTTCTCCTGAATTCATCTGAAATCCAAAGCAGTCCATAATATGATTAAGTCTCAACAGATAAAGTCTCAACAGATAAAGTCTCAACAGACCAGCAGCCTCAACAGCATCTGGAGTTTGCTGGCTATGCAAATTATTGGGCTATACCCCCAGACCCACTGAATCAAGCTCTGAGGGTGAGGCCATGTAATCTGCATTATCACAAGCCCTCCAGGAGATTTTCAGTGCATGCTCAAGTGGGAGATGCATCCCTCTAGAAACTCAGAAACAAATGTGCTTTTGAACTAAACAGAAGGAGGAAAGGAGGTCAAGTCATGTCAAAAAGTTTTGACTTTTTGAGTATGATGGATCTGGGTTCATGTCCAGCGGGGATTTAAGGCCTTGCTCTTAGTCCTCAGGTTTATCTAATTTGGGGCTTGGCCTGATTCATGAATGGTTTCATGTTCAGATCTGGCTGGAGGCCTTGCTTTCTCTGTATGTGTTCCTAAGGGGCTAAGGTACCCCTGGGCCAATTGCTGCTGGTAACTGTGAATATTCCATCTCAAGCATTCCAGAAAGCCTGATCTGAGACTCTCTATGCTATACATGCTTGCTGTTCCCTGGAATAAGCCATGGGGTTATGGAGGTGGTATTATGGAATGTGATTGTCCTGGCTTACCTAGTGGCAAACCTCCACCCTTAGGGCACAGACAACTGCTCACTCATTTGGGTCAATGAGGCTAGCATCATTTTTCAAAGCTGTCACTTTGCCTGATCAAAGCAATTAAAATTTTCAGTCACAGGTTCTTGTTTGTCCTCAATAGATCCTAATGTGACACCAACCAGATGGTGATGGCAAATTTTTGCACATGATCCATGGCAGAAGATTTGGGTTGTTTCAGGAAAATGGAAACTATCTAAATAAACAGAAGAAAGAGAGGATTTGACAGGACTTTCTGATCCTCTTCCCAGAATGAACTAAGTCTGATGATTACGTTCTGACCACAGGGACACAGCAACTCCAAAGGGGGGACAGAAAAGGGCTCCCTGCTGGGGACCCAGAGAGAGCAGCTCTGAGACTGCACCTTACACGGGGCAGCTTGTGTACACAGCATTGCCCACTTGGTTATCCAGCCCATCAGCTATGGAAATAGAAAGCATCGGGCCCCCCATCATTTGGAAAGCAAGGGAAATCAAGGAAGTTTACAGCACTTTTAAATGTGTTCCCTATGGGCTCTTTAGTTTTTCGGAATAATACTTCTCTATAGGCCAATTAAAATATCTTTATTATATCATCTTATACCTAAATAAAGTAGCAAAAACTAATGTAATCAAATAAAAACCTCTCAAAATAATTCCTCATGATGATTATGTTGCAATGAGATGGGTACTCTTAATTAATTGTTGGTGGCATTGTAAAGTTATAGAACCATTTTGGAAAATATTATGTCACAGTGCAGTAATTCTACTCCTCAAAATTTATCATAAGGAAAACAATCAGAAGCAAACAAGATGTTTTCTGCAGCATTATTCAAAATTGCTAAAACTTGGAAATAACTTAATTGTTTTGTTTTAGAAGAAATGGTTTATTAAACTGTGGTGTACTGACATAACAAAACAATTGAAATGTAATTTTATGGAAATGAAATAACCTGGAACAATTGAAATGTAAATTATAGAGGCTGTAGAAAAAATAAAAACAATTTGATAGGCTAGGTGGGTAAAAATGGAATAAAAATATCTAAACAAAGATCAGAAAAGTATAAATATGTATATCAGGGATTGCAGTATGCAAAAATGAAAACTTTTGTGCAGATTATAGAGTTGTCTTTGAAGTGAATTTGAAATTTCTCCTTAATGTTGTAATATCTTTAAACACTTTTAAAGTTGTTTATGAAGTTATTTAATGATGACTTCTCTGTCTACAGGTCAGGGAGGGACCTCTTTACTGAGTACCCAGTGGTTTGGGGGAATCCCCAAGGCTACATGAGACTTTACAGGAAAATGATAAAGCGTTTTATCATTTAGTCTACAAAGTAAGAGCATGTGAAATTCCCTATGCCCTTTTCTCTGGATTTGGAGCTAGGAGAGGATGATACATTGCATTTTTATGGTTTCAATATCATGGGCTCTCTGGCACACCTTTACTGCTAAGGGGGAGTTCAGAGTAGCAGAAGAAGGGTCATCTCCAAGGTTAGGATGAACTGCCTGCAGTCATAAACAGGTATCCATGATGCTTGAGAGAGGAGGGCACTCTGGCTTTCATTTCCAGTCTCTTACACCAGGCCACTGACAACTGATTGGTATTGGGACCAGGAGTCAGAAAACCTCCAGGAGCAACCTGAAAGTTTGGAAAGGCTTAAAGTACCACTGTTGTTTGGGGAGATTTCCTTGGAGAGTGAGTATGGGGGCAGGACACCTGTACGTGCCTACAGAGCCATATCTCAGCAAGTGCCAGCACCCCAGGATGAATGAGCTTCCTCCCTCACTGCTGCATTCACTGCTTCATGGCCCAATTATTAAGTGCACACCCTGCACTGCCCCAGGCCATGGCAGCAGGGGAGAAGGGCAGGTCCTTGCAGACAAACTGATTTGAAAATCATCTAGAGAAACCCAGAATCTGTGAGTTCAGTGAAGCATGATCAGTTTAGGAATCTGGTCCAGGTGAATTTTGTGTGTTTTATTTTGTATGTTTATTTTATTCCGTGTGTGTGTGTGTGTGTGTGTGTGTGTGTGTGTGTGTGTAGAGTTACTTGGGGACTATGGCCAAATAAAAAAAGTGTGGAAATTATTTTTGGTTCAAGTTGGAGGTTCAAGTTATATTCTAAGGCAAGTTCAAGAGCACACAGGGAAAAAGCATGGGATTTTGAGGTAAACAAACCCAGGCTCTAATACACTTATCCTTTCTGAGACTGTTTCCTTGTCTGAAATTGAGAATAACATTCCTTCGCAAGAATAAAATTAGTGCTGAGAGAGGCTCTGGTGCATTCTGTGTGTTAAGTAAATGACAGTCCCACCCTGATTAGTATTACCAGTGGTGTTGGTCAAGAGGTTGGGCCAGTTCTGCTTCTGGCCTACCCACTGTCGGTTCTATTCTTGCTGTAATCACTCCCCTTCTGAAATTATCTCATTTCCTGGGTCTGTGAACTTAGATGAGCCCTGCACTTCTTTGCATCTCAGTTTTATTCACTAAGAAAATAGGGGTGATAATATAGTTGTTTTACAGACGTGTTGTCTGGGAAAATGAGGCAGTCCATGGAAAAGTGCTGGACGTAGTGGCCAGTCCATGACAAATGCTTAGAAAAGAATCATCTGGTGCAAGGAAAATGATTTCACTAGCTCCCAACACCAAGTGTAAATGGAAGCAGCTGCCAGTGCCTGGTGTAGCACACTGAGGTGTGGGCCTCCACAGAGGCACCTGCCCCGTGCTCATCAGATCTACCCAGGAGACAGCTGTGGGCCACCCTCCACTCCTCACAGTGCTCCCTCTCGAGGAAGGCAGGGTCCTCGTCCAGGGAGTAGAGGTGTTCAGGTACCACTACTGTGCAAGTCACTGCACCTGCCTGAGGTACCTTGCCTGCCAGCAGTCTTGTCCCTGCCCCAAATACTGTCCCTGCTTGAGGCACGTACCTGCCTGAGGCGCAGGCCTCTTGGGCGGCCTTTGACCATGCTGAGCTCCCACACACACACCACAGCACTGGCCCCAGAGGTGACAATCATTGTGGAGGTTGGACATACAGCACACAGACAGCGGCCCCAGGCAGCCAGGTTCTCGAAGGTCATCAGGATCTGTGGAAAATGGGGAATGAGCACTGGGGTAAGGCTGGCAGTGGCCAGGAAGCCAGGACAGAGTGGAGATACCCCAGCAAGTCTGGGTGCCCTGGGATCCAGGGACAAGTCATGTGTTCAGGATCCTGAAGCAGGTGACCAGATCCAGGCCATTCCAAGTCTATCTCTCAGGCGGAACTTCTACTTAGTGGTGGTGAGAGATAGGTAGAGGGATGCCACGAGATCCTGTGAGCACCAGAGGCAGCGGTTCAGCATGAGGTGGTGGGGACAACTTTCAGATGGGGGCATTTCTGAAGCCAGTTTTGATGGCTGCCTCATGAAGCCAGTTGGTGAGGGTGAGCATGGAGGGTTGGGAATTTGTTGGATGTGATAGGATGGGATGGGAGGAGAGGGGCACTGGGGAGAAGGTAGAGACAGCTGGAAGATAAAGGGTGGGTGGGAAGTCTTGCTCCTGAAAGGCTGCTGGATGTTTAGCAAGTGTCCTCCGAGTCTAAGCCATGCCTGGAATGGCAGGAGGCCCCAGACTTTCTCACTCACACTGAGTGCACATCTCGGTGGGCTCCATGTAATCAGGGGACCAGCCAAACTTTGCTTTGAAGGAGAAGGGTATGCTGCCAATGTGAAAGTTCAGCTCCTTGGAATGTGGGTTGGAGGTCTGGCTCAAGAGGGTCTTTTCAGGATTGCATGAACCCTTTCTCTCCTAGGCTATGAGCACAACCTCAGGGGGAAGTGTGTGGGGGAAGTGTGTGTGGGTGGCTGTCCCTGCCTTGGGCTCACTGATCTAGAGACATTTCAGCACTGGAGGAAGGTGGAGGTCCTGATGCTGGTTCTGTTCCCCTGTGGCCACTCACCTTGTCTGAGCCATAGCTCCCCAGGCAGCAGCTGAAGTCATCAAAGCCCCAGCTAAAGGTCCTGTTCCAGAGAGGAGGCAGCAGCACCTTGTTCTTCTCCACAGCCAGGATGGTCTTCTCGGTAGGGACAATGTGGCCAATGGCCCCTTTGGGGGACTCTGATCCTAGGGAGAAAATGTACATATCTGCCCCCCAGTTAGTATGGCAGAACCTATGCAGTGAGTGAGGGAACAACATCTATTCTAGCTGGGCCAAGAAAGAAGGAGTCCCTGCAGGCCAAGCATGTGCAAGACAAGCAGCAGCTCCCTAAGGCTGCCTTAGGCCTGTGATGGCCCATGTCCCCTCTCCTTGGCTCCTCTAGCTTGGGCACACACATTAAACCAGTGGCCACATAAGGCTTCAGTGTCTCAGCAATGACGCCAGGAGAGGAGGAGGCCAGGCTGGCAGTTGGGGCAGATGACACAAAGCCGTAGGGCTTCAGGGTGACTTTGCCTATCCAGCGCTTCCTGCCTTACTCAGGGAGGGGGCCCATGATCTGGGGCATGGCCACAGTCCTTCAGTAGCTGCACTCTAGAGGCCATGCTTAAACCCAGCTGGAATACAGCTCAGAGTTCAGGGTTTGCTGAACTCTATTCCAAGCCTGGTGATCCTGGGCAAGTCAATCTATCCCTTTCTACCTCAGGGGCTCTTCTGTGGAGTGAATATAATAATCCCGTCTCAGTGTGTTCCAGTTAGCGTGTGTGAGGACTCACTGCTGAGAATGTACATCTTATCCACTCCAGGATGGGGGCCACCTAGTTCCCTGCCCTGTGCTGGGTAAAACAGAAGATCCACCCAATTCCTGAGCCCTGCAAGCTACAGAGCTAGGAAACAGTTGGGCTGGGACTCACACCAGTCTGTCTTCCCCAAGGCACATGTTCTTAGCAACCAGGGCCAGGCCCACCTGGGTTCTTGGGATCAACTGTAGCCAAGGCATAGAAGTGGCAAGTCTGCCTTGGAAAATTTAAGACTGTTTTTTAGAGGGGAGGAGAGAGAGGGAAGGGTGTTTGTATATGTGTCGCTAGATTGTTATGTACACAGGTGGGTGTGCATGCAAGAAAGAGGGGAGCGTATATCTTAGGCATACAGACATGCAGGTCTTCAGAAGTCAGGGTCTAATGGAGGTGGTACTGGAAACTTTCAGGCCTCCCCAGATGTATTTGGAGATAAAGCCATTCAAAGCCAAACCCCAGGACTGGGCCAGGCCTGTAGCCTGAATCTCCGGAGGAACCCAGTCTCTGAAAGAACTACCTTAGGACAGGGTAAAGAACAAGCAGGGGCAGGTAATCACCTTTGACTGTGACTTGGGAGGGCCTCAGTGACTGCAGGCTGTGGAGAAAGGACTGCGAGTGGCTAGGCAGGCTGGCAGGCGTGGAGACATCCTTCCCAGGTGACGGCTTCCCCGTGGTGGTCCTGGCTGGGTGGGGTTTACTAAAGAGCTAGAGAGGCACAGATATTGCACAGGTCATTAGGGAACAGATGTCCAGAGGAGGCCAAGGAGCTAGGGCACAAATGGAACCCTCCTATCTGACCCTCAAATGTTGCAGATGAAGGGTTTGGGGTTCAGAGAGGGTCAGTGACTTTCTCAAGGTCACAGAGCTAGCCCTCCTAGCTACGAAATCTCTTCTTCCCCAAACTGCCTGGGCAAAGGCTGACCCTGTTAAGGCCCTGGTCTCCAAGAGAGCTGCCTCTCACACCCTGGAGTTAACAGGATACCCTGTCCCTCCCTTGATCACAGGGCTCCCTTTATTTGCTTGGGCTTTTTCTCAGGTTTTTCTTGTTTTTCTTTCCTCCCTTACAAGCTCTTTGCAGCCGTATTCATCCAACTATCAACACGGAGTTCTTGAATGTACCTATTCAAATATTCCAAAGAGCACAGTCAAACCTTGCTAGTGGACTTTCTTATTCTCATTTTCTCCAGATCTCTGCCATCACACTGTCCCCAATGCCACACTTTTTGGACATTTTGGAAAAAGGTTAAGTGCAAGGCTGCACTGTCTGGCCCGTTCCTTCCTGCTGGAGCAGCGTGTGCCTCTACAGCCAGCTCTGGCTCTCCAGCTGCCCTCCCTGGCTGGGCTCCTGCAAGGCTGCTTTCTCCAGCCATGTGCATCCTACATTCCCAGAAGGAAACATCTGCCAGACACCACACTGGAAAGAACCAGGGTGGGAGCTGGTCCTCACCGGGCACAGAAGTGGGGACAGAGGTCAAGTTGAATGGGCAGTTGGGGGTTTCAGAGAAGCATTGGCTCAGCCCTTGGTCAAATGCTAAAAAATCTAGTAAAACTGTGTTGGTGATCAATTCAAACACAAATCAAAACAATGGCTTTTCAAGGAGTATTTTGTAGTGCACATTCTTTCTCACACAGAATAATAATGTGTCCACAGACTGAGTCTCTGTTCTCTGCAACAGCTTTAGTAGGCACCGTGCCTGGATGGAAGAGTGTGTGACCTCAAGCACTTTAATCTTGTTTAAAAGACTGGGATAGCTCGGGAATTCTCATTCTAATAATTACTTAGAAGTATTCTTTGGGGAGTGGGGGTAATAGGGATTGAACTCAGGGGCCACTGAGCCACATCCCCAGCTCTATTTTGTTATTTTATTTAGACACAATGACTCACTGAGTTGCACAGTACCTTGCTTTTGCTAAGGCTGGCATTGAACTTGTAATCCTCCTGCCTCAGTCTCCTGAGCTGCTGGGATTTACAGGTATATGCCACCATGCCCAGCTAGAAATATTTATAGGCTCATATGGATATATAGGTTAAGCATTCCTAATCCAAAAATCAAAAATCTGAAATGCTCTGAAGTTCCAAATCTTGTGAGTGCTCACATGATGCTCAAGACATTTTAAACTTTAAAGCATTTCAAATTTCAGGTTTTTGAATTAGGGATGCTCAACAGGAAAAGTTAATGCAAACATTAAAACAAACAAACTAAAATCTGAAATACTTTTGCACCAAAGTATTTCAGATAAGGATATGAGTATCCTATGTCACTACATAAAATAAGAATATAAAATTGTATATACTTCATGATTATACTGATGGGAAAGTATCTGTGCGTATGTACAAGGCTGCAAGTGCATAAAACTGGACCCAGTTGGATGGGTGGTGCCTACTTGGAAGTATTTTGTTGCTTTTTCTGTATTATATATTTTTTAAATCTGACAAACAAAACCTCTAGGCCACTGAGTTTCCTTAAATCTTCCCCCTTTCCAAAAAACTGCAAACACTGTATGTGCCATCTAATCTCCAAGTCACCTCATGCCCCTGTCATGTCCCCCATACCTGAGAGTTGAGCAAATACATATAAGCCATAAAGGGACAGGTGGAAAACATATTGTTAGTTTTGCATAAGCTGCAAGAGGAGCTCAGCCTGCCCTCGTGGATCATGCAGGGAAGGCTATTGAGCAGGATGTCCTGAATTGGCCGGGTTTGGGCACTCATTTCCCAGGATAGTTGCTGACTATCCAGGTGATGCCCCCAGCCTGTGAGGCCAGGGCTCTGACCAGAGATGAAATAAAACATCACACAGAACCAGTTTGTGGATCAATAGAGATGGGGTCAGTTAAATAAGCACTTTTCTTGCCTGTGTTTCATAAATAGGTCAATGTAAATAAACGACCTCATGTTGCTGAGCAGTTGTCCCAGTGGGAAATGGAGCCAACAGAGCCAAAGGCCCAGGTGAGAACCCTGAAGTTCACCAGGCCCCGGCAGGTGGAAGGTAGATGTTTTTACGACAGTGGCAATATCACCCATGCTTTGCACCTACCTACCCACATGATGCATCTACTCAGGGCTCTACCTCTATTTCTCCGTAATGGTACAATCCAATACAAGTGAGTTATTTATTCTCTCTGAGCCTCAGTTTCCTGATCCATAATAAAACACTTTCTATATACAGAGCTTATGAGAAGATACAATGATATAATCACACAATTAACAGTTGTTAAGTGCTGGTCACATTTCATACACTTTCATGTACTTGATGTCTTAACTCATCAGAAATAATTATCCTGAAGGGTAGATATTGATAAAAAAAAAAGAAGTATAATGAATCAATCATAGTGTCTGTCACTAGCATCACAGAAGGATGTAACCTTCACCCATTATCATTAACAATGTCATCATCTTCATCGACATCAGAAGGAAACCGAGGGGTAAACCCTGATATTGAATGCACAGAAAGATGACTAGGGACCATTTTTTCCCTCCAGTCCTCTCCCTTGCTCCTACCGCAGGAGAGAAGGTACTCACTCTCTCTCCCAAGCCCACATGGTGCATACTCTTTTGAGAAAGCAAAACAAATGCATAATCTGCAGTACCTGTTTGGGAACTTGTCCAAAGTTGCTGACAAAGCCCAGGATGGTGCTCTTGATCAGAGGGTCACTGATGCTGCTGAGGTCCACTCTGTCTCCATAGAAGTAGGGGTGGAAGGTATTAATTGCCTCCACTGCAGCTGGTCCCTGCTGCTTGTATCCAAAAATGAGATCTATCCAATGATGGAGGTGGGCACTGACAAAGTCACTTTCCAGAGCCTGGAATCAAAACCCAGAAAATGTGAAAACCCAGCCCTCTCATGGACTCATGCACCCTCTGCACAGATGGGAAGATACACGTGCTTCAGGATGCTTATTCTGCACAGGAGAGATGGCTGGTGTCTCCCAGCCTTAATGAGTAGGGAGCACGCAGATGAGCCAACCACCCCAGGGAAGCTGGTTCCTGCTTCCAGTTCATGGCAAATCAGAGTCACCCAGATCATCCACTTCAGATGATAACCATGCCATTCAGAACATCCATGTGGTATAGGTCTGCAAGTGACATCTACTTGGAAGAGACCAGGCAGAATGATGTTCTGAGGGCCTGCTGAGATCTAAATACAGAAAGTTGATTCTGACGAGGGATCGTCAAGAGGTTGAGACCAAGTGTAGTGATTTGGAGAACATGCTCTGGAGTGGACTGAGGTGAGCATTGCCACTCACACATTTCTGAACATCTCTGTTCCTCAGTTTCTTCATCTGTAGGATGGGCAGTAATTGTACTTTCTTCCAAGGCTAATGTGAGGATTAAATTGTCTCTGTTTGGAGCAAAGTGAGCTCCATGTGGTGAGGTGATTACACTGAGCACCTGCGAGGTGTCAGGCAATGGCTTGGATTTATCTGTGTTGTCTCTTCCCATTAAGAGACCACCCTCTTGCTGGTAGGGATAATTTCAGCAGTTCTTGGGCATGGTAATGTGTATGTCTGTGTGTGTGTGCGCGTGTGTGTGTGTGTGTGTGTGTGTGTGTGTGGTATTAGGGATTGGATCCAGGGGCACTTTACCACTAATCTATATCTGCAGTCTTTTATCAAATTTTATTTTGAAATAGGGTCTCACTAAATTTCAGAGGTCTCACTAAATTGTTGAGGCTGGCTTTGAATATGCATTCCTCTTATCTTAGCCTCCTGAGTCACTTGGATTACAGGCAAATGCTACTGCACCCAGCCCATGTATATAGTTTTTGATTTTGCTATCCAAACTTCAACTTTCATTCCTCAGACCCACTCCCCTCCAGGGGATATTCATTTTCACTGAGAAGATCTCACTTCATACAAATACTGAGAAGTCATTGACATCTGGTTGAGGGGACCTTACTAAATCATCCCTGAGAGGGAAATAATAGAATCTACCCTTTTGATGCAGGTAGGCCCCCAAGAATGCAAGTTTTCTTCATGGGGCATTTCTGTCCAGCCTTGGGCATGAAGGTGACAAAGATTGTCCTACTTATGTACCCAAGGGGCAAGTGTGACGACCTGAGGACCATTCTGTCCATATGCAGCCTCACTGTCCCCATCTGGGAGGACAGGAGATGTTTCAGACTCAGCCATGGAGTTTAAAGCCTCTAAGTGGGAGCTAAACCTCAACCTGCTCAGGTACACAGCTCCCATTGGAAGCCAGCAACATCTAACTATAACTAAGTAATGTTTAACAGTCCAAGTAATTCAGCACAGCAGGCAAGCATACTGGATCCTTCATGGGTGCAGCCTGGATGGATGGTGCTAGCTCAGATTAGGAAACCCAGGTTGGTAATATTTCTTAGAAGTTGCTACCTACAAGTAAGAGGATATGTGCCCAGCATTTGGATGTCCCAGTCCACTGGAGAGTTGACACCTTTCTGCTGAGTGCAGTCCTTTGGGGCTGCAGCCCTGGAACACAAAGATTTTCATCTCATTTCCTTGGTCCTCTTGGGAGCACATGCATCCCTCCACCTGGGCCTAGGGAAGCTGGGGCACTTGTACAGCTTAACTTCTCTGAGGTATTTGATCAAGTACTTTGAAGCCCAGAAGCTCACACTTGAGTGATGCCATATGAGCCTTGATGAAAGGCATGGTACTCCTAGACCTGGAGCCCACCTCGGGGCCTTCTGTAAATGTTTGCACTAAAGCACTTGCTGGGACTGCAACAGAATGACTATGTACCTGAGGGAATGGCACCAGCCTTGGCCCTTTTCCTGCCACTTCACAACCAACACATTTTCATATCCTCAAGCTCTTCCGGACCATTCCTCCACTTCCTTTCCTTAACCCATCAGGCTTTCTCTTATCCCATCAGGTCCCCGTCAGCAAGCCAGAGTGGTAGACACTTGCTAAACACATCCCATAAGTCTGGAAGCCAGGAGTTGGGGCTGGTCTTTTCCTCAATCCCCATAGCCATGTCAAGACCCTTGTTCCTCTGCCTTCTTGTTAAAAAAGGAAGAAAGAGATCTGTCCTCTATGCTTCCTGAGATCATTTCTACCCCTCCTCAGCCTCACTGCTGCCATCTACCCACTTGTCTGCTCTTCTCATTCACTGAAAATGTCACTCCTGGCTATACCATCGCTTCTTCTCCAAGACCTGTCATCACCCTCAGGGACTGCAATCTCTGGCCGCTCTGGCCCTTAAGCTCTCCCCTCCAATGACTTTGCTTCTACTCCACCCAAAGTCATGCAGTCATGACGCTCCTTGTTATAGTTCAACCCATAGGTTCAGTTGTTAAAAGCTTGGCCCTGGACTGGCACTATAGAGAAGTGGCTAAACCTTTAGAAGATAGGGCCTAGAGGAAGGAAGCTGGATCATGGGGAGTGGGTCCCTGAAGGAGATATTGGAACCCAAGCCCCATTTTTTTCTTTCCCTTTTTATCATTTCTTTATTTAGAATGATGTTGGCCTTGATTTTGATGTATATATCTTGTACAATGTTGATGTATATTCCTTCTATCCCTAGGTTTTTGTTATTGTTGTTTTTGGTGTTTTTAGCATGCATGGAGGTTGTATTCTTTTTTTAGAGAGAGAGAGAAAGAGAGAGAATTTTAACATTTATTTTTTAGTTTTCGGCGGACACAACACCTTTGTTTGTATGTGGTGCTGAGGATCGAACCCGGGCCGCACACATGCCAGGCGAGCACGCTACCGCTTGAGTCAAATCCCCAGCCCAGAGGTTGTATTCTTTAAAATGTTTTTTTAAAAATTTATTCAGATAATCCTGTTGTTCTTTTAAGTCTATTTATTTGATGAATTACATTTATTAATTTCTGTGTGTTGAATCAACTATACATTCCTAGGGAAAAATGCACTTGATCATGAATTTGAAAATAATCAAAACAACTACAGAACACTTATCAAAACATACAGATAAGCAGATTTGATCCATCATTCTCTTCCCACCATGATATTTTGCATCACAGGCCCCCAAACAAGAGAGCCAACCGACCATGGACTGAAACCTCTGAAACTGTGAGGCAAAATAAGTCCTTCCTCCTTTTAAGTTGATGACCTCAGGCATTTGTCATAGCAATGCAAACCTGTTTAACACAGCCCTTAACCCATGTCAGTATCCATAACTGCTCCATCTTCAAAGCACCCATTCCAACCTTCCCACTGGTGGAAGCCACATCTTCGCCTTTCTGGTCATTATTAACTACTTTCTAAGGCTATTCTTCCCCCTTATCAGAACCTCCATTCCTCTTGGACCTTTACTGTCCTTTACTTGGACCTCTTCTGTCATCAGCTATATCTTAATCCAGCTTTGATTTTCTAGGTAATAGTTAAAGCCATCCCCAGTCCTGGAAGATTTTTTTGGTCAGTGGGAGCTCCTTGGACTCTCCAAACCTTCTCTTAGGTGTACTGGACAGCATGACCCAGGGAGTAGCCCTGCTTTTAGGGTGGGCTAAAGTCACTGACATCTTCCTGGACATGCAAACTCTCTCCTGTAGTGATGTCCTCAAAAAACAGGCATAAGGGCAAAGCCCAATGGGGCTCTCAGAACAACCAGAAACCAGGCCCTCTCCTGACACCCCAGGGTATAAACCTTACCCATCTGTAACACAAAAGGCTCAGGGTTTGTCCCCTCTTCTGGGACAGGAGGCTTCTATGAAGGTTGGGGGGGATGCTGAGATACACATCAGAAAACCAGAGGCTTTGGTGTAACTCACCTGTCTGTGCAGGCTGATGAATTTCCGAGGGTCCCCATCTGCCCAGGGAGGAAGTTGCACGTCCCCCAGCGTTGTCCCGTCCTGCATGCAGCCTGAGTGGGATGCAAAACAATAGGGGTTGGGATAAACAGGAGCCCTCACTGGGCTCAGACCTAGAATTGCCTTGATATGTTGACTGGAGTGTGAGCTTTGTCCTATGCAGCCCACACTGCTACCGGCATCCTCTCCCTGGAATGTCCCCAGTCCTCATGTGCTTGGTCTCTCCATCTTCTTCTCCTCCACAAGGTCCTCCTTATTCCCTAGGCAGCACTAGTGCTGGACTCCCAAGTCATACAGAATGATCTCAGCGTCACCATTGTTGGTTGAGCTTCCTCCCCCATTACACTAGGCCTTTTCATCTGCATGTTTGAATAATAGGGAGAACTTATTTACTCAGCTTAAGTAAAACCAATATAAGTTGGCATATTGTAAGCACCCAAGTCCAGGCCAGGCACCATGGGAGGCTTTGGGAACACATTTTCTTACTGAATCTTCACTCTAACTTGATAATTCATGCATTTTTTTCTCCATTTTTAAATGGAGAATACAAGGTTTTTGGAGATTCCAGAGAGAATAAGAAGAGCCTAGCTTCCATCTCAAGTCTCCCCTACCCATTAGCTGTACAACCTTGAGCAAATTGCTTAATATCTTAGGATTCAGTTTTCCCACCTTTTAAACTGAAGGTGATGACAGGAATCATCTCACAGAGCTGGCATGAGAATCATAAGAGAAAATAAACATAATAGTACTTAGAACAATACCAGACCTGTGACGGAGGTTCAATAGATGTTAACTGTGATCTTGCTGGAACTCTCCAGAGCCTTCATGGCACAACTAGAATAATTGTTTTGCTATCTCAAGTTTGCAGGGCTGTGCCTTGCCTGGCCCTTCTCATCAGTCAGTCTTAGCCCACTTGTCTCCTCCTTAGGCAGGTCCTTCCTCGGTCACTTGCTCTAAGTGGCCCTCTAAGTCACTTTCTCTGCCCTGGTTCTGACCACACATACCCTCAGCAAGTTGTTCCAACTTGGCACCATATATATTTGCAATGGAAACTCCCAAGTTATATGCAATCTCCAAGGGACCTACTCCTGAATTTTTTGTTCCTCCTCTAAAGTAGAAAGAAGGTCTAGCTCATTTTGGGCTGCAGGAACAAAGAAGAGCTGTAACTCAGAAGTCTTCCCATTTGCGAGACTGGCAGAAATGGAGCTGGTGAAGAGCAGGCACTTGTTCAAGGTCACAGTGCAGCAGGACAGGGCTAGATTGAGGCTACTAGCAAGAGCTCCTGCTCTCTGGCTGCTGCCTTGCTGCCAATTAGAGCCTGGAGCTCTCTGAGAAAAGGTCATGGCTGGGCAGGGTCCCAGCAAACCAGGGGCCCAGTGTCCTTTCTCAGCAACCTTCTTTGTACATGGATGCTGTCACCAGCAGAGGCCTCATATCCCTTGCATTGGTCTTAGTGAGGGGCCTGTTTGTTGAGGTGAGTTAAAAATATTCATATGAAATTAGTTGCCATTCAGGAGCTGCAGGAAAGAGACTATATTCCCCAGCACCTCTGTTCCCACCCCAACTAGTCCTCACTCAGATACTCAGGCCTTGCCCAGACCTCTACTCACCAAACTCCACTGCATTGCAGTTGGTTAAGAACTCAGGAAGATAGAAGAACTCTGGAGTCAGCTCCCTGACATCACTCATGTTCTCCCTGGAGGCTGACTCCCACGCACTCTTCATGCTGTGGAACATTCTATCTGCCACATCAAAGCTTCCACCCTGCATGAAAAGGAGCCAACATGATCAACCACATGTGCTTGAGTCCTCAGGCTGGCCACACCCTGCGCGCACAGGCCTCCTTCCATCCATGCTGCTTCAGTGGCACCGTTTCCACCATTGGGACTTTTCACTCATTCTACCCACACAGGCACATGCATCAGCCCATGCTTTTGTGCCATGGTTTCTTCACACATCTGTCCATTCAGTCACTCTCTGGAACCTTATGTCTTCGAAGGAGGACCCATAATCCATGGGGTTTAAGGGATCCCGCTTTACCAGCAATTGAACTTCAGATCAGAGATCAGAAAATCATGGTCAACTCTCTGACCATTCCCCAAGGTTGCTGAGAGCCACTCTGAATCAAGCACCTAACTTGAGGAAGTAGAGATAAGAATGACTTTCACTCTGCTCTTGAGAGGCCCACACAGGCAGGAAATAGAGAGTCAACTGCAGGACAAAGAGGTGGTAGGTCAGCAGAGGTTTTTTGGAGAATCTCAGCCAGAGGTGATTCTGGTTTCCTGATGAGGAAACCAGCTTAGTTCTATGCAGAGGTCAAGGCCTTGATAAGAAACAGAGATGGGAGGAGGACTTGATAGGTCAGGGCTCTGGTGACATCTAATACCATGCACAAGGCATTCTGGGATGGGGTGTGAATGTAGGAGGGGACCTTGCTCAGTGGACTGGGCCTTGACAAGAAACAATAGACTTGAAGAAGTAGAGCTGGAGCTGTCAGAGGATGGGAGGCTGGCACATGAGGACAGAATGTCTGCACAGCTGCCAAGGCCAGCCTACGTTCCAAGGCTCATGGCAGGTGCCCTTTTGCAGCCTGAGTTTGACAACTAGGGATGAACCTGGTAAGATTTGAGGCACAATTCTTTCTTTGGATGCTCTAGATCTCTTACCTAAATTGTCAAATTTCTTCATTTCAATTGTCAAACTGACCACCCTATTCATCAGATGGTCTTAGGGGTCAGAAGAAGGCAGAGAACAGTCTTAGACCAGGTCCTGGTTGGAAAGATGAAGAAGCTGGGGATAGAGAGACTTCAGGAAAGAGTTTCTGAAACTGAGCCTTGGGTCTACTTAAGTGTAGACATATCCAACAATATCTACCTCCCTGAAATTCTGTGGTTCACTTGTCTTTATCAAGACTTGGCCTTTTTTGAAAAAAAAATTGTTTTCCTTTTGCCAAGTTCTGCAGGACACACATGAGATCATAAGAGTAAAGAGTAGAGCACTGTCCCTGTCATCTCCCTTCACTTTAGAGAGGGCTAAAGATTTCCATCAGCATTTACCTAAGGCAGCTTTGGGTAGCTGCAGCCATGAATGAAGGGTAAGAAAGGAGAAAGGCATGTCTGTTCTGTTAGATACTCTGTGAACATATACATGATTTCTCTTAATCCTCATAGCAGGTACATTGGAAAGGAATTGCTATTTCCATTTTGAAGATGTAGAAAACTGATTTTCTCCTAAGGCCTTCAAAGCAGTGAATAGAAGAGTTGGGAGTCAAACCCATAGATGTAACTTTAAATGGCATGCTTTGCCTCATGTCATTTTTTTAAAAGTAAGTTCCTGATTCTGTCACAAACTTGAACTACTACCTATGGGCCAAAGTGAGACTTAGCTCTTTCTGTAAGGGAAGAACCTGGTACACACCCAAAGAAGGCCTTATGCCTTATGTGGGCACCCTGATGAACATGGACTGGCTGGTCAATTTTCCCAGATAGACTTGTGGATTCAGAGGAATCTATGGGTCTTTTTTTGCACATAGGCAGGAATTGCAAGATATCCAGTTACCCAAGGGGTCTCAACCAAACACAGTAGTAGCTGGACAGCTTAAAGATGTAGTTTTTCCCTGTGGTCACTTTACTCTTGGTTGAAATTAGAGGCTGGCATCCACCATCAAATTTAAATTGAAATGGAAATAAAATGGGAGGAATCTAAGTAAATCTGCACCTAACGAGTCACTCATTGAAATGCATTAGGAGCTCTGTGTATTTAATCTGCAGCCTGAGCCTTACATCTGTGGGAGATTGATGCCTTCTCCTAGGCCCATTTTTCCTTTTGCAGCTTTTATGAGCACTGATGGTAATCTCCTGAGAAACAATATGATTTGGTAATAAAAAGATTACCTGTATTAAATAAAAATAATATATACATAGGAAATATTGTTAGTGCTACAAATCTGGTTAAAGATATTACCACAAAGAAAAATGTTATTTTTTTCACAGCTGTCTAATGCATTTTAGCAAAAGTAATATCTTTAAAACTTAAGCCTGTATTATTTATAAAGGAAGCAATAACTGATTTTCCTATTTCCTATATTAATAAATGTATTTGCATACATTTGTTTCAAAATTAATGGGTTTTCTCACTTCTGCAATACAAAAGAAAACACCAAATTCCCTAGAAGAAAAAGTAGAGTTGCTTTGTTACTTGTATTGTAAGTCTGTGGGTTGACATAAACTCTGGTAGTTACTGGAAGTAAGTCCCAGCTAGGATGTGATACTCAGGGAAGGAAGGGAGGAGAAAAGCTGAAGAAAATAGAAAGGAGAAAGGGCAAGAAGAGGAGATGGAGAGAGACACACAATTCAAGTTTACAAAGTTCCTACAAAGGGAAAATCCAAACCAAATGAAATAAAACAACAAAATTAAGTCTAGAGATCAGAAGGAAACAAAATGATCAGAAAGAATTCCTGAACCCAAATCTGCTGCTGCATCTGTTCTACAGGCATTCTGGAACGACAAGAATAATGACTCCTGAAGGTATCCAAACAAGCTAAAAAATAAAATTTAAGAAACCCAGCAAGGTCATGACTGTCAACAAAGGAGCAACTTCTTATTGGCAGAATATTTTCACATGTGACATTTGATCCAATGCAGCCAGGTCAAGGCCAGAGAGCTCTGAGTCAAAAAGTTATGGTCTTTGGCTTCTAGCCAAGTCATCACTCACCTGTCAAGATACCAGAAATATTTTTGAACATTTTAGGGCTCAGAAATAATATAAAACTAGGCAACTTTTGTCAACAAAATACTTTAAGAGGTGCTCAATCTTGCTAAGAGATGAAACAAAATTAAGAGTAAAATATTGGGGAAAAGAAGCAGCTGATACCAAGGATGATGCTGAATGTTGATGTGGGTTCAGATAAAAAAAAAGTCCATAATCTTGGTGCACTGGTTATAACTACATGGTATAACTGGATATACTCCAAAACAGAATACTTAAAGGTAAAGGCAAAACGTCTTTCCTGTCAATTGACAGTGCCAATGTGCCTGGGCAGGCACTTCAATTGCTACATCCTTAGACCCCTCTACACTTGTGTAGGGAAAGTATGTTAAGGAAACCCCTCTTAATTTTTTGACCCACATTCATAGGAATCAGAAACCGCATGTGCTCAAGGACCCTTGAATGCACAGGTATTTTAATGATTATACTAGATAGTCCAGTCTTCATTCCAGGTAGGAATGACCCAAATCAACCCACTCATATATAGATAATGGACTGGCTGTATGAGCAGGTTGAAAACCTATTCTCACTGTATATATTCCTAGTAATTTAAAAATATCCCATGCAAACAATTCATTTACAAGATATCAGTTGATCTAAGCTACTGTTTGTCCATCAAAGAGGCAGCATGCTACACATAGAAGGCTTTGGCTCTGGAACTCAGCAGATTACATGGAATTTCAATGCCTCTTATTTGCAGAATGAACATGAGGCATGGTTTCTCTAGTGCCAAGGACAAGGCAGGAGGGTAGGAAAGGCTAAAGGGCCTTAGGATGGAAGTGGCAAATAAAGAAGGACCATTCTGAGGCACCAGCACCACCAATGAAGACAGGGGCAATGTGAGAGGACAAGACAGACCAGAACATGCCATTCCATGGATTTTTGTTTGAAATTCCAGGCCCTAACATCCTACTGGCAAGCTAAAAGCCATAGGTCCCACATGATGTTTGGGAAGTGCTGGCACTTATCCAGCTGCTTAATCAATCTTGCTCTTGATTGAGGATGGGCTGATTCCAGAGTAGCCATTGGTTCTCCTTCTGGCAGGACATAGCTCTTTCCTGAACAAGTAGAACCCACAAAGTCAGGTGGAAACATCACTGCCAACTATGACCAGGAAAGCAGGTGTATATGGAGCACTCAGAAGCAACCAGATGTCTCATCCTCACCTCCCACTCAGTGAGGGGTGATTTAAAGGATGAGGACACTGAGGCTCAGTTATGTTATACCACCTGTAGGAAAGTTCTAGAGCTGGGAGTTTATTCCAGTTCTGTCAGATTCTATCACACATTCTTCACTGAGTTTGTGTGATCATAATTACACCTTGTTAAAGGACTCCTGTCAAGTCACTGTTTGGGTTCTTTTGGATCCCAAGACCTGGCATTGCTTCCGAGCATAGCTGAAGGCTTCTGGGTCCAGCAGACCTGGCTACAGTGGGGTGGGCTAGCCCTATGCAAAGTGCTGACTGAGTCCCAGAGGCTGGTACTTCCCTATGAGGCAGGTGCCAGACGATGGGCAGTATGTGAAAGGGCCAGGAAGGGTTCTCAGGTGTGGGCACTGACATAGGTCTCTGGTTTACTCATGTCACCTTGACCCAGGTGCTGGCCACTAAGGTCTGGCACCCACTGGGAGCTCCCAAGTTAATCACCAAGATGAGCCAAGTGCTTCCCTAAGGTTCCTGGTTCCCCCTGCAGTTAGCATCTGTCTAGCACAAAACCCAGCCTTCTCGCCTCGGGTGGTTCAGAAAACCCTTCCCCACTGCTGGTAACAGCTGACTTCACACGGGCTGTGACTTAATTAGCACAGCACTTTATTTCTGTTTCTTATTAAATGCAGCAGCAGCAGCCACTGCCGGCACTGCGTCCTTGCTGGGCGCTAGCTGCTTTGCCAGGCTCCACCCAGACTGAGAGCAACTGGAGCATTCAATGGGGGAGAAACAGGTGTCATGGCTGGGTCCCCAGCAGGGGCAGGGTCTCCTGGTGACTTAGCTTTCTAGAGGCTCACAGTCTCTAGCTCTAGGCAGTTAAGACTCATGAGAACTACAGCATACTGGGGCTGCTATTAGGGGTATCAGCCCCCAGCCCTGGCAGATAGCAGCTCATACGTCCAGGCAGTGGGGACAACAGAGCACACAGCCGACTGCCTGCATATGCCACCCGTGCAAATCACAATATATACATATATATAAAATGTATACATATGCTAACATATAAAGCTTTGTAAGCATATGTATGAATGTGTGTGTATTTTTTTTGCCTTCTATATCCATGAGTTCCATTCATAATTTCAACCAATGATGGATCAAAATTTTTTTAAATAAAATTGCATCTGTCCTGGACATGTACAGACTATTTTTCTAGTCCTTATTCCCTGAACAGTGCAGTTAAACAATTACTTCTATACCACTTTCATTGCATTAGGTACCACAAGTAATCTAGAGATGATTTAAATTCTATGAGAGAATATGCATAGGCTCTATGCAAATGCTATGCATTTTAGAGAAAGGACTTCAGCATCCATGGATTTTGGTATCTGTGGGGATCCTGGAACCAATCCCTCATGGATAAGTTGGAGTGACTGCATCATATATTCTGGATTATAAGACTCTATCATGGAAATGATAAGTTTGGGGCATAAAAACAAACACTAGAGGATATGAATTTATTCTAAGATGAACCCAAACTTAATGGGATTTGAAGGTAAGGGGAATAAAACACCCCTTACATTCAGGAACCAATAGACTGCCCTGCATTCTTGGAGCTGTCCATGGCTTTCTGCACAGCATGTTACAAACTGGCAGCAGTGCCCAAGGAGCTCCGTGCCTGTCAGGAGCCAGAGGCCACACTGGGTGTACAACACCTAACAGCAAAAGTGGGCTGCAGCCATCATGCTGCATGTCAGTTTGCACTGGGTACATGGGGCAGAGGGGTGTCACACATGCAGCTGGCGCACTGCACGCCAGATGATTGCCTGCATGTCACACTGTGTGTATCTGTGTGTGACATCACCTGAGGGACTCTGCCCTGTTAAACATGATCTTGGAAATGGTGTGTCCCTTCCTCCTGAACGCATCTCCCCTGGGAAACCTCTATAGACCCCATATTGCTTTCACAATGATTGCTTTAGGCTCAGTGTCCCCAGGGCTGGAATTTATCACATCTGCATTGCCATTCCCTGAGGAAACTCAGCCAGCAACACAACCTCCCAGAGACTGAGGAAATCAAGACTCAAATAAAGCTGTCTCCCAGCCTCATGTGGGTCCCCTGAAATAATGATATGTGGAAGGCACAACAATGTTCCTGATGGCATTCTTCACGATAGGCAAAAGGGAGAAGCCACCCAAATGTCCACTGACAGATAAACGGATACACCAAGTGTGGTAGATATGCATGATGGAATGTTATCCAGGCTTAGGGGATTCTGGCACATGCTGCAACATGGATCCATCTTGAGGACATTTGCTAAGCACAAGAAGCCAGTCACAAAAGAATAAATACTGTATGATTTCACTTATATGACAGAATAGTCAAATTCATAGACAGAAAGTAGAGTAAGGGTTGCCAGGAGATGGATGTTTGAAGAGTTAGTGTTTAATGGGTACAGTTTTAGCTCAAGCAGATTAAAAAGTTCTGGATATGGATTGTGGTGAGAGTTGGTGATGCACCACTGAGGTCCACATTTGAAAATATAAGGGTACATGTTATGTTCTATATTTAACCACAAAAAGAAAGTAAGGAAACAATGTAAATAGTACATGTAGAGTACTTGGCACCATCCAGGAACACAGGAAGTACTTAAGGAAGTACTTTCTTAACAGCTCATGCTATTAAGAAAGGGCCTTCAGAGGCAGCATCTCACCCACTTCCTTTATTTGCAAATAAGGAAACCAATCCCAGAGAAAGACCTCTACTCAAGTCAAACAGCAAAGCAGAGCTCAGCAGGTCCTGAGTCCCCTGGGCCCAGAGCCCCAGCCAGTAGTGCACATGTCTCAACTCTGGCTGATTCATACTAGCAGGTGAGAGGCAGAATTTGCTTAGTGCAGGATGGAAAAGGGTGCAGTGTCTGATGCTGACACTCATATGTACAATAGCTCTGGTCTCCAGTAGCTGCAGAAAGCCTCCCCACCTTCTCACGCTTCCTCACTGCACAGTCCATGTTATACACAGGTTGATAGTCAGCTCTTCAGGCTACTGAGCCTGTGGGAAGCCCTTTCCTGTCACTGCATGGGGGCAAAGCAAAAGTGTTTTGAGAAGAAACAGGCCTGCCCCCTAGGAGATGAGTGGGCTGGATGGAAGAGCCTGACTTCAGAATAATGCTAGAACATTCCTAAAGAGGTCCATTGATAGCCAGGACTCTCAAAGGAAATTTGGGCACATTTCCATAGTCTGTGTACCTATTCCTTTAAAAAGAACTAAAACTCGTCATTTGCTCTAAGGAAAAAAGCAGGAGATGCCTGGTTCTTCTTTTGGTTCCAAAGGCAGAGTCCTTCAAAGGTAGGAGGGTGAGATAGTTCCAGAGGCACACCTGGAGAGCCCAGATGATCTCAACTTGGATGGGCTAGTTGACCAAAGACAGGCTTGAGCCAAAAAAGTACCTCAAGTCATATCAGACTTCCACACAGGGTTCCAAAGGGCTCACACTAACACCACTGCACTGGTACCATCTAAAAGCTTATGAAGTTGGCTCTGATCATCTCACACTGATTTAGATCCTCTCAAACTAGTTTGGTCTCATCACCAATGGATTAAACTAACTAAAATAAGCTCACAATAGTGATTAGCTTGAAAGTGGCCATTACCCAAATGTCCTCCTGGGTTCACAGCACCTGTTCAGTCTGGCTCTTGCTACACTGAAATACTTCGATGAAGTCCAGACTGCCTTAAATTAGCTTAAACCAGAGGAGACCAGCTTGAAAAAGTTCAGGCCTACTCAGATTAGATCTGGCTGATTGCAGAGGGAAGAAGGGAACTCACAGTGATTGATCACCTGAGCTAGGGGCTTTCCCCACAATTTCTCATTTAATCTTCTCAACAGCCCAGTGAGATATGCATAATTAACCCTCATTTCCAGAGGTAAAATACTTGCAGAAGGTTTTGTATCTATTAAGTGGCAAGAGCTGGGATATAAATCTCACATCCAAAACTGTCTCAATTTCACTCCATCTCCTCCCTTTGTGAAAAGACCCTTAGCAACAGGTAGAGCTGGGACTTCCGGCTTTGATGCATCCAACCAAAGGGGCATGGGGAAACTTTGAAAGCATTCAGCACACTGAAACATTTAAAATCCCTGGATGGAAAGCAGTAACGGAATCCATCACTATCATCGTCAACAGTGATCATCATTTCTTGAGGATTAATGAGCAACATCTGGATGGGATTCCTGGCATGGGGTACAGCTCTGGGACCATTCATTCTCCAAACCAAACTTACTTAAAATGCTTGTTGCCTGAGAAAGGCTCAGGGGAAGCACACTTATTATTTTTGAGCGAATTTCCAGGGAAAGGGGGTTATACAATGTCTAGACGAGCTACGCCGTCAAAGAAGCCTGTGCCAAGAAACAGAAGACAGCAGGGTTTTGCTCTTTGTTGGAGAAAACGCCTTGACCTTGCCCTACCCATTCCTTCCCAGAGTATAGGAATTACCTTTAGTGCTGACCCAGGGTGGCCTATTACCTCTCAGAGTCAATGTCTTCTGAGTGACTACAATGAGTGATCTTGCTGGTGAGGTCAGAGCTAAACAGAATTTGTAGACCTAAACTCGCAGTTCCTGGGGCACTCATGCTTCTCTGAGATGTGGCTTAGGTGTCAGTCATCAGTGTATGAACAGAGGCCTGCTGCCCATGTGGCTCATGCCTTCCTCTCCATGGGACCTTGGTGAGCCCCAGATCAGGTCAGCCATAAACTTGACCCTGTGTTTTATTCCTGCTGCAGCCAGGTTGAGTGTTTCCCACATTCACAAACTGTGCCTCCGGGGTAACAGCTTCCTAGCATGCAGAATCCCAGTGACAGAGAGGTGAAGGGAAGAGAGGGAGACATGCTTCTTGGCACCCTCACAAGTCCCATAAGGGACTCTCCCTTAGAAATCCCATAGGTCTTGGACACTACTACCCACTTGGTAGTCAGACTGGCTTACCTCCAGCTTCCTTAAGTTACTAGGTAAAACACAGGAGGCCCAGTTAAATTTAAATTTCAGATAAATAACAGATAATTTTTTAATATAAATCACTGTTCATCTGAAAAGCAGTCTCTGTGAAATCCAAATTTAACAAGACATCCTGTGTTTTTATTTGCGATACCTGGCAACTTGAAGCTGGCATTGTGGTTTGTTAGTTTATGGGTGGGCAAGTTGGTTAGTTTCCTTCTCTTATGGGTGGGTAAGTTGGTTAGTTTCCTTCTCTGGGTTAGTTGGTGGTTTTGATTTTCAAATATTTTGTTTGTTCTTTGGAACCTTTCAGCTTGTACTTAGCCCAGATTTATGCATTCTGAGCTCTTGAGTCATATTCTTTTCATTGTTTTTTCTTGTGTTTATTTTTCTAATCTTTGATTGCTTGCTTTTCTCATCTCCAAGCTTCCTGCTTTCCTTTTCTAGTACATCTTATTTATGTTAAGGGTTTTTTTTTTTAATATCTTTTATTTCTTGATTTTTTTTAGCTTTTCTTTTTTTTCAAGACTCTGTTGGGTCAGATGTGCAAGTATCACTGATGAAGAACAGCTTGCCTTGGCTGGAGGGACCAGAATCCAGGAGCCAATGTCAAGTGGGAATCACTGGCTAAAGACTGAATTTTTAGCAGAGGAGTTCCCGTCTTGTCCAAGCCTAGGCCCTAGTCTATAATACAGCTCTGTGTGTGTGTGTGTGTGTGTGTGTGTGTGTGTGTGCGCGCATGCACACATGCACACATGTATGCGTAGGGAGAGTGGACAGAAGCTCACCTGCAGAGAGCAGAAAGCCTGGGTGAAGGGTGGCATCCGGACCAGGTAGGAAGCGACAATGATGGCTGAGGAGTAGTGAGTGCAGTAGTGGCACTGGACGGTCATGTCTCCTGCAATAAAAGGACATGCCTGAGTGCTGCTTCCCTACTTGTGTTGGTGTAGGTAGCAGACATGCAGGCTACCCTGTGCTTGAGAACAGAATTTAAAAAAAATACATTCCTTAAGTTTAGGAAATGAGTAGATTTAAATAAAAACATCAGGCAATAAAAGTCCGGTTGACTTAGAAATGTGGCAAAAATTATAAAGGTGATGTACAATTGGACAAAGTTTGGGAACTGTGTTCAAGAGCCAATCAAATGTAAGCACAGCAATTTTGAGGCTGTTGTTTTAAACTCTCTGAGTTTAGCTCACCACTCTTTGGAATGGACCACTGTGTACATGAACATACATTGGCATGAACCTCATATAGAGAAAGGGCTGAATGGATATTAGTTCTTCCGCCTTTGCCTGCTCCTGGGTATGGAATTACTAGCTGTTAGCATGATATTGCTCCATTTGGCATGTACATTAGAATCACCCAGGCTGAGTGACACCACAAAAATTATTTAAATGAGAATTTTTAGAGGTGAGATCTGGACTTCAGTATAGTGTGTGTGTGTGTGTGTGTGTGTGTGTGTGTGTGTGTGTTAGTTGCTGTCAATTGAACCCAGGGGTGCTCTACCATGGAGCTGCATCCTCAGCCCTTTTTATTTTTTCTTTTGGCACAGGGTCTCATAAGTTGCTGAGGCTGGCCTCTTCTTCAGCCTCCCAAGTTGCTGGGATTACAGGCATGCACCACCGCACCTGGAAGACTTTTTTTAAAAGCTCTTCCAGGTGATTCTTCCATGTAGCCAGGTGCTAACCACTGGATTAGAGAGTTCTCTATTCAAGTGCAATAATTTGCAAGCTAGGCAATCACACTAGTCATTATCATTTCAAGGCATTCAAATAAATAAAATTGCACAAAAAAATCAAGCTAGCATTTACCCACCTTCAGTCTTTTCAACTTCTTTAAACCTCTGGATAAATTTCAGCTTTCTTTCCTTGGTCTGAGCCCCCATGGGCTTTGAAAGATCCCGGAAAGTCTTGGGATTTGTCAAGTTCAACACCTAGAAGGCAGATGTACAGTTGGAGTTAACTCCCCCAACCCTCTTGTGCCCCAAGAGCCACGCTCTTTAGTTTTATGGTTCCCTTTATTGGTTTATTGTCATCTGGTCTGACCCTCCTCTGGTGATTAGCTGGCAAACTAGGGTTTTATAGCCCTGAAGCCAGTGATCCACAAAGACTTAATAGGGGAGAGATGAGAAATAAGAGGAGGGGAAGATTGAGTTCATACTGAATCTGTTCCAAGTTGACCCAAATCAGAACATGACCACCTATTACCAAAAAGAGACTTTCAAAAAGAATTCCTATTGTCTATAAGTCATTTGGCTTCTGCCCTCATGGAGTAATTTACTCAAGTAGTTCAGGGTCCCTGCTTAGAATCAAACTGATTTCACAGGAAGCTAGAAGCCATCTGTTTGGGGGGAGGAAATGAGAGGAACACTTTCATTTTTCTAAGGCCCACTCCCTCTGGGCAACAAAAACAGGTAACGCTTGCCTCTGCCCATGATGGTGGAGACATGAAGAGTTTCAGGGCCAGGTGTCCTACGAGACATTTCCTTTTAGCAGAAAGGTTCTCTGTGTTAATAGAATGCTGACTCTTCCGGGAGTTTGTGTTTCTTTTCAGGAGGACTTTTTCTTTATAACCCTCTCTTCTCACTAGCAGTGAGTCCCTGCAGCTCTACCAGGATTAGGGATGTCACCATCTCAAATGTCTGTGAAAGACAGGCCAGGGTGGGAGAGGGAAGCAGCGCCAACCCCAGCGAGTGATGGAGGAGTCATGTAGAAACCCAAGCTCAGCTTCAATTGATTTTACTGGTCAGAATTGATCAAAGTGGCCAGATCTCCTGATTTTTTGAAACATACTGGAAATTCAGATTTTTAGAACAAATTTCTCAATTTTTAGACACTGGTAAGTCATCAAAATTTTAAATATAGGATATGGGTTAAACAGAAAAGACTTATAAAATAACCACCAACTTGCAATGGGTGCATTAAAGCTGGGGTTTGTAAGTTTCCTATTTGAAAGATCTTGGCCTCTGATGGCCCATCATTATGATAAAAAGTAACATATGTCTTGTGAGACTATCTTTGCTGCATTCAATGTCTTAAGTGGGAATGAGACCTTACAGAAGACTGAGTCTCCCTCTTTCAAATCCTGAGCTCTGCCATTCAAGCATCCCAGGCAGGACTGGCCAGGCTGGTCTAAACCAATGGCCCACCATCTCCTGTCCATCACACACAGTCCAACACCTGGTGCTCCCATGACCAGAGCCTGGGTGGTCAGGACCCTGCTCCATGGCCTGGCTGCCCTTGCACAGACACATCTATCACTTTGGTCCAGCTATGTAGTTTTCTCCTCCCCCTTCTCTGCCTGCTGAGGTCCAGGGATGGAGGCCAAATTGATAAGTGGCCTGGTGTTGACATCAGCCTCCCCCATGACTACATATCTGAGTCCAGATCCCAGATCCTGAGTGAATCCCAGATGTCATCATCTCAATTACAGAAGTCAAGTTATGGGCAGAGTGGGTCTTTGTCTTTGTCTCTCCCCCTCTCCCCCATATGTTGGTCTGGGAAACAAATTCCATGGACCATCTCACCTGTAACTGTAGCATGCCGCCAGTGTTGGTACATGATGGTATTTCAGTAAATAGGCAGCATTTACCTTATTCTATGAGGGGCCCTCTGTGGCTCATGTTAGGCAATGATCATTCCACAAATGGATCTGGGACAGAATCCCACCTAAAGCCCAAAGGCTATCATAGTGTCAGGAGCACTCAGGTTTTAGGCCCAAATACCCAAGTTCAGGTAACTGAACCTCCCAGTGGAGGTTCTGTGTGCTGACTCTGGCTATTGGGGTAAGGAAACCTCAGAACACCTGTGTAGCATCCATGAGAATGCCTTACCTCTGAGGTGTAGTCAGCAAGGACCCAGGGGAATACTGGATACTGCATGTAGTCATTGTAGGTCCTCCCAGCCAGGGTGTTGAGGTACATGAGGTACTCAAAATTGCTGATGTCCCTTTTCTACCAGAAGAAACAAAGTAAGGATAAACCAAATATGTCTGATATCCTCTGGAGGCCATAGGCCTCTAGCCCTCAGCCTCAGCTGGAGACCCTGGCTCTATTAGTGAGGACAGGCAGCAGGTACCTGGGTAGATTCCTCCACATTTTGTGCCTCAGCCACCAACTTAACGTGGCACACACTGATTTCAATATGAACTGAAGCAAGTACATTCAGGAAACTACGTTGGCCAGAGAAAGAAAATACTGTTCAGCAATTCTAACCCAAAGACAAAGCATTCTTTTGTGTTAACTATCAGATGTGATTCTCAAAAGTTTATTAAAACATTAACACAAATGCTGTGGGTGGGACTCTCTGCCGACCCTTATACCATTAGAAAAATAAGCTGGGGGAATGTGGAAAGCATTTTGGATGTCAGTGACCAACAATTACTTTCTCATCACTTCATGATCTCCAGGACTGGCTCTCGTGGGATCCTTTCCTCACTGAGAAACCTGGGTTGAAGGTCAGCCCATCCAGGCCAGGAGCTATGCATATCTTCCCCAGAACAAGAAGTGACCCTTGTGTTCACCAACCTCTCCCAAATGTGTGTATATGTGTTTATCTTCAGGGAAGGGGAGTGTGCACACAGAGGCACCCACAGTATACATGTCTGTCTGTCTGTCTGTCTGTCTCTCTCTCTCTCTCTCTCTCTCTCACACACACACACACATAAACACTCCCCAAATGCTCAAGAATCACCTTCCATCACCCAACTCTTCTCAGGGAAAGATATGGGACATTTGGGTGAATTAAAGACACAAGCTCCTTTCTTAATTAATCTGCACATTCTCTCTTATCACTGGGGCTTGAGTTATTTTCTGATTTGCATTCCCACAGGATTTCCCTCCAGAGGAGCCACCATACCTGCCACCTCTGCAGCATCGTCCTGTCGAAGCTGGGGTATTTCCTGTGGGACAAAAAAATCATGGTGGTCACCAAATATTCCAAGGCATGCACATGAATGGGGAAAGGGGGTCTTTCAGCAACTTCAGAGGGCCAGGGCATTCAGGAAAGCCCAGGGCTTCCCAAAGCACATGGAAGCTCTCAGGCACTAGGACAGTGAGACCACTGTCCCACCCTACCGAAGGTTAGATTCTTGTAGTAACTGTCCCTCTCATAAGACTCCAGCACGTGCTGCTGCCTTAACTGAAGCTTTTGAAGACACTCTCCGGGCTTGCAGAAGAAGGTTCAGGGCCCTTCCTCCCAACCCACACTGGATTTCCCACAGCCACATCTCAGCCTCCCTTGGCCCCTATCCCATCTTTGGACATTGAATATAATATAGCTATGTGGTTTAAAAAATGCAAACACCATGGAAGACCATGAAATATAAGATGAATCTCCAAACCACTGCTTCTCTTAAGGAAGTATCCACAGTTAATGGCTTCTGGTATATCATCCCAAAAAGTCTCACTCGAATGCCTGCCTATATGCTTGCATTGTTTTATGTGTAATTGCTCATACCTGGAATCATACCACACCTACAATTCTCCTTGTTGCCTTACTTGCTCAACAACTCTCCTGGAGATCAGCTCATATTGCTCTACTGAGTTTGTTTCTATAGCCACAGGATACCATTGCACTGGATACCATTGCATGATCATAACTGACTGAACTGCCACCCTGCGGCTGGCTTTGTTCTCTGGTGTTTCCATGACCATCTTTGGACATAAATTTCTGGCACTTCTGTGAGTATATCCATGAGACAGATTTCTCATAAAGAAATATGAGGGTTTTCAATTTTACTATGTAATGCCAAATCATTCTCTTAAAGGCCGTACCAATTTATACTTCTACAATAAAGACATACAATTTGAACCAAGGAAATATTATTGTTGGCTGATCTGAAGGAAAGAGTACAAAATTATAGCAAAGTACAATGTTGGGAAGGGCGTGGGGAAGGAGCCCTCTCCACCTGAAATGTCCTTTTCATTCAGCAGGGATTTGCAGAATCCAGTTCCTCAGCTTCCACAGTGCTCTTTGTTTCCTTTTCCAACTGTTTTCCCCTACCTCTGTCTCCATGAGACACTCCTTCCACTCCCAAGACTGGGTCTCTGCTCAGTATGTTTCACCAAATCAAATCAAATCACACCTCTTTATTCTATCCATTCTCTCTGCCATAGTTCGTATAGATTCCCACAGACCCCATCCCCCTACACACTCCATGCATCATGCTAGGCCTGTCAGGACCCCACCCAGGCCCCAGTCTATACAAGCCTGGATGCCCAAGTGCCCCCAGAAGACCACAGCTCTTCATCTTTCCACTCCAGCTCCACCATCATATCATCTGTCTTGAGTTGCCCATCTGTCTGCATTCAATTCTGTTCTTGGCAAATTTTCCAAAATCAGAAAGTGACTTCAGGGCTGGAATTTCCCTCTTCCTCCCCAACATTAAAAACCATCTATTTGATCCTTTTCTTTTTCCAGGAAAGCAATAACCAGAATAACAAATAGAAGAAATAATACAGTCCAATTTAGGGTGCTAGTTGCAAAGCGGGGGAGGGGGGTGACATGTCAGAATCCAGGAAATGAGAACCCTTTAAGAAAAGATTCTAGAATTTTACCTGTGGTCATTTGTGATGTTGCCATCAGGTGGAATGCTGTGTGGAATAAAAAGGCATTTCCCATCCCGTTTCTCATATCATTGGCTGTGGATTACAAGGAAGAGCCACCATTTCTGGTACCATTTACCATTTGGTGCCAAGACACCTAAGCAAATGTGAGTCCTACTTTTTTAAAATTCTTTTTTTAAAAAAAATTATATTAATCTGAGAAAAACTAAAGAACTCCTGAAATGGTCCATGGGAATATCATAAATATCTGGTAAGTAATGAACAATATTTCTTTAAGAGGTGGTAAACTGCATTGTCCATCATTATCAGGTACATTTTAGATTAAACAAGATATCAGAGAGGGCTCTTGGCTTTCTAAGCCCCCCTGAGTTTTGAGGGAATCAGCGCAGCAAAGAGTTCTGGATTTGGAGTTAGGAAAACCTGGATCCAAATTGAACCTCTACCAATTGACTGGTGGACCTTGGACAAGATACCAACCCTCTCTGAGCTGCTGTAATCTCATCCTTCCAGCATGCTGACCACACACAAGTATGATAGTGGGTCTAGAGAAGACTAGTACAGGTTCGGGCACAGAGCTTCCTCAATAGTTGATATTCTGGCAGATTTTTCAAGATTGAGGGATATTCTTTTCTACTCTGGGAGAAAGAAGAATGTGATGGCAAGAATATGGGCCTGTTTCTGGTCAACACCTGCTTGGTTCTGCCAAGACTTTTCTGGGTGATCTTGGAATAACTGCAACCTATGAATCAGATCTTCTGCTTTGTCAACCTGGTAGGCACCATGTGAAAGGCGTTTCCAGGGTTTGCTGGGAGTCTGTTCTGAGTTATAGGACAAGCATCTGGGCCCTTGGGCAACTTGGAGTCAAGTTTAAAAGAACAAAAGAACTCAAAGAAAGCCAGTGAGACTAGGGAAGCTATTCTGCCTAGCCTGAGGTGCCAGGCCTGGGCTTCACAGAGGACATCCTGTTAACCCCTCTACCTGCTTCTCATCTCCAGACATCTGTCCATCCTCTGCTGGATAGCTTCCCAACATGAGAAGACAATCTCCAAATCAGAACTTCATGGTTTCTCGGTAGATAGATCAGTTCAAATTCTTATTCTGAGGGATGATTTTGACCCATTTGGCTTTGTGGGTGATCATATCTATGACCTTCATGTCTGAGAAGTGCTTTAGAAATAAGCACTGCTGCCAGGTGGCCTTGGGGCCTTTCTGACATCCAGCACCATAGTGTTGGTGCCCTTGGCTGGTCTCATGGTTGTGTTTTGACTGCTTCCTTGGAGCAGCTCCACCTAACCAACACCTTCCACGGTCCCTGGAAGCCAGGCTTCTGGAATGGATGGCAATGAGAAGTGAGCCAAAGGCCCATCCCCCAGACTCTCATCTTCCCTAGTGTAGCTGGCAGCAGCCTATAGTTGGGCCTTGAGAGGCAGCAGATTAGTTCCCAGACCAAATGGCCTTTACCAAGGGACTTGTCTGAGGCTGTACCCTCCCGACCCATGAGGGATGCTGGGGGTCTCTTCTACTTCTCCCCATTATCTCTGCAACTAGGAATCTAGGTCTAGCCCAACCTGGAAAACATCCAAGGAAGGCCCACAGATAAACCTGGGCTTCTGAGCTAAAACAGACAATTCTCCATGTCCCTCTTCCTCTCCACATTTGTTACCTATTTGAAAAACAGTTATGAGGATGTGGTGGAATGGATTAGTGAGTGTCGGAGGGACATGATTCCTAAGCTAAGAGGTGTTCAGAAAACACAAACCACAACGAGAAGAAATGTCATTCATCTTGTGAAACTGGAAATGCATGTCTGCTAGTGGGTTTGGGCTAGGATGGAGAAACCTAATGAAATTGCCATTATTTTCATTTACTATGAGGAAATAGGTTGAGGGTGAGGAAATAGTATACAGACCAGGGAAATTATTTATTGATGCCTACCCAAAGGTCCAGCAGAGCAGATACCTGTGAATGACACACTGAGCTGCTCACAGTTCCTGCTAGGACCAGATTTGACCAAGGGCCCTGACTCTGAAGACCAAGATCTTTTCTTAGAAGGGGGAAAAAAACAAAACACAAAAGAAAGAAAGAAACAAGCAAAATAATAAAAACACACATAAAAAAAATCTTAGTTTTGACTGCATTAAAAATCAGCTACCTGAAAATGACAGTAATTGGCATATATTTGTTGATATTCAGTAAAAAAATGAGCATTAGTGAATTTACCAAATTGTTTTTGCATGATGCTGTATATGTATTAATCAGTCAAGTGTTTGAATAACATAAAGTTACATCTAGCTGCTAAAATTACAAGTATTTTTAATTTTTATAAGGGCTTACATATCTGTTTAACAACATATTTATCTTCTTATGTATTATTTCTCCTTTAAAATATTAACTTTAATTTTGCTGATTTGAGATTTATGATTTTCATGCTGATTATTTTCTAATTTGAATTATACATTTTATGTATATTACAATTAGAAATACACTGGGCATAGAATTTTGACTAATTTTTAATTTTCTAGATATCTCTATTTGATAATTCAACAACTGTATGAATTAAGTGATTTATTTTATTCTGGGACTAAAAATATAAAATAGTGTTGCTCATACATTCAAAGTTTTTATAGTTGTCTTTCTTATTTAATTTTTTTTTAATATTACTAAATTAAAGTTATTCTATTTTGCTTTTTTTTTTTTTTTTTGTACTTTCCAAAAGTTTTATTGCCTGGATTAATTTTGGATTTAAAATTATTTATTTTCTAATTATTTTATTTCTTTTCTTGTTGGATCTTGTTAGATCTTGTTAGATCATGTCTGATCTAAAACAGACACTTCTCCATGTGGAGAAAATTAGAGCATTTTTTAGATTCTATTTCTATATATGCAATTTCTAATTTTTCTAAAATGTTATTTTATTATCTGCCTAATAACACTGATAGTTCACTTGTTTTGTTGATTTTCTCAATTACTATAAATTTAACCTTAGAGGAAAAAATGGAAAAAAAGAGTATAAATTCACAAATGTATTCACTGCAGTTTCATTCATGATAGTGGCACTTTGAAAGCAATAAGAAAATTCAAATGCAAAGAGAAACTGGGAGAAGTAATTAAATTCAAGTAAATGAACATATAAAGGACAGCCCTTCCAAAATCAAAGAGCAGGAAAAAGAAAAAAAAAATATGTGGTCAAATCAGAAGGAAGTCTGGTGATGTTTTGCAGCTGAGTGCTATTACTTGTCCTTTAAAAGGGACCTTTGCAGCTTTGCCCTCTGATTAATGTCCACCTTAGACAGGTGGCATGGAACTCTTCTTTGTCCCAAACCTTAATCGTCTCCAACCTTCTTGCTGTGTGAACCAGGAGGAAAAGGCCAATTTCAGAAATCACAGGGATCTGAGGCCCAGGGCTCACTCTGCGTGGGGAAGAAACCAGCCCTGCCTGACCTCCTTACAGGAAGTTTGAGTGTCCTGGAGCCCCTTTCAGCCTTGTGTCCTTTCATTTTCTAGGCTGGACTCAGGATTATGCTAATTAACTTCAGGTCCAACTGCCTTGTTGCCTGGCGACAAAGTTTTACCCTAGAGGAGTAAGAACTGGGACAAACAAGATAAGTTTTTGTTGGTGGTGTCCCTGCATTTATTGATTTGCTTTAACTTTGCCAAACAACAGCTACTTCAAACTCTGCTTTTTTTTTTTCCTCTCTCCTCCATTGAGTAAGCAACTTTGGAAATGCCTGTTTTCCTGGCGTGCCTTATTTACAAACCCCAGACACCAGCTCATGCATTATTAAGGAGAGAAGGCAGCCTGCCCTGAGCCTGGCCAGGAAGGACAGCTAGCAGGGGACACAGTCGGGTGTTCTCAGGTGAGTGGGGCCTGGGCAAGCTTGGGGCAGGAGGAGTGCAAATCAGTGAGGCATTGGAGGTCACACTTGATTCTTCTTCCAAAATATGGGTCTCTGTGAACATTTTTGTTGCCCCACAAGCAGGTACAGGCCAATGTTTGAATTGCTATGCTTCATGATTTTCCTGTTATTTTCTTTCTAATTTAAATTATACATTTTAACTTATAGTCTAATTAGAAATATACTGGGCATAGATTTTTGAGTCTATGTCTTTATTTGAAAATGCACTTAACTTCATTTACTGTGTAAATGAAGGTCTCTAAGGAAACTGAAATGTGATGCTCATTCATTCAGAAAACCTGAGCCTGTTAGGTAACTTCAGCAGACCTTGCCTGATTGCTGCTAACTGCAGTGGGGTTTGGAGAGCCATCTGTCTTTTGAGAAGTCTGGTAGGGAACTCCTGCAAGGCATCCGGAATACTGGAACCCTAAAAAGTGGTTAAGTCCTGTGCTGAGCTAGTCCTTGAAAAGAGGCCTTCTTCATGGGCCACTGCGGAGTACACTCAAGTCCCCATTTCCATGACAGGTGTTGTGGGAAAAAGGCAGGTGGCCCCCTGCTTAGAGTCTTTGTGACTTCAGACAAATTGCTTGGACTCTCTGAGCCTCAGTTGCTATGTCTGTCTAGCAGACATGAAAATCAACATATCAGGCGGCTATAAGAACCACTTATACTGTCCATAACATGCCTAGCTTAGAGTGGGTGGCCAATATAATTCACACAGTCTGGAGGCAGAAACCCAATTTCAGTGTGTTTTACTTTGAAAAGGGTCTGGCACAAGGCAGGTTCTCAATATATTTATTAACTGTATGACTATCAGGTGAACCAAGTACAAAATAGTGGCTCCTATGCCACAAAATGCAGACTCAAGAGGGTTAAGACTGTACAAAGAAAGACACTCCTGTAGAGAGGGGCAGAACTGTGACTGGCCTTGAAGCTGGGTGACTCACATGCCATCTGGGTTTAAGCCTTAATCTCAAGGGGACAAGGGAGTTGCTGAGGCAGCCACTGACCACCCTATAGAGTGCCTAGCTGCCCATGGTGGTCCTTATCTCACTGGTCCTAACCTCCCCTCTCACCTATGTTCTTGCCAGCAGCCAGTTAAACCTTCTAGACATTCCTCTGCTTACCCCTAAGCAAAGATCGGCCTCATACAGCCTTGGCCTGCTCTCTGCCCTCTTCTTCCTCCCTCCTCTCCTCCATGCTCCATCTGCCCTGACATCTCCTTTTCCTTTGATCCCAGGCGCCTCTCTCCCTCAGGGTTTTTGTCTTTGGGATGTCTCTTCCTAGGCTGTCTTCCCCAAATGTCCCCATGTGGCTTCTCCTTAGCCTGAATGCCACAGAGAAGGCTTCCCCAAACCCCAAACAACACACATGAAATTAGTCACACCCTACACACCCTATCTATGTTCCTGATTTCAGTACCCTCTGTCACAGGCTTCTATTATTTCCAGAGTACTTGCACCAGTGGAAATACTCCTTGTTTTGTTTTGTTTTTGCTTGATTTGCTTTCTCCTCAAGTGGAAATTTCACAAAAAATACAATAGCATCTGCCTTTTTCACTGTCTGTCTCATGACGCGATCTGTAGGATGATTCACATAAAAATAGTATGAATGAATGAATGAATGAGTAGCTTGAACTGCAGTGAGCTCTAGAGATTAAAAATAAAGGAATGACTGCATCTATAAATTGCTATTGCTATGGTTCTTTTCTCTGATTATTGAAACATTGTTATTGATTTGTGTTTAAAAAGTTGCAAAGACTTTGTATTTGGAAACTAGCAAGGATTGCTCCCCAAGTCTAATCTGTGATTACTGACCAGTAGGGAGTGCCTCAGGGCAGTTAATTTGAAGGAGGTGATAGATAATGGTGCTGCTAGAAGAGTCTCAGCAGTCCTGATCATGGTACAGGCAGAGGCAGTTGGAGACAGGTTGCCAATTGTTGAGTACTCACCATACACTGTCACTTAACACATGTTCATCACCTCATTTACTCTCTACAAAAACCTGCAATTTACTGTTCCATTTCCAGATCAAGAAACTGAGCTGAGAGACATTACACAATCAAAACCAGGCTGGCAATAACGTGGAGTGGAGCCTTGTTCCATCTGCCTCAAGGCTCCTGATGTCCCTGCTGCCCACGTCCCTGGTCTTCCCCTGAACACTTGCACACACGGCAGGGAAGGGACAGACCAAATGGGTAAGATGGGTGACTATATTTACAAGAGTTTGAAGAGCTATGCTGTCCTAAACAAAATTGTTTTTCACATGATTCCTGGCAACAGGTGTTGTCTGCCAAAAGCTACCAGGAAAGGGATTTCTCTTACTGAAGATAGTGTTGAATACTCAGTAATGATTTCAAACCAGCCTGATAAAGATCTGAGGAGGAAAGGGAGATCTGAATAGAAATTAAAGACTTAGAAGTTACAGCATTGCCTGAAAGACAGGTGTGTTCTGTACAATGAGCCCCAAATTACCCTTTTGCACCTGAAAGCAGCTCTTTTATTTTTTGTGCATTACATAGACATTAAAATTTGTTTTTTTTATATATATATATAACAGTGGAGTGTCTTTTGACATATTATATATACATGGAGTATATATAATTCTTATTAGAATTATATATAATTCTTATTCTAATTAGAATCCCATTCTTGTGGTTGAACATGATGTAGAGTTACACTGGTGGTATATTCATACATGAACATAGGAAAGTTCTGTCTGCCTCATTCTACTGTGTTTCCTATTCTCATTCCCCTCCCTTCCCTTCATTCCCCTTTGTCTAGTCTAATGAACTTCTATTCTCCTCCCATCCCCAACTTGTTGTATGTTAGCATCCACATATCAGAGAGAACATTTGACCTTTGGTTTGGGGGGATTAGCTTATTTTTCTTAGCAAGGTAGTCTCCAGATCCATACATTTACCATATGTCATAAAGTCATTCTTTTTTTATGGCTGAGTAATATTTGGAAAGGCAGCTCTTTAAAATGACGACTTTTCATGCTTTTGATTCACTGTGGGTTTCCAGTGTCATGGAGGGCTTGCTGGCTCTGAGAGACCATCTCCAGAGGGAAATGAGAATGGTATCCAAGACTGCCAGCCCTTACCTACTCCTTTTTTTGCTTGGAGTCACTTGTTGTGTGCCATTGACAGCAGAGTTCCAAACATAACCAGATCACAGATGGCTCAGGATAGCACACAGTACCTCAGACAACAGCACTAAAACTCAACAGTTTTAAGTTTCCATTTAATATTTATTCCATTCTATGACTACACAGCAATTAATTAAGAATTATCAATTGTTAGATATTTGGATTGTTTTCTTTATTTCTTTTTTATTACTTTATACAGGACTACCATAAACATTTTTATTGAAACTTTTGTTCTAATTTTCTGAAGACAGAATCTTAAAAGAAGTTCCATACTTTCTAGGAAGCCTGGGTGCATCTTTCCCTAATCTGCCTGGCTGTAGTTGGTGGGGGCACCTCTCAGACTTCCCTTCATCCGCAACTGTCCAAGGCAAATCAGAGTTCCAAGTAAGAACCCTCACTTCCACGGCCATCCCTCTACCAAAGCTCCTCTGTATTGAGCACTTCCCATGGCCCAAGTTTTTAATCCCATGGAATCCTCCCATTACTATGGCATACCTAAGGAGACGAAGATTCAGAGAACATCAGTGACTTGCCCAAAGCCACTTTAGGAGGAAGTGGAAGCCAACATTGGATCTCTTGCTTGTCCACCTCCAGACCCGAAGCCCTGAACATATGTGGTCCCTTCTTGGTTTGGTCTAGGGAATATTTCCTCAGGTTTCCCTATTGGACCCAAATATGCTTAATATTTTAGAATCTCTGTTACACTATATGCACACACACACACACACACACATACACACACACACCTAATTTTAATAAGATAACATTATTACATGTGACTTCACAGAATTCATGCTGTGAAAGGAAATGGCATTGCACGTCTAAGTATAGGTGTGAACATGTGTTTGAGTGAAATATGTATTTGTAAATTTTTTTTCAGGTGAGGACTAGATTTCATATCCATTGCAGAGAGTTGGGAAACTATATAGACATGAAAGAAAGTAACCCCTCAAAGCCCAAACCCAATATCATAATCTCAGAAAGCATCTGTGCTAATATTTGCATGCATTGTTTATGTGTGTGTGTATGTGTTTAGGGTAGAGCCCAAGGCCTTGTTCATGTTAGTTTAGGCAAGTGCCCCACTACTGTGTCATACCCCCAACCCCTTCATGTTTATTCTTCCACTCATCTATCTTCTGTATATATGCATGCTTATGAGAACACTGGGCTCGTACAGATATTTAATTTTTTTTATAACATTATTACATAAACATCTTGATATTTTGCATTTTTGGGAAATAGCATCTTTGGTTTAGCTTCTGTTTAATATTTATTCCCTTCTATGACTATGCAGTAATTATTTAAGAATTATCTATTGTTAGGTATTTGGATTTTTTTTTTTTTTTTACTATTTTGAGACTACCATAAATATAGTTTTACTGAAACGTTTGTTTTCATTTTCTGAAGAGAGATTCTTAGAAGCAGTTCCACATTTTCTAAATAGCCTGGGCACATCTCTTAGGTTCTCAGCCCTGCCTGCTTGCTTCATCCTATCCCTTTTCCTTGATCCTCATCCTCTCTATCTCTGAATGCTTTTCCTTCTCTTACCCCAATTAAGACAGTTCCAATTTTGATGCTATGAAGCCCCATTCTAGCACACTCTTTCTCACAGCTGCACAATTCACCATGACATCATAGGCATCTATTTGGAAAGCATTCCTGTATCCAAGGGTGCGACATTCAGGGCTGGTTATATACTCAGTGATCAACAAATATTTGGTGCTCAAGTAACTACCTGAGTTTTCTCCTGGAAACCTCTCTTTTAAAAAATATTCTTCATGTTCTAGAATTTTTTTTTAAATAGGTAGGAAACAATGGATTAAGTGGATGACACTTCAGGATCAGGTGATTCCAAGGTGCAGAAACAGTGCACAAACCACAGGACATGTGAGGACAACACCCTGCAACAAGATGTGAGGGCCCTGTGCACATTGAAGGAGCTGTGTGTCCACCTGTCCTCCAGGATAAAAGGAAGCCTGCCCCAATGGGGGTGGGTGTGTCATAGTGTTGGAGGACCCTGAGTTGCAGATGGGGTTCTTCCCAGTTAGAATCCTAGGGTCCTGGCTCCACTGTTGGTCCTGTTCATGCTATGCTCCCCACTTCTTGCACAGTCACAACCAAAGTCTCCAAAGCTCTCTCATTTGGTCTCACCCAACACTTAGGAAGTGGTCACTTTTATTTTCTTATTGGTAGAAGTAGAAGCTATTGGTCAGTGAGGCACAGGAGACTGACTCAAATAGTGAGTGGGGAGACAGGGGCCAACCCATCTGGGTCTTCCCTTCTCTCATATAGCTTCTCTGAGCCCCAGTTTTCTTGTCTGCAAGGGGAGAGTTGGCTGTGAGAAGGAAATGAAATTCTGTCTTGGCAAGAACATGGCTTCTAACATATTGGTTAAAATGGAGTCAACAATCACCTCTTGAGGTTTAAAGGTTCCCTGTCTGCTGGGGATCCTGAGGTCTTTGCTTGTGCTAAGGTTGGTTTTTGTGAACATGTGGTTGATGAACAAGGCATTTCTAGTCTGTTAAACTAATAATCTTAATATTTTATTTTAATTGTAAGGCACCTATTCCCTTTTGTTCCTTTAACAAATCCAATTAAAACAGAGTACATTCAGAATTACAAAATAGGTGCTATTAAACCAATAAGAAATCATAATCTTTTGTTATGGGGCCATATGACCCCTTGGGAACTTTTGCTCCAAATAAAAGTTGAATTCTTATTATCCACCAGGGGAAAGGCGGGCAGTTTGACAGATAGCAGCTTCCCAAGCAGCACATGTGCAGTCACACTGGTGCTGGAGAGAGAAGTAAATAATATTAGGGGTGGGCAAAGCTGTAAGTGTGTAATGTCCCAGTAAGATACTTAGAGCTGCATTGATCAAATTAACCAGATGATTGCCAAATGAAATGAACAGGATCGTTTGCATGCAGACTCTGTTTGTTGCTGTGTAGGCATGGGGCAGGCGGGAGCTCCAACACAATAGGAAGAAGGTTCCCTCCAGAAGTTGTGGGGTAAAGCAGCTGTGTGAGCTTGAACAGACCACAACCATCCCATTCCCAGCGCCCTAACTTATAGAACAGTCCTGCCTCAGGGGAGAGTTGTGACGATGGAATAAATGACAAAGGGGAGGTGGCTTGGTAAAGAAAAGGGTACTTTGCACCTCTGAGAGCTGATTCAACCATGTGTGTGGCCTGGGAGAGGGATAGATAGCATCAACTGACAGAGTCATGCAAACAGCCTGCTGCTGGGAAGAGTGGAGGTGCATCTTACATGGGGTTACATTTTAAAGTGAGTTCATGTGGGAAAGAGCAGCCAGCTACCTTCTAGGGCCAAGGGCTTCTTTGGTGGTTCCTGGGGAATGAAAATAGGGAATGTTCCCAGACAGTGCTGGGGGGAAAACTTGCATTCACACTCTTGATTCACGCTCAGTGTGGAAAAATGTGCCTACTATGTTGGCCCCATGGGAACTGGAGGGACTGAAGAATAACAAATGCCTATCTCCATCATCACCTACCTGGGGACAACATGCCTGTCAGCGAACTGGCTTATGGCCTTATGTGTGCCCTTTAAACTGTTTCTCTCCTTTCTCTCTCTCTCTCTCTCTCTCTCTCTCTCTCTCTCTCTCTCTCTCTCTCTCTGTCAATTGCCAAGATCTTAGTTAAATGATTCCATTAATGCTATTAAGGGATCATTAAAATTCATACTACTCCTGCATATTTAGATATGTACAAACATAGACCTATCTATGAAAATGAGCATCCTGGGTATTGACCCCTGGGCAGTGGAGTTAGCAGGAAATGGGCCAAGCAGAAATGATGTCTTCAAGAACTCCTATTTGTGGTCTTTTTAAAGGTTAGTGAGAAATCTGCATCATTGACCCATGGCAGGGACTTGGGCCCTGCATTGCATCTCTTTTACTTCAGTCTCTGTCAAGTGGCCAGCTGTTTCCACCTGAGAGGTCACATTCCCCTTCAGGCAGCCAGACTGTGAATACTGCTGCAGTCACCATGCCATGCCATGCCATGTTAGAATGAACTTGACCACTCAGAGTCCAGGAATTCCAAAACCCTTGGGTTTCAATGTCAGAGAGCCCATTAGCAAGAACACACCTTCTTGCGGGATGGGAGTGGGGTGGCCTTACTGTCCTGTTGCAGAAGCATGGGTACGGCTTTCAGCCTTGGGAGTGCCAGAATTCCAGAATGACTTCCTGTCTTTGAAGTCAGTGGGAGAAGCATTGTGCCCCCCAAGGATGAGGCAACTGCAACAGAAGGAAGAAGACAGAGAGGAGACAGAGTGTGGTGAAAGATGGCATAGGCGATCAAATTAGGTATCAAATTAGATAATTGCTCTGGAGATTGGGGATGCATGAAGGGTCCAGTGGCCTGTTTGCAGCATTGACTTTGTCACATCTCACTGAGTGATGGTTAGTGGCTCTTGGCACTTGGTAATATTGCTAAAATAGACATGAGAAAATCCTCAAACCATGGAGTGCCTGTGAGACTCCAACCCCTGCAGTCTGCATCTCTCTCCTGCGCATAGTTTCTCCATTAACTTTGCTGAGAATTCAGTAGATCCTCACAGTAATCTTATGCCTTTAGTCTGTCCTCTTTTTAATAATCTGCCCTGCCCGCAGGATAGGAGGAGTCAACTTAACACAGGTGGGTCCAGTTAGAAGAAAAAAAAGTAAAGCACTTCATGGACTCCAGGTAACACCACAAATCAAAGACTTATCACACAGTTCCTGGCCCAGAAGGGGTGTTGAACAGATGGGAATTCTTTCTCCCAGAACAAACTACACCTAAGTCAAAAATTAGTGCTGATTTTAGAAGCTTGGCCATAGGTTCCAGATGCATTTACTCCACAGATTAGATCCATTTCCAGGTCTCCACCTCCCAATGACTCCCACATGAATCTACAGCCCCATCTCTCTTTAGAGTGAGCCGACTTGTTCTGGGAAAGGGCAGAGGGCATTGGGGATTGATTTGAAGCCATGTGGGGAGTCATAGCTGGCCTGTTACATGCCCAGGAAATGTGAGGGTCAAGGGAGAGAACAAACACAATTACAGATGGTCTTCAAGATTGCTGAGCTTCCAATTTCTCAACTTTGGGTTAGTATGAAAGTGAGACACATTCAGTAGAAACTGCACTTGGAAGTTTGAATGTGCATCTTTTCCCAGGCTTGTGATATGGAATACAATCCTCTCTCCAACACTGGTAGCTACAGAGAGCCACAACTCCCAATCAGCCACAGGGGATGACAACTACCCTCTACAGGGGGCTGCACAACTAGGCAAGGGTGTCAGATAGATTAGGTGCATTAAATGCATCTTTAACTTAGAATATTTTCAACTGATGATGGGTTTTTCAGATTATGACTCAGTGGTAAATTGAGAAGCTTCTGTTCTTTTAAATGGATAAATTGTTGAAGGAAGTTTGTATCATTTCCTCTGAAGAGAGAGCCCATAAGCAAAAGGTATTTCTCATCCACATAGCATGAAGCTTCTTATGAAGTTAATTCCAAATACTGACTGTGAAAAAGTGGTGACTTTGAGGGTTCCATTCTATTATGTGTCTATCCTGTTTCTCCAAGTATCAAAGAGTAAAATAATTATTATGAGATCATGTTAGCAAGATATTTAGATATATCAGATACACAGAAACAAAGTCAGTCTTGCTTAAAACTGTAGTCAAAGATATGTTGGTATGAATCACCAATTCAAGTATCATTGTGATAAGGATCTTTCATCTGAAAATGCTTGCAAATGTTTTGATGGTGTTAAAATATAGATTGCCATTATGTTTTTAATTTTGATATCTACAGGGTGTCCTACCATGCTGTTTGATTCACAAGGACTAGATAGAAAAATTAATTAGAAGTTAAAATAAAACCAACTGGACTTTTTTTTTCCAAAGGAAAAATGTCAGTTGAAGAGAACAAAAAGATACCATATACTTAGAATCCCACATATTTGGACTTCTAAGCTGATCATGTGTAACAAAGTTTATTATTCATTCCTACATCTCTCCCTCCCTCCCTCCATCCATTCCTCCCTCCCTCCCTCTATCTATCCATCTGTTTGTATATTGATTTATATCTTTTTTTCTTTCTGTAATTGCTAGCTTCCTTTGTGTGGATTGTTCCCACTGTAATATCTGAAGACTTCTATGAATTGATGAGAATAGGTCATCTAATCAGTTTCAGTCTTCTCAAAGGTTCAAAGTTTTACAACAAAACTTTCTCTCCCACTCAGTGGGTGGGCAAGATGCTGGCCTTATGGAGATGAATGACAATGGGAGGTCCCTTAGTTCCTACCAGTACTGAAATGAGGTGCCAGCAGCTTCAGGGGTCAGAATGGACGGAGCCATTCGACACACCCTGCCCTCCATAACCAAGGATTCCAGACAGGATAGAGTGTTCCTGAGAATCATGGAGTGGGTAGGAGCTCATTATGCTCCTATCTGTCCTGGGGCTGCCTGGGGGCCAGGCTCAGGAGGGCGGAGGTAAAGTCCACTAGCCTATACAGCCCACTGCTTTGCCTTGAGGAGATTAATAGGCAGGCTCAGAGCCAAAGGGCCCACTGGAAAGAGGCTCCTTAATGATCCATTCCTCTGTGGCCATCATTAATCAGACCCTAGAGGGCTTCTTCTCATGGTGTGGGTGGGCTGAGGGAGCAGGCTCAACAGGGCCCAATTGACTGGATTATCCCATCTACTGGAAACATCTCTCCCAGTCCAGAAACCCTTTAACCCATGCTTGAATTTTATCTTAAATAGAAGAAAACCTAATGGTAGCCCAAGTTGTGAGTACTCAGGGGAATCTGGTGCCTAGAACCAGTGACAATCTAGATTTTAGTTATTTACTTAAAGATCTAATCTGTTGATTGTTTTCCTGTGTTCTTCCAAGGCTCAATATTCAGTAGGCACTCAACATACTAATCTCAATGAGTAACAAATGAATGAAAGCAGGAATAAGCATGAAGACTGGTTAAATCAATCCCAAGGGACTAATAAGGAGCCTAGACAAAGGAAATTGTTTACTTCTTGTCCAGGCCCATGGGATAGAGCTGCCAAGTAAAATATAGGCCTATGTTGGATTTGGAACATATATACTGGAAACTCTCTGTTGTTTATCTGAAGCTCAAGGTTAACTGAGGGTCTTCTAATTTTATTTGCTAAATATGGCAACTCTATCCAAGAGAAGAAGTCATTGATAAATGTAAGATCAGAACATAGCCTTCCCAGATCTCAATTCATCTTTTTCAATGAAGTTTTTAACTCAAGTGCAGAAACTTTTTCTGACATGCCACCTTGTGAACAGCTATCCCCTGTGGTATGCACATCAGATCCCTTGTACTCACAGCAGTGCCCAGGTGTTGCACATCTGTATGCTCCTTAAGGGGTAGAACAGGGCTGTTGGGGCATAAAAGAGTCACTGCCTTCTAACCCAGGCTGGGCAAGTAGCCACAGAGGAAGTAACAAATAAATTATTTAAGTTTTAAAAACTTGAATAACTAAGTTTTTCAAAAATAGTTTTATAATTTTTAGTTTTAACAAAAGTCCCTTTTGTGTACAATTCTCTGAGCTTTTAACATATGTACAGATTCATATAACCATCACCATAGTCAGGGTCCAGGCAGTTCCACTACCCCAGAAAACTCACTGCTGTTCCCTGCCACCACCACCACTGCTAGTCCCTACAAACATGGGTCGATTTTCTCCATCTATAGCGATGGCTTTTACAAAATGTCCCATAATAGAATAATGTATTATGTAGACTTTTGAGATTGGCTTATTCTATGCAGCAAAAGGCTTTTATGACTCATCCACGCTGTTGCATGTCTGAATAGATTTATCCCTTTTTATAAATATTGCTTTGTATTGTTTAATATACCTTAATTTTTAATCAATGCATAGTAATCGTACATATTTCTGTGGGAGTACGTCACTCCAACATGTGCATTGATGTACAATGATTTGATCAGGAGAACTGTGCTCAGTAGTATACCGGCATAAAGAATCCATTCACAGGACATTTGATTTTGTTTTGTTTTTCTGGAAACTATGAATAGAGAAGCTGTAACCACATGTGAAAAGATCTCTGTGTGAACATAAATTTTTATTTTTCAAGGCTAAAAACCTAGCAGGAGGGAATGAAGGGTCATATGTCAAGTATAAGGTTAATTTTATAAGAATTGGCCCAACTGTTTTTTGAGGGACTATACCATTTTGCTTTCCCATTGCAATGTCCAGGCACTCTAGTTGTTATCCATCCTTTCAAAATCTTTGTGATGTTGGTTGTTATGCTTGTTTTGCTTTTAGACACTCTAATAGTTGTATAGTGGTGCCTCATTATGATATTAATTGTCATGTCTCAAATGGCTAATGATGTTGAACAACCTTTGGTGGGCTTATTTGGCAGCAATATAACTTCTGTGGTGAAATGTGCCTTTATATCTCTTGCACATTTAAAAAACATTTTTCCTTACTGTTGTATTTGAGAGCTCTTTATAGATTCTGGTACTGGTCTTTAGTTGGATAAGTGATTTGCAAATATTTTCTTCCAGCCTGTAGTTAATCTTTTCATTCTCAACAGTTTTTTCCCCAAAGTTTTTACATTTTGTTCAAGTTCAATTTATGATGTTTTATGAATTGTACTTTGCCTAACTCAAGTTCATAAAGATTTTATCCTTCATTTTCTTTTACAAGTTTTATACAATGATCCAATTTGAGTTAATCTGAGTAAATTTCATTAGGTTGAGGTTTATTTATTTATTTGCATATAAATAACTAATGATCTAAGATTAATTTTTGAAAAGTTTCTTGTTTCTCCTTGAACTCTTGTCAAAAATCAATTGCTATGTTTTCTATATCTGTGTGAATCTATTTCTGGACTCTCTTTTCTATTCCGTTTGTCTATGTGCCTATCCTTCCACCGGTGCCACATGTTGTGATTACCTGGCAATATTTTAAATTGAGATGCTTGAGTCCTCCAATTCATTCTTGTTTTTCCAAATTGTTTTTGATTTCCACTTTCTTTTCCTTTCAACCTAAATTTTAGAATTAATTCATTCACATATATAAACAATCTTGCTGAAATTTGATTGGAATCACATGGTTCTTTAGGGCCTATTGGGGGAGAACTGGCAACTCAAAAGTGTATTGAGTCTTCTAATTCATGAACATGTATGTTTTTCCACTTCTTTCAATTTTTGCCTTCTTACATCAGTATTTTATAATTTTCTTCATAGAAATTCTGGACATTTTGTTATCTCTGTGAAATATATAAGAATGTTAGTTTTGGTGCATCATTATTTTGCAAATTTTAGTTTCTAATTGTTAATTGATAGCATATGGAAATACAATGGGGGTTTTATATGTTACTCTTGTTTCTTGCAAGCTGGCTAATCTCACTTATTAATTATGAAAATGTTCTTAAAATTCCATGAAATTCTTCATTTTTTCTGTGGTGTGTGTGTGTCTGTATTCCCTTCATTTATTTTTATTCAGTTATTATACTCTATATTTCCAATATAACATTAAGTAGGTAAAATTATAATATATATTTTTTTGACTTGTTTCCATACTTAAAAGGGAAAGCATTCAGTACTTTGTCACAGTGGGTTTTGTTACTATTGTTGTTGACATTTTGTAGCTGCCCATGTCAGGTTAAGGAATAATGTTTTTGTTACTGGATTGGGGAGAATTTTTGTCTTGATTACATGTGAAATTTGCCGATTTTTCCTGCATCAATTGATATGAACATGTGTTCTTTCTTTTTAATCTGTTAATATGGGGTATCCTATTGACTGATTTCCCAATATTCAGTCCATCTTATGCTCTCTCTTGATTGTCACTTATTATTCTTTGTATATTTTGCTGGATTCAGTTTGCTAATAGTGTGTGAATTTTTGTGTCTATGCTCATGAGGGATATTGGTTTGTAGTTTTCTTCATGTTTCCTTGTGTGATTTTAGGCCAGGGTAATGCTGGCCCCAGAAAATAAGTTGGTGGTTATTACCTCTTCTATTTTCTGAAAGATCATGTAAATTTGATGTTATTTTGAAATGAACTGAATGTTTGTTTTCCCCCCAAAGTTATATGTTGAATCCTCAATCCTGATGTAATGGTATTAGAAGGTGGGGCACTGGGTAGGGGATTACACCATGAGGCTATGTAGAGCTTTTAGTGCCCTTATAATAGTGATCCCAGAGAATTCACTTGCCCTCTTTCCACCACGTAAAGCACACAGCAAGAAATGGTCACTGATGAAGCAGATATTGTGACCTCACCAGATGACACATCTACCAGCCTTTTGATCTTGGACTGCCTAGCTTCCAAAACTGCAAAATATCTTTCTACCGCTTATAAGCAACCCAGGCTGTGGTACTTTATTATAGCAGCCTAAACTGACTAAGAAGTCTTCCTTAAATGTTTGTAAAATTTAACAATGAACCACTGGGGCCTGGACTTTTCTGTTTTGAAAGTTGTTTTTTTTTAATTCAATTTCTTTAATCATTAAAGGTCTATTTGGGTTGGTCTAGTTCTTCAAAAATGAGATTTATTAGTTTGTGGTCTATCTCATTGAAGATTATTGTTGGGGATGCATTGTTCCTACTATTGCCTTATAATCCTGGTAATATCTATGAGTTTTAGTTACTCCTCTTTTGGAATTCAGGATATTCGTAACTTGGGTCTTCCCTCTTTTTTCATTCTCAGTCTAGCTAATCCTTGTATTAATCTTTTGAAAGAAATGGGGTTCTTTTTTGGTCTCATTTATTTTTTTCTATTACCTTTCTTTTTTCACTTTTACTGATTTCTGCTACTTATCATGTCCTTCTTGCATACAATTTAGTTTTTTTTTGCTGGTCTTTACAAGTGGAAGTTTATATTATTGACTTGAGATCATTCTTCCATTTTAATAGGAACTTTTAAAGCTATCAATTTCCCTCTACTCACTGATTTGGATGCATACTTACCATAAGATTTTTATGTTGTGTTTTCATATTTTTCAGTTTGAAATATTTTCTAATTTCCCTTGAGGTTTTTTTGACCCATGGGTTATTTACATTATCTGTTAGCTATTTTGAAAATTTCCAGTTACCTTTCTTTTTTAGGGGAGATGGATACAGGGATTGAACCCAGGGGCACTTGATCACTGAGCCATATCCCCATCCCTATTTTGTATTTTATTTACAGACAGGATCTCACTGAGTTGCTTAGCACCTCGCTCTTGCTGAGGCTGACTTTGAACTCATGATTCTCCTGTCTCAGCCTCCCAAGCCACAGGAATTACAGATATGGGCTACCGTGCCTGGCTCAGGTTATCTTTTATCACTGATTTATAATTCAATTCCATTATTTTCAGAGATCATTCTTTATATGATTCCCACTTACTGAAATTTGTCAAGGCTTGTTTCCTGATTCAGAACATACAACATATTTGTGACTATTCCATGTACTCTTGAAAAGAAAGTGTTTCTGCTGCTGTTTCATAGTGTTTTACAAATTATCAGTTGGATCTAGTTGCTTGGTGGTAATAGTAAGTTGTTCTGTATCAGTAGTTCTAATCTGGGGGCAGTTTTGCTCCTCAGTGGACATTGGGCAATATCTAGAGACATTATTGGTTGATACAACTAGTGGGCAGCTACTGGCATCTAATGGATAGACTCTTCTGGCCTTACACTGTTGGACATCCTACCCTGCACAGGGTCTTCCCTCTCATCTTTACCAATAGCCAAGAATTTTCTGGCCCAATTTCAATAGAGCTGAGGTTGAGAACACATTGTTCCTTGCTGATTTTTGACTTGTTGTATTGATTATTGAGAAGAAAGCATCGATATCTTCAGTGATAACTACAAATTTGTCTATTAATATTATTAGCTTTTGCTTCATTTATATTGAAGCTCTGTTGTTAGGTATATACATATTTAGGATTTTTCTTTGTTTTCTTGGAAACTGTCATTTTAGTATATTTTTCTCCCTTTCAGCTAAATTTTCTTGTTCTGAAATATTCTTTGTCTGAGATTAATGAAGTTGATTCAGCTCCTTTAGTGTTTTCTTGGCATGTCTTTTCCCATTTCTTTCAGTTAAACTCATTTTTGTTTAAAGTGAACGTCTGACACATACCAATGTTTATAACAGTACCATCCACAATAGCCAAGTTGTGGAACCAACCTAGGTGTACCCATCAGCAGATGAATGGATAAAGAAAATATGGTGTACACACACAAACACAAAAAAATAGAATTTTACTCAGCCATAAAAAAGAATGAAATTATGTCATTTGCTGGAAAATGAACAGAACTGGAGAACATCATGCTAAGTTAAATAAACCAGATTTAGAAAGTCAAGGGTCAAATGTTTTCTCCCATATGTAGAAGCTAAAAAGAACAAAGGAATGAAGTCGAGAGGCTCTTATTAAAATAAAGGGGAATTAGTAAAATACAAACAGAAGCAGGGGGTGGGAACCCAAGAGGAAGGGGACGATCTGAGGAATGACATGACCAAATTATAGTAGGTGCATGTATGTATATACCACAATGCATTCCAATTTTGTATGTAACTATAATGCATTGATTAAAAATAAATAAATAGAAATAAGACCAACAGAGTAGAGGAAAGGGGTCAATAGAGGGAGAAGGAAAGGGAAGTGGATTGAAATAGGGTAAAAATAAAGTTTTTAATTTCATATAGAAAGCCCATAATAGTTTGTTTTTCTCTTGCATTCCAATCTCATCACTGTGTTTTAATTGGTATGTTTGGTTCACTTTCATTTAATGTAAGTATTGTATGTCTAGATTCAGGACTACCATTTTTATGGTTTTTTGTTTTGTTTTGTTTCTGTTTGCTCCTTCTGTTTCCTGCTTCCTGCATTCTTTTGGATTACTTAATTTTTTAAGAAAAATGGTTTTACTTTCATTTACATACTTAGTTTTTTACTATTTCTTTTAAAATTTGTTTCAGTGTTTGCTCTGGGGATCAAAATATACACCTTAACTTTCACAGTATGTTTACAATGACTATTTTACCACTTCAAAAGCAATGTAAAAACTTTACTAGTGTTCGGGTCTCATTAACAGCTCCCCACTATGTTTTAGTTGTCATATATACTGAATCCACATACATTGACAACCCTATCAGATCATGTTATAATTTTTGCTTTTAACTCCATACATATTTTAAAGATTTTAAGGGAAAAAAAAAAGCTTATTACATTTAGTCAGCTATTTATCATTTCCATTGTTCTTCCTCTACTCCAAAAGATACAAGGAGCCAAGTTTCTCTCCAGTGCGTCTCCCTTTCATTGGCATTTCTTTAACAGCAACAGAGCTAGTGACAAAACCTTTTGTTTTTCATTCATTTGAAGATGTCCTTATTTTGCCTTCATTCACCATCTGGGTTGACAGGTTTTTTTTGTTGTTGTTGTTTTGTTTTTATTTTCCTATTAGCACTGTAAAAATTATCTTTTGGTGCCTCTGGGCTTCATGGCTCCATGGCCTGGTCATTTATAGTGTTGGACATTTTCCCCTAAATGTAATGTGCTTTTTTTTGGTCAAGATTCAAATTTCTTTCTTTTTCATCAACTTGATTATATGTCTGAATGCAGATTTTTTTTTTTTTTTTTTCAGTTTATCGTGTTTGAAGTTTGCTAAGTTTCTTGCATCTGTCCTTTTTATGACTTTCACCAACTTTTGGAAGTTTTGGATTACTTTCCTTCAAAAATTTTTCTGGATCATAACTTCTTTTTCTTCTTCTTTTGGGAATGTGTGTGCTTCTATGTGTACTGTACACATACACAGGTTCTCTTCCTTCAGTTTTCCATGTGCCTGAGTGAGGCTAAGGCTGAGGCAGGAGGGGAGAAAAACAGGCAAAACCAGCCAGGTGTGGTGGCGCACACCTGTAATCTCAATGGCTGGAAGGTTGAGGCAGGATAATCATGAGTTCAAAGCCAGCCTCAGCAACTTAGTGAGGCCTAAGCAACTTAGCATGACCCTATCTCTAAATAAAAGATACAAAGGACTGGGAATGGGGCTAAGTGGTTAAGTGCCCCTGGGTTCAACCCCAGGTATGAAAACACAAAACAAAACAAACAACAACAATAAAAACAAACAAGCAAAACCAGATTTTCTTTGCTCTGACTGATCCTAAAAGACCCCTTTCCTGTTCCTTGGACTAAAATTACAATAATGACAAGATCTTCTTGAAAATCAGAAATCTTGCTGCCCTCACTTGATGTTTGGGGTTGCCTTTGAATCCAGGCCAAGAGATACAGATGGGAGCAGGAGGGAAGACTCAGGAAACATGCTACCAGATTGTTCTGAGTTAGGGGTTTTGTCTTTGATCATCCCAATACCATTTGTCTTTAAGTCCTCAGTGTGCTTCTCTGTGTATTCTGCCTCAGGTCTTTACGTGCCTTCGGTGGGCAAGGTGGGGCAAGGTGCCCATAGTCTCACTTCACTGTAACAGGAAGTTTTAAAGCTGTCTTTTTAAAGCTGCTTTATCCTACCTGGCTTCTCTGAGCTGAATGATACAGAAACTTCCTTACTGGTGAACAAAGTGCCAGGCCTGGTGACCAGCCAATTATGCCTGAGTGTGGTATGTCCACCATTTCTGAAAAATAGAATCAGCTAACAAGGCTTGCTCAAAAGAATATCAGTGCTGTTGAGAACTGAGACCCCTTTCACTGATTTAATGTGGAGATCAACACACCAAGCCCAGGAGGCTATGATCTAACAGGATTGAGTAAGGCGAGACCCTCTGATCTTCAATTAAGAGTGGTGATAGTGGGATTTATTATAAGCACAGGAAGGTCATTTTTTTCCCTTTGGACCCTGAAGATTACTGAATGAGAAACATGTGAGATAATAGGTCACACATCCCAGTTGCTGGAGACTCATGAGCATGGCTCCTGATAAAACAGTCTGGATGATGGAAAACAAACTGTGTTACGTGTCTCCCTATCTATCCTTCCTGGGGCTAGAGGCGATAAAGTGTTTGGCTTCCAACAGCATGCTTCTGTCTGCTTTGGGAAACGTGATCCAAAAGTAGGAAATCAGCAGAGAGCCATCAAATTCTAGAAGAAGAAAGGGGTTGCAGAAACACAAAGAACAGTGTTTGCATCCTCTTCCTTGCTGTAGAACTTTTTCGCTTCTGAGCCTCAGTGTTCCTCGCTTTATGATAGGGATACTTCCATGATCTTGTTGGGTTGTTGAGGATTGGAGACACTATGTTTAATAACTAAAATCAAGATGTTACTGTGTGGCAGGCACTGGCAAAAGTTCTATGTAGTAGTACAGATAATTTTCCCTCCCTAAGAGCTCTTTGAGGGGGTTGTTTTCACAAAACAAGGAAATTTGGGCATTGAGAATTTAAGAAAATTATTAGCAGCAGAACTGAATGTCTAAGTCAAGAATGCTGAGGCTAGAATCTTCCATCCCCCCTACATTCTATTTCTCTGTGTGGTGGCATTCATAACATAACACCTATGCATACAGGGGATTCTACTGTGAGGCTGGGGAGGGGTAGGAGGTGGAGAAAGGAAGCATTGTCTTATAGCTTCACCTGGCTAAACTCCAGTCCTCTGCATGCTTATAGTGTAGGCAAAGCCTGACAACCTGGTCTCAATTTATTTCCTGTTGCCCTGTAGTTATATTAGTCAAGGCCTGACTGATTCCTCTAAGTCCAAAAGGTGAAGAGAGATAAAATAAGTCTTTCTTAACTCCCATCTGATTTCCTCACAGCCAGGCTTATGTTGCATCCGATGGAAACCCCTTCTTAGGACAGTCATATGAAGAAGACTCTAAATTTATGTGGGGTATAGAAAGTGGCAGATAGTCAAGAAACACATGTGCATGCATGTGCACACACACACATACACACTCACACACACACACACATACACACACACACATCTGGGGTCAGGAGTACATGTCAAAGCCCAGGACAATGGAGGCATTCATAAGTCATAAGGATGCTAGAGATGCATTCAGCATCCTTCAGGTCAACCACGCACCTGCCTTTCAACATCTAGGAAATTTGAAGCCTGAAAATTGCACACAACTTGGTAATTAAGAGGAGTCAGAGCATCAGCAGAAGTAACCCACCCAAAAGTCTTTATCAAATTCTGCTGATGCTCTGACTCCTCTCAATTATCTGTTTGTACCCTTTTAGACCATTATGGAGCAAAGCACATGATTTGGGGCTAGTCCAGTACCCTTATCTCCTCTCATAACTAATTTTTTTTTGTTCATACCAGAGTCTATCTTCTAGAATTTTCATGTAACTCCTTCCTCAAACTGATTACCATCCAATCAGAAAAATATTCTTCAAACAAAGTCTCTTAGTAAAAGAACATGGCCCAGGTTGGGAGAGGCATGAAGGGCAAGAAGATCACCTTCAATGTGGCCAAGAATTGTATTAGAATTACTTTTGATGGGAAAAAACGCCTCGATCTGAGCAAGATGGGACTTACCACCTTCCCCAAGTGCATTCTGCGACTCAATGATGTGGACGAGCTTGATCTTAGCCGGAACATGATAAGGAAGATCCCTGAATCTATTTCCAAGTTCCAGAACCTGCGCTGGCTAGACCTGCACAGCAACTACATAGATAAGCTCCCTGAGTCCATTGGCCAGATGACCACCTTGCTCTACCTCAACATCAGCAACAACAAGCTGACCACCAACGGACTGCCTGTGGAGCTGAATCAACTCAAGAACATCCGTACTGTCAATCTGGGTTTGAACCACCTGGACAGTGTGCCCACCACACTGGGTGCTCTGAAGGAACTCCATGAAGTGGGGCTCAATGACAACCTGCTAAAAACCATTCCAGTAAACATCTCCAAGCTCCCCAAGCTGAAAAAGCTTAACACGAAGAGAAACCCTTTTCCAGACACTGAGCAGTCAACCTCATTCATAGATTCCATTAAAAGGATGGAGAACCTGTATCTGGTGGATGCAAAAGATCTGTGTGGGCCCTGCCTGCGGAAATGCCAACTGGCCCGGGAAAATCTGAACAAAATGAAGAGCATGGTTTTGCCAGGACCCAGAAAAGCCATCTTCCCAAATTTGGTCTCACCCAACTCCATGGCTAAGGATTCCACAGAAGACTGGAGGTGACCTGGGACCCTGACCCTGAGGCAGGAGAGGAAAAGGTGGGAGGGAAGGGGCAGTGGGCTGCATCCACAGGAAAGTGAAGGCTCTTCCCATTACTGCTATAGCTATTCCTCCCAAGCCCATAAACACCTTCCTCTATCTCTTCTGCTTATGATTTTGCTGATGCAAGGGCTTTTGGTTCCTTGCCATGACATACCTTTCCCTCTTCTCTGCAGACACATACCCACATGTATAGACACAGTGATTCTGGGAAAGGCCATCTGTCATGCATCTCACTTCTGCCCCAGAATTCTCCTGTCTACTGCTCACAGCCCTGGCAGTTCATGCTGCCAGCATGCTCTTATTCTCATTCTCACTGGCATTTCAGAACCCACAGCCAGTTCCCAAAAGTTCTATGGGAGTTTTTTGAATCTGAGCTTCAAAGGGCAGCAATCCCATAGGATGAGTTAGTGGGACAGAAGATGGCACTAGTCTTGGGTGAAGGACAAAGACAAGCTAGAGAGAGGAACAGGTCTTATAGTGAAGTGTTGGTGGGTATCATCTTGGATCCAGAGCTGTACTATCCTTTCCTCTTATCTGTACTTGGAAAATTTGCTCTAGGAGCTTTCTAGACTAAACCTGCAGGTCCTTGAACTGGCTGTGAATGAGTGAACCTATTTCATCCTGTGCTTTTCCATACCCTTGTGAGGAGATAGGAAAGAATGGGGGCAGGCATGGGTTATTTGTTGGTGCATTAAACAAATAAATACCTTACTAGACACCATGCTAGGTGCAGGGCCCCTGCACAGTTGTGAAAAGCTTGGCTTGCCTGCATAAACTGGTAGAGAAACTATCTGAAAGAAGGTGGGGAAGAATATCATAGTCTGAGGAATTGAGGATATTAGGACCATGGTCTTCGTAACCATGATTTAAGACTTCCTCAAGATAATTATAAATATACATAACTATAAGCTATGGTTAGACTTTTAAGGCATGCAGGGTTGGCCTGGCATAGAGAAAAGCCAGATTCTTCTCATTGGACAGGTCCATGACATCTCTGCTTCTCTTGCAGAGTACCTTACTTAGCATCGGTTCCTTCATCTGTAAAGTAGGAATAATATCATACCTTACTGCAAGAGCTGTCATGCATCTAAAATAGGCAGCACAAAGAACATGAACTCACTCACACAGGTTCTCTCCTGGACAGAGAGCTTGGTGCAACTCAAAGCTGAAATACCATCTTGGGTAGTGGCACAAGTCACAGGATCTTTGGGCAGAAATGATAGTATAGAGACAACCCTACGATGACTTATGAACCTTCTTCTGCCCTCACTGTTTGCCACTCACTCATAACTTCACACTGAGTAAGAGGAAGGGACTGAGGAAGACACCTTGAGGAAGGTTCTTCCCCCACAACTTTCCCGAGTGGTGGCAAGTTTGCTGCCGTGGTCATTGTTCAGCATGGAGCCTCTATCTGAGTAGGGAGATTAGCTTATCTCTTTTTCACACTGTAAATCACAGCAGACAGTATGCTTCATTTTTCCCCCACTTACTCTATTTCCTTTTTTAATGCTTGGCTCTCACAACTTTGTTGCACTTTGAAAATTTCAGATCTAGATTCAAAATTCTAATCTTTCTTCCCTTTATTAAAACTTTCTGCTACAAAGTAACAAAACCTCAATCTAGTTTTAAATAGAATAGCTTAAAGTACCCACTATTCTACGGTGTAAATAATTTCTAATATTGGCAGCCTTCCTTACTAGTTATTTTTCTGTGAATCTATTTATGCAGAGTTAAAATTACAGCATTCCTGTCATTTCTATCCTGCATTGCAGCCCACATTGTCATGCAGTCTTTATGACCATAATATGAAACATCCGCAAGAGAGTTATTCTTATGGATATGCATAACTATAGGTTACTTTGGGCATTTAAGTTGTTTGCAATTTTGTTGTTGTTGTTAATGGAAATGGTTTTATGCTGAGAGGCTGGATTACTAAAATGTTTTTTAAATAATTTTGATGATTTATTTGTATATCTACATTGCTAGAAATATTGTGTGAAAGGTTTTTTAAAAATATAATTTTTGATGTATGCCATCAATAAGTTCACATATATTTGTCTACCAGTAATATGCTAGAGAGCCAGCATCAAGCATTGCCCTTTACTCTTTTCATTGAATGTCAGCAATGACTTATTAGAAGCCCTCTGAAGAGTGGGGGCAGTCATGTCTGAGATATGCATGATACCTTTGGTTCAGGAACCTCACTAGGATGCTGGGCCCTGGGCACATCCATAAGGGAGACAGCTGGCATTTTTGTTACTTCCTCTTTGACCCAATAGGGACAGAATTCATACAGAGGACACAGATCTAAGCAGAGTGGTAGTTAGTTATTTGGATATTTCTCATTTCAATTACTCTCCCCTTGAGGCTTTTTTTTTTTTTTTTTTAGAATTAGCATCACCTTTTTAGGTACTTAAAAAGATCTGCAGAACAGAGTAGTTAAGAAAAGCCTTGCACCTACTGATCCCACCTCTGCCCCCAAGGAGGATCCAGGTCTGGGGCAGGGGTTTGTCACTCTGCTCCTTCCTCTGCCCCTGGCAGCACAACCCTCACTGTGCTTGGTCAGGTCCACCTCCTGGATTTGCTGCCAGTGGTTGGTTGGCATGCAAGTTGACACCCTTGCTCTAGTGTTCCATGATGTTTTTGCTTTTATCTCCAGGTCCTAAGAAGGGGTTTCAGTGCACTGGAGTTCACCAGAGTTGAGCAATGAATGGGAGGTGGGCTTTGATTTGCCACTGCAAGTACTCAGGTCAGATACCATTTTAGCTAGAAAATGCTGGAAGTAGAATGAAGCACAGACTGGAGATATTGACCAGTTAGGAGACTGCATTTTATTTCTTTTTCTGCCAAGGAAAAGCTTGATGATAATGTTCCTTCATGCTCTAAAATGCCACCATTACCTTTACCTCCTGGAGATGGTGTAAAGCCTAAGAATATTTGATAGTAAATCCATAGGATTTCTCTTTCCTCAAGTAGAATAAAAACTGACTTTTCACTTATCCTTACCCTATCCATCACTCTTTTGGGAAGCTAGCCATGACCGGGTGATGTGACCTCAGGGTGACCTGTGTTTTGCCTTGTAGTCTGGAGAAGTTGCTCAGCCTCTTTTGTCTCCATTCCCCAGGATGCGCACACCTTCCTGGAATAGCTTACGACAAAGACAGGAAGAGTAATCAACTAACAGGAATCAGCGACTCTGAAGAGGAGAAGCCCTGAGTTAGGAGAAGACAAAGAGTGACACAGGGAACATTCTGGAAGTCAGGCTTTCTGGTGCTGCCCAAGCCACTGACTTGCCTTATGAATATCTGCTTTGCCTACCTTCCTTTAGGAAATGTGTGAGAAGGTGTGAAAATGACTTGGAAAAATATTTGAAGTACTTTTTTAAATGTAGAAGCAGCATTTAAGAAAATTATTAATATACTATTGACAAATAAAGACAAAAAAAAAGATGTTAAGTCTTTAAAGGCTTACAATCTCAACATTTCACTCAACTGGTACAATCAGACACCAGTAGCCTCTGAGAAGATACATATATATACTGAAATACTTCAAGCAACTAACATTTATACAAAATATTTACATAGAGAAATAAGCATATTATAAAGAATTTCAACAAATCTTTTAATTATGCATAGTAGGCAGAAAACAGAAATGAAGAATAAGGAAAAATCAGAAAACAAAAGATATTTATGTTCCATCATATCAATAATTACATTAAATGTAAATGGTCAACTTTATTTGTAACAGCTCCAAACTAGAAACAACTAAATGTCCCCCAATGAACAAATGGTTAACCAAAGTCTGGAATACATCATGGAATACTATTCAGAAATAAAAAAGGAGCACAATATTTATACATGCAACAACTCAGATTGATCTCAATGGCATTGGTTTGAATTTTAAAAGGCCAAAGATTGCATACTTCATGATTTGATTTATAGAACATTATCTAAAGGTCAAAATGATAGAGAAGAAAAGAAGACCAGTAGTTACCAGGAATTAAGGATGGTTGGGAATGGCAGGGAATGGGTGTGATCAATAAATTAGTGGTTCAAGAGATATATTTGTGGTGATAAAATAATTGTACATGTTGATTATGATGATCATAATATGAATCTACACATGTGGTAAAATGATAAATAAATATGAACATACATGTACCAGTGTAAATGTCCTGGTTTTTGAAACCATACAATAGTTACATAACACGTACCCATTGTGGGGAGTTAGATTAGGTGAAGGGTACCCAGGCCTGTCCCCTTTACCACTCCTACAATGAAACATTCTACCTGGCTTCCATCTTCCACCCTTATAATCTGTGTGGCCATTCTGGCTAGTCTTTCCCCATCTTTCCTGCTGGCTCCTCCCCATGTACTTTCCCTCTAGAGGCTAGTGTGCCCAGGATAGAGTCCTAGACTTCTTTTCCATGTTCATGCATTCTCCTGTTGATCTTGGTCTACTCTCGTGGCTTTAAACACCATCTCATTTCCATCTCTTGACCTCTCTCTCAAACTCCAACTTCATATATCCCATGGTCTACACAATGCCCCCACTTAGACACACAACAGGCATCTCAAAATACACACATCTAAAGCCGCCGAGCTCCTGCTATCCAACACAGCCCCATAGCAGCTCTTCCTGGCTGTCCCCATTTCATTTTCTAGCTGCTCAAGGCTAAATTCTTGGTCTTGTCCTTAAATCCTGTCTAAGACACACATAAACCTCACACTGGGCTTATCATCAAATCTCATAATTTTTATCTTCAAAACATGTCCACAGTCTGACCATTCACAGCATCTTGGTTACTATCTACCAAGTCATCATCATTCACCTGGATTACAGTGACCCCCTAATCAGTCTCCAGCTTTTGCCCTTGACCTACAAAGTTCTATTGTTGACACAGGAGCCACAATAATCTTTTTTTCAATGTAAGTCAGTTCACAACAATCCTCAGAACTCTCCAATGCTTCCCATTTATTCAGAGTAAAAGCCAACACCATGAGCCCCTGAGAACTGCACAAACTCACCTCTCCTACTCTCCTCCCTCTGCTCTAACTCCCTACACCCCACCAAGGAGCAGCTCCAGCCTCAGCCAAGCCAGCCCAGCTCCCTTCTGGGCATTTTCATTGTGATTCCCTCCATCTAACATATTTTCCTGGATGATCTGTATAACAGGTTTCCCCATTTCATTCAAGTCTTAATTCAAACATTCTTAATAAAAGAACTTTGAATTCAATGTGAACCTCTCTCTGCTTTATTTCTTATACTTATTATTTAATATGCTTTACAGTATATTCATTTAAATTGTTGAATGCCTATTCTCCTCACAAGAAGGTAAACTCAATAAGGACAGGAGAATTTTTTTGGCTCTTTTGCTGGTTATTCTGTTAAGTGCCAAATTCTTTATATCACAAGTTATCAAAAAATAATTTTTGAATTGGTGAGGCCTATTCCATACTTATTACCACTCCTGGGTCATACTTCCTGTCCTAGTCTCACATAATTCTGGTGAAAACCAGTAACCATCTTTTCCTCCTATTCTCATTCCTAACTGAAATTAAAAAAAAAAATATTTACTGATTCTGAATTGGCCTCCCAGAGAACTGGGCACCAACAAAGGGGGTCCTGAGTAAGGGCAATAAGGCTTTCATTCCCTGGGAACATGCCCCATATCACATACCCACAAATCACCATCTGAGGACTACATCATCATGTGTAGACCAAGTTCTCTCATCTGAAATGCTTGGAACCAGAAATGATTCTGTTTCCACATGTTTTAAATGTTGGAATATCTGCATATACTATTGGGTTATCTTGGGGATGGGACTCAAATCTAACCAAAAAATTCATATTGGTCTGCTGAAAGTCATCAATGACCCTTAAGTTGCCAAGTTCAATGGTTATTTCATATATACCTTAAACATACAACCTGAAGGTAATTTTTACAAGATTTTTAGTACATCTGTCTTTTAACTGCCACCTGTCACATGAGGTCACACGTGGAATTTTCCACTTTGTAGCATCATATTGGTACTCAAAAAGTTTTCGATTTTGGAGTATTTTGAATTTTTCTGAATAAGGATTCTTTAACCTGAATTTAGCCTATGAGCATTCAGAAGCACTCATTATGCAAAGACAGACTTGGGATGCTTCCCACATCTGCACCTGAGGGCCTGAACCCCCAGCTGTGCCTATAGCAAACTACCCAACCACCAATCAGGAGCCGCTTGCCACCATTTGGGTCTGAAAAAACCTCAGAGTATGTGGAACTTCAGGTATATTCAGAGTGGTTTAACTGGAAGAAAGGATTTCAGGATGATGAAGGATGAAAGGAGAATGGGAAAGGAAAAAAATAAAGGAGAAACGAGTGGACATGCTCTTCGCATGACTTTTTAAAGTAGGACCAGGCAAATATAGACCAGCAAAGTAAGGTCTGCGTCAGGCCCAGAGAGCCTCCAGTCCTGACTTACCTTAGACTGAGGGGGTCCTCTGTGACACCTTTCCCCTTCAAGCTGGGCTGGAAAGAGCAAAAGCTAAACAAAAAGAACAGTTTTATCAGGAGAGCCAAGCCCTTCCCACCACCAGAGACATTTCCCAAATCAGAAGAAGTTGGCCTATTCTTTCTCCTCCACGTCCCAGTCCCATACTGTCCTGAGGTCATGAACACCAGGCCCACCGTGCCCTGAGGTACCCCTAAGCATATTCTAAGTTCAACACCAACAATGATGACATTAAAACAGTAGGTACTAAAGTCAATGTGCTTGTGGCATCCCCTCTGGGCCAGGCATTTGATAGTTCCATGGCCAATTGTGACAACCACTGCTGTCCATTCCAGTGTGTCAGTGCTATCTTAATTCAAGCCTCCTTGAACAGCTTTGGAATTTACACAAGGCTATACTCTTGAACTGAGCTGTGTGTTATAATTTGGATCTTAAATGTTGCCCCAAAGCCAATGTGTTAAAGGCTTGATTTCCAGGGTGGTGCTATTGAGAGGTGGTGGAAACTTGGAGAGATAGGGCCTAGTGGGAGGTCTTAAGGTCACTGAAGGCATGTCCTTAAAGGGGACTGGGGAACCCCAGCCTCTTCCTCTTGCTCTCATTTTCTTCCCCACCATGAAGTGAAGAGTTTTGTCACCTGCTGCCACCATCATGTGCTGCCTCATCACAGGCCCAAAGGAACAAGGCCAATTGATCATAAACTGAAACCTCCAAAATCATAAGCCAAAACGAACCTTTTCTCTTTATAACAACTTTCTCAAGTATTTTATTATAGTGATGGAAAGTTGACCAACACATATGGAGGCATAAGACTTCTAGATTAGCTATAAGAAACTTTTTTGTTTTATACCCAGAAGCCATAAGGGGCAAATGAACCAAGTGTAGCATCACTGGTCCACTTATTCAGTGTAACCTAAAATGGACCTTGCAGACAATTTTAAGAGGCAACCTAACAGTAGCCCTTGGAAGGAACTCATCAGAAGTGTCACCTGAATCAAAGGGGCATGTCCAGAGCTGGCAGGCACAGCCTCTCTGCAGTTATTTTGCTTCACTCTGGCCTTGTTTCCTGGATGCACTGGCTGGCCCTGGCACCACTTACTGGCAGAAAGGCAAACTTCTGAGTATAGAAAAGGGCTTCCAGAGTCGGGGAGGGGTCAAGTCTCATCTCTTTAGTTCCAGTTCAAAGTGGAGCAGAACATAGCCATCCTCCATTACCCCAACCACAGCATGGCCTGCTTTGACTTTCCTTCCTGTGCTTTCTAGGTTCTTTATACATCTATTTGTCTACAACTTTAGTAACAATAAAAAATAAATAACTTTTAAGTATTTGGGGTTCAGATACTGGCTCACATTTCCTAGGTTTTCGTCTGGTTGAAGAAAGAGGAACAGAGCTGAAGTGACAGGCTTCTCTTTTAAAGAGAAAAGATGCTCCTTGCACCCTGGAAGGGTGGTTGCTGGGAGTGGTTTCCACTGAAGTTTGAAAGTGGAGGGACAGAAATTGGCAATCGGAATCAAAAAGGAAGATTGGGCCAAAGAAAAAGCTTAGTTGGAAAATGAGAAAACAAATCCAGAACATTCTGGAAGTCCCATTAAACAACCAGTTTCTGAACTAGGGTACATCTACTCTATTTTTTCTTCTCCTCATTCACTACTGTACTAAAACCACTTTAATCCATGAAAATGGAACCTACTTCCCAGGCTTTAGGGAAGGAGCTTCTCTACATTTTGTCTGTATTTTGTCCTAGGATTCAATAGTTCAGTGGGCAGGAAGCTCTTCCTTTTTTCTAACCTAAATCCTGCTTGCTGTGGATTGGAAATACTTTTCCTGAAAATAGACTTGAGTAAACTCTGGGTTCAGGATCAGTTTCCTTGGAAGGAGAATTTTTAATCTCTTACCTTTTGAAGGCCCTACTCCGATCACTGTTGTAGAAGACAAGGAACTTGGAATATCCATTTTGAAAAAAGAGTTCCAGGGCAATATCCTAAAAAGAGAAATATTTTCTTCCTATACCTGATATTTCCTGGAATGGAGAGGCCCCAGGGCAACGGAGTTGCTGGCAGAGGGTCCTGTGGACCTCTGTGGCAGGCAACTCCATAAGCAACTTAACTCCTTAATTAGACCTTCTGACTTCCCTTTAGGCTATGAAGACCTTGTTGATGGATGAGGGGAGTTTGTACAGAATGAATGGGACAGCAGGGAGCCTAGCCTCAGCTACCACTTCCCTTGGACAAAGCAGGAAGTGAATGCCCCATTCCTGGGATGAGCAAGAAGCAGACAGAGGGAGAACATGCCCACCTGCACTCTCAAACACTTTCATTTCCAGGTCATGGGCTTGGGGTTTCCTAAACCTGGGTCACCTAACTGGAAACACCACTAGTTAAGTGGGGACCACTCTCAACCTGGGCAGCATTGTATGCTCATTTGCGGACACAAGAGGCACCAGGGGCCTTTCTCAGTCCATTTTGTTAATCCATCTTGCTGTGGCTATACTGATGTAGCAATGTGGTTATTAATGCCTAAATAAAAACTCATAATTTTATTTCATTTTTCCTCCCTTTCCTCCCTCCTTCAAACTCTTCCTCCTTTCTATTCCAAATTATGTCAATAAGAAACTTGGAGAAAGGGATAGAGTGCATTCATATGTGGGATACACCTCGTGGGTGAGAGGTGGGGTCATAGAGAGAGAATTCTGGCTGGAGGGATGGCCAGAGAGGGGTGAGGCCTGGACATGGAGGTTCAGACTTAGAGATGGGCTCCTGAATCCAATCATAATAGCATCCTGCTTCAATTTGGCTGGAAGTCAATTCTCCAAGTCCAGGTCACTAATACCCTTGAGCAGAGGGGAGACATTCATAATGATATTGCAAGCCCCCTTCTCTGGTGGATATAAGACCCTCATTTTTTTTTTTGCTTTAATAGAGAAAAAAAATAATGTACAAAACAGGAAGGGATATAGAATCTGTAGAGGCTACAGCTTGCCCAGCTACCTTGAGTGACAGGCTCAGGTTTCTCCTAGAAGAACCAAGGCTAGCTGATTGATTGGTGGCCTTGCTCTCAAAACTGCCCCCTCACCACCCCTGCCCTACTTGGCATTGCACACACACCCTTCCGCTTCTGGCTTCCACTAGTGTCAGGCTAACTGACCATCTGGAAATAATTTTATTGGAGAAAAAGAAACTTGCTTACTCCACCTATATGCTACCAAATACAGCCTGTAAGGCAGGCATAAAATCATAAAAAATAACTTTGAGTGCCTACTATGTGGGCCCAAATGTGCTCAGTGTATATGTGCAAGGTAAGAAGAATAAGGCTTGGCTCTCTGTTCCATGATAGTGAGGAAGTTCAGAGAGATGCCAGAAGGAGCCACAGTGGGTGCAGAGAGCCCAGCTCAGCTGCACTGCCAGAACCTTCCAAGTGGGGCTGCTCCTTCCAGTCACCATCTCCTTCTTGCAAAAGAGCTCAGGAAAGTCAGGCAAACTGAAAACCAAACACTTTTTGAGCAAAAGCAGCACTGAGTAAAGAAGAAAGTACAACAGAGGCCTGGACCCAAAGGAGTCGGCTGGACCCTGGTGAGCAGGGCAGCTGGAACTTTCTAGATTTCACTCCTGTGAAAGGCCTCCCTGAGTTTTGGTTTCAGACAATAATAATGACCCTTCTGCAGGAGGCTCACATGATGAATTAAAGTACTCCACACATCCAAACTAAATTTGCAAATGAAATGTACCCTTATTAAGTTCATCAGGGATAAACACCATTCCTTTGCTAGGCTTTGGAACTAACTAGGTCCCTGCAGAGAAGGTGAGTAATGAATCCTGGCCCTTCCCCTCCTCCTACATGGTGCCTCCGCCCCAGGCTGTGCACAGGTGCCAAGCACGCTCAAAGAGGTGTGTGTTCAATGGTGCTAAGAGCATACTTGTCATGACCAGGACCTCCCACCCACCTGCTCATGCTGTCAGAGCCCCACAGACATACCTGTAGGAGGAAGCGGGCCTGCCGGAGCTCCCTAAGGTCCCAATAGCTGTGGCGCTGGCACGAGTAATGGTCAGAAGATCTGTCTTTGCTGCACATGTTGAAAATGAAGGAATCGCTGATGCTGAAAAAGAAGAAAAAAAAATTCAGTGCACACATTTGCACACCTGTGTGACAGCATCTGACAGGCTCCTTTTATTATCTGCCCCTTCACTAGCCTCATCCAAGTTTCTGGGGACATGCTGGTTGGCTGCTCTAGCCATGCCAACTACTGGTTGGCTGCTTCCATGGGTCTGTTAAGCCCTTTCTGATTGCTTGTCCATGTCCCCTCTGACACATGAAGTCCTGCCCTTGGGAGTAAGGTGGGGTGCCAGCCTCAACAGGTGACGGCGATGGCGGAGGACACTGTTGACACAGGGTATAAAGGCTGGGGGATGTGGGAAGACTCCCTGGGTACAGGGGTGTGTGAGGAGCTGTTGAACCATGTGGCTCTTCAGTACCCTGGACCCACATCCCCTAACCCCACATCTCTGGCAACCCTGAGAGTATTCCAGATGGTTGTCCTGAGTTGCTGGGGGTCAGCCTGGGACAAAGAGGTCAAACTGAATTCTGAAGAATTGCTTAATCGCATAGCAAAACCAACTGTCTGCAAGCCAAGGCTTATTTGGTAGGCAAGATCCACGGAGGAGTGAGAGTAAGGGGGGGGTGTGTTCTTAAAATTCCCCAAAGCCAGGCCTTGTATAGTGAGGAGAAAGCCTGGGTAGAGACCCATACAAGAGGCAAAGTAGGGACACGCATGTGACCCGAGTCCTGCTCGCCACCCACCCTGTAGTATGGTCGAGTGGCTTGTAGGAGGTGGGAGGTAGTCTAGAGAGGAGTTAACTGTGATACTTAAGTGAGATCTTGGAGGCTTTCCCTGAAAGATGTCAGAATAAGCCCATCTCCTTGGGAAGAAGAGGATAGGGAGGGAGGGGAGAATCTATAATTTATCCAAATATTTATTCCCAAAGAGATTAACCTTGAGGTGACAGGGTGAAGTTTTTCAGAATTCATACAAAGAGGGACTTGAGAAATAAAGTTGATTTCAGTCACAGATAGTTACATTTATGTACAGTTGGGCCATGTAATCATTTTAATCTTGTATATAAAGATAAAAATTCTTATTAAAATATCCTTTTAATAAAGAGAAATGAGGGCCTCCTAAGCATTCTGGCCCCAAGAAGCCTGAGTTTGACCACAGACTCAGAGAGCCAAGAGCTGAAAGACCCCAGCCCAATGTGGTCCTGCTGACCAAGGTCAAGTTTCTGGGAATAGTTGAGGAAATTGTCTTGTCTCTCCTAGTGCTGTCCTCTCTGCCCAGGCCCCAGCCTCCAGCCTAGGCCATATGGCTTCCATGCCACCAATCTGGGGCAAACTGAGACAGAGGTCTGGCTGTCCCAGGCCTGGAGGAATGCTCCAGTACATAGTCAGTGGAGGTCCAGGTTACACAGGAAACTCTGTACTTGCACCCACCAGTTTGTGGTCTCTGCTGGGCAGAGGGAAGCCCGAGCCCTCTGGGTACACCCCTACAGAGCTAGACTTAGAAGATGCCATCTCAGGCATCTCTGTGGTTCTTTCCATCCCTTCTCGGAAGAACCACCCAGGCCTTCTTCTCTGAGCCACATCACTGTAAGTCTGCTTGGATACAAGATGTGACTTTCATTCTGGCTGCTTCTGCCAGAATGATTTAATTCAAACCTGCTGCTGGCCAAGGCCCTTTGTCCATTATTAATGCCTCTGCTTGGTTTGAGCTGAGCTTTCCCCAAACTTCTCTGACTCCCAGTGAGGCCACAGTGATAATTCAATGTCTGACCCTCAGCGTGGGTTAAGGACAATCTCAAGTTTTCTGTGTTCCCATAGGCCTCTGCTGATGGGAACCACAGCAAGTATCCTCCATGCCTTAGCTGCATGTTTGGCTGACTTCCCTCTCCTGTGAGCCATGTAATGACACAAGCTTTTCCCTCTGGCTCTCTGTGTCCCCCATTTCCCCCAAGCTCTGGGTATGTTTGCTCAGTGACTGTCATGCTCCTGGCCTGCTGAGAACTTTCCTGTCCATTGTTTATAGTTTGATTTTCAAAATGAACCTCGACTGAACATGCATGATTACTATTTCCATATCATAAATCATGAAAGTGCATTCCAGAGGATGAGACTTTTCCAAGGTTGCATAGTTATGAAGAGATGGAACTCGGATTCAAATCCAGGTCCTCTGACTCTAAAATCCAAGTTCTTTCTAAAACCCAATTTTGATAGAAGTGAATTTATCACCCCTCCCTGAGGCAGAAAGCCTCCCTAAATTTTTATAGAGCTCTTCCCACAAACTCCCTCTTCTCAGTTTGTTCTCTGCATATGGATTCTGCAAACTAGGACTCTGAAACACAGAATGAGAAAGAATACTCTGGAAAATGATAAGGGGTTTTTAGGAGAAACGAGTCATTTTTCTCCCACTTATGGTAACTATATAGCCATATAGGACAGGAATCCTCAGATAGACCCAAATCTTCAGAAAAACTAAATTATGTGCACCATTGAGTTCACTGATGGAAGTCCAAATTGAGGAGTGTCTGTAACAGTGTTCACACAGATGTGATTGGGGGAATCTTGACAACAATACATGTTCTACAGAATAAATCTGAGTTGAGGTTTCCAAGGTTGATGAGTAGGAAGGGGGAGCTGATCCATGTTCTTCTTTAGGTAGATCTTTTACTATGATTCATAGAATGCTGTTCATGCTTCGACTGTCTGATAGCTACTGTGATACGTGAACATTGTCCAGGGTGATCATAGTATAGCATTATATTCTTATTTATATTCTTATTAGGGAAATCACAGTTAAGTGAGTTATAATATTGGTTGACATGTTCTTTGATAGAAGTGAATTTCAGAATAAAGTATACTTTGATTTGCTCCTCTTTTGAAGTTAATGGATAATTGTCAGAATTATGCCTAGAATTTATACCTGGACTCATTCACTGGATAACAAACTCTTTAGCAGACTTGGCCTGCATCTGAATCATGTCTTTATATCTGTGGAATCTATGATGATGCCTGGTACAAAATAGATTATCAGAAATATTTGTTGAATTGAACTAAATAGGGACAGGATGACTTAAAGCTGTTCAATGATAAGAAGTATCTTATTATATATCCTATCTCTAGAGGTCCAGATGGATGGTCTGGGATCCCACCAAATCAGTCAATACTGTATATCGTGACTGCCACTGTTATGGGCAGGATTGGGTCCCCACCCCCAAATGTGTTTAAGTGAGAATGTGACTTAATTTGGACACAGTGTCTTTACAAAGGTCATCATGTTAAAATGAGGACATTAAGGTGGGCTCTACTCCAATATAACTGGTGTCCTCACTTAAAAATGAAATTTATACACAGAGACAGATGCAAAGAGGGAAGATGGTATGAAGCCAGGGAGAAGATGACCATGTGACTGGAGCGATGCTGCTGCAAGACCAGGAACACCCAGGGCTGTCCACAAATGCCAGAAGCCTGAAGGGCAAGGAAGGATTCTCCCCCTAGAGTAGGCAGCAAAGCAAGGCTCTGCTGACACCTTGATTTCACACTTCTAGGTCCATGAAACAGCAATCTCTGTTTTCTTTGAAAGCCACCCTGTTTTAGACAGCTTTACCAAACTAATACAAGTGTGCAAGAAGGGGAACCCAACGTAAATTAAACTAACCTCTTTAGAAGATTCTCAGTTTCTGAGGAAAGTTCCAAAGTACTCAAGTCAAATCACCAATGGGGAAATTAGAGTGTTCTTGAACTTTATTTGGGATATTTTTATGGTGCATCAGAGAGGCTCTTTCAAGGTCTAATGCTCAACTGTACTTGATGGCAGTCTTTTAAAGAAGCATTTCAGCGTTGACTTAGCTTTATTTTTAACAAGCTTATTTATGCATCTTCCTTAGTCCCCATGGTCAAAATAAGACTTAATCCCCATTGATCTGACATGATCTAAAAGCCCATCTTTGAGAATTGCATCTGTGAGCGTGCCAGTAGTTTCTTAGGACCATAGACAAGACCCCCCAGAGAAAGCACTCTCTGATTAATGAACACTTCCTTTGAGGTATGATAACTAAAATTACCTGTGCAATTTTCAAATGGTACTCTAGGGTAGGGATTTGTTTTCACTCTACTCTTACTTGCATTCTAGAAAAGTACATTTCCAAACAAGGGAAGACTTGTTTAATTGCAAAATCAAGTGCATATATATAACTTGACCACTGGACTTCTATTAAAAGTGCAGAGATAGTCAATTTGATCAGGATTAGATGCACCTCATCAACACAATTTATCTAATCAATAAGACCTTATCTAGCACCAGCTCAATGTAAACCCGAGGTGAGGAGTGCAGCAGTGGATTATGCAAGTCATCACAAGGTCATGCCACACAGACAGGTAGAGTTGAAAGCTTTCATCCGCTCTCAGAAAGGCAAGTTTGCAGAACCACTGTCCATATTGATCAGTGTCAATAAAACATGAGCAATGAGATGGGATGAGTATGCCAAGTATTAATTATGCTTCTCTTGCCTTGGAAAAGACAGAAGACTTGCAGCAATTGGTGAACATTGGGTATGAATAAAAGATGGAAATTAGCAGGGAGAAAAAAAATGCCAAGCATTATAAAGGAAATCTAAATCAAAACAGGTGGGCTGACATCTACTCTTCCACACTCCTTCCATTCCTGCCTTCTGACATAGGCTAGAAATCATATGACAACTGGGAGTTAAAATTCTTAGTTATTAGCAGGTCAGGATTTTGATATCCCTCTGTCAATATCTTGAAACAGTGATTCTCAAAGATGTGGTCCCAAAAGTAGTAGAATCAGCCTGAGTTAGATAGTTGGTACCTGGGAACTACTGAATTAGAAACTGGGGAGGGGGAAAAGCTCAGAGGTCCATGTTCTAACAAGCCCTTTTGTGATTCTGAGGTGAGCTACTTTTGAGAATCACCTGGCTGAAAGTCACCTTGCCATCAGTGGCAAGTTAGCCATAAAAGGCAAGGCCATCTCTGCAGGAACAAATCTTCATCCAAATGTCTTCAAAAGCAATGATCAAGTGTGAACATACAACTTGACCACTGGACTTTTGGAAAGAGGGCAAACACAGTCAATTTGACTTTGAATGGATGTACTTTATAAACAGAAGCAAATTGATCAATAAGAGCCAGTTGAACCCACAGAGACCATAAACATCATATGTTTAAGAAGGACCTCAGAATTTCCTGACAAAGATATCTGGTATTAATTAGTGTAAAAAGGGACAAAATTTGTAACAAACTCTCACCTATCCTTCACCAGACCTTAGCCATTTCCCCAGGAAGCCCTTCCTCACACCACCATTCCCAGGGTATCTTTGCAGTTACACTCATTGAAGAAACACACATTTTGGGCTATCATGACAGCATGCTCCAAACTCTTTCCAAAACAATGGGTTTATACTGCTAGCTATACTCATGTGCCTCTGCATGAATGGGGCAGTGCCTGACATCTTACATAGAACGGGCAACCAACAAATTTTTGAATGCATAAGCTGATGGTCATTTTCAAATAATCTGAGAAAAGATCCCTACATACTATGTTACATTCCATATGATGACAGCTGTCATGTCACTCCAGACTTCAGCTTTGGGAACCCTGGTCATGGATAGCTTATAGCTGTAGACCCCAAATGTTCCCATTTTATCTCAGGGCTTAGTTTCAGGCCCCAACCCCTCAGAAAAACCAAGGAGGAGGGAAAGAAGTAGAAGTGACTACAAGAGAGTTGGGGCTCAGGGAAGAATCCGCTGGAAGAAGTGGAGAACTCACTTGGATAAGCAGTGCCGGGTGCAATAGACGTCACCTGTGGGAGACAGGGTGAAGTTCTCACAGATGTAGAAGTGCTGATGGCCAAAGAGCAGGACTCCTTCGGAGACCAGGTGGCCCTGCACAATCACCAGGGAGAACTTCTGGGTCACCTAGAGGGAGAGGATGCCAGAGTCAGGCTGTGTGCACATAAAGCATACTCTTACAAAGAACAGGAGGACAGTGACCAGTCACCCACTGGGAACATTTAGAGTTGAGGTTTTTACCTTGTAAAAATGACAGGCTGCATTCACAATCTGTGTAGCACTTCCACATCCAATATCCTGTGAAGTTTTTAATCTACCCCAAGATACTGCCACCCCCATCATCAAGGTTTGCAGGTTATGCTTATTGCAACATTAAGCATGTCAAGTCCTTGCTTTCAGCCCATCCACAATCATACAAAGCACTCTGCCGTTAGCAGTGAAATAAGTTTGCAGGCACAAGACATTCCTCAGTTACAGAGGAGAAAGTGTCCAGGGATCAGCTGGTGAATGGCTGAGCCAGGACTAGAACCCAGGTCTGCCCAGAATAAGTTCAAGACTGGTACTGCTGTTTACACAGGGCCAAGGCAAGTATGCGTAATGGATACTCAGGGTCATCAGATCCTTCCTCTTGGACCAATAGCATGTGTTCCTCCAACTGCTAAAATGTTAGCAGCTTTCCAGAATTGCCTCAGCTAAAGAGGGCACCTGGGCCAAAGTCACATCCTCTTCCCAGGGGCACTGACCCAGCAGCTGGTCAATGTGCAGTAGGGAGACTCAGCACCTTTACCTCTATTTTGGTCTATTGTAAAGAATCATTCCACATTTAATAGTTCCTAGGTGGGATCAGCTGAAGCCTTTGCTGATATTGCAGTGGATTTACCTTTTTCCATTGAGACAGCCCTGTAACCCTCATTCCCAATAAACTTCCTATATGCATATTTTTGGCTCATGGTTCATTACTCAAGGAACTTGACCTGTGACAATGACCCAGAGTTCTTCACGTAGTACAGACTAAGTAGGTCCTTGCATGAAATAAGTCCCTGAAGGAACAAGTGAGTGAATAAATAATGATAGGAGTTCAAATGGATTGAGATTAGGGCCAAGGCAAATGTTTTCTCAGGGTAATTTTGTGTTAATTTTAGCTATACAAAAATAGAACTGATATTTTTGGAAGAAAAGAAGAGGTCTCAGGAAATAAGAACCTCACCAAAGTCTGGGCACAGTGGCACATAACTGAAGTCCCAGCTACTTAAGAAGGTGAGGCAGGAAGACTGCTTGAGTCTTATTCAAGGCCAGATTGGACTACAAAGTGAGACGGAGGAGGAGGAGGAGGAGGAGGAGGAGGAGGAGGAGGAGGAGGAGGAGGAGGAGGAGGAGGAGGAAATAAAAGAATCTCACCAAAATCAATTACATGATGTTATGGTATAAATGTGGTTTCTTCCACATCCCCCCCAAAAAAACTCATGTTGAGTCTTAGTTTACCAGAAGAACAATATTGAGGTGGTAGGGCCATTGAGAGAGGTGATTAGGTCTTTAAGTTGGAAAAAAACAGGTTGTTATAAATTGAGTTTAGTTTTCTCAGCTTGTTCCCTTGCATCCTGTCTCACAATGTTATATTTCCCTTTTTCTCTCTCCCAGCATGTGGTCCTATCTAACATGAGGCTCTCACCAAAAGCTAGACTTGGGCACCATACAGCCAACAGAATCATGAGCCAACATAAACTTCTTTTAAAATATATATTACCCGGCATCAGGTATTTTGTTATAGCAACACAAAATGGACTAAAAACTTAGCAAATGGCATAGGCTGGGACTAAAACTGAGCTCCTTGCTCACTTTTAGGAGCAATGATGAGGCCACAAAGGGTGACACCTGGAAAGCTGGCCATGAATACCCATTTTCCTACTCATATAGATTTAGTTAAAGTTAGGGTCAAAGCCCCAAGGCAGATATTCACTGAGGGTTGTGTTCCAAGATAAGCATTAACCATGTAATCCAAGGTGAGTCAGGACTGAGCTATTTTTCTGAACAAGGACCAGCCAAGAATCTCGATTTCTATAGCCAAGCCTACTGCAGGCAGCTGGCTCTCTTGGCTTCTTCTAGAACCTACTTCATTGGCAAAACTGGTCCTCAAGCCATCTTCTAAGCCACAGAGTTCAACATGAACTCATTTACAATTTCATTCACTCATCCAGATGGTTATGTGTGCAACAGTTATGGACTTAGCGCCTACTCCATATCAGGCCCTGAGCCAGCTTTTGGAGATACAAAGTGGACAAGAGCATCAGGAGCTCTACCCTGGTGGGGCTGAAAATGGGGGAAATGGATATTAGATGAACATGTTAACCAGCAAACTATTTCATATTGTAATATGTGCTGAGAGAGAAAAAATAGAGTAATAGTGATAAGGTGGAGAAAAACTTAAAGAGAGCACTATTTTATACAGATCCTGAGATCTGAAGAATGGAAATGGAACTGCCAGTGAAAAGTCTGAAGAAGAACATCTCAGGGAAAGGAATATCCAGTTCAGAACTTAGAGGCAGGACATGATCAGGGGAGTAGGAAAGAAAGAGTGCAACCTGGCTGAGACAAGGCTGGCAAATAGGAATGGCCCCATGATGGGAACATAGATGCTTCAGAAAGTCACAGAAAGTGACTCCTATGGGTTTTTTTTGCAATGGAAAACCATAGGAAGGCTCATTTATTTTTTTAAAAAAGCAAGCTGACTTTTGGGTGAAGAATGGATTGGAAAGGTCGGGAATAGAAGGAGAGGATGTGGCCTCTCTCCTTGAATCTGTGGACAGATTCAATAGGGTTAGAGTCCCTGAGACTGAACAATGAGATCACGTGGCTGAGTGGGGAGGGAGGGAGAGAAGTGGATAGATCCAAACAAGAAGATGAAGTTGGTCTAGTCAGACATGGGACTTACTGTGGAGAGCCAATAAAAAGAAAGAGGACTAAGGATAAATAATGTCCACTTAAGACTTGAACAACCAGGGGGGTCCCCAGCTTCCCTATGATATTCTCCAGAGGCAAGCATCATGATCTCTTTATTGCATATACAGCCCCTGACTTATGATGGCTTGACTAATGATTTTTCAACTTTACCCTAGTGCCAAAGCAATATGCTTTCACACTTTGAATTTTGATATTTTCCCAGGCTAGCAATGTGCAGCATGATTCTCTCTTCCAATGCTGGACAGGGACAGGAGCTACAGTTCCCAGTCAGTCTGTGATCACAAGGGGACACAAGCAATACTCTACACCATGCTGTGCTGATAAGTCATGACATTCTGTAGGTTAGGTGCACCGGATGCCTTTTCAAACTAGAATGTTTTCAAGTCATGAAGGGTTTATTGGAACATAATCTCATTAAAAAAATCAAGGTACAGCTGTACATTCTTCAGAAGATCTTATAAATGAAAAAGCATGCTTTTCACATATTTTTACCTGAATAACATATTCATATACTGGTCTGCATCTAGCCTTGGACCTCAACAACACATCTTGGGAATTCTTCCTAATCATTTCATAAAGGTTGTCTCACCTTTATGAACATGTTCAGGCTATACCCTTGCATGGATATATGCAACTTCTTTTACCAATCTCCTACTGATTTTGGTTGCTTTAAAATGTTTGACATAGAAAGAAATGCTGTAATGACCATCCTTGCACCACATATGTCACTTTGAATACACAAGTAAATCTGTAGAATTATTCCTAGAAGCTGAATTGTTGGTCCAGGGTATGGGCATTTTAAATTCTGATACCTACTTCAATTGGCCATCCTGCAAAGTGGCACTAATTTATACTCCCACCAGTACTGGTAGGAGGGTGCTATGGTTTGGATATAGTCTGAATGTGTCCTCAAGGATTCATGTGTGGAATTTGATTCCCATTGTGAGGTAGTAAGGGGGTGGGAATTTAATCCAATTATAGTATTTAGAGATGGAACCTTTAGGAGCTGAGTAGGATTGGACAGATTCAATAGGGTGGAGTCCCTGAGATTGAGTACTGGTGACTTTATAAGAAGAGGGAGAGGGGTTGTAAGATACACACAAAAAAAAACACATGATGCCTTGTGCCACCATTAGACTCTTCCAGCAAGAAGATCATTGCAATATGTGGGTCCTTGGCTCTTTAGACTCACGAGCAAAAATAAACTTCTTTTTTTATAAAGTCACCCAGTCTCAAGTATTTTATTATAATAACACAAAACAGTTTAATACAGACAGTTATAGCAAGCTGTTTAAACTTTTTCTCTTGTACCTTTTACAAAGAAGACTCCATCATCAAGTTCACAAAATAGGATATGAAGCCCTGGTATCAGCCCTGGCCTATGGAATTCTAAAACCTCTCCCCTTCTCCAGACAACCAGGCCCTCAATGTAATCTCCATGATACCTTCAATAGGACCTTGGAGCACATGCCACAATCTGGTACTTCCCTTTGGGGAGACTTGAGTAACAACCAGAATAAACCAAACCACAAGAAAAATGTCTGGTGAGGGCTGGGTTAATAGCTTAAAAATTGATTCTGCTGGAAAAGAAATGGCATTTTAAAAACTTAGAAAATGAACCCAAGTGAACTATTACCTGCTCTTCCATTTAAATTAGCCCTGGGAGAACTCCATCCCTATGTTTACTCATGATTAAGAAATCCCTCATGCCATGATGCTATCGATCACTTTCAGAAGAGTGCAACTTCTGCTTCATAAGTAGAACTTTTTTAAGATCAGCTAGATGATATATTATCATTCCTGATGGGTGGACAAATAAGAAGGTAGCTGTACATCCCTGTGTGTCTGGAATCCTGGAGTGCCAGAGCTGAAGTTAGTGAGGCAAAAGACCTCTGGAATGTTCAATGGTGGCTCACACTAGCACACTCTCCCAAAATCAGATGGCAGTGGGCACATCCATAAAGGGCAACGGCTACTGGATGCTCCCTAAAGTATTCTCTAGCATTATTAGTCTGCAACTTAGTGCAACACCCTGCTTTTGTAAGTGGAAAAACTGAGGTCCAGAGAGGTCTTTAGGAGTACACAGCAACAGAACTGTTCATGGAGATTTTTTCATTGTTTGCAGAGTGAGTAAGTCTCCTGCAAAGAATTCCCAGTTTACATCTGTCCCTCCTTCTACATCTTCTGCTCTCTGTCCATCCTATCACGATTTGCATATGGAATATGTACAGTTGGCCCTTGGTCTTCTTGGGGATGAATTTTAGAAACCCTTCCTGTCACTGCTACCAAAATCTACAAATGCTCAAGTCCCTTAAATAAAATGATAAATTATGCACATATAACCCATGTACATCCTCCCCCATATTTTGGTCATCTTCTAGATGACTTATAATAACACAAGCAATGTCTATGCTATGTAAATAGTCATTGTATTATATTGTCTGGGGAGAAGATGACCAGGAAAAAGCCGGACCTGTATAGTACTGGCATGATATTTTTTAAAATAGTTTTGTTTAGCACTTGGTTCCTGAAGATGCATGAATGCCGAACCTGAAGATCTGGAGGGCCAAATGTATACTCATGTGTTGAACAAACATAGAGTATTGAGACAAAAGTTAAATATTAAAACAGGGGATAGACTATAAAAATTACATTTGTGGGGGCTGGGGTTGTGGCTCAGAGCACTCGCCTAGCATGCATAAGGCACTGGGTTTGATCCTCAGCACCACATAAAAATAAAACAAAGATATTGTGTCCACCTATTACTAGAAAATAAATACTTTAAAAAAATTACATTTGTATTGGCTCCCCATAAACCCTCATCTCTACTTTTCCTACCTTGATCTCATTCAGCTGGAGTATTTAGTCATACTAATCATTTAAAAATGCATATTAAGACAATAACAGGATGCTATTCATATAGTGTATATCAATTTAGCAAAGATGAAAAGAAATGCAGTGAATGGATCTCTTTATCTAAGTACATCTTTACAGATTGAGACAAGGAGCAGGGATGCCCCCTGCCTGCCTGCTTGTGCCACTTCCACAAGGGAACCTGCAAACAGCTCAGCTGCCCACCTTTCTCTGCAGGCTGGGAGAACATGTGGAAATAGCAATGGCTTTGATCTTGTTTGTTGTCCCAGTGTAATGTGAAACCCATTACAAGTCTTGAAGACTGTTGAAAGCACAATGTCTACCATAATCCACATTCACTAAGAATCTGCTCATTAGCAACTGATTAAAATTAGAGTGGGTTTCCAGCAGTATATTTCTGAATGTTGCAAACCTGGACTTGAGGGTCTTGAGCTTTTATTCAAAAAGTTAGCATGTATGTGAATCACTGGGACAGCTTGATAAAATTCATATTGCCAGGCTATATCCATAGTAGTTTCAACTCAATAGGCCCTGGAAATCACATTTTCATAGGTTTTCCAGAAGATTCTGATGAAACTATCTGAAGACTGTAGATTGAGAAACTGACCCATTGGCACCAGCAAGGCTGAGAAAGATGCTATTTCATCTGATATAAGCACACCCCTCATAATTCACTCATCCATTTGTTCTGTCATTTAGGAGATATGCATTAAGCATATGTGTTAGTATGTGCTCTACCCACTGATAGGCACAAAGTGAAATAAAACATACCTTCAAGTTAGTCTAATGGGTGTCTCCCAGAACACCAAAGGAGGGAGAAGTACAGGGAGTGCATTCTGGGAACGCAGAGGAAGGTGCCTTACACAGCCTGAGGTTGGAGAGCGTAATGTCAGAAAGTGGCCAAGGAGGTGACCCCAAGGCTGGAATTAGGGGTTAAGAAAGTAAAATACAGAAGAGGAGCTTTCCAAGGCACAAAACTCTAGAACCAACTGTACATGTGTATATATGTGCACAGCTATATGCATGTATACATATGTATTCATGCACATATGTGGGCGTGCACGTGTATGAGGGTGGGAAGGAAAGTCCAGGAAATCTGCAGGGCTACCTCAGGAATGGCCCAGTGTATACAGTATGCCACAGAGGCTTAAGCAGGATGACTTGGGCAAGTGTGAGGTTTAGAAGGTCGTGGTGATTCGCCCAGACAGGAAGTTTCAACACGGCAAGGTTAATGCCCTTCTTCACCTTCTACAAGCAGCCTCAGCTAAAAATACCTGGGAAGAACTGTGGGAGATGTAGCTCCCTGCTTTCCAGAACAAAAATATCTCTTTGAGCTGGTCATTTCTACCAAGTTCACACTCATATTTTACAATGTATATGAAAAAAAATCTTGAACTTAATTTTTCATGTAGTCAAAGAATAACAAAAACAAGCCCCACTGGAGTTCAGACTCTGGATGGATTTAGAAAACTGCATGAAGGGGTGTGAGAAACTGTCCCCAAGAACATGGTGACTGACACAGGCCCACCTTTAACATGCATTAAATCAACCACCCTCATGTCAAATGGAGCTGTTTGCAGAGAGAAATGTGTTTGTGGTTCTTGGAATCATTAGTCAACGATGCACGGGTGGCATAAAATAATTGAATAATTACTGTCTCAAGTATTGCTGGAGGTGATTTAGAACTCTGTTGTTCTCACAAAGAAATGAATTAAAGTGTATCCACGCTGGAGATACAGGATTGCCCCTGGAGACACAGCTTCCCCAAGGCCCAGATGCAGGCTTTAGCTCCAGAGGCCGCCAGAAGGCATAGGGCACCAGGTTCACTGGAAGGAGGTTATCCCTTGGAGCCTCCCGTCACAAGTACAAGCACTTCTGAGATGACAGAGAAAAGAGGAGCTGAGACTCTGTCATGGGAGGTTGGATACACTCTGCAACTCTGTCCACAGCATTCTTCAGTTAGAAATTTAGAAAAAAGCACAAGGTCCAAAGGTCTCAAGGAGATATTGGAATTAGGAGAATTCCCAGTTTATAATAGATGCTTGCTACAAAATATCTCAACACAGGCCTGTGGTACCTGCTTTTGAAGTGTAAAAGGTTCTATGTGTGCATATACATGCGCGCGTGCACATACACACACACACACACACACACAGCCTTGGGTAAACTTCCTGTATATTTGCTTGAATATGTTTGTGGTTCAAAGGTCAGTACATCCATTTGTCTTTCCTCATTCTGTAGTTCCTGGTCTTGACAAAAAGCCATGGTGGACCAGGGCTAAGGTCATAGTGAACCAGGGCTAAGATCATCCTGAAACACAGATAAGGCCATGGAGGACCAGGGATAAGCCATGTTCAGGAGGCAGGTGGCCTTCTGTGTCCCAGACAGAGAAGCTGTGCTGCTGAGGCACCTAGAGGTCTGCATGCACCAGCTTTAGCTAGAAAAGTCACATGAGGCCTGGAGCAATGTCTCTGAGGCAGACATGAAGTTTGCTGAAGGATCAAGTGGTGGAGAATTTGTGTGTCATACCCAGCACAGCGGGGTGGGAGATTATAGAGAGAGGGGACCTACGTAAACAGACAGTAAGAGAGGTGTGAGACCATATGATTCCAAGGCCAGCCTGGAATGCCAGCCACTCCAGCAAATAACCATCTGATTGAGGGAAATGATGAGCCTCCCTCACCATGCTGTGGCAGGATAAGACTGTGTATGAGAAAGACACAGATGAAGGGTGTGTGACATCCACCTATTTACATGTTTGCTAATAATAGCAACAAAAAGCAGAACAAGGCTCTGACTCCAGTCTGTGGCCTTTCCCCTGAGCCCAGCTGCCCTCCTGGGCATGACTCTCAGGTTTCTGCCTCCATGGTGGGCATCATCACCCTGAGGAGCCTGGCCTACCTGCATGTCTGACCTGCTTCTAGAGAGCAGATCTGCCTGGTGGTTTGGTTCCACTTAGTCTGAGGAAAATCAGGCCCACAATTTAGCATGAAACCAGAGACAACAAACACAACCCAATGAAACAAATCAAAACAATTCTTGCAAAGAACAAGCTATTCAGACTGTGAGAATGGCCTTACCCAGGCAGCAGCCCAGTGTCTGGTTTCAGTTCCCAGAAGCCAACACTAATTTGGGTTCCCCTGGGCCAGCCCCTTCCAGCAGATGAAAGGACACTAGGCTAAGTGGCAGTTGGACAGCTTGCTACCCCCACTCTCCACTGAGTTCCACAAGTGCCTGTCTGCTTATCCTGGGGATCCCTGCTGCCACAGCAAACCTCCCACTAGTATTCCTGACAGCTTCCCTCTGTGCGACAGGGAGGCCCAGAAAGGCTGAAGCTTAAATGAAAGACAGGGGAGGGTGGGAGAACAGCTTACTCCAGGTGATGCTGTCCTGCCTCAGTCACCTGGGAGCTCCAGAGCCTGGCCCCTTTCAACAAGACCCCTGAGGGGAATGTCACTAGGAGGAATAATCTGTAAAGTCCAGATTCTCATATACAGAACAAATGTCAAAGGCATCTGCGGCTACAAGAGGTCAGGGCTGGTACTCAGTCTGGGCCTGGACTGGAAACCCCAGGGCCCAGTAAGAATTGGAACCCCCAGACTGGCCTGGGAAACATATGGGCACTGGGCTGTCTGGAAGGTGGGTCCCAGGGATACCACACATACCAGGTAGCATTCCAAAGATATCCCTGAAAAGTCTCACTATGGCTTATCCCACCATACACTAATCTGGGTATTGCTCTGAAGGGGCTTTCATGTGAAATTAGGTTATAAATCAGTTGACTTTAAAATAAGGAGGTCTTCCTATATTATCTGGTGAGCCCAAGATATGTCCCCAAGCCTACAGCAGCAGACCACTCCCATCATGATGTGGTACCCTCACTAGAGGTCCAGACCAATAGGGTTGCCAGATCTTGGTGTTGAACTGCTAGAGCCATGAGCCTAAACAAACTCTTTACTTCATCATAAATGTCTTGTCTTTGGCATTTCTTTGTAGTAAAGTTGATTAATATACCTGATTAATATACTTACACCCCACGAGACTGGCCTACCCCAGCCCTACTCCAGGCTCCCTGGATTGCCTGCTAGCTTTCCTAGCCTGCCTCTTGGGCTTATGCAGACTCCAGCTCAGTATCTTTTGGAAACTGCACAATGCCACACATATGCTTACCCTTTGGCCTATGTGGTTTAAGGACAGCTTAGACACATGAGGTGAGGCGTCTAAACACATGCACCCAGGGCCCTTCAAAGTGTGGGATGCACCCCTCAAGGTACTCATATTCTGGGCAGGGGGCAAAAGATCTGAACTATTCTTACTTGAATCTGGTCTTCCAGGTTTTTATGAAGATCAGAGTAGGAAGTCAGAGCAGATTTCATTTAAAAGTTTGATAGTTACACCTTTTAAACATTTTGACACAGTATTCAGGCTTCCACTTGCTCCCTTTGCCTGGACCCACAAATTTAGGAGCTCATTCCGATCACTCATTAATTACCTGGTTGACAGTCTTGATAGCAAGTCAAATAAATCTTGATAGAAAACCTTGCTCCCTGTGTTAATGAAGAGAGCCTGGTTCTCTCCTGTCTATTAGTCTTTGAGACTAACTGATAGCAAGTATTACCTTTTCTTGTTCAAGAAGCTCTTGTAAAATAACTTGTCTTTCCCGACATAATTCTAAGAAATCTTCAGAGTGCAAACTTTCATGCAATGCAGGGAAGAATGTCAGCTGGGTGCAGTCTACCGCCACCTCGACAGGCTCGCTCTCGGCTTCCTTTGGAGTCAGCTCATCTGCAGCAGGATAAAGGGACACATGGTCTTAAAATGAGCCATTTGACATCACAAGGGAGGGGAGGCAGCATGTGCTTGCCTCCCTGGGAGGAACTGTGCTCCAGGGCAGCAGTAAACATTGTGGTATACCCTTCAACTGCTTCTGAAAAGGTATACCCCCACCTAACCCTGTGTGTGGTCAACACACCTTCAAGCTGATTCAGCCCTGAAGGCCCAAGTGCGCCCAGACCTGGCCCCTCTGCCACATTCAAGTCCACACAGGGGAAACATTTCAAGATTTACACTCACGAACCAGTAAAGCAGCTCTCCAGGTTCATCCAGGTTTTGCTTCTAAACCTCACTTTGTTCAATCTTAAGAGTGTTGTTGATGTTTTCTAATAATGGAAGCAATATCTTCTCATTGGAAAAGCCATGATGGTGAGAAATAAATTAGATATCAGCCCTGCATCCGTGCCCTAATAATAGTGCCCATTCAGGGAGATCTTTCTTGGTGCCCAATGCTTCTAATGGCATTTGTATGTCTAATCATGTCTAGGTTGTAGACACTACTTCATCCTCACTTTACAAATGAAGGAGGCTAGTTACTTTGTTCCAAGAATATATGGCTACTAAGAACTAGAGGCAGAATCTGAACCAAATCTCCCTGAATCAAAGTCAGATCTCAATCTCTAAACTGGTCTCACTGTTTACAATTGATTTGCTTCCAATTTACTGGTTGATTTATTTCCAATGTATTTTCAGTACATATTCACACATGCATGCACACACATACCATTTTTAGTGTGAAAAGAATAATTTTACATTTCAGTTTTTCTTTACTATTTTTTTTTTCTTTCAAGATTATACACGAGGACTGGGAATGGGCCTCCCTGGTGGAATACCTGTCTAACATGTGCAAGGTTCTGGGTTTGGTCCCCAGCACTGCCCAAAAGAAAAACAAACAAACAAAATATCATAAGCATTTTCCACATTCCATTGAAAGTTTCTGGAATAACTTAAATGGTGGTGAAATATTCTAAAATGTGTCTATTTCAACTAACCCATCTCCTGATTTTTAGAGATACAGATGGTTTTTACACCTGCTCTACCAGGAATATACTGTACAGCACAAATTTGTGTCCCTGTCTAGATTTATTTTCCAAGGGTAGAGACATTTAGTCTATGCCAAGCGTATAACTACCTAGATTACTGGATCTTATTCTTCCTCCACCCACATGTCCTGAATGTCCCTAGAGCAGACACATTGTTCATGATTGCAAAGCCATGGGCCATTTTCTTTATGCCAAGAAGGTGAGCTCTTTGATCTCCACCACCTGGCAGTCTCACATCTGGATGAATGCAAAAAGTGTCTGCTGCTCACAGTGACAGCCATCATAGACTTTGCTTAATGCAGGGAGAATGTTCCCCTAAGGAACATTTTGGAAAGGTATGATGGAGAACCACAGACCCTTCTCCTCTCTTGGCTGAGCTCCCAGTCTAGGGTTCATGCTGAAAATACCACAGAGACCCAGAGTCACAGGTGCCCAGGTATTCTGCATTTTAGGAAGCAGAGGGTGAAACAGCCCATGGCCATAGGTCACATAAAGCTAGCACATGCTCCCCTCCACTGCACTCTCTCTAGTCCCTGGCTCAAAGAGGTAGAACAAGTGATTGTTTCACTGATGTAGGAGTTGTGGAGCTTAGGGTACAGCAAAAAGAAACAAATATGTATTTCAATGTCATACATATCTTGTGTCACAGTGGGACTCCCAAAGCAACTCGGGATAAGAGCCCAAGATTTTCACTTCTGGGACTGTATTCCTGCAGACTGGTAAGCAGGAAGCTCAGTGCAAAACCTGCTACTCGGGCAGTAAATGATCAACCTGATTAGTGCAAAGAAGTTGTCGCTGGGCTGAGGAATAGACATTGGTTGTAGCCTAGGACGCAATGAAGTTTACAGACTGGTAATTTTGGAACCAAAGGGCTGTCTTTGGGGAAAAACAGAAATTTTGAAATATAGTTCATGAAATACAGTGTAGGTGTTCAGATGTGTTTGTGCCAAAATGACCTTTGAAGATAAATCTTTCATTTTTAGCAAATAAACTCAACCAAATTTCTCCATGAGACTTGCACAAGTAAAGAAGAAGCATTAACATCAAAAATGATTCCAAGCATTTTCTTTAAATCAAGGAAATAATAATGACTATTATATCTGTCCTTTCATAATCAGAGAGCTCAGTGTAAAAAGTATTAAATATCTATCTCAGCCATTTTTATGCTGAGCCATCTTATTATTTTCCTCCTGTGATTTTGGTCACTTTTTTTTTTTAAGAGAGAGAGAGAGAGAGAATTTTATTTATTTTATTTTTTTAAATTTTTTTATTAATTTTTATTGTTGGTTGTTCAAAACATTACATAGTTCTTGATATATCATATTTCACACTTTGATTCAAGTGGAATATGAACTCCCATTTTTACCCCGTATACAGATTGCAGAATCACATCAGTTACACATCCATTGATTTACATATTGCCATACTAGTGAGTGGGTAGAGAGAGAAGAGGGGAGGGGAGGGGGGGAGGGGGGATAGTAGAGGATAGGAAAGGCAGCAGAATACAACAGAGAGAGAGAATTTTAATATTTATTTTTTTTTAGTTTTCAGCAGACACAACATCTTTGTTTGTATGTGGTGCTGAGGATCGAACCTGGGCGGCACGCATGCCAGGCGAGCGAGCTACCGCTTGAGCCACATCCCCAGCCCAATTTTGGTCACTTTTTAAGCATGTATTTGAATTGTAAGGGGACACTTCTAATATCTCCCAGATATAGGATATTGAGAGGACAGCTCAACTCCCACCACCGACCTGCTGCAAAATATATATATATATATATATATATATATATATATATATATATATATATATATATATATATAATTTTTTTTTCAAACTTAATATAAACTTCCTCCCCTAATAGAGTGTCCTGCTCTAGAATAAGGTCCTCTTTATCCTGGAAACACAATAGTGAAAGATCTTAATGTTGTCTATTCTAGCCCTGCAGTATTTTATTCTCTAAAATATTAATCTAATATATTTAGCAAGATATTAAATTAAAAACTGCTTTAATTATTAAAAGGAAAAATAGAAAAAAAATAAACTCAATACCTTGTTTTTCAGCATTGGTTTGAGAAATATCACCCTTTCTGTCTTGGCCTTCCTGAAATGAGACCAGAGAAAAAGAAATTAAGTCCTGTATGCTGGGTTTATGCTCTCCTCCTTAATTACTAAGACTCAGATGCAAGGGGAGGGAAATGCTAAATCCTAAAGGACACAGTAACATGTAAATATTAATATTCCTGAGTCAAAGAGAAGAAAACCCACAACCTTCCATTAAGTAGGATTTACAGTAATTCCCAAAGATGGTGCCAAGATGAGGTTAGATAGCATGCTGGATATGTCTGTGTGCAGATCCCTCTGTAGAGGGGACAGGGAGAGGATCTGGGGCTGGACAGCCTGAGTGACCAGTTTCAGAGCAACCTTGGGCACTGTCATCCACACAATGAGCAAGCTAATTATTTTCCCTACCTCCAATTCCTAAGAAATATATTGAGGAAAAAATACTGCACACTTCCAGACATGTATTGACAACAATTAAAAAAAAAACAACCTCAACTGTCTATTGAATAAATGAAATGTAATTTTAGCTTTAGGGAGTTTTTAGTATGGATAAAAGATACTGGGGTTATAGACCAGAGAACACAGTCAATGTCATATCTTGGGATGAACATAGAAGAAAATATCCAGCATCCCAGTGCTTGGAAGGCGGCCTTTTAGGATATTTTAAATTATGATTGTTCAATTAGAACATGAAAAGTTATTAACAGGTCTTTCTACCACTATGAGATGGATCCAACTGTTTACCCAGCTCTCAAAAGGCAAAAACAACAACAACAACAACAAAAGTGAGCTTGATGATGGTATGAGCTTCATTAGAGCAAACTCCCAGGCACTGCCTGGATTCTGCTGCCAGGAAAATCAAGACAACTTCAGTACCATGTGGTTAAGGGAGCCACTGGCTTGAGTTTGCAGAATTCGCTGAGTTCAAAAGATTTTCACTGTAGAATTTGTTACAGGATTTGCTAGTACAATAAATAATGTGCACAGCAGTGCAGGTTCTAAATGCTCAATGACAAAGAATTTGAGCTGCAGACAATGGTTACCACCTGGCTCTTTCCAGACATTAGTATCCAGATTACTTCCCTAGACTTCTGTGGACTGTAGTGTGGTACAGGGTCAAGGGCACAGATATGAACACTCTGCCATCCATCCACTCATTCATTTATCCATTCAATTATCCTTTCTGGTTATAATTATAGCATTGCTTCTATGTACCTGAGATGATTAGTGTTTATTTTCTTCTACTAAATGACATCAAGAATAAGTTATGCAACACTTTTACATTTACATTCTCGCTCTTATCTGAAGAGAACATTAGACAGGAAAGCTACGAAGCCGCTTCCCTTTCTGTTTACCATCTGGAAACATCACCATCCCTCTATACCCAATGCCTACCTTGCACTTTTCTGGGCTCCGAACCTCCCACGGAGACAAGCGTCTGATGCGTTTCTTCATGCGAGCTGGTCCTTCTCTCCAGTCCAGTTCCCACCGGGAGCAGAACGTGGTTTCTGCCATCTGGCCCCACAGGCCCAGCTCCCCAAAAAGCTGCTCCCGGATCCTGACCCAGGCATTGGCTGCCTTGATATTGCAACATCTCCGCCTCTGGGAAGCAGAAATATGACATCATCCCTGGACACATTTTCCTTAGAGGCATGGCCTCAAACCTCCAAAGGTGGACTGACCAAGTTCCTTATAAATGTTTGAAAGAGTTGCATCATCTAGATAGCTCTGAACACTCTCATGATTGTGCAGTGCTCTTTCTGGATCCAGGAGCAAACCAGGAGAAGGAAAATACTAATGTCTGGAAAGAGCCAGGTGGTAGCCATTGTCTGTAGCACAAGAACTTTGTCATTGAGCATTTCTCAGCTTTGAGATTATTCAATCCCAGTAGAGGGAGGAGAAAACTGTCTATTCACCCTCAGAACCATTAGACTGCTGGCCCTGGACAGAAAGCAACAGGTCCTAAAGTCCCTGAAGCTACTTCTCAGAGTGGATTAGTCAGCTGCTTTGTAAAAATTAGGTGTAGGATTTTATCACAGCCTCTACCCTTCAGAATGGACAGAAATTTTCTATCTATCCATAATTTCTGTCCTTCCAAAATGATGCTGAAAATACTTCTTCTTGTCCACCCAGACTGGAGGTAGAGTAGGAATTAAAAGCCCTGCTGACAGTTGGATTATTTGAGCATGACCATGAGAGGCTTAGCCTGGTTGAGATCTAAAAGCCTCTTGATTCCTAATATCATATGATTCTTGAATGTTCAAGGATTCTAGAATGTTCACAGAAACAAAAGCTTTTTAATAAAAATAATCTTATCTAATATCTGTGAAATCCTCACAGTTTGTGTGGTTTTTAACTGTAACACCTTCTACTAGAATACAATTTAAGTCTTGATGAAAATAAATTGACACTCTACATTGCTTTTGCAGGCCACATTGAGTTTCATATATTATCCGTCAAAGCAACATACTGTACAGTTTGGACAGTAGAATTAACTGTCTTCACAGTGAACTTTTGTAATTATTCAAACACTTGATGGTATTTGCCCTATTGAATTTAAATGTTTCGGAAAACAGAAAGTGCTAACAACAGGAAGTGGAGGTTTCAAAAATTTAACATAAATAGAAAAACAACTTGTGATCGTGCCTTAGGTTGAACCTCTGGCCTTCTGATTTCATATTCTTTACCTAGTAAACACTGTGAGCATAAATTTTCTATCATTCCCATGCAGATACTAACTCTGGAACAGAAGCGATGTCTAAAAAATCCAACAGGTGGCCAAACAGATTTTACCCAGTCTGTCATATTCCAAAGTCTTCCCATGAGCCTGTGAGCTAGACCCCTTTGCTGCAGGGCTGATCATCATTTTATGGACTCGTGATTTCGACTAGCACTACTTCAGTGATTGACAGACTTTAGGATGTAGGCCTTGCAACTCTCAGCCATTTTGAATGAGTAAATCATTCTCAGAACTTGCTAGAAGCTTTCCCATAGAAACATGGCAGGGAGGATAGTGCTCAGCACAAGTTCTTTGATGTCCAGTGAGCCTGGCTTGTCATCATGTTTCCACTATTAGCCAGCAGTTGACCCTAAAGGAGCTTTAGCTTCCTCATCAGTCAAATTTGGCTGATAATATTAACATAATAAAACTACAGACTTATGGAAGGATTAAATGAGACAATATTTTCACAAGTTTAATGTAGTGCTTAACCCAGTTTAGGCAGTCAGTGTTATTATTGTAAATGAGCTAATCCCATTTCACCACGAGATTTTTGTTCCTCTACAGTGCCTAAATTCATATCCAAAACAGTCACAGCATTTTATATAAGGATTCTGGTGGATTAATAAGGAGGCCCAGAAAATAACAACCATCCAAAGCTTTTTAGAGACTTTGATCATATGAAATGAATGCTTGTTTGGAGAAAATATTGCAGTTCCCTGGATGGGACATTATTGCTGTGTTTGAGTAACATGTTGAGCTTTGTAAAGAATGAACAATTCCAAATTGGGTTATCCAGTCTGAGACTCAAATTAGTCTTTCAAGAGCACCCTCTCTATCCCAAATGGTCTTGTTCCTCTCTACTCCATCATTGCAAAACTGGAGGTGCACAGCTGCCTGAATCTTCATCATGGGACACACATTAGCAGCCAGGTATGCAATGGGAAAATTGCTGAGAGATGAGTGATTTCTAAGTTCATGATAGCAAGTTGCATGTGAGCCTAGGACAAAGGATGCTAGATTACTAAATTGCAAAAGCCCTGGGTTCCCCCACCTGCAAAGGTGCTCTGAAATGCCCAAGTTTCTGCACAGTATAAGGTTCTCTCTTAGTTCAAACCACAAATGGACCAAATGCCACTCCTGAGACTCACAGGCAGTGATTCTATTATGTAGGATGTGGCTATGATTTTTGGCTGAACAGAAACACTTGGGTAACAACACTTAGATTTGCCTTTGGGAAACCATTCTTTTCCTACTTTAAGTCTCTGCTGCACTGGTGGGGCTGACCCCAGCTCTGGCTTCAGGTTTGAATGCTTCACCCAAGTCTGGCTAATCTGTAAAGGGTTGTAGGATAGGCTAATGAGCATCATGGCCTGCATTGGGCATGGTGCCTTCTGGAACCAAGGCAGAGGAAGCAGAGGGGTGAATGCACACACACATGCAGCTCCCCCTACACCCTGAAATATACATAGAACACCTTTGTGTGGATCAGGAGAAGTGGGCCCTGGGCATGTATATCCCTATGGGTGTACAGCTTAGGTATGAGAGTGACTTCGTGTAAATTAGAAAATGGTCTTGTTCCAGAATTTATGGCTTGGTGAGCAGAGCATGAGTTCACAGCAGAACCACTTGCACCTTCATCCATGTGCATGTGTCCTCAAAGTCATCAGCAATCTCATACATATGGGTGTGGGTGTGAATTTACATAAACATGTGTGATGTGTGTGAAAGGAAAGAAGGGAGGAGGGAGGGAGGGAGAGAGAGAGAGAGAATGAATACATGATATTTGGATAACTCTGTTTGAAGACCACTCTTCAATTGCATTCTTCAATAATCCAAAATGTTTGTAAGTGGATGGATCTGGAGAACATCATGCTAAGTGAATAAGCAAACTCTCAAATTCTCAAAAATCAAGGATCAGATGATTTCTCTCATATGTAAAAGCTAGAGCAAACTAAGGGAAGAAAGGCAAGGGGTGGGGGACCCCATGAAAATAGGAGATCAGAGGGAGAGACCAGAGGGGAGCAGGAGGGACTGGAAAAGGGAGAAATTGTGGAATGAAACTGACCAAATTATGTGACACATATGAATACACAACAGTGACTTCCACCTTAATGTGTATCTATAAAGAATCACTTTTAAAAACTATTAATAAATAGGAGGAACACTTGTAGAGGAGAGGAAAGAGAACAGGGGGAGGGAGAAGGAAAGGGAAAGAGGAAATCCTGGGAACTGAATGGAGCAAATTAGCTTCCACACATGAAAGATTATGTCAAAAGGAAACCCAATATTACATACAACCATAATGCACGAATAAAAACATTTTTTTAAATAACCCAAAGCCAGTTAGAGTTAGTTTCTGATCCTTGCATCTAAAGGAATTGTGACAAATACTTAATGAGAAGAGTGACTGAACAAGACAGGAAGAGCTCCTGGACCCATAGAGAGCCCGAATGAGAACAAGCAGAACAGCCCCTTACATACTAAGAGAAAGGCCACTTTTCGAGGTGGCTGGCATCTCACAAAGAGCTTCAACATGTAAAGTTTTAGATGGCAATAGCAGGATGAGGTGTTCCTGGGAATTGTGATGAAGCCCTGACATAAGAACAAGATAGTGCAGATGGACCACAGAGAAGTAGATGAATGGAACTTGGGCAAAACAAAGGGAAATCAGTGTAGAGGGAACTATTCCTGCCAGTGTTTCTGGAGTGAGCAGAAATGTGGCAGATCAATTACCAGGAATGTGCTATTTGCTGCTAATATACCGATGCTGGGGTTAACTTCCAGGGCAATAAGCAAAGCCACCTTATCAAGCTGTGGGTTTCCGCCATGTCCAGTGACCTCTCAGAGGAACGTAAAGTGCCAGGACACAGAAGTTTTACATGGTCATTTATTGACAGCCCCGTGGGCAAGGGTCCCTGAACCTCATTGTCACTAACATTGTGGGGAGTATCTATTTGGGTGCACTTGGGAGAAGCATCCCTGAATAAATGGAGCAGATTTCACAAGACTGATTTCTGTTCAGAATTTGACTCTTGATTTTTCTGGAAGTGGAGTGAGGTCTGTGGTGGAAAGTGTTCTGCCCCTTACAAAAGTGGGGTGATTGCTCCAGACCCCATTATCTCCAGCAGACAGTGATTATATCTGCATTCTTTTAAACATCAAAACAATGTTTTAAATATTTAAGCACTTGGAATGCATCCTCATGGATTAACTCTAAAATGCTGATTTTTCTCAAAAATACTTAATCAACAGTAAAACTATACAAATTTTTCAAGTACTTTTCAAACCCCAGTCAGGCTCCACTAATGAAAATGAGCCAGGCCATCATTCCAGGAGGGTGGATTCCTCCCTTCTGGGATTAGAACCTCTACTGCGGTTCCATCCTCCCTACATGAATCTGCAATTTTGCAAATTCAGCAGAAACACACAAAATATCACTGAATACCTTTCTCCTCACCACACCCAAATCTTCTAGGCTCTCCCAACAGAAATGGTCATGCTCCTGACAAGATGCTGATTTGGAAGTTTAGATATACAACATCCTCTGCCTAGAAACAGTGCAAGTATGATAAGAATGTTCCCAAACAAAGGATGAAATTCTAAGCAATTCTTTTTTTCCCCTCAATGGAAACTGATTTGATTAGTCACATTGCTCACCCTAGACAAAATCAGTGAGTCCATATGATGACACATGAATGCATAAGGGTCTGTCCAGCCACAGTTAGCACCCATGAAACCAGCAAGACCCCCTACCATCTATACAGGGTGCAGATAGCAATACTAGAGTAAGGTAGGTGCTCATAGCAAACTTCTAATCCAAACTGAATCTGAAATATCAACTTAACAACTTGTGCAGCTGGAGAAACCAGTCATGCTTGCTGATCCCGAGGACAGTCTTCAAGAGCATGCCTTGTCAACACAAAAGTCACACCTAGATAGGTGCTTAAAATACCCAAACCTGCCCTTATCAGCAGCAACCCATTGCACCTGGGAAAAAAAACACAAAACCCCTAACATGGCCCTAGTCCTTCATCTTCACGCTGTCCCTGCTTAACCCTGGTCCTCCCAGCTACTTCTAGTCAATCAATGGCATCCAGCTCCTTCCTGCCTCAGGACCTTCACCCATGCTCCCTCCTTAGCCCAAACCACTCTTCCGGCAATATTCCTTCTTCTTCAGATCTCAGTTTAAATGGTCACTTTCTTGGACAAGACCTTTGAGTTGCCCAAATTAGATTCCTTCCCTGTTATCGTCTCTCATTGTACCTCTGCTTTCCCTGCCAAGTACCCACCATAAGTTACGATAATCTATTGGTTTGTGAAGTTATTCAAGGTATATCTCTCCTTTACCATGAATCTGTCTGAGGGTGAGGCCTGGGCCTGAAATCTTTGTAATGTGCTCCTAGTTCCCAGTAGATACTGAGGTTCCTGGGTTCCCAAAACCTATTTATTGAGTGCATAAATGAGTAGATGAGTCTCCTTAGTTGCTGACTTTAGATCTTAAGCCCATTGCATGGGTTGTGTAAGTAGAATGAATCACTGATGACCAATTATTGTCTTATACAATCTTAAACTAAAAGCCCCCTTTAATTCTTTCTTTTTTTTTTTAGATTCAAGGTAGATTGAAGTGCACTCTGTAGAGAAAAGATATGTTCTGGTTTTTACCTGTACATGGTCTTTGTATAAAGATGCATATAGCTCCTGTCCTTTTCTTCTGTAGTTCTCTATACATGACACAAAATCCTGGAGAAAAGAGAAAACAAGCCATAGCTTAATGACACCTGTGAGTTTAGGTTTTTGTTTTGGTACCAGGAATTGAACCCAGAGACACTTAACCATTGAGCCACATCTTCAGCCCCCTTTCAAATTTTATTTAGAGAAAGTCTCAACTGAATTGCTTAGGGCTTCGAAATTGAGATCCTCCTGTCTCAGCCTCCAGTGATGTTCCTCTTTTAGGCAGCTGCTGATGTACAAGAAGTGTAAGGCTGAGAGAATGATAAGATATGTAAAGCCCTAGCAGTCTCAGCCTGGAGAAATCCACAGGATAAAGACTTTAAGGTAGGATTTCTGATGGGCTACACCATAAGGATCAAGGAAGACTAGAAATTGTCCAGGCTTCACAAGACTGAAACCCACAACCAATTAGCCCAATCCCTGATGGCAGTGCAGTGACCTGCCTGTCTCTATTCCAACCACGTGCCAGAAAGAGAGTCCTCCCTGGAGAAGATAACATCACCTAGAGTCTCTAAAACAGAACTTTCATAGAAAATGTTCAGCAGTTAAATATAAATTTCTAGATGTGCCCATTAAAAAAAGACCAACAGAAAAATACAATAAAACATATACACATGTATGTGGGTATAAGAGTTATCAGATGTGGGCCTTAAAATAAAGCAAGTAATATGCTTCAAAAATGAAATATGGTGAGTTTTGCAGGAGATGTGCAATCAATGAAAAACTAAAAAATAAAAAATTTATTCTGTAAAATGAATTAGTGGAAATTAAAAATTCTAGATTGGATTTAAAAGAATGATCACAACTGAACAAAGAATTAATAAACTTCACAAAATAACTTTGCTAAACTGTGAGATAAAAGTATGGAATATATTAAAAACACAAAAACCTATACGTAACATAGAGAAAGGAAGTAAATTGTATACAGTTTGAAAAAAATAAATAAAAATCAAATTACAATTAATATTATGCACAAATAAAAATTTAGAAATCCAATAATAACTGCTACAATTAGGAAAAATTTAGCAAGATATCTGAATTAAAAAACCTAACTATATTTTATATGTTAACAATAAATAATTTTTGAAAGTTGAAAATTATAATCTATTTGTTTGATATTTCAGAATGCTAAACACTTAGAAATAACTTAAACCACCCAATCCAATTTTGTCAGATTGGACAAAATGTAAACAAGACCTAAGTGAATATTTATAAAAAATACTGGTCTACAGGAGATTTTGGATTGAAAGATACAAACAAAGCAAAATGAGAAGTGAAAAAGATGCATCACAAAAAAACAGTAGCCACAAGAAAACTGAAGAGTCTATATTAATAACAGATTTTTTAAAATTCAAGACAAAAAAGAAACCAAAGATTTTTTTATAAAGGACACTTCAAGACATTTTACAAGACCCTGATACAAAAACCAGGCAAAGCCATCATAAGAGAAGAAAACTACAGACCAGTATTTTTTATAAATATGAATGCAAAAATCACTGACAAAACACTATCAAACCGATTGCAGCAACATATAAAGATAATGATATAACATGACCATATAGAATTTAATACTAATAAGGCAATAAGGTTGGTTTAACATCTGAAAATAATGTAATGCCCCACATCATTAGAATTAAAATTCATGATTATTTTAATAGATATATAAAATAGGTATATAAATAGATGTATAAAAATATTTGACAAAATCTAAAACCCTTTAGAGACCAAAAAAAAAAAAAAAAAAAAAAAGCCATCCAACCAGGAAAAAAGGGGAATTTTCTCAGCCTTATAAATAATATTTACCAAACCCCACAGATAACATCATATTTAATGGTGAAAGACTGGAAGCTTTTCCCCTAACATCAGAAATAAGAGAAGGATATCCACTCCTACCACTTCTAGTTAGCATTATGCTGAAAGTTCTAAACAGGAAAATTAGGCAGGAAAAAGAAATGAAGGACATTCAAATTGGAAAGTGGAAGTAATCTCTGTTCACAGATGACATGACCCTATATGTAAAAAATCCTAAATAATCTAAAAGAATGACTAGAACTAATAAATTAATTAAAATTGCAATATACAAGGTCAAACTGCATAAATCAGTTTTGCCCCTATATAATGCCAATGGAAAACATCCAAAAAGAAAATTAAGAAATCAATTTCATTTAAAATCATATCCAAAAGGATAAAATACCTGGCAAAAAATATAGCCAAGCTGGTTAAACAGCTATACATTGGAAATTACAAAACATTGCTGAAAGAAATTTTAGAAGCCCTAAAAGAATGGAAAGAAATCTCATGTTCATTAGTAAGAAGATAAATAGTGTTAAAATGTCAGTACTTTTTAAAGCAATCTACAGAATTAAATCAATTCCTATCAAATTTCAGAGATCTTTTATTTCTAGAAATCAAAAAACCAATCAAGTTGTACGGAATTACAAAGGACCCCCAAATAGTCAAGACAACCTTCACAAAGAAGAATTATGTTCACTCATACTTTTTAGTTTCAAAATTTACTTAAGCAATGGCACTGGCATAAAGATAGACATGTAAACCTCATGTCTATGGTTGGTGGATATTTGTTTTTACAAGGATATCCAAACAATTCAACAAGGAAGGAGCAATCTCTTTAACAAACAATGCTGGAAAACTAGATAGCCACATGCCAAAAAAAAAAAAAAAAGAAAGAAAGAAAAAAATTAATTCCCTCTTTATGATATACAAAAGTTAACTCAAAATGAAACAAAGATCCAAATAAAAGAGCAAAACTATAAAACTCTTATAAGAAAATTCATGAATAATTCTTCATGATCTCAGTTTTATACGATTTAGTTTTGACACCAAAAGCACAAGCAACACACACACACACACACACACTCTAAATTGAAATTCACCCAAACTAAAAACTTTTTTGCTTTAAAAGATACTATCATCCACATAATTAAAAAATCAAAGAATAAAAAAAATAATCATAAATAATGATGTTTGGGCCAATGACAGATATATAGCATTTCCATAAGATTATTATACAACTGAAAACTTCCTATCATCTAGTGACATCATAGCCATCATATGTCACAATGTGATGTATGCATTATTTATGTGTTTATGTTGATGCTGGTATAAACAAGTCTACTGCTCTGACAGTCATATTAAGTAATATAAAAGTATAGCACATATAATTATGTACCAGATATTATACTTTGTGATAATAATGAACAACTGATACTGGTTTATGAATTTACCAAACTATACTTCTACTTATAAAAAATTAATTTACTATAAAGTATGCCATTAGGCCAGCAGTGTCTTCATACATAGAGTGCTTGACCTATACAATATAGGTTTGTGTTAAGTATACTCTGGTGTTCATGCAACAATAAAATTGCCTAATGATGGATTTCTCAGAATGAATCCCTGTTATTATATGATGCATGACTGTACTTATAAATCATACATCTGATAAGGGATTTGCTTCTACATTATATAAAGAACTCTTAGATATCAATAATAAAAGTGAAGACTAACCCTATTTTAAAATGGACAAAAAAATCTGAAGTTTTCTGAGAAAGACATCCAAATGGGTAACAAGCATGTGATGTGTTTTAATGTAATCTTGCCCGGTAACAAGCATGGCATTATTTATCATCAGGGAAATGTAAACAATACCCACAAGGAGATCAATGAGCTAACCAAATAAATAGGATGGCTAGAATCAAAACTCCAGATAATAGCAAGTATTAATGAAGACATGGATAAATTGGAGCTCTGTACACTGAAGGTTAGAAAATCGCCTGATGGTTCTTCAAATAATTCAACATAGAGCTACCATTGACCCAGAAATTTCACTCCTAGATGTGTAACCAAGATAAAAATTATGCCCAAACAAAAATTTGTACACAACTATTTAGCAGTATTATTCATAACATCCCCAAATTATAAACCAAATACCTATCAACTAATGAATGGATAAACAAAAATGGGTCTATGTATATAATGGACAATTATTTGGCCCAAAAAAAGTTTTGAAACTTGTTACAAGTTGATGAACCTTAAAAATAACATTCGAAATTAAAGAAGTCAATCTCAAAAGTCCACATATTTTGACTTCATTTATATGAAATATCCATAAAGAGAGAAAGATATTATAGTTGCTTAGGCCTGGGGGTATGGGGGATATTAGGGTGATAGTTAAAAAATAGGAAGTCTCTTTTTGAGGTTATAAAAATGTTAAATGTTATAAAATTGACTAAGGTGATGATTACACATATCTGTGTATGTACTATAAGCCACCAAATTGTTCATTTAAGTGAATTATGTTTAATAAATCTGCTTAATATACAAATATTTCTGACACTGAAAAAAATCCAGAGTCTTATACAAAGATTTATACCAAGAACAGGGAAAATCTCAAACTGAATAAAAGAAGACAATTAACCGATGCTAACAGTGACATGGCAGAAATGTAAGAATTACTTAACAAAGATTTTAAAGCAGCTATTATTATAAAGATGCTTCAACCACTACCAATTAGAAATATGCCTGAAGCAAATAAAAAAAAATTGTGAACATCACTCGAGAAAAAAAAAAATCTCACCAGAGAAATCAGAACACATAAATAACCAAATACAAACTTTAGAATTAAAAAAATAAAACAACCAAATAGGGGAAAAACCCTCAATGGATGAGCTCAATAGCAGAATGCAAGTAACAGAGGGAAGAATCAGTGAACAAGAAAACTGAAAGATAGCAATTAGACATGCTGAGCTACAGAGAGAAAACAGAATGGGAAGAAGTCCAAAGAGCTTTAGGAACCTCTGGAACCACAATAAAAGATCTATTATATGTGCCATCAGAATCCAAGCTAGAAAGACAAAGAGGGTGGTGCTTAAAAACTACTTTAATAAATAACAGCTAAAAACTTTCCAAATTGACAAAAGACATAAACCTACAAGTTCAAAAATAATCCAATTTAAAAATTGATTATTGCTTTTTTCTCCCACTTTGGTATCAGACATTGAATCCAGGGGCACTAAATCATTGATCCATATCCCCAGCCCTTTTGTAAAATTTTGAGACAGGTTCTTCCTAAGTTGCTCAGGACCTAATTAAATTGCTGAGGCTGTCTTTGAACTTGTGACCCTTCTGCCTCAGCCTCCTGAGCCATTGGGATTACAGGCATTAGTCACCACGCCCGGCCCTACAGCTAAACTTATATTTAACATAAAATGATGAAAACTTTCCCTCTAAGACTGAAAAGTTGTCTGCTTTCACTGCTCTTGTTCCATGTACTAGAAGTTCTAGGCAGTGCAACAAAGCAAAAAGAAATAAAAGCCACTTAGATTGAAAATAAAGAAATAAAACAGTCTCTATTTGCAGATGCGTTGACTGTTGAATTCTCAAGGTATTTTCAAAAACAAAACTCAGCAAGTTATATACTCAAGGTATTTACCAAAATACATAAGGTCATAGGGTACAATATCAGTTTACATATATCAATTATATTAAAAATATTAGTAATAGATACTAAAATAAAAAAAGCATTTTTAATTGCCCCCAAATAATAAAATACTTAGAAGTAAATATAAAACAACACACACAAGACTCGTATGCTTCAAATTATAAAATGAAGATAACAGAAATCAAAGAATATCTAAATAAAGGGCTGAACTAGCTGCCTCTGTCATTGAACATCACTTTTATTTAAAAGAATGGCTAGTGGACAAAATTATAGTTATTAACACTTGAGTGTTTGGCACATATTTCCTTGAAAATGAACCAACCAAACCTGCTCTCTCAAGTAAAACAAGTGACAGCATTTTCGTCCAAAATGTGATAAAATCTGAGCTTTCAAGCAAGTATTAACATTTTGAAAAACTTGCATCTGTCTCTGTGAGCTTGTGTTTCCCAATAAATAGCTAAAATTTTTTTCTAAAAAGATTAGTGGTGACATGAGCATGATTTTTCCATATTGCATCATGAAATGTATCAACTGGGAGATTATGTAACTCAGGAAACAATGTATGTTACACATATGTTCCAATGCATGTTTCAAATACTATATGGGTTAAAATATTCATTCCAAAGGCAAGATAGTTCAAAGAAATTTAATGTCACAGAAGGGAAAAATTTTCACTAATAAAGATTTAAAGTATCTTTAAGAAATGACCACTTGTTGAATTTTGGTGTAGTAGCAAAGATAATATATGTAATTTTCAATAAAAGCTATTAAAATACTCCTTCCTTTCCTAACTACATATCTGTGGAAGACATTTTACATATTTCAACCATGGTGGGTCAGATATATTACAGAAGTTTGAATAAGGAAGCAGAATGAGAATCCTTTGGTCTACTACTAAGTCCTACAGTTATTAAAAAGATTTGCAAAAAAATATATAATGCCACTCTTCTCACATTTTTTTGCTTTGAAAATATATTTATTTAAAATTTCTTGATGTTTACACATAATTGGTTTATTATTGTTATGTTAAAATGAATTTTTAAATGCATCATTTTTAAAGTTTTATTTTAATTTTTATTATGGTAGATATAATCTATATAAACAAAAGCTATTTGGTATCCTCACTGATTTTTGAGAGGGCAAAGAGATCCTGAGACCAAAGAGTTTGAGAACTGTTGCTTTATCACCACAAGAATGAGTTACTTGCTGCTTTATGCAATGACATTGAAAAATCTTGCAAACATAACTTACAGTAAAATAAGCGAGATAAAATAGTACATACAATGTTATTTCATTTAAATAAAATTTAAAATGTGGAAAACATATAGTATTAGATGCCAGTGGAAGGTCTACTTTGGGGGCAGAGGGCACTAGTGATTAAAATGGAATATTGGGATAGAGATGCTTCTGGGGTGGTATCAATGTGATTTTTTTTTTAGTCTAATTGGTGGTCAGATATTACATGGTTAAAATTCTCATTCTGTATATTTGTGACTTGAATACTTTTTCCTCTGTATGCAATGCTTCAATAAAATTAAAAAAGTGTTTATTGGCAAAACTAAAAAATATGAAAACAATATAATTTTTGAAATTCAGTTACTGTTTTGTAATAATGGGAATAGAGTGATTTCTTTTTTTTTTTGCAAAAAATTTCTTCAATATTATTGTTCCATTGTTCATACACATTTATAAATAAAGCAATCATTATGAGCATCACAAGTGATATAAAATGCTGAAAAATTTGACTAATTCTACATCTACGGCAAAAGCCCAGATTTCTTTTGAATATGATGCTTTGGAGACAAGAAACAGGAGTAGAGAACCCCCGTGGGGCAGTTGGACACAAAGCAGCTGCCTTCAAACAGCAAATGTGCTATCTTGCCAAAGAAGGATGGGCTTTGGATGGCCCCAGGAGGTTAAGTGGGCCCAGAGCAGGGAGTTTGGGGCAGGCCAGCTTCGGCATGATAATATGGAACACTTCCCTGTTGTTCTAGTGTTGCAGAACCACAGCATCGGAGGTAGAAGGCAGGGGAGTCCAGATACCTTGGGTTTTGGCCCTGGGCAGTCATGTTACATGCCACTTAATCTTTCTAAAATTTAATTTTGTCATCTATAAAATGAGGTTACTAGTACCTCCTTTGTCTTTTCTGCAGAGATGTTATGAAGGTAGGATGAAGCAGTATATTGAAAGCAGTTTGTAAAAGCAGTTTGCAAAGTGGCACCCAAAGAGACTATTTGGGTGTGAAGTATTGGAGTCATGAATAAGATCTGTTGCCAAACCAATCAACCAACCTATCAACCAACCAACCAACCAAACAAATCTAGATGGCCTCCTCGAAATTAACATTTATGGAAAATGCTATAGGAGTTCAGTTGTAAATCACCTTCACTCTCCAAATGAATACCCTGACTATAATAGCAGGTTGTTTATACTTTGGCTTGGATATTCCATTTCTGGCTTAAATTTAACTCTCTGTTCTTAAGTTCAGGAAACATTCATTGAGCACCTAACATTTTTCAGGCACTGGAATACACAAATGAACCCCAATGTATGGTTTTATAGGGCTTATGAGAGAAACAGAGAATTGTGAGCCAACAAGGCCACCATTGGGCCACAGAATAGGGAAACTTTGCCTGAGTCAGAGTCCAGAGAAGACTCCTTGGATGAAATGTTGTTCTTCCTGAATCTTAAAAGGAAGGTTTTAAGTAGAAGTCTGAACTGGGTTTTTGTTTGTTGAGCGTTCACATGATGAAACAGCAATGTAGAAGAGTCAAGTTCAAGGACTATATGGAAAGTCAGGCTGGTAGGATTGATGACCACATCAGAGGGCAAGAATTATTCTAAAATGTCTGAATGAATAAAATTAAAGAAGCTAAGAAAAAGTAAGAGAGAATACAAAAACAAAAGTAAGTTTGTGAAATAAGAAGATAGCCGGTAGTCTCTAGAAGACAGCTCAAGAGAGCGATCCAAGGTCAATATAAGTTTGTGAGTCATCATCACTCAGAGAGTAGACAAACCCTGAAAGATATAAAAGACCCTAAGGGAAGAAAGTACAGAGAACTCTAGTGAAGTTTAGGCCAGGAGAAGGGTTAGACAGGCTTAAAGAAGATCAGAAGAGAAACATCACAGAGAAGACTTGACAATAGAGATGAGGCCAGAGAATGTTCAGGGGAGTTATCCATAGAAATTGGTCATTGGTAACTTTTCCAAGAATCATTTCAGAGGAATGATTAGACAGCAATAGGCCAGGTATAGGTTTGAAAACCAGAAAATGAGACAGTGAGGGCAGACAGTTCATGACCGAAGGAGAGAAGAAAAGGAGGTGGGAGAAGATTCATAAGCTAAAATAGAAAGGATGAGATGGATTCCAGCTCAATAGGCCCTCCATATTCTCAAGTCCATCCTAGGATTCAACCACTAAAAAAAGTTACGCTGTTGCTTACATGTATTATGCAGTTAGGTCCATGGTTGCTTCTGTATGGAACATGTCCAGACATTTTTTTTGACCATTGTTCCCTAAACAATACAGTATAAGGAGTATTTACATAACACTTATATTGTGTTATTGAAAGTAATCAAGAGATGGTTTGAGGTATACAGAAGGATGTGCACAGGTTATATGCAATAATTACCTATCACTTTATATAAGACACTTGAACATCTGAGGATTTTGATATCAGTGAGGATCCTGGAATCGATCCAACACAGGTACTGTGGGGTAACTTAAATTAATAGGCTTAGAGAAGCTTGGCATAGAAAGGAAATGGTCAAAGAGCAATGGAACGTGCTGGGGCATAGCTCAGGGATACAGCACTTGCGTAGCATGTGTGAGGTCCTGGGTTCAATCCCCAATACTGCAAAAGAGAAAAAAAAATAAAGGACAACAGTAGAATAGAGGAAGGGGATCAAGGGGAAAAAAGGATGGGAGGGCAAGGAGAGGTACCAGGGAATTAAATTGACCAAATTATTCCATGTACATATGTAAATATACTGCAATATATCCCACTTGTATCTGTAATTATCATATACCAATTAAAAGTTCCAAAAATAAATAGAAGAGAAGCTAGTAGACTAGAAGGGGACTAGGGGGAGGGAAGAGTGGAGGTAAAGGGAAACTACTAGGGAATGAAATGGAACAAATTATGTGCATGTATGAATATGTCACAATGAACCCCACTATTATGTATAATTATAATGCACTAATAACAACACAGAAAATGAGTGAACGGCAGAAAGATCCTCAGGGGGAAGGGAGCAGGGGTGGGAGAAGGGCAAGGGGAGGTTCAAGGGACTGAATTAAAATAAGTTATATTCCATACTTTTATAATTATGTCAAAATAGATTCTACCTCCATGTATAACTAAAAAGAACCAATAAAAAATAAAAAATAATCTAAAAAAATGTAATGAAAAATGGTCACTGAAGATTCAGTATTCCCAGGATCAGAGAAGAAAGGAGGGGATCCATAGCACAGGTAAGGTTTGACCTGAGTAATGGAGAAAAGAGGCCTTTCCTGCTTGCTGGCTGGAGGGCTAGGTATAAGGATGAGTGCAGATGCAGGTGAGATTGTTAGTGGTGCCTGGAGAGGGAGGTGGGTCACACCTGATGGCTTCCATTTCCAGGGTGAGTTGGAAAGCAAGGCAGATCAGCTTCCCCTAAGAGCTGAGCAGAGGTTATGAGCAGAATGGCAAATGTTTAGAAAGACTGGAGGGAGAACTGACCAAGGGCACATCAATGGGTTATCTAAGAGTATGGATTATTTAAGAGTATGGATGTGATCCCTTGATCTGTTCTGACAACATTGTATCTACTTGACTAACATGAACACAGCCATTTTACAATGCCAAAAGGGTTTCCATGTGCATATCATATTTAACCTCTTTCACAAAAATCTTTGTTGTTATTAGTCCTGTTTTACAGAAGAGGACATTGAGGCCAAGTGAGGAAAAGCGACTTCATGAATACAGGGAGTGGAAGAGGAGCACTTGGACTCTGTCACTGTATGCGTCACCCCTACACAAATTTCCACCCTGTCATCTCCACAATGTTTAACAAACATTATGTCCCACTGGCCTTTGAGTCCTTTTATGCTTGGAAAATTGTGATATTCAGGATGTAGAGAAAGAAGGAAGGAGATTTGGGTCAGTTCAAGGGCAGAAGCACATCTGCCTGTATAGCCGTGAATGTGGCATGTTGGTTAGGGACAAATTCAGAGAAGAGTTCTGCATAGCTTATTGGAATTAAATAGCCTTTGCTTAGCAACTGCCAGTGCATTAAAGAGTTTGAGAAGCTTTGAAGTAGAACAAAGGGACTCCAAAGGCTGTTTGGAGAATTGAGAGGGAACCAGAGCTGGTGCTTAGGGCCCTGATCTGCCAGTGCCTCCTTAGGGAGGGTGTGGCTTCAGGATACAGGTCTGATCTTGGAATGGGAGTTGGGCACAACCTACCTAGAGGGTCACTTTTAAGTGAACCGACCACAGATCAATGGTGCCCACCTTTTCCAGGGTCACTCCTGGGGCTGGCCAGCTGCTAGTAATACTCCTGTCCCAGCTTTCCCACAGGAAGCACCCGCTGTCCACTGATGACAGTCATTACACTTGTTTGTTTAAAGCATCATTAGTCCTGTAATCACAGATGCATAGTCTCAAAAAATGAGAAAGGCCAATATCTGAGGGCAGCAGCTCAGATCCCTTTCAGAAACTTGGTGCTAAGATGACAGTTCTGAGTCCAGCCTTAAGGGAATATAAACAATTTGCTAAGCTCCTTTTAAACTCTGCAATGGAACACTCCATGCTCCAGATAGTGGCTGTTCCATAAGCCAGTGTCACTGACTGACTAGAAGGCACATCCAGTCCCCAGACAATTCACAATGCACTTGTAGCACAGATGAGAAATAAATATTTGCAATTGTAGGCTAATTAGATTTGGGAGAGTTTGTTACTGCAACATAGCTTTTAGAAAGGGTTAGAACAAAATTGCATTAAAACATTTTTCACTGCTAGTAATTTATGATGAAGGGGTATAGCTATGTGGTAGAACATATATTTAGCATGTGCAAGACTCTCAGTTCACCTCGTAGCAACAGTCTACTACCTCTCCCATTAAAAAAAAAACAAAACACATTCATGAGCAAGAAAAAGAGATGGAGAAAGTTTCAGTGAAAGCAAGTGGGCGAGCAGTTAAATATTATGAGCAAAAAATTTGAACAATTTGAGCAACAAGATGAGTAACTTAATGGGCTTAATGGATATAACCCAAATTTTGAAGTAAATATGGTGAGTCCCTACTGATATGCATAAAAGATTGAATAACAAACAAACGGGGGAGAAAAAAACCTTCCTTATAAAAGAATTTCTGATGATAGACTTCATGTAGATACTGCCCTCTCCAGGATGTGGGCTTAATTGTTCACCCCCATGCAAAGGTAGGATGAACTTAATGACTTGTATCCAAAGAGTCAAATAAGGAAAGAGGAAAAAATAACTTTACAGTCAAGAAATCTGACAGATCCCACCATGTGATGAAGGTTAATGTCACCAGGGATAATGTCACCTAAATCTCACATGCCCCCTGATATGATGCAATGATTAGGGCACTTCACCTGCTTGGACTTCTGTCCAAAGCTCCATGACCCCAGGTAAACCATGAGAAAAATGTTACACAAACTGTTTTAGTCAGCTTTTTTGCTGCTGTGACTAAATGACCCAACCAGCACAACTGTGGAGGAAGAATTTTGAGGGCTCACAGTTTCAGAGGTCTCAATCCACAGACTGCCAGCTCTGTTTCTCAGGGCTTCAGGTGAGACAGGAACAAAATGGCAGAAAAGTATGGCAGAGAGAAGCGGCTTATGTGGTGATTAGGAAACAGAGAGAAAGTCCACTTGCCAGATACAAATATATACCCCAAAACCATGACCCGATTCCACCTTCTCTAGCCACATCTTACCACTTTAGTTACTGCTCAGTTAATCCCTGCCAGGGATTAAATCACTGATTGGGTTAAGACTTTTACAACCCAATCAGTTCTCCTCTGAACCTTCTTGCTTTGTCTCACACGTGAGCTTTTGGGGGACAACTCACATCCAACCCATAACACAAACTCAATGGCAAGGTCTTCTTGAAACTATCAAGGTCATGAGAAGATAGAGAAAATCTGAGAGACTGTCATAGAGGAGACTAAGGAGACATAACTAAATGTAGTGTGGTAGCCTGGATTAAATACTGGATTAGTGGAAAACTGGTGAAATCAAAACAAAGCCTGGACTTTAGTTAATAGTAATGTATCAATGTCTGCATTTTAGCTTTGTTTGATGATCACAGAAGATGTTAACAACAGGAAGAACCAGATAAGGAGAATACGAAAGTTTTGAACATGAATATGAAAATTATTTCAAAATGAAAAGTACATTTTAAAAAATACAATGGGAATTCTCCCAGTCCTTCATCTTAAGCCCCAGTGTGAATTTGAGATGGGACATGGAAGTCACTATTGTCTCAGGTATACACTGTCCTACTGTCTCTTGTAGGTGAAAATAGCTCATTGTGCCAAATGCAATTTTTCTGTTTACAGACAAGTATTTTTGGATCATTTTATCCCCCAAATTACATAAGAGAGTCACTTCATCAGGTACTTCACAAAGAAATAATAATGAACCCCTTAAACTAGTGGAAAATTGCCTGGTAAAAAAGGTACTGTGAAAATTTAGGGAAATTTAAAGAGTAATATTGGCAAATTGGTTTCTATTTTATGAACAGATTTTTAAACTTAACCATGTATAATATATGAGTCTACTTTGGGAAGTCTTCTTTGTAATTTTTCAAAGTTTCTGAATGTTCATTAATCGACAATTCCATAAAGGAAAGCAATGACCAAGTTGTTGAGAGTCAGATCCAGACTTCTTTAGCATGTAACTTCCTCTGGCCAAAGACAGGTTCAAGTTAAGCGGGTGACCTTCCATTCATTCAGGCAGAAGTAAGGCTGCCACTGTGGGAGACTTCTGATGGCATGGATTGCAGGCTTTCATTGGTCACAATGGTCACTCATTGGTAACCTCTCCTCCACTGATGCAGGATGGAAGGATGGGGAATTTGATGAATAATATCATGTAGTCAAGAGGCAGTGGGCAACAGAGGAAAACAAGCCTGTGGTTTTGCCGTTATCATGTAAACAGTAATTGTTATTAATGCCCTTGTCTTCCCTGGCATGACTCCCCTGGGCTCCTATGGTAGAGGGTAAACCCTGCAGAGACAGCACTCTGCTTTATATTGACTAATTTCCCTACCAGCCACCCTGCAATAAATCCCCAGGGGCTTATTGTATGATCCGAAGGCTGATAAGGGAAGGCAATGATCATAGTTTGGGAACTTGAAAGGAAGCTCACAGACCTTTGGCACTCCTACCCTGGGCCAGTTTCTTGGGTCTCTTCCTGTCTGGAGTAAAATACTCCATTTGATCAGGATTAATAAGCACTGGCCTTGTTTATTTTCCCATTCCACTTACAACCTCTTATATGTAATTTAGTATAACAATGAGGGTCTCCCTCCGTTTCCATGCAATTCCCCTTTTCTCTCCCTTTCCCTCCCACCTCATGTCTCTGTTTAAAGTTAATCTTTTCTTCCTGCTCTTCCTCCCTGCTTTATTCTTAGTTGCTCTCATTATATCAAAGATGACATTTGGTATTTGTTTTTTAGAGATTGGCTAACTTCACTAAGCATAATCTGCTCTAGTGCCATCCATTTCCCTGCAAATTCCAAGATTTTGTCATTTTTTAGTGCTGCGTAATACTCCATGGTGTATAGATGCCACATTTTTTTAATCCATTCATCCATTGAAGGGCATCTGGGTTGGTTCCACAATCTAGCTATTGTAAATTGTGCTGCTATGAACATCGATGTGGCAGTATCCCGGGTAGAGAGAGAAGATGGGAGGGGAGGGGAGGGGGGATAGTAGAGGATAGGAAAGGTAGCAGAATACAACAGTTACTATTATGGTATTATGTAAAAATGTGGATGTGTAACCCATGTGATTCTGCAATCTGTACTTGGGGTAAAAAAGGGAGTTCATAACTCACTTGAAGCTAATGTATGCTAATGTATGAAATATGATATGTCAAGAGCTTTGTAGGGTTTTGAACAACCAATAAAAAAAAAAAAATAAGCACTGGCAGGGCCACTGGCAGGGCCACTGACAGTACCCTGAGTTCCATGAAGAACAAGGGTCAGGGACTGACAGTCCTTGCTCCTTAGTCCCCCTGGCACATTTAACCCCATCTGAAATGCAGTCTTTTCCCAGTTGTGAAACACCCAGGAAAGATATTATAATATTACCCTTATCTGAGGGAATACATTCTAAGACCCCCCAGTGGATGCCTGAAGTCTCTGATGGCACCAAATCTTATAAATTAATGTTTTTTTAATCTTAACTAAGCTTTTATCAAGCTCTATGGCCATAACTCATGCAGTTCAAGGTGTGATGGTAAAATTAGCATGTATTTCTTATTTCTTCATGATTTCACAGAAGTTTTTACCATAGATCTTAGTAACTTAAGCACACACATTTTTTCTTTCCTTGTTAAGAACTTCTACCTTTTTGTTTGAAAAAAGCATTTTAAGGTGTTTCTTTGACATATAGGAATTTCCAGGATCATTATTCTTGAGTGTTGGGAAAATTATTAAATAAAATAAGAGTTACATGAGTACAAATACTCTAATACCATGAGAGTCTAACTAGTGACTGAGCGATGATGCCTGAATTAAAAACAAAACAAAACATACAACTTACATGGCTACCTAAGTGACTCATGAGCATGGGTTTGCTGCACTAATAGATGATTCACATCTTGGAGGGACAGGGTGGGATGGTACAAAATTTCATCACAATACTTAGAATGGTGTGCATTTAAAATTTACAAATTGTTTATTTCTAGAATTTTTCCATTTAACATTTTCAGATCATGAGTAACTGAAAAGAGAGACAGTAAAACTGTGGACAAAGAAGAACTACTGTACCTAAACAGTTTAGGTATTGTGCATCTTCCACTTAAGGCTGACATATCTACCTCTAAATGCAAGTTCTTACTGGAGATCAGGGTTAAGTTAAATAATAGAGGCAATTAATAAAATAGAAAAAAAATTAAATAAAATGCTATTTCTTGGAAAATCATGCATAATATCCATATGTGTGCCCATAAGATATTAGCAGACCCTTATGAAGAAGGTACACTGTGTGCTGAGTGTCAGAGCAGCCTGAGCTCCCACCCAGCTGTGGTTGTGGTCCAGGGGTCTCCGGGGGACGTCTGTTTGGATGACTCAGGCCAGGAGACGCTTTTTCTTTGAGCGCCCAGATAATTGCACTTTTCTCTGCTGTGGAGACACAGCCCCTGGATCCTTAATAAATGTCAAGCAATACCAGAGTAATAATCATATTTCCAGCAATAATGACAAACAACTGGGGCTCAGAGTGGGTGAAGAGGGACCAGATCACCACAGTGCAATTCATCTCTTGTTAAATTCACTCACATATTAATTTCTAAGATGAACAGTGGTTTCTAATTTGTCTTTTTTGAACTGTGATGTTTTTATTAAATTCAATCATCATGAGTACACAGAGAATGACTACTTGAAAAAAAAAAAAAACCCCACTCTGGTAGGGCTGAGGATGGATGTTTTAAAATTGCAGATAGTCAGCCTTCTTAAGGAAGCCATCCTCCTCTTTGGGTGTCAGGACCTCTGTGTGGCTCAGATGGATGGGGGGTGTCACTAGGCTGGCCTTTCCTGAACTTGGTTTCTTCTCTCAGACTGAGAGTCTCTCTCAGATTCTTTCTTGGAAATTATGCTGTAAATTCTTACCTCCCAAGGCTGGGGCCAAAACATAGTGTCACAGGAAGGGGTCCAGAGGAGAGATGGAGGTGAAGACCGACCCTGGGATCTGCAACCCACAGAAACATCTCCCCCCTAATCAGGAGGCACACTGTTAGGGAACGAGCTCATATGTTGAGGTCCTAACCCCTACCACCTCAGAAGGTGACTTGCATTTGGAGATAGGTCCGTTAAGGAGGTGACTGAGCTTAATTGAGGCTATTAGTGCAGGCCCTAATCCAATCTGACTGGGGTCCTTGGAAGAGTAAGAGGCACCAGAGGCCTGTAGTGAGAAGAAGCCATGTATGAACCAAGAAGGAATCCAAATGGGCACCAAAAGACACCAAGCCAGTGCTTCTGGCACTTTGTCCTCTATCATCCAGAACTGTGAAAACAGAAATGTCTGTTGTTTAAGCTGCCCAGGGGGTGGTATTTTTTTATTTTTTAATGGCAGCCTGAGAGGACTGATAGAGGACCAGTACCCCTTATCCAAAATGCTTGGGAACACTGTGTTTCTGATTTTTATTTTTTCAGACTTTAGAGTATTTGCATATACATAATGAGATATCTTGGGGGCTATCTCATGGATACAAACATTAAAATAATTTACATTTTATATATACCTTATCTACATGGCTTGAAGGTAATTTTATATAATTTGACCCATCACAAATCAGATTTGGAATCTTCCACTAATAACATCATGCCCGTGTTCAAAAGGTTTTGGACCTTGGAAAACTTGGAATTGGGATTTTTTTTGGCTAAGGATGCTCAACGTACAGGTGCTTTCACTCCAAATAATGCCTGGCCCTGAGGCACCTGAATACTGCAACAGACATTTCTCAGAGAGTAAACAGAGACTGGAGTTTACCCAGAAGTTTCCTTTTTTAGCTGGGCACGGTGGCACATACCTGTAATCCCAGCGACTTGGGAGGCTGAAGCAGGAGGATTGAGAGTTCAAAGCCAGCCTCAGTAAAAGTGAATGCTAAGCAACTCAGTGAGACTCTGTCTCTAAATATAACATAGGGCTGCAGATGTGACTCAGTGGTTGAGTGCTCCTAAGTTCAATCCCTGGTACCAAAAAAAAAAAAAGAAAGAAAGAAAAGAAAAAAGAAAAGATTCCTTCTTTAGTCTTTAGGAGAGCAACACCTTCAGCCAGAACCTCCAGTCACTGCCAGCCTCCAGCACAGAACCTTTAACCTGACCCCTGAGGACAGTATTGAGGACAGCACTGCTGCTACCTGGGCCCATGGTGGGATTTCCTAAGGGCCACCCACAGCCCACCTGCTATTAAGGATGATGCACCCATCTGCTCACCCTGGCACTCTTGGGGCCCATACAGGACTGGACAGTAGAAGGCCCTTGTTGGTCTGCATGAGGTTCCCAAGTAACCTGGCAAATGAAAATCTTTCTTCTCCCTTAGGTTGGGCCCTCATAGATGCAGCCATTGTGTATAAAAAAATAGATAGGCCTGGTTTCTTCTCAAAGTCTCTTTTCAGACAGTGAGTCCCAGTTCCTCCCCTGGTCTAGGTATTGTCCTGGCCCAAGCACCTTGAAGATGAGCAGGGTACACAGGTGGCCCATCAGTGCTTTGAAACTCTTCTGCATGGGGTAATAAGAAAATTACTCTTTTATAGAGAGGAGTCCCTCAGGGTCATAGCCAGACTGGAGAAGACTTGGCATGCTGTCAGAAGGAACAGTCTTCTTGAAGTACTCCTGTTTTTTCAATAGCTAGGAGGCAGGGGAGTGGAGTGGAATCTAAGCAGACAGGACCACATTTGCCCAAAGACAGGGATGGGAGAAACAAAGGGTACATTATTACATAGGAAAGTGGGTCCAATAGGAGCAAAGACTCTGCAGGACTGTGGCAAGAAATGAACTTGGAAATGGTCAAGGTCAGCTGAACAAGGCATCTTACTGCGTGGTGATGGGTCTGAATCTACCCTGGACATTGTGGGACCCAATAACAAGTTTTGATCAGGGACATGACATTATTAAGTCTGATCTTTAAAAACTCAAAGTGAGGATGGCATAAAGATAGGGTGTGGCAAAGGAAGCTACTAGGCAGGGACCATCTGCTTTGTTCACCTAGCGACCCTATTCTTAAGTCCAGGGCCTGCCTCTTGGAAGAAGCACAGCTGATACATGAGGAATCAATGTTAACTCTCCTGCCTCCAGTCCATGATGGCATACAGAAAGCTGAACCCAGTGTTGATGCTCAATTTAAGTCTTTACAGATTGAATATTTATGATCTCAGTTACCCATGAATTGACTTTCTTTTATTATTATTTTTTCCTGATCTCATTTCTTTATTGCATGTATCCTCATTTAAAAGTGCTATAAATCTTCAAGAGAATGAGTCAGAATACAAATAAATACATTAAATTAAGTTAAACCAGATATGATAGTCCAGCAATTCTAAGCCATCAACTGACCACAAGGCAGATGGTCATGACTGAATGTCCCTTTATATCTCTTCCTCACCACCAATCTGCCCTTACATTGTTTTTCCTCCCGCTGCTCCTCTGAATCTCAGGTCACGCTCCTCTAAAACCTACTTACACTGTTTCTCTTCTAGGAACCTCCTATTACATCATAATTTCACTTTCCTTAAAAAGCCTTAGAAGGAGGGCGTTACAGTTAGGGACTGTACCTTTTCTCATCAGATTCCTTCAGCCTTAACCCAAGGTCCTGGGATATGGTAGGAAATCAATAAATGCATGTGGAATGTTGCGGGAAAAACTGCTTAGAGTGGGAATGGGTGTTTAGTAGATAAGCAATGGAGAGTTAGAGAAGAATGGAGATGCAGAAGCAGATGGAGTCAAAGCATAGATGTACTCTCTGAATCCCTGAAAAACTTGGGATGATGCTTGGCAACTGGTTTCTACTACCCTCCTCTACACTCTGGGAAGATCAGACTCCTCCATTTGATCTCTGTACTTTGCCCACAGGATCTCTCTCTATTCTCAGCATATGAAGTCATTCCCTCCCTCAAGCCATAGCCCTAGGTGAGTCCTTCCCAAGCTCTTATCCCCAGCAGTTGCAGGGCTCTTCTTTACTCTCAACCTATTATCACTTCCCTGGAGAAGCTTTCTCACACCTTCCAAACTACAGCAATGACCAGGCAGTGTCCAGCAGATCACATATGTCCTTCACAGGTTATTTCCTATTACCTAATATTTTCTCACATATATATTTTTGCTTCCAGTCTGTTTCCCCTCAAACAGAGAGAAGGTACATCATCTGTTTTACTCAATTGTCATCCAAATCCTTACAGTGGGTCCTAGATGCAGAAACACACTAATCAAGAACTGGTCCCACCCTGGCTTGCCAATTACACCTTCTATTTACTCAAGGATCTAAGCCATTTTCTTCATTGGTTCTGCTACGCTAGGTGAGCCCAGCGACCTCTGACACTCACTCTGGGCCCACCCAGGACTGGACCTGAATGCTTTCTTCTTCTGCCCCCACTCCCCCTCCACCTTCCATCTGTCTTCCTCCCTCCTTTGTCAGGCCAGCGAGCCAAGTTTTCATCAACCCCCATCAAGGATAGCAAAGAGAAGAAAATTTCTGAACTTCCTGTTCTGAGACTTTGAAAGACTTTTTTAATTAACCAAAATGGTTTCTCATAATAGATGGGTCCCAGGGCGAGAACGCGGCTGTAACTCACGCGACAGGCGCCTCGGTGGCGGGGCTGCGAGCAGGGCGCCTAGCGGGTTGTGAATGGCAGCAGCGCCTCAGGAGGGCCCCAGACTGATTCTCCACTCCACGACCATCTGCCGTTTTATCATTTATATAGTTTGGGACACTTCTGTCTTTTGGAATGCTAAGACTTTTTTTTTTTTGCATTGATGAATATATTAAGTTTTAAATATTTCAATTAAGAGAAATAAAAAAATGTGTTGCCCTCATAAGTCATAATTTTTAAAACCTGAAAGCATTTCCTGGGATGAAAATATCTTGCCCTCACCACAATCCAGTTTTCAGATTGCAGGTATACCTCTCACTAGGAAACCCAGTGTACACAAATCTGAACCTTAAATAGCTCCTAGGCATAATTATCCTTTCAAATAAAGGACTACATTTAGTTTTCAAAAGGACTTGCCCCAGTTTTCCTTTAAATTGCCAAATTCTTCAATTAATTTCAAATCTGCTTTTATTTATTAAATTATTTGTACAGATACCACCTTTTTTTTTTTCCTGAAACCCATCTACTGTGACTCTTCTTGCAGGCCATCTAACTAGGGAGATAAATAACAATACCACATGGATTCTTTAAATTAGGGCTATGTGTTATTCATCTTTACATTCTTAACAAGCAATGCTATGTCTACTCAATAAATTTATGCATTGAATTACATACAGTAAAGTATTTATTATGGACATTAAAATATTGGAGTTGAGCTGCAAACTGGGATCTTAAATTACTGAAATATTTCTCCATGATATTCATTGTATATAGAAATAAACATAATTAACCTGACTTTAATAAAATAAGTCACTATAGAAGAAAAAGGAAAGAGAGCCAGTAAATAACCAGCAGAAGGAGGTGAGAAGATCTAGTTAACTCTTCAGACTAGGCATGTCTGTTTGGGTAGAAGTCTTTGGAGCAGGAACTGACCATCTTTCCCTAAGCACTTTTAAAAGTATGATTTAGATATGATACACCTTGCAATGGGCAGTGGTGACCTCAGGTGGAAAGTATTCCATTAATTTATGAAACTTGTATAACTTTAGTGCCTGCTTGCTAGGATGGGTTCAAGCAAACCAGCTTTAACCCCAGCTCTCCTGATGACAAATGACCAAGCGTAGTCAGAGGTGACTTTCTGCCACTCACAGGTGATGAAGCCTACAGTGAGCATCATCCCTTAGTGAAGTTCTGAGCAAGGAAGAATTCAGGTAGCAACAGAAAATTACAATCATGGGATAAAGCAAATTACTGCTGCTGTTGATTATTCATGTTGCATGTGGATTTTGCAAGCTTAAGTTATGACATGGCAGGCTACATTTTATAGTAAGTTAAAAAAAACATTCAAAAGGAAAAACATTATAGAGAAATTTCTATTGGCTAGACAAGGTAAATGTTTGCTTACATCTGATCAGAATTATCTGATTTTTAACAGTGGAATTCTTTGGTAATTTTAGGGGTTTTTCCGCCTAGCTATTGTAATTTTCATGAATGAGCAAAAGGAGCTCCTCTGGGTGGATGACTGAGAGGGTGACCTTCCTCAGATGAATGCAGACCACAGCACAACTCACAGCTTACCACAAAGCTCAGACAGAGGTCAGGCCCTACCTCATAGACCCCCATCTTGGTCCTGGTGCAGGTCAGTGATCTGGATGGTGATGCCACAGCTCACCGCAGGCCAGAGGTCTCAGGTCCACCCTAACCCATGGTATAATCAGGTTGCCTGCACACCCTGGGAGACCAGATGCAATCTGCTTGGACCATCAGGATACCTGTCTATACCCACATCAATGGACAGCCAGTGGTTCAGCTGGTTCTATTCATAGCCAGGCCCTGACTTGATACTTTCAAGGGGAAAAGACAGTCTGTCCTAGGCCTGTGTATTCTGAGAATTTGAAATCTTTACACAAAGCAAGGGACATTTCAGCACCAATCATTCCTAGAAAACCCATCCAAGAAGAGATTGAGGGAGTCAGGTGTCATGAGAGAAGAATTTTCCTTTTCATTTGACTCAGATAACATCAGCTCAATGTTCAAATGGCCAGTATTTTCATATGGGATGATGAAAGAGAGGGCATCCCCTGTGCTGGACAGTCCACTTTAATAAGAGAAGGGCATTTCAGAATTCAATCAGGATTGTTCAAAGCACTGAGACTTTCAACTTGGTGGCTTCTATCTTGGGAATTTTTTCTTTTTCATAGGTATCCAGGGACTTGGTGATATTCCAAGTTCTTAACCTAAGGATGCTACTGCATTTAGTATGCTCATTCCAGATGTCATGGTTCACCAGAAGCTAAGGGGCTGCCCAAAGAAAGCAGGAAAAAAAAATGTAAACTTGGTTGGAACTAAAAACAGCTGAACCACAAGTTTGATAAGTTGTTTCTCTCATGGATAAGGAGGGGGACATACCTAACCTGCTCTCATCAAATCATTGATTATATTCCCTAACCTAACTGGCAGGAAGGCTACATTAAAAGATTTTTCCTAAAACATCTTTAAAGTGCAAGCTTGGCTAGAGAATTTAAATTTACAGGAATTTTTCAGAAGAAAAAAAATTAGTGTATTCTCTTTTAAACACAAAGGACACACCATAAACAAACATATTAAATAAAATGATCAAATAAGAAAAAAAACACAAAGCACAACAACAAATATATCAGCTCAATGCTCCGTGTCATGTAGTACAAAATCTTGCTATTATTCAAATGTTGAACAGCCGAATGGCAACTTTAATATACATCGCTAATAGTAAAATGACTGCTTTTATTGAAGAAGAAAAAAAATCTATGTTGCTCTAAGCAGTTTTGAAATGAATATCTGATTCAAAACTTCCCCTGTGCATATAATCACATGCTAATTTACATTTTAATTACTTCCTAAGAAATCAAAAGCATTTGTTGACAGTAGAACATAATGTCAACTTCACGGTGCACTGTTGGTGGATGCCTAATGAACTTAATTAGATAATTAGTGATGTTAATTATCCTTCTATTATGAAGATAAAGATGTCTCACAAATGATGCACTTGGTAAAGAAACATCATTAAAGGTATCAGTGTTTGCTTTGTTCATTTACATCTATTTTTCAAACTCCTGTAACAGGGGTTTATGATAGACAAGTGACATTTAAGACTTGCTTAAAATGGAAAAAGAATGCCCACTGTCTTCCATCAGTCTGATGCTGTCCTACCCCCTGTTCTGGATACTAACACTATGATGGTTGCTGCTACTTTTACAAAACCTCTGCTGTGAGTAACTACAGTCACACGTGGCATGACAGCATTCTGACCAATAATAGACCACACATACTACGTTGCTTCCATAAGATCATACAGGAGCTGAATAATTACCATCACCCATTGACACCATAGCTGACCTAGTGTCACAGCACCACACATTGTTCATGTTAGTGATGTAAACAAACCAACTGTACAAGTGCTGTACAAGTACAGCACACACAAGTATGTACAGTACGTAATGCTCCGTAGTGATTATAAACAACTATGTAGCTCATTTATGTATTTACCATAATCTACTTTCAATAGTTATTTTATTTTTTATTTTTTTTTAATTTTAATATTTATTTTTTAGTTATCGGCGGACACAACATCCTTGTTTGTATGTGGTGCTGAGAATCGAACCCGGGCCGCACGCATGCCAGGCGAGCGCGCTACCGCTTGAGCCACATCCCCAGCCCTCAATAGTTATTTTAGATTGTATTCCTTCTACTTGATAAAAACATCACCTATAAAACAGTATGCTCGGGGCTGGGGTTGTGACTCAGTGGTAATGCACTTACCTAGCATTCAAGAGACACTGGGTTCGATTCTCAGCACCACATACAAATAAATAAAGGTCCATCAACAACTAAAAAATATTTTTAAAAAAACAGTATGATCTGTTACACCAGCAGCAGCCTCATCTGCCTCAAGTTTACCATTGCTCTTTGTATCATTTTATCATGTGCTTGACTTAATCATGTTGTTTTGTTTATCGTGGCTCTGAGAGCAATAGGCTATGCCATACATCTACCAGGCAGCCTGGGTGTGTTGTAGCTATACCATTTAGGTTTGCATAAGTGCACTTACAGATGTTCAGACATTATAGATGTTCAAACAACAAATCACCTGATTGAAGGATGCATTTCTGAGAATGTATCTTCCTTAAGTGACATGTGACTATGCTGTTCCTGAGCAGTTATGTTATGGAGTCTCTTGTTCAAACCAGCTCCTCCCAGCTCAATTCTCACTGATGGCATTTAGAGAATGGGTTTAGAGAATTGGATGTGGGAGTGTGTGTATGTTGTGTATTCATGTGTGTGTCAGTTCAGGGAAGAGAGGAAATGAGAGAAAAGGGCCCTGGTTAAGAGGTCAAACCACTGGAAGAAAACCTAAAGAGCTAATTTTCTCCCTTCTCCCCCACCTCTACAACCTGGCCAGATTTCCACAATCCTGCAGGGGTCCCCAGTTCATGACACCCCAACTTCATCACCTGGCACTTCACATTCTGGGTGTGACACTATAGCACAGCTCTCTGCAAGACTGAGACACGCTACATGTACTTTTAGTCCAAGTGAGAAAGGAAACTTCTAATGTTTAAAAATAAAATATTGGACTTCATTATTTTTCTCTTCCTATCAGTATACCAACCACAACCAGAGTATAATGGAAGTCCTTTCTGGAAATAGTCCTGGCTTAGACAGCATAAGAAAGAGCTCCAAGATCAGGCTGCAAAGAGCTGCAGTACTTTGGGGTCACTTATCTCTGGAAAAGCACCCAGGGACAGTAAATCTTTGGCAGCCTTGCCCACCACAATTAAGAAAATCAAGATCCCAGTTAGCAGAAGGTCTTAGTAATAGCACTCACACCAGTAAAGCAATTTATACTTTCCAAGTACAATTTTTTTTTGCTTCTGGGTGGTTTTATTCTATTTAATTATTTGTTCCCATAACTTTTCCTACATTAAACAGAACAGAATGTTCCAAGAGTACAGAATTGCAATTTCTTATACAGTCCATGTATTCAGGCGTTCTGGGTCACTAATTCAGGCCACCAGCTCCCAAACATCTCTTTTAAAGTTACATTCATCTCTTAGAGAAGTCCCTACTCTCTCTATCCCACAAATATTATCTTGCAATTATTAGACTCTAATGTAAAAATGTACAGCAGGTGATCTGAATTTCAAGTTTTCAAAGTTCCTGCAAGCTTTTAAACATGTTCATCTTTCTCTCTTTTATAACAGGACATCTCTGAGAATTCTGATCTCTATTTTCACAGTGACGTTTTGACTTCTTGACGCTTCCCTTCCAATCTACCACTCATTTCCATTATGGCTATTTTCAAAAATCCATTTTCACCTCTGGGGTTCTCCTGATCATGTGCTTTTCAGTCCCAAAGTACTGAAATCGGGGGCTTGTCACCCCTCAAGAGCTACCCACCGCTAGTGCTATTCATTCCCACAAACCCAGAGAAGACACAGCATTAACCTGGAAGGCAGCCTTGCCATGGGAGGACCTCGTTTTCCCTCTTCCTGAAACTCTGACAAGTGGTTCTCTGTGGCTCAATGACCTGTGGGCCCCAGCAAGGTCATCACCCCTCATCAGCAGAGGACAATGCAAACCTAACAATGGCAGCCAAGAAGACCCAAGAACTGCTTGATCACTCCCCTGACAATTGCCAGAGCCTTCCAGTTCTGCACATTGGCTTTCTTTTCGGCAATTTTTATTTGGCTTTCATGATTTCTTTAAAGAGAAAATAAGTGTTCAGAAATAGTTACATATGTAAAGATCAATTGTCTAGGATACTGCTTCAGAATTATTCAGGGTACAATCTGGGTAGTGACAGGGAGGCCGTAAGGGTTCACAACTGTTGAAGTGATGGATAAATACATAGGGAACCACTGTTAGTATTTTTTCTTCTTCTGTAGTATGTGTTTGAAAATTTCCACAAGTATTTGTTTTAAAGAGATAATGGATGAAGTGCTCAGAGTAGATGTTTATAAATGTCAGACCCTTGGCTAAGGACCTCAGAAAGGGCTGCCTTTCATGGAATTGTTACTGATTTGCTGATTTCAGCACCTTGTCCTCCTCCAGGGACAGGGATGGCTTCATGGCTGGGGCTGGGAGACAGCAGGCCTGGTGTGTGACCAGGTAAGGAGCAGATGGCTATGGATGGGCCCTGCTAGTCTCACAAGGGTGCTGGTGCATCCAATGTCTGGGCAAGAGGCCATCTTTAGAGGAATCCCAGGTCACCATGGGCAAATGTCTAGACCTTGCCAGGGCAAAGGTACAAGTGCTACAAAAGTTTATCTGTGGTATTTAAGCAACCCCAGTATGTCAGCCTCAGTCTTCTGGTGCCTACCAGTTTCCCTTCTGCTAATTTTCATAGGCCCCAACTTCCTTCTATGAGCTATTTCAGTTTTCTGACAAATGGCATTAAAAATTGGAAATTGAAGCTCTCCCATCCATCTCCAAAACCATGGAAGTGTGATGGACATGGGGTGTCGAGCTCCTCTATACAATGTCCAAATTTTGGTTGAAGGGTGGCCTGTGGGCCTCCCCATCATGTGGAACCCACCTGGCTCCTTACATAGGAAGCATCTACATATCTACAGTGGGCAGTTGGTTCCAGGGGAAAAGTGGGGTGAAGTCTAGCTCACACTGCCCAACAAGACACAGGTCAGGATTGTGTTTATCCTTTTAAGGGCAAGAAGTAGCCCTGCACTCCTCCCCCCATATCCTCTGGCTCTTATTCCTCCTCATGCTCTGCAGAGTTCCACAGAACCTTCTAAACCACATACTTTCCACACCCCTGTCAAGTCACACTCCTGCTAGGAAGAGAAATGGCTGGCAAGAGTGTGCACCCTGAATTTCTCCAAACCAAGGGTGAACAAGATTCTGGAACACCCTGAGTTGGATTTTGGTGACCTCAAGGGAGCTCAAGTACATATCCTCTGTCCCACAAGTGAACACCCTCAGCCTTTGCCATGCTAGAGATGGTGACTCCATAGTCTGATTCCTGAAGGAAGTGAAATGGAGTCAGGGGAAAAGAAGAAATAGTACCTATTTAAAAAATAGCATGTATCAAATAGACCTTGCTTCAAAGTTGTTCACCTGCCAAGAAGTAAACATTTGCTGCTGAAAATGAAGATAGGTAAGAAAAATTATGAATCCTATATCATATGTCTCACTCCCTGGAACAATTTATCAGTGCTATAGAGCTGTCAGCAGCTGACATGATAAGGAATAACACCAAATGAATAATGCTTCCTCCAATATCAACTCCTTTAATTACAAGCCTCTTCTTTCCAGAAGAGAGACAGAAGATGCAAAAACACCAATTTCATGCACTTGTGCCTGAATAATGTCTCCATGCTGCTTTTTCCAGATGGCGACCTCCTCACTGGAGGGACTAATGATGTGGGCATATTTAGGGAAAAACCAATAACGGAGTCTTTAACCTTCAACAACAAAAAGCGTGTTGTACAAAATGTTCCTTGGGATACATTAGAAAATATCAATTACATTGCTCACTGAGGTGTAATCAGCTGTAATAATCAAAATTAATTTTTAAAAATAATTAAACAGACCCCAGGGCAAATAGTTGATGCTCTTATCCTATGACATCACAGTGTACATATGTACCTGAGAACTTGTGCCTTCTGGTAGCGACAAAGGCAGCTCATGGAGATGAGTGATGGATGTGGGGTCTGAAGGCTGGTGAGTTTCATCTCAGTGAAAGGAGGGGGAGCCTTCTACTTCCTCCTTCGGAACCCCTCCATGCTCATTCTCTAAGGGCCTGCTGCATGGCAGGTGCTGTGTCCAGCCCAGGCTGAGTTACTGATGTAGCCTGCTGCCCATCAAAGTTTAATTTTTTAAAATTAAAATATAGTACCCTTTGTTCCAAAATTAATTTGTCTTTAAAACTGCACAAAATATTTTAAGGTGTTGAAAGGATATATAAATCAAATGAAAGAGAAAGTGAAGGTCAAGGGGAAGGGAGGTGTCAAACAAATTGTGTGTGTGTGTGTGTGTGTTACAGAAATTTATCCCATGACGTGGGTGCAGTTCTTTAAGCTTCTGAGTATCCATATTCCAGATCCAAGAGAAAAATACAATCAGTTACAAAATTTCTTCCACTGAGTTGCTGGAAGCACACAGTTCCTCCTGGTGCTAAAAACTCAGGGAGACATTCTCCATGGCTGCCTGGAAGCTGGGGTGACAGCAGATGCCTCTATCCATCTCAGTGCAGCCACACAAGCCTTTGCTGCCCTGGGACACCCAGTATGGGCCTGCCTCAGTGCCATGATGTATTGTTCTCTCAGCCTGACCTGTTCTCTTCTTGAGCCTCACCTGGATCATGTTCTTTCTCAAGTCTCCAATAACCCCTTGTTAGAAACAATTTTGCGAACCTCCTCCATCTAAATATCTGGGCACGTCTCTCTGCCTTCTTCCCTTTATGCTGCTAAATTTTTCCTGGTTGCAAGCCACACCTCCAACATTTACAAATTTATCTATCTACTTATCATCTACCTTCACTCCCTAGAATCCAGGTCCATAAATGCAGAGAACACGGTAACCTTAGTGTTTAAAACAGGGCATAGAGTGAGTGCTTGACATAAATATTTGTTAAACAGATGAATGAGAAGTGTGTTCAAAACACCAGTGCCCCTCAGGACGCAGCCTGGATGAGAGCAGGCTTTCTCCTCACTTCTCAGCACCAGGTGGCAGGGCAGCCCAGTCAAGCTCATTTCTGGTCTTCCCTTCCATGTTTAGGTTCTTTCTCCTTATTCCCCGGGAGTCTATGATTCCTAGGTTTTGGTAGGAAGAAAGCCTCCTTCCCCATCTTCCTGGGCAGCTGCAGGCAGCCCTTTCCTCCTCCCTTCTCCTCATCTGTTGGCTGTGTCTCCCAGTCACTGACCAGTGCCCATTCTGAGTGGCAGAGCTTGGGCTTCACCTCATTTCCCAAGTTGCACGGGCTGAGAGGTAGACTATGTCAGCTATCTGCTGCATCTCCCTGGGGGGCCCTTTCCTCTTCCTATAGTGATGTGCTCCATTGTAGAGATAAGGAGATAAAGACTCAGGGGAATTAAGGAATTTGTTCCAGAGTCTCCTGACCCTAAGATCTTATCCAGCAGCAACAAGTCTGCCTCTAAAGATAAGTCCATGACCCCAGCATTGGGGAATACAAGCCTGATTGTGCTTTCCAAGGAGCCCCAGCAGTACCTCCAAGCTCACAGGTTCATGTAGAAATCTGCCACTCCTATATGGGAGGTGGAGTCCTGTTCTCTTCCCTGGAACCTGAGCAGAACTCTCTGCCTGTCTCAACAATGTGATATCTGAAGAGAGGTCATGAAAAGCAGTGTGGCTTTGGCCTGGTGTGTGTTCTCATTCGTTCCTCCCCCACTACCCTTTCATCACTACCTCTGGAAATCCTGCCATCATGTTGTAAGAAAGCCCAGTTCATATGGAGAGGCTATGTGCAGGTGTTCCAGCCAAAGTCCCAGCTAAAGTGTCAACTTAAAGACAGCAGCAAACACCAGGTATCTAAGTATTTGGGTTTTTGATGATCCTATTGTGGTTTGGATATAAGGTGTCCCCCCCACTAAAGCTCCTATGTTAATGTAAGATGTAAAATTAGATTAGATAATGAAAGCTAGGACCTAATCAGTGGGTTAATGCATTTGATGTATTAATAATTTGAATGGATTACTGAGGGGTAACTATAGGCAGGTGGGGCATGGCTAGAGGAAGTGGGTCACTGCAGAGATGCCTTAGGGATTATATATTTTTGTCCCTGTCTCCTCTCTCTCTCTTTCCTCCCCCCTTCCTCCCCGTCTCTCTCTCTGCGTCCTGGTTAGTATAAGGTGATAAGCTTTTGTACCATTTTCCTGCCACTCCTCTCTTCCTTGGTGTACTCCTTAACTTGGGACCAGAACAACAGAATTGGCCAATTGTGGATTGAACCTCTGAAACTGTAAGCTCAAATAAACTTTTCATCCTTTAATTTGTTCTTGCTCAGTATTTTGGTCACAGTGTTGAAAAAACTGACTAATTCAGATTCCAGCTGATTTGTAGACATCATGGATCAGAGACCCTATTCTCTTACTGTGCTCCAAATTCTTTGGAGTCACTGAGTTTGGGGAAGATTTTGTTACATGGCTTTCAAAAAACAGATTAGGAAAACCTCAATGACTCTGCCCCACACAGTCAAGCAGGCCCATTACTGTGTCTCCTAGAAATGGAGCCACCTAGGCAGTCAGGTTTAGTCCCCCTGGATGTGCTTACACACCCAGGTCCTGCTGAGCATCGACTAGTTCCCTCTGAACACATGTTAACTCCAAAGAGAATGGGAAGAAGAACGGGCTTGGTTTTCAATCCCATAAGGAACACCTGTTCCTGGCACCAAATGGAGCCCACATTCACTTGACATTAAAACCTGCTTACCACCCGGCTTCACTGCATGTAGCCTCAACTGGGAACCACCACACATCCTCAGGCACTCAGAGAACATGGCGTCAGATCACGTCCAGTGATAGACAACAGAAACAATGCCTGACAATCTCTAAGGAAAAGGAGTGTGGGCTCACCTCGGCCTTGCACTCAGGGTCCCTGGCCTGCCGCCCAGGCATCAGCCTCATGGCTGAGGACAGGCTCTCACTCCATGAAGCAACTTTGCTTTGGTGTGTGACACTCGAGCGACTGGCCAGTGACTTCTTCTCAGATGCTGGAGACAGAGAAGCAAAGAATATTAGAGTTGAAGTTGAAAGGAGAGCATACACTATTTTCACAGCTGGCTTGTCTTTCAAAGGGCCAGCCAGGGGATACAAGCATAGTGTGTCTAAATCCAATAAGGGAAACGGCCCAGGCTGTGGCTCACACTGACATATTCTGGTACTCCCTTGGCTAAGAAACACAGTGTGGACTTTGGGGTCACCAGACCTAGCTTACACTCCTAGCTCCATGACTTTCTGATACTTAGTGAGATATTGGACAAGTTAGCTAATGCTGCCTTGCCTCAGTTTTCTCATCCTGTAAAATGGGAATAAATCATATCTAAACTCATGGGGGTATCATGAAGATTACACAAAATTATGTGTATATAGCACCTAGAACACAGAAACTGCTCAATATTGGTTGTTGGCCAAAAGAGAGCCATTTGTAAGTTAAAGGTCCATCTTGCCTTTTTATTCCATTGTATTTGGATGGGTATATGTATCCAATTTTATTATACTTTTCCCTAAAGTGCAATCTGACATTTTGGCTTCAACTTGTACATGTAAGTACATAATTATTGCTATGGTTTAAATATATTCCCTCCAAAATTGATGTGGATACTTAATTCCCACTGTGGCTGTATTAAGAAGTGTATTGGTTTAGGAGGTGATGAAGTCATGAGGGCCATGCCCTCCTGAATCTATAGTGCCTCATAAAAGGACTGGAGGAAAGTAGTCTGGGCCCTTTTGTTCTTTCAACCCTTTCACCATATGAGGATATAGTGTCCCTTCCCTCCAGAGGATGTAGCATCAAGGTGCTACTTTGAAAGCAGAAAGAGCCTTTACCAGACAATGAATCTTCTGGGTGCCTGTAACTTGGACTCCCTAGCATTCAGGATTGTGAGTGAATAACTATTATTTATAAATTATCTATTTTGTGATTATTTTCTTGAAGCAGTACAAATAGACTAAGGCAGATATGTACATACATATTTGCCTGGACTAACTTGAAAAGCTAGTTAAGTAAAGTTTCCATACCTTTGGACGGTCCAGAGCACTTAGATGGAAAAAAAATAAAGTCTTGAATCACTCTGAATTTTATGATGCTAAAATACTTAAAATAAGGATAGGAGCCATAATTTGAGAGCAAGGACCTCCTTAGAAACAAAATTAATGGGCTGGGACTGTAGCTCAGTGGTAGAGCACTTGCCTTGCACACATGAGGCACTGGGTTCTATCCTCAGCACCACATAAAAATAAATAAATAAAATAAAGATATTGTGCCATCTATAACTAAAAAAAAATGTTTAAAAAAAATTAAGACCTTATTCTTGCAGCTGCATTAACTAATATGCGGGTAAAAGTGTTGAGTCTCTATCATATTAATATTTGGGGGTTGAAGACATTCACTTCTTTAAATGTCAGGACTCTAGGAACCCAAGGCTCACTGTTGTTGCATCACTTGGTGCAAGGTTTCCAAGTTGGCAGGGGAACATCAGGCGGGATCTAGAACTCCAGGGCCCTGAGCCTTGACCCAGTCAGTGCCCATTCCTTGGAGAGACTATGATCTACTTGTTTGGTTGGTACTTTTAACCTTTCTTTCATCCAAAATGAAAGCAGCTTTCATCCTCTGTGAGAAAGATACATGAAATTTCAAGGATATAAAACCCAACCAAAGGCATAAGATAGAGGGTTTGAGTAGAAAAGGCTCTGGATCCCGAGTGGAACCTCAGAGGAATCTGGCTTTACAAAGCCCAGAAGTTCCCATCCCCTGGAGCCGAATGGAGAGAGACCTAGGTAGTGCTGCCAGGATTTGAGCATCGTTTCCTCCCAGAGCGGGGTGACCTCTTCAATCTTCACTTCACTCTCTCCAGGTTTCACAGAGAGATCGATCTTGAAGGTGTCCTCCAGTGCCTGCCGCCTCTGAGCCACCAGTTGCTGCCAGAGAGTCTGAACTGTCTTCTGGATATTGTGCTGGACTAGCAGAGAGAGCACACGGAACAATCAGGACAGCCTCACTCCCAGAGAGGCGAAAAGATGGCATATCATGGAAGCTTTTACCTACATACTTCTTGCTTAATGTCTTGCATATCACCCCCAGCTTTGAAAACTCCAGCCAGAAGTAATCAGCTTGTAGAGTCACAAGGCTGACACAATGCTGCCAACATCCCCAAAAGATGGCCTTTCCCTGTGTCTAACTTTTTAACAAGTCACACCTGCCTGATGTGTCCAGGTCTGGAAAGAGAGTGATTGATGGGAGGGAACCTCTTCCTCCGATCCCCTGCCAATTCCGTTGGATACCAGAAAGATGCCCTGTGGGACCCTATGTAACAAGCCAGCTCCCCCTAAACAGCTCCTTCCAACTTCCCCATAGGAATGATTTCAAGGAATGGATTTCAAGCTCTAGACTGTGACCAGAGGCTCAGGACCTAATCCAATCCTTTTTTCCTAGTATTTGATGATACTTCCCAGAACCCACCCACCTCATTCCCTAGGTTTGCTCAGATACTAAGCCAACTCTGCCTGCTGAACCCACATCTACAGTCCCCAAACTGTGCCTAAATTTCCTAATCTTGAATCAATGGGCCTCTCTCTGGTTCTAACCTTCTATAGTCTACTTTATCTTAACATCGAGAGATGGATGTTACCCAGTTCAGCTCTACCATCCAAGTACCAAAGTGCATACATTCATGCTGTCATTAAAACTGTGTCTGTATAAACTTTAAAGTCACAAGATTTTTGATCACTTTCTTTGGGCACCTGTGTGACCAGAATACAGAGGTACTTGTGCATGAGATTTTATATCACAAGATATCACAAAGTGGCACAGTCACAAATCAAAGTGACAAAAGCTTCTACTTCCTGGATCAAGAGGTAGAGTGTGCAATCTTTCAAACACATGGAACTGCCTGCTGTGTGTGTGTGTGTGTGTGTAAAATAGATATATATGGATAGATAGATAAACATACATTTGTTATATATAAATTACAATGCCTTTAACTTGGGTTGATATTAGTAAATCCAAGAACAAAATTTATCAAGTCAAAAGTCTTATAGATAGTAATGAATTTTTTAAGAGAGAGAGAGAGAGAGAGAATTTTTCTTAAATATTTATTTTTCAGTTTTTTTTTTTGGCAGACACAACATCTTTGCTTGTATGTGGTGCTGAGGATCGAACCCGGGCCGCACGCATGCCAGGCGAGCGCGCTACCGCTTGAGCCACAAACCCAGCCCGATAGTAATGAATTTATTAACTCCTTCCCCATTTTCTAAGAAACAAAGCTAAGTTATCCCTAGGCATAAAGGCTTGAGATAGGTGAGATGGTCTGCCAGTTTCAACTTATAGTGAGATGCCCAGGGATTTAAGCAAGTAGGCCAAGCTTATAGAGGAACCAAGTCCTAAAGAGTTTTCTATTCATCCATCCATCCATCCATCCATCCATCCACCCATCCACCCATCTATCCCTTTTCATTTCATTTCTAAGATACAACAATCATTCCTGTGTTATTTTCTATGATGTAAACTTGTTGAGCTACTTCCTCACTCTGAGATTTCCTAAGTCCTCTTCTGATCTTTGAAGTTTTCCTTAATAGTATTTGCTTTCTTAACTTTGGAAAGACAGACTGAATGATGCAACTCTGCAGATACAACTATCCATCCACAATCCCCCTATACAAAAAGTAAACACTAAATAAGACATACCATCACTCAAACTTGGGAAGTCTTCCTCTGTTTTTTCTTTTACTTCTTCATTTGGGGAAAGAAAGACTTGATGATAAGGAGTCATTCTAGGCTTGGGTTCCAATCCAAATCCTTCTGGATAACTAATAGACAAGAGGTTTTTTGTTGTTGTTGTTGTTACTATAAACTCAAATTTGAGACTGTTCCATGGTTCTCTATTATAAGTAACCATCCTTCAAACCCAACATAGATCAGTAGGGAAAATGTGTTAAATCAAGTTAAAGAAAATGCATAATAATTTCCATAGCAGATATTGCAAAATGGTTTTCTGGATAATAGGAAAACACCTTATCTTCATGTGAAATCTATCTTGGGAAGCGCTACTCATGGTCCCAGCAGGCCCCTGAACCCTCTTCTGGTTCCTTGTAATCAGAATCGGTCATTTCTTGTGTACTCCCAATATATTGAATTTTCCTTTGTTTGGCATTGATTTTGTTCTGCTTTGAATGGGTGTGCAAACTGTAATCACACATGGTCCTGAACTTGGAAGGGCCCCATACTTGGACTCTGCTATCACCATCTTTAAGTTCTTGGTAAATTTTGAATGTGGTCCCTACATTTTAATTTTGCCAGGCTTCCACACATGATGTAGTCAGTTCTAAGTGGGGGCACAGTGGTTATGTATTCAGTTCCCCAGGAATCTGGTAGTCCCTACCACGTGAATGTCTATGTGCCCTCATTTCAGAGCCCCTCTCAGCCTCCTGGACTGAATAAACACTCAGCAAATGTTTATAAATTGAACCTGAAATAATAAACAAGGGAATAAAAAAATGCCAACATACGAAAATGCCCAATTCATGAAATTTCTACAATAAATTAATTTGGGGATGTTGGAGGTCATTTTGCTACATAGAAGTCTCTGAGGAGAGTGTCATTTTAAGCACACAAATCCAATAGGAATTCTGCTCTTTTCACCTGTGCTTTCAATATGGCTAGAGCTTAATTCTGGAAATGTGAAGAAAGAAAGAAAAACCTGCCCACATTTAACTATATACTGAAAATATCTTTTTTCATTTCAGACCAATAAAAGGACAAGTGCCTACTCTAGTCTAGGAGGACTCCCCAGTGATTCCCAGAGAGCTTTAAGACAGGTCAGCTTCAATGTTTTGTGGTGTCCAGTGGTCATGAGTACAGGATTTTGAGAATTTTTATTTAAGTGATCAAACTTGTAATTTGTACTGGGATAAATTTAAGCAATAAAAAGGACAAGAGCAAAGTGTAAGATGGTACAATCCTCTCTTCCCTACACTCAACCATGGCCCTCTTAATAAGAGATTATATTTGTAAGCCACATGATGCCAAGGAGATGGTTTCATATGATATAGACTGAACATATGCTTTTGTTGTTGTTTGTTTGTTTGTTTTTGTGTGTGGGTATGTGTGTGTGTGTGTCTGTATTTGTGTGTGTCTGCAAGACAAATTATTCCTGGCTTGCATAATACAGTGTATTATATGATTTTTCCCATACTTGAATTGCCTTTATCAAATGTTAATGTTTCTAAAAATCTGTCTGTATCAAAAGAATCAGTGTGTACATTTAATGTTAGCATTTCCTGCCTCAAAAAATTAAATCAAGCTGGGCATGGTGGCACATGCCTATAATCCCAGTGACTCGGGATGCTGAGGCAGGAGGATTTTGAGTTCAAAGCCATCCTTAGCAACTTGGTGAGGCCCTAAGCAACTTAACAAAACTTGTCTCTTTGTACTGGGATAAATTTAAGCAATAAAAAAGACAAGAGCAAAGTATAACATGGTACAGTGCTCTCTTCCCTGTCTTTAAATAAAATATATTTTTAAAAGGGCTGGGAATGTAGCTCAGTGGTTAAATGCCTTTAGGTTCAATCCCTGGTACAAGAAAAAAAAATTAATCAATAAAGTATCTTACAGTGTAGAATTACAGAAATAGGATTAATTATTATTGCAGGATGTTTCTAGTTGCTCAATCATATGAACATGTTTGAGGATTATTTACCATATTATCAAATGCTGCACATAATTTAGACAACTGGATAAACAAAAAGTTTATATCACTTATATTGACCTCAATCTAGTTCCTTCTCAGTCTTCTTTTTTTTTCTATTCTGAACACCAGCAGTCAAGGAAATAAGCAGGCAGCTCCTACCTTCTTTCATTGAGCAGCAAAAGGCAATGCATGAGACACAGGAGGAAGCTGACGTTGGAATTATAGGTGGCAAAGATAATGTCCCAGTGCTCCTGTAGAAAGCCCAGGATGCTGAGAAGGCTGAGGCACTCAGACAGGGACTGCTGGGGCTTGGAGAGGCAATATAGAATGACTTTGTTCAAACTGCTGTATAAAGCACTGATGACAGTCTCTCTTTGAGAAGAGGTATTCTCCATGACCTGAGTCATAAAAATAAGGCACATATAAATACACTTCTGCACACTTTGCAATTTTAGATACTGATCCAGTTTACCATGAAAATAATATGATCAAAAAAATGACATGATCTTAAATTCAAATAGTGCTAATTTCTTCTAGTTTGAGAGTCTGTTTAATAAAATGATAAATAAGGGCAATTCAGAATTTGGGTAAGAACTTGTGTAATTAAAAAGTTTAAAATTTACTACAGTCATATTATGGAAAATAGATTTGGTGGCCAGAGACTTCTGAAATACTGGTAACACAGTTGACATTCAGTTTATGTGAATATGCTATTAGTAATATCTAATTGTATTAATAATTATTTTCATGTATAGATTATTTACAATATTCCTGGTTATGCTAAGTTTTATTTCCATTGATTTGAATACATTTAAATACATTGCTTCATGTAAATGTCTTAACACCATAAAGTGGATACTAAGATAACCCCACGTTAGGGATAAGAAGTCAAGGCCAGAGAGGTTAGGTGGTCAGCAAGAGCAAGGGTCAAAGATACACTGGACACTTGAGCCATGCCCTTAACCACGATATTGTCTAAAGGGAATGGAGTCCAGTGTATTTTTTAGTTTATGAGAAACTTAGAGGGGGAGACAGTTCTTGATTTGCAGCCTCAACACTGATTAGTTCATACATGTTGGGCTTCGGTGAAAACAGTTCACAGATCACAAATCACATGCAAAGTTTCTAGTCTATTAGAAAGTCACTTGTTAGTCAAAGGTTGCTCCCTTGGAATTTTTTAAGTAGTGCAGGTGTTTCTCCTCCATGTAATTCAGTTTGATTTCAACCTATTTTAATCTGGGAGTCAAGTCTTTTTCCCTCTTCTCTCCTGCTCCTCCTGCACCTCTCAAACTGAGGTTAAGGGCTGGGGAGAATCGAGGTCCTGGTGCCTGGCACCACCTAAATGCACACCAGTCCTGGCAGGTACATGCTCTTCGGAATTGGTTCTGAGAATTTCTTTGACCACCAGAAACTCTTTTCATTCTCAACACAACTTCCCAAGGATCTGATTTTAATCTTCCCGGAGCTGACAAGAAACTCTTTCTCCCTTCTTGGAGTCATTCGTGAAAAAACCTCTCAATATATTATTTTCAGGTTGGTTTCAACCTATACATCACCCAGAACAGCATTGTGCTGAGACCCAGTCCTGGGATCTGTGGGTGGCAGTTCTAGTGTGATAAGAGAAGGTCCTTTCCAAGAGTCACAGACATCCTACAGGCAGGACAACTTTGATAATGAGCACCTCATCGCATGAGTTCAAGTAAAGAGCTCACAGCAGCTTGTCAGCAAAGGTCCCCAGCATGCAGTGGGAGGCAGGGATCTAAAAGAGGCCCCTTTCAACTCTAGGAGTTTGGGATTATAATTTTCTCTGTGAACCTGTGTATATCTAAGGATGGCTCTGTAGGCATGCATTTGCTTGTGCGGCTATGAACAAGAATAATAGGACTTGGTAAAAATGGAGTCCTGCCTTGATTTCCAGAGGGCAGAAAGATTAACAGATGGAAGTAGATATTATGGATCTGGAGACTCTCATGCTAAATGAAGTAAGCAAGTCCCCCCAAAACAAAGGTGGAATGTTTTCTGTGATAGGTGGAAGCTAACTCACAATATGGGGGTGAGGGGAAGAACAGAAGTGCAGTAGATTAGACAATGGGGGAATGGAGGGAAGAGAAGGGGGATAAGCAAAGGAAAGATAGCAGGAGGAATCTGACCTAGTTTCCCATGCACATAGATGAAAACAACCCAGTGAATCCCACCACCATATACATCCATAAGAATGGGACTCTAATTAGAATAAGATATAGTCCATGCTTGCAAAATTATATTAAAATGAATTCTGGGGTCATGTAGAACTAAAAAGAACCAATTTTAAAAAAGAAAATAGGCCCTTTAAGTCGAAGACCTTTTGACCTGTTCATTGCTCATAAGAAATAACAATACTTAAGGTTAAACCAACAATCATGGTAAAAACTCAAGTGGAAGGAAGTAAAGTCTGAGAGGGACAGAGGTCAGGTGCCTTGCAGGGAGCTGAGGCTGAGGAGTATCTCCAGGGGTCCTGCAGGTAAGCCCTGCAGGGCACTCAATAGCCACCAGGAATTTCCTGGGTCTTAAAGAACTGCTTTCTTCCTCCCACCCAGCTCAGATTCTGTTTCAGCAAAGGACAAAATTTCAGCTGGACCAAAGGAGCAATGACCAAGTATGTCACATAGACTCCTGGTCAGTCACAAAGAGGTGTCTTGTTATCCTAGCCATCCCAAGTTCTTACCACCATGATGTGCTCTGTGATGAAGAGAAGAATATGTCTGGGGTCTGCTGAGAAGATCCCACCATACAGCTTCTCCACCAGCTTCTGGGTGAAGTAGGAGATGTTTGATAGAGAAGGAGCGGCAGCAGCTTCTATGTTTGGCTGAGGCTCTTTACTGCCTGAGTCGAGTAGAGATAGACCAAGATAAGAATCTAAATATGCTTCTCTCCACAACAATCTCTGGGCCCCTCCTCATAACCAGCCATGTCTTACTCATCTCTGATTCCCATTGTTCCAAAGGTGGATTCTTTTATTGAACACCCCAACAAAGTATATTGATCTTGATTAATCTGGCCAGTGATAGAAACCAAGCTGTGAGAAAGGCAAGAGGAAGTATTTCTTCCAGTGACTCTTCAGAATAAGGATGGAGGAGAATTTAATGCCTGATGCAAATGAGAAGGCACTGTGCTGACCTGAGTTCTTGCTGTTGCACTGGAAGAAGATACAGCCATAAAGCTGATCGTGCATTTGTGCTCACACTTACAAGCACTGTGCTTGGATGAGTGTGTGGTGATCTCAGCTAATCTCTAGAAACACCCTGTGAATCAGCTACAGTAGTTGTCATCCTCCCTCAGAGACTCACAGATCCAGGCCTTTGCCCTGGGTCTCACTGCTGTCCATGGACATAGCCAGGACCCACAGGGGCTTCCCAACCACACTGAATTCACTGCTCTGCTTCTCTCACACATCAAGCATTCCAGGAGAAAGACCAGAAAGCTAGGGTTTTCATGTTGTGGCAAGACAGAATCTAGGAGATAAGTCATGTAGCTAGGGATTTCTGTGTCTCAAAAACTACAGAAAAAATGTTTGTTTAAGCTCCCTGAGAAGGGGCAGCTGCCCTGGAACTGTTTTTTGATGAAGTCTCCAGCTCAAATTATGAAGAGCAAAGGCAGCATCTTAATCCAGCTTCATTTGTTCAAGAAACATTTGTCAAGTACCTATTCAGTACCCAGACACAGGTGCACAGCACAAGATGCTGAGCAGAAGACCATGGAATCCCTGCTGTTTGGACTTCTCTTATGGGAAGGGGTCACATTTATACTGAAGCTAAAGAAAAGTCAATTTTAACCCAGAGGACAGGATGACCTTTTGTCTCCAAGTGGCACAGTGATGGCAGGGGTGTCATGGAAAGCAGAAAGCATCTCATCCTTCATTGGGCAGGGGTCAATGAGCTCTTGTTGCAGATACATGGAGGGTACGCCCAGATGGAGGATGAGGTACCCCATAGTCAGAATCAGGAGTAAGCATGAATACTAGCTTTCCTGATTAGCCATCAGCAGCTGAATGCCGGAAACAGGAAGGACCAAGTCATCCACTCACCTCTGAGTGCCATGTTGCCTCCACTCATGATGTGGAATATTTCCATGGTAGAAAGAAGGACCTCAGACTGGAAGTCACGCTTCTGTTGGCTGGTGGCATTGTCTGGACAAGCCTGGAAGCACAGGCTGGGACTGAGAAAGCAGTCGCATAGCCATAATGTCCCCTTAACCCCTTGCCCAGCAGGTGCAATAGTACCCAGCTGACCACTCACAACTAGGCCTCCTCCAAGGCATTGCTTTCTGCTCACTGAGCTGCCTTATCTAGTAGGCAAGACCTACTTCCAGGGGTAAATAGCTGGGGGAGTCCACAGTCAAAGGTCACCTGGCAGGTGCCCAAGATGAGGCTGACTATGGGACACAGAGTGTACCAGCACCCCCTTGAGACCAGGCTCCAGTGGGAACCACCTCTAGGAGAACATCTTCCCCTTCCCTCTGCTCCCCTTTCTCCTCCTGACAGCAGTCCCTACAATATATCATTTCTATAACACCCTTACCTCAGGCTCAGTTTCCAAGGACCCTGCCCTTATTCTTCTATTCACCTGGCACTCTGCTAGGGCCTGAAGTTCATAAACATCCTCCCAGATCATGAGGTGGTGACTCCACCACTGGCCAGCCAGCATCTTCAGGCCTGGCCATCCCTTGCCCTTGCAATGCCCTTTGGCTCCCAGACCCACTCCCATAAAAGACAGCCCAGCCATAAATACCCTTTCCAACCCACCTCCAGAAGCACCTCCAGTGGCAGCCACTGCTTGGGGCTGGGGGTTCCAAGCAGGAGCTCCCTCAAGAGGATCTGAGTGAAGTCTCTCAGCTGCCTCCGGGCAGGGTGTGACTTGACAGGAGCCTGGAGACCTTCCTTGGGGCTGTCACCTTCAGAGACAGTCCCAGGACTGCTGGTGTTCCGGGTGGACTCAGCCGCAGGCCCCTCAAAGACAAGAGAACCCTAACATGTGTGGCCTGGAAGCTCTTTCACATCTGTCTCTGATGGGAACATGCAGAATTATCATCATACCCATTGACATGGGTGGAAACTGAGGCTCTGCCAAAGTATGATTTGCCCACAGCCTACTTGCCTATGGCCACAGTTACCACTGTGGTCTGAGACTCTAACTGAGATAGGTTGATATTGTGCAAAAAAAAAAAAAAAACTGAGCCACCAAGTCAGAAAGAACTGCAGGGCTCTGCAACGAAATCCAAAATCAAAAAATCCAAAATTGGGGCAAGTTGCTTCACTCCTCCAAGCCAGCTGCCTATCTGTTAAATAGCAATCATAAAAACCACCCTCACAGAGGATTTGTGGAAAGGAAATGAGAGAATAATAGATGCAGCAATGCCTGGCAGCTTGGTAGGGGGTCAGTGGACATTGGCTTCCACCTTGCAATGGCGTCTCCACCTTTTCCTCCTGCCCAGGCCCTGCTCATGTTGACAGACAGGACCTTCAGGTAGGAAAGATGGAGAAGCAAAACTGTAGAATCCTTTCCCTGAATCCCTGAAGCACTTCAGCATTCACTTCCTCATTTGAGGTTTATAAAAACAGGGGATAGAGGAGACAAGGGTCATTACCCCAGATAGTCCAGGAGGACCTGGAGATGCAGGGAGGCCGAATGACACACCCAAGGACACGCGGCCAGGGACTCCTGACTCCCGGCCCATGAACTTTTCATGCGCGTTCATCTGTTGGCACCTCCCTTTGCTCATTCATAAAATTAATGCCGCCGTTCTTAATTAAGCCATAAAACGAATTTAATGGCACCTAGGGAGGTGGCGACTGCATTAATTAGCTCCATGCGGCCTCAACTGGAAAGATGCCATATAAATTCGTAGCAAATCGAAGGCTTTTGGCTGCCAGCCTTCTGTGTGGGGAGGGTCTGCAATGCTTTCTGTGCAACAAAGGCCTAGCGAGCTGACTTGGAGCTGGGACAAGGCAAGAGAGTGTCATGAGGGAGAAGCACCTTGGAATTGGAGCTAGGAACCCCAAGACAGGGCCCAACCAGCCCACTAGGGTGTTTGCTGGCTGCAGAGGTGACTTTTGGGTCAGTCCTATGCCAGTGTGCTCAACTGGAGCCTCGACTCAGTAACACTGTTCCTTGGGGGTAGGGGCTGAGATGGGCATCAGGACTGAGATGCCACATCTTGTCCCCTACAGAGGAAGTGCCAAGGAGATTGCAGGAAACAGACTGTAAAATTGTCCCTCTTCCCTCCCTGGTCGGAGCCACCTGAGTTTCCCTGTGTCGATCCCACCCCCACCCCCACCTCCACCTACAGCTTCAGCCCGAAGGGCCTTCCTGTGACTATCATTGCCTTTTGTTTATTCTTAATTTCCTAGTAAGTTACTCGAGTTTATATTAATCCATCAAAGCATTTTGAAACCATTTTATCTTTTTGCAAATCCTCTTGTCTTTATATGTAGTCTAATTACAGTTGTCCCTAAGTATCTGTGAGGAATTTGTTCCAGAAACCTCTGAGTACAGCAAATTCCACAGACGTTCAAGTCCCTCACATAAAAAGGCATAGTATCTACACATACCCTAGGTACAACCTCCCATGTACTTTAAATTATCTCTAGATTATTTATAATGCCTAATGCAATGTAAATGCTATGTAACTGTTTATTATAAATCTATTATTTAGGGAATGTTGGTGGGGAAAAACATATACACATTCAGTACAGACCAAAAAATTTTTAAATATTTTCTCTCTGAGGTTAATTGAATCCCTGATGGGGAACTCATGGATTCAGAGGGCTAACTGTACTTTTCAATTTTATTTAGTTATTTAACTTTATTTTAAACCCATCACATGGGTTTAAATGTAAAAAACTCAGGCTTTGGGGTGAGAGACCAAAATTTAAATCTTAGCTCTATTGCATGTTAATCCCAGGAACTGTGACATACTTTGTTCTCTCAATCATTTTGTGAGATGAGACTTATGAGCACCACTTTGTCTCTGAGTCTCATATTTTTCTTTCCTCTTTCTGATTGCTGTTAGTGTTATGTGAAGCACCAGGTTTGGGACCAATGTGCCAACATGGACACACCCCTGGGAAAGGTTAGCTAAGAGAACATTTCTCCCTTTCATTTTATGATTTAGCAAATGATTATGGAACATACACTCCATGCCTAGCTCTGTGCTTGTCATGGGTAGGGGTGTGTGTGTGTGTGTGTGTGCGTGTGTATGTGTGTGTATGAAAGAAATAGACAGACAGACCAACAGACACTGACAAATAAACCCAGAACCTAACACATACTAGGCAAGTGCTCTCCCATGGAGCTACACCTGCAGACCTTTGTGTTTTTTATTTTGAGACAGGGTCTCCTAAGTTGCTGAGACTGGAATCAAATTTGCCTCAGCCCCCAAAGTTATAGGAATATCAGGTGTGTGCCACTTTGCCTAGTTGCTTGTCCTGGATTATAAACCCCCCAATTTGGGATTATAAATCCTTCAACTTGGCTGCCCCTTGACTTGCTGGGACCCCCTGTTCATCTTAAACTCACATCTTCCCTAAGCTACTTCTTCAACTGCTCATCACGGAAGACAGAAGACCCAAGTTGGTCCTCATCCTCCCTGGTTCTTCTGGCTCTAAGCTGGTCCTTCACAAACCTACCACCTGGAAGGGGATCTGAGTTATGTCCTAAGGGGCCTGCAAACAGGACAAAAGTACTACCCCTCCCCTGAATGGCACATCGGCAACAGGCTTCCTGGAAAAGGATTCACTGTTTCCTATTACCAGTATGTGAATATTCCATATAGAATTGGACTTGATCTACCATCAAATTTCTCATTCCTAACAATTCAAAAAAACGATTGAGTCCCAGAGCTGAAAATGACCTCTAGTTACATCTCAGCCAAGAAAAGGAAAATTACCCAAGTTGTTTATTGAATGTTCCAGTCAAGTTGCTTTAAGTGTATTTTAACTTTGGGAGGTGGGGAGGAATTTAGCCTCTCACCCATGAAGGATGGTGAACTTCACACCTGCTCTCTCTGGTACAGGGCAGCGGCACGCCTTACCTTTTCGGTTCCCAAGGGGAAGGTGACTATGGCCAAGGTCTGGAGAAACTCTGGGGCCCGCCACGCCGGGTCCTGGGAGTAGGTGCGGTGTACCAGGCTGAGGAAGTGCAGCACGGTGACTGGGAATGTCTGTTCCCAGGTGCTATCTTCAGAACCTGTCAAGGGCTGAGGACACAATCCATGAGACACAGTGTATGGCAGCATGACTGGGGCTGCCTGAGTCAGCCAGAGGAATGGAAATCTCAGGAGAAAACTTCCTTATGGAGGCTCTCCAAAAGACATGCTCTTGTAAGTCACCTAAGACTGCAGGTTGGCACTGGGTACTGCATGATAACCAGGGAAGGGTTTACTACGTGTGGACACAGTGCTTAACACCCATTCCTCTTCTACCCTCTGCAATAGTCTCTGTGTTTACTCTTGTTTTACAGAAGAAAACACAGAGGCCCAGAGAGGTTCCATTGCTTGTCATACAGTGGGTAAGAATCAGAGCCAGGAACTGAACCCAGGAGATTGGGTATGAAATTTGCTGCTTTCCCACACAATCCCTAAGTGATTAGACATGGCACACTGTGCTCAAGGGACTTGCCAGTCTTCCCTAGCCCAGTGCTCAAGGGACTGGCCCATCAGAGGTAACCCAGACTTCCCAGGACTCAGTGCTGATGTTCCCACCTATAGACTCTCACCCTGACTTTCCTGCCAGCCAGGGGGTCTGGAATGGATCATGTTGTACTGAGCTGGTGCCCAGGCACCTGCCAAGGCATCAGTTTTCCCACACATCATGAGCTCTCTCCCTGCGGATCTTGGCAACATGGCCAAACCTCTACCCTGAATCCTGACTGAGCCCTCGTAACCTTCTACAGCTCAACTCCCTTGACAGATTGCCCAGTCACTCTGTCCAGAGACTCAGCCGAGCCCAACCAGGGTATCCAGTTGCTGCCCAAGTTTTATTGTCCTGAATGGATAGAATACAGGAAATTTGAAAACTTTTTTCAAATTTGATCAACCCCAACCTCAGGATCATCTGCTGCGTGGCCACGTTGGCAAACAGACTGAGTGACACTTAGCCTACTCCTACCAACACTCTAAGTGGCCATCAGTCCCTTCCTTTGAGTCTGGTTACTCAGAGCCAGCCCCTCCTTTGCATGGCTTCCTCACGTCCCTTCCAGCCTGACTCTCAGTCCTGGCCTGGTAAGCTCAAGTTAGAATACCATGTTTGCTTAGTAGCTCCCAAGTGCCTGGACCATGTCTCAAACTGGGAAACTCAATTCTAATTGTAGAAAAAAGACAAGACATGTGGGGTGAATGGAATCACATGTCCAGAATCCAGAGAGAGCTTGGGATAGGCTGGGGCAGGGAGGCAGAGAGAAAGAATTCTGAAGCCACCTGCATCTGGATCTCTTATAGGTTCTTACAGCACAATATTAGATTTATAGGTGAATATGAGAAATAAAAGGTGTTCAGAGAGCTTTCTCTGTAGTTAGTCAATCTGGATGGAACTCTGCCTTTGCCACCTACTAATAAGCATAGCCTTGGACCAGCTTCCTCATCTCCCTAGACTTTGAGTTCCAAGTCCAGAAAAAGGATCATACTATGGCCTATTTCAGAAAGTTATAATGAGGAGCAAATGAGGCATTTCAGTGATGCAGCTTATTTTTGCAATGACTAGCACAGGGTAAATACAGAAGAAGCTAGAAGGTGAGGTCATAAAGGAGGATTTGCCCTTTCAAAAGAAGAATTTGGATTTGATCTGCCAAGTAACAGAGACTCCCTTGAAGGTCAAGGCTTGGACATGACCTAGAATCATGATGCTTATGCTGGACACACGTGCCTCCACTGTGCCTGAGCTCTGTGACCTTGCTTGGATGAATTAACCTCCATAACTTCTGTTTCTACACCTCCACAATGGAGACAAAGCTGTCTCTTCCAAAACACTGTAACATGCCGCAAAATTTCTAAAATCAAAACCACTAACAATGCAAAAAACTGACAAGGATGTGGAGCAACTAAAACCCTTCCAGAAAAAAGGTGGAGAGAATGTAAATTGGTTTTTCCACTTTGAAAAACTATTAGGCATTATTTACTAAAGTAAGTCATGTGTGTAACTGATGACTCACAATTTCACTCCTGGGATATATTTCCAACAGAAAGGAGTGCATATGTCCACCAAAAGATAGGTATATGGATTGAAACAAGCCAGAATGGTTGTGATTAATTATCACAAGAAAATACTATTCAACAGTGGAAAAAATGAATTACTGATAATATAACCACATGAGTGAATCCCAAAATGTAATGATGAGTGAAAAAGGCCAGATGCAAAAGAATATGTACTGTCTGATTCCATTTACATCAAGTTCAAGGACAGGCAGCCAAATCTGTGGTTTCCACTGGTCAAGGGTGTAATATCAAACAAAGTTACAAAAAAATTAAACTGAACTTTTCGAATTAGTTATTCCCACAATTAGGTTTCTAGTCTTTTTCTCTTCTCCTTCTAGTTTTTGCCTTTTATATTTAGATACTTGTCTGCTGTTCTTGGTAAAAGATACTTTCACGACGGGTATCACCATTGTACTGAATCCATGAGTAGCATCATTCTCATTGCATATGTTTGTCATTCCAACACATATAAGAAGGCTGGGTCTTGTTTTTTATCTAGTCTAAAAATCACATCTTTAATATATGAGCTTAACTTTTTATACTTACTGCTATGATGTGAATTTTTGGTCTTACATTTTTACTACTCTTATCATATTACACATTTTTCTTGTTTTGAATAGCTTATGCAACAAACTTTGCTTGTTTATTTTTCATGACATTAACTGATTATGTAAGTGACAGATTCCTTATCTTATAAACAGAAAATAGACATTTAAGGAACCCCCAAAATAATTGTACATTAGGCCTACAATAGAATGAATACATTTCTCAAAGATGAAAAATATACATATCTTATTATCTAACTAAGACAAAAATAAGACTAGGATAGATAAAAATGAAAAAAAAAAAAGCTTAACCACATGCACATTAGAAAAAGTCATCAAAGGAGTTTTAGAAAACAATAAAACTGGAAAGGCCAAATATAAAAATATTAGAAATTGAAATAAAAAAAATCAGGAGACTGATAAAGATATACAAAATCTAGTTCTTTAGGGCTGGGGATGTGGCTCAAGCGGTAGCGCGCTCGCCTGGCATGCGTGTGGCCTGGGTTCGATCCTCAGCACCACATACAAACAAAGATGTTGTGTCCACCGAGAACTAAAAAATAAATATTAAAAAAAAATTTTTTTTTAAATCTAGTTCTTTAAACCCATAAGACCAGCTCCTGAACAGGAAGGGTGTGGTAAAGAAAAAGTAGGAGGAGCCCTCAAACTAAGAATAAGGAGAGAGAAATAATACATAGAAAACTGTGAGTTAGAAGAGACCCTACAGTTTGGACCCCGAATGTCCTCCAAGAACCCGTGTGTGTCAAAAACTTAGTTTCCAATTTGGTGCTATTTGGAGATGGGTGGAGACTTGAAGAGATAGAGGACTAGCGGTGAGGTCTTTAGGTCATGAGGGGTAGAACTCAAAGGGAATTGTGGGACTTCGGCTCTTCCACTTCCCCTTTGACCCAGCTTGGTGATAGATTAGGCAGTTTTGCTCCATCACACACTCTTGCCATGATGTGCCACCCAGGCCCAAAGCAACGAGGCCAACTAAACTGAAACCTTTAAAACTGTGAGCCAAAATGAACCCATTTTCTCATTTCAGGTACTTGTTTGTTATAGCAATGGAAAGCAACACAATACCATTTGTACAAACTGAGTAAACGGGTAGTTATTTTTAAAGATCAATTAACTAAACTGGGTTAAGAAAACATTTAAAAGACTAAACAAGTCAATAATCAGGGAAAAAATTCAGATACAGCCAGTTTCATAGAAGCATTTAAATAATATATGAATTATAGATTAAACATCTACTTGAATACAAAAGAAATAAATTATTAATATAAAACTAGCATAATATTGATATCAAACCTTCACAAAGATAAAACAAAAAGAAATCACTAGCCTAATATCATTTATAAATATGCATACAAAATCATCAATATACATTTGCAAAAACAGAATAAGGAAGTACAATTAAAAAACAAGAGTAATTGAATGAGAATTCAAAGAATTCTACTGATGTAATTCATCACAGGTAACTAGTAAAAAGAAAAAAGCATAAATCATCTAATTTCATGCTAAAAGACCTTTTAAAAATTTTCCTATTTACAAAAAGTACAAAATGTGATCTAGACTGTCTCAGCACAACCATAGACAGAGCAAAATAGAAGGAGAAAGAAAGAGAAGTTGGCAAAAGATGAAAGAATAAACCAGCAATTTACATGGAAATACATAGTGTTAATAAACTTATAAAATGGTTTTAAACTTATTAAAAATAAATGCAAAAGAACCTAACTATGAAACTATCATCCACTTGCCCATATTGTTGAGACTATGAGGCTGGGCCTAAGTACTTCTATACAAGATATTGAGATGTATATTAAATGGTGGAATACATATATGTGTGCAATCTTTCTGAGAAGTGCATCCAATAGAAAAATGCATAAAGTGCTCTTTGACCCACTATCCTGCACTCCAGGAGGCCATCAAACAAGAAAGAACAGATGATTTTTCAAGAAAGTCCATTATAGGATTTTTTATAACAAGCACTTTGAAAATTAACATAAATTTTTATTATAAATAGAGGTGATTCCTATGTTTTCCCACTTTATTGAGATGGAAATATGTTCACAAAAATGTGGATGGAAGAAAGGCAAAAAGAATTTTTGTGATCTCATCCTCTATAAGGATAGGATGTGACCTTCAGGAAATGTCCAGAGGAATGATCCACTAAAGTTCACAGAGGTCATATCTGGTATATGTCAGGTGATTTTTATTTTCTGCTTTTCTATTTTGTTTAAATGTTAAAGAAGATAATTGTGTATCATTTTACAAAAAGCAATGAAGTTTCTTCACACAATCAAGCTCCCAATTGTACCCTTGATGTCTGCAGAACAAAGTTGAACCTTTCATGTAAGATCACACTGATGTGACTACTAATTCCTCCTGTTCACCGGCCACATGTTCTTCTCTCCTCACACTTGCTTCCAGGTCTAAATTAACACCAAACACCCATGTCTAGTGTATCTCCAATCAAAGGCTACCTACTACAGAAGCCTCTGCCATGTCTATAGCTGGTAGCCACCTGCCTTTTCTAAGACAGGTCTTTACCTCACAGGTCATTCTTGGTCACTCCAACTGTCCTGGTAGGGGTTGAGTTACTTGGAAGGAGAGGCCCCTCTTCCACTTCAGAAATCTTTCCGTTGACTAAAGGCAGTAAATCTCCCAGGGAAGAAAACCAAATGTTTAAATAAATGAGAAATAAGTGTCTCTTGGCAATCTAACTTACCTCTTCCATTTTATCTTGTTTATTACCAGATGCTATGGTTTTAATATGACCTCTGAAAGTTCGTGTTGGAAACTTAGTCCTTAAGTTCCTATGCTAATGGTATTTGGAAGTGAGGCCTTTGGGAAGTCATTAGAATTAAATGAGGTCATACGCGTAGGGCCTACATTATGGCATTAGTGACTTTATAAGAAGAGGAAGAGAGCCCAGAGCTAGCACACTTTCTCTGTCTTACCATATGATGCCCTCCACCATGTTATGATATAGCAAGAAAGCCCTCACAAGATGCCAAAAAGATACCAATGCTATGCTCTTGGACTTCACAGCCTCTAAAACTGCGAGCTAAATACCTCTGTTTATTATAAATTATCTGGTATCTGGCATTTTATTATAGCAACAAAGAATGGACTAAGACATCAGCATTTCTGGGAAGCTGCTGAGAAGAGTCAAGATGACCTTTCCAAACTTGCCTTCCCAACAGAACCTCTGGAGTAGATAATGAATCTCACCTGATTCATGGTGGCTTTCAGCATTTCTAGGAGCAGCAGGGCCCCTTCTGTGCACAGTCCATCCCGGAGGACTTCTTGCTGGTGGTGATTCTGCAGGAGCCAATGAAGCATGGCATCTAGGCTGTCCTTAAGAAGAAAGCAAAGGCCATAAGGAGACTTGTGGAAACCAACAGGACCAGCTTTGTAGCCAGTGCTAGCATTTCCCAGGAAGTCCCAAGGGAAAAAGCAAAACAGCATAGCAGCAGCCTTAGTGGTTAGCCCATATGGAAAATTCCAGCTTGGTTGATGGTCAATAAGAGAAACACACCCCCAAGAAGGTGCTGAAGACCCACTAGCAACTTGTAGCAATTTAGTTCTTTGGGGCTGGGGTATAGCTCGATGGTAGAACACTTGTCTAGCACATGTGAAGTGCTGGGTTCCATCCCCAGCACCAATAAATAAACAATAAATAAGTAAATAAAATTTCTTCAAAAGCTTAGTTCTTTTGGTTTGACTTCATAAGTGCTCAATGTCTTAATTAATTTTAATGCCTTTTAGTAAATTAAATTATATAAGCATAGGATGAATTCAAAGATTCAGGGGAAAGTACAGTATAGAGGAAACAGTTTAGAGTTTAGAATCAAGAGGCCCTGCCTTTTCCTTTTTAATAGCCTAGGAAATATAACTGCCGTTAAGTTTTCTTCTCTATGAAATGGAAAGTCACATTATCTACCCCATGGGATTGTTTAAATATCAAGCAAAATAAAATATGTAAAGCATGTATCATATTTCCTGACACTTAGTAGATGTTTGTTTCCTATCATAATACATTGTTAGAGAAACAAAAATTCAGGTCTTTCTAAACTTAGCATAGTTTTATTCAGAACTTTATCTTGAAGTGTGAGCTACCCTATTAGTGTACATCAAAGATTTAAATCTTGTCAAATATAAGGATATGCAAGAGAAGTGAATTTTTAACTTTCTCTGCCAAGCCATGTCCTTTCCCTATTTCAATTCAGCTCAGTTAATTCTACTTAAGATCAAGAAACAATTTCCAAATCTGATATTTGTCAGGTGCCTAGAAAGGTGAGTTTAAAAACAATGGTGGGATCTATCCTTCTGGAGCTGTATCTAAGAGGTACCTGTATTTGGTGCCATCTGAGGAAATGCCTGGGGTTCTATGTAGAAGGTAACACCGGGGCTGAGTTCTGGGGGAGGACACTCCCACCAGGCAAGTGATGGGGGAGAAAAGAATCAGTAAGGTCACACAGGTCAGGTGAGCACAAAGCAGCTGGTCTTAATGGGGTGATGATCCAACACAGTCACATCATGAAGAAAGGTAAGTTGGAGTTAGGTTGGAGAGACAAGCTAGGTCCCCAAGATGCTAGCTCTAGAGCTCAAACTTGGTCTCGTAGGAATGGAATCCAAGTAATTAATACTTGGACTTGGTGTGAACAAGTGAGAGTATGAATAGTGAGATGGTGTGCACAGTGGGTGTGAACTCCTCTTTGGAAAAACATGGCCAAGGAGAAACAGGAAAGTGTTAAATAGGGTAACAGTTGCTAAAGGTTGATAATTTAACATACCTATAGTCTGTGAGGAGAAAATCATTAGAAAAGAAGAAACTGAAAGGATGGATAAGAAAGGTAAAGTATGGAATGAGTAGACCAGGGAAGTTAAAGGAAGCCAAAAGCAGCCTTGGGAAACCTCTTCCAGTAACCATGGAGAAAAGTTGGTGAATTGATGAAGAGGTCATAACTAAGTAGGTGGTGGAGATGGGTTGCTGAGGCATGGACACTCTATCATCAAGTAACGTCCCTGTGTCTGTAAAGAGAAAAAAAAAATTAAAAAGAGCCTGATGTCATTCATATTTGCTGAGGGGGTGGAGGTGATGGAAGGCAGAGGCTGAGGAAGTCACAGGGCTGATGGTCAGGTATTTGAAAGCTGTCCAGGGGTATGGGATCGCTATAGAAGGAAAGAGATCAAACACAGTTCTAGTTAGTAGAAGTAGAGGGAGGTAAGCATAGAGAGTCTTAGGGAATTGCCTTAATCACATGGGATCAGAAAACAAAGTGTGTCCCTCTTCCCAGGGGTGATCGAAGAACCTACTTTCGGACAGTCCATCAGCTCTGTAAGTGACGTCTGTAGGAAGAAGGTGGACACAATGAGGTAGACTTCAGGAATATGAACATGCAGGGCCAGAAAGGCAGTCAAAACACGGAACCCAGGAAGCAGGCGGGGGCTCTGGTCAGGTACAGAAGGATGGCTCTTCAGGTTGTCTATTGATCCAGGGGAAAAAGCACAAAATCCAGGTTGAGAACAACTGCTCTGGTCACGGTGGGAGTAGACATATAAGGGAACCCCGGCAGCCCACCATACCATAGAAACACTTGCTAAAATATATGTTAGCATAGATGAGCACAAGAAAGTGCTCAATGATAATTCCTTTTCCTGTTGTTGACATGCTCATTCATTCATTCATTCACTCATTTCAAGACAGATAATAGACGCCAACTGTGTAGGAAGCAACAAGGAACTTCATATAAAGCAACGAGGATATATTACTCAAAAGTACAAAGGATTACAGACATTCATGAAGCTTACAGTGTAGCGGGCCCCTGCAGACATTAAGCAATTGAATACCTAAATTAATATATGCTTCAGAATAGAAACAGCACTATAGAGGAAAATAATAGGAGCAGAGAGAATTAACAGAGGTGCCAATTCAGGTGGGACCCTTCTTCTCCTGGAGGAAGTGGCATTTAAATCCACATCTGCTAGAAGAGGCGAGGAAGCAGTGTGTGAAGTGCCCAGTGAGTAAACAGAGTAGGAGCCTTTAAGAAAAGGAAAACAGCCACCAGAGACTGAAGAGCGATGAGGCTATGGAGGGATCCTGCAAGAAAGAGCAAGAGGCTGGGGCTGATCAAGTGCATGGAGCTGCAAAGATCCCAACTGGAGAAGGGCCGGCATGGTCCTCACTCACACCCCAGGATGAGGTGGCCCTCTTGTTGGAGACAGCCATATGCTCACCCATCACAATGTTCTTGCCCTCGGTGCTTCGTTCCACCCAGGATCCTACAGGAAGGCCATCTCTGAATCGCCCACGGAGGGAGGGGTTTGACAAAAAGTGTAGCAGCAGCTTCAATGCCAGCACAGTAGTACTGGCATGCAGGTGGCCCTGCAGGAGCAGCAGGAACCAGTCGGGTCCCAGGTTCAGAAACATCTCTTCTTTTGACCTGGGGGTGGGGCATGGAGGTCAGTAAATACAACCTTTCAGTTCACAAGCAAATGACATGATCAGAAAAGAGAAATAAAGTCCAGCCTCATCAGTCCTTGAGGAAAGGAAAGTTAAAGGTTAGTGTTTGACTATCACTTGATTTTGAAGTGCATATTACGTTTTAAAAGAATGTAAAATAAAATGCTGGCAAGATTGTTGCACTGTTGATGAACTTGTCTACTAATGGCTGTGACCTAATTCATACAACTCCGTTTAAAGCAATTGGTAACTACGTATCAACAGATGCATGCCCCCTTAATATTCTTACTTCACTACTTACACAGTATAGAAATAGTCATCCACCTCATTTAATTACCATCAATATAGTCATGTAAAAAACATAATGTTTATTTACCTTCTTTTTAAAAGACACCTGTCAAAACTCATCTAAATGGAAAAGTCCAATATGTATACATCTTTACCAATTTAGGCCCGAAAAAAAGCATGATGACCCATCATTTAAAAAAATTAATTTTGAAATGATGAGTCTGGAGAATGTTGACTTGCTGGGGGGAACAAGAAGGAACAAAATTGCAGGAATGAGTGGTCATTCCAGCAAGGATGATTGACTCAGCAAAGAACTGGCCTTCTGAGAACCAGAAGCCGGGTTGTGTTCTCACCAGGAATTGTTAGATGAGGCCTTGTGAGGGTGTGGCTGGTATGCACTGGAGTGAGCACTGGACTAGGAGTGAAGAAAGTGTCTGCCCCCTTGTTTACTAACTGGATGACTTTGGCAGAGCACTTGATGTGTGCTCTGGTCATTTTAATCAGTGATGATGATGATGGTAGTGGTGGTAATGAAGGCAATAGAGATGAAGATCATGATGGTGATGGTGAGGATGATAGTATTGATGATGGTGGTGGTGATGGTAAAAGTTAGCTTGTACAGTATTTACAGTATCTCACGTACCGTTCTCAGGGATACCCATCTATTTTTATTCTCATACAGTTGAGCAGAGAAAGGCACACAGGCCCTATGAAACCTCCCCTGTGATTCCAACTCAGAAGGTCCAGATGCCAAAGTCCAGGTGCTCAAGTGCTATACGACATCCCCTTTCAAAAAGATGGAAAAGGAAAGAGCCAACTAGCTCCTCTCCAAGGCATCTTCCAATTTTATCATGTTTTGATTTTAGAAATGTAAAGGCTGGTAAATTTTTAACCACTATTTGCAAGGTTGTTTTACAGATGGGTACGACTCCACCTCCAACCCCAAATACACATACTCACTAAACTGTAAAGAGGAAGAGCAAGGAACTAGGCACACTTGCTCAATGTTGCATCCTGGGAGCCAAGAAGAGTGTCATGCATACAGCAGGAACTTAACAAATAGGTGTTGCATGAACGACTCCGGGATTGCAGGCCAGCAGTGGGGAGAGTTAATGGAATCAGCTTTATCATTACACATTATTTTGAAAGTTAATTGAAGGCAGATACTTCTTTTTTCCAAGTTGGAAAAATAACTAAAGCAACTAACAGTAAATAGCAGAAGAATCTGGCAAGCTTTTTCCTTGATAGATGTTATTTAGGCTAACCATTTCTCCATTCTGTTGTCTGCCAAGGACAGGACATCAAAGTCGGCAATTGTCACAACTGCCAAAACAATAACAATTACATGATAGCAATGGTGACAAAAGGAGTTTATTGAAATTATACCAAATCTGTTTCTAGTTACTCATGCCCATTGAACATTTGCATCAGAATATCTCAGGGCAAGGTCTGGTTTATTGGGTGGAGAGAATATAATTTTCTTTCTGACTAGTGCAGAAAACACATAGCAGAAAACAGACTCAGAGATGCTAAACTTTTCATTAAGAAAAGGTTTTAATACTGCACCCTGTATGAGGCAACCTTCTGCCAAATTGCTCTTCCTGGAGCTACTTACTCAGAGGACAGATGAAGTTGGGGGGAAGATATTACACTGAGCAGCATCTCCAGCAACTGGTTTCGGAGCCAGATTGTCTTTCCAGATGTTTGGCTTCCAGCTACAAAAAAAAAAAAAAAAAAAAAAAGAGAGAGAATTCAGATTTGAGAGAAAACGGATGTAAAGAGACATAATATTTGCTGCAGCATGCAATCATATTCATCAAATGCTTAGTTTACCCAGGAATTGGTGCACGGATGGGACTCAAAATTTTGGCATTCAAATCTAAACTTATATGTAATGCTTATAAAGAATTTCAGGAAATGTTCCTAGAGTTCCCTTTAACTAGAGATATCTTTAATGCTGCTAGTCTCAAAAGAAAAAAATTCCTAAAAATGATAATATTTATCTTTCAGTAGAACTGTTTTTTGGTGTATCATAAGCTACAACATTTCTTGAGCTCCTACTATGTGCTGGTATTGTGGGATTCACTGTGAATGAAGTGGTCAAGACTATGATCTTTGTTCCCTTGATTTCTGCTTTCGATTAACTTCCAGGCTATTTCTTTGCACTTCTATGTTATACTAAAACTAGAAAATGAACCATAGCAGAGGTACATAGATTCAGTGAAAGAAGTAACTTGACTTCTCAAGTGTCACTATTGTTAATCCAAAGAACAGGTAAACAATATTTAATGTGCTTGATTCAAGTTTTAGAATGAAGTCCATAGAAAAAGGGAATTGAAACAAGTAAGCCCACTCTTGGCCTATTATCTATTCCTTCATTCCCTACCTGCCAATAACTTATTATACTACAACCATGCACAGAGATAGGACTGATGAAACAGCTTGGAGGAGCAGAATCAGATGTCCCTCTATTTGGATGCTGGCCCCATCTCTGATTAAGTTCCTAATCTCATTAGACCTCAGCTTCTTCCTCTGCAAAATGGGAATATAGTTCCCATTTTTGAGGCTTGTTCTAACGATAAAAGGTAATATAATTTATCTAAATTGAGTAAAGATGTCCCAGAGAATCTTTTACAATGATTAAACTGTCTGATATTTCTCTGGCCAATAGAGTGACCACTGACCTTGTGTGGTGACTGAATACTTGAAATGTGGCTAGAGTGAAGAACTGAGTTTTTAATTGCATTTAATCTAATTGATTTAAAATTAAATTTAAATGGGCCAGATGCAGTGGCACATGCCTATAATCCCAGCATTTTAGGAGGCTGAGGCAGGAGAATCATGAGCTTAAAGCCAGACTCAGCAAAAGTGAGGCGCTAAGCAACTCCGTGAGATCCTGTCTCTAAATAAAATACAAAACAGGGCTGGGGATGTGGCTTAATGGTCAAGTGCCCCTGAGCTCAATTCCCAATACCCGCTCCCAAAATTTTTTTAATGGATAAATGTGGTTAGAGGCTCCAATCTGGGATAGCCCAGATCGAGAGGGCCTGGGACAAAGCAGTTGTCACATCACCCTGGCAAAGGGAACAAGACAGTGCTGCTGTTCTGTATCTAGGGAGAGAGAGGGACTCAAAGAAATAACAAATTTGTGCATTTCAAGAACCCCACGGGGTTTTTGAAGTACAGGGTGGGTGACTTAATCTGGCCTGCTGGGACTGGGGGACAGCTCATCCAGTGGGGGAGGTTGCAGGGAGGAGTGGGCAGGACGTGGCATTTCCAGAGGAAAAAAGGATATCCAAAGCAAGGACAGAGGCCACACCCACACATGCTGGGATCTGCAAGCACTGGAGTTGAGATTTATCAGGGCACTGGGGTTGGAGGTGATTCAACCAGGAAGGGAGGCCAGAGAACCAAGGATCCCATGTTTTGGTCTATAGGGACCTGACTATCCTGAAGCCCTCAGATCCCACTCCAGGGTTTGAAGCAGGAAGATAGGAATTGATTTGGTGGTCCTAATCATTAAACTCTGGCCTCCCGAGCCACTGCCTTGTAATCACTGCCCAGCTGCAGATACTTTCCCCTTCCTTTCCCTCAGCCCCTCCCTCTGAAAAATGACCTCACAATATGTGCCTCTGGAGGCGTTGTGAAGGTTATCCTGCTGCCTTCAGACAAAGACATCTGGGAAAGGTCCTCTCACCAGGCATGGAAAGTTCCTGGGCTCCATCTACGCAGATCTGCCTCTCGTTCACTGATGAAGGCTTGAGGGTGTACACGATAAACAGCCCAATCCTTTATGCCACAGGGAAAAAGGACAAGCTCAACAGGGGCTCAGTGCATGTATCCTAATCTCACATAAAAGAAAAGTGTTTTCTAAGTGATCCACCCAAGGACCGAGGGAGGGTTTGAGGGGAACTGTGATATTCTATGATCAATACAATATTTCCAGAGACTTCTAGAATTTGTTGGGATTCTTTGGAGGTGTTAACTCTGACTCCTCTAGATCAATATATCAGATAGGCAGCAGGAAAGAGAAGGCTGAGTGTGGTACCAGCGGGGACCATCCTCTGGGAATTCTGCAGGAGGCAGACATTGGCCATCAGCTGCTAAGGATGGCTGTGCTTATGGAAATTCTTGAGCAGAGCCCGGGCATTTGAACACCAGGGGGCAGAAGACTGCTGAGGACACCTGCTCTCACCCTAAGTCTCAGCCTCAAACAGAATCCTCTAGAAGGTTCCAAGTGAGATTGAGTTGAATATGATGAGACAGAGGGGTCTATATTCCCTTATGAAATAGTACGGGGCCCTGCCCTTCACCTCGGGGAAGCTTGGCCAGGTACCTGAGCACATCGCAGATGCTGAAGTGGCTCTTCAGCTGACAGTCCAGAATGGCAATGATGGTGGGGATCTTGGAAGGAGCAAGGCGAGGCTCATTGAAAAGGAAGACAAGCTGAGGTATAAGCTGTGCCTGGTGAGCAACTTCAGCATTCCTGGGTCCTTCCCTGGTGAGCCCAGGAGAGAGGCAATAAAAGGCTTTTACTGTAATGAACCAAATTTGCTGTGTTTCTGCTAAAAAGATTTTCCAAACTAGGCTTGTTCCATGGCCCTCTGACTCCTATGCTCTCTTGGCAACTTGTCAAAATGCCGTCAGACACCCATCCAATATGCGTCTGCCAAGTGCCAGAGTTGCTGGGGCATGTGCCTCCCATCCTCCTACCGCACACTCCCACCCCTGGAAACCGCCTTCAAAGACAAACCCCAATTATTGACTTTTAAATTCCAAGCCTCAGGGAAAACTAATGCTACCCTCAGAAAACTCAGAACAAAGACAGCAGACATAAATGTGACTGAGGAGCACTTCCCAACAACCAGGAGCACAGGGCCCTTCGCAGCCTGTCTGGGTGTGTGATCTTCCTGCCCACCCCAAACCACAAAGTAGATAAACATGCCACAGAGAGTCAAAGGCAAGAAAGACAGAATTCAAGTATCCACATCCCCCTCCTTAGGATAATCACAGAGCCAATTTCCAGTAAATTCTACTCCCCCAAAGAAATAGCTTTCAGGGTAAATGTCTGATTCTAAGAAAACAACAGGTGTAGGTACAGAAAATGAGAAATGGGGGGCAGGGGGTGTGAATTCTGGTGGATTCCTCCTCTTAAACTTTCTTTTTGGTATTAAGATAAATTCTGCCAAGCTCCACATTCCTGAGACACAGGGGGAGTCACTTCTGTGTGATTGACACGTACGGGCTGGACAGGAATAATGTGTATCCCTCCACCTGTGAGCTCTAGCTACTTTCTCTTCTTTTCCTGTCACTGCCGGAGCAGCCTGTCTTTCCATATTCCTTCTCCACAGAATTGTGTCTTATTCTTTTCTAAATTTCCAGCAGTAAGAATGGGGTATGAAATTTAGTGGGTTTATAATAGTTATTCAATAATAATGAGTCCAAGAGAAAAGATGTTTTAAAATGCATTAAAAACACTAAAGGTGCTGATAGTCACTAAGGTGGTCTGGCCATGAGGAAGTAGAGGGGTTGATAGGCTGGCTTTGCTGTCTCCCTTCTCCCTTATTCTGGTCAAAGCCCTGGTGAGCAGTAGACAAATAGATGCAAGTTTTAACTCTAACTTTGGAACTACTTCTTTCTAACCCCTTTTCTCTAACTCCTTCCCATCTGTGCTCTGAGCCAGGCCATGGGACCCAAGTTGGTCCAATGAGACCAGATATGCTCTATAAAGCTGCCTAGCAGCCACCTGGTTGCCAAAGAGAAGACCTGCAGAAATAAGCCAGCTCAGAGGGAAGCATGGGCAGAGTGGGAGACAGAGTTCAGATGAAATCATGGGGGTTCCACCCAGCCTAGGTTCCAACTACCCTTTTTATTGTACAAGCCAATGAATTCCTTCTTCAACTGCTTTTATTTCCCCCTTCCTTCTCTCCTTGCTCTTTTCCCCCTTCCTTCCTCCTTTGGTTTGGGTTGTATTTCTGCCACTTGCAACCAAAAAAAAAAAATCCTAATTCAAAAATTGACTTGAGGATGTCAGTTAGAGGGAGAATGGGCTGATGCAAAATGAGGAATGAAAGTGTTTTCCTTTGCTGGCCACACTTGTTATACCTTGGTTAGATGCTAGCCCCTAAGGCTACAGAAGCTTTTGAGGCCCCAGAATTTCCTCTCCTGAGACCTGTCAGAGGAGAGAGATCTGTTCTACACACATGATCTGCTGGGAAGGAATGTAGTCATCCTGCCTTCTAATACTCCCACTAGTCATCCTGCCCTGATATTAAGATGTTAGTTTTAACTCTGAAACTGCCAGAAACCAGCATACCTTGGTGATTGAAGAATTTCCACAAGATGAGAAAAGAGGGCAAGTTCCAAGTTGTCTGCAGTATTCATCCAGAGCTGTAAGGCAAAGCAAATGCATGCTACAACCAAAGAGCATAGGATAGAGGGTTTGCAGACAGGTGCTGGGCATGTTGTCTCTTCACTTGGAATCACCAATGGTATTTACTAGCTGTATGATCCGACAGCTCTCCTGGTACCTGGAAGGTAGGAAATGCCTCCCTACCACTGGAGGAAAGCTTAAAAATGCATTCATCTCCTCCCCTTCTCTAATGCTGCCTGGTGCTTCATGTGAGTTTAGATTGCAACCAAGGACACCTATCTCCAGTCATGGGCCACAACCAATGAGACCACACACTAGATGCATCTTGACTACACTAAATTTTGCAAGGCAAATTATGGAGTTCTCACTTTACAGATGAGAAAATAGATTAAGACAGGCCAGCTGAGTGACAGGTTCCACTTACCACCAGCAAGTGGTAGGAGTGGAATTAGAAGCCATATTTTGTCTTTAAGATTTTACACTATATGAAATAAGCCACACTGAACTTGGTATGCGACACTATCTTCAGCACCCACATCAATAAAATCTGAAGTCCAAACCAGAGACAGAACAAGAGAATTATGAGTGACACATATGTCAAATGCACAGAGATTCTAAGGATGAGGTTTATCATTCAGATTGTCTTCAATCATAGCAAAAAAAAAAAAAATGGAGATGATTACTCTCCCTCTGTGGAAGAATTGATGGTGTGCCTTTATATTTCATTTTGACGTCCTTTTAGAGAGCTTCACTATTTTTCATCTTTAAATGCTGACAATTCCAGTATTAGGCCCAGCATATAGAAGGTTCATACATGGAGCTCTAAGAATACATCCAAGAGCATAAAAAAAAAGCTCACACTTACAAATGATACCATTAGCTCAAGGCAAGAGATGCCATAAAAGTCCTAAAACACCATTATAGCAGTTGCCTTTTACCCACAAGGAGATACATTCCAAGACATTCCATGGATGCCTGAAATTGCTGAGAGTACAGAAATATACACACACACACACACACACACACACACACACACACATATAATGTTTAATTTATAAATCAGGCACAATAGATTAACAATAATAACTAATAGTAAAATGAGATAATTATCCTAATATGCTATTAATAAAATTATTTAAAACTTATGAATTCTTTATTTATGGAATTTTCCATTTAATATTTTTGGGCCTGGGTTTACCATGGGTAATTGAAACTATCTAAAACAAAACTTCAGATAAAGAGGAACCCCTGCATCTTCATTTATAGAGGAAAATGAGGTACAGAGATACTAAGTCACCCTTAGTCTCTAGTTGACAAAGACTGGTTTCAAAGCCTGCTCCTTCTGATCAGGAGCTTATTCTCTTGCCGCTGCACTGGGGTCCCTGTAGGCAGACAGTGACCCATAGGGTTGAAAATCAACATTTTGAAGTCAGGCAGGTGCCCATGGTTCTGTCCTCTTACTGAAGAGAAATGCAAAAGAGCTCCAATGGATACAAGTTTATCAGGAGGTCTGCAAATGCAGGGACCATCCCTCTCCAATCCCCAGAACCCAGTATCACACATGACATATACTGGGCACTTAATAATAACCCATCCAATTTAAAAAAAAAAAGCAAAATTAAACAACATAAAATATGTACATTGCTCTTAAGCCAAAAGCAGTCTGAAAGAATTCTAACCCTCATAAGCACAGTCACTGTCCAAATGTTCCCAGAGATAGGACAAATGCTTTTGGAGATGGCTTATAGAGGTACAGATGAAGCAGCCAAGTATGGTACCCCCAACATATACATGTGCAGGACTCTAAGAACCCTGAATACTTGGAATATTTTTTCACGAAATTGGTCTTTCAGCAAACAGTATGTCATCCTCAGCATTGGGAGCTGCAGAACTTAGAAAGACATGAACCTGTGATATTCACTAATGCTGGCCCCTTTATCCTTCCTATAGAAGTTTCCAGGCCTCCACTTCACTTCCAGCCCTTAGAACAATAATAACACATTCCAAGGTTGATTGGCTCTTCTAGAAGTCATTGTACACAATACTAAATGTCTGAGTTTGGGGAAACATGGATAATTAAAATTTTGGTTGTTGCCTATGTCACATAACCTCTACTAAGAATTGCATTGAGATATTGAATTAACCTGTTTGAATATCAAATAGATAATGTGTCAGATTTTGCTCTCCCCAATCCCTGAGACCATCTCACTCTCAGAACTCTCAGAAATTAGTTGATCTGTCCCTTCTTTAAGAAACCGTAATATAAGACTTGAATATCCTCAATTTCCTGTCCCTCCTCACTTAACAACTTCCTGTCCTTCCCTGCCTCTCAACTTCCTGTCCCTCCTCGCTTCTCAGTTTCTTGTTCTTCCCCTTCTACACACAGGTCACCATAGATCTCACAGAGGAGTGAGATCTCCAACGCTCCTCCAACTTCTTTAAGGACTTGTTCTACCAACAATTTCTTCTCCTGCTAGTGTTTTAACTGCCCCCTTTGCTGCCTCTTCACTCTAAGTTACATTCAGACTTAATGTCTTTCCATCTTAGTTCAAAATTAAGGAAAACGTAAAGGAAAGAAAAGAGGGGCATGAAATTCCATCAAAATAGAAGAAATATCAGTGGAGTAGAGGAAGGGGATTGAGGGTGAGTGAGGAGGTATAGGAGAAGGGAAGAACAGTGAAATGGAGCTGACCTAACTTTCCTATGTACATTTATAAACATACCACTGCACATCATGCATAATAACTAATAGTAAAATGAGATAATTATCCTAATTATCACATAAACATCATGCACATCCACAAAGCACTAATTAAAAAAAAAAAAGAATCTGTGAGTATAAAGCAGAAAGATCAGTAGACAGAAGGGAACAGGGGGAGGAAGGAGAGCAGAGAAAGGAGAAGTACTGGGAACTGAATTGAAGCAAATCATATTCATGCTTTTATAATTATGCCAAATGAATTTATATAAAATAAATTGTATGTGTAACTAAAAAGAATAAAACAAAAACACAAAAACAAAGGCTGAAACTCCCTCCCCTTTATTTTCTAATATCATATTCATAATTTTTGTAGCTATGATTAATTTAGCATGTACTTTTTTTCATTTCTGTACCATCCTTTTCATTGTTGTTGTTCTGATATTAAGATTAGCCTATGAGTATAATCTGTTCTGTTTCCAGAATGGCTTATTACCTGAGTGGTAGAATTTGCCTACAAGATCCCTGGGCCTGGAGTTTCCTTTGGATGTGATGTGTGAATATTTAATCCAGTGATTCCATTTATTTGATGATTATAGGATAATTTGTGGATTTTATGTCCTTTTGAGTAAGCTTTGGAAATGTGAATTTTCTGTGAGTATTCAAATGTGCTGTTTTCTAACTTATTGGCACAAAGTTTCTTTTTTTATTACCTCTGTAATTGTTCATTCCTTTATTGTATTTTTACTTTTTATATTTATTCTTTTTTATTTTTTATTTTATTTTTTTTTTGCTGGGGATTAAATCTAGGGCCTTGCACATGATAGGCAAGCACTCTACCACTGAGCTACATCTCCTGCTCTTGATTAATCCTAACAGAGATTTGTCTATTTTATGAAAACAAGTAATTGTTCTATTTATCCTTTGATATTTTTCTTTTCTATCTTATTAATTTATAATCTTATCTTTACTTTTCCCTTCCTCCTGTCTCTGAATTTTATTTTTGTTTGTTTGGTTGGTCATTGTTACCTTTTGATCTAAAAGCTCTGTTCATTAATTTCAAAATGATTTTTTTCTTTCTCATATGCACATTTCTCTCCCAGCCCTGCTTTCAGTGGCAACTCAACCATGTTTATACACATAGCATCACCCTGTCATTCAACTCTAAGTCTCTTCTAATTTGAATTATTACTTCTTCTTGATCCTCATCTTTATCTCACTGCCTTTGTTTCATTTAGGTTTCAAAATCTTTCAATTGGATTTCTTCAGTCATCTCTTGACTAACCTCCCTGCCCCAGGGCTTCTGCCAACAGAGAAACATACATAAAATAAAACTCTGACATATCATTCTACAGTTAATATCCTTAGATCCTTAGATATCAGTAGTGTAACAAAATGCACCAAAAATCTCAAGTATTTATAAAGGCTTCATCCTCATCATTCAACTTTGATAACTTATTCTAAGGAAATGCTGCTAAAAGTGGGGAAAAGAGATGTACAAGAGTACTGGTGTAATGACATTTATCACAACAAAGTATAAGAATAATCCAAGAATTTGGCAATAGAGAAATAGAAGCCAGGAACTCTATACATGAGAGAATGTTACTCTGACATCAGACCAAGGCTTGTATGTGTTTGTAATGAAAAATTTTATATGTATTTGTTATGTGAGAAAAGACAGAACTCAATATCTGCAATTTGATCATAACTACAATTTTATATAATGTAGAAAATATATATTTTATTTATATATATTTATCTATATAAATTTGTTATATATATGTGTGTGTGTGTGTGTGTGCATGTAGGTAAATATAATGCATAGTTAGATAATGCATTGAATTTGACAATAGTTGATGGGTTCTTGAAAATAGGAGATGCCCCTGCCCCATTTTCTGTAATTTAAAAGTATTCTCTAATAAGCATATGTTTTTTATTTATTTTTTTACCTCTGAGCCACATCCCCTGCTCATTTTTTGTTTGGAGACAAGGTCTCACTAAGTTGCTTAGGATCTCACTAAACTGCTAAGGTTAGTCTTGAACTTGGGATCCTCCTGCCTCATCTTCCTGAGTATCTGGATTACAGGCATGCACCCCTACACCTGGCTACATATGTTATTTATTTATGTATCTATTTATGGTGCTGGGGATCCAACCCAGGGCCTTGTGCATGTGAGGCAAGCATTCTACCAACTGAGCTATATCCGCAGCCCCCATATGTTAATTGTTTTAATAAGCAAAGGAACTGTTTCAAAGTACTCCCATGGATCTCAACATGTGTAGGTTGAAGCATTCACCCTGCCTTGAGCACATTCTCCCAGCTTCTCCCACTTCTCCCAGCTTCTCCCACTTCTCCCAGCTTCTCCCACTTCAGCCTCATCCCTGCCCACACCTGATGCAAACTGGCAGGCGTCTAACAGTCACTGGCTTTCAGATCCCCTTGGCTGTTCCCATGGCATTGTATTTGCAAATAGCACACATTCCACCTGGAAGGGCCTTTCTTCTTTGAAATCTGTCAAACTCAGCCCAGAGCCCCTGATCCCTAAAGCTTGCACGGACTTTGCTCTCACTCCCCCTCCCCAGAGGCCCCAGACCTGAACCTAGCACACCAGAGTGTTATCTTAACTATGTCCTGGGCCCATCTGGCAGTGAGGAGGGACTGGGTCGTGAACCTGTGATGTGTCCAGAACCTGGCCATTATCTGAGTCCACTGGGCACTCAGTAAATAATGCTGCTTCACAAATGGGTTGATTCACCCAAAGTAGCTTGACCCTCCTCACTTATCTTCAAGTGTCCCCATCAGCACCTCTCAGGCCACTCTCTTAAAAGATCATTGGGAAACCACAAAGCACCATCCAAAGGAATTGGTATTATTTTTTAAAAACCCTTATATGCATATGGTACTTTACAGTTTTCATATCCTTTCCTAAGTACTATCTGCTTTTAACCCTCCATGACACCTGAGGGGAAGAGATAATGGTCTCTGTGGCACACTTAAGAAGAATGGGACTCAGAGAGGTTAGAAAACTTGCCCAAAGTCACACAGCCCATGGGCTGTAGGATTTAACTATAAACCAGGGCCTCGGAACTCCAAAACTGTTGTGGTTTTCCCTCCTAGTGCTGCCATGACTATGGAGCAATCAGACTTGCAGGGCTTAGAGCAAACGCCAGACTTTCTTATATTTTATCATTACACACACACACACACACACACACACACACACACACACACACTCCTGAAGGACTAAGGACCAGACTCTAAAATTTACCTCAAAATTGCAGAGAATATGCTGGAAGACACCTATGTTGGTGATGGCAGATGACCTGAAGCCCAGCTCGGCTGTACCAGCAACTGAGAGGATCAACTGAAAAATTCGATGGTTTAGGAGAGAAGTCTTCTTCCGCAGGAGAAATGCCATTATCTGAAAAGATTGGAACACAAAGTGGGTCCTCATGATCACATGGCGGGATCTCCTTTTCTTGCAACTGCTTGTTCCTACTGGCACCTTGGGTCAGTGCTGTGGGTGAACCCTGCTCTTTGAAGCTACCACCACCCTTCATCCCCAACATCTTAGAAGAAAAATCCACATCAACTTCTTTGGCCACATCCTTGTCAATGTCCACTTTACGGTATTCATGTGACTTGGCCTCTCTCTGAGACTCCGGCTTCTCCCCGATTCTCTTCCCTTGTGTTCCCCAATGCCACTCTCTCCTGGTTTACTCCTTGGTTTCTCAGTGCTCTTTCTCATTTTCTGTTGCTGGATCCTTTACATGCATAACCATCCCACAGCACTGAGGCAACAATCCTCCTCCTGCCCACGAGGCCAGTTACACCCAGCCTTGCTTCAGCCTCCAGATGTCATTTTGCTGTACTAGAAAGCTAGCAAGGTGCAAGCATCCATTCCAGGATGGAGGCACTGGGAACCCAGCAATGCACTCAGTAACTAAACCCATCTCAGAGCCTAGGGAGATGCATCTCACCAACCCTCACAGCCCTGTGGACCTTGGTTACAAAACACAGGCTACTGGGCCATCCACTGGTATCTGAGTTCTCATCCATCTTGTCAGGATTCTCAGTTCATCTCAAGCACACTCAATTCTCTCTCTGATCTTACATAGTCTGTCTCTCCCAGACATACCTGTCACCTCTATCAGTTTGCCCTTGGGAAGCCTTACTTGTTAAAAGCAAATAGGCAATATCTTTTCAAACTGTTTTGTTCACTGTTTTGACATATCTGTAATATAATCACTCTTTCCTCCCCTATCCAAACCCAATTAGGGCCAGGTATGGTGCTGCATACCTATAATCCCAGCAGCTTAGGAAGATGAGGCAGGAGGATCCCAAGTTCAAGACTAGCCTCAGTCACTTAGTGAGGCATGAGGCCCTAAGCAACTTAGTGAGACCCTTTTTCAAAATAAAAAATAAGAAGGGCTAGGAACATGGCTCAGTGATTAAGCAACCCTCAGTTCAACTTGCAGTATCAAAAAAAGAAACCAAAATAAAGTACACAGAAAAGGTAAATGAAGCACAAAAAAGTTTTAAAAGTCCAGACAAAATTTTGGAAATGATGATAATATCTGAGATAAAAAATGCATTGAATGGAGCCAGGTGTGCTGGTACAAACCTGTAATCCCAGCAGCCCAAGAGGCTGAGGCATAAGGATCACCAATTCAAAGCCGGCCTCAGTAATTTAGCCTGGCCCTCTCTCTAAATAAAATATAAAAAGGGACTGGGGATGTGCCTAGGTAGTAAAGTGTCACTGAGTTCAATCCCTCGTACCAAAAGAAACAAAAACTAATTAAAATAGCTGCCAGTTGCTTGAGAAAAAGCCTATATCTGTGTGTCCCTAGTCTTATTTCCTGAGGTTTCTCTCATAACCGCCTCCCAACCATGCAGGAAGTTACTGATGACAGTGCTTCCGTCTCATTTGGCCTTATCAACTGTAAATAGCAGTAACCATCAAAATATACCCTGAATGGGACCATGGCACTTCTTCTGTGTGGGCACTCTCTGCACTCTTAACATATTGACCTGTATGTTAATCACCACAAACATATTCCCATTTTACACATAAAGGAACTGAGGCACAAAGAGATTAAGAGCTCAAGTAGCTAACATTTCCTTAGTGTTATCAAATCCTCAGTGCCTTCTGATGCAAGAGGTCTTTACCTTACAGAAGGGAAAACCAAGGCAGAGAGGATAATAATTCTTCCAAGTTAAATAATGAGAAAGAGGATGAGGATTTCAACCTCAGCAATCTGGCTTTGTGGCCTGGGCTCATAGCCATTTTGCTGAAGGCAAAGACCATAGATGATTCTGGATTTTGTCACGGAAAGTGCCAGAAGCTGCAGCTAGGTGAGCATCCCTAGATGAACATCCCTAGTTCAAACAGCATATCTCAGGCTGGCTGTCACCTGGTGCTCCTCTGCAGGTCTCAGAACCCAGGAGACTTTTAAAAGGCCATCCTTTTCCAGAAATCACCATGGAGGGAATGTCACTGGTCACATAAAGCTTGTCCCTGCTGCTTGGAGATGTCAGCTTTCAGGATATCGGGAGGACGGGATTACCTGGTAGCCACAGATGTGCTGCATCAGGCGATCACACATGGCGTTACTGGTCAGGACTGAGTGCAGGACTTTCACAGCTGCATACATGGTGTGGTCATCCTTCGCTAAGGAGATAAGGCCCAAGAGGATGGTGGGCCCGCCAATGAAGTCCAGGCTGCAGGCAGCAGGGCTGGAGTGAAACACCCTCACCCCTATGCAGGACAAAGGGGACATCTCATTAGAACTTTACAGCTGCACTATAATGCAGAATCCCCCAGTATTGTGCAAGAGTGAAGGAGCTGCCTGTGCCTCTGCCCATGCACAGCCAGAGGGACCCATGCATGAGGACAGGGTGGGAGGAAAGACAGAGACTCTGGAAGTCTTGGGCAGCTAAGGGATCCTCTGAAAAGGCCTGTTTGTGTCATTAGAAGGCTGACACTTCTGGAGGCTCTCAGTTTGGCACCATGTGCCTTAAGTCCAGAGTGCCAGATGAGCCAGATGGCCTCTGTGACTCAGTTTCTTGGTTGCTCTGAGAACCTCTGGCTCTTTCCCGCCCTCTGAATCTTGCTGGGCTGCATCCTCACACCAGCTTGCTGCTTTGCTTCTACCCCACAACCACAACACTGCCCCTGCACACAGGGCCCAATGTACTCCCTATGTAGGCTCCTGTTGTGCAGCCAGGGAACTAGCTGGGCTCACTACCAATGTCAGATGCACAAGGTGAATGGATCTCTCTTCTGTCTGGGCAGCCAACTCTCTGACTGGGTTTATTTCTCACTAGTATGTTCCATCCTGCCTGAGCCTCCACAATTCTAGGGTGCATTATCCTTCTTCTTAAAGAAAAGTAAAGGTTCACTGCCTGACCTACCTAATTGGCCCACAGCAACAGCTCCCAGGGTCCGAAGAGAACCTGAGAGGTGTCCAGCACAATTTCTCAGCAAGAACACAGGCGTGGCATTGTCACGGGATGAAATGTTCATCTAGAGAAATTGGCAACAATTAATCTTAAGAAACTCCTGGAAGAGAAGGAATATCGTTTGTGAGCTCCCAGAGTACAGGCGCCCCAAGGTCTGGCCCAGTGCTGGTGCTTCATAAGCAATGATAGTGGAAGAATAATACTTGAAATAGTGTTGGGGAACTGAAGCCAAAGTTTGTGTCCCCCTGTCCTGCTCCCAGGCTGCGGCTTAACTGTACATAAGCCGCTTCAGTTATAGAATCTGTGACAACCCACACGCTCACAGTGAAGAGCTCATGAAGATAGGGACGACCCAAGTTGAAACAGAACTACCAAGGCAAAGCTGTCTCTTTCCCTGTCAGGGATTTTCCAGGCTCTGAAAAGCCCAGCTTCTAGGATTCCAGAGGGACAGGAAAGTAGAAATCCTGGCCTCCATCATCAGAAAATATATTGTGTGGTAAGGCACAGCTTTGGTGTGTGGGACATAGCTCCTGACTCCACCTCCTGCTCTGACCATGATAGTGAAGAGAATACAAACAAATCAGTCAAAATTTATCACCTTTAAAAGCAAGAGATTTTTATGCAGGAATTGGGAGGAAGTAAATCAATGGTATCCTCATTTACATGTGTTTGCTCATTATCTATTGCAAGTTTATTTTTTGTTTTGTTTTGTTTTTTGTTTTTTAAGTTACAGCAACTCAAAGTAATTTTGGTGTGCTGATGGGTCAGCAGTATTCTCTATATCACAACAATATAGAATAAAGTCCATTTGTTCTTGATGTACCAGGAATACCATGAGCAATTATGAGCAATTATAAACAGAAGGTTCAGTCCTGGGGAGGCTAATGGGTGGAGAAGCATAGGTTGTTTTAACAAATTAAATGATAGTGTGTATGCATATGTCTATCCTACACATGACAGTTTGCTTAAGCACTGGAAGCTGAAGCAGTCATGAGATCAAGATTCCAACAGAGAGCAGCAAGGGAAGTTAGAAGGTGTACCTCCTTGGCAATCAGGCGACTATCCACCTCATTGTAGGCATTTCTGATGTCTGCTACGGTGGTTTTGGAGGAGCTGGTTACATGAAGACCAAAGGAAACCTTTTCCTCTGCAACAAGGGGTGTGGCTTGACCCTCTGGGTCTCCTCCTATAGCAACACATCTATAGTCAGTTCTAGTCTCCTTTTATAGAGAAGGAAATTAGTTCTCAGTGATTAAATAGCTACTGCCACACAGCAAAGTCATCATTGAGAAAATTTTTTAATGTTATTACTTGTCTATGCAAGTTGTATGTTTGTATGTCATGTGTTTTGTGACTACCTGTGCTTCTCTAACACAAAACCTCTAGAGAAATCTCCCAAGATTGACCCTTCTATAAAACAGAGAAATTATCGGAGCTTAAAATAGATATCAAGCTAATGTTGCTTCCCTGAAACCAAACTTCTAAGTGATGAGAAATCTGACTTAGAAACAAAGGAAAATAAGCTGGGCTTGAAAGCCTAAAATTTTCACTGGGTTGCATGGCTGTGTTGAACATCACACTAGCAATTAGCACACTGGTCCCCAAGTTAATGAGAGCCAATGTGCTACTAGAGAAGTATGGTGTGAACACAGAGTCAGTGAAACTTTGGCTCTAGACCCCATCTGGTCCCATTGCTCAGACCAATGCCATTTGCCTCAGGAAATGAAGTTCAAATGAGATGTGGGCCTGGAGACAGAAACACTCAAGAGCACTCAATCGTCCTTCACCATGCACAAGGCCTTCCTACAGAGATGCATTTATCATTCTTCCCAGATGGGAACTGACCCCCTTGACTTGACAGAGCACAGAGAGAAATGTTCCCTGCTTGAACAGCCAACAATCAATAATGAAAATGTGGATGTTTTGTCTGCCTGTTTAATAATTGAAGACAACAGTATGCTTTAGTTAAAAAGCTTCTTCATTAAAAGGAAGGTAACTTATTTATCTCATTCTCTTCTCTCTTTCTTCACTGCTGGTATTACCCACCCACCCACCTCCATTAGGTGCTTTGGAGTTGAAATCTAAAGGATATTGTCATTTCCTTTTCTGTGACATTTTCTGTTGGGTTGTAAATATGTAATGATCCAATTATAGAGGCCTTCCTTAATGAATGACTTGTGCTGAGTTTATCATTTATAAATATGCTATAAATAACTGGATGTCCATTTAAAAACTAATATCAGCAAAGGCATTATAAATCAAAACACTCATACCTTGATCATGCACAGCTTGGAAGTTACCACAGTATCTTGGGCCAAGCTTGATAATAACTTCCAGAGTATCTGGTGATATGGCTTCTTCAAAAAGATATGAAGGACCAAGACGCCATATTAATGATGATTTTTGTTTCCAAATCCGAGGGGTTGCAATATATCCATAGACATCCACAAATGAAGATGGATCCATTGAAAGGAAAGGTCCTGGTAAGGCCTGAATGTACAACATCTGTTTAAAGATAAAGGATGAAGGAAGTAAGTAGTGCTAATCTTAGAATTAATCTAATAAAATTGTAGTACTATAACATGATGAATCTTATTCACAAGTCAATAAAATTTTATTGAATTTCAAAAATTAGAAAGATGACCATCAAATCTAAGAAGAATGCAGTAAAACAACTAATAAAATACAGATGGGAGTAAAATATTGATTCTGCCTTTGGAAACAGATTTGATAAGAAGCACAAAAAGAGACAAAAGTCCATCTCTTTTAGCCCAGTCATTCCACTAAGAATTTAAATGTCCATTATTGGCACATTAATAAGATTTTATGTACCAACAATAACTACAGTCATATCACTTTTTAAAAAAAGAAATAATATTGTCTCTATTTGTAGATGACATGAACTTGTAAAAATTTCCAAGGACTCTTTTTAAAAATCTCCCAGAACAAAGAAGTGAGGTCATCAAGGTCTCAGGATACAAGAATCAACTGCATGTCTATACATTAACAGTGAACAAGCAGAGATAAAATCTCAAAACAATACCATTTATAATTGTTCAAGAGAAAATGATCTACTTAACAAAACATGTATACAATCTGTATACTGAACATTCCAAATGATAACAGCAAAAAAAATTTAAAAACTATCTAAATGGAGAGACATACCATATTCATGGACAGGAAGACTCACTACAGTGTAGTTGTCATTCCCCTGAAACTGATCTATAGGTATAATGCAATTCCTGTCAAGATTTTTTAGACATAGCCAAGCTAATTCTAAAGCATACTTGGTGTGTGGGACATAGCTCCTTAATGAGGGAGTACATACTTATTGAGGGAGGGAAGAAAAGAAGGAAGAGAAAGGAAGGCAAGAAGGGAAGAAAGAAGGAAAAGGGAAAACTAATACAATCAATCACTGAAGAAAAGGTTAACTTTATGTTTTGAAGGATATGTTTTTCTTATGAGCCTTCTAAAATCTTTCGAGTTACCACTGTCTTTTTGATAAAAACAATTTTTTTTAAAAAAGCGTCAACTTCATTTGTCAGTGTCCTACAGAATTTACATGGTTCTAACCCAGTGTTTCTTAGCCTGGGACAAACTTTGCCCCCTTGGGGACACTGGTAATGTCTGGAGAAATTTTGGGTGGTCACAATTCAGTGTCATGAGATGAAGGAGGGAATGCTATGATGTTTGGCTAAACATTCTAAAACACACAGAATAGGCCCCTACAACAAAGAATTATCACTCCTAAATATTAGTTCAGTTCAAATTGAGAAACATGTAACTCTAAGGTTCTCCATTTTAGCTAAATATTAGAATCACCCAGGAAAAACTGAATGCTCTATTGAATTGTCAGATTACCTGACCCACAGCTTTTCTAATGTTATTGATCTATCTAGTACACTACCTGTGCAAGAAAACTTTAGAAAACTGTCCAGGTGAACCTAGGATACAGCTTTGGTCAGACACTGTCTCTGAAACCTGAGTGGAAATTGAGTTGTACCTTCTCTCCCCGGTTTTGTATGCTTTCCCATCTCTAGCTTCCTCAAGGACCTCTGACAGGGATTGCTGGATAAAGCATGTCTTCCAACTCCTTGCCCTCCCTTAAACATTGATATCTCTAAATCAGGATAGTGAGAAGCTTCCTCCAACTACTCATTCACATTCTGCTACCCTTCTTGTCATTCTTGTTCTGAATCAGGAAAGACATGTTTGTATCTTGTTCCTAAGAATGGCACACAGACCAGTAGCATTGGCCTCACCAGGAAGTTCTTGGAACTCAGACCTTAGGCTCTGCTCAGACCTCCCTGTGAAATTTGCATCTTAAAATATGAGAAGCTTTGCTTTGTGCATTTCAAAGTGTCTTATTATTCAGTCAACTTTCTTAAGATGCCCTTTTCACACCTGAGCTCAGTCAGTATCTTGGACAGCAAGGGGGTTTTCATTAGATATCAAACCTGTTTGAAAGAAAAATTGAACTGAACCCAAACCACTCCAAGTAGTGGGATAAGAAGGCATGTCATGAGGTAATTAGAGCTTGGGGAAACCATCTCACCTTGGCTGAACCAATGACCTGTCCATCTAGATAGGTGGAAACGATACAATTTCTTTTCATTTCCTTGGTGACAACCACAGCCAGGTGATGCCATTGACCACAAGCCAGCAGCTGGCCACATCTGATCTGAAGCTGGCATCCTGCAGAGGGCTCAGACTCATCCTCAGGTTCCATGATGTCTAGAAGAGAACACAATCACTAGACCTTGCATTTGGCATCATGCTGCAGTAACCCAGTAGTGGTGGAGAGGGATGTTCCTGGTCAACCCATGTGGGCCTTGTGCCTGGGGTAGATATAACCTACCCTTCTTCTCATAAAAAATTACATTAGCAGCAGCAACAGCCATCAGTCCTTGAGCTCTAACTGTGCCAGACTGGTGTAAGCACCATTATGACTATTAGCTCATTTAATTTTCACAAACAACTCTGCAAGACAGGCAATATTATTGTTCCCATTTTACCATTCTGAGGCAAAGAAAGCTTAAGTAATTAGCCCCAAGGTCATGCAGTCAGTATTTAAACACAGGAGTCATGTTCCAGCCAGGGTCTAGCTACATTAGACTGCCTCCATGGTAGTGGCCATGTGCAGGTAAAAGTCATGAAAGGGATGGGGCAAAGGAAGTCTTGCTGTGAGCTGAGGATATCAACCATTCTCTCTAAGCCTTCCACATATTTCACTAGAAACACTGACTCAGAACACAAAAGAGGAATATGTGGCAGAAATATACTGGGTTTGGCCATCTCAGGCAGGTGGGCTTGGAGAACAAGGCTGAACTCCAAAAGACAGAGCCAGGAGCAGCCACCAGCACTACTGAGGGATGATCAGGCTCCTGGGTCCCTAGGGCCACCAACCTGCCCACCAAGCACTGGCCAGCCCTCTGGATTTGGGTCTAAACATTTGTGGAATGTCTAAGTTTGCTTTAGCTGCAGCTAAGTTGTGTGTATTCCTTGCAAACTTTGCACAGGAGATGATACAGTCTTTGTTCCAATGAGGCAATTCCCCAAGATCCATCCATGACCACTCTGCCAGTGGTGAGCTGTTTCTGGAAAGCTACTGAGCATAACCTCTGAAATCACACTAAGGTATAGAGTCTTGTCTGCCTGACAGTTACAACTCCAGAGCCCAGACCACAGTGGCACTCCACAAATATTTGTTTAGACCTTTCACCAGATGTGGAATCCAAGGAAGCAACTGTAAAAAAGATGAGGAGAAACAGGAAGTTGCCAGGTTTCTAAACATGCCCTTATGAAGAGCTTCTGATTCAGTTTAATTTCACCCAAGTATAGGAGACACCAGGATAGCATCCCAATGTCTTACCCAGGGGCTGGAATTCTTTCTCTTCTGTGGACACAACCAAGGATAGGTCATCTGGGCAGAGGCTGACAGAGAAGCAGACAAAGGGCTGCTCGGTCCTGGCCAGGTGGCGCACCAAGGTTAGGAAGCGCAGAGGGTGGCCCTCAGTGATAGCAGCCTGCCTGCTGATCAGGAACCAGCAGGAGAAGGTCAGACCCCCTGGTGGAGGGAATGATCTGGAAGCACCTGGAATAAGAACATAAACATAGCCTCACCGTTTGTCCTGCTGAGGAATCAAATTTAGATCCACTAGGGCTCTGAGTTGACAGCCACGCGAGGTGCCAGCACTGTGCCTGGCCTAATGCATGCCAACTTCATCTCAACTCCACAAGGCAGAGGATGCTTTTGCCTCATTATTTATGGTAGGAAGTAGATGCTCACAGGAAATAAGTAATACTTGAGACCTATTCTTGGGGTCAGGTGGAGAACTAAACCACCTGGGAAATACCTACCTGTCCCAATCCCTCCAGAGACAGAATACTCGGTGTTGATGCCCATAACTGTAGACAGGGTTGGAATAAACAAACAGCTGGAAACAAGAAAGAATCTCATATCACTGGACTGCAAAGACACCCTCTTGCCTGAAGTCAGCTAGTTGGGGCCATGACATCTCCTCTCTCTGGTCCTCCTGTAGGAGCTTCACCCACTCTTACACCATGAAAGGATAGAAAGCAGTTGGTGCTATTAGGATCCCCACAGAGGCTACAGAGGATGGGAGGAGATTCCAGAAGGTAGCCACACCAGGGAAGGAGAGGGCTGTGATCCTCCACGGCTGGTGATACTGCCCCTGAAAAGCCACTGCACAGAGAGGGCCCATAACCTAGACACTTTGCTCTGCTTGGGCGGTAAAAACTTATGGAAGCTATAACTTTGTAATCAATGTTTTAACTCATCAGAGGCACAGGGAAGTTAATAATGAGAGTTGTCCATACCCATAACCTTCTACAGACATGTCAAATTCCACAAATGATGGGGCTAGAGCAGCCCTCTGAGGCTGCAGGTTGCGTGGGGAGGTCATGGAGATGAGGCTCAGTGCGGTTTGAAGGGCTGTGGTTGAATCCCGGGATGCCTCTGAGGACCTGAGGGACTGAGTCACTCCAGAATTTGGACTGGCTTCTGCAGGTCCCTCAACCATGCCCAGATCTGCTGCCTGTAACCCTAAGAAAGAAAACAAGAGAAAAGATATGTCCTTGCCCAATACATTTTCACCCCTGTTTTGGAAATATCCCTGAAGTATCTCCACTAACAGCATTATGCAGTCTCCAAACACTAAACACAAGTGACGGTGGATCTCCTGACCCTTCAGCATGAGCTCTGCTGATTTTGATAATATCAAAAGGTGGAAACAATCTTTTCCTCTGTTCCTCCAGAAATTTCTCTTTCATTCCAGCATGCTTCCTTCCCCTTTCCAAGCATCACTTTCTGCTGCTATCTATGGTTTGTCTGCCTACTGGAGTTACTTGCTGGGACTTTGCACAGGCTCGCTAACCTGCTGTCTTCCACAGCAAGCTGTCTCCCTGAGAGTTTTCAGCTCCCACTTATGGCAACCAGTTCCAAGACTCATTTTTCATTCTTTCTCTAAACTGGATCCTTTTCAGTGCCCTATGTGCCTACATTGAAGGTGTACATGACTTTGTTTTCAATGTCACCCCCCCGCCCCAAGTAGCAGGCCTGACACAGGGCATCACCCTGTCATTTTGCCTCTAATCCCCCTAATCAGCCCTGAGCTACTCCAGTCCTTCCCCCTCCTCACCTGAGTGTCCAGGGGGGCCTCCATGCCATTGAGAAGAATCAAGGGTTTTCTTTGTAGCAGACAGAGGTGGGGGAATTCCAAGACCTAGAAATTGTCTGAGTATCATAACATACAAGAGAACCAAGTGAAGACATTTTACAAGCACATTTTAAAGTTTTCTTCAACTTTATCCAGACCACTTCCCCCAGATGTCCAGTGTTCCCTTGATCCCTTTACCCCCTTGGCTTGAAATGCCTTTTCCTAAAGCACTGCAGAGACAGGGTGTTACTGTCTTGCTACCAGAGAACTTGCAAAGTTAGGAGCCTCAAGCACCATCTTGTGATGTGCATTTTTTATAAAAATTTCTGAAGGAATTTGCTACCCAGCACGAAGTGTGGTGTCTGGTCTGGCAGCCTATCCAACCAGGACTGAAGAGGCTGGCCCATCCTCTGGACTCCATGCCTGCTGGCTGGAAAGAGGCAGTCTTCTGTCCCCCTGACTTGTATAAGCAGGGAGCTGCTGAGTATGTGACCCCCCTCAGCGCCCCCCATCTGGAGATTCCCACAGGGTAGTTTACGGTCTTGGGAGAGTCAACCTCCCTCCAGAATGCAGCCTATCCTTTCTCTGATTTTTGTCTTCCACCTCTGCTTTCCTGTGTGCCTTCCCTCCTTGCTGTGGCTCTCCAAGAATGTGACTTCATGGAGGTCCCCAATAGGAGTGTTGCCACCCCAGCTTTCTGCAAACTAGCCTCTGGATCTGTCAGGCCCTCCCAGTGCCACTCCTCCCAGTCCCACTCTTTCCAGCAGATCTTGCAACATCCAGTTCCTTCCTCTCCTTGCAAGTGAACTGCCCAGGCCTCAGGGCTAGCTCTAGCTTCACGTTCTTGAAGCCCCCTTTCCAGAGACCACCATCTCCAGGGGAAGGGCTGTCTGCTTTGTGGGTCCCAGTGCATGGCACAGCAGACCCAAGGCTTTTCCATAGACTTCCATGTTGAATGTTGGAGGGGGACCAGGACACCTGTCCAGCAGACTCCCTACTGTCCATGGTGCACCCATCACCCTGCTCTGCAGCATGTAATTCTTAGCTCACATGGTACCTTAACACATCCGGTTCGATGGCTTGGGAAGCAAGCTTTTCAAAAATCCTGATGAGGTGTGAGTGCAAGGGGCTACTGCTGGTGCTGAGGGCCCAACTGCAGGAGGTCATGAGGGTCCTGAGCATACCCGCCTCACACATGACCTGGCGGTTCTTCTCTGATTTCACCAGGGACTGGAGGTGACTGGCCATGGAGCACTGGATCTCCTCAGAAAGCTAAGAGGTAACCAAAGAAAGCCATGAGCCCTTGAGGGTTGGACATCCTGTGGGTGACGTTGGCAAGCTCTCAACTGGGCTTGGGATTGGATATGGGACCATTAGTGACCCCTGCCACAACTCATGCCCACCGTACCCTGGTCTCAGGTGTTCTCCCATATCCCTCCTCACCTGCAACAGCAGGCACAGGGGGAGGCCAGCCTAGGGAAAGACCTGAGCTGCTACTTACATCCCCCAATGAAAGCTTTCTTTCATTAAACTCTCCCTACTTCCTTTCTTCCTCTTGTCCTTCAAACAAGTATCAGTGGTCCTGCAACCACTGCTTCTGGGTATTTAAAGATGGATAAGACTCTTCCCTGCTCCCAAGGGATTCATGGTGTAAAGATGAGGCCAGTGAGCAGACAGGGTCTCTGCCCAGTATAGGACATGCTTTAGCAGAGAACTTAACAGTATTCTGGAGAGGAACAGGGTTCCTGCAGGCCTGAGTATATTTTATGGAACTATTAGAGGTAAAAGTGAGTCCAGGCCTGACATTTACTTTACCTTAAGTGCCAAATTTTATCCCATGATGAGAATATTTACCAGGTATTTGCATGTGCCAAGCCATGCTCTAAGCATTTCAACATGATTGTATTATGCCTGTGAGGAAATCTGAAGTAGATGCTATGGTCATTCCCATTTTACAGAAGAGGAATCTGGGTTCAGAGAAGTTAATTGCCTGGGGCCACATGATAAGGACAGGGCCTGGCTTTGTCCCTGGATCTCATGCTCAGAATCACCTCATCCCATCATGCTCTCTCCATGATTATTTGAGAGTCTCCATACAAAGAAAGGGTCAAGGGTAAGTTTCTATCAAAAAGGGAGAGAATTAAACAAAATTGGGTTCTTCCAAAGGCTGATAACGCTATTTTGTCAAATGTATGGGGAAAGAATCATCATCATCATTCCTAGATTTTTAAAAAAATGTGAATGGGTCACAGCCTACTTCACATCCTCTCACCTATTTCCAGACACTCAACACCTGCACCTCTTGTCTCAAACAGATGGCTTCAGTGATGTCCTCGTTTCTAAGGTATCTTTTTTTAAAAAAATATGTTTTAGTTGTAGATGGACACAATACCTTTATTTATTTATCTTTATGTGGTGCTGAGGATCAAACCTAGGTAAGTGTTCTACCATTGAGCCACAACCCCAGCCCTCTAAGGTATCTTTAATAATATTTATGATTTAAAATTTTGAGAATATAAAGTCACATGAGAATGATTTTTCATCAGATGAGCTTCCCTTCCGGGAATCATTTTGTTATTCTGAAGTGTCTGAAGTGTCACCACAGAAGATGGAAAGACCTCCCACCTTCTTGGATAGGCAGAAGTAATATCATCACAATGGCTGTTTACCAGAACAATATATAGATTCAATGCAATATTTGTGATATTCTTCACAGAGCTAGAAAAAACGATTCTAAAATTCATTTGGAAGAATAATAGACGATTCTAAGCAAAGCTGGAGGCATCTCAATATCTGATCACAAATTACACTAAAGAGCTATAGTAGCAAAACAGCATGGTAACAGCAAGAAAATAGACATGAAGATCAAAGAAACAGAATAGAAGACGCAACAACAAACCCACAAACTCACAGTCATCTGATATTTGACAAAGGTGCCAAAAACATGTTGGATAAAAGATGTCCTTTTTAACAAATGATGCTGGAAAAACTGGATATCCACATGCAGAAGAATAAAACTAGATCCCTATCTTTCACCCTGTACAGAAGTCAAATCAAAATGGATCAAAGATTTATGTATTAGATTAGAAACCTTGCTATAAGAAAAATATTCCATCATATAGATACAGCACCAACTTTCTCAATATCCCTAAAGTTCAAAAAAGAAAAAAGAAAATCAAAATTGGGACGCTGTCAATTTTTAAAAAAAGGAAGTGATTAAGAAAATTAAGAGAGAGCCTATGGAATGGGAAAAAAAAATCATTGCCAGCTAATTTTCTGAAAGGGGATTAATATCCAGAATATATGAAGAACTCAAGAAAACCAATGTCAAAAAAACAAATAACTCAATAAATGTGCAAAAGAACTAAACAGAAGTTTCTCAAAAGAAGAAACACAAATGGCCAAGAAATATATGAAAAAGTATGCAGCATCTCTAGCAATCACGGAAATACAAATCGAAACAACACTAAGATTTCATCTCACTTTAGTCAGAATGGCAATTATCAAGAACACAAACAATAATTGATGCTGGCAAGGATGTGAGGAGGGAAAATACACTCATACATTGTTGATGGGACTGCAAATTAGTGCAAAACACACTAGAGAGCAGTATGAAGATTCCTCAAAAAATGAGGAATGGAACCACCATATGATCCAGCTATCCCAGTTCTTGGTATTTATTCAAGAGAACTAAAATTCACATACAATAGTGATATAGCCACTTCAATGTTTATAGCAGCACCATTCACAATAGCCAAATTATGGAATCATCCCAGATGCCCATCAATAGATGAGTGGATCAATAAAATGTGGTACATATACACAATGGAGTTTTATTCAATCACAAAGAAGAATGATATAATGGCAATTGCCAGTAAATGGATGGAAATGTAGAAAATACCAAGTGAAATAAGCCAGATTCAGAAAATAGAGGGTCAAATGTTTTCTCTCATATGCACAAGCTAGAGCAAAATGAGGAAAAGAAGGTGGTGAAGGAGGGAATCATAATAAAATATCATAAAGACATAGGAAAAAATCAGTGGAGTAGAAAAAGGAGAACAAAGAGAGGAATGAAGAATTCTAGGAAGGAAAATATGAAATGGATTTAACAAAATTATGTTATGTACATATATAAATGTATCAAAGGGAATTTCATCTTTATGTATATGTAGAAAATGCCAATCAATTAAGTCTAAGTTATTAATTGTATGATTGAGCTCTATGGTTTCTTTATTCAACTTTTGTTTGGAAGATCTGTCCAGTGGTGAGAGAGGTGTGTTAAAATCTCCCATGATTATTGTGTTGTGGTCTATTAGACTCTTGAACTTGAGAAGAGTTTGTTTGATGAACATAGCTGCACCATTGTTTGAGGCATATATATTAATGATCGTCAAGTCTTGTTGGTGTATGGTTCCCTTGAGCAGTGTCCTTGTTTATCCCTTTTGATTAACTTTGGCTTGAAGTCTATTTTATTTGATACAAGTATGGACACCCCTGCTTGCTTCCGGGGTCCATATGAGTGATATGATTTTTCCCAACCTTTCACCTTCAGTCTGCATATGTCTTTTCCTATCAGATGTGTCTCCTGTAGGCAGCATATTGTTGGATCTTTTTTTTTAATCCATTCTACTAGCCTATGTCTTTTGATTGGTGCATTTAAGCCATTAACATTTAGGGTTACTATTGAGATGTGGTTTGTAGACTTAATTGATATATACAGAATATACCACCCAACATCAAGCGGATACACTTTCTTCTCAGCAGCACATGGATCCTTCTAAAAAATAGACCATATATTATGTCACAGGGCAAATCTTAGCAATTACAAAGGAGTTGAGATACTACCATGCATTTTATCTGATCATAATGGAATGAAATTGGAAATCAATAATAAAATGAGAAAGGAAAAATCCTACATCACATGGAGATTAAACAATATGCTATTGAATGAACAAAGGGTTACAGAAGATATCAAAGAGGAAATTAAAAAATTCTTAGAGGTAAACGAAAACTCAGACACAACATATCGAAATCTCTGGGACACTATCAAAGCAGTACTAAGAGGAAAATTCATTTCATGGAGTTCATTCCTTAAAAGAAAGAAAAGCCAACAAATAAACGACCTCACACTACACCTCGAAGCCTTAGAAAAAGAAGAACAAATCAGCAGCAAATACAGTAGAAGGCAAGAAATAATTAAAATTAGAGCTGAAATCAATGAAATCGAAACAAAAGAAACAATTGAAAAAATTGAGAAAACTAAAAGTTGGTTCTTTGAAAAAATAAATAAGATTGACAGACCACTAGCCATGCTAACAAAGAGAAGAAGAGAGAGAACCCAAATTACTAGCTTACGGGATGAAAAAGGCAACATCACAACAGACAATTCAGAAATACAGAAGATAATTAGAAATTATTTTGAAACCCTATACTCTAATAAAATAGAAGATAGTGAAGGCATCGATAAATTCCTTAAGACATATGAACTACCCAGATTGAGTCAGGAAGATATAAACAACCTAAACAGACCAATATCAAGTGAGGAAATAGAAGAAGCCATCAAAAGACTACCAACCAAGAAAAGCCCAGGACCGGATGGATATATAGCAGAGTTTTACAAGAACTTTAAAGAAGAACTAATACCAATACTCCACAATCTATTTCAGGAGATAGAAAAAGAGGGAGAACTTCCAAATTCATTCTATGAGGCCAATATCACCCTGATTCCCAAACCAGATAAGGACACCTCAAAGAAAGAAAACTACAGACCAATATCCCTAATGAATTTAGATGCAAAAATCCTCAATAAAATTCTGGCAAATCGTATACAAAAACATATCAAAAAGATCATGCACCACGATCAAGTAGGATTCATCCCTGGCATGCAAGGCTGGTTCAATATACGGAAATCAATAAACGTTATTCACCACATCAATAGACTTAAAGATAAGAACCATATGATCATCTCGATAGACGCAGAAAAAGCATTCGACAAAGTACAGCATCCCTTTATGTTCAAAACATTAGAAAAACTAGGGATAACAGGAACTTACCTCAAAATTGTAAAAGCTATATATGCAAAGCCTCAGGCTAGCATCATTCTAAATGGAAAAAAACTGAAGGCATTCCCTCTAAATTCTGGAACAAGACAGGGATGCCCTCTCTCACCACTTCTATTCAATATAGTTCTTGAAATACTGGCCAGAGCAATTAGACAGACAAAAGAAATTAAAGGCATTAAGATAGGAAAAGAAGAACTTAAATTATCACTATTTGCGGATGATATGATCCTATACCTAGAAGACACAAAAGGGTCTACAAAGAAACTACTAGAGCTAATAAATGAATTCAGCAAAGTGGCAGGATATAAAATCAACACGCATAAATCAAAGGCATTCCTGTATATCAGCGACAAATCTTTTGAACTGGAAATGAGGAAAACCACTCCATTCACAATATCCTCAAAAAAAAATAAAATACTTGGGAATCAACCTAACAAAAGAGGTGAAAGATTTATACAATGAAAACTACAGAACCCTAAAGAGAGAAATAGAAGAAGATCTTAGAAGATGGAAAAATATACCCTGTTCATGGATAGGCAGAACTAACATCATCAAAATGGCGATATTACCAAAGTTCTCTATAGGTTCAATGCAATGCCAATCAAAATCCCAACAGCATTTCTTGTGGAAATAGATAAAGCAATCATGAAATTCATATGGAAAAATAAAAGACCCAGAATAGCAAAAGCAATTCTAAGCAGGAAGTGTGAATCAGGAGGTGTAGTGATACCAGATTTCAAACTGTACTACAAAGCAATAGTAACAAAAACAGCATGGTACTGGTACCAAAACAGGCGGGTGGACCAATGGTATAGAATAGAGGACACAGAAACCAATCCACAAAATTACAATTATCTTATATTCGATAAAGGGGCTAAAAGCATGCAATGGAGGAAGGATAGCATCTTCAACAAATGGTGCTGGGAAAACTGGAAATCCATATGCAACAAAATGAAACTGAATCCCCTCCTCTCACCATGCACAAAAGTTAACTCAAAATGGATCAAGGACCTTGATATCAAATCAGAGACTATGCATCTAATAGAAGAAAAAGTTGGTTCCGCTCTACATATTGTGGGGTTGGGCTCCAAATTCCTTAAAAGGACACCCATAGCACAAGAGTTAATAACTAGAATCAACAAATGGGACTTACTTAAACTAAAAATTTTTTTCTCAGCAAGAGAAACAATAAGAGAGGTAAACAGGGAGCCTACATCATGGGAACAAATTTTTACTCCTCACACTTCAGATAGAGCCCTAATATCCAGAGTATACAAAGAACTCAAAAAATTAAACAATAAGAAAACAAATAACCCAATCAACAAATGGGCCAAAGACCTGAACAGACACTTCTCAGAGGAGGACATACAATAAATCAACAAGTACATGAAAAAATGCTCACCATCTCTAGCAGTCAGAGAAATGCAAATCAAAACCACCCTAAGATACCATCTCACTCCAGTAAGATTGGCAGCCATTATGAAGTCAAACAACAACAAGTGCTGGCGAGGATGCGGGGAAAAGGGTACACTTGTACATTGCTGGTGGGACTGCCAATTGGTGCGGCCAATATGGAAAGCAGTATGGAGATTCCTGGGAAAGCTGGGAATGGAACCACCATTTGTCCCAGCTATTGCCCTTCTTGGACTATTCCCTGAAGAACTTAAAAGAGCGTACTACAAGGATATTGCCACATGGATGTTCATAGCAGCACAATTCACAATAGCTAGACTGTGGAACCAACCCCGATGCCCCTCAATAGATGAATGGATAAAAAAAAAATGTGGCATTTATACACAATGGAGTACTACGCAGCACTAAGAAATGACAAAATCATGGAATTTGCAGGGAAATGGATGGCACTAGAGCAGATTATGCTAAGTGAAGCTAGCCAATCCCTAAAAAACAAATGCCAAATGTCTTCTTTGATATAATGAGAGCAACTAAGAACAGAGCAGGGAGGAAGAGCAGGAGGAAAAGATTAACATTAAACAGAGTCATGAGGTGGTAGGGAAAGGGAGAGAAAAGGGAAATTGCATGGAAATGGAAGGAGACCCTCATTGTTATACAAAATTACATATAAGAGGTTATGAGGGGAATGGGAAAAAAATAAGGAGAGAAATGAATTACAGTAAATGGGGTAGAGAGAGAAGATGGGAGGGGAAGGGAGGGCAGATAGTAGAGGATAGGAAAGGTAGCAGAATACAACAGTTACTATTATGGCATTATGTAAAAATGTAAAAATGTGGATGTGTAACCGATGTGATTCTGCAATCTTTGTAATGTTTTGAATAACCAATAAAAAAATTTAAAAAAATTTTAAAAAAAGAAAATGCCAATCAAAAATAAATGAATAAAGGAGTGAAAGGAAGATCAGTAGAGGAGGGTTAAAAGGTGGTAGGAAGAAGAAAGGAAAACCCAAATGCTAGGCATAATTATAATGCCCTAATTTTAAAAGATCAGAGGGGTCACAGCCCACCTCACATCCTCTCACCTGCTTCCAGACACTCAATGCCTGTACCTCTTACCTCAATCTAATGGCATTCAGCAATGTCTCTATTTCTAAGGTATATTTAATAACACTCCTGATTTAAAATTTAGAAGGGATAAAGTCACATGAGAATGAATTTTCAGATATACTTCCCTTCTGAACAGCATTTTGTTATTCTGAAGTATCACTATTTCATCAATGTTGCTGTTAGCCTGATCACATGGTTGACTAATGTCAAGGAAAGGTCTCATCACTTGGAGAAGATAATCTTTGTATTAGTCTGTTTTCTGCTACTGTAGTGAAATAATTGAGGCTGGGTAGTGCATTAACAAACAGGCTTATGTAGCTTATAATTCTGGAGTTTCAAGGGCAAGACAACTCTTTCCTAACAAACTCTCTTGAGAACCTACTAGGTCCCTATGGCACTCTCCTGTAACCCCAGTATCTTGAGAGGCTGAGGCAAAAAGATCCCAAGTTCAAGGCCAGTGACTTAGCAAGGCCCCAAGCAACTTAGTAAGACCCTGTCTCAAATTTTTAAAAAAGGGCTGGGGTCTGGGGATATGGTGTTGTGGCTAAGCAACCCTGGGTTCAATCCTTGGCATCGAAAGAAAGAAATTAAAAGAATGAAAGGAAGGGAGGGAGGGAGGGAGGGAGGGAGGGAGGGAGGGAGGGAGGGAGGAAGGAAGGAAGGAAGGAAGGAAGGAAGGAAGGAAGGAAAATAAAAGAAAATTCCATTAATTCCTTTCAAGGACAACACTCCCAATGATTTCCCACTAGGTTTCACCCTTGAAGGTCCCACCACATCTCAACACCACCATCCTGGAGACCAGACTTCTGGCATGTGAACCCTTGGAATACACTAACTGGGCCACCATAGCAGTCCTTTGTGAACCATTACACAGGTTCTCTGCACAGCCAGCCTGATCTATCAGAGACATGTAGGCAGCCCAACAAGGATCAGAAACTGAAGGTAGAAATGCCCACATTAATGTGCATTAAACAATTCTTTCACTTTTACTTTGAGGAGCTATTCTGTGTGGAAATCTACTAATTTCCTTGATTTCCTTCTCCAGAACTGCCTTCTGATGTTCTGTCTTTTCCTGCATCCACCGTAGCCTCTGCCTTTTTCCTCCACTGCCATTACAACAGACAAAGAACATCTGCCCTCTTGCTTTGAGCATTCTCTCTACCAGAACTGGGATTATTCCATTCCGTAACTGCACTCTTTTAATTTGGGGTGAGAGTTGGGGAGACAGTCTATATGGAGCAAGATGCAAAAATAACATCACAATGTATTATTAATAAGAATTAAACAGAAATGTCTATGAGCCCCAGTTTTTATTACTAGCACTTCACATATTGCTTTGGGGACTTTTTGTTTTGTTTTGCTTTGTTCTCCCCACCCACCCCGGCTTCCTTCATCAGAGCAGATATACTTACAATCTAAATATGCAAAAAAGAAAGAGAAAAAGTTTTCAAAAAGGAGAAATGCTGATCTTGTCTAATGATGCCACAAGTTTACTCCAAAGTTGCTCAATACCCCATAATGGAGAAGGGAAAATTGATCGTCCTCATTATCACTGCAGCTCTGTCAATACCAATATTGCCTTGTTTTGAATAAAATGTGCTGTTTTTTTTCAATGTTGGTTCCAGGAAAATGGGGTTTTAGTGAAAATATGAGCAGTAGCAGGAAACCAGTCTGGTTTCTCCCCCTACAAATGGATTGATTTTCCTAACGCATATTACTTCCAGTGCAGGAAAGGGGATGGTGGTTCAATTAGGACTCCGTGGTAAGAGTATGGGGTCACCCGGCTGGCCGGCAGACTGGACCTGCAAGGCAAATTATCACAGAGCAATTGTGGGGCAGCTTTCAGGAGTTTTCTGCTTTCTCTGCTTAACAGTCAAGATTTCAAGTTCATCCTATCCAGCTGTGGATATTTATTCTTCTTTCTCTCTCTCTCTTGACAATTTTCCTGCTCCAGATTAATATAGTCCTGGTATACAATTAAAGATGGGTCCTGGTGGAAAGGTGCCAATTTGAATGCAGTTTGTCCCCAAAGGGTTCATAGGTTGGAAGCTTTGTCCCAAGGGTAATAATGTGACAGGTAGGAACTTTAAGAGGTAGGGCCTAGTGACAGGTCTTTAGGTCATTGAGGATGATGCTCTCAGAAACCATTAACATATTTCTCATTGGAATCCAGTGTATCACCATACAATCTTTCCTTTTTACACTCAATCCCACTATGATATCATCTGCCACAAGATCCTCACCAAGGCTAAGCCAATTCTAGTATCAACACCTTGAACTTCCAGCTAAACAAGTCTCTTTCCATTATAAAGCATCCAGGATTAAGTATTTTGTTACAGTAACAGAAAATGGGATAATACAGATGAGTGTTTCCAAGGAGCCTAGGATATTATTCCAGGGAGCCACAGTGTATCTTGTGGACATTAACCATTCTGTCCTGACTTACAGATAAAACCACCACCCAGCATAGTGTTTCCCCTAGACACTGAAAGAAGTAGGAACTTAGTTGAATTACTTGGATTTGAATTAATTGCTTTCTCCAAATGGTTGAAATGTATTTTATTTGATGATTTTGGAAGAGCGTTGATATGTGTTATGTGCTTTACATTATCCAAGACTATAAACAAGATGCCAGGCATAAATAGGGCCTACAAAAAGTTATAGTGGTTTTTACCATCTCTTACTTAGAATTAGTTCCCTTTTTTACAGGCATAAATTTTTTCATTTTGCCACAGCCCCAGCAGCCTAATACCATCATTTGTGCTGCCCATGTGGCTTTATAGGCTTGGGAGGTTGTGCTTTCAGTTTGGATGTAAGAGAGAATTCAACTCCCATTGAGTCAGCAGAATCCATGTCTAAAGGGCCTAACTTCCCTGAAGAACTCGGACAGATTGATAACTATAACCAATGTGAGTGAGTGCCTGCTCCAAAACGTCTCCTTCATTTACATGTCTTATATATGTGTGATGGTCAGGGTTTCCTGGTAGCAGAAGCCTAGGATCTCGAAAATTTACAAAATGTTTATTTCTTCCCAACTGCATTTCTCTTCCTCCCCTTTTGTCTACCCAGTACTCCAGCCATAGTGACAATCAATGTGCTGACGATGGCATGCCCGTTTTGGCCAATACCCTGGGCTGGGAATATTTATTCCAAATCTATCCTTTTACTGAGCTTTTACTTATTACTCAAGTGACAATTCACATATCCTTCCATCCAAAAAAAAATGACTTTCCCAACCCTCACTATGTCAATATAATATTTCACCCAAGATAAATATCACACTACTGGTGTTTTTTTTCCCTCTCTCTCTTTTCTTTCTCTCTCTCCTTTCTTTCTTTCTCTCTTCCTCTTCTGCCTTTCCTTCTCTTCTTCCTCCAGCTTCACAGCATTGTGAGACAATGACCTTTCACATTTATTTCCCAGTTTTAGCTCTACCTCAAACACAATAGCTACCAGGATATTCTAGAACAGAGAGTGTTCCTAACCTAGAAGGCTGACAAGATAGTCAGAAAAAACATTTTGACTATTTGCTGTTGAAGAATAGTGGAGAGAGCTAGGCCAATAAGGAGGTGATCTTTCCGGAAAAGGGAATAGCACATGCAGAGGCCAAGGAGTGACAACGAGAGCAGCCTTTCAGGGAAAGTCTGAGGGTCTCTGGGCAGAACCACAGCATGAGGGCCTTTAGGTGCCATGCAAAGGAATTTGTCCTTCTTTCTGTCAGGTTCTGGCCCACCCCAGCTCCTGGGAGATATCCAAGACAGCGGCACAGAGCCCTGAATACCTCAACTTTCTGGTTCTGGAGGGCCAGACAGCCTGGAGACCCAGCATTGACCTTGCTCTTGTTTAGAGACCCACCACTTCTACTGTAGTTAACCTAAGAAACCGCCTACATTTCTGAGCCAGCCTCTAACAAATGACCCGGATCACAGGGCTACCCTCTGACGGTTGTACCCATTCAGTATAATGGTCTGAGCTGACACAAACCAGTGCCCCAACACCCATGTCAGGTTCTGAATCCTGGCTTGGAACTGTTTCCCCAGTAGGTCTTCCTCTGTGAACCGCCTTCCTACCAGGGCTATTTGCAGCCTGGTCCCGACTTCCTGGGAGTCCTCTGGGCTGATATAGCTGTACCCAAACTCAGTGCCTGACCACACAGCTGGACTGCAGCTTTAATCCAGGCTCAGCTACCTCCATAAAATGGACTTCATTATGTGATGTCCTCACCCCACTCAAGTTGATTATGACCTTACTCCTAAAGCACTGAGACTCTCACACGTGTTCTGCCTTACACACTTTGTGAATATGCTTCTAGACACAGGGGTAGGCCTGATTATCCCTGCTGAATTTTGACTTTATGAATTCTGATCCATTGCTCGAGCTGGCTGGGACCCTTCCCTTCCCCTTCTGCCATCTGGTAGGTAACTAACTCCTCCATGCAGTGCTATACTGGCTGTCATCTGAGTTTTGCTGAAGTCACTGATAAAGGCAGAAGAAGAAAGGATCCAAGTTCTTTGATTCACAAGTAGATGACATATTTTTCAATGTCAACTTTCTGTTATGAATTTATCAATAATCTGCCAGTTGGATTATAGCTAAAATGTATTAACTTGCATTTCATATTTTAGACACCTAGAACACAGACTATCAAACTAGAAGAGCAGGGGGAGGGGTATGGTGAAGCCTGCATCTGTCTGATGGACACACGCCTAGTACAGAGACTCTTCTAAGGACTTTACAATTATACACTCTATTACTCCTCTCAACAGGAAAACGTCATTATACCTGCTTTGTAGATGAAGACACTGAGACTTTAAGAGGTGAAATTAATATCTTAAGGTCATATGGCTAATGAGGAGAAGAACTGGTATCTCCAACCCAGGCCTTCCTCTAACGCTCATGATTTTAACAATGCACCCAAAATTCCTTATAAAAAGGGGGATTTAGTGCCTTATAAGTGTCATAAACTGATGGCCTTTAGAAGTGTTCAATTTGCTAGGTGTAGTTTGGGTTTTGCTTCTGTTTTGTTTCCCCTTTGTTAAATGTGACCAACTTGAGGCAGGGCAAATTTCCTCTCTTTAGCCACAGGCCTTACTTCTCCCTATTGTCACACTTGGTTTCATTTATGCATTTCCATTAGCTCTCTGGCCCTAAGACATCAATTCTGCAATCTGTGTGATCTAGCCACATTCGAGTCATTGAATTTGAGGTGCAAAGGAAGAGACCTATATAAATCATTTAAGAGAATAAAAAGAACTAGAAGCAGTGTCACCTGATAATTGGGCCAGAGCCCATTCTTTCCAACTATAATTCCTACTCCATGATTTCATATCCATTGCAACTTGATTTCAATCTTCTTCATCTCCATGCAAGAGTATGTCTATTTGCTTTATTTAAGAGGCTGCCCTGAGAAGTCATGTGGATTTTGACTAGAACCTGAAATTTTCTACTCAAGAATAATAGCAATATTTGGGGTATGAGACTCAGATGGAAAGAGCACATAAAATTGACACTTTGGGAATGTCTACTGTGTTATAACAAAGCAAGAATCCTACTCCACCAGGAGGAAATGACTCTTTTCAAATAGCCTGCCCTTATGCAATGCTATCCAGGGCTATTACCACTGTCAATATTTTAGTTATTTGAAGCCCATATGATTAGTTCAATGTGTTTGAAATAAAGTCTTATTCCAGAAAATGGAACCCTTTTCCAAATTTAGGCACAAATTAGTTGATGGATGTGTGAAACCCCATACTCTATCTCCTTTCTATTCCATCAGGCTGTGCAGGAAGTTTCCATGGCAACAGAATCTTTACAGCAGGCTTCAGGTCTCTGGAACACACCCAATAATGATGTAAGGTGCAGACTGAGGATAGACAATGGTCTCTTCAATGCCTAAGTCTGACCAGGTGGTTATTTTCCCATAACCTCCCATGACTACACCTGCCTACAGGAAAGTCAACCAGGCAGGTGGCAGGAAGTCCAGACCTCACATTAGGAACATACATCAACCACTTAGCAATGTTGTTAACTCTATCAGTTGCTGCAAGTTTTAAGTCTTCATCTGCAAAGTGGAAATACTGACATCCACTTTGCAAGGTTCTTATGAAGATTAAATGATAAAGTGCTCATAAAACTTTTGGCAACTAATCACTGTAGCTATGCCATGTAGCATGTGCTCCCAAGCTGTTGTGTATGTTCTGCTCCTCATCATAAGCACTCAAGCTTTGCTTCATGTAATTCTTCCAATAATACCATGAGGGTAATGATATTGTCATCCCCAAACTACACACAGGAAGTGAAGGATCCAAGTGGTTTAATAACCTTCTCATGGCTCTGAGGTTGTTAAGTGGCACAGCTGAGATTTGGCCATGCTTTTCTGTCTTCAGAGCCTGAAATTCCCGCTTAGATTGAGTGTTCAGTAAGTGCCCAAATGGTAGATGGTAACCCAAATACACTTCAAGTCTCTCAACTCAGCATTCAAGGCTCTTCACACACAGCTTCTACAACATTTTCAGACCACTCACTGCCTTCCAATCCACATGGTCTATCCTAGCTGAGTAAAATCCCAAACATGCATCTTCATTACTTCTCCCCATGAGTTGCTCGACCTGATGTAGATGGACATGCCTTTTCTTAAAGCCTTGTTCCAGTGTCTGTAAGATATCTATGGCTTTTCTTTTCCTGTGTTCATCAGGATATTGTCTTACTATCTTCTACTATCTTCTGACTACCCATCCAAAAACCCAGATTATGAATTCCAGGGACATTTATCTTTGAATCCCCAGGATTAGTAGGAGTTTCATAATTATTTGCAAAAGCAAATTCATCCCACCAAATCCATCCCATTGGTTATTCCAAGACAGGCAGAGCTCCACCTCTGCTAATCAGGATCTGGCTTCCTGCCCTCTAAGATATGGATGTCATGTACAAAAGTAAACATCTCTGCTGAAAAACTGATGGAAAGCCACAGCCCTGAAGGAAGTGAATGGTGCTTGAGACTGGTGAGAATTCCAGCCCATACCACATCCTTACTGCCACACTCTCATAGCTGCTGAACACAGAAAGATGCTAAAGTATTTTTCTTCCCAATTAGTTCTTTTTCTCTGGGGCCAAGTCAGCTCCAAGAGAACTGAGCTGGATTTCCTGTTTCCTCGTGCACGTAAAATTCCTACCTCCCAATTTTTAATATGAATGATTATGCCAAAAACAGAAAATCACCTGGATGATTTGTTTCCAAGGGCAGCTTTCAGTGCTAGAATTTTGAAGGGGAAATAAAAATCACTTCTGGGTTGTGCATGGAACAAATTTAATGTGGCCACTATTAAAACCACAACAGAAAAAACCATAAGGTTACTTAATTAGTGGTCTCTAAGATGACATATGCAACTTGGAAAACTATTCATTTCTCACCCAAAAAGGAGGAAGAACGTGTGAATAATGTAAAGAGGGCAGAGTGTAGAGGATGTTAGGAACCATCCAGCAGACCCAACAGGAGTTTAGCCGGAACTCACTTTCCATCCTTTTAGTAATACTGCCATCTACTGAGATTCCTTGTTACTTTTCATGCACTAAAATCTACAGAGGTTTGGGAAATCAGTTTTGTTTCAGTATTTTCTTTTGTGGTCTCATTTCTCATTTGATTTACTAATCTATTTGTTATTAGGAGGTGCCCTCCCCTTTCAGAAATTAATCACTATAATTTTCCAACTTTTAATAGCTGCTGATTTGGCATCTGCAGAAAATATCTGAGAAAATGCACCACTGCATTTCATTTGCATATTTGAGAGACAGTGTGGAAGAATCAGACTTTTCCTAAATTACTTACTGTGACCTGAATAGAGAAGAAGCATCACACCAAATGGAATTCTTATTTGCATACCTAATTTGTCCAATTACCATTATAGGAAGTGCAAAGAGCAGGAGGTCTTTCCCACGCAGTAGGAGTTTACCTGAAATCCAATGCTATAGTTTGGATACAAGGTGTCCCCAAAAAGCTCCTCTGTTAATGCAGGAATATTTAGAGATAAAATGATTGGATTATGAGAATTTTAACCTAATCAGTCCATCTTTGTTTGAAGGGACTGATTGGGTGGTAACAATAGACAGGAGGGGCATAGTCAGAGGTGGGTCACTAGGGGCTTTCCTGGAGGGGTGTATCTGCCCTACCATTCCTTCCCTCCTCTCTCTCTGCTTCCTAAGCAAAGAAATCTCATGACTTTCCTACCATCCTAAGTTCAGCTGCTTCATCCCTCCTGAGTCTTTTGCCCATGATGCTCCACCTCACCCTAGATTCAGAACAGTGAGCCTCCAGAATCATGAGCCCACTATAAACTTCTCCCCTAAGTTGATCTGGTCAGGTCTATTGGTCAGAGTGACACAAAAGTGACTAAAACATTGAGCCTCGACCACAAAGTTTCTATGCATGGAAGAGACAGCAGGACAGATCACTGTCCATCACTCAGTCAATTAATCAGTCATCACTGCAGTAGATTTTTGCATAATGCATCCATTGGTTTGACTACCAAGACCATCCAAACCACTGGCTTGGTCATTCTCAATGCCACAACATTGCATTGTATAAAATACAGCCAAGGCCAAAAAACCAAATTCTGAATGTTTTCTCTGGTATAAGGAGGTTGATTCATAGTGGGGTTGGGAGGGGGAGCATGAGAGGATTAGATGAACTCTAGGTAGGGAAAGGGTTAGGAGGGGAAGGGAAGGCACATGGAGGTAAAAAAAGATGGTGGAATGAGATGGACATCATTACCCTAAGTACATATATGAAGACACAAATGGTGTGAATGTACTTTGTATACAACCAGAGATATGAAAAATTGTGCTTTATATGTATAATATGAATTATAATGCATTCTGCTGTCATATACATAACCAATTAAAATACAAAATTTTAAAAAGAAGTATAAAATAAATAATATATATATATATATATATATATATATATATATATATATATATATATATATATATATATATCTCTCTCTCTCTAAGGAAGTCAGTTTGGGCCTGAGCTGAGTTTCAGATCTTTCCCTCCCAGCTGCATGACCTTAAGAAGTCACATAACTTCCCTGAGCCTCAAGAACCTGACTGTCAGGATTGATCTGGCTGATCTAGTTGGCTAGGCAAGTGTCCCTTTCCTCCCTTACCACTCCATGTGTGTCCCTCCTGAAGCTGTGCACTCCATCAAAGAGGGCACCTTCCTCAATCGAGGAGGACTGGTTTTCAGTCAAAGGTATGTGAGTAACTATGCTTCCCTGCTAGAACCTCCAAAGAAGTTCTCAAAGATGACTCCCAACAAGTCCCCCTCTCCCATATACATGTCACCTTTCACATCAGTATGGGAGATTTACATATCCTTACATTGAGTCTAAGCTGAGACTGTGACTTGCACTAACAGAATGCTGTGGAAGTCTTACAGGCCTAAGTCTTCAGAATGCCTAGAATTTCTGTTTTTGTGTCCTTGAGAGTACTACTACACTACTGTATGCCCTGCTAAGAGTTCACTTGGAGGGACACAGAGAATACTACATAGAAGAAATGTGGGATCCTACTGAAAGCTTGATCCAGCAGCCCCTTGCCATGTGAGTAAGCCTCTCTGAGATGCCAGCTCTATGAGTGATGGAGCCCCAGTCAGTCCCAAGTGGAACAGAGAATCATCCCTGCTGATCCACAGGATCATGAGAAATACAGTCATGTGTTGCTTAAAAACAGGGACACATTTTTGAGAAATTCACTGTTAGCTAATTTCATTGCCATGTGGACATCATACAGTTTACTTATACAAACCAAGGTGGCTGTGACATCACTAGGCAATATAATCTTATGGGGCAATATAATCTTAATCTTATGCTGAAGGGTCTCATGACTATAATGGCATGGTTATTGTTAACTTTTTATCGCAGCCCACTCCTTTTCTAGAAAACCTGTGAAATACATTTCATGTACATCCCTATTAATTGGTTTCATAACCTCTGTATCATCACACCCCAGCAGAGGAACTGAAACCAGAACAAGAAGTACAGTCAACAAGGGACACATAGATATGAAATCAGATTAGGCCCTTTTCTACTCCTGCACCAAATACAGATTTTCCTAAGTGGAAAACAGTACTAGTCCCTACACATTGAGATCTCTCCTCCTCTATTCCACTTTTCTCACTGATTTCAGAGGACTTGCAATACCCTTACTAGGCCACTGTCAATTTCAGGCTCTGATTAATAATGACCAGTAGTTGTCATTTCTTCCCAAAACATACTGACTCATATGTAACTACTGGGAAAAGCGAAGCCAGATCTCTCTTTGCATCCTAGAGGTAACACAGGCCTCTGAAAAACTGCCAAGAGGTAAGTCAGGTTTAATGCCAGGTTCAAGATTGGAAATCCTCAAAAGTCATTTAAACTATTTGAACCTGTATTTCCCTTCTGGTTAAAACGGAGTCAAGAATGTCCTCAACAAAACTGCTGTGAGGATTAAACAAAGGGTGAAAAGGTCTAGCACTGTGCCTGGGAAATGCTGACTCCCCCATTCCATTAATTCTTTTCAACTGCTGCTAATAAATGCAAAATGGTGTTTTTACCTCCTCAACTCTTCCAGTTTCTTTCCCAGAACTTTTAAGATATTTATTTTTTAAATCAAGAGTACTTTCTTCAGCTTCCATTTTGTTCTGTTGTTCCAGCATTCACACATGCTGGTTCGCCTCTCTGCAATGGGGCTGGTAGTTCTGTCAGGATAGAAACTTGAATCTCCTGTGACTCTTCACCTTCCCACAGCCCGCACTCCATTCATTTTGGAGGCTGATCTAATCTATGACTAGGTCTCTTAAGTCCCTTCTTCACCCCTTTTTACAGACAGCACCCAGATCCAGCTTCCATCATACATTACTACCTGCACTACAGACACAGCTTCTGTCTCCTCCCCACCCCTCCTCCCAGCCCAGTCCATTCTCCATCAAACAGCTATGGCCATATTTTTAATACAGAGATATTTAATATAGTGCCATTCTTCACTCATCTGAGAAAAGCTTCTTCTTATCCCGGGGATAAAACTGTACTTTGTCGGCAAGGCTGTAGCCTACCTCTGCCCACCCTATCTTCCACACTTTCAGCTCTCCATTCTATTCCTGCCCCCAAATGCCTGCAGAAGCTCCTTCCTGCCTAATTAAAGGCTACTCATCTTTCAGAGCTCTACATACATTACACCTTCTGAAAGATGGCTTCCCTGACTTCCATCCTTTCGTCCAAACTAGATTACATTAGGTCTGTGGCCCACCTCCATTCTGTAACTCTCTCAGCACCCTGGTTTCCCCCTTTGAATATCAATTATCACTATTTTGTAATTGTGTACTCATTTGTGAGTGCATTTATTTAGTCTATCTTCACTATCACCACTTCTATCCCCACCATAGATGCAACCTATGCCCTTCTAGTTAGGCCTACACATGCCACACAGAGCACAGGGCTGGTATCTCAGTCAGCATCCACAGGATGGTAAATACATAGAAGGGAAAGGATTTCTGGTCCCACCAGTGCCCAGTGCTATACTTAGCATCAGAGACTTGCCTCATAAACATTAGAATATTTTCAGTTATATTTTGCTTGCCTATTGTGTTTAGACGATCACTTTGCTAATAGGTGCAAGATGTTTTGAATCGCCTTGGAAGGTTGGGCACAAATGAGTTAGGTATCCAATACACACTGATATCTCCCTATAAGAGGCACCACCGAAAGATGGTTCTGATAATCAAGGGTACTGAGGATGAAGGAAAAAAGAAGAAAAGTAGTTTCATGCCAGAAGGAGTATAAAAGATCAGCCATGTGACAAAGACAAAATATTGGTGTTCTTCAATAGGTACCTGTGGGTGATCTTCATGGTACAAGCGAGGCAGCAGCTTCACCATGACGCACACCATCCCAGGGTGCATGATGACAGTATCACCTTCATCCATCCTGCAGAGAGGGGAAAGCAGGACATCAGATAAGAATGCACATAATCTCTTCTCCATTTTACAAAATATTGGGGATCTTTCTTTCTGAGCCAGACCATGACCCACATTCTCAATTTACCACTTAATTTCCTAAATGACCTTGAATGATCCATCTGAGCTAAATTCTTCCTAATAATATGATGCCCTTATACACTAAGCCACAGTGCCTGGCACAGGGTTCCATGCTCAATGGAAGTTGATTCCTGGCCTTCTTCATTTCTCTCCAAGTATGTGGGAAATTGAGAAGCTCTCACTTTATATTAAACACACACACACATACACACACACACACAAGCAAACATGCACATACACACATGGGCTTCTGGATTCCTTCATAATGGTGCAAGCACAGTTTGATGTGCCCTATCCCTGAAAGCAATTAAAATCCTGATAGAACTCATGGGCCATGTCTGTGAGTACACTGAAAAGTAAGTGGAGAATGAAGTAGAGGGTGATGAAGAAAGCATGACCTCTCGGTTGTATATTCACCTGTATACCCAAGTTTTGGAAGCTCACCATAACTAGAGATAAACCACCACTCAAGGCTGGCTATTGCACAAGGCAACTGAGGAGTACAAATCACCTTGCAAAGTCCTTGAAAACTGATCTGACACTGGAACTGTGATCCACAGAAGATGGGTAGAAATCAACCTAATAGGTTTACTGCCTCTAAAACAAAATAATCAACATTCATCATAAAATGCCAGCAGTAGCTGGAGTTTGTAACATTCAAAATTCTCAGGATGCAACTTGAAATTGGTCAACATAAAATGAACTAGGGAAATATCAGTATCTCTTATGAAAATAGGCAATCAACAGATGTCAACGTTGAGATGACACAGGCATTGAAATTTTCAGACAAAACCTTTAAAACAGTTATTATTAACCAAAGTCCGAGAAGTAGCAATGAACACTTTTGAAACAAATGAAAAGACAGAAAGCCAACAAAGAAACAAATTATAAAACGGAATCAAACATAAATTTAAAAATTGAAGAACACAGTGACTGAAGTTTTATAAAACTCAATGAAATGACAGTAGAGAATAAAATGAGAAGGGAAATTCCATGAACTTGAAGATAGATGAATCCACATTTTCAAACTGTACTACAAAGAAGATTTTTTTAAAACATGAAGAGTTTCAAGGTAATGAGTCACACTTCCAAACTATCCAACTTTCCTGTCATTGAATTCTCAAAGGAGAGAAGAAAGAGTTTGATGTAAAAGAAAAAAAAAGTTTGAGAAGTGTTTATACATTCTTTCTTCACATGTGCTAAAACACAAAACCTTAAAGATTCAAGAAACTTAGTAAAACCCAAGAAAAATAAACAAAGAAATTCATGTTCAGGCATATCACCATCAAACTGATGAGCCCTGAAAAAATGAAAAAAAAATTGAAAGCAACCAGAGAAAAACACACAGGGGAACACATACAGGGGAACAACAACTTGAATGATGGTATATTTTTCTCATGAGAAAACACAAGGCAGGGAAGCAACGTTTTTTAAATATTGCAAAAAAACACACAGAACTAATTCTATGCCCAGCAAAAATACTCTTCAGGAATGAAGGCAAAATAAACACATGCCCAGGTATAGGAAAACAAAGGGAATTTCTTGCCATCAGACTCATTCTAAAACTATTTTTAAATGTTCTTTAGATGGTAGTATGAAAATAATAACAGATGGAAACTTGGTACTCCAGAAATGAAAAAAGAGCAACGGCAACAGAAATGGTAAATATTTGGGTAAGTATAACACACTGCTTTTTTCTTTTCATATTAAATATAAGTATAATGGTTGAAAGAAACATTGTATTCAATGTAATACATTAAATGCAATGCTCATGTTAGATAAGGATAAAGAGAATGGCATAGTTGAAAGCCTTCTATGATCCACCTGAATTAGACTTTCCAAAATTGTGTCTATTCTAATCCCTATTGCAAACACTAAAAACACTAGGCAAAGAAAGATTAGTTAAAAAAAAAAAAAAAAACAATGTCCATGAATTCAAATGGAAATCCAGAATATATTCAAACTATGCACCAAAAAAAAAAAAAAAAAAAAAAAAAACACAAGAAAAGAAAAATAGAAGAACAAAACAGGCAGGGGAGAGAAAACAAAACGGTAGGCCCAAATTAAAACACATCAGTGATTATATTAAATAATCAATAGATATTGTCATAATATAAAAATAAAGATCAAAGTATAGGCCATTATTAAATATAATGATATAGCCAGTCCTGATGGCGCATGCCTATAATCCCATCCGCAAGAGGCCAAGACAGGAGGATCACCAATTCAAAGCCAGCCTCAGCAATGGTGAGGCACTAAGCAATTCAATGAGAGCCTTTCTCTAAATAAAACACAAAGTAGGGCTGCAGATGTGGCTCAGTATTTGAGTGTCCTTGAGTTCAATCCCTGGTAACCCTCCAAATACATATATGTATATGTGTGTGTGTGTATTTATATATATATATATATATATATATATATATATATATGTTAATGTATATGGATATATATATATATGTATATATATACACACACACATATATATAATGATATAGGTAGATTAAAAGTAAAAGGATAGAAAATTTGCTACCAGGCTAACACTAATCAAAAAATAAATAAAGGACAAGGGATATAGCTCAGTTGTAGATCATTTCCCTAGCATATATGAGATCCTGGGTTACATTGCCAGCTCTGTAAAAAAATAAATAATTAAGTAAATAAAAGCTGGTATAATTCTATTAAGATCAGAGAAAGAAGTTTCAGATTGAGGAAAACTAGCAGCAATAAACAACTCATATCACGTAATGATTAAAAGATTCATAGCCATTCAAAATGCGCAGGTACTTCACAACAGAGTCAAAAATCACAAAGAAAAACTTATATGACTGAAAGCATAATGGCAAATATTCAATTATAGTTGGATAATTGATAGAAAAGGCAAAGAGAAAAATCAATAAATTTATAGATCTGAACGATGTTATCAACCAAGTGACCTAATTGTTGTTTACAGATATGCCACTGAACAATTGCAGAATATACATTTGTTAAACAGGCTATATCCTGTGGCATTAAAAAAATGTCAGACTACTTCAAATAAATAAAATCCACAAAGCATGTTCTCAGACCACACAGAATTGAATTAAAAACAAATAATGGAAAGACATCTTTAAAATTTTCAAGTGCTTAAAATTAGCAACATATTTCCAAATAAAATTTGGATCAAATAAAAGGTTACAAGAAGAATTTTTAAAATATTTTGAGCTTAAACAAAAAAGAGTATACATTGAATTATTTGTGGAATGTTGCTAAACTTCATAGGATAAAATGCAAACATTACAAAAGAAAAAAGTCCCAAATTAAAAAAATGAAGCTTCCATCTTCACACACTATTTTTTAAAAGAAAAAAAAATGCAAGTGGAAGAAATGCAAAAATAAAGAGCAAAAATCAGTAAAATTAGAAAATGAAAAACAATACAGAAAATAACTGAAGATAACCTGGTTCTTTGAAAACATTTTGAAAGTTGGGGAATCACTAGCTGAGCTAAAGAGAAAAAGGGAGAAGACACAAAAAAACCTGTACAGACCCCACACATGTTAAAAGGAAAATAAGAAAATATTGTAAATCACTATGCACATAAATTTTACAAGTTAGATGAAATGGATCAACTCTTTCAAAGCCACAAACTACCAAATCTAAAGCAAGAAAGAATGAATGACTTGAATAATTTATAACTAATTACATAAACTGAATCCGTAGTTTAAAACCTTTCCACAAAGAAAACTCTAGGCCCAGCATATTTTCACTAGTGAATTTTATCATACAGTTTAAAGAGAAATAACCCCAATTCTATGCAACTTATTTCCTAATTCATTTTGTGAGATTAGAATTACTCAGATTTAAAAAGCAGAAAAAGATAGTACAAGAAAACTACATTCTAATATCCCTAATGAACATAGGTGCAAAAATACTCCAAAAAAGTATTAAAAAATCTATTCTATTTATATATAAAATAAATAAGACAGTACTGGCCAATTTGGCTTATCCCTCAAATGTAAGGCAGATTTAGTATTCAAAAATCAGTCAATGTAATCTATCACATTTATAAATTAAAGTAAAATCATATGATCATATTATTTAATATAGAGAAAGCATTTGAAAGATTCAAAATCTGTGCATGACAAAAATTCTCAGTCAATTAGAAGGTATTGCTCATAAGCTGACAATGGGCATTTACTTAAAAAAAACAGTTATTATTATATTTGATGGCAAAAGACAGGATTTTCTCCCTAAGATTTAGTCAAAGATGTTCACTTTCTCCATTCTTAGTCAACAAAATGCTGAAACATACAGATTGGAAAGAAGAGATAAAACCGCTACTACTCACAGATACTGGGATTATTCATAGAAAATCCCAAAAAATCTGGTTTTTAAAAAAACTAAATGAATTTGTAGAACTAATGATTGAATTTAGCAGAATCTCAGGATACGTATAAAGTTTAGTTGATATATAAAATTAATCATATTTCTTTATAAAAGAAATGAAAAATGAAGAAACCAAAACATTTTAAATAGAATTTAGATTAGTGCCCCCCACTAAAGATTACTCAGATATAAATCTAATTTAAGTGTGAGCTCTCTATGTTGAATACTACAGACTTTGATGAAAGAAATCAAAGACCTAAACAGAGAAATATACTACATTTATGTATTGAAAGATTTAATATAGTTCCATTTTCAATTCTCCCCAAATTGATCTATAGATTTAATGTAATTTCAATAAAAATCTCAGCAGAATTTTTGTAGATAGAAGCAAGCTGATCATTAACATTTATGTGGTTCCAGAGCAGCCAAAAGCAAAGGACATAAAATTCAAAGCAATTTGAAAAGGAAGAATAAACTTTGAGGACTCACATTTGTTAATTTGATGATTTATTATACAGCTACACTAACCAAGACGGTATTGATGAAGGGCTGGACACACAGATCAATGGAATAGAGTCCAGAAAAGACCTACAAAAATATGACCAATTGACTTTTTTCAAAGATACAAAGATAATTCAGTGGAAAGAGCATAATAATATTTTAAACAAAGGAATTTGGAAAAATCAGACATCCATATATACCAAAAATGAATCTCTATCTAACCTTACACCCTACGCAAAAAAAGTAATTCAAATGGATTATAGACCTAAAAATCTTTTAGAAGAAAGCATGGAAAAAAATCTTCATGACCTTGGGTTAGGCAAAGAGATTTTAGATATAATGTAAAAGGTATGACCCATGTTATAGTCAGCTTTTTCATTGCTATGACCAAAAAAAAATGTGATAAGAACAATTATAGGAGGAAAAATTTATTTGGGGGATCACAGTTTCAGAGGTCTTAGATGGATGGCTCCATTGTTCTGGGCCCAAGGTTCCCTTTCTTTAGTGGAATTCTGTTTTACAGATTTAAAGGAAAAGCTGTTTTGCAAGTTTGAGCTGGTTGAAGGATCTGGCTTGTGGAAGTAAGAAAAGCAATTATTTTTGTTAGGGGTAGTGGAAGCAGCCAGAAAGAACAGGCTGAGTTCCGTGATTGGGATGCACAACGCAGTATATGTCCTGCCAGTTGAAGGACTTCACCTCAGCTCCTGGCAGTGCTCTGGAGAGGAGATAGGACCTCAGAAGGCACAGGCTGCCAGGCACACCGAGGGAGATCTGACCTAAACACCACACCCCCAGGAACAAAAATCCCAAAAGAGAAGGTCTCCACTGAGTTCTGCCCTTGGCTTCCAGGCATCCCATAAGTCTTGCTGGTTCTCACATGAATCAAGTCTCCTCCAACCCTGAACTGACTTAGATCGAAATTTTATACCAGCTTCAAGGACAGGGAAACTTGGAGTCAGAGCTAACTTGATTTAAAGAAAAGTCACATGACATTCTCACCCACCCAACTCTATCTGACTTCCTACCTACTACACCTGCACATGATGTTTGAGTGAGAAACAAACGGGGGACAGAGATACTTTCATGACTCCATGGCAAAAGGCACTGAAGTTCTACCTCTCCTCTGGGTCCAGCCACTTGAAGTTGCCTTGGAGGTTGCTGATGGCGTTTCCCTTCTGAACATCCACAACTGACTCTTGCCCAGCCCTCAGGGAGTCCTTCAAGTCCCTGCGCAGGTGGAGGGTACCACTGGCCATGCTGTCCAAAAAACTGAGGATCTGGAGGCATCTCTGAATCCTGGGTGGGAGTGGGCAGTGGGAGGAAAAGGCAGCACTCAGGAAGTCAGCAAACGGCCTGGCCTTGGTATCAGACCAAGAATGTCGAGAGGGTCCTTCTTCGACCAGGACCCCAAAACAGCCCAGCAAGTAGAGGTCCTCAGCCAGCTTCTCAAAAAGCCCATGCCTCCTGAAGAAGTCACTGTTGACAGGGTCCAGGTGCAGTGCTGCAGACACAGCACAGAGGGTATGCAGCACCAGTTCCAGTGTCTGGCTGGGGGTCACAGTCCCCCATGCCGGCAGCGGAGGCTCATGGAGAGACCCCTCCAGATCAGACAGCAGGGACAGCAGCCCGTTGAACCCACTGGAGACTCTGAATGCAGCCCGGCCTTTGGGGGTCTCTAGGATCCGAAGAAGAGACTAAAACAGCAAAGAGATAAAAATGAGTGAACTTCAAGAGGCAGTTAACACTGAGCTCACGCACACCTGCTCCGAAGCATCTCATGCACTCTGTCCTGATGCCAAACATCAGAAGTCATAGGAGCCATATGAAGGTTGTTCTCAAATACTGAGATATCTCTCTTATTCCTCTTATTCTTAGATTTAAGTTTCCCATAAGTGCCTTTTTTCAAAGAGCTCCCCTTGAAACCTGTGCTGATAGGGTTTATCTAACTCTCTGGCTTATATGCATCTCCACCCAAAAAGCTGTCTCTGATCCCTAGTTCACACTTATCCTAGGCCCCCCCCAATCCCCTCTTATTCCCCCAATGAAACCACTTTTACACTACTTCAATTGCTAGAAATGGCCTCAGCTCTCCCCCAGACAGGATAACCATGAGATTGGGAACCACATCTGGCTTATTCACTGCTGTGGAACCCAGTGCAAACTTAATAACTACTCCCTGCATGAATGGGAACCAACCGTCTCTTTCATGGGAGCTACAGTGAAATCCTAAAGAAGCAGTTTATTATTCTCCCTCTCTAGGCAAGCAGGGATACATCTGTTAAATGATGATAAAAAAGCTCATCTTTTCATATCATCTTAAAAGATGATATGAAAAGATGAGCTTTCAAGTAGAGAAGGGAAACCCTCAATGAAACAAAATACAGAGGTACCCCATATAGAATAGACCATGTGTGGAGAAAGAATTTAAAGTACTCCAAGTATATTCAGTAAAATACCTCACCCTCCAGATGGCTGAGACTTCTACTGGTCAGATAAATGTTTATTTCTTCCTAAAATCAAATCTTTGCTGAGCATTTCCAATGCACCGTTCATTGCTGCCAGTGTGTGGTATAACTAGGTATTCAATACACCTTTTTGAAAGGCAGGCACGCAGGTGGCCAGGTGGGCTATTTTTAAGCAGTGCTCACTCTGAGATAACTTCACACATTAAAGTGAAGAATGTGTGGACAACTTTAGATAAATACTAAAAGCCTGTAGTTTGGTATTTATTGATTAATCACACAAATTGTAGAGGGCCCCATCTAAAACCTGGGCATTTCAGGCACGTTTCCTGGAGAGTGGAGGGTCCTTGTGGTTCCTTTAATAGACTCAAGAGAGATATTTGAGTTATTTTATCCTTTCAAATATTTAATGCTGCGGGAAACAAGGAAGGGGACAATCAGGAGTCAATCCAGGATGCTTGAGATAAGGCTCAAAGAGAAAAAAACGAGAAACTCCAAATTTGGGGGAAGGTGACACTGTGACTTCAGTGCATGTGTTAGCTTGACACATGGAAGTCAGCAGGCAAAGAAGAAACGGGAAGCTCAGGAAAAAAAAAAAAAAAAAGGAGAAAACAGTCATAAAATTCTCCTACATAGAAGGTCAAATAGAAACTTAGTAAGTTATAAGTAATGATTAAAGATGAAACCATGCACTTTTGATGGTAAAGATAACTTTCCAGCTGCATCTCTAAAATGCTGGTACCCTAACCTAACAGGAGTTTCTCCCTGTAACAATATAATGGGTGCTCCCGTCACTCAAATTTTGTTGTTTAAAGTGATATTTCATTACAAGAATACCAAGCAGCTTTTTGGGTAGTCAATCCCATGTGTGAGCTAAAACAACATGAGCCTGGATCATGTTGATGCACACAGATGAGAATTCTCTCAAAGATTCTCAAAAAAAAATTCTCTCAAAGACTCTCAAAAAGTGGTCAAGATCCACTTAAGACTTAACTTAACTTAGATTGACTACCCAATCTATGACATTTCAAGAAATCAAAAAACAAAATGAATATTATAGTAACTAGGAAAATCTATGAAAGGCCAAATTCCACCGTTTTGTTCAAAATGGATGAGTAATATAAAATGAGAAAGAAATATTTATCTTTACCAATATGGGATTATAGATCATTTCCAAGTTAGAGAAAACATGTCATATGGTGGTTAGATCAATGATAATCCACCACAGCAAAGAAGGACCAGTATGGGGAAATCAGTTGCCATTTTGGAATTTGAAAAAAAGAGTTAGCATCAGAGCCACCCACCAAAGGGAGATTCAAATCAGAGTCATGGGATAGACTTCAGGTACATGGACCTTCCATACTGCCAGAAAGATGGAGGCAAAAATAAAATATGAAGGATGTGGCAATGACAATGCTTTCTCCTTGTGGTGAGAATATGCCCTCACATTGTGAATTTGGCTCAAAATCCAGGAAAGATTGGCATTTGTAGACATGTCCTTAAAGACAAACACTTAGATTGCTAGAGCAAAGTTCTTTCAGAAACGGTGATGCTCAGAAAATGTAAAAACCTATGGCGAGCACTAAGCAAGGCCTTTCTGTGTGTAGACAGTCACCACAGCCACTTGCTTCCACCCCACACTCCTCATCCTGAGGAGCCTGGGGCTGTGAGAGGCCAAGGCAGACCCCACATCTGTACCTGCCACACATGCACAACTCTCTCCTAACAAAGAATTATTTCTTCAGCTGAGCAGGAAACTCACTATAATGTTGAAGCTCGTGAAGGTTTGGTCACTTTCCTTCCAAATGATGACTTACACGGTGGAAGGAACACTGCTGAACTATACACAGTGTTTGAAACTATATACATTGTTTGAAACTGAGCTTGTGCCTGGTCACAGGACACAGGCCACCAAAAATAAATCAATCACAAAGACATTGGTAAATTTAAAGCTGTATGATTCTAAACAGTCTCAATTCAACTGAGAGTTTTTGATGGCTCTTAAGACAACTAGGAGGTTGGTTTTAAGCACTGGAATGAATGGAGCTCTTCAGTTTATCCCATGACACATGACAAAATATACCAAAAAGGAGAATGATTCAAAAACAAAACTAATCAGATTATAGCCAATTGTCTGAGTGCTTCATGACCACTGAAAGCCCACTCTTCTCTCCAGAAACCACCTTCCAATTGTCCAAATTGATGTCTGGTATTGCTTAGAAGGATTCCATCCTTCTAAGAGTGTTGAAAAGAGATATTTTTTTAAGAGACACAACCCGATAATAGTCCTCATCATGATCTGTGTCTCTCAAAGGGACTGTCACCTGTAACTCCTAGCTGGTTGTTTTCTTTTCTGCTTGGGAGGGGGAAGAGGAAGGAATGGGCTGTCCTTAATTGTTGCTTTGTTTGATTTATTAAATTCAGAGTCATTATCTAAAATGGGGGTAATCTCATTAGAACGTAGACTGTTCTATTATTTCTTGGGATGGGGTTAATTTCATATTTGCAGAGTCATAAAGTAAAGAGTTCAAAATCCAATTACAAAGGCTTAATTTCATAGCAACTAAAGAGAAACATTTCTATCATAAAGGAAAATAAATACTTCGCTACTTCGGGAAACGATTTGTCAGGAACTGGGGGCCTAGGAGGAGGGTCTCCATTACTGTCATTCAACTTTACATGATAATGCATCACATAGGGTTTCCAGTCGGTGGAAGGGAGTAAATTTAATCAGCTGAAGTCAAAGTAATCAGGCTAGGGTTGACACATTTCAAGAAAGGTCAGCGTTAAGCACATTTTCTCATCCTTAACTCAGTTACCATGTCATCGTCTCTGAGTTAGTATTCCTCCAGCTTGAATCTATAAAATGGATGTCTGCTGCAAAGCGCTAACTATGTTAGGACTAACAGGATTTATTTCACATTCTATTATTTGTTATTCCTCATAATTTTCCATGTGTCATGCTGGAAGACTGGTGAGGTAATGTGATTAAAGCTCAGAGTTGAACAGCTAAATGTATATTAGCAAATCAATCTGAATTTGTGCATAATCCAATCATGGTCCCACTGGCCATGGAGAGGAAATTCATTTGCCTACATTATTCCTTAACTCAGTTATCATTTGGGGGAATTGGTGGTGCAGTCACATGTGACTTCAGTGTTGGTATGGAAGCACCACTGGATTTTGGAAACATCTGCCCTGAATTGGTCTTCTCCAGAGTGGCTGGCAGATTTTGCCACAAGGAAGGGACACTGGAACAATGCCATGTTGGGAATGCATTTCAGAGATAGCAACCCTTTACCACCAACCCCTTTGTATTTGTATACACCAGCATTTCCCCCTCATCCTCTGTCTGACCCACTCTGTGGATAGTACCTGTGGGCATAGCCAGACCTCAGCTTCTAGCAAAGGAGATATAGCCAGAAGGAGTTCATTTCACATCTTTGCTCCCAAAGTTCCAAGGGATTCCCAAGATGATTGAGAAACAATTGCAGATCCCACATCAGATTCCATCAAACATTCACTAGATACTCATGTTACTCAGTGGTAGGCAAATCTGGGATAGGCTCGGGGGGCCCATCCTGCTCCACTGCTCACTGGAGCAGCAATGTGTTAACAGCTCTAGTCCTCAGAGGGCAATGGCAGCTCCTGGGGCCTCCCAACTGCCCAGCAGTGACTTGGTACATGGGGAGAAGATGGCACATTGAGCACAGGCTATGATTTTGTTAAATAAGCTCTCTGAGCATTCCTTCTTATGTGCTCTCTTGATAGTGTGATTCTGAAATGATATTGAATCTGTAAAACACCATAATGGCTTTACATTGCTAATTCTAGAAATTCAGTCCATTACCCAAGGGCTAACACTCCAATAAGAAGCCTCTGGGCTATTGAGTAAACAAGATGAACTCTCCAAGAGCAAAGCAGAGCACTTCTTCTGTATTAGACACAAAAATGCTTTGACTCTCCAAACAAAGTAAAAGAGAAATTTTTTTCTTCTCTGAATCTGTTTGACTTCCAATATGAAAGTGTCAGAAATGATTGTTCACCCTGTCAAAAACCACAGTCCTGACTGCTCTCATGGTACTTTTCCTTTTCCTGTAAGAACACATAAAATAAAGCTGAACACAGACATGAGGAGGAAATGAGACAAACAGCCTGCCAAGGTGGGAAAATCACTCATTTTTCAGTTGCTAGTCTTGGATTCAGACTAACTTCAACACTTAGAGCAATTCTCAATGAAGTGCTCTATCTAGAATCTCTCTGCCTGTAACACTGGAAAACGGGGCCACCTGAATCTAAGGTCTTTCCCAGCACTAAATTTTCATCAACTCTTTTTGTTTTGTTTTGTTTTTGCTTTATGATGCCCCTGCTTCACAAAATCACTGGGCTGCTCCAAAAGATACTTAACTTTCCTTTTTTGCTTCATAGAAATCACTGTCACTGATTTTTTTTCCCATGTAGTAAAATCATTGTTTGGGTTCCTGTTATCTGTGAAGCACATGATAGTCATGTTCACAATGTCACTTTTATATGAGTCACTCATTGCTTCGGCCAAGCCAACCCCTGCAGGCTTAGGCCTTGTGAACAGGCAAAGTTCACACCAATGTCTGATATTGGCTCTGCAGAGAAACAAAGTACGTCAAATGATTCAAACACCATCCTCTACGTGTTCAGAAAGGTTTTGTCCAGAGACATCCATAAGTAAGCTAGATTGATGGTTTACTAAATTTTGGGAGTCAGAGAAGTTTATACTTTTTTCTTTTTTTAATTCACCAAAAATTGGGTATGACATTCTAAGAAAACATAAGCATGTGCTTCATTTGGGATTGTCCTACACATACATGTGAGAAGTCCAGGTCCACTCCCCAAGGGATATTTACATTTATTTCTGCTCTGTCCCCAAATAGAATAAAACCAAAGAAAAGAGAATTTTTTTAAAAAAGTATAAATCCATAAACATTAAAGAAGTGAAGGAAAGGAATGGTAACAAAATTGTGAGAGCCATAAGACAGACAGAATAGTAGGGTTAGTATTTTGTTATATTTCTTTAACTAAATTAAGGTAATTTGTTAATTATTAGCAATATCATAAAAACATATACTCCTCTGTTATCCAAATGTTACAACCGAGTCTCATTTGTCCCCATGTACCTGCTGCTCCCACACCTTTCACTGCCTTTTGCTCCCTTTATCTCTTCTGAGAGCTTTCCTCAAACAGGTAAGGCAGAGCTGATCTCCCTTACTTTTCTTTTTCATAGCAGGCTGTGCCCAATGGCTAACCAAGGCATCTACCACACTATAATACAACCCATGCTCACTTATTATGAGCACTCTTCTCTGAGCTCCCACAGGCCCAGGTTAGTATCTCATTCTATTGTATGTCCAGGCATTCTGTATCAGGCCTGGTAATTAATAGATGCTCAGTAAGTAGAGTCAACAAGGCAGTTGTTTAACCACCACTGATCTGAGCTCCACTTTCACAGTTTACAATGTTGCTGGGAACCAGCTGCCTACATGGGGACTACATTTCCTGGAACCCCTGACATTCAAGTGAGTCCTCTCCAAAGTTCTGTCCATAGAAAATTAGACAGAAATTAACACATGGCAGTTCCAGGTCTGAATGAAAATGCCTTCTGCCATTTTCCATGGTAGTTCTTCCCTTGTGTGCTAGCTGAGTTAGAAGGCCAGGTGACAGCTGTGCCTGAATGGCAGCTACAATCACTGATTGGATTCTATGCAAAAAGGAAAGTCTAATGTATCAGGCAACTGAGGATGTGAGATTTATTTGTTATAGCAGCTAACACTGCCTAACACAATGCACTACCTAATATAGTGGCCAACTAAATGAACCAAAGCCTGAACAAATGTGTATCATTTGGTAAATATCAATCACAAAGAGGAACTTGAAATTACCTTCAGGAGGTCCAGTTTCAGCTGCAGCTCCCCCTGAGTGGATGAGCACAAAGCACCAACAATGATGCTCATATACTCTTCAGCATTGATGACTGAGAGCTGCTCCAAGATGCTGAGTGAGGCTCCCCGGTAGCACTCATCGTCCAAGAAGATCTTGATGAAGGGCACCATGCCATGGTCTTTCAGGACAACTGGGGACCAGACAGACAAGATGGGGCTAGAGCATGGAGCCTTGGTACCTCAGTTTCACTCTCAAGGAATGCTTTGTCTTTAAACTTATTTTGCTACATTTTAAGTATTCTCTTTTGCCTATTGGTATGCCCATTTAAATTAAAATGAAAAAAGGAAGAGAGAAAATATGAAGCTGAAAATTTTTAAAAACTATTTTCTTCATCATTGAGAATCTTATTGTGGGGGAATTTTCATCAATATCTCCATAGGAGATAAGTTTAAGATAGGAGAAATAAATTCAAGACAACTATAATTAAGAACAATGTCTTATAGTCTTGTAGGAAAAAAGAGGGAGAAAAAAATGCCTTCTTTTTAGAAACCTAGGTAATGCGAATTTTAACTAGATAACCCTTGCCCTTTGTTTCCCTATAACTTGATAGTCCAGAGAGACAATGCTCTCTTTTTTTCTGCTAAAATTCTTGCAGAAAACAAACTAGAATCTGAGAACATATTTAATTTCTGGGTAGTTTTTTTGGGAGAAAATAAAGGAAACGAAGTTGGTGGTATGCTCTTGTTTAAAAGTAATCCTAAACATTTTTTCTTCCCCAGAATTGATATTTGGCGTAGTTCACGTGGAGTAAAAACTAGGCAGTAACTTGCCCAAACTAATGTGGATTTGAGAAGCTCAAGTCTGTAATGCAGAATTAGTTTAATTGTGGGCTGAGTACTCCCCTACCTGACCATCCCCATGGAGGCTTGCTGAAATGGTAGCTTCCTCAGCTCAACCTTGACTTACTACTAGTTAAATGTCTGAGAGTGAGCTGAGGAATATAAACTTTAAATAGCCCCTCTGGGGAATGTTTTACAGTCTAATGTTAGAGACTTCCCTTTGCTATAATGAAATAATAGCTTTTTACATTTAGGATAGTTAATCTATAAGAACCTCAGATAAAGATACCTAAATCACAGAACACACTGCCCATTGATATGACTGTTGGTATATGTTTCATATTATTTTAAATATATGTATGTGTGCGTGTGTGTGTATTGCACATACTTTCTTAAAAATATAGAAACAACATGATCTTAGAAAACTAAAAAAAAAGTCGGGTGGAGGGAGTCTGGGGATGGATAGAGTTTCAATATTACCCTGGCCAGGAGTATGTCCAAGATTACCCTGGCCAGGAGTATGTCCAAATTATATTTCTTAAAAAGGACTAACTTTCTTTCATTGTCTTTACCTCTTTAGCTGTTTCCTTTTCTCTTTTGGGATCTATAGTCATTGTAGCAGAATATTAATGGATTTTACTTGAAAAGAGGGAAGGGGCTCTGTAATTCCCATTAATTTAGAAACTGCTAGATTAAGTACAGTCTCTTTGCTCACCAACCTTATTGCATAACCTTAGAGTAAAAAGTGTCAACCAAGATGTCTATCAATTTACTGTTGGTCACTGAACACCAACCAGCAGATGGACATTACACATAGCATTAATACTGGTTATTCCCTGAATATAACTTTTGAAAATTCATGTAGATAACCAGGAAATAATTAGCATTTTAATAAATAATGACAAGGCAAAGTTGGTACCATTCTTACCTGTATTCCGAACCGAACCTTTCAGAAGTGCGACCACAGTTCTCAGCATCACACAGGTGAGTTCTCTTTCTGGATCCTGAATGCCAGGACTACACTCTTTGTTTCCTATCATATTAAAGAATCAGCAAAAATCCACGTACACATTAACTTCATTAGTTTCTATTCTCTTAAGAAGATGTGAATACAGTACTTCTATTATAAGGGAGTGTGAACCCCAGTTCTTGAGATATGACACTACTACACCCAAAAGCAGTGGTTCTCCAATGTGAGCATTATCAGAATCCCCTAGTTGGATTGCTGGTAAAATCCAGAGCTTCATGCTGGGTCCCATCCCCAGAGGTTCTGAATTAGTAAGTCTGGGATGAGAGCCTACAACTACAACTTGCCTTTCTAACATGTTCCCAGGTGATGTTGATGAGGCGGGTCCACTGACCATGCTTCACTTTAAGAAGCATTGCCTCACCTTCTTGATTCTCTTCTCACCACTTTTACAGTTCACCATCATCCCTGGGAGAGAGTACAGCTCATACCCAAGCCATTCAGAAGCTCAAGAGATTTGAGCATAAGACGTGTCCCCACTAAATCCATGAGGGCAAAATCAGGTTTCTGTTCACCATTGAATCCCAGCACCAGAAAAGTGCCTAAACAAGTGGGAAGCTCAATACATATTTAGAGAATGAATGAATAAATGAGTTCAAAGTATGGCTTATTACCAGGAGACAGAATACCTATGAATAAATAAAGCATGTTTTAAAACACAAAGCACAAAGTAAGACTGACTACTTTAGTTCGCTAAAAAGCTCAAACTCTCCTAGAAATGCTCATAAGTCTGGGATGAGACTTAGAAGCAAATAGATGACAGAAAGCAATACGGAACTAGAACAATACAAAAACACTTAAAAACAAAGACTGTGCAAAGATTTCTCAGTTAAATGCCAAGGAAAGCTAATTTGCTAACTTTATTCATGACCAGATTTAGGGCATGGCTTGAATGTGTCCTCCAAAATTTAAGTGTTAAAAAACTTAATTATGCATTAATAATATTTGAAGGTGAGGCTTTTGAGACATAATTAGGTTTAGATGAGGTCATGAGAGTGGAGACCCTGTGATGGGATTAGTGACCTTATCAGAGGATAATGAGAGATCCAAGAATGGAATGCTGGATCCTTTGTCCTTTGCTTGCCTTCCACCATGTTTTGATGGAAAAAGAATGCCTTCACTAGATGCTTGCACCATGATATTGGACTTCCTAGCCTCCAGAAGCATGAGCTAAATAAATTCCTATTATTTATAAGTTATCCAGTCTATAGCATTATGTTATAATGACAGAAAAGGGACTAAGACAAAGCTACTAAAGAACAGAAATTTGCATATAACAAAACTGTCCAGGAAATTTGCATATAACAAAACACACAAAGCATTCTGGAAGCCCATTGTCCTCAGTCCTGATCAGACTTGCAAATATTCTCAGGACAGGATAGGCCTTTTCTGGCCTCCAAAAGGTGCCCAAGCTCTTCCTGGAGTATCTACCTCAGTCTTCCATGCAACACCATGCAAGTGTAGGGATACAGAAATTAACCTTTTCTGAGCACCTGCTATGTACCAGGCACAGCAATAGGGCCTTTTTCTTTAATTCTCAGAAGATTCCTATGATGTAGCTATTATCAACATGTTACTGAGAGGGAAGCAAGTCCAAAAAGACAAAGTAACTTTGCTAAGACCTCTCCATTTGTAAGTAATAAGGCCAGGATTGCAGCTCAATCCTTATTATTGCCTGGCTCCAACACCCATGATCTCTCTCTCTGCTTCTTCTCCTCAGATAGACTCAGGAAATAAACAGGTTAATGATGACCTTGGCTTAAGTCTGAAGCAGATTTCCAAAAGCCCCAAAGGTCAGAGAGTCCCCAGGCACTCCTAGCCTGTGCAGTGGGACAAGGAGAGGAGAAAAAGGTGAGGAGAGATAAACAGTCAGGTTCTTGTGTTCTGGGGTCTCTCCTCCAGGCTGATTTCACAGAACAGCAGATGTACACAGATCAAGGGAAAGACAAGAGAAATAGGAAAAGGAAGTTTTGTGCCTATTTTCCATCTGAAAATCACTGGAGGTGGGGGCTACAGAGTCCCATATACAGGGTTCCCAGCAGGGTATGACTGGGACATGGTAAAGAAATTAAAGGGCCCAGTGCCCATTCACTGCGCACTTCCATGAGGACATAAGGCACTCCAAAGTGTGCCTTATGTCGCTTCGGGTTGCTGAAGTTGAGACCCTGGAGTGCAGGGACTAAGGCAAGGGCCAGGGGTATAGCCAAGAAGGCACAAGTGGCTGCCCAACAGGGCACACAAAGTGGGACCAAGACTTGGAGATCCTGGTGACCCTTCTCCCAGTGGGGGACCATCAGACCAACAGTGTGGAGTGAGCAAGGCCATCTCAGAAGATCCTTAAAGAGCAGAGCTCTTCCAGAAGCCTAGAGCTCTCCAGGCTCCCATTACCCTTTGCATTACTGAAGATCCACAGGTCCCCAGCTATCTCCCATCTACATACCCAGACAGTGTCTAGGGTGGGAAATACTTAAAAACTAAGTATACTGAGGGCCTGGGTTAGTCCCAAGTGCATTCTTAAGTTGCATCCATCCCTTTTACCTTCTCATGGGGAAGACTGGGAAGCCTGCCTACTCTTTGTGATGCCATGTGTCTCAGGGACACTTTCTCTGACCTTCATGATGCCCAGTGCCATACGCATGCTTACATTCTCTGTCACGCATGCTTACATTCTCTGTCACATCAAGGGGTTTTTGGGTTGTCACACAGACTAAGCCTGGCTAATACTGACCCCAGCCCACTTTCTCATCCCTCCCCATTCTCTGAGGCCGCACCTGACTTCCTCATGATCTTGGCCTGCTTCCTCAGCTGGGCCAGCAGCAAGCCCAGCAGCCCTGAGTCCCTGAAGATGTCATTGAAGAGAGGGTCACTGCCAGTGATCTTGAGGATGCTCTGCAGTGCCACAAGGGTACAGGATGGCTCAGGGCTCTCCTTGATCAGACGCTGCACCTTCTGCAGGATCTCATGGGGCACGTAGCACATCTTGAACACCAGTGACTCCAGGAGCTGGAAAAATTGCCCCTGCACTGGGGTCGGCTTCAGGGGTACAATCTCCACAAACTGTGAGATGGGCTGCAGGGTCCACTCCAGAAGGAAGAAATTACGAGGGTTCCAAGCCCACATGGTCTTGATGGCCAACAGGACTTGCGTGCAGAGGACAGCATCATTGGCTTTGTGGAAAACACTCTGCAGAACCTGGAAGGCCTGCAGATTCTTAACACTCACCCCTAAAGATGAAAACAAGAATAATCCTGTAAGTCATTTCTCCCATTTAGAAATATGAGCTTGCATTATCATTAGAACACCCTATTTGAAGTTTCTATTTTCTAGGTCTTGTGTATATGCATCTATCAAAATCCAAAAAGGTCATCCACTCAGGATATGAAAAAGGCTGGAGCTGCATTGTCAAAGATATGTTGGCTAATAGAGCACTCTAACTGTGGCCACTATGAACCAAGATGTTCCAAAAGTGTCAAAACACACTGGAGTTCCAAAAGAAAGTTGGAAGAAAAGAAAGCAAACTATCCCATTAAGAGTCATTTGTATTGGCTGCACGTTGATGTGTTACATTTTGGATATATTGAGATAAATAAAATACATGACCAAAAATAATTTAACCAGTTTCTTCTTATTTGAAATTACATGATCTGACTTACATTGTGTTTCATTGGCCAGAGCTGGTCTGGGGGAATTATTTTCAATTGATTAAAATCAAATGATGGCAAAGATGACCAAGCAAATCAGTTTCATTTCTAGATAAGCCATTAAAGAATATACCTTCCTAACTCGCCCAGCCTTTTTCTCCAGCTGAAAAGACGACTCTCATTCTCTCTCATGTAGGAGATGCTTCATCAGAAAGCTCTTTGCCTACAGCCCTCTCTCCTTGGATACCAGAGAAGTTTCTGAAACTGAAATCTCTGGTCCAACATTCCCCTGAACCTTATCCATGTCCCTGTGCATCTGCTGAAGCCCACCCAGTGGCCCTTCTTAAGCTGGCCCCGATGGCTTTCCACTCTTCGGCCTCGGCTCTGCAGCAGCTCCCCCTTTCTCAGACTCACCCAGCTGTTCAAGGCCACATTTTTTTTCCCTAGACAGTACAACCCACCTTTAAAGTCTTCCCTTTCATTTCAATCTGGAACAATCACACTTAGCCTTCAAAACCCCTTCCACCAGGCACCTCTGTGCAGGGTTTCCTTACTGACCCATGGGATGTCACAGCTGTGTCAGATGCATTTGTCAGCCAATTCTCTAGCAGAATATATTCAGTGTGTGCACAAGGGTCTCTAAAGAGAAGCTTAAGGGAGCAGGCACCTGGCCTGTTCACACGGGCACCCATGTGGCACCCATGTGTGTGCAGACTGAATTCATCAATTAACCAATCACATCTCAAAAGTACTAAGAAGAGAAGTCACTGACTCTGAGCCTAGGTGGTTGATTCAAGATCATCAGACTTCATCACAAATATTAGAGTCTCCACAAGGTGGGTAGTGGAATCAGAGAACTCCTCCAATCTTTTCCTTTATTAAGCAATATTTCTTCTGAGTTCTACACAAAACAAACTTCCTCATTGTAAAAAGCTATAGTTGCACATATGGGTAAGTGTATAAAGGGGAGATTTCAGACTCACGGCTCATTTCCCCAAAGGCTATGGCCATATCAGACTCTCCTACCTTAACAGGTAAACACAGAAAAAGGGGGGGGGACCTGCATAGACTTATCAGGGCACAGCATTGACTCCATTGGGGCTACCCAGAGACACAAGAAGGACCCACCAGAAGTCTCACGATGGAACTTGAAGCCTTCAAGCTGAGGGTAAGTGACACTGTCAAACACCTTCAGCTCTGACCTCCCACAGGTTGTCAGCCACACCACTAGTCCAACAAGCTCCTCCAGGTGGGGGTCCACTTCACCCTGAGTCAGTCCATCGTACCTGTGGGGACAGATGAGGCCATCTCCCTGCACATCTTGCATGGAGCAGCCACATTTGTGCATGGTGCTCCTCACAAGGAGACAGAGGTAATACAGATCTGTCATATTGGGGAAGACCCCAAAGGTCTTAAGCCAGAGGCACCATGTCACCAAAGACAAGGAGAACATCCTGGATAAATGCTATTATGTTTGCAAACTTCAGCTAAATAAGTGCTACCAGAATACAATAATCCCCTCTTATTGGTGTTTTGCACTCCGAAGTTGCAATTACTCCTGATCAATCATGGCCCTAAAATATTAACTGGAAAGTTCCAAACACAAACCATTCAGAAGTTTAAAATACCTTTTCTTAGGGTATATTTTCATATAATTGTTCTATTTTAGAATTTGTTATTGCTGTTATACATTTATTGCACCCAATTTATAAATTAAATTATATCATAAGTATGCATGTACAGGAGAAAAAAAATAGTACATCTAGCATTCTGTTGCAGGCATTCATTGGAACATATTCCCTGCCCTTAAGGAAGAACTAATATCTAGAGGAACCTGTGAAAAACTACAGCTCTGTTCAGAGAATGGCTGCTTTCTAGGCTAGATTCTCAAAAGACATAAGCTTAGGGCATGAGCAAAGAAGGGGCACTTCCAAAATGAGTCGGTATTTCCAAAGAGCAATGAAACATCATTATAAAGAACAAGGTTTCAGGAGATTTCCTCGTGCTTACCATAAGGTTGAATATTGCTTTGATTTTAGCTACTTATGCACAGGTGAGCTACCTTGCTCTGCTCATGAGGAAGAGCCTCTTCAGGCTCATTTCACCTCTGGTATTTCAACAGGAAAAGGTGCTTCCATTAAAGCAGGGAGGAAAGACAATGAGCTGAAATGGGTGATTCCCCCACACTTCCTACAACAGGATTATTTCCACCTCCTGCCTTCTACAAGAAGTCTGGGAAGAGTTGACCAGTGATTGAGCCAAAGAAATGTGTAGAAAATGCCATACATATACCACCACAGTGGCCATAGCCATCTGGTCATGGTCCAGATTGATGTGAAATGTGATGCACCCACAGAGGGACATTTATTCCTAGCATCCCTTTGAAGCAAGTCCCTCATTGCCATTTAATCACATTCCAGTGGAGACTGAACTGAGGGACTTCAGTACCTCTCATCCAAGTCACTCCCTCTAGGTTCAAAACCTTGCTCTGTTGTGAAGTCCAGTGGTAATCTACACCCTAAAGAGGAGAAGCAAAGCAAAGCCCAGAGGAAGACACACCAGAAAGAGAAATTAGGAAAACTATCCCATTCACAATAATCTAAAAAAATAGGAATCAGTCTAACAAAAGAGGTGAAAGAACTCTACAATGAAAATTACAGAACAGTAAAGAGAAAAACAACGGAAAGACCTCCCATGATCTTGGATAGACAGAATTAATAGTATCAAAAAATGTCCATACTACCAAAAGCATTATATAGATTCAACGCAATTCCCATCAAAATTCCAGTGATACTCTTCATGGAAATAGAAAAAGTACACATGAAATTCATTTGGAGAAACAAGAGACCCAAAATAGTGAAAGCAATCCTTAGCAAGGAAAGCAAAGCAGGAGGCATCACAATACCAGACCTAAAATTATACTATACAGCTACATTAGCAAAAACAATATGGTATTGGCACCAAAACAGGCAAGAAGACTAATAGAACAGCATAGAAGACACTGAGGCAAATCTATAAAAATACATTACTTCATACTAGACAAAGGCACCAATAACATACCTCAGAGAAAAGACAGCCTCTTCACAAATGATGCTGGGAAAACTGGAAATCCATAAGTAGCAGAATGAAATTTACCCCTATCTCTCATCCTGCACAAAACTCAGTTTAAAATTGATCACGGTCCTAGGTATTAGATCAGAAACCCTACACATAACAGAAGAAAATGTAGGCCCAACACTCCAACATATCAGCTCAGGAACTGACTTCCTCAACATGATCCCTAAAGCTCAAGAAGCAAAATCAATAAGCAAAATGGTATCAAACCAAAAAGCTGCTTCAGAGCAAGCGAAACAACCAAGAGTATGAAGAGAGAGCCTACAGAATGGGAGAAAATCCTTGCTACGTGCCTCTCAGACAGAGCATTATTTTCAGGATATATATGAAAAAAAACTTTAAAAACACCAGAAACATCCCCAAATAACCCAATCAATAAATAGGCAAAGGAACTGACACTTTACAGAATAAGAAATATAGTCGACAAATACATGAAAAAATGTTTAACATCTCTAGCAAAATAGAGAAATGCAAATTAAAACTGAGACTATAATGAGAATCCATTTCATTTCGGTCAGAATGGCAATTATCAAGAATACAATTAACAATAAATGTTGGCGAGGATGTTGGGAAAAGGGTACACTCATATATCGCTAGTGGGACTGCAAATTGGTGCAATCACTATGGAAAGCAATATTGAGATTCCTCAGAAAACTTGGAATGGGAACACAATTTGACCCTGGTATTCCACTCCTCAGCTTATACCCAAAGGACTAAAAATTAGCATACTATAGTGATGTAGCCACATCGATGTTTATAGCACCTCAATTCACAATAGCTAAGCTATGGAACTAACCTAGGTGCCCTTCAATAGATGAGTGGATAAAGAAAATGTGATATGTATGTATGTATATATATATATATATATATATATATATATATATATACACACACACATACATACATACAATGTATATATATATACATACATACAATGGAGTATTACTTAGCCATAAAGAAGAATGACTTTATGATGCTTACCAGCAAATGGATGGATCTAGAGACTATCATGCTAAGTGAAGTAAGCCAGTCCCAAAAAGTCAAAGGTCGAATGTTTTCTCTGATAGGTGGAAGCTAACCCACAAGAAACAAATATTCAGAGTGGGAGGACAATAGAAGTGCAGTAGATTAGGCAATGGGGAATGGAGAGGAGGGAGCAAGATAAGCAAAGGAAGACAGTAGAAGGAATCTGACATAGTTTTGCCATGTACATATATGAAAACAACACAGTGAATCCCACCACCATATACACCCATAAGAATGGAACTCTAATTAAAATAAAATATAGTCCATGTTTGTATAATTATATCAAAATGAATTATGTATAACTAAAAAGAACAAATAAATTTACAAAAAAGAAAAGCTTGAACCATCAAAGAATTTCCTTGATTTCCATTGCTTGCTCTTTCTAATCTCTAGGCACAACCTGAAGATGATATAGCAAGTCAGAGTGGAAGACACTATCCCAGACCCAGCTGGACAGTGTTTTTATTTGGTTTTCCCAAAGTTTAAGGACCTGGGAAAGAAGTACTTCATTTGGGATTACATCCCAGAAAAACATAGTATGGGAGAAGCCACACAAGGCAGGGGAGCACAAGAAGCCAGTGTGAGAGCCAGAACCTCACTGGACAACTGCAGTCAGTCCTTCTGGGGAACTCACAGAGTGCAAAGCTTTCCCACCCAAGGCGCACTTTTGCTGAGCATTTACCTATCAGCTCCTGTCAATCATTGGTCAAGAGCTGCCCCTGCAGGGTGTCAACTCCTACACATGTCCAGCCATCCAAGAACACTGGCAGGGAAGCTGACAACAGCCCCAGAAAGCCCCCAACATAGACATGTGGGCTCTGACAGGTGAGAGGCAGGCCAGAAGCATGACACCAAGCAGACTTGAAAAACTTACCACTGTTGCCCATGGATTTTGTGAAGTGGTCACCACCTCAGTCTGCATGTTGGGTTATTTTGCTGTGAGGGGTCTCTCTGGTCATGCTCCAGGGAGTTTTGCACTTCAGAAGACATGCTGAGGGGCTTCAATAACTGGCTTCCACACTAGCATCCCAGATGATTCTAAGGACCATGGCAGGGATCTTCCCATTTCTACCCGCCACCAGGCACAGGCACTTACCGTAATAATACCTTGAGTAACAGAGGGTAGCCCTCCCCGTTTTCAAACTCCAGGAGCAGAGCTGAGGAGATGGGGTAGGAGTCCTTCACAAAGCCCAAGATGAGGTTCACAGCTTCGCTCACCTCGGGAGGTGGGAGAGTGTCTGCCAGCCTGGAGAGGTTCTGAACTGAGAGCCGGACACAGTCAGCAGCTGTAGGAGGGAAGCACGGCACTGCTGAGCCCAGAGGCAAGAGCTTGGCTGCTATAGTCTCTCCCCGTCCCCACCACCCCATCCCCTCCACTTTAAACTGGATGTTAAGATGTGAGTGAGACTGAATCCAGAACATGTCCTACCGACTCCTGGTTCAAAGAGAAGCTTCCCCCATGAGAAGGGTCATCATGAAAGCCAAATCCTGCAGGCCAAGCAGGTGACACAGAAAAGGAGGGAAGAATTTTAACCCCCTGTTCCTCTTTCCCAGCATACAGGAAAGTCCAGGTCCCTGAGGAACAAGATGCAAGACGCAAGACCTGAGCGTCCTGGAAGACCTGAAGGAAACAGTGTTGAGAGCCAAGTGTGGAGAGCTGAGCCGGAATTAGCTTGATCAAAAGTGAGGGAAGGATAGGTGAATACATGAGGAGGCAGAGAGGGAAAGGGTGTGTGTTTCAGGTAGTGAAGAAGCCATGGGATTAGAGCAGAGCCGTGAGGGCCACCGGGGAGAAGGAAGATGGCTAAATACACGAGGGACCGGGCATGAGTCAGAAAAGAAAGGCCTTCAGACTTGCATCTGAATGGATCCCTGTTTTCAAGGATGTCTCACTGAATGGAAACTCTTCTGAGTGCTGGCAAAGTCACACCAGTGGAACATGAGATAATGCATGCTTGATCTCTGAGCAGTGAGGACTCAGAAGCGCCTGAAGTCTGCACATTGGGCAGAAAAGTCCCAAGAGTTAATGCTGTGTCAGGGAACGGCCAGACCAGCCTTCCCCTCCTGACTACCTCCTGGCCCCTAAGCCCACAGAAGCCACCCATTCCCTTAAAGAGGTTCTGGTCTTAGCGCTCTGGGTGGCAGGCTCCCCACTTAGGTTAAATCTTCTTGAGTGGTTGTTGTCTTGGGCAGCAGAGGACAACACAGTCAGAGACAAACCCTGCCCAAGATCCCCAAGGCCCACAACCTTTTCTCAGCTACTTAAATTCTAGCTGGTAAGGAGGACTAAGAGAGACTGAGTTATTGAGACACAGCTTAGCCCTCCACTTTTAACACTGGGCTCTGGCTTCACAGAGAGCTTTGAATCTCCAAACTAGGATGACATGTCCTATAGGAACTCTGTTACAGTCAGAACACAGGCTTGCTGGACTTTCCTGGTTCTCACCATCTAATGCCACCTATTGTAGGAGACCCCAGAAAGAAAACAAATCATAGAACAAGGGTTTGTGAATATGTAAGTGATATTAGCAGCTTGAGACACTAACTTGCTTCTAAAGAGTCCATACCTGCAGGTCAGCCCAAAGGAAGGGCTGTCATGTTCCCAGCGTGACTGCTGTGCTCAGCTGCTGGAACTGAGAAAATGTTGCTTGGTGGGTGGGAGGTGAGCTAAGGTGAAACTTCCTCAAAATGTCCTCCTTGGAACTAGCCTATGGAGGTTCCCTCTCTGCCCTATGAGGGGCCAACCACTGAGATGAGGCCTGTACCTTGCCCTGACATGCTAGGAGTCACAGTGGTCTCCCTGCTTCTTAGCATTGTCTAGGTCCTTGGATGTTAGATAATGCTAAGGGGAGGCCCTTAGGATTTCTACTAGATTTAGCTTCTGCAACATCTTGCCTTTGATCAAACCCAAGCAATGATGATGGGATGCTGAGACCAATGCAGCATCCATTTTATATATACACACACACACACACACACACACACACACACCAAGCACTGTCTAAACATTTTCTATGTGTCAACTCACTGAAGAATCACAAGAACCCAAGGAGATTATGTATTATTATACCCATTTTATAGATGAGAGAACTGAGGCATCCAAAGGGTTGAATGCCTGAGGTCATTCAGAAGAGCTAGAGTCTACACACCCTGACTAGCTGGTTCCAGAGTCTATGACCTCACCCCAACATGTGCTCCCCAAACCAGAAACTGAGGTGCTAGCATCAGACATCTCTAAGTTTAAAAGTACATCTTCACAAGGTCTTCTATCACTTTTAATCTTCACTTTCTTAATCTCCAAAATTCATCTCAAAAAAACAAATGAGATAGTATACAAATGATTCCATTATAGTGTTTGTTTTATAGTATGAGCATGGTGAATGAAACCCCTTTCCTCCCTCCTCTAATGGAACATCAAGATAAACAATACAACACTTTCACAAATGGAGCCAAGTATTATTGAACCATCCACAAGGCATATCTGTCCATTCACCTCTTCTTTGGTCCTGAAATTTATTCAGATATCACAAGAACATCTCAGGGCCTCGCTGTAGAAAGTGGGCCCTAAGTCTTTACTCCAAGAGTTGGAAGAAAGTCTCCTGGGACCTACCCTGAAGGTATTGGATGATACTGGGGCTTTGAGCCCTGGAGATTGCCTTCAGCACACAGAAGGTGGGCTCTTTCCAGAAGTAGCAGCTGTGTTCCCGAAGACAGGTGGTGGCAATCAGTAGAGACTGAAGTTCACATCCTGAAAGAAATCCTTCCAGACCCTGAGACTCACTGCAAATGTTGAGTAACATCTGAAAGGAAAAAAAAAGAAGAAGAAGGAAGGAAGGAAAGAAGGTGAAAAAAATAAAAGAAAAATGAAGAAAAGTCTTGTTAGAAAGACTCCCTTCTACGACTGATTTGCTCCCTGCTTCTGTGGAGCATTGATGGGCATGATTCAGCAGAAGGGACTAAATTGTATGTATGGTCAATCTCTGTTTTTGACCAGCCTGGTCAACACAGCCAGCTAGGGAAGGGGGCATGGCTGTGGCTCAAGTCTGAATGTTAAATCCCTACACAAGTGATTGCTATGTTTTCCAAATCAGGATATAGTAGGCGCTTTATCCATGGGTGATGCATTCCAAGATATCACCCAGACACCTGAAACCCTGTATAGTATTAAACCCTATATATACAGTTGAACTGTATCTGTGAGTTCCCTATCCTTGGATTCAACCAAACAAGGACAGAAAATATTTGGGAAAAATATTGCATCTGAAATGCAAATGTACAATTTTTTTCTTGTTGTTATTCCCTAAAAATATAGCATAATAAGTACTTATATAATATTTACATTGTTAGGTATTATAAGTAACTTTGAGATGATTGCAGTCATAGAGAAAGTGTGCTCAGGTTATGTGAAAATACTATGCCATTTTCAATAAGATACTCAAGCACCCACAGACTTTGGAATTCATGGGGAGTTCTAGAACCAACCCCCTAAGGACACCAAGGGACCACAGTACTACACTTTTTCCCGTGCATATAGGCTTATAGTAAAGTTTAATTTATAAATTAGGTATAGTAAAAAATAAATAATAATAACTAATAATGAAATAGAACAAATTGTAGAAATGTACTGTAATTAAAGTTACTTAAAACATGAATTGTTTGTTTATGGTATTTTTCCTTATATTTTCAGACCAAAGTTGACTACTGTGATAGTAGGAACAAATGTGACTCCATTTTGTTTTATGACTTCATCCTATAAAACAACCATGCCAAGTAGAAGAGTCATGACTTGGGCAAGATGTTCTTTTCCTTTTGCTATAGAAACCTTTAAGAACATGGAACTACCTAATGGGACATTGTTTCTGTAACTAGGGTAACGGGGCTCTGTTTCTGTAACTGGGGTGACTGGGCTAACTGTGATTGGTTAGACTTCCCTCTGCTTGACTACACTGTCCCGCTTCTGTAACCTGGCTTGCTTGCATTGGCTAGACACCCCGAATATCCCTTTTGCGGTTTTCAGGCTTATAAGGAGTGCCCTTGCAATTGTTCGGGGCTGATCAGGGGAACAGCTTTATGTTCTGGTCAGCCACCACCGGTGTGCTTCGATAAAGGCTTGATTCGATTATACGTGAGTGGTCTGGAAGTCAGTTTATGAAACCCTGGGACAAAGCTTTAACTATAACACTAAAGTAACTGAAACCATAGTAGGGGAAACTCCTGTAACAGAAAAGTGATTAACTTAAGGGTCTTTTTATATGGAAATACAGAAAAATGCCATCAACAATTAAGGGATAGAGTTAATGGGACCTGGTACCATTTAAAAAGAGAGGTGTTCCAGAATTCCTGGTTGACACTATTCTGAAAGATCACGAAAGCTAGTTATCCTTTAACTCTAAATTAAGCTCCTTTTTCCCTGCTAATTTAGTCTCCAAATGGCTAGCAGAGGGACTTCCCATATCTTCCTGTCCACTTGGGATAAAAATCCAAAGCCCTAGTTTGGATCTCAGAGTCCTGCATGAACCAGGCCTGTCTCCTCTCTCACTATCAAGTGCAGCTCTCCCTTGAGCTCTCAATGGTCTGATGTGAACTCCTTCCACTTGACAAATATTGCAAGCCTCTTCCAGTAGGATGAATGCGATAGCCCCTGCCTGCTTCGTGATAGAGCAGCCATGCGGCTGGGCTACAGAGCCTAATACCAGGCAAGTGACCAAAGTTCTCATCTTGTTCTCACCTTGGGCCTGGTTGACCATTTCTCTGTTCCTCTTACCTCTCTCCTCCCTGCTTTCCTCCACCCCAAATGGGCAAGGCTACATTCTGATTCCTGTCAAGGGTCAGTCAGCTCTCTGGTTAAATGGCATGTCCTCAGAAGAGTCTCCACTGATGCATTCTCCACTAAAATCAGTCCTCTGCCATCATTCCCCACACAACTCCAACCTTCCTTTCATAGCACTTACAAAAATGGGTTGCTTTCCCCACCCCATTTGACTTCCCCACTTTTCTGTCACCCATGGGAGTAAATATTCTGTGCTTGCCACAAAAACCATAGGTCTGGAATAGACCTGTACCCAGAAGGCACTCTGAACATTTCAGTAAATGAAGAAATGAAAAGTCTTGAGGAATGTATGCATAGTCTGTCACCTGTGGCTTGCATTCATCTAAAGGACCTTGAAGCCATACTAGTTCCCTGCAAAGCATGTAAAAGTCATGCAGTAGATTTGCCCAGTGCCTAGTGCCTAGTACAGCATCCTGGCCACCACTCAGAATAGGATTCATATTTTGGCAAATGAAGCCTAACTTTCAACAAATACAGATTAAGCGATAACCAGCATCAGTAGAATCTGCCAGAACACATGCAATGTTCTTCAGTAAAGATGATTAAATTTTGAGAATTGGTCCAAAGCATGCATTAATATGAACACACATTGGAAATTTACTGAAAAGTCATATAAGAACCTGCTTTGTGTGAGCTGCTGCCCCAGGCACTGAACACCAAGACTCATGTTCCTCCCCACCATCCCCCTGCTCAGACAGAAGCACAGAAAGAGCTTTCTGAAGAACACAGCATCTCAGAAGCTGAGAAAGCAGAACCTGTCAGGAAGGGAGCAGGGGATGGAGGGGAGAAGTTAAGAAGCATGGGAAAGACAGGAAATGACAAGAAGAAACCACTGGATGCTCACTGGCCTGAGACATCTTCTGAGAGGAGGGAAGGAAGTGACATCACAGAATAGTTAGAGGTGTAACTGAGGGAACACAAGCCAGACCCCCAAACGCCAACTCTAGCCCCATCCACAACCTCTGTGGCCCAGAATCAACAATTACTCATAGTTCCTTAGTCTTTATAGACTCAGGATGGCAACTCTACACACATCCTAGGTTGGCAGAGAAGGCTATAAAGGTGACCCCCGTAAGACTCATGGGCAGGCAGGTAGATGGTTAGTACAGTCACGCACGGCATTAGAACATTTCAGTCAACAGTGGACACAATGTACAACATTGGTCCCATGAGACTGACAGAACTGAAAAATTCCTGTTGCCTAGTGACATCATAATAACATCCTAGCACAAGGTATTACTCATATGTTTATGACGATGCTGGTATAAACACACACACACACTACACTTGCCAGTTATATAAAATCATGGCACATACAAATTTATACAATACAAAACCCTTGATCGTGATGATAAACAACTGTTACTAGTATATGCACTTACCATAATACACTTTTTATCATTATTTGAGAGTGTACTCCTACTTACTTAAAAAAAAAAGTAAAACATTCTTCCTGGTTACACTGACAGGCTCAAGCATCTCATGTTTACCACATTTCTTGATTGCATTAAGATGTCACATGGAGTGCCTGACCCATGCCATCTAGGCTTGTGTAAGTGCACTCCACAATGTTGGCACAATGATGAAATTCCCTAACCACTTATTTCTTAGAATGTGTCTCCATTGTCAGGTGGCCTATGACTATACTTAGAAAATGTTGGCTGCTGATGTTGAATTGGACTGAGCATGCTAGTTATCAGAGAGAAAGGTGCTAGATCAAACAGGCTGCAGGTGCCAGGGAGCACCCTCATTCAGGACCCCAGAATGCAGACCAGAGGAGGAACTGGGGAGAGAAGGGAAGTGATCAGAGAAAGGGGAGGAGCCCACATTTCTGGGAGAGCACAGGGGAGGGGGATGCTGATACAGGGATGCTATAAGGGACAATAAAAGAGAAAACCATTTTTTCAGCTACACAGGCATTGCAAAGCAAAGGGGAAGAGGGATGATCTGGACCTTTGGGATGACAGAGGAGCTTGGGAACTAAGGCTGAGACTGACAAAATTATCTCCCAGAAGCATCTCAGAGTCTGATTCCAAAAGTGAGGTCATGACCTGGGCATGTTTGGTCCCTGCTGTCACTCACCTGCACAAACATCCTCTGACCTTGAACATCATTCTCATCCTTTTCCAGAGGAAAGATGAAGAAGAGGTACAGGCACTGGAGGAGGAGGGCTGGAAGCCCAGACTCGGCCACTCTGCCCAGAGTCTCCTGCAAGAGAAGACCATGTGTGACCCCAGATCCACAGCCCAGACCTGTGTCAGGCCTGCTGTATCTGTGGGGTCCATGGGAAAGTCACTTCTCTCTGGATGCCGTGTCCCCAAATGTGAAATCATGGGCCCACCTAAGTAGCTGTGAAGGTGAAGTTTATATAGTATTTACTATGTGTTCAATAAATGTTAGCCCTTTTACAAGATGTGGAGGAAGGGAGGAAAGAGAGGGGGTGGGGGGAGAGACTTAAAATTAGAAACAATGGCTTTCTAGCCACACATAACTGTTGGTTGTGGGCAGTAGCCTCCTGGTCAGGAAGGAGGGGAAGTTGATAGCAAGTGCACACACACCATCAGTAAGGACCTGAGCAGGCCTTCCCACTCCACACCCAGATCCCAGACTCCACCAAGACCTAAAGGAGCGCAACAGATGACTGACAACCAGACAACCACAGCACCAGGAAGTAGCCCAGGCAGCCGCATAGAAGCCAGGAGGACAGGAGATTAGCCAAGATGGAAACCAACCTGATGGAGTTTCCTGGGGCCTTTCTTCCTTGGGCTCTGCCTGCAGCTCCCCTCGGGGAGTATGTGTAAGCACATGTGAACACATGGGGCAACCTATAGGATGCTGTCTGCAAATGTCCCATTTAGTGGACTAACTTGACCAATACAGTGGGTGAGTTACAGAAAGAGAAAGGAAGGATACACAGTCTAGCCAGAATCTGGAATCTGTTGCAGGCTGCTGAGCCTAATCTCCCCCTTCAAAGTTTCCAGTGCCAAGTAATGTCTTCCTTTATCTCTTTGTGACACTTGGTTGGCTCTGCCCCCTGGGGTGGCTGTCTCTGGTCTCTCCAGGCTGCACAGGCTGAGAGCCAGCTCATACTTCTCTTATTGCTTTGGACCAACTGCTCTGGACCAACTGCTCATGGTGGACAGCCAGCCCTTTGGTGACTCTATCACCACTCGACTACAGAGGCCTTCCCCAGGGGCAAAAAAAAAAAAGACCCTTCTCTGGGTTTTAGGCCACTGTACCTGAAGGTGATACGAGAAGTTTATACTAGCCAGTGCATGCCTGAAATCCCAGCAGCTCTGGAGGCTGAGGCAGAGGATCGTGAGTTCAAAGTCAGCCTTGGCAAAGGCAAGATACTAAGCAACTCAGTGAGACCCTGTCTCTAAACAAAATACAAAATAGGGTTGCGGATGTGGTTCAGTGGTTGAGTGTCCCTGGGTTCAATCCCCAGTACCCACCCCCCCAAAAAAATTTATACTGAGGAACAGACAAAGTCCTCCTCTCTAGTTAGCCTCAGAGATCTGGCTCTAGCCCCCATCCCAGTAACTGCACACAGGGTTGTCACCTGTATACTTAGATCCAAATGCCACCTAGTGACTGTGTCCCCCTTGCATTGAGGGCAGCAGCCACCCCAGCTCATTCCATAATGTTCCCAGCACAGGACATCAACTCCCACTACAGGCCCATGCAGGCCCTCTGACCATTTCTGATAATGGTCATAGCTACCAGGAACAGTTTTCACTTAAGAGGTCAACAGCCATCCACAAGTCACTCAGGGAAGACATGAGTCCAAATCCCACAGTGGGAAGACATGAGCCAAGACAGGTTAGGGCACACACAGCATAGGTGCCTACAGGTGTATCATGTTCTGGCTGGGTTTACCAGGAAGCAATCAAGAATCATGGCTCAGAGCAGGGACTCTGGGGTCAGGTAGATTGAAGGTACACACAGGTAAGCCTTTTTCTCACAGCTACCTAGTATCTCCATAATCTGACTCAAGCTCCTTGAGAGGATTAATTGGTAGTGTGCATGGGACACATCCAGCCTTCACCAAGTAATAGTCATGGGGGTAACAGTCAATAAAGATCAGTCATTAACCACACTAACCCTAGAAGAAATGAATGATCATTCCCACTTCTAAAATTAGAAACAAAACCAAGTAGCAGCAAGTTAAATCATCTGTCCATGGCTACACACATTTTATCAATTGAAAAGGAAACATTCAAACCTGAATTTCAGACCCCAAAGTCCATGTTTGGTAAAAAGAAAGGAAGACAGGAGACACAGTCCATTTTGCAAAAAAGGAAGCGACTGTGGGGATGTGCTAACACCCTGTGCCTGACTTCCTTCTGCCCAGGATGAGGGGCCCAAGAGCCTGGAACTTACCGAGTCTGTTCCTGTGAGCACAAACACCGACTTCAAGAGCAGGTAGCCATCCTGATCCATGTCCCCCTTGCACCGCAGCAACTGCCCCGCCACCACTCGTGCTTGTTCTGGAAGAAAGTGTCACCAGCTGGGCACTGTAGCAGACTGTCTGACCACCTTCCCTCCATCCAGGGCCTTCTCCCCATGAGATGTGCCTGAGCTCCTACAGAAGACTTTGTGGCCTCCTTCCCACAACCCCCAAAGCCACCTGAATCTATACCAAACATGTATACTCTGCCAGATTATTTACCTAGGAGGACTGCATTGATCACACCACCATGCCTGCTTAACAACCATCAATGGCTCCCTGTTGCCAGTGAGTAGGAACAAGCTCCTTGGTTATTGTATTCCCCAAAATCCAGATGCTCAACCCCAGGTCCTAAGAATCTCTGAAATTAGTGCCCAAATCCTTCTTCCTGGAATTCCCTCCTGCCAACATCTTCTTCTCTCCTCCCCTGCTTTTCCCTCTGTCTCTAGGGCACTCAGGGGCAGAGTAGGCATCATACCCTTTGGCAAACACTGCTTTTCTCCAGGAGAAAGCAAAGGGGCTTAGAGAGGCCCTGGGCAGGTTCTGCAGGGCAGCTTAGCTCTCCATAGTGTTCTCCAGCACCTCTGTTCTCTTACCTGCAGGTTTCCCAGCAAGGGCCTTCTGTATTTCTTGGGCAAGCTGGTCAGAAACATCTTCTGCTAGTCTTTGGAGACTGGGAAAGCAGATTATGCCCACAGAGTGTTCCCAGGCCTGACGTGCAACAAATAGGATTCAGTCAGAGCTATCAGCACTCCAAGCAAGGCATCAGAACCACCTGGCCTCCTCCTGATCAGTACAAGCCAATGGCTCCACTCCCTTTCCCAGGTGCCTCCAAAAGGCTACCCAACCACCACCCTCACAGCTTTAGTCAGGATCCCACACCATGCTCCAAATTCTTTAGCTTCCTACTGAGCTCCAGACCCTCACATCCCATTGCCTCTGGACACCTTCCTTGAATGCATACTTTTGAAATGTCCAGCACACAGACCCCAATCCATCACCATCCCCCAAAACCCGATGCGCCTTCTATAAGGAAATGGCCCAGACAAGTGCCCAGTTGTCCCAGTGGAAATCCCAAAAATGATTCACTAGGTCTCCCTCTACTTCCTCCCTCATCCAGTCAATTACTAAGTCTCACTGATTCTCCTCTTATCCTGTGTCTTAGTCCCTTTTCTGTTGCTATAACAAATACCTAAAGCTGGAGACTTCATATGGAAAAGAGGTTTATTCAGCCCATGATTTTGGAAGCTGAAAGTCCAAGATCAGGTGGCCCCATTGGTTTGACCTCTGCTGAGGGCCCCTAAACTCTGTCACAACATGGTAGAGAAGCAGAGAAACAACCACATTTAGAAGGGGACAAGCATATAAGGTTCCTTGCTTTAAAATGATGTGCTCTTGTAAGAACTCGCTCTGGGAGATCAACATTAATCCCTGCGAGAGTGATGCCCCCATGACCTAATTACTTTCCGTGGGCCTCATCTCCTACAGGTTCCATCATCTTGATGTCACTACACTGGGCCAAGCTTCCAGCATGTGAACCCTTGAGGGATACACTCAAACCATGTCCAAATCACAGCATATAATTTTTAAATCTTACACAGATATCTAAGTATAAATCATTCAGTTATTTCCTTTTGACCGATTCTACAAGTGAGATTATAAATTAAAGAGTGTAACTTTTTTTTTTTTTTTTGCTTTAGTACATATTACAAACTCATTCTCCAGACAATGGTTACCATATTAGATTCCACTGGCTCCATGAAAGAGAACTGGGTTTCTACACCCGTATCCATGTTGTGCATTCTCATGCTTTTTCATCTTTAATGAAAAATCTCATCAAAATCTCAGTTGCAATCTTGATCTAGAATGAACAAATGCTTCTCCTGCTTCTTGAATTGCCTGCTTTTATTCTTAGCCTATTATTCCTTTAGGGTTTTCACTAATTTCATATTTATTTAAAAAGATATGTATGTATGTATGTATGTATGTGTGTGTGTGTGTGTGTATATATATATATATATATATATATATATAAAACAACGATAAATGTTAACTTTTGGTCTATAGTACTACTGCAATTATTTCAGGTTTGTCATTTTTTAAATTTGGTGTTATTTGGTTTCGTTGTACAGAAATTCTTAGGAAATCAAATTTTTCTTTCTATTCTTTAGTCTTCTAGCTTTAGTTTCAGGTTTAGGAATTTGGTCCTCAATCCCAAATTGTTGTTGTTAATCTCTTCTTTTTTATTTATTTTTTTCTTATCTGTCCTTCTCTATTTCTATCTCATCTGGTTGACTTTTCCCCTTTTTATTAGGATACTATTAATGAAAGTCACAACTTTTAAAATTCTGGTTGGAATAGCAGACCCTTTACAGAATTCCTTCCCAATTTCTATAGTGACCCTGCCCCTATGTCTGCTTTTCATCAGAGTCTTTATGCAGATGCCATTTCTCCCTGTTCAATCACGTTGTCACTGGCTGAGCATACTAGTCCAGGATGAGGAGGCTTTCTCAGTCAGGGAGGACGGCCTTGAGGCCATGTAGGACCTGACTTCCAGGTGACTCCCAATCTCTAGTTCCTACCAGGAGGGAAGGCTGCTGCACACATTCTTGGAACCAGCTGCCTCCATGAAATGCAATTTTCATGGGCTGTTATCCCCTCGTCCCCACTCACCTCCCATATAGTCAACTAATTCCTGCCCAGAAACCTCACTGGGTATTTTCTAAGCTGAGCTCATCTGTCTAGAAAAGGTAAGGAGAATATCAATGTCCCAAAGGGAAATAATGTTTTTCTTGTTGTGACATTAAGTGACATTAAGTTTGTTTTAAAAAGCCTTTAAAAATCTTGCCTCCCTTAAAAGACCATACATAAATAATATAAAGATACAAGGCATAGATATGCAATGCATCTGACAAAGATTGAAATCTAGACTCCTTGTAAATTGATAAGAAAAAAAAGAACCTAATTTTTATAAAAGATAAAATAAATAGTAAATTATGAATGATCAGAAAAATGCAACTTAAACCTCCTTGAAATATTTTGTCCTTTTCAAGTGAGTAAAAGTGAAAAGTCTGACAATACCAAATGCAGGAGGACATGAGGGCCCCACACTCATGTATAACTTGGGAAAACCCTTTTGGATATGTTTTTAGCCCAAATGAATAAATTTAAAGGGGCACACAGCTAGCTATATTACCTAGAGAAATGCTGGTATATGAGCTAGACAAGAAATAGCTGTGTGACCACATATGTAATTAAGAAAAACTGGGGAAAGTTTTAATATGCATCATGAGGACCATAGACAATTTGTGATATATTAATATAAAAGAATACCAAATAGTACCAAAAATATACAGCCAAATGTATCAACATGGATAAACCCCAAAGATGTCAAGTGAAAAAAGCAAATGGTAAAATTACATGACAGTATGAATCTACAAAAACCTTTAAGATTGTACTGTATATTACTTATGGATATCCAATGATAGCATCTAATAGAAATATGAATCTGTGCTGGGAATGATATATATCCCAAATCCAAGATAGGAGGTTACCTCTCCAATAATGGGCTTAAGAATGTGTACATAGGGGCTTTAGTTTATCTGGAATGTTTAATTTCTTATAAACTATGTGGCGAGTATTCATGTGTTATGTTTTGAGTGAAATTTTGTATGGGTCTAAATTTTTTCTTTTGTTTTTTACCCTATGAATGAACATGGTTGACCCTTCCCTTTATAAATGAAAAAGAAAAGCAGCTCTTTGGAACTTTGCTAAAACAAGAATGCTTTGTTATTGTTAAACACTGTTGGACATAATTGACTTCCAACAAATGTTTAATAAATGAAGAAAACAATTACAAAATCCACAATACACCATAACAATGGCCAAATGTATGGTGTGTTTGTCTTGTGCCAAACACTGGGCCAAGCACTTATACACATTATTTTTACTAATCCTCAAACCAAAGCACTGAGGTTTATGTTATTATTATGCCCACCTTGCAAGCTGAGCTATAGGTTAAGAACAAAGACTCAGCATCAAGAATTTAATTACTTCATACGTGTAGAACATGCCCAAGTAGCACATGTATGAACTTATACTAACCCCTAGAAACCAGTGGTCCCTCAGACATGTTCATCACTGAAAAGGAAAAGTCAGTCTTTTGGGCTTGGAATTTCTAAGGTAAGATGATTTCCTTCTCCAGGACCACAAACTCTATTATGATGTCTTTCTAACAAATTCCTATGCTTCCTCCCTGCACTTGCAAACCCTTCAAAGACCAATTTGCAAGCAGTTGACTCAGAAGCATCTATATTGTCTCTGGAGCAATGGGACTCCAGGAGGCACTCTACAATAAAGCAAATTGGGCCACTGTGAGTTGAACAGTAATTGTACTGTGAGCCAGATATCCCAAGGCTCAGGCTCCTTCCTGGGACCACAATGGGTACTTCTGGAGACTGCTTTAACTCTTTCAGGTCACCAGGGTGCTGTTTGATGCACAGAGCCAATCATTTACCAAATGGTACCATGGAGACCCCAAAGAGTTAAGGCAGCTTCCAAAAGACCCTAATTTTTTCCCCAAACTGGGATTTGCATGCTGGGAAAATATTGCTCAATATTTTTTAAAACTTTTATTTACTAACATTATCTAAGCTGCATGATCATGCCTTATGATTATCCCTTCTCATGGAAGAAAGAGAAAGAAAACAATGCTTTAGACTCCAAATGAAAACAAAGAATAATAAAAGCTCTTGAAGAGATGGGGGGGAAAAACAGCTTCTGAATGACAAGAGAACCTGCTTGGTTTTTCAGCCTGACCACAATGTTATTATCATTTATCTTTAAGAGAACTTCAACTATTTCTATGATTTTATGCAAGGCTTTCCTGCTAATGTGACATAGTGAACAATCTCCATTATAAATTAAAAAAGAAAAAGAAAAAGAAAAAGAGAGTGTATCAAAGCTTTGCTAAAACAACAAATAATAATATTTTCCCAAAGTGAGAATAAGCTGTTTGAGGCCCTGCTGCAAGGTGGAGTAGAATTGGGAGTGAAAAAGAAAGGGTATTGACCCTTTCTGTCCCCTCTGGACACCACCTTTGAAAAGTACTACTGGTCTTCCTTTTTCTTTCTTTCTTTCTTTCAGTGCTGGAGTTTGATCTCTCTCATTAAACTACATACCTAGTCCTTTTCATAGTTTTTTAAGATAGGATCTCCCATATGATGCTAAATAAAATAAGCAAATCTCAAAAAACAGGGGCCAAATGTTTTCTCTGATAAATGGATGCTAATCCATGTGGGGAGTGGGAGGCACAGGATAATTGGAGGAACTTTGGATGGGGCAAAAGGGAGAGTGGAGGGGCAAAGGGGTAGGAAAGACGGTTTAATGAGATGAACATTATTACCCTAGGTACATGTATGATCGTACAAATGGCGTGACTCTACTTCATGCACAACCAGAGAAGTGAAAATGTCTGTTCCATTTGTGTACATCAAATTGAAGAGCTTTCTACTTTCATGTATAACTGATTAGAACTAATAAATAAATAAATGTGGTAAACACATGCAATAGAATATTATTCAGCTTTAAAAGGAAGGAAATTCTGACACATGCTACAAACCTTGAAGACATATACTAAGTGAAATAAACCAGAAACACAAAGTATATAATTCCACTTATGGAAACTAATCAGTAGTAGTCAAATTCATAAAGGCAGAAATCAGAATTGTGGTTGCTAGGGGATGGGGAGCAATTATTCAAAAGGTATAGAACTTAGTACAGTGGTACATTCCTGGTATCCTGGAAACTCTGGAGGCTGAGGCAGGAAAATCCCAAGTTTGTGGCCAGCCTCAGCAACTTAAAAAGATCTGTCTCAAAATGAAAAATAAAAAAGTCTGTGTATGTGGTTCAGTGGCAGGGCACCCTGGGCTCAATTCCCAGTAGCCACCACCCTACACACACACACATACAAAGGTGTACGTTACAATTCTGCAGGATGAGAAAGTCATGGAAATCTACTTCACAAAATTGTGATAAACTTAACCCTACTGAACTGCCTACTGTTCATGTGTGTTATGATGATGCATTTTACCATAATGAAAATCAGTACACTAAATCCATACCAAAATCATACAGCATTTGTATAACAGAGTTTGATCCTAAAACAGTAAAAAAAAAAAAAAAAAAAAAAAAAAAAAGATAGGGTCTCCTTAAGTTGCCCAGAATGGCCTTAAATTTAAGTTGCTCCTGTCTCAGTCTCCTGAATAGCTGAGATTACAGGTATGTACCATCTCACCTGCCTAGGTCAGGGGCCTTAGCTCCTCTCCACAGAGGACTTTCCTCTCGGACACTTGGACTTCCTCACATAAGAGCCAGGTTCTAGTGGGTATTCCAAGTGACAGGAAGGGAAAGCCCCTGGAGGCTTGTGCCTAGAAACGTCACTTCCATCCTATTCCATTAGCCACGACATCACAAATTCACCTAGATGCAATGGGAAGAGACGCAGGCCTTACCTCTTGCATGAAGAAGTATAAGCCTATTCACAACACGCCACCCCACAGATTGTCTGTGCCTTATGTTGAGGGCTTTTATTCTAATTACTGGGGATTTTCCAAATTCTTCTCTAAGGTCTGTGTCTTCTTGTTTTCTCTCAAGTCATATTCTATAAGCAATCTTCAAGAACTACTTCTGGGGCCCTAGCGCTCCCCATATCTAGTATCACAGAATATGCCTATGCACTGTGAAGACCTGGAGTCCTTCCCTTATACCACAGCTTGCTCATCCACAGGCCAGGGCCTGCCCATGCTTGCCAGAGGAATGCCTTCTTGTCTTGGCATGAGATTCTACGTGTATTCTACAAGAATCGTGGCAGGAAAAGAACAGTCTACTGAGTCCTTCTCAGAAATTTTGCCCTGCACACTACAGAAATTACTGGCCCTGTGCTGTTACCCAAGTGATGCAATAAAACCTCTTCCCTGATAGGTTCTTACACAGACGTAGCATAGTTTAATTCTTCTTTATGGCTGAGTAAACTCCATTGTGTGTATATACTACATATTCTTTATCAACTTGTCTATTAAGGAACATGTACACTGGTTCCATAGCTTAGCTATTGCAAACTTAATGCACCAATTTTAAAAATAAATTAATAGAAGGAAGTACAACAGAGAAGAGTAATGGAGTCAGGGGAAAGGAGGAAAGGAGAGAAGGAGATAGTACTGGGAACGGAAATGAAGCAAATTCGATTATTATTTTGCATTTGTGGATATGTCAAACCCCACAATTAGATATTACTATAATACACTAACTAAAAAAAAGCCACTTCCCTGTCTGCAATATCCTGGAGCCATCTGTCCAAACATGATTTGTGTTCCTTTTTGTATCCAAGGGAAAAGTAGGGTGCTTGCAGGCAACATCATTGTCCAGTGAGTCATGGGCTAGGGAAACAGAAACTATTTATACCCCATTCTACAAACCCCAGCATTGAGCAAGGGAGCCCAATGGTTAACAATCAGACCTGAGACAGACTTCTTGGGTTAAGTTCCACTCTGCTAAAAACTGAGTGAACTTGGTCAAGTGACTCAACATCTGCAAACCTCTCTTTCCTCATTAATAAATCAGATAAAACAGCAACTATCTCACAGTATCATTGTGAATACTTTTAAGCACTCAGCAAGTGTCTGCTTTGCTAGTTAGAGCTCTGTAAATATTACCTAGTTATCATAATTCAAGCCATAATAAGTCAGTGACCATCAGTACACAGTGTGGGTAGCACAGATCAATGACAAGATAGGTGATATCAAAAGAAAGAAAAGAAGACAAAAAGGCAGGGTTGGATGATATGACCATAGAGCAGGATTGAGACACTGTTCAACTCACCCTGGCTAAGAGCTCCTCTTTGACCTACCATGAGGAGAGGTGAGGTGGAGAGGCTTCTGTTCTAAATGGACACAGTTAATGCAATTACATGTAAACAAAGACAGGAATAATTGTCATTTTCCTTTTTTCTTTCTTTAGAATATCACCTGATTCTCTTTTTTCATATTTTAATTAATGCATTATAATTCTACATAATAGTGGGATTCATTGTGACAAATATGTTCATGCACATGATGTGATCAATTTCATTCTCCAGAACATCCCCTTGCCTTCATCCCCTCCCTCCCTCTCCCTAACCCCCTTCTTCAACTCAGCCACTCTCCCTTCTATTTACATGTGGTCTCTTTCATAATTTTTTTCTCCCTTGCTTCCATATATCAGAGAGAACATACAATCCTTGACTTTCTGAATTTAACTTATTTCCCTCAACATGATACTCTTCAGTTTCATTTTTCTGCAAATGACATAGCTTTGTTATTCTTTATGGCTGAACAAGGTTCCATTGTGTGTGTGTGTGTGTGTGTGTGTGTGTATGTGTGTATTATATATATTATATATATATATATATATATATATATATGTGTGTGTGTGTGTGTGTGTTTTTATATATATATATATACACACACATACATAATACATTTACTTTATCCATTCATCTGTCAATGGACATGTAGGCTGGTTTCATCACTTGGCTATTGAGTATCACTTTACAGTACTACCCTAACTGTATACAGATGGTCACTAATTTACAATGGTTCAATTTATAATCTTTTGACTTTATGAGGGTTCAAAAGTAATACAAACTTAGTACAAACCAAACTTTGAATATTGACTTTTACTCTATCCCTGAGCTAGCAGCATGCAATGTGGTCCTCTGTCCTGACGCTGGACAGCAGCTGCGAGCCACAGCTCCCACTCAGCCATGTAATCACAAACGACCAACGCTCTACAGCATGCTATGCTGAGCTGTACTGTTGGGCAGGTTTGGTGAATTCAATGCTTTTTCTGCTTACAATGTTTCTGACTTACAATGGGTTTAGTGGTATGTATTAAAATGAAATGACCCTAAGGTGAAATAATATCCTAGTTTCAGTTAGCAGGTGGCAGAGCCAAGACTTAAACCCAGGAGCTCTGTTGCCCAGGTAAGCAATATGGTCACCAACTATACCTAGGTAATATTCCTGATATGAGTTTGAAGGAGTCATATGGGAAAAAACAAAAGGGAAAGGGAAGTCCTCTGAAGAAAAGATGCAAAAAAATAAAATAAAATAAAATAAAACCACCTCCAAGAGAGTCTGCTACACAAGACAAGGTCCATATCAAACCTAAAGACTCACTAGATTGAAGAAGGAGATAGCCACAAGGAGAACACACACAGCTGTCAATCTTCACCTAAGCTCTGACTACATATGAGTCACCTCTTCCATGTTGGGTCTATCTGAAAGGACAGTAAGGATCCCACACCCCAATAATACAATCCTTTCCAAGCAGGGGTGGCAACTCAAAATCCCGGTGTACATCATCTTCATAGAAAGACTATTCCAGACCATGTTATTATTCCTTGGACCCAAAGTGAAGACAATCAGGTATAGAGTCAAGTTCTCATCAAACAAAACCATTCAGGATTCGTATATGCACTCAAATCCCAAGCAGGACATGGTTTTCATAACAACCAATGAATTCAAAAGGCTTTGACATTAGCCTCCCAATTTCACAGAACATGGTACACTTTTTCAGGTTCTGATATTTGCAAGGCATAGACCACCTTGAAGAGCATTTCTTTATTGTTATAAAATTCAGGACCGAGTAGCTACAAGCTAGACAGTTTGCATGAGGGATGGTCCAAGGAATGTTCTCAAGTCTTTAGATTCACCTCCCTTTTTATCTGAACTATACCTGAGAAACACTCCCCATCTTCCCCACATTCCTCTGCACCATCAACTCTCAATTAGGAAGCCTGAAAGTTCTGACTCTTGCAGGATTCTATTAGTCAGAACTTAATAGAAATGTCAGATTGGTAGACATTATGGGACTTAATTTAAGAATGTAGATATTAAGAAAACCATGAGAAACCCGTAATGTTTGCCTCTACAGGATTCACTGGAGGTGGGCTCCAAAGATCCAAAGAGAAGCCGATGGTGCCAGCAGTTTGGGAAATCATGAAGGCAGGATCTTGAATGTTCATGCACACATGCAGTTAGGACCCTGGGGGGCTGGGGGCAAGGTGACTCAGGGCATGAGTGTGTTCCATGTGCTTTGGACTTGACAGACATCATCTTATCTCATCTCACAGCTTCTCAACAGAATATAATTGACTTCACTTTACAGATGAACAAACTGAAGCTCAGCAAGAATTAGTAACTTTCTCAAGGATGCTCAGCTAATAAGAGATGGAGCCAGGACTTGAGCCCTGTTTTGTCTGACTCAAAAGCCCATGTTTTCAACAAAAGGGTCATGATGCCTCAATCACGAGGGGGTTGTAAGACATGGATCAACGTCAAGGTTCATTTAAAATAGGAAACACTATATATAGGATCTCAAACTTGAATGCCTATGGGATGAGAGAACATAAAGGAGTATGTTTCACCCATGGATTGGGTGAAAGATATTTGGGGGACTGGCATAAGGTGAGAGACCAAGACCATCTTCTGTCTAAAAGACCATCTTCTGTCATCTCTGTCTACCCAGTTGTTGGTGTTACCACATCTACCAAAATTCTGAAGAGAAACTAGAGATCTGATTTTCATGTTGTTCACAAGACACTCTACTTTTTATTACAGCAGAATAAATAGACTAAGACAACTCTCCCCTGAACAGCCAATCCGAGGCCACTAGCATTAATGTTAAGAGCGATGATTTTGGTTTTCATTCATCCCAGAAGTATATCCAAAGCACTGTATCATCTTACAGTTTTAAAAGTGAAAAGAGTGGGGCAGTAAATAAATACAATAAAATAATTAACAATATTTTATTGTATATTTCCAAGTAACTAGAAGAGAGGATTTGCAGGTTCTCACCACAAAGACACAATAAATCCCTGAGGGGAAGCATGCACTAAATATCCTGATTAGCTCATTACGTAATGTATACATGTATTGAAACAGCACACTGTACTCATAAATATGTACAATTATTATGTGCCAATTAAAAACAAAATAAAACTTTCTTAAAAAATGAAATTCTGACCTTTAGGAACAGGGGGAGAAGACACAACAGACTCTTCCGACGTTCATCTGCACTCCCATATGTCATCTGCTGGTATTCCAGAAACTTCCTTTCCAGCATATCCCAAAGGTCAGTGGGACCAGGGGACTGCCTTCCAAGTGGGAACTCAGGCTGCACAGCAGCAGACTGGCCTTCATTTTTTAAACCTGGGTCCTCAGGTCCGTCTTCAGCCTTTGAGAGATCCTCAGACTCCATGCTTAGCCACGCAGATCTGAATTCAGAACAAACAAAAATAAAAAGTCCTGCCTCATCACACTTCCTGATGACACTGGTTGTGGGACAAGGTACAGTATTCGTTCTGCTCAGTTCCTACTGAAGATAGTTCCTCAAGAATCTGAAACTGACTAAAATAAGGAAGACATTTTTAAAAAGAGATTCATTAGATTTGGATGGAATTGACTATCTTCCATGAGCAACACAGTGTGCTGGGTTCACCATACAGACCCCAGGTATCAGCAGAGAGAGTGTTCTTATTTTCTGTGCAGAAGTGAGGAAACCAGAGGGGCCAAGGGCACACAGGCAACTAGACATTAAGGTGGAAAGCACACCTTTAGAACCAAAATCTGTTCCATGTTATTACCTCATGCTGCAGCCTCTTAACTAAATAAAAGATACATGTGAATATTTTACCAGTGTTTATAAAGGCATGTCATTCTATTAAAAATTTCTTTCATTTTTATTTTTCATTTAATTAAGATATCATTCATATACCAAAAATTCTTCCATTTAAGGTTGCGTCATTTAGTGGTTTGGGGTATGTTACATCATTAACTTTTTGTATCCTGGTAAAATATAAATTTTTGCCGTTTTACCCATTTTCAAGTGCAATGAAATGCCATTGAGTACATTCACAATTTTTGCAACTATCACCACTATTTATTTCCTAAACTTGTTTTAGAGTCTTGTAATTCTTTATCTAAACAGTAACTTCCTTGTATTGCATAAATCTGAACAGACAGATTCTTCCTTCTCAGCATTATTTGGTTCACATTCAATATTTTTTTTTAAAGAAAGAGTGAGAGAGAGGAGAGAGAGGAAGAGAGAACTTTTTTAATATTTATTTTTTAGTATTTGGCGGACACAACATCTTTGTCTGTATGTGGTGCTGAGGATCGAACCTGGGCCACACGCATGCCAGGCGAGCGCGCTACCGCTTGAGCCACATCCTCAGCCCACTTTCAATACTTTTAAAGAACTTTGCCCTCAAAATGAATCTTTAAATCAAGGAGCTTACAGAAGCCCCTCTTTGCATGCAGACAGGAACAATTATGCAGACCAGCCTGAGTAAGTCGACACGAGAACAGAGCTTATGTGGTGAAAATGGCCAAACATCAACTCACCTGAGAGTGAAGTTCTGGAAGGTGTTTTTATTTGTGTACTTGAATTTTTAATCATTAAATATTCAAGTGAGTTGTGATTGGCTCAGAGGTTTGTGGTTGGCTCTTTGGAGTATAATAAACTCTAAGGTGACACCAGAATGTCCTGGCTTCTGCAACAAGCCCCCCCCCCCAAACTCAAAGTAACCACGGGGGAAATTCATCCTGAGGTCAGCCAGCATCCAACAGTCACAGGGTAGTAAGCAGATAAAGGGACAACAGATGCAGCTTACCTAGTACTTTGCTCTCAGCCACAGCAACAGCAGGGGTACATCACATTTAATTTGTAGCTCAGACATACAGTCCTTGCAGGCTAGAATGGGGTTAGTACTATGTCAGCTGGCAAGGCAAACCATCCCAATCTGAAATTTTCTCAACCTTTACATGCATAAAATTTTGTGCCCTGACTCCTCTTTATTACACATGCTTCTTTCAGATTTCATTTTCAGAAATCACTGCTTTGTTGTTGTTTAAATTGATAAATAAATTATGGTTTAGCCATGTGATGGAACACTGTACATCCATAAAAATGGAAGGTGCCTCTGATAAACATACAAATGTCAAAACTTTATCCTGAATGAAAGAATCAATACAAAAAGACCTCAGCTAAATAACTCCATTTTTTGTGAAACTAGAAAACAAATAAATATAATTTCTACTGATAGAAAACCCATGAATGTTTTGACACTGAGAGTAGGGATGGGCAAGTTTACTAGGCAAGGGCACAGTGAAATTTTTGTGGCTATGAAAATGTCTACATATTGATTGTTATGGTGGTTACATGGGTGTATATATTGGGCAAAATGCATGAAATGTAAGCTTAAGAACGATTCTGCTATAGTTTGGATCAAAGGCCTTCATGTTAAAAGCCTGGTCCCCTGGGGGTGCTACTGGAAGGTGGTGGGACCTTTAAGAAGCAGGGCCCTAGTGGGAGGTCACTGGATGCATTCCCTGGAAGGACCGATAGGAACCCAGACTTTTCCTCTTTCTTTTTCACAGTCAGCCATGACGTAAGTTGGCCTCCTCTGGTACCACTGTGTACTGTGCCCCCACAGGTCCAAATCAACAGGTCCAATCCATCCTGGACTAAAACCTCCCAAATCATGAACCCAAATAAACCTTTCCTCTAAGTTGACTTATCTCAGGCATTTGTCACCCTAATGGATGTCTTGACTGACACAGGTGCATTTTATGTAAGTAAATGGCATCTCAAAGTCAATAAAAAATTATATGGGGAATGTTGACAGAGGAAAGTAGAATATGAAACAATATAAAATTAGAAACAAAGTCATTTTCCTTTCAATCCCCAGTACTGAAAATAAGACAAAAAAGAAAAAGAAACCATTTCTTAGTACAAAAGTCATGTCACATTGTTAAAAATTGGGAAGGAAGAAAATATCAGGAAGAATATAAAATTTGCCTATTCCCAGACAAATGATTACTGATATTCCAGCTTTTCCCTATAATTCTATAGTTTAAGAAGAACATATTCCTAATATTGTTAAGCTAACTTTATATGTATTCTTTGCTCTTTGGAGTGGTTGGCAGGAATTTTGGGTGGCTTATTAATTTTCTTTTTTGGCTTGGCCCTCAGGGGCGGGCCGTGGGGTTGTGCACACTCAGACCTTCCCTCATCTGACAAAGCTCCTTATGGGCTTTGTTTGCTCCTCCACTCCCTGGACTTCCATTCCTCACTCCCATTCCCTGATCCCCATCCCACCCACCCCACCCACCCCACCTGCTTTAGAGGTGGGGTCCCACAGCCACAGGCCTTAGGAAGCATGACCCGTGGTTCCTGCTTTCCACACACCTGCATTGCAAGCTACCTAATAATCCTCTGCATCTCTTCTGCATCTCCCTGGTTCACTCAGCATTATCGGTCTTCACCCCTGACTCTGTGGCTGTGTGTCGGTCAAGTTCATTCTTCAACTTGCTGCCTTGTACTGCAAAGCGGGCAGCGTGTGAGCACTTACCTGTTTGTTCTCACAGTGATGGATGGCAAGATTAAACACAACTTCTGATAGTGCACACAATGCCATGGGGACATTCCTGCGTGTGATCCCTCACGGGGTGGGTACTCAGGAGGAGCAGAACTGAGTTGAGGACATGTGCCTTGCTCAATTCAACCACATACCACAAAGAAGCCTCCAGAAAGCTGGAACCAACCACCTTCTCTATAATGGGTATCTGAAGGCCTCTCTGTCTCTTCATTGCCACCTGATTGGCATCACCCTACTTTCTACTGCCCGCCAATCCAATTGAAGTAAAGGGACCCCTTATTGTCATGTTGGTGTGTTTCCCTAAATTACTGAGTGCAAGCTTTTCTTCATAGCCTCATTAGCCTTATTGGGTTCCACCTTTGTGGTCTGACACTCATAACATTCTCGTTTTTCCTTTTTCTTGTCTTTTTCTTGTTGCATTACAATAGTATATTCTAGAAGTTAGTCTCTTGTTCACTTAAAAAATTGCAGATATCTTCTCTTGATCCATTTCTCTTATAAGTTGATTCATAACTTTTTTTCTCACAACATATCATGAATATTTTCCACTTCATCTAAGATCTCTGATGTCTTTATTTCTAAGAGTTTTACGGTAGCCAAAGAGCAACATTGACGGTTTATTTAATAATCCCAGGCACCTAGGCATGTAAATGATGTCCAATTATTCACTACTGAAAAAACAACACTGCAATGGCAGCCCTGTGTCTAAGTCTCCTCAAGTATTCAGAATTAAATAACCCACCATAATAGTTTCCTATATCATAAAAGGAAATAGCTAAATGTAGGGAAAATTTTCAGGCTCTTGGCCTGTATTTCCATCGTTTAAAAAAGGAAAAACAGCCTCTCTTAAAAAAACACATCAGTAAACAATCCTCCTACCCTCAGTGTTCTTACTACCTCTGTTAATATATATTTTTGGAGGGTGCAGACTGGGCTCAGTCACACATGCCTTTAATTCCAACAACTTGGGAGGCTGAGACAGGAGGGATGCAAATTCAAGGCCACTCTGTGCAACTTAGTGAGATCCTGTCTCACAAAAAAAATTTAAAAAGAGCTGAGGATATAGCTCAATAGTAAAGCACCCATGGATTCAATCCCCAGTATTATTAAAAAAAAAAAAGTACCAATACTATTTTTTTTAAATCTTGCTGATTTGACAAATATGACAGAAACAAAAGCAAATCCACCCCTGTTGATCCTGGCTAATCCATGGCTTGGTTCCTTCCTTCAGAAGCTCTTGCAGTTGATGCTCTGGAGTTAGACTCCAGTGTGCTCGTACTTCATGAGCTTCTTATAGGAGGTCTCAGCTATTGCCATGACTTTATCCCCTGAGAACCACATATTGATAAACACTAGCTCTGTGAAGGCAAGAGCATTGTTCCTGTAATGGGAGCTTGCACAAAGTAGATGCTCAATAATATGTCTTGACTAAATGAATGAAAGTATAGATGAATCAATGAATGAATTAACCTATGTGCTACTGATACCCAAAATTAATTAATTAGTTAATTAACTCTCTCCTCTCCTTCCTCCCCCCCCCCTCTCTCTCTCTCTCTCTCTTCCACCTTGAGGGACCTCTCTGTGGAACAAGTTCTTTCTTTCCTCACTTCAAAGTTTCTGCTTGGATTTTCCCAAACACTGGAAACCACTATGTACCAAACTGTTATCTCTGCCACTCACAAAGTCTTCCCAGAGTCCAATATGGAGCCACCAACCCACCACTGTCTGCTGCAGTGAAGCTGAGTGTTGTTGCTGTCCTACAAGAGTCATTCTGTGGCCACACCTATGCTCATAACCTAATCAGTTCATTCAGCAAATTGCATCTGAGGACCTGCTAAGGGACCCCATTCTCAGGATAAGCAAGTGGTTAGTCAAAGTGAGCATCGGGTCTGAAAAATGAAACCCAATAGAGCAGGCTGGTGATTGGACATCTGGGGAAGCATCAGAAGTCAACCCCCATCTCCTCTGGGTACAGAAGCTATGTTTGTTGAACTGAAACAATTGACTCACCTTCTCAGGAATAGACACAGAATTTTTGAGAAACAAGAATTTCTAAAAAATGTGGATCCATGAAATCTCATGGAACCATTGCTGACTCAAACATCAAGCTGCGGCAGCCCAGCCTCCTGCTTCACCTGAGCCTGAGTGGTTTGATTTTTGAAAGGAAGGAAACTGAGGACAGTTTCTTGGCAGGGTAAAGACCAGCAGAAAGAAATCACTCTAATCTACTTCATTACCAAAAAAAAAAAAAAAAATGCCCTGTGCAAGTACCACCAGAGGATTCCTCATGAGGGTGGGAAGAAATGACTTAGGGGTGCAGCCACTGGGGGGGTCTCAGCAGGGCCAGAACAAGAACAAGGCACTCACCTCAGGCACGAGATTTAAGGAGGTGCCAAAAAAATTAATTCAATATTTTTAAGAATCAATTTTAATGCAAAAAATTCATGATGAACAAAATATTAAAATTTTAAATAAGGTCAAGATCCAACCCTACACTTGTCCTCCTCCCCACTCTGGCCTGCTCCTGTGGGCTGGCCTTCCACTTCCCCAGCTTCTACTCTAATGACAGTAGCACAGTGCTCCTCATACAGACTTTGGAGCCCAACGGCTCGGATTTGAATATGATGGGCCTAGGATCAATGACAAAACTTTCTCTGCCTCAGCATCCTCATTTGTAAGATGGAGTGATATGAGACTCCCCCTACGGTGTCACTGCAGATATAAGTACTCAGCCAAGTTCACTCTTAGGATTGTCTATCTGTGTCTAGTTGCTACAACATTTGCATATGCCTCTTTGTTCAATCCTCTGGTCACCCAGCAACATCTGTGCTATTGGCCTTGGTCACAGATTGATACTAAGACCAGAGCAAAGAAATGACTTACTCAGGGTTCCATCACAGTGGGTGGCAGGAGCCGAAACCACTCCAGTCCTGTGGACAGCCTAGGCTTTGCTGCCCAGTACATCACTGGCAATACACACAAGTGGCTGACCACAAAGCCCTGGCTCACACGGGAAGAGGAACAGAGAGAGAGAGAGGCTTGGGAAACTACAGATAGGGGTACAGGGCCTCCAGCAAAAGACAAGCCCTCCCACCCGGTGCCTGCCAGGTGCACTGTTTCCCAGTTTGGGTCAGACTCTGGCTGTGTAAGACTCCAACCAGGTTTTAACATGGCTCTCCACATCCCTGATCAGCCAGACTAGAATCCCTGCTGTCCTGTAACAAAACATGCAGTCAGACAAAAGGCAGAAAGGAACAGGGGCCAGGAGTTATAGGGTGGGGTCTAGGCCCAGCTTGGCCTTGTGGTTTGTTAATTGAGTTGTTTCCCACTCCTAGGTCTCAGCTTCTCCTCATTTACATGGCCCTGGTGATCTCAGTGCCACCCTCTGTCCTTTATGCATGATGATGGAAGACGTGCAAATCAATGAACCCAAGTGGGACGAGGGTAAGTTGGAGGGGTCTCCCCTATCTGTGCGTCACATGTGGAGACCCAGATACCAAGTCTACTGCAACCTGAGAGAGAGAGTGTGAGAGTTACAGAGAGGAAATTGGGGGGATTTCCCATGTTGTCAGCAGAACTAAATATGCAGGCAAGTGGCCCCTGGCTCCCTGGGTGTCACTGACAATCTTCTGCCAACTCCACCCACTCTGCAGATATATGCAGTATCCTTGAAGTTCTGCTCCCTAATCATCCACCAGGGTATCCTGCACACAGCTGCCACACTGAAAGGCAACATCTGCAGCCTGAAGAGACACGAGTTTGCTGGTGTTTTGCTTCTAAATAAACATCCTGCTCCACTATATCATTCCTGACTTTCCGTTCAGAGGTTTGCCAACAGGTGAGCATTTCAGGATGTGAGATGGGACTTAGCAGCCCTTGGCACTAGAATGTCAAGAAGCTACTATGGGAAAAAAATTAACCTTATCTATGACTACACCAGTTTCTGGATCATAAGGTCCAGGTGAGAGATGTGCCTGTTAGTCACCCACATCATGGGCCATAACCACCCAGGCCCTAGAGCTAGGGATATTCTTAGACCAGGTGATACAAAATAGAAGAGTAACTTCCATGCCTGTCTGTGAATGACCTACTTTCTCTCCCACTCAAAATCAGGTCCTGGCTGCACATCAGCAGATTCAAACACCCTGCCCTGTCTCAGCAAAGTCAGGGACCAAGATGGACCTCACCAGAAAAAGTAACAAAACCAATATTGTTCAAAAAATATGTGCAGAGTGTGGCTAGGCCTCGTTTCCCTATTCCCCACCCTTTCACATTCACAAGGAGAACTTATGAGTTAAAAACTGAATTGAAAAGGGATCAGGGAGACAGGTTACAGTAATATGGACTCTCTTCACATCTCACTTCCCCCTTGACATAGTCAGAAGTACTGAGGTGATGATAGAATTAACGTTAGGAGAAGGATGATTAACATGAAATATCAGGGCACACCTATTAACATGTTTTTAGGAAAAAAAAAAAAAAAAACCTGATAAGGCCAAGGATTGGCTAGGAGGGACAGCAGCCGTTATTCTCACCCTTGCCTGAGAGAATGCAAAATGGGAGAGCCACTTTGGAAATTAGCCTGGTCTCTTAGTCAGTTTTTTGCCACTGTGTCTGAAAGACTGAATCAGCACAACTGTAGAGGAGAAAAAGTTATTTAGGGGCTCATGGTTTCAGAGGTCTCAGTCCACAGACAGCAGACTCCATTAGCTGGGGCTCAAGGTGAGGCAGGATATCATGGTGAAGGAGTGTAGTGGAGGGAAGTGGTTCACATGATGATCAGAAAGCAGAGACAGAGAGAGAGGTCTCCACTTGCCAGATACAAATATATACCCCAAAGTCACACCCCCAGTTCCCACCTCCTCCAGCCATACCCTACCACTTCAATTACCACTCAGTTAATCCCTATCAGGAGATTAATTCATTGATTGGGTTAGGACTGTGCCAACGCAATCATTTCTCCTCTGAACCTTCTTGCATTGTCTCAACATGTGAATTTTGGGGGGAAACCTCACATCCAAACTTGGCAATCTCTGATAACTTTGAACATGTACCCAGCAATTCTGCTCCTAGATAGTTGCCCTACAGAAACGGAAACTTATGTTCTTACAAAAACTTATACGTGAAAATTTATAGAAGCTCCATTCATAGCTTCCAAAACCTAGGGGGAAAAAAAACCATAAATGTCCCTCCAAGGTGAATGAATAAACTCTGGCACATCCATACAATAAAATCCTTCTCAGTAGAAAAAAGGAACACACTAATGATACCTACAACAGTCAGGGTGGGTCTCAAAGACATTAGGCCAAGTAACAAGAGCCAATCCATTCTGTCTTACTCCATTCATGTGACATTTTAGAAAAGGCAAAAAAGTATGGGGATAGGAAATAGACCAATGGTCCCTAGAAATTAGGGGTAAGAAGGTGATTACCAAAGACAGATGGGAATTTGGGGGATATCTTGACTGTGGTAGTCACATGACTATGTTTGTCAAAAATGAACTCTAAGAGAGGTAAATTGTTTTGTATGTAAATTATATTTCAATTAACCTGACTTTAAGAGAATAGATGTCCTGAAAGTTGTTTAGAAAGACACTAATAGAAAAGAAAAAAGTGAGTCCTTAGTCCTGAGTCCTTTATCTGGTACACTGATAACATAAATATACATTTATCACAGAATAAGTCCCCTTCAGAGAGCTCACTCTTTGGCAGCTCTATAGGCTTCTCTCTGTGTCATCTCTTATTTCACAACAGCAAGATAGAGGTATCTCACAGGTGGGAAAAAGGCCTCAGAGAGGTTCAATAGCTCCCCAAGGCCACAGGGCAAATTCTGTGCATGTGACTCCAGAACCCACACTGTTCCTGAACCACACCCCTACCTTCTCAGAATGCCACATGTTGGGAACAGGACAAAAGCTCCTTCCAGTGGAAGCCATACTCAGATCAGAGCCCATGCTCTTCCTGGGCCTGGGTCTCTTGAACTGCCCTCAAGTTCCTGTCCACATTTTTTTAATAAATTTTTATTTGTTGTAATTAGTTATACATGATAGTAGAAGGCATTTATGCACTTTGATATATCATGCATAAATGGGGTATAATTTCTCATTTTTCTGATTGTACATGTTGTAGAATCACATTGGTCATGCAGTCATATATGTACGTAAGGTAATGATGTCTGTTTCATTCTACTATCCTTCCTATACCCATACCCCTTTCCTTTCACTCCCCTCTAACTAATCTAAAGTAACTCTATTCTTCCCTACTGCCCTTCTCTTATTGTGAATTAGCATCTGCATATCACAGAAAACATTTGGCCTTTAGTTTTGGGGGACAGATTTATTTTGCTTAGCATATTTTCCACTTCCATCCCTTTACCTGCAAATGCCATAATTTCTTTCTTCTTTAAAGCTGAGTAATATTCCATTGAATATATATGCCACATTTCCTTTATCCATTCATCTATTGAGGGACACCTAGGTTGGTTCCATAGTTTAGCTATTGTGAATTGAGCTACATTGACCTGGCCACATTCCTGTAGTATGCTGATTTTAAGTAATAAACCAAGGAGTGGGATAGCTGGGTCAAATGGTGGTTCCATTCCAAGTTTTCTGAAGAATCTCCATACTGCTTTCCATAGTGGTTGCACCAATTTTCAGTCCCACAAGCAATGTATGAGTGTGACTTTTTCCCCACATCCTCGCCAACATTTATTATTGCCTGTATTCTTGATGATTGCCATTCTGACTAGAGTGAGATGAAATCTTAGAGTAGTTTGGATTTGCATTTCTCTAATTGCTAGAGAAGTTGAACATTTTTTCATATATTTGTCCATTATTTATCTGATGAGAAAAACTATTCATAATTGATAATTTTGTGAAATTGGTTGAACTGATAGATAAGTTAGAACAATTATATTTTGTAAAAAGTATACCCAGCTGGGTATGGTGGTACACCCCTGTAATCCCAAATGCTCAAGAGGCTGAGGCATGAGGATCCTGGTTCAAAGCCAGCCTCAGCAAATTAGTGAGGCCCTAAGCAATTTATTAAGACCCAGTCTAAATACAATATAAAAAGGGCTTAGGAGATGGCTCAGTGATTAAGCACCCTGGTTCAATGCCTAGTACCAAAAATAAAAGATACCCAAAGGAATTGAAAGCAGGGATGCAGATATTTTAAACCCATATTCATGCCAGCATTATTCACAATAGCCAAAAATTTTAAATAACCCAGGGATCTACCTTGTGAGAAAAGTCCTTGCTCAAATCAGTCCTGTATTTAACTGAGGGCCTGAGCTCCTATGTGCACAGGCATACAGGCTAAAGCGGGCAGAAGAGAGTTAGGTGTAACAAAGTTCTCTTTGCTCCTGTCCCTGCTGGTTTCCCCACACTGGAAACCTCTCCACACTGAGCTCAGGACCTCCTTCCTTGCCACACCCTACCCCCACTTCCCCTTGGAGACCCAAAGACCCCTGTACATGAACACTGATCTTTTCACCTCCCACTTCCCTCCACTCATGCTGTCACCTCTTAGACCTCACCTGCTTCCAGAATGGGGACCAGGTGAATGGGGATCAGGTGTCCGGAGGAGCAAATAAAGAAACAAAGTCTTGTCACCTCTGGGACCTGCACTTGCCTGTTGGGTTTGCACGGTGCTTTTGAATAACTGGCATTCATGAGAGGTACTCTCCAGGTTCTCTCCAGGTCTGCCAGTGCACAAACTGTTTTTGGACTCCGCAGAAACTCTCTTGAGTTTCCAATCTGTTCACCAGCTCTGCAGATTTCAGACTTGCCAGTCCCCCGCAAAATTGTGTAGGTCAATTCCTTAAAAGGACTCTCTAGACAGACTGACAGACACACACACACACACACACACACACACATACACACACACTTTTGTTCTATAAGATCTTGGATAAAGCATGGCAGAGCCCTTCACCATTCAGACCTTTCCTTATATTCCATCAGTATTTATGGAACTGATTCTGCATGGCAGGTGCAGCAGTAGATTGCACCTTCTTAGAAGCTTGCAGTAAAAAAGGAACCATATTTGGGTTGTAAATAAAAGATGCACCTCCCCCGCCCCCAGTTTGCTCTGCAGCAAAGAAAAGATTGGACAAAGACTAAGATCCTGGTCTGATCTGCACTCACAAGGACCACCAGCTAAAGAGAGCAAAACTATGTCAAGGAACTTTGACATCAACACCATCACAGCATCCCCTGGGGCCAGTGAATAAATCAGAGCATTTCAAAATCCTGGGGGATTTGTACTCTCTTCCAGGACATAAGACAGAAACAGCAAACAAAATGTGGAATTTGGCAACAAACAGACTAGGATTCTGGGCCTAGCTCCTAATGCTGTGAGCTGCAGAATCTCAGATGTGACTGTCCAAAATGGCGACCACATATGGAAAATGTGCCAATGGAAATATATTGAAAGTCCTATGAAGAGCAAGTCCATATATCACTTTCCTATGTTTAGATATGAATACATGACCAATATAATTCCACATCATGTACAACCAGAAGAATAGGAAGTTGTACTCCTTGTATGTGTAATATGTCAGAATACATCCTACTGTCATGTATAACCAAATAAACAAATAATTAATTAATAACAAAGGAAGAGGCCACAGGAAAACCAAACCTGCCAAAACCTTGATCTTTAACCTATACTATCCAGAACTATGAAAAAATACATTTTTGTTGTTTGAGGAAAAAAAAAAGAACAGGTCCAAAACAGGAGCTCCATTAGGGCAAGAAGTCCCTTTCTGGGCAGTTCTCTTACTATAGGGACAGGTTTATAGAATAAAAGTGAAAGGAGCAATGGAGGACACGAGTGTCCAGTTGGGGTGGAAGGGCTTCTCAAGCAGGCCAGGAAAAAAACAAGTTCAATGTAAACAGATGTATGACAGATGGACATAGTAGCTCTTGAGATTGCAAAAAATGGTGTATTGGTGGAGTCATCAAGAACCAGGAAGGGAGGCTGACACTAAGGAATATGGGAATTTTGAAGTTTTAAACAGGAGAACAACTCAATTAACACTATTAAAGGCTATCCTGGGGAGGATCCAAGATGGCAGGCCAGAGGGAGGCAGCATTCTGTGTTGCTCCATGACCTGGGACTAAAATAGTGAGAATACTGCTTCTTTGTGAGCAACAGAGGACACCCCCCAGCTGCTCCCACACACATGAAGCACGGCAGCTGTGCCTGTGCAGGGCTCCAGGCCTCAGCATCAGAGGAGGTCTCCCAACTACTAGCCCCAGCAAGACCACTGGCTCAGGACCTGCACAGAAATTTCAGCCACCCACCCTGGAGCAGAAATCCCACAGGCCATTCCCACACAGGACATCCTGCAACCATTCACAAGCAGGAACTCTGGCCACTACTCTAGTGTGGACCACCGTCTACCAACATGGGGCTCCCCCAGTCAACTCCATTTTGGGACTCTGCAGCCACAGAGAGAGTCCACTATGTGTGGTAGCCTGCCTGCACCTCTGAAGACAGCTGACAGCCACACACTGCACACCACAGCTCATCTCTGAACACATCATCCAAAGCCATCGTCTGGCTTCCCCCACCCAATCCGACACTCCACGGCTTAAAACAGCCACCTCCATCTTGGGTCACCTTCATCACCATCTTTAGTGGGGTCAACTCCCAGTTTGGAACTCCAGCTGGCCAGGTACCCAGTTTCTAACTCCCCCCTCTCTCCAGCAGCCAATAACCTGGCACAATGACTACCCAAAACAAAGCAGCTCTCAGTGGCAAGTATGCAGCACCCAAAGGGTCACACACAAACCCCTGGAGAGAAAGGTTACTTATTAGGAAGTAGAAAGGTAGAGGGTGAGTGTGATACAGTTTAGGTACTAATACAGAGACCAGGAACTGGGAGGTCTTCAGGCTAGAAGAGGAGATAAGACAAGGCCCCCAAAAAGCTCCTTAAGGTGCAGTCTCCCTTCGGGGCACTTCCAGGTGCCCTCCACCCAAGACCAACCCTCCCACCCTGGTTACCTTCACCATCTTGAGGTCTCAGATACCAGTTAACAATAGACGACACCAAGTATTGGATGAGAAGGGAAGCAGGAAAGACACTGATCTCCAACCAAAAAAATCCCTGTTTCTTCCTTCAAAACCAAATTTTTTTCTTCTTCTCCCTCTCTATTCTCCTGCCCTCACATCCCCAACATATATGAAACCAAGTACTTTGCATGAATTAGGATACTGAGGACTGGGATGTATTACAGTTGTGTTGTATATTCTTTTTCTTTCTTTTTTTTCCTCTAATTTTTACTATATTAAAATTTTAAATTTTTCTTAATATATGTGTGTATTATGCACTCTACTGTCTTCCCACTTACTTGTCTACACAAAATTACTTCCTCTCTCTTCTCCTGGTACTAACCTTCTTCTTTAGATTTCTCTTTCACACTTCCTAACATATAATAATTCTGTATCCTCACCCCCTATCTCCTTAGCATATCATCTTATACCTCACCCCTTTTCTTTATCCACCATTAGAAACTGTAAACCCTTTTGCAAACCTACTGTTTATATTATAGATAATAATTGAATTCACCATTTCTTTACCTTGTGACCAAACTATAAACGTCCTAATAGCAACTATTTGATTTAAGGTTGTATATTGTTTATACAGGGATCTATTAACATTGTCCTTCCCCTCAAAGGAGAGGCATTGGAATGCTACAAGGGCACTATAAGCCTATAGGGTAAAAATGGTAATGCCTCAGATCCACAGTGCTAGAAGGAAACACACATGAGCAACATGAAAAGACAAGGGAAGAAAATGACCCAAACAAATCAAGATACCACATTATTAGAACCCATGGCCAGCACAGCAGAAGAAATGACAGATAAGGAGTTCAGGATGTACATAATTAAAATGTTCTATGAGTTGAAAGATGATATAAGAGAACAAATACAGGCACCAAATGATCATTTCGATAAAGAGCTATAAAAACAAATACAGGAAGCAAAAAAATTACCTCAATAGGGAGATAGAGTTTCTAGTTACTATTATGGTATTATGTAAAAATGTGGATGTGTAACCGATGTGATTCTGAAATCTTTGTAATGTTTTGAATAACCAATAAAAAAATAAAATAAAATAAAATAAAAAATAAATAAATAAATAAATATATGTAGTTACACAACATTGTAAATCTACTTAGTGCTGCTCAATTATACACTTAAAATGACTAAAATGTTAAATTTCATGATACATATATTTTATCACAGTTTCCTTAAATAAACTGAAAAAAAGTGAAAAAAAATAAAAAATAAAAAAATAAAAAAAAATTTGAAACCCTTGAAATGAAAAAAACAATAAACCAAATTGAAAGCATCAACAACAGATTAAACCACTTGGAAGACAGAACCTCAGACAATGAAGACAAAATATATAATCTTAAAAAGAATGTAGACCACACAGTGAAGATGGAAAGAAACCATGAGTATAATATTGAAGAAATATGGGATAGCATAAAAAGACCAAATTTAAGAGTTATTGAGATAAGAGGAAGGCATAGAGTCCCAAACCAAAGGAATGAACAATCTATTCAATTAAATAATATCAGAAAATTTTCCAAACATGAAGAATAAATTGGAAAGCCAAATACAAGAGGCTTACAGGACGCCAAATGTACAAAATCACAATAGATACACACCAAGCACATTATAATGAAAATGCCTAACATACAGAATAAGGAGAGAATTTTAAAAGCCACAAGAGAAAGAAATCAGATTACATATGGGGGAAACAAATTAGTTTATGTGCAGATTTTTCAACCCAGGTCATGAAAGCTAGAAGGTCCTGGAACAACATGTATCAAGCTCTGAAGGATGAATGCCAACAAAAAATCTTATATCCAGCAAAACTAAGCTTTAGATTTGATGATGAAGTAAAAACCTTCCATAATAAACAAAAGTTAAAAGAATTTACAACTAGAAAACCTGCACTACAAAACATCCTCGGCAAAATATTCCATAAAAGAGGAAATAAAAATCAGCAGAAGGAGGTATAACACTAAAGCAAAAATTAATCAAAGGAGAAACCAAGTCAAGTTAAATAACAAAAATGGCTGGGAATACAAATCATGTTTCAATAATAATCCTGAATGTTAATGGCCTAAACTTGCCAACCAAAAGACATAGGCTAGCAGATTGGATCAAAAAATAGGACTCAGCACTAATTCATATTCCATGCATGTAAGATTTTGTCAAAAGAACCCAACTACTATTTATAATTATAATGCTCTAATAAAAAAGTGTGTACTAGGGCTGAGGTTGTGGCTCAGTGGTACAGTGCTCACCTAGCATGCGTAAGGCACTGGGTTTGATCCTTAGCACCACATAAAAATAAAATAAAGATATTGCATGTCAACTTATAACTAAAAAATAAATATTTAAAAAGTGGGTACTAAACTAATTGAAATAAATGATGATGATGATGACAACAGAGATCAGTGCAGCAGAGTAAGTAGATCAAAGGGAGAGAAAAGGGTTGATAATAGAGGTTGAGACTGATCAAATCATGTTATCTGCATGTACAAATATAGTATAATGAATTGTACTATTATATATAATTATAACATACCAATAAAATTTTTTAAATGTGAGCACTTAAAAAAATGACCCAATAATATGCTCCTCCAAGACACTCATCTCATAGGAAAAGACATCCACAGACTGAAGGGGAAAAGCATAACCACTCACATGGACTGTGGAAGCAAGCAGGGGTTTCCATCCTCTTATCAAATAAATAGACTTCAAGATAAAGTTAATCAAAAGGGATAAAGAAGGACATTTCATACTGCTCAAAGGAATCACACACAAACAAGACATAACAATTATAAACATATATGCCCCCCAAACAATGGAGCATTCATCAAACAAACTCTTCTCAAATTGAAGAGTCAAATTGACCACAACACAATAATTCTTGGTAACTTTAACACAGTTCTCTCACCACTGGCTAGATCTTCCAAATAAAAACCAAACAAACTCAATAATACAATAAATAACTTAGACTCAACTGACATATATAGAATATTTCATCCTTCAATGAGTGAATACACTTTCTTCTCAGCAGCACATGGATCCTTCTCTAAAACAGACCATATATTATGCCACAAAGCAACTCTTAGCAAATACAAAAAAGTAGAAATACTACTTGGCATTCTACCAGATCATAATGGAATGAAATTAGAAATCAATGATAAAATAAAAAATAAAAGCTCCAAAACCTGGAGACTAAAAAATATGCTACTGAATGAACAATGGGTTGCAAAAGACATCAAGGAGGAGATTAAAAAATTCTTAGAGGTAAATAAGAACACTAATACAACATATTGAAATCTCTGGGACACTATTATGGCAGTACTAAGAGGAAAGTTCATTGCATGGAGTTCATTCCTTAAAAGAAGAAAAAGTCAACAAATAAATGAACTAACATTACATCTTGAAGTCCTAGAAAAAGAAGAACAAATCAACCCCAAAAGCAGCAGAAGACAAGAAATAATTAAAATCAGAGCTGAAATCAATGAATTTGAAACAAAAGAAACAACTGAAAAAATTGACAAAACAAAAAATTGGTTCTTTGAAAAAATAAATTAAAATTGACAAACCCTTAGCCATGCTAATGAATAGAAGGAGAGAGAAAACTCAAATTACTAATATACATGATGAAAAAGGAAATATCACAACAGACACTACAGAAATATAAATGATAATTAAAATTTTTTTGAAAATTTGTATTCTAATAAAATAGAAAATATCAAAGGCATCAACAAATATTTAGACTCATATGATTTGCCCAAATTGAATCAGGATGATATACATAAATTAGACAGATCAATTTCAAGCAATAAAATAGAAGATGCCATCAGAAGACTACCAACCAAGAAAAGACCAATACATAGCTGAGTTCTATAAGACCATTAAAGAAGAACTAATACTACTCTTCAAATTATTTCCTGAAATAGCAAAAGAGGGAGCACTTCCAAACTCATTCTATGAGGCCAATATCACCCTGATTCCAAAACCAGCCAAAGACACAACAGAGAAAGAAAACTTCAGACCAATATCTCTAATGAACACAGATGCAAAAATTCTCAATAAAATTCTGGCAAATTGAATACAAAAACATATCAAAAAGACAGAACACCATGATCAAGTGGGGTTCTTCCCCAGGACATAAGGTTGGTTCAATATACAGAAATCAATAAATGTAACTCATCACATCAATAGCTTAAAGAAAAAAATCATATGATCATCTCAAAAGATGCAGAAAAAAAACTTCAACAAAATACAGTATTTTGAATATGAATACCCTTCATGTTCAAAATACTAGAAAAATTAGGCATAACAGGAACATATCTCAACATCATAAATGCTATTTATGCTAAGCCCCAGGCCAACATCATTCTAAATGGAGAAAAATTGAAAGTATTCTCTCTAAAAGCTGGAACAAGATAGGGATGCCTCTTTCACCACTTCTATTTAACATAGTTCTTAAAACACTGGCCAGAGCAATTAGATAGATGAAAGAAATTAAAGGGATATGAATAGGAAAAGAACAATTCAAATTAGCACTATTTGCCAATGATATGATTCTATACCTAAAAGACCCAAAAATTTCCACCAGAAAACTTTTAGAATTAGTAAATAAATTTAGTAAAGTAGCAAGATACAAAATCAATATCCATAAATCAAAGGCATTTCTTGACAAATCCTCTGAAAGGGAAATGAGGAAAACTGCCCCATTTGCCGTAGCCTCAAAAAAATAAAGTAAAATACTTTGGAATCAACCTAACGAAAGAGGTGAAAGAAGCTCTATAAAAACTACAGAACGCTAAAGAAAGAAACTAAGAAGACCCTAGAATATGGAAAGCTCTACCTTGTTCTTGAATAGGCAGAATTAATATTGTAAAAATGTCCAGGGACACAAGTTTGGTTCAACATATAGAAATCAATAAATGTAACTCATCACATCAATAGACTTAAAGAAAAGAATCAAAAGATCATCTCAAAAGAAGAAGAAAAAGCATTCAACAAAATCACTGTACAGATTTAATGCAATTCCAATCAAAATCCCAATGACATTCCTCATGGATATAGAAAAAGCAGTCATGAAATTCATCTGGAAAATGAATACAGAAAACAAAATTCTTAGCAAGCAGAGTAAAGCAGGTGACAACACTATACCAGACCTTAAACAATAGTAACAAAAACAGCATGGTATTGGCACCAAAATAGACTGGTAGACCAATGGTAAAGAATAGAGGACACAGAGACTAATATACATTAATTACAGTATCTTATATTAGAAGCCAAAAAACATATTGGAGAAAAAAATAGCCTCTTCAACAAATGGTGCTGGGAAAACTAGAAATCCATATGCAACAAAATGAAATTAAAACCCTATCTCTCACCATGTACAAAACGCAACTAAAAGTGGATTAAGGACCTAGGAATTAAACCAGAGACACTGCATCTAATACAAGAAAAAGTAGACCCAAATCTCCCTCATGTCAAATTAGGCCCCAACTTCCTTAATAAGACTCCTATAGCATAAGAATTAAAATCAAAAATCAATAAATGGGATGGATTCAAACTAAAAAGCTTCTTCTCAGCAAAAGAAACAATCAGTGAGGTGAATAGAGAACCTACATTTTGGGAGAAAATTTTTATCACATACACATCAGATAGAGCACTAATCTCTAGGATATATATAAAGAACTCAAAAATCTAAACACCAAAAAAACAAATAACCCAATAAATAAATGGGCCAAGGAACTGAACAGACACTTCTTGGATGACGATATACAATCAATCTACAAATATATGAAAAAATGTTCAACATCCCTAGCAATTAGAGAAATGCAAATCCAAACTACTCTAAGATTTTATCTCACTATAGTCAGAATGGCAGCTATTATGAAGACAAACAACAATAAGTGTTGGCAAAGATGTGGGGGGAAAAGGTACACTCATACATTGCTGGTGGGACTGCAAATTGGTGCAGCCAATATGGAAAGCAATATGGAGATTACTTGGAAAGCTGGAAATGGAACCACAATTTGACCCAAAGGACTTGGGTTACAGCATACTACAGGGACACAGCCACATCGATGTTTATAGCAGCACAATTCACAATAGCTAAACTATGGAAGCAACCTAGATGACCTTCAGTAGATGAATGGATAAATAAAATGTGATATACATACACAATGTAATATTATTCAGCATTAAAAGAGAATAAAATCATGGCATGTACAGGTAAATGGATGGAGATGGAGAATATAATGTAAGTGAAGTTAGTCAATCCCAAAAAACCACTGCCGAATGTTTTCTCTGATATAAGGAGGTTAATTCATAATGGGGTTCGTGGAGCAGCATGGGAGGATTAGACAAACTCTAGATAGGACAAATGAGTGGGAAGGAAAGGGGGGGACATGGAGGTAGAAAAGATGGTGGAATGAGATGGATATCATTACCCTAAGTACATGTATGAAGACACAAATGGTGTGACTATACATTGTATACAACCAGAGATATATGAAAAATTGTGCTCTATATGTGTAATATGAATTGTAATGCATTCTGCTGTCATATATAAAAACAGAATAAAAAAAGAAAAAAAAGAAAGGCTATCCTGGTCAGCAGTCAGCCAGGCCTAGAACAGGGATAAACAAGATAAAAACAGCCAAGAGGCTTATGCACACCCAGATGCAGGGAGATGGAGATTCCAGTTCAAGAGGCCTCCTTAGAAATGGAGAGGCAAAGGGACCTTGAAGATAACCCAAAGGTTGCCAGATTTGAATATAGAACAGTCATCCCCCTCCCAAGTTGCACACCAGAATGACTTGGTCAATGATGCTTAGAGCTCTGTGGCCCCAGAGAGGTGAATAGCTTGTTCAACATCACAGGGCAGGTGAGGGAGAAAACTAAGAGTCACCTCCAGGTCTCTTCTGCTTCGTGGTAATCCCTGCTATCTGGAGGTCACTCATCAACTGTGTTAGTTGTGAACTGAGCAGGGGCCAGGGCTCCAGTTCCACCATCAGGACAGCTCAGTGCATTTAAAGAGGATCCTGTGGGCTTGAGCTGTATGGTGGCCTCCTCTGACCTTGACTCCCTGGGAAGACAAAAGCACCCTGAAACCAATCTCTTTGGCCTGCCCAGGCCCTCCCTGGCTCCAAGGGTAGGCTGCCTCAGATACGAAGATCCAATTTGAATCCTGGCTCTACCTCTTCCTAACCAAGTTCTTGGTGACAAGCTCTCTTGGGTTTCAAAGTCTGCAGCTATAAAACGAGAATGCTATCTTCCTTGAAAAGTTGTAGAAAGAATTAAGCACACACTCATGAGAATGTGTCCATTATGCTCTAGCTATGCACAAAGTGCCCATTCCCTCTGCCCACAGGCCCCACGAGGGCACAGTCCCCTCACTCTATACCTTGCTGCCTTGGTTGGTCTTTGGGGTCCTACTTCAATGTCAGGATAAGCTGCCCTAGTCCCTCCCAAGACCCCTCCTGTGTCTGGCATCCCCCCTTCTTGGCTTGGCCACAAAGTCTGTCCAACCTTGGGTTTTCTCACAACAAGTAGCTGGTCAAGATAGATGTTAGGACAAGGCCACTGACAGGTGGGCCTGAGAGTGCACTGAGATGCAGCTGGAGGTGAGGATTTGGCCATCATGAGGATAAAGAGTAGAATCCAGGAATGGGAGGGTTGTCCCCAAGACTTCAAGCCTATATCAGGGGACACCATATCCGGGACAGGTGGAAAAGGTAGCCCTACAGACAGGGCTAGAAAAAAAAGAGAATAAGACAGAGTCAGAGGTACCCTGAGGGCCCTACACAAGGGCACTGTGTGTCCAGGTTCTCCTCAGATGGAGCAGAGCAAACCAGGGACTCACAGAGGATACCAACAATCACCTTAGTGCTGCCCAATTTTTTCAGTGAGCGAGTGTCCCCATGTCCCAGGGGCCAAGCATACCTGCAAGCAGAGAACAGCAGAGTTCAGGACCCTACACCCTGCTTCATAAGACTCAAGAGAAGGAGGTAACTCAGGGTGTTTCCAGAAGCTCAGGAATTCCCCTGAAGACTAAGGTGGGGACTGCAGCTGGCAGGAACCAGCAGGTTGGCAGAAACTTCCACAGAACCTCCAAACTTCCTTTTTCTGGTTCTAGGCCATAGTGCACTCCTGGCCACCACACACCTCTGTGGTTTTTGCAACTGCAAAGTAATACAGGAACTCCCAGCATCCTGCAGAAGGGGCTGGTTTTATATCTCAGTATGTACACTGACTTCCACATTGCTGAAAACAGCCAGGGAGCAGTTACCCTGGCCAGACATTCACAGCTTAGCTATGGTGGAGCTATCACTCAGAGCACAAAGACAAGCTGGGGATAACACAATAGTAAGAAGCTTAATCCCCACCTAACCACTAGCCTTTCAATGTGGGAGCCATTTGGTGGCTTGGCCTCCACTGAAATGTAAGGAAATATTGCTGTTGAATGAGTATCTACCAACAGAGACACCAATGATCTCTAATGTAGAAAAAAATTTCCCACCAAATGGATGAGCAAAACAAGACTCCAAGAAATTGAGACTCTAAGAAAGCAAGTATTTTATCTGAAATCAAACTACTAATAAACATAAAAATCAAACTCACATTTTCTAATTCTGCAACCCTCTCCCCCTTCTTCCATTTCAGGTTTGCTTCACACAGTGGTCAACAGTGGTTAAGAATATGGCCCCTGAGGTACCTCAGATACTAGCTGGTAACTGGCTGAGTAGGGCAGGGATTCCCTGGCTGGATCTGAAAAGTGATTGCCAACCACTGGCCACAGGAGGTCTTAGGTCTTCTGTATGACCCAGCTCCCAGAAGCAGGAAAGCCCTGAAATGCACTCTAAGGTATCACCATCACCCAAAGGAACAGTTGATTCCCGGGAGCCTGGAGGCTAAGGGTTCATTAGCCCAAGATGGGCACCAGTAAGCCAGTTATTCCCTCTGCTAATAGTTTGACACTGGCACATCCAACATTAGTCACCGCCCTCCAGGCTAAGCCAATGGGCTATAGCTGTGCTAGTAGTGGGTCACTGGATTATTGGTTGTGGAAAGAGAAGAATCACACGTCTACATTCAAAGCTCTCAGTTGGGGAAGCTGGGGGGACCAGCAGGGAACAGATGAAGCAGGACAGATGTAAGACATAATGGTGCTTGGCTGTCAGCATAAGGAGGCTTATGACCCAACCTGGGGAGGGGCATGAAGGTCTGAGAGGGCTGCTCAGAACCAAGGGGGACCATGATGAGCACTGCAAAATCATGATAGGTACTACAGGCAGCGTGTTTGGGAAACTGCTCTTGTTCCAGGAAGTAGACAGAGCAGAAGGGACATGCATAAGGGGAGGACACGCATAATGAGAGGGCCATAAATGCCAGGCTGACTTACAGACCCTCATGCCCTAAAGCTGTTCTGGAAGTCCCTGCGAGGCTTTTAACACAGATTGAGATGAACAGTGTGCAGCAGCCTTTTTCTAGTTGCCGGTCCCAGATCTTAGTGCCAGGTGCTCACAGCCTCCTAGGAGGAGGAGTAAGAAAAAGGATGCCTGGAATATTCCAAGGGAGCAGAGTCAGGTGACGGGCTGAGAGAAAACGCTGGCTGTTTGTTAGGGTAACATGGGGTGTTGAGAGAGGGTGGGAGAGAGTAAAAGAGGCTTTGCAGAAGCAGGAGCTTAAGAGATGGAATCTGAAGAAGTAAGCCACCTGAGCAGGTGAGGGAGGAATGAAAGGACAAAGGACAGGCTGGGCTGCATTGTGGGTGGTTTAGGGCACTTATAGAAAAGTGAGGTGAGAGCAGGGTGGAAAGTTGTAGACAAGGTGCTGCCCCCTCTCATTCCTCACCCTCACAACTCCTGGAGAACTAAAATCACCAGGGAATTTCACATCATTCTTTAGATCTATGAGGTCACCTGTTCAGATGAGAAAGATTTTTACACCTTTCCAGGATGACTTAGATTGTTCACACAATCATTCTGTTTATTCAATTTCAAGTATAATCTGGTCCAAGTATGAAAAATTTACTAGTTAAACTGTGAAACATGTAGAGGTTCACTTTCATGGTTTGTTAAGAATCAAGCATTTCTTAATTTCCACAGATCATCAAACGCACAACAAAGGGCCTCCTCCATCACACATAAGAGAGGTACTAGTTTTCTTGGACTTCTGTCCTCTTCTGCGCCAGTCAGACCTGGACCCAAAAACCTTGCTTGTGGGTCAATGAGATAAAGGGACACTTGCAAGTGAAATTTGCCCCAATATGTTTTTTTCACCAAAGTAAAGAGCAAGGAAACAGTGCTGGCAGGCAGGAGGCAGGGGACAACAGCCCTAGACCAAGTCTCTCTGCCTCTCTGTGACTCAGTTTCCCTACCTCCAACCTGAGGTGTTTGGAATAAATCGTCTTTAAGGTCTGTCTGCTAATGAAGGTCGGCTTTCCAGATTAGCCTCCTGTTCAGACTTCAGATTTCTCCTCTGAAAACTGAATATTTGTTTAACTGGGATATTTAACTGGAAATTCACAAGCAGGTGAATTTCTTAATGTGCCAGGAAGATTCCTTCACCCAGACCTAATTATTTTGTGTGCCCAGGAGATGAGTGAATGGCACCTGAAGAGAATCAGAAGGTGCCAAGGGACCCCAGAATACTGCATGAATGGTTGAGACAGGCTCTCCTGGCAGCACACTCCACTACCTCTCACCCCTCTCCCAGCCTTGCCATGAAAGGCCTCTGTGCCTCCAGCATCCCTGCTGCCTTCCACCCCACCCCACACTATCAGACTTAAGAGTGTAGCTCATCATGCTCCCTGTGTCCTCAGGGAATATTCCCAAGCTCCAGGACCTAGATAATGCAACCAACCAATCTCCTTGCCTAATTTTCCACTGTGTGCCCAGTGGTGTGTTGCTTAATGAACTGTTCACTCACCCCTGACTCTCTCTTTACTTTCCTGTCCCCTATCTGGGAAACTCTGTCTTCATCTACACATATCCAGTTCCTGCTACCTTCTAGACACAATGCAAGGCTGCTACCTAGATACAACTGCCCCTTTCCAATACCAGCCTCTACCACCACTTGCCCATCCTGTAATTAGAAAGCAGCTACCACAAGGACGTGAAAGCCCTTTCCAGGCTCTGAGGTTGCATCAATACCTGCTCATTCTCAGTAATTATAGGGGGGCAGTGAGGGTGGGACTGTGATAATCCCCACGTGCAGGTCAAAGGGGAGGCTTGAGGATAAAAGTCCTTCAAGTGAGGACACAGGCTGTGGCGTCAGGCAGAATAAAGATTGTGTGATTCCCAACTCCACCTTTCCAGTACTCACTACCCATAAGACCTGAATCCGAATTACTTTCTTCCTTGAGTATTCATAGTTCATGAAAACGCTTTCTCACTCCTACAGTTCTTCACTTCTAAGATTTTATCAACTATTTAAAGTGTTTTAGAAAAGAAAATCATCATATTAAATACATTTTAAAAATTAAACGATTCGTACACTTTAAATTGTGCGGGCAAATAAGTACTTTCTGGATTAAAAGGCGAACTTTCAGGCCAGGGATCGGAAGGCGGCCCCCTCCCCCGGAGCAGCGGCAGAATACGTGCAGGAGACCACCTCTTCCTTTCTCTGATAAGCTGTCACAGACCGCAGGCGTTTCAACACCTGCAAAGACTAGACCAAAAGGAAACAAAGACCCGTGTTCTGATAGCAGGGTGACGCCGCTGGGCCTTTACCCTTTTGAAGTCAGAACATTCGCCCATCCAGACGCCCGGCTCTTCCAGCCCGCGTGTTCCTCACAGCGGGAGCCTGGAGCCCCGCCCACCTCCCCGTGCAGATGCCGCGCATGCGCCGGATGTGAACCTCAGGGCGGGCGGAGGACCCGGCGCCGGGTGCTAACTCCAGCCCTTTCGCGGCGGCTGCATTTAATCCCTGCCCTTCTTCCTCTTTAAGGATGCCGGTTCTCGGAGCAGAGGGGCTGGAAACAACTGCGGAGGACTCTGTCCCTGCCTCTGTTACACGCATCTACCACTTCGCCGCCTTCCGCATTTGGGGCTCCCCTCTCCCTGATTAGGGCCAAGTTAACACAGAGCCAGAGAAAGGACTGTGGGTTCCTTGTAGCATGTTTCAACATCATTGACTCCCTACGTTTTGGTCAGCCTCCATCACACAGTAAGAATCTTCATATGTACATTACTCATCTTTGTATATCTGTTAATAGTTTGTGGATACATTTTTAAAATCTGATTTTAAACTATTATTTGGGCAATTTTCTTACTGTTTTGAAAACACAGTGACCAATAAGTACTCATTTTTGCATGCCAGTATTCACATCCAAGCATATTGCCTGTAACTGATGAATAAAACAGTTTAATTGCATTAGGTGCCCACCGTTATATCACAAGCATTGCCCTTTTCCTTCAATTATCAGCCATAATGACCATGAAGCATCCTCTTGATCCTTTGCCCCTCTCTCCTTCGCTAGCGACTGGGTGTTCAGAATGTCTCTACTGCTTTTACAGGTGATGCTGGAGGAAAGGATCCTTGCCACAGTTACTTTGCTTCCTGTGAATTGTCTGTGAAGATGAATTCTCAAAAGAAGGATTAATCATTTGTCCAAAGCAAGTTTTCACACTTCTGCCAAATATTGACTATCCCTCTCCAAAAGTGTTATTTCTTGAACTCTCTAGTGGTAGTGTTGTCCAATGCGAAGTGCACAGGCTTTGAAATCAGGACTAGGTTCAAATTCCAGCTTGGTCACTTACTTTACCTCTCTAAGCCTTTATTTTCTAAAACCAGAATAATAAAGGTGATCTCATCATAAGGATTAAATGAAATTTCAAATACAAGGAACCTACCGAGTGCCTGATTTAGGTGCTAAATCCATTCTTTGTAGCCTCAACATTTTCTCTCTCCTTGGAGTTATGTGGGACAAGCAACTTCTTACTTTTCAAACTTCCTGTCCTTCTTGAACCATGTTTTCCCATGAAAGTCATGGAACAGGAATGATCATCTATAGTGCTCTAATGGGTGCTACCAAAGAGAAATATAAAGCCATCCACAAATTCAAACTGTGTGTGTAATTTTACATTTTCTGATAGACACATTTAAAAATGTAAAAAGAAATAAGCTAAATTAATTTTAACCCCAGTAGGCCATCCATATTTCCAGATTCCACATAGGCAGATTTTGACCTGCCTCCAATTTAAAATGTTGAGGGTGTGGGGGACACATGTAAATTTTTTTTCTTATGGATGGAACTAGAGACCATTATGTTAAGTGAAATAAGGCAAACTCAGAAGGTCCAAGAGTCGAATGTTCCCTCTCATACGTGGAAGACAGAGAGGAAAAAGGAAAAGAAAGGTGGGAGATGAGGATATCATGAAAATCCAAGGGAGATCAGTAGAGGAAAGAGACTAGGGGGTGTGAGGTGCAGAGGGAGGGGGAAAGTGCTGGGGAGTGATATTAATCAAATTATATTGTTACATTGCTTGCATATACAAATATGTAACAACAAATCCCAACATTATGTACAACTACAATGCCCCAATTAAAAAATGTGGAAAGAAAATAATTTTCTTGTCATTGTTCCCTAAATAATACAGTATAACATATTTACATAGCATTGACATTGTATTAGGTACTGTAAGTAATCTTGAGATGATTTTAAATACAGGGAAAGATATGCCTAGATCATATGTAAACACTGTGCCATTTTAAATAAAGGACTTGAGCATCCTTGGATTTGTGTATCCAAGGGGGTTCCTGGAACCAATCTCTCTCAGATACCAAGTGACGACTTTATATTCAAAATCTAATATCTAATCAATATTTTAAGTATTATTAAAATAGTTTACCTTTTTATGTTAGTTTATAATATCTTTGAAATATGGTGTGTATTTTAAACTTAACAGTGCATCTCAATTCAGACTGGCCATGTTTCCAAGTATGGCATGCTTCCTTCCCCTGCCACTGCCAGTTGGCCAAACTGCCTTGCCTTCCTAAGGTGAAGTTCACCAGGGTTGGGGGCGGGTGGGGGGAGTGCAGTACCAACACTTCATTTCTCCACCTGGTATCTAAAAGACGTCTCCATCTTTACATGTTCAGACTCATAATCCTGAACAACCACCACCTTCCAAATCTTCACCTACTGTCCTTGACCCAGATCAGAAAGTGAAAATCCCATACTGCTGTGGTTCATTTCTTACTTTCTCCTATATGATACACCTAGAACATTATCAAATCCCACACTCAAAGAATTATCTAGAATCTAGCCCCTCTAACCACTCTTATTATCTCTACCACTTATCACTTTGGGCAAGCCACATCACCTCTAGCCAGATTGTTCCAAAAGCCTCTTAATTTATACTTCTTTTTCCCCTTTGCTTCCTACAACCTGTTTTCCAAATGAAAATCAAAATGTTTCTTCTTTAAAATACAAGCATACAGACTGGGGTTGTGGCCTACCATCTTCGAGGCACTGGGTTCAATCCTCAGCACTACATAAAAAATAAATAAATAAAATAAAGATATTGTTTCCACCTACAAATAAAAAATATATACTTTTTAAAAATGCAAGCATACATTAGCAACAATAAAAATAATTTAATATAACTGAAATTATATAAAAATACAAAAATTTTTAAAAATGCAAACCACTTACAAATCAACCTAGGTGAATATATATAGTATTTTATGAAAATTATAACTTTGCTTTTAAGTACTTTAAAAAGAGCTTAAATAAATGGAGATAGAAACCATGCTCATAAATTAGAAGAGTAATTTTCATAAAGATATCACAAAATACATTTCTAGTCAAAATATGAAGATGGGTTTCTGTTGAAATTAATTAGTTGATTCTAAAATTTATATGAAGGGATAAAGTACTAAAAATAGGGCAGAATGGAAGAAGAAGAAAAAAATACAGAGTTTTTCTAAATATCAAATTTTAGTATTAGCAAAAGAATAGACAAACTAACAAAATAGCTTAAAAACAGACCCACATGTACGTGATGACCTGATTGCAGTAGAACTGTTGCAACTCAGTGACTGAAAAATGTTTGTAATAAACTATTAATATTAAGAATGTGTTTTGAATTGTAGCAAATCAACAGGATGAAAAGACATATAGTCACATAGAGAAATGGGCAAAAGATTTAAACCTGCAAAAGGATCCAGAATGGCCAATTAACATATAAAAAGATGATCAGCCTTAGTAATTTGAGAACTGCAAATTTAAAACATGGTTAGATGGCTTTTCACTGCTGCCAGGTTAGCAAAATTAAAATATCTGACAATATTAAATGGTGGTAAAGATGTAGCGGAACAAAAAATTTGAACCATTGCTGGTGGATTAGTGAAATAGTATATATGGTCAGCCGTCTATATCTGTAGATTCCACATCTTTGGATTTAACCACAGATTATTATAAGTAATCTAGAAATAATTTAACACATATGGGAGGATGTGTGTAGGTAATATGCAAATACTGCACCATTTTATATAAGGAACTTGAACATCTGCAGATTTTTGATATCTGTAGGGGGTTCTGGAACAAATCCCCACCAAGGATACTGAGAAACAACTGTAATCACTTTGGGAAATGACTTAGTTTCAACTAATAAGGCTAAAAACAAGTATACCTCGTGACCCACCAGTTCTATTTTTCGAGTATGTACCCTAGAGATATTCTCACACATACACGAGAATAGTCCTAACAGCACTGCTTATAACAGAAAACAGAAACCTGGAAATATCTCAAGTGCCCATCTGCGGTATCTCAGAGAAATATGTTTTGGTATATTCACGTAACAGAATACTACATAGCAGTAAACATGAAGGCATTAGAGGCCCATGCAACAACATAAAGAAATACCAGTAACATAATTTTGAGTCACTTAAACAAATCTCAAAAGAACATTTGATTCCATGCCTATGAAGTTTCCAGAATGTTCAAACCACGTCATAAATATATGGCCAAGATTGGGGATAGTTGCTGCCTCTGAGGAGGGAGGTTGGATAAACAGAGGATTTCAAAGATGATGATGAACTTCAATAAAAAAAAACTAACATGTCACACACGGGAGCGGTGTTCTTTTTATTCCTTCTACCCTACAAGCTTCTTTTAAGTTGCCTTTTCTGTCTACTCAGTATTGAAAATCTTCCCAGGTCCGTGGGAATTCAGCCCAGGCCCTCCAGTGGACAAACAGAAAGGTTCTCCCTAACCTGACCCTGTTCCTTACCTCTCTGGCTGTGTCCCCAGACACACCCCTCTCCCCACTCTGACATGCTGGTCTCCACCAGGCTCCTTCTCTAGTCCTTTGCCAAAAACATGCTTCAGAAACTCAGGCCCTGCCTCCTTCAGGTCTCCCCTAGGAAGACCTGTGCCACTTCCAGCCCCCCAGCCTCCAACCCACATGGCTCTGAGCACCACAGACCCCTCTGTCCATTGACTGTCCCCTCTGCCATCTCTGGGCAGAGAATGGCCTTCCAATAAATATCTGTTGAATAAATAATAAAGATAACAATGTAGAAACCAAATTAAAACCAAAGGTTCCATTGAAAGAACAATACATAAAACCCTTATTTATCAATTCAGAGAAACTGGGACAAAGGATTAGTTCACTATTCTAGAAGGTTTGATTTTACAGGGGAGAAGAACCACTCCTCAATGAGCCAAGTAGTCCTGTTTATTAAAAAAAAAAAAAAAAAAGTGTCAATTCAGCAGTTTGATATGGTAATTCAGATAAGGGAAATGAGGCCCCAAAGAAGCATCTATTACCAGATCTCCAAGTGAGATCAACAAGGCCACCACTTACCGAGCTCTCTTGGTGGCAGTCTGGAGAGACCCCCACTGCACTCTCCAGAGGCCTGCTCAGGGCCTGGGAGGGGAGTTCCACAGTCAGGACCTTCTCTCCATTCCTTCAACCATTGGCATAGGCCAGTGTCAGCCTTTCCCAGAGGTGGCAGGCTCACATTCCCAGCAAAGCTACGAAAAAGGTCTTGACCTGAGGTGGGAGGACGAGGCGTGGTGCTGGAGCCCAGTGTGGCTCAGCAAACCCAACAGTGACGAACACCGCAGCAGACCCAGGCACCCCAGTGACCCTGACCACATAGCCACTCTCACTGCACACAGTTCCTGCTCTGCAGCTCGTCTCCGCTCCCACATCCACACCCGGAGCAGGTACCAGTGGTCACAGTCTTCCTGGAGGCAGCCAGCAGGCCCTGCCTTGACAGACAGGCCTCTCTCTGGGCTGGGCTGGCTTGGCCAAGAGCAAGGTGACCTACCTGGAGAGGTGGCAGTCAGGACCTGGAGACTTTAGATGGTGTGAGTGCCTCCATCCTTGGCCGCAGCCCCTAAGGCTCAGGGGAAGAAGACCCGGCCTAGCATGTCAGCCTTCAACATGTTTCACTATGAATCACTCACGCTGGGTCTCTGCTCATTTCCTGGAGAAAGCAGAAGTGGAGAGTCTACAGATGCCTGGTTCTGCCCAACCCCCACCCCCGATGACGGAGCTGTTTGAGTTCTGTCTTGGCGCTTTGACCTTTGAAGAAAGGCCTTTGGGGATACATTCAATGGTCAAGCTGTGCTGGGTGGGGCCGAGCACAAAAAGGGAAAGTATAACCAGGTAGCATAGATCTGAATTCAGTGTCCACTATTCGCTCACTGTGTAACCATCATGGCCTGCCTACCCTTTCTGAGCCTCTAATAAAATGAAGACAATAATGGTGTTTAGGTCTATCTAATGAGAGACACACCTGACCAGGTGCAGTGGGGCACGCCTATTACCCCAGAGGCTTGGGAGGCTGAGACAGGAGGATGGCAAGATCAAAGCCAGCCTCAGCAAAAGCAAGGTGCTAAGCAATTCGGTGATACCTAGTCTCTAAATAAAATACAAAATAGGGTTAGAGATGTGGCTCAGTAGTTAAGCGCCCCTGGGTTCAATCCCTAAATAAATAAATAAATAAATCCAAAAATAAATCGATAAAGTGCATCTCTGGACACCGCATGAGCTCATCAGCCCGCTTCCACCAGGCTCAGAGACTCTCACTTGAATTTCTTCCTTTTTTATCCTCAGATCTAAATTGAACGACCAATCAAGAAAGTCACCTGATGTCAGATGGTTAACCCTGGAGTAACACAGAAGAAATGATTAAAGAAAACTCAAAGTGATAAGTTGAAATTCTCTGAAACACAGCATCTCAATTTTCATTCCTTTGAGTACATTAGGTTGAATCGTTCCATATCATCCATCCCTGCCATCCAGAGATAGGGCCAGCAAGCACATCCATTCACACACAACACCTCTCCGTGATCTCTGGAAAGACACAGCTGCCCTATGAGCAGGAGCCGTTGTTAGCAATGAACACCTGACCATTGACACTCAAGCTCATCACAGGTTTCTGGCTCATAGAGCCATTCGATCTTTCATGAGTAACTGTATGTGAAAGACCACAGCAACACCATCTGTTATGAGAAGGAGTAAGGCTCCAAGGTTGGTTCCAAGATGAAACAACATCTGTAATGAAACCTCATGGTAGCGATATGAACTTGTCAGTAAACAGCAGCCAGAATACGTGATCTCACCGGCTCTCGGTTTGGGCCCCCAAATCCATGCTGATCCCTCCTCATGCTCTGTAACAAGGGTCAGCAGAACCAACATTCCTGCTCAAGTTTCGTCTCTTTTCCACATCTGTGGGCAAAGACTGGAAGGATAATGCACAATAGGGTCCTACAGATCATCTTGAGAGAAGGAACACATGCATGTGGCAGCATTAATTATCACTTTGCCAAGCCAAAATGGACTCCAGTTCCTTTCGAAATAACAAATTAGTACCCATGGTTAGAATATGTCCAAGATCCATTGTACCATGTTATGGGAGAATTTCCTTGGCAGTTTGTACAAGATATTTCCCTGGAGAGAAGTAACTAAGGATCAGAGGTCAGTAGGGGATGGACCTGAACCTGTGGATTCATTTGTATCTAGGATGGAGTTGCACTGTGCATGAGAATAAGGGATAAGAAGAGAAATTAAAAGTATGCATGCAGGGCAGGCCAAGGGAAGGAAAAACTCTTGCAGATATGTAAAGTGTTTGTAATATGTGACAAAAACGATCCCTCATTTTCACCGATGAATTCATGAATAAAATCTGATATACTGACTGAAAATCAGACACCCATAGTGAGAAAACAGTAAACACCAGAACATTCCATAGAGATAAGAAGAGTGCTGCCATGGGACAGGCCGGGGCTCTGCCTATGAATGCACAATGGAAACCTGGAGCAAGGGATGTTTATAGAATCCCACAGGAGAAACTACATGCAGCCAGGTCTCTCAGCCATCTGCAGTTCACAACACCATGCTGGGCATCCCACACCAGGCAGGCAGAGAGCATTAAATTCAGAGTAAGAACACCAAGGTTGAAATCCTCGCTTCTATACTGATATAATTGGCATGTTCAAATCTGTTTGTTATTTGTAGAATGGTATTAATGCAGTGTGGTAAGGAACAAACCAAGTGATAATTGCAACAGAGTTTTTAAGCATTAAAAATGTTTGTTCAAATGGGAGTTATTATTGAGAGAACTTCTCAAGTTCTCAAGACACTGAAGCTGCCAGGACAACTAGAAACTGCACATGTAAGTATGCACATGTTAGTATTTTCTCTTAAGAGAAAATGAATGATTCTCTGATTATTTTTAAAGATAGTTTAAAAATAGCAAGGGGCTGGAATTGTGGCTCCGTGGTTGAGTGCTTGGGTAGCACGCATGAGACACTGGGTTCAATCCTCAACACCACATAAAAATGAAATAAAGATATTGTGTGTCCATCTACAACTAAAACATAAATATTTTAAAAAAATAGCAAGTATACTTCTGCCTCCAATGATAACAGTGTAACTGGTACAGGACATCCTCCTACTGAAAGCAACTATAAAATAGAACAAATATATGAGACAACTGTTTTTAGGCTTACCCTGAAATAAGGAAAATACAAAAGGCAAGCCCTGGCTTTCTTCCTAAGGATGTCTTCTCCGGCATTGTGCTGGGAAATGGAGCCCCAGGAACAGTGATTTTCTTGAACTTGAAAGGTATAAATTAATGCTCAAGAATCTGAGGGGCTACCATTTTCAGTGTGTTTTAAAGAAACTATTGTGTGTGCCCTTGGCCAAAGGCCCTTGTGCAGATACAGACAAAAACTCTGTGAGACCTATCAGATGTTACCTACTCTATAACAGAGACCATGAAGTGTTAGGAATGTAGAGGTCCATCCCATCCAGAGTGGAAAGACCTCACTGCACATCAGAGGACTTCATCTTGTACCCCAGAAATGCCGTACCTGAGAAATATCCTAGAATAGCAGCCATGAACTTAGAATAAGTTTAGATTTGAAATCAAATAGTCCTGTGTGATAGTTAATTTTATGAGTCAACTTGACTGGACTATGAGGTGCCCAGATATTTGGTTAAATATTATTCTGATTATTCTGGGTATGTTTGTTAGGATGTATTTTGGATGAGATTTACATTTGAATCGATAGACCCAGTAAAGCAGATTGTCCTCCTTAATGTGCACGGACCATATACAATCCAGTTGAAAAAGTCTGAATAGAACACAATGCTAAATAATAGAACTTTTTCTGCTTACTGGCTGCTTGACCTAGGACATCAGTCTTCTCCTGTCCTTGGACTATAAATTATACCACTGAGTCTTCAGAAAATTGGGACTTTGGATCATACTGGACTATACCCTTGTTTTTCCTGAATCTCTTGTTTGACAACTGCCAATCTTAAGCCTTCTCGGCCTTAAGTCAAAAGAACCAATTCTTTATACAAATAAATAAAAAAGCAAGTATGTGTGTATGGTAGGGTTTGGATCAGGACTATTCTCTGAAGGCCCGTGAGCCCAAGGTTTAGTCTCCAGCTTGGTACTACTGTGAGATAGTAGAAACTTAGCAGAAGGTCTTCAGGACACTTGGTGTTCACTTGAAGGGGGTTTGAGAACCCAGCCTCTTACTCATTCTCTGTTTTGCATCAGTCTTGAGGCGAGCAGCTTTGTTTTCCCAGGCATTCCTCACCACGATATGCTACCTCGGCATAGTCCCCAAAGCAATGAGACTAACTGATCATGAATTAAAGTCACTAAAATCTAAGCCAAAATAGAATTTTTCTCTGTCCTCTTTATAAATTGATTTTATGTGTTATAGTGTTATGTACATATACACTTTATAGTGTTATATATATATATATATATATATATATATATACATATATATATATATACACACACACTTTATATGTATTCCAATTATACATAATAGTGGTATTCATTGTGATGTACTCATACATGCCCATAGCATAAGTTGGTGTTTCATTCCCCCAATATCTCCCCTTTCCGTTCCCTCCTCCTTCCCCCATTCCCCTTTCTATACTGATCTCACTTCTATTTTTATAAGGTCCCTTTTCGTCCCTTTTGTTCTCTCTAGTGCCCATATATGAAAGAAAGCATACTACCCCTGACATTTTTAATCTGACTTATCTCACTTAATACAATACTCTTCAGTTACATCCATTTTCCAGCAAATGCTGGTTCTTTATGGCTGAGTAAAACTCCACTCTGTATACATACCATATTCTTCTTATCCGTTCCTTTCTTGACAAACACATTCTCCTTATCCATTCATTTGTTTGTTCTAAAACCTAGATATTATAAATTGTTGTGTTATAAACATGAGTATGCATGTATAGTAGACTGACTTTAGCTATTTTGGATAAATTACAAGGAGTGGAATAACTAGGTCACATGGCAGTTTTATTCCTGGTCTTTTGAGGAATTTCCATACTGATTTCTATAGTGGTTGTATTAATTTATAGTCCTTCCAACAGTGTAAAAAGTCTTCCATTTTCCTCACATCCTCGCCAGTATTTATTAGTTTTTGTGTTCCTAATGAATACCAATCTAACTGGAGTAAGATGAAATCTCAGCATATCTTTGATTTGCATTTCCCTGATTGCTAAAGATAATAATTTACATTTTTTCCATGTATTTCTTCTTCATTTGTATTTGTTCTCTTGAGAAATGTCTTTTTAGTTTATTTGCCCATTTATTGATTAGAATATTTGTGGAAGATTTTGCTTGTTTGTGTGTTGGTGTTAAGCTTTTTGAGTTCTTTATATATTATGGATATTAATCCTCTATTGGAAAAACAGCTGACAAAGGTTTTCTCCCATTCTGTACACTCTTTCTTCATACTTTTGTTTTCTTTGTTGTACAGAAGTTGTTTGTTTTTTTTTTTTTTCAATTTGATGCCATCCCATTAAAAAAAAAAAAAAAAAAAAACTTTATTTCCTGATCTTCTAGGATTTGTATTGTGGAAGTCAATGCTTACATCTGGAATGTTGACTCTCTATTTTCTTCTAGCAGTTGCAAAGTTTCTGGTCCAATACCCAACTATTATGATTTAGATGTAGGGTCCTCCAAAAGCTCACACGTGAGATAATGCAAGAAGATTTGGAGGAGAAATGATTGAGTTATAGCCTTAACCTAATCTATGAATTAATCCCTAATGGGATTAACTGAGTGGTAACTGGAGGCAAGTGGGTTGTGGCTGGAGGAAGTGGTTCATTTAGGGCCTGGATATGGGATATATATTTGTATATGGAAAGTGGAGTCTCTCTCTGCCTTCTGATCACTCTGTAAGCTGCTTCCCTCTGCTACACTCTTCAGCATCACCCTGATCCCTGAGGAAAGAGCTGGCCTTCAATGGACTAAGACCTCTGAAACTGTGAGCCCTCGAATAAACTTTTCCTCCTCTACAGTTGTTCTGATCAGGTCCTTTAGTCACAGCAGCAAGAGAGCTGACTAAAACACCAAGTTTTGATTCACTTTTGCACAGGATGAGATAGGATTCTAGTTTATTCTACATATGAGTATCAAGTTTTGGCCAGTACCATTTGTTAAAAAGGTTGTCTTTTCTCCAACATATATTTTTGACATTTTTGTCAAGTATCAGATGTTTGTAAGTATGTCCGTTGGTCTCTGTGACTTCTATTCTGTTCCCAAATCTTCATGTCTATTTTGATATCAATATCATGCTGCTTTTGCTATTTTAGCTCTGTAGTATAATTTGAGATAAGGTATTATGATGCCTCAGGCCTCCAGAATTAGTCTTTGTGTTCAAGATTTCTTTGACCCTTCTTTAGTTTTTATTCTTCCATATAAATTTTAGAATTTTTTTTCTAGTTCTGTGAAGAATGTCATGGGTATCTTGTTGGGGATTGCACTGAATCTGTAGATTGCTTTTGGTAACGTGGCCATTTTAACAACATTGATTTTTCCTACCCAAGAAGATGAGAGATCTTCCATCTTCTACTGTCTTCTTCAATTTCTTTCCTCAGAGTGCTAAAATTTTCATTGTAGAGGTTTTTCACCTCTTTAGTTAGGTTTATTCTGAAGTGTTTTATTTTATTTTTGAGGGTACTGTGAATGGAATTGTTTTCCTGACTTCTTCTTCATTATTGGTGGATTCATTATTGGCGTACCCATTATCATACAGGAAAGCAAAGTGCAATTTCACTTGAGTCAGGAGGTCTGCACTTTGGGAGAAGTACTGTGATTGGACAGAGGAAGGGATGGAATCGGAGGCTGATCAGAATCAGATAGTAAGCTGTACCCCCTCAACACCCAGAGGGGCCAGAGAGCAGACTGGCATGTCCTGTTCTTACCTCCACCCCTACAGCACATGGACTGAGGCATTGAGAAAGAAAGGTTTGTTGGGTAAGAAGTGGGTGGAGGTCGGCACAAGGACTTTCCTAACAAGTTCCGCCATTTGGGTCAGAGCTGAGAACAAATAAACAGTTGCCAGGATACCTGTGTTACACGGACTTTCTTTTAGCATATTCTAAAACCAATTTCCCAGAAAGAAAGAAAGGCCTCTATTTTTAAAATATCAGCAACAATAACAAAAGCCAAAGGGCTGGGGTTGTAGCTTCGTGAATGAGCACTTACCTCACAGGTGTGAGGCACTAGGTTCGATCCTCAACACCACATAACCTAAACAAATAAAACAAAAAACATTAAAAAAAAACAGATTTCTATAGGACAGATATTATGTCAACTACACATTAACGGATTCCTACTGTCTACTCACGTTTTACATTTTTTTCAAATTAGACCTAATTTTAAGTATGATTTTAGGTATCTGTCAATTAATTGGATCCTCTCTCAGTACCTCTTTCTTTTCCGTTTCCATTCCCTTCCACTCTCCTTCATCCTTTATACATGAAGTTCTGACTTCTTACTCCTTTCTTTCCCCTCGCCCTTTCCTTTAATTTTTCCTTTTTCCTTTTTCTTTAATAGTACTTTCCCTCTCTTTCAGACTGCATGATTCTAATAGGTCACTTGTTCATTAAACCTTTTTCCTGTAGTCACAGTTACAGGGCACAAGGCCATCCTTTTAAGGGATGTTGAGTGTTGTTCTGGCTGTTTCTTGATGGATAAAAGCTCATTTCTTTATTTTTTTAAATTTTCTATTTTTCAACTTTTAGTCCCTCCTTTCAGTGCAATTTAGGATGTTATCATTAATGATCAATCTTCTTGACGTATTCAAAATTAATCCTCACCCATGTTCCTCTTTGGTCAATAGAGTTGTAGAGATTAGAAATAATAACTTGCACAGTATACACTGCTTTTAAATAACCACTGTTACTGATGGCAACTTTCTTTTCAAGGAGGTACTAGTGGTGGACATTAGCACATTGATTATGCAGATCCGATGTGTCAGAGCAAAGACATATATCTAGTTTGGGGCTTGTTATTAAGAGATAACTTCTCACTAAAGGATCTTCACATAATGTAGGATGAGGACCCAATCTCAATGTATGTGCAAGCACAGAATTTCACATAACGTAAGGAAACAGGCCAATAATATACCTCCAAAAATCTATAATCCCCATTAACTGAATCCTCAGATATTAATGAAAATGAAATCCCAGGCAAGAAATTTAAAAACCTGTTGCTTAAAATGATCAGTGAATTTAAAGAAGATATAAGGAATGAACAAAGAGAGAAAATACAGGAAGTGAAGTAAATACAGTAAATACAGTGAAGTAAATACAGTAAATTACATTCATTTTATTTTTTACTTATTTATGTTTTTGGTACAAGGGATTGAGCCCTAAGGCACATAACCACTGAGCCACATCTCCAGCCCTTTTAAATATTTTATTTATTTATTTATTTTTAATTTTTTAAATTTTTTTATTGGTTGTTCAAAACATTACAAAGCTCTTGACATATCATATTTCATACATTAGATTCAAGTGAATTATGAGCTCCCATTTTTACCCCAAATACAGATTGCAGAATCACATCGGTTACACATCCACATTTTTACATAATGCCCTATTAGTAACTGTTGTATTATGCTACCTTTCCTATCCTCTACTATCCTCCCTCCCCTCCCCTCCCCTCCCATCTTCTCTCTCTACCCCATCTACTGTAATTCATTTCCCTCCTTGTTTATTTTCCCCTTCCCCTCACAACCTCTTATATGTGATTTTGTATAACATTGAGGGTCTCCCTCCATTTCCATGCAATTTCCCTTTTCTCTCCCTTTCCCTCCCTCCTCATGTCTCTGTTTCATGTTAATCTTTTCTTCCTGCTCATCCTCCCTGCTCTGTTCTTAGTTGCTCTCATTATATCAAAGAAGACATTTGGTATTTATTTTTTAGGGATTGGCTAACTTCACTAAGCATAATCTGCTCTAGTGCCATCCATTTCCCTGAAAATTCCATGATTTTGTCATTTTTTAGTGCTGCGTGATACTCCATGGTGTATAAATGCCACATTTTTTTCTTATCCATTCATCTATTGAAGGGCATCTGGGTTGGTTCCACAGTCTAGCAATTGTGAATTTAAATATTTTATTTAGAGACAGGGTCTTACTGAGTTGCTTAGGGCCTCACCAAGTTGCTGAGACTGTCTTTGAACTCACAATTCTCTGGCCTCAGCCTCCTGAGCAATAGGGATTATAGGCATGCACCATGGCACCCAGCAGAGCATTTTAATAAAGAGATGGAAATTCTGTAAAAGAACCAAGTAGAAATCCTGGAAATGAAAGACACAACAATTGAATTAAAAATTTACTTGAAAGTCTCACCAATAGATTAGATGATGTAGAAGACAGAAATTGAGAACAAGGAATTGAGAACAAAGTAGATGAACTTGAAAGCTCAATGATAAAGAAGAAAATAAGGCATGATGATCAGAATATACAAGAAATCTGGAAAAACATTAAGAGGCCAAATTTAATAGTAATTGGGATCAAAGAGGAATCCAAGATAAAACCTAAGAAAATGAAAAACCTTTTCAGTGAAATCATTTCAGAAAATTTTACAAACCTTAGGAATGAGATGAATATAAAGAATGTGTTCAGGACCTCAAATAGGCAATACCAGAAAGAACCTGTCCATGAAACATTATAATAAATATGTGTAACATATATAACAAGGATAGAATTTTAAAGACCTTAAGAGAGAAACATGAGGTCACGTTTCAAGGTAAGTCAATTAGAATTACACTTGATTTTCTTAGCAAAGGTTCTAAAAGCTAAGAGAGCTTGGAAGAATGTATTCAAAATCATGAAAGAAAATAGTTAAAAGTCAAGAAAGATTGCTATATTCTCCAAAGCAGTGGTTCAGAGTTGAAGAAGAAATAAAAATCTTCCAAGATAAGCATAAACTAAAAGAATTCATCACTACTAAGCCAGCACTAAAGAATATATGGGAAGAAATATTATATGCAAATGAAATTATTAAAAAACTTCAGAGCCAGTGAATGGAAGAATCTCATTAGAAGTGTAACTAAGGAAATGTGAATTAGGACTTTAAAAATAAATCAAAATGGAAGGAAAGAATAAATATTTTTTATATAATAACACTGAAGGTAAATGGGCTTAACTCTCCAACTAAAAAAATAACTGAAAGTAAATAGCAGAAAGATCAATAGAGTAGAGGGAACTGAACTGGGGAAAAAGGAGGGGAGGAAAAGGGAGGTTCTGGGGATTGAATTAGGACAAATTATATTCCATGCTTTTATAATTATGTCAAAATGAATTCTAATGTTGAGTATAAATAAAAAGAATAAATTAAAAAAGCATAATATTTCTTACATTTTATTTGATCATAATGAAGTGAAATTAGAAACTACACCAAGAAAAATGATAGAAATTTCATAAACACATGAAGATTGAACAGTATGTTTTTGAACAATCAATGTATTATTGAGGAATTAAAAAAGAGAAATTGAAAAATTTTTAGAATCAAATTAGAACAGAAATATAACATACCAGAATCTCTGGGACACTATGAATATGTTCTAAGAGGTAAGCTACAGCATTGGGTGCCTAAATAAAATTAAAAAACATACCAAATGAACAAATTAGTGATGCATTTTAAGCTCCTACATTGTAAGAATAAATCAATTACAAAATCAGTACAAGGAAGGAAATAATTAAGAACATAAATTACTGAAAAAGTATAAAATAATACTAACCATCAGTGAAACAAATAATTGGTTCTTTGGAAAGATAAAAGAGATTGATAAACTTTTAGACAAACTAACAAGAGAGAGGGAGAGATCTGAATTAATAAAGTTAGAGATGAAAGAACAAATGTCACCCCAGACATCTCTGAAATACAGATTATCATTAAAGACTACTTTGAGTACTTACATTCACTAATTTAAAAAAATCTAGAAGAAATGGACAGATTTTTACATACATATGACCTACTAAACTTGAACCAAGAGGATAAACCTAAACAGAAAACCTAAAGAGACCTATCATAAGTAATGAGATTGAAGCAGTAATAAAAACCTTTCAATCAAGAAAAGTCCAGGACCAGTTGGATTCCCAGCTGAATCGTATCAGACCTTCAAAGAAGAACTAATACCAACATTCTTCAAATTCTCCTATAAAATAGAAAGTGGGAAACAATTTCAAATTTATTCTATGAACCCAGCATCAACCTGATACCGAATCCAAGTAACAACATGTCAAGGAAAGGAAACTACACACCAATATCCCTGGTGAAAATAAGTGAAGCTGGGCATGGTGGTGCATGTCTGTGTACTTTAGAACATGAATTGTTCATTTCTGGAAATTTTCCATTTAATTTTTAGATCATGGTTGAAAACAGATAGTTAAAAACAGAAAAAGTTAAATTGTAGATAAGGAAATATTACTGAATACTTGGGACAGTATACAAAGTTAGTAATTTTAAAACAAAATTTTTCTGAATTTTAAAATAAAACATAATTTTATTCAGTATCAAGTGTGTAAAGAGTAAGAAATAAACTAAAATCACTCATATCCTAACAGCTGAGCAATAGCCATGTGTTAGAACAACATTTTAGTCTTTTCTTCCATGTTTACCTTGCTTTGGACTTATTATTTTTCTTGTTTGTTTTTTTATTATTGTTTTTGTTTTTTTCAGAACCAGGGATTGAACCCAGGGGCACTTAACTACTGAACCAATAACCAGCCATTTTTATTTTGAGACAGAATCTCACTTTGCTTAGGGCTTCACTAAGTTGCTGAGACTTGATTTAGACTTGCAATCCTCCTACCTTAGCGTCCCAAGTCATTGGGTTTATAGACATGCACTACTGCGCCCTGTTTATTTTTTCTTAATAAGTTAGAATCAGGCCATATGCTTTGCTTTATAACCTGTCAGGTTTGCTGTTACTATTATTTCACTTAAAGATTACAAACACTAGCTGGATGCAGTGGTGCATGCTGATAATCCCAGCCACTCCAGAGGCTGAGACAGGAGGATTGCAAGTTCAAACCAAGCCTCAGCAAATTAGCGAGGTGTTAAGCAACTCAGTGAGACCCTGTCTCTAAATGAAATATTAAAAACGGTTAGGGATGTGGCTCAGTGGTTAAGCACCCTTGGGTTCAATCCCTGGTACTAAAAAAAAAAAAAAAAAAAATCACACTTTTCCATTTAATTATTACACTGTATTTTACACATCATCTTGGGAGCCAGAAAGAAGACTATTAGACTATTTACATAAAAACAGAATTTTTCACAACTCTAGAGAGAAAGCCGCTTCCTTGGAGCTTCTTACCTTCCCCCCATTCCCAGTGAGGGTTATGATGAACCACAGAAAAAGTGGGAATCCACCAGCAGTTCACACTTCCTCAGAGATGGAGCACAGCAACACCTGTACAACTGGAAACCAATTCCACAGAACACCTGGAGCCTACAGGGGATAAAGTAAATACTGCTGGTGACATCCAGGGGGACTTGGAGAAAAAAGAGAGGGTTGGCAAAATACTTTTCTAGTATACAAAAATAGCTGGAAGGTACAATTTCATCTTGCTAATGTTGACATGCAACTCAAAAGGAACCCACTCCATCCCCCAGCATTGAAGAGATAAAGAACCATAAGCCATCTAGGGAAATTCAGGTCACTCAACCCATTTCAAGCAGCATGATGGCTTACCAGGACCAAGTCTAAGAATGCTTTTCTGAAGGAGTTTACAACATAAGGACAAGTCCATTAGGCTTCTTGCATTTCTCTTGGGTACGTGACAGAACACTGACGTTGCTGTGTATTTGAGCCTCAGTGAGGTGTTGGATAAGGCTGCTCATGATTTATACCTCCACTGACTCCACCACCACCTGCTCAGCACCACCATACACCCGACACTATGCCAGATGCTTGGGGCAGTCACATTCAATCTGACCTTGTAAAGTTCATGCACACCATTCACACCATGCAGATCTGAGAGATCACCATGCACAGCCACACATCTGTCTTACCACAGCGGTTTTATTTTGGGGAAGTGGGAGTAGATAGCTCTAACTTCAGCTCAACTCTGAATGCCTTTATGGGGCAGTATCACTAGAAATGAGGTCCTACCTAAAAGGTCTCAACTTTGGGGAAGCTCTTGTTCCACCAGAATGAGAATATTAGGGGGAGCTGGTTTACAATGGAAATGAGGTACAGTTACTGACAATAAGGAAGGTGAAGAAATGTTTTGAAAAGAGATTCATGGTAAACAAAAGACTTTTCAACAAATGGTGTCAGAACTAATTGGATGTTCATAATGAAGATAAACCAAGGCAACTTTGTTGGAATTCAATTGACCATAAATGCGTGAGTTTATCTCTGAGCTCTCCATCCTGTTCCATTGGTCAGTGGGTCTGGTTCTATGCCAGTACCATTCTGTTTTGATTACTATAGCTTTGTAGTGTATTTTAAAATTAGATAGTATGAGGTTTCCAGCATTCTTCCTTTTGCTCAAAATTCAAGGTCTTTTGTGGTTCCTTAAGAATTTTAGAATTTTTTCCTATTTTTATTAAAACTTATGTTCAAATTTTTATAGAGATTATACTCTTTCCTAGACATAAATGTAAAAGCTAATGCTATCACACTTCTAGGAGAAAACTAAGGAAGATCTGTTCAACTGAGAATAGACAAAAGTTGCCTGGACAGGATACAGAAATCGATAACCTTAAAAGAAAACACTGATAAACTAGACTTTATCTAAATTTTAAACTTCTTCTGATGTAGGAAATGAAAAGACAAGTCATAGACTGGGATAAAATATTCACAAAGCAAATATACATTGTTCATTATCAGAGAAGTACAAATTGAAGCCACATTGGGGTATCTTAGCGTATCCACTAGTATGACTAAGATTAAAAAGATTACCAACTCTAAATGTTGGCAAGGATGTGGAGAAACTGCAAGTAACCTACATTTCTGGAAGAAATGTAAATTATACAACCACTTTTCTAAATCTCTTAGAAGTTTCTTATAAAGCTAAACAAACACCTTTCATATAACCCTGCATTTTCTCTCCTGGGTACTTAACCAAGAGATAAGAAAGCACGTATCCATACAAAGATAAAGCATGAATACCCATAATAGTTGTTTTCTGAATAACTAAAAAGCAGAAGCAACCCAAATGTTAATCAATAGATGATGTATAAACAAATCATCATAAATTCATTAAATGGAATTCTACTCAGTTATTAAAAGGATACAATTACTGATACTGTCTGGAACATGAATGAATCTTATAGAGATATTATGCTTGAATGAAAGAAATTATACACAAGAAAAGTACATGCTATGATTCCATTTGTATGGAATTCTCCAACAAGCCAAATTAATCCATGGTAGAAAAAAAACAGAACAATGGTTGCTCTGGCAAGGGGTTACTGAGAGGAACGAGGCTTAATGAACACTCTAAAGTGACGAAAGTATTAATATTTCATAGGATTTTGGGTTACACACATGGAACAATTTGCCAAAGTCATGCAGAAAGATTTGTGAATTTCAATATACACAAAATTTTACATTAAAAACTATAAAATTGGGAATGACTGGGAGTATAACTAAAGCAAAATAGGCAAAATGTTGACCAAGGTTGAAGTGGATGTTAAATATTGGGTTCATTATGTTATTATGTTTACTTTATATATGTTCAGGTTTTTTCCATGATAAAAAAAATTAAAACAAAGAGAGATACTGAAGAGGAAAGTTTAAGCTTATTAGAAGTTAAAATAGTCTGTAAATCTCCATCATGGAAATAGTGTGTCATGTGAAAAGAGAACAATGACAGAATAGAAAATCCAGAAATAGCACCTAGTACATATGCAACTTTAGTATGCACAAAGGTGATATCTCCAGTCAGTGGGGAAAGATGCACTGTTAATAAGCGAGGCTGGGAAAACCCAGTAGCCATGTGCAAAAAATAGAATCAGATCCCTCTCTCAATCAAAGTCAAATTATTCCATTGTTTGTGTGTAAAAAACACAATCATACAAACACTAAAGAAAAAAAAATAAAGAGGATTCATAAATATCCAGCAGTGGGCACATAGCTCTGGAAGAGTAGCCACTCAGTAGGTCAATTCTAAGGAAATGCCAGGCTGAAGGCTGGGGAGCCAGATTATGAGTGAGACCCCAAGGAAGGGCCAGCATGAAGAGCCAGGGGTGGTCCCAGTAGGAGTAACACAGCCAAGCCAGAAGACCCTGGGTAGACTGAAAGAAAACCAAGGTTCAACTTGGAAATTCATGGGCTACGCCATGGAAAGAGTAGACTGCTTCTGGTCAGCTTCGCAGATAGCCATATCTACAGCAGTTGACCATGGAGGGGTGAAGGAGAAGGAATGGGGAGAGACCACAGGAGGAGAGGGACATGTACTGGATCTGTGTGGTGCCCAGACACATTTGTGTGGCCACCCCGCTGAGATGGCAGCATAAGGATGCATGACAAGGCCACACTGGAGAGGCACCGAGACCTTCCAGAATTCTTCCTAATCTGGGAAGGCTGCTTCTCCGTTTCCAGAGGGCTATGCTGCATGAACTAGGTATAATTAGCTCCTCCCAGTATCAAACACCTCAGGGAGTGTCAGCCAAGTCCCCCATCATGGAGAGGATGCAGAGTGCTAGAGGGGTGTTGGAAAACAGAAGGGCGAGAAGGTGAAGAGCACCAACAAGGCTGTGTGCTGGAGGCTGGCATTCTGGCTTTGGGCAGAAGTCCCAGGTGGAACTGGGTCAGCAATCAGGTGGTAAATGAGAAGATGAAGCAAGTAAGTGTCTCCCAAGGACCTGGTGCTCAGACTGAGGGGCCTGGGTGAGGGGTAGAACGCCTGCATAGGAGGAGACCTGCAGGGAACGTGCCAGTGATAGGATCTAGGCTCCACGGCTCTCGCGTCTTGGAGGGGGCCGGGGTAGAAAACAGAGACGTGGATTCTGGAGACAAAACTTGTCTCCACTGAAAACAAAGAAGAGTCTGGATGGGAGGTGTGGCCTCGGGCCCTAGCTAGCTGGGGGCTCTGGTCCTCTTCCACATGCCTCCCCGGGTCAGCTTTTGGAAGAAGCCAGAGCAGCTCAGGGGCAGGGCAGGGGACAAGAAGCCCTTTCCCTCTGGTCCAGCCCTGGAGGCATCTGGAAATGCACTCCGCATGAAGTCACTGATGTGCCACAGCAGGTCCCAGGACAGAAGGGGACAGCGCCCCACCCTGCCAGCTTTGCACACTTACTCTACTTAATCCTTGTGAAAACAAAATCCACAGAAACAGCTGTGATTTTCTTCACTTGAAGTGAGGCGACAGAGCCTCCGTGCAGTGAGATTTAAAATTATCATGACCTCAAATTGGGAAAAAAGAAGGCTCAGTGAGGTTAGAGGCTTTGCTTAGAGTCTTACAGTTTAGTGGTTTAAATCGGCAGCTTCCTGTTCTCTGTAGCAAAGGATTAAGAGTTAAGGCAGCACATGGTTCCCCCAGGAAACGTGATGCTCCCTCCAAACAGGAAGTCAATGCCAACTTTTTTCTTATCTTGTCTCACAGTCCCCTCAAAAAGAGGGAAAAACTGCAGTCTGCAACTCCCCAGTCACTCTGTCCCTAAACCTTTTGCTTTCTTGCTCCTAGCCTTGGCAAGGTGTGGTCAGTCCCTTCTCCGCCAGGTCTCATGGCCTCTCCACCACAAGGCACAGGCCGTCTATCAGAACTGTTACGGTCCCGCACACTCTGCTGTGCGTCTCTGACAAGTTCCTGTGGGGCAGGGCATTCCGGGGGAGCCACGCCTGAGTGGAGGCCCTCAGGGGCCCTGTTGCAAGGTGGCTACTGGAGCATGGAGCCAGCCCCACCTGCAGTGTCCTGGCTTCCCTTCTAACCAAAAGCCACTGACCACAGGGGACTGTGCAAAGCTAAGAGGCCCCAGGCGTGGGCTTGCCCCTCCACCCCCCCCCCCCCCCCCCCGCCCCGACTCCATGACAGAGGACAACCCTGAGCAGGGAGAAAGGGCTTCCTTTCTTGGCTGCATTTCGTCTGCCTTCCCAGGAGCCTGGAGGGGGCGTCTTTCACAGAGTTGTCCAGGCTTGACGGAGCTCACACATCTAAGAACGGAAGCTCCCCACACTGCTCTTTCCGCCCCACCACCTTTCCGTGCTGCTCCCAGGGGTGTTGCTAACCTCCCCCAAGCGCTTGTGTCCCTGCCAGCCCCAGCCTCCTAAGCCCAAAGAATGTTGCCATGGGTCCCTCCACCCTCCTCCTGTGCTGTCCAGGGCAGCTTCTTTCCCGAGGTACCCCCCATTCCCTTCTGTCTCCCTCAGCTGTTGTCCATGACCCACTCACTGTAAGGTGGCCTCTTCAAAGCATGAGCTCCTGGCCAGGGGTCCAGGCTGTAGGGAGCACTGATAAGACGGGCTGCCCCCATCCCTCTCCTCCCTCAGGTCCCTTTGTGGCTACAGCTCTAAAGGCCAAGCTTGCTCCATGTGAGCCAGGCATCCCTCGCCTCAGGTGATGGTTCTGACTGGGGAGTCGCAGACTGCAGTCTCCCCCTTTTTGAGGGGACTGTAAGATAAGATAGAAAAAAGTTGGCATTGACTTCCTGTTTGGAGGGAGCATCACGTTTCCTGGGGGAACCATGTGCTACCTTAACTCTTAATCCTTTGCTACAGAGAACAGGAAGCTGCCCATTTAAACCACTAAACTGTAAAACTCTAAGCAAAGCATCTAACCTCACTGAGCCTTCTTTTTTCTGAATTTGAGGTAATGGTAATTTTAAATGAGAATGTACCATGTGGCTAAGTACAATGTTCAGCACATGTGAATATTTGGGACTACTTGCCACAAGATATGGCAGCTCCCCAGTGTGACCAGAGGATTACTACAGCTAGCAGGGGTAGGTGGAGAACCATGGGAACTAGAGCAAGGGATTGAATGTGGCTTCAGGCCATTTGGGATCTTTGCACATGTGGTCATAACCAAAATACCCTGTAGGTGGGATTGCTGCAAAGTAAAGGGAGTTCATCGTGGAAGAAGCAGAAGTGACTTTGTAATAGTAGACCTGTGGGTTGTTGGTTTGGTTTTGTTTTGTTTTCACTTATAATATTATACCTACACATGGCAAGCCAAATTTAGTTGAGAGGAAATAAAAAGTAGCTTCACTTTTGCTCACCGTAACCATTTTTCACTTTCCCAAATAATCACTAAGTGCAATTGTTTTTACATTACTATTACAACATTAACTAGTGTCCCTTTAATGTTTATTGATTTTAAACACTGCCTTTGACCTTCAGGCATAAAATATAAGAAAATTAGCTGAGCACAGTGGCACACACTGGTAATGGAACTCAGGAGTTTGAGTTCAAGGCCAGCCTGGGCAATTCAGTGAGACTCTTCTCAAAAATAAAGTTGCCTAGCAAGTGAAAGTCCCCCTCCAAAAAAAAAAAAAAAAAAAAAAGGAAAAGAACAAAGCTCAAGCTCACAACTCTCATCTTCTTCCTATCTTCCACTGCTTCTTGCTTGTTAATTATATTTTTTTACTTTATCCTTCCAAAGGTTGTCTTTCTGACTTTGTTCATTGTGTTTTATGTGTCTAGCCAATAATTTCCTCCACAACTTTAAATGATTATATTCAGTCTTTCGTGTATCAAATTAAGACAGTATTTACCAATATGAAAAATAAGAACACTAGCATATTTTTTCTTCCTTCCTTTCTCCTCCCCTTTTAATTTTTTAAAACTTTTGCATTATTATGGTTTTAAGTTTTTGTGTTAGCTAACTGAAAGACTCTTCCTCGCTTTGTCTACAGGTAGATGTTAAAAACTAGAATATTAATTAACAGCATCCACAACACTGTGATTTCAAAGATTATATTCTCAGTAGAATTTTAGTTCAACATGATTGACCCAGAGAGAAAAAAAGTCCTGTCATTTAAAGTTTTAAAGTTTAACTTATATAAACTTTTAATTAAATAATTTGTATTTAAAAACAAAGGTAATAAATATTATAGAACATATCAATGATTTTATTACATCTTACTATTACTATTAGGTTCACCCCTATATACTGGTGATAGAAACACTTCACGGTGGTGGCTACTGCACATCCCCCCCTAACTCTGCATGTGGTGATACCGTGTTGGTAGCTTAAAATTGGCCATGGATGGGAAATTTACACCATGGGAATTGGAAATCACTACAAACAAGGGTGTGGTTTGTTTTTCTATTGATTAAACATAATAAAGTGGTAAAAGAAATGTTAATAATATAGATTAAACTTGAATTTTGCTGTATCTATGGCACTTACAAAAATTGAGGGAATGCATTTCCAGTATTTTTAAACTATTATCAAAGTCACATGAATGAAGTTTTAACCTATACAAAGCTGGAGCTAAAAAAAAAAAAAGTAGCTTCAGTTCAATCAATATAATCTCTGTAAGAACAAAAACTCTCTTACCAGTAGGTTATATATCAGACTTTATGGCTATGAGTATATTGGGCAAAACACTGTGGGTTAGGATGCAATTCCATTTGTCAAATCATTGTTAAATTGAGACCCTGGGCGAGATAGGCACACGGGTTCAGCAAAAATCAATGAAAGCGTTCTATAAGAATGAATTGGTTGCTTCCCCCTTCCCGCCCGCTCCCTTTTCCCCTCAGTCCTCTCAGGTCTGCAATTTTTGGCTTTCACCCCCACTAGTGATCAAAGACTTGACCACTTGAAGTCCAACTCCCCATAACACTGCTCGACATGGATGTGTGATTGAAGGTGGATTAAATGTCACTCTCACCATTCTGCTACTTATGCATGGAAAGGGAGTTGGCAGCATCATTGGGAAAAAAGGGGAATCAGTTAAGAAGATGTGTGAGGAGAGTGGTGCACGGATCAATATCTCAGAAGGGATTGTCCTGAGAGAATTATCACTAATGCCATCTTCAAAGCCTTTGCTATGATCATTGACAAATTGGAAGAGAACATCAGCAGCTCTAGGACCAACAGCACAGCTGCCAGTAGATCCCCGGTCACTCTGAGGCTGGTGGTCTGCTAGTCAGTGTGTCTCTCTCATTGGAGAAAAGATTAAGGAAATATAAGAGAGTACAGGGGCTCAAGTCCAGGTGGGAGGGGATATGCTCCCCAATTCAACCGAGCAGGCCATCACTATTGCTGGCATTCCGCAATCCATCATTGAGTGCCAAACAGATCTGCATGGTCATGTTGGAGACTCTCCCAGTCCCCCACGAAGGGCGTGACCATCCTGTACCCACCCAAGCCGTCAAGTTCTCCAGTCATCTTTGCAGGTGGTCAAGACAGGTACAGCACAGGCAGAAACAGTGTGAGCTTCCCCACACCACCCCGTCCATGTGCCTCAACCCTGACCTGCAAGGACCACCCCTAGAGGCCATTCAAGGGCAGTATGCCATTCCACAGCCAGATTTGACCAAACTGCACCAGTTGGTAATGCAACAGTCTCATTTTCCTATGATGCATGGTAACACCGGATTCAGTGCGGGTTTGGATGAATCTGCTCAGACTACTTCTCATGAAGCATTCCAAATGACTTGATTGGCTGCATAATCAGGTATCAAGGTTGCAAAATCAATGAGATCCATCAAATGCTGGGGTGCAGATCAAAATCGTGAACCCAGTAGAAGGATCTACTGATAGGCAGGTTACCATCACCAGATCTGCTGCCAGCACTAGCTTCACTAAGTATCTAATCAACAAGGCTTTCCTCAGAGTCGGGCAGTATGGGGAGCAGCTAGAACAAAGCAGATTCATCCAAAATCCCTTTCGGCTGTTCACCACCACCCATGATCCATCTGTGTAGTTTCTGAACAGTCAGGAATTTAAATAGTTTGTAAATTTTCAGTTTCTATACACTTTATCATCATACATTTTAATCACATGGGATACAATATCTCATTTTTCTGAATATACAGGTTGCAGAATCACATTGGTCATGCATTCACATATATACACACGGTAATAATAATGTTTGTTTCATTCTACTATCCTTCCTATCCACTTGTGATTTTTTAATTAAAGCATTTTAATTCCTCTCTCTGTTCAGTTGTTAATGCTGAGGTTCATATTTAGTTTTATAAGCTTCTGCCTTTTTTTTGGCTCATGAATTTTTCTGTTTGTCATGGAAATGTAAGAGTGGACTATTAATACATTTCAGTTTAGTTCTGTGATGTCAGGAGTTTTTCAAAAAAAGCAAAAGGTGGACTGGAGCTTTCTTTTTGTAAATAGAAACTGGATACCACAGTGAATCATGTGAGTTTTTTTTAAAAAAGAATCAGTTGGTTTTATGGAATTAACAACAATAAATATTAAATGTCTTATGATTATTTGTAAAGTATATGTTACACATTCTTTAAATAGTTAATTTTTTAAAAAATCAGTGGTACTGGGAATAGAACCTAAGGCCTCACACATTGAGCTACATCTCTAGTTATATCAGTTAATTTAGAATAAACATGGATTATATATATATATATATACACACACACCCACTATATATATTACATATATATATATATATATACACATGTGTATATATCTACATGTCTATCTATCCATGTATGTGTGTGTAAGTATGTATATATATTTACATAGTTATATAGTTGTCCATTGATATCTATGAGGAATTGATCCTGGGCTCCTCACAGAAACCGAAATCTGCAGATGCTCAAGTGTTTTATATAAATTGTCCTAATATTTTCATATAACCTATGCACATTTCATTCAGATGGATAGTTTAAATCATCTCAAAATTAATTATAATACCCAATAAAACAGAAGTACTATGTGGATATTCTACTGTATTGTTCAGGGGAAATGACAAGAAAAATGTCTGTACATAGTCAGTACAGATGAATTTTATTCCAAATATTTTAAACCCATGGATGTGATATCTGTAGGTACTATATTCTATGCATTTTTTTTTTTTTTTTTGCAAACCAGGTGTTAAGCATTTACCAGCACAGCACTGCCTCAGAGGCTTATTGATCTTACATCACCAAAGAAAGTAGAAGGAAATGAAGAAAAATGTCTCTCCGTCCCTTGTTCCAGGGCCAACATGAGCTACATCTCCAGCTATATCCTCTCCAGTGGCTGGCAGGGCAAAACATCTCTCAGAAGCCTTCACATCTCAAACTAGGGCACGTGGTCCCTGCCCACCTCCCTCATGGGCAGTTGTGAGACTCAGGATGACGGCATGGCTGTAAGGATGCATGAGCTGGGGGAAGCCTAGGACAGCAGGATATCTGCTTCTTAAGAGAGGTGCCACCCAGTAAATGGGAAAAGGAACTAAACAGACACTTCTCAAACAAAAAAATAGGAACAGTCAACAAATATATGAAAAAAGGTTCGACATCACTAGCAATTAGAGAAATGCAAATTAAAACTACACTGAGATTTCATCTCACTCCAGTCAGAATGGCAGTTATCAAGAATACAAATAACAATAAATGTTGGCAAGAATGTGGGGGAAAGGTACACTCAGACATTAATGGTGGGACTGCAAATTGGTGCAAACACTCTGGAAAGCAGTATGGAGATACCTCAGAAAACTGAGAATGGAACCACCATTTGACCTGGTTATCCTACTCCTCAGTATATATCCAAAGGATTTAAAATCATCACACTACAGTGACACAGCCACATCAGTTTTTATAGCAGCACAATTCACAATAGCTAAGTTATGGAACCAACCTAGATGTCCTTCAACAAATGAATGGACAAAGAAATTGTGGTGTATATACACAGTGGACTATTACTTAGCCATCAAGGAGAATGACTTTATGACATTCACCAGTAAATGGACCAATCTGGAGATGCTAAGTGAAATAAGCCAATCTCAAAACACCAAAGGTCGAATGTTCCCTCCGATAAGTGGATGCTAACATGCCACAAGGGAGGGGAATAGAAATTTGGATTGATGGAAATGAAAGGAAGGGATGGGGGTTAGGAATAGGATAGTGGAAAAGACAGTGGAGTTACCTGACCTAACTTTCCTATGCACAGACATGAATACACCTCAGTGAATCTCACCATCATGTCCATCCACAAGACTGGAGTCCTAAAAAGGATCAGATATCTTCCATGCTTGTATAAATATGTATAACTAAAAAGAACTAATGGCAGCGGTCATCCCTCCCCATCACCAATTATCAACAGAACAGTGGCTCAACAGTGGCTCTACCCACCCAGGGAAGAATTCACCCAAAGACCCTGGGAAGCTGCCACCGTGGAGCCAGCACAGAGACTGCCAGTTCCAGAGCATGGGGAGGGGGCAGGAGGCAAAGCCACTTCTGCTTTCTACCTAAGCCTGCTGAGGAACAGGGAGGGAGCACCTTTGAACTCTCAAACCTCAGCCATGGGTTCACTTCAAGTTTGAGGGAAATTTTAGAGGCAGTTTCATTATATCTGGCTCAGCTCTCTGCAGAAGTACTTCTCTGTGCTTCTGGAGAAGCTGAAATGTGGGAAGAGTTGCTCTAAGTGTGGGTGGACGTGACTGTCACTGCAGACATGGATCACATTCTGCTCCCAGACATTTCTTGTGGAAAACCCCAAACTTTATTTACTCTTCTGTGAATCTATTCTAAGGAAATGATTCAATATTGAAAAGGCTTTTTCTGTATCTGCCACAAATCCTTTTTTAAGTGATGGAACTGGGTGGAGACCTAAATAAATATAAAAGCAAAATTTTTTTGTGGAAAGCTGTTGTTCTCTGAATGTTGGAAATAATCTGAAGTGTACCATGTTAGGAGACTTTAAAATTGCATCTTCTATAGACATTCATAGGCCCTTTCGGATGTTACTTCTAATACCATAAGGAAATACTTGGTTTATATCGGTCAGTTTAAGAACAGTTGGTGCCGTGGCTGTGAGCACCGAGTCTGTCCCTCATTAGCTGGCCTTAGACACTTCACTTCAGCTCTTTATCCCTCAGCTTCCTATCATGTACTGATACATGTGGGGACCTCAACAACTTTTTTCTTTGGGAGGTCGTAAGAAAGCAATGAGATGGTTCATAGCACTTGGCACATAGTGGGTCTTCAACATCATCTACAATCAGCATCATTGTTGCATCCATGGCAAAATCAACCCACAGATAAAATACTGGAGGAAACTAACACAAACCTGCAAGGTAGTTGTCACTGAACGGTGGCACAGAAGGACATGTCTTGTCCTCATTCTTTCTGGGACAGGACTGTCCCTTCCCCCTATCCCCTACAGTGATGGACATTAAAATGGAGAACACATTTTTCAAAGAAACACTAGTTTAAGCTCATCCAGAAGCAGCATTAGTTGAAGTCCTTGCCATTGCTTTTCAGAGTGGCATTAAACCCCCAGCTAACTGCAGCAATAGCTCCCTAGCCCAGGGACAGCAAGCCCGGAGTCTCCCTGTAAGAAGGCTATGCTCCACTTCATAAGGCATGACCACGGGGCTCTGCCCCCATGGACCCATAGAGAAGCTTACCCAGCTCATCACCCCAAAAGCTCCTGAACCTCAGCATCATGTGCTGCTCCTGTAGAGAGACCAAGGAGAGCCGAGAAGCCTCCCTGTCATCTAACAGCTGGCCTGCCAGATGGGTAGGTGTGAACCTGGCAACAGGTTTCTATGGAGACCCCGTGCACCCCTGAGCGCTGATAGAAAGTGCTACCTGTCCAGGAAGGTGAGGAGGACTCTGACATAGGTCTCACACCCCAGGGGTCCCCCAGACATACACAGCACACATCTGCTGAGGGATGCTTGGGTGAGTGCCTCTGTCCTTGGAGATGCAGGGCCACTTCTAGTCCAATTAAACCTGGGGTCTGACCCTAAACATCTGCTAGCTGGATCAGAGTGTGCAGGTCCCTCATCTCTATGTTTATCCAAAAAAAAAAAAAAATCATTTGGGCGTCCTGGATTTGGTATGTAGGTTCAGGATTAGATTTATATGTGGTACAAGTGCTGGCATGGACATGGCTTTTATGTCTAAGGGGAATTAAATATGGAATAAATAGAAAGACTCTTTCAACTGCTTCCTCTCAGACCTGGACATAGTAGTTTCTCCAAAAACAAAATTCCATTTTTTCGGTAATGGCAGGCATCCATTTTCTTGCTTCTGCAAATCCACAGTCCCACAGGCACTTATACATGATGTCTACATTCACAGTGGTTCTTTCTGCACAGCAGCCTGGAAATATTTCATGCTATTAAACAACCCACTTGGGGGCTGGGGAATGTAGCTCAGTTGGTAGAGTGCTTGCCTTGCATGCACAAGGCCCTAGGTTCAATCCCCAGCACCGCCAAAAAACCAACAATTTATTTATTCAGAAATGCCTATGTGCAGTTCTAGACATACAATGTCACATGCATAAAGTGTGACAGGCTTCTCACACTGTCCACTAGGTGGAAAATGAACACTGTGATTGTCAAGTTTTTATATATATCATGTATTTTTTAAATCATTATGCAAATTTAGTTTTGTTACTTGAATTTTTATATTTATCATACACATTTGCCTTTTGATTTTTTAGAGAAGTCTTTAAAAATAATATGATAATAGTCTGCATGAGTAGTTTTAACATCCAACAATAGACTTTTCTATGCAATGTGCAATGTGCATAGTACAATGAGGAATGTATGTAGTTGCTGTGAGCATTCACTCTCTGGTACTTATTTTACTTTGAAATGATTCTAGACTCACAGGACATGCAAAAATAGTACAGAGTTCCCTGTGTCTTTTACCCAGTTTCCTCCAAAGGCCACATCTTATGTAACTATAGGGCACTAGCAAAGCCAGCCAACTGACATTCGCACAATTCGTGTGTGTCGTTCTATGATTTTATCACACACAGATTCACATAATTATTGAGATACAGAACCATCTCGTCACCACAACAAACTCTCTAGTGTTATCCCTTTATAGTCACACCCACCCCTTGCCCCTTCGGCCCTAACTCTTGGCAACCACTAGTCTGTTTTCCATCTGTAGACTCTTGTCATGTAAAGAATGTTATATAAATGGAATTCTGAAGTATGGGATTTGGTGGGGTTCACTTTTCTCTATCTCTCTCTGTAATGTCCTCAAGATCCATATGTTATAGTTTGTGTCTGGAAACTCCCCCAAAGACCTACATGTTAAGGGCTTGGTCCCATTCTGTGCTGCTATTGGGAGGTGGTGAACTCTTGAAGAGGTGGAGCCTGGTAGAAGGACGTTAGGTCATTGGGAGTATCCTTAAAAGGATATTGGGACTGCAGTCCCTTCCTGTCTCTCTCTCTTTTGCTTCCTGGCTGCCATAAAGTGAGCATCCTCTTCTGCTGCAAGCTCCCAATGCGCTGCTGCCACAAGCCCAAATCAACATGATCCAGTGACCAGGAAATGAAATCTCTGAAACCATGAGCCAAAATAAACTTTTTTCTTTATTAAATTTATTTTCTCAGGTATTTTGTCACAGCAATGAAAAACTGACACACTATCTAAGGGGTTGCATGTATAAACAGTTCATTCCTTTTTATCATTGAGTAGATTCCATGGCATGGATGTATCACAGTTTGTTCAAATATCTACCCTTTTATGTGTTTTGACTATCTCAGTTTGGGGCTATTACAAATAAAGTTGTTTTGAAGAGCCTCCCCTCACTCTTTCCTGCTCCAGGTGAGGTTGTTTAGAACTGATCCCACCCCACAGCAATTGTGTAGCCACAGGAGATGATTCTCTGCCCAGTCTCAGTGATGGTTTCAGGACTATGAGCAGGATCCACAGTAGTCCAGTAAGAAATCATCTTAAAGATTTTGCTACAACCAAAAATGCCCTAAAATATAATTCAATCCTTCTGGGCTTTGTGGTTCTCAACTATGGTATAAGGATTTTAAAAAATCCTTGTATTAACAGGCTAGTATGCATTTTTTATTCAACGAACTAAAAAGTGTTCATTGAAAGAATGTAAGGCAAGCATTTCAAGAAGTAGAAGGACCAGGAGCAAAGGCCCTGGGGCAGGAAAGGAGTTAGATGACTGATACGTTCAAAGCATAATGCCAATAAGGAATAGGGTGGACCAGGACAAGACCCTCAGAGAGGACCTTTTAAGATCTGGCAGGGAGTTTGGGCTTGAGGATCAGTTTGGACTTGAGGGGAAGCCATTGAAGTATTTTAAGCTGGAAAATAGCAAATTCCATTTTACCTTTTACTGCTGCATGGAGAATAGCCTGGGGGTGATAGAGCAGATGTAGGAGCCAACCAGGAGATCCCAGGATAGAACCAGGCAAGAATGGCAGTGGCCTGTCTCGGGTGAGAAGAGTAGAGATGGAGACCCAAGGATGGGTTTTGATAGTCTTATTCATGGGATGGGTCAGAAGGTGAAGTCAAGGATAGTTCCTAGGTTTTGTGCATGGAGAAGAGGGTCAAAGTTGGGGCAGGTCAAGGCACGTGCTTTGGCAGTGGGTGAGGGTAAGATGGTGTGAGGAAAGGGTGCTGGGAGACAAGACTCAGTGTGAAGGCATTGATTTGGGGCCCAGGAGGCTGGATGATACTTTTAAACTGTAGAAATGGATGAGATGAGAATGAACCCAGACTAAGACCTTGGAACCCCAAGAGTTAGAAGTTGTGCAGAACATGGAATACCCATTTCTCTGGCCCCCTCCAAAGCTAAACTTGAAAAGAAAAATACTGAACTGTCACCACATGCTCTCTTTGGCTTAACTTCTTTCGAGTTAAATGCTCAGTTAATAAATTTTCAACTTTTCTTACTTTCCAATATGCACATTGAGGTCCTAAACATCTTTCAAAGTACCACATTAGCTACATATAACAAGTCTCAAAATGGGGTTTGTGTTGCATTGGATTCTAAATCATTTGTAATTTCTATTCCAATATCTCCCTTGAGACATGACTGAGAAGAATGCTGTTCAGTGTTCACCTGGATGTCCCTTATTTTCAGCTGTCATTTTTGCTATTGATGTCTAAGCTTATTGCCTTGGGGTTAGAGAATGTGGAACTGCAGATTCTCCAGGTTTGTTGAACCACCCTCTGTAAAGTGGCAAGTGCTCATTTCTGTGAATATTCCATAAGGTGGCAGCTCCTGCATACACAAAGTACACTGAACTTGCTGATTTTTGTGTTGCTCAAAACCTCTGTTTCTCTGCTAATTTGTTATTGTTGTGTTCAACCTGTTTCTCTGAGTGCTGTGGTAAGATTTCCACTAAGATGATGAATTAGTCAGATTCTCATAGTGTCACACGTTTGTGTTTGTTTTCTTTCCTTCCATTTAGCTTAGGCTGTTAGGACTGTTTGGGTGAGATTTTGTGTCACCGTGACCAAAATATCCAACCAGAACAACTTATAGGAGAAAGGTTGGTTTGGGCTCATGAGGTCTTGGTCTTCAGACAGTGACTTCATGGCTCTCAAGGTGAGGCAGTCCATGGTGAGGGAAGGGCCCAGCAGGGGAGAGCTGCTCTGCCTGTGGCCGTCACGCAGCAGAGGGCTGGTGGGAGGAAGGAGCAGCAGGCAAGATGCCCTGGGGACCCCCTCCTCCAGCCACACCCTGCCTGCCTACAGGGGCCACCTGGGCAGTCCATTCAAACTAGGATGGCTGATTAGGTCGCAGCTCTCACAATCATCTTCTCTGAATGTTCCCTCACTAACCCAGGAGCTTTTGTGGGGACCCCTCATATCCAAACCATATAGACTATAAAGGTTTAAGACTTCTGTGTCTCTGTGATTCATTCCTTTTATCATCTCATAAAGACAATCCTTATGCCCAATCAAGCTTTTTCTTTGGTTTTTCTTGTTTCTTATTAACATCACTACACTACCTTAGTTTCCTTTTAGGGACGACTTGTCTGGTATATCTTTTTCCATTTATTTATTCTTGATATTTCTGTGCTCCTGTTTTTAAATCTCTGCAAATACTATAATTGAATTTTTTAAAATTCCATCTAATACGTGAGTTTAATCTGTTTACATTTACTATGTTTACTGGTATATTTATACCTATTTTTGCCTTTTGTGTTTCATTTGCCATTATTTTCTCTTTTCCCTTCTCTTTCTTCCTTCTGTTGGATTAAGATTTTGTTGTTTTTGTTCTTGTCTCTACCCCCCTCTATTGGTTTGGAAGTTGTATTTCTATTTCTTACTTGTTACTCTTAAATTCTTACCACGAATACAGGACTTTTAAACATCCACTGCTACCTATCTCTATTGAACATTTGAAATTGGATCAACTAAGCCACTAAATTTTTATTTTATTCAATTTTAATTTTAAAAAGCATAGACAGTCTAAGCATTGAAAATCTTGGAACAACTTGAGAATCTTTTTCTACAACTGTAAATTTTGTAAAACCTAGTCAAAGATGAAATATACTTCCAATGGAAATTTTACCTTCAAATTGGAATGTATTATACATGTAAAATACATAGCAGATTTGGGAGCTTTGGCATAAAAAGACTTATATAAAGTGTCTCAACAAATAATATTTGTAACTTCATGTGGAAATGATATCTTACATATATTGCATGGAATAAAATGTTACCAAACCAGTTTTACCTGTTTCTCTTAAATATGGATATTACAAAGTTTTTAATTATGCATGTGACCCATATTATATCTCTACTAGACTATGCTCATCTAGAGTTAAAGCAGAACATTTTCCTAGCAAATGTGAGGCCCTGGGTTGGATCCTCATCAGAACACACACACACACACACACACACACACACACACACACACACACGACATAAAGCCCAGAGAACACAGGAGCACTATGCTCCAATTCTCCCCATTCTCCTCTTCCAAGTCACTGTATTCTTATTAGTCTTTGCATTGTGTGACTATGAATCCCACCTCATCCTTAACACCCCACCTCAGTTCATTCATTATTCATGCATTCATTATTCACAATGATGTTTTAGATGTACAGCATGTTTACAGATTTCTTTTTCTTTCTTTCTTTTCTAAAGAATCTTTATTTTTACGTGGTGCTGAGGATCGAACCCAGTACCTCACACTTGTGAGGCAAGCGCTCTGCCACTGAGCCACAACCCCAGCCCGTGTGTACAGGTTTCTTTGTCCACCTCTGCCTCTGGTTTCCCACACCTCGGTTTTGGTTCCACTCTGTCTTCCAGCTTCCACAGCCACAGTGCAGGCAGCATTGACTGTCCATAGAACACAAGCCTCCCCAATGTCACCAAAGACCCAGACCCTGGGAAGAGACCCGCCAGCCTCCATGCTCCATGCCGTGGCCTCCATGCCTCTGTTGGAGTACGCTGCTCCACGGGAGCTGTCTCTGTGGGAGCTGACATGGGCAGGAGCCACAAAAGACTGGGGCAAGCCTGAGCTGCAGACAGGAAAGGGACCTCCAGGGCCATGCCCTGCTCAGCTCTTACATTCTGCCGCCCTCCCTGGGGCTGGCGGCCATGCTCACACTAGCCTCTCAGTGGCACTGAGAACAGGCTAGTGCCTTGACCATTCCCCTGAATCCACTCCCAGAAAGTTCTTCTGACTATCCTGGCCACAGCCTCAGAGGTGGACTTGGGGCTTAGTGCTCCTGCTGTGTGGACATTACCTAACCAGGGCTGAGACCAAAGCACCCCCCCTGTATCAAGGTGAGGCACAGAGGTACTCAGAGGCCCCCTGAAATTTGCACTCTACATGCCTTACTTGCCTCACCCCATTTCAAGCCCTGGATCCCCCAGAAGCATTTCACATGGCCCCTTTCCAAATGTCTCCCCTGGACCCCAAGGAGCACACTGAGTCCCTCCTATGCAGAAGGGCGTCCTCAGACCCTGTGTGAGTGCTCTGCTGGAAGCCCGCAGACACCCTGTACAGCGTACTGAGAGCGCCACCTCGTGGCCATAAGTGCCAATTACAATTGGGGTTTCTCAGGACCTCTGAATTCATGTTTCTTTTACCAGTAACGGGATGCTCTTCTCTTTTTTTTAAATTTTTATTTGTTATTTTTAGTTATACGTGATAGATATTTTTACGGGTTATAACATACGTGTAGTGTAGCATTCTAAATTATAATCCCATTCTTGTATATGAATTAGAGTTTCACTGGTCATATATTCATATGTGAACACAGGAAAGTTATGCCTGGTTCATTCTACTATCTTTCTTGTTGCCCTCCCTCCTCCCTTCCCTTTATTCCTCTTTGTCTAATCCACTGAACTTATATTCTTCCCTCCCCCTCCCTTTATTGTATGTTAGCCTCCACATATCAGAGAGAATATTTGGCCTTCGGTTTGAGATTGGTTATTTCACTCAGCATGATATTCTCCAGTTCCATCCATTTACCTGCAAATGCCATAATTTCACCCATTGCGTATACATGCCACATTTCCTTTATCCATTCATCTGTTGAGAGGCACCTAGGTTGGCTCCATAGCTTAGCTATTGGGAATTGAGCTGCAATAGACATGAATGTGGCTGCATCACTATAGTAGGCTGATTTTAAGTCCTCTGGATATATGCCGAGGAGTGAGATAATTGGGTCAAGTAGTGGTTCCATTCCAAGTTTTCTGAGCAATCGCCATACTGCTTTCCTGAGTGGTAAGTTTGCAGGATGGGAAGCCCTTTTCAAAACAGGGTAGAAATAATCCCTGGACTTCAGCATTGACAAATATTCATGCATGAAAAACATCTAAATCCATTCATCTGTTCTTAAAATGTTATATCAGCTAGAGAAGAAAAAAACATTGTTATGTAAAAACATGCAGAAGTCCCCCCAACAATACTTAATACTAACACTCTACAGTGTGACTCCGTAAGAATTGTGACTGCTTAGGATTCAATGGTACCTTGAACAGAGGCCTCGAGAGACCTCTCATGGCCACCCTGGTGGTGGGGGAGGGGAGTCCAAAACCCCTGAGTCCTTACATAGTTCCCTAATTCCACAGAAGCCAGTCAGCCCACTGCTGGTGACAAGTTCCAGACTCCTGGCCAGGGTGATGGGTTCCCACCCAGTCACTCAGAAAGACTTTGGAAAGGCCAAAGGGGCATTCAAAATCTAGACACTTGTTGACCATAGTGCCACTTCACCAGGACCCAACCTACTAAACAATAAGTGTGACCATGTTCTCCACCACTTGCCACCAACTCCCCTTTAAACCACACATAAACTCTGGCACCAAAGTCACCTGGGAATGTTGGATTATAAGGGGGTTGTGCCAGTGGCCTACTTCTTCATTGGCCATGTTAATAAAACACAGAAGGTTTCTCAAGGCGCAGGAGACCTAGTTGCTCCTGCTGCTGTTGATGGAAGAAGGTGAAGGAATTGTGCCCTGTGCCTCTGACAGAGGCCACTGCCTGAGTCATTCTGACCTTGGGGAGGAGCAGAGAGCACTTCCTTCAAGCCAGGCACTTAGCTAAGTGCCCCACAAGACTTACTGCACTTGATCTTTAGCAGACCCGTGGGGTCTGCTAGCTGCACTTTACAGATGGGGTAATGGGGCTCAGAGATGTTGCAGACTCACCCAATGACCCAGCAAAGAGTCCACAGCAGGAGTCAAGCCTGACTTTGCCTTTCAGGCCTTCATCCTTTGGGTCTCAGACCATGCCATTGATACCAGTGATGAGAATCAGGACCGAGTACCAATTCCCCGGCATGAAGATCGAACACCCGAGGAACACTGAGGCAAGTTTTATTTAAAGGCTAGAACCAAGATCCATTTCTCCCAAGGGAGAAGGGGATCCAGAGCTGGTTTCCAAAGAATTGGGGGTGTCCTGCCCCTCTTATAGGTTTTAGATTTCCTTTGTTCTCAGGCTCTCTCTTTCCCTATCCTACCTCCTTGACTAGTGATCCTAAGGTGGAATGATCCAAGGGCTGGAATAAGGCTGCCCAGGGGCATTCATTATCAGACCCCTGCAAGGAGGAACAAGTCCCTGGTGGCAGGTAAGCTTGACAACAGGTTGCAGGAGGGGGAAGGGCTCTGGGGTATTAACATTTTATTTCCTCTTGAATCAGTCCCCATCTTTCTGACCCCATCATTCATTACCTACACTGACTGTCCTTTTGCCCCCTCCTGCCCCGTTACCTCCTCCAAGAGCTGTGGGTACTGGCAGGGTCTGAGAACAGGATGCCTTGACCTTGCTTCCCAGCAAGCTAGCCACCCTTGCTTTGGTCAGAGAGGACAAGAGATGGTGACCATGTTGAATCCAGGTGACCATAAGGTCAGCCCACCCGCAGAGACTGGGAGTTTTTTTGTTGTTGTTGTTTGTCTGTTTTTTGCCCCCCAGAGCCCTATGAGGAGCCAGGTCAGTGAGGGCCACCTGCCTTGTTCCTTTCATGGGCCTTGACTTTCAAATGACAACGAAGCTGCTTAAAGTTCTAGGACCTTGCAGAATGTGCTGAGATTGTCTGACCTCAGTTTCCCAGCCTATGAAGTGGGGAGATTCAAGGGATATTGGGCGCTCAGATCTGTCCCCTGAAACCTGCTGGTAATTTCTCTGGCCCAAATTCCTACCCACCGGGGAGACACAGAAGCATGCCAGGTGTAAGAATTCCGCTGCCAGTGAGAAGACTCCGTGTAGAAGGGCCCAGGAATCCCACACAGCCTGCCGGTAGTGCGTAGTCCTTGGGAAAGTGAGGCTGGGAGGGGTGAGTACTGGGGTCGCGCTGTTAGCAAGGCCCGGGCCCATGAGCGTGGGCGGCAGGACTTTCTTATGGACACCAGGGGGCGCTCTGCACCAGGTAAACCTAGCCTTGCCTCGGCCGCTGGGGTTAGCTTTGCCAGGGAACATTTCCTGAGCCGCCCAGGCTACTGCATCCTCTTTACAGGCCAAAGACTGTCATCAACGCATCATCCCCAGAGGCACCGAGGAGCCAGGGAACCTGGTTCGTGCTTGATGATGTTCAGTTTGGGCTGCACCCCCCTGTTCCTGCCGGCTCCTTCATCACATGGTGGCCTGGGGCAGGGCCAAATCCCAAGCTCTGTGGGATGAGAAGAGGGCACCAGGAGACCAAGAGCTCCCTCCAGGCAAGGAAGGATCCCAGACAGGTTCCAAGCAGAGGCGGAGACGCCTGGCTTCCCAGTTCCAGGTGAGCAGACCCAGGTCCAGCATTGCCCAGCATCACCCAGCCGCTTTCCTGGACACCTGGTCATCCCTGCTGTCAGGACCGGGATGCTGTGGGGACCGGGGTGAGGAGTGTATTACCCTATTCTCTCACATGCATGCAGCAGAGAGCCCTGCAGGGGATGAATGAGGAACCAAAGGGAACGCACTTGGCCAGGCCAGCCTGGGACATCAGGGCTGTGTGCATGACCGTTCTTGAAAGATGGGATTTCAATTCCCCTGCCTCAGCAATGTTAAACTGTGACTTGGGGTTCCCCACAGTTCCATTGTAATACCCACTTTAGGGAGCTGTCAGTCCCAAGGTTAATGTATTTAGTAGTCAATGCGTAATAAGTGCTAGGTCTCATTAGTTCTGCGGTGGGTGGGGTGATGTAGGGTACAGGAGTACTGGCCTGAGTTCAGGAGGACTAGGCATCTCCACTGCCTGCCCCTGCAGTGATCCTGTTTGCTGTGTGGCCAGTGCCAGCGTGGCTGTTCTCAGCTGAGTCATCCCAAGATGTCCCTCCAGCTCAGCCTCCAGTGACTGCCCTTCCTAGTGATGCTCAGCAGGCTGGGAGCTGGGTGCTGGGCTTAACTGGGGTGCAACCTGCTCTTGAACCTGCTGCAGAATGAGTGAGGGGAGCCCTGGAGTGGGCAATGGGAGCACAGTGCATTTGTCCCCCTCTGCCTCTGAGGTTACCAAGCCTGCTGTGGACTGTGTTTTTAAAGCCCTTCTGCTCTCCCCTTGGTCACAGCTTCCCGGCACCTATGCTGATCTATTCTGGCATCCCTCTCTTTTCTAATGCCAGCCCAAGAGCCTCATGGGAAGTCAGCCCCACTCAGCTCCAAGGATGGGGCCAGGTTGGCTTTCACCAATCAACACCTCTCACTGGTTTGCATTGGTTCAGCGATGGGTCAGTTTGTAGCCCAAACCAAAGCCATCAGGGAAAAGGAGACATTTGGAAGAGAAGGGAAGGGCAGCTTCCCAGCATGTCTGAGAGAGATACTAAAAAATAGGCTTTTTCTTCCTGCTGAATAGGACAGAAGAAATATCAGCTCCTGAAGCAGGTTCCAGCATTTCTTAAAAATAAGGGGACTTTGTTTGAAAATGAAGCAGACACTCCAAAAACGAACAGGAGAACTGCAAAGAAACCCAGAAACCCAGATATTGTTGATATTGTCAAACTGCTAGATCCAGCCACACCTGAAGCTCAAATTATTAGGTGTTTCCTGCTAAAGGAGTCAATAAATCCCTCTTATTAATGAAATCAATTTTAACCAGCTTTTTTGTTTACCACAACTGAAAGATTCTTTCCCGATAGTAATACGATCCGCTTTTGACTCAGAAAGCATAAAGGTCACCAGATAAAACGCAAGGCACCTAGGTAAATCTGAGTAGTGTTTCAGATCAATGGTGAGTATCTTTTTAGCTGATATTTCTTCTAGTCTGCCTAGCAGGAAGAAAGAGCCTACCTTTCAGTATCTTCCTCAGAAGAGCCAAGAAACTGCCTCTCCCTATTCTTTCAAATATCTCCTCTTTCCTCATGGACTTAGTTTGGGCTACTAACCAACACATTCCTGAACCAATTATATAGTCCATGCACTGTTTAAAACATGCTTATACTACAGAACAACTGGGCATCCTGTATTTTTATTTGCTTAATCTGGCTCATGTCCAAATTCACACAATTAGAAAAGGAAAAAAAAAAAAAAAAAACTGACGTTGGAGCTAGAGTTTTAATTTTAAAACTCCTACTACACCAGGTCATGGAGTGGGCTTCTTCTCACTCCCTGGTCTTCCCTACTGTCCTCCCAGCCCCAAGGGCTTAGAGCATACAGAGATATGTCCCTCTGGGTTCATTAGGATCCCCCAAGGTCTGCCCCAGCTCTGGGATTCTCAGACTAATGCTCCCTTCCTCTGGTTTCTTGCCCCTGGCTCCATTTCTGCCTCTCTTCCTTGGGACTCCTTTCTCAGCTTGCACTCTGACCTGTGCAAGCCAAACCACTGCTCTCTTGGGCCCAAGGACATGCTGGCATCTCAGGTTTGGGGCCCTGTAGATCTAGCACTTGACCATTGGCTCCTTCTGCTCTCAGCTGCCCCACATCCGTCCCCAGAGGCACAGGCTGGCCCCTTTCTCTGTTCTGTCCCAATGTTTCCCTGGAGAATGCTGACTGCAGGAGCTGCCCTGAGATCCCCAAGGCATGGCCAAGAGGACTCTGCCCCCACACAGTCCACTGAGCGTGGCCCAGCAGCCGGCAGCCCCAGGCTTCACTCTTCCCGGGAGTGGTGAAAGACAAATCTCTGCTTCCCCCCAGCCTAGGGCTGGAAACTTCCAACACCCTGAGGACTGACTATGCTTGTGTTGTCTTTAATAAAAGCGATTGGTTTTATAATCACAAATGTGATATAAGCTCAGTGAGCAGAGGCCGCAGCCCAGAGACAGGTGGGTGACAGAAAGAATGTTCTGGTGGGAGTCCTCCCCGGAATTGCTCTTCTACCCATAGAAACATGCCTATATGTATTTAAAAGGGCAACATTGTACCCACCGCCTTAAAGCCTGCTCTGCCTCAGGCGGCCAGGACCACTGTATTAGTGATGTTGATGGCTGCCTGGATGTCATCTGTCTACTTCATAATCGAGGCTTTTCTTTTCAGTTGTCTGCAATAGTAATTTATGGTATAAGGACATTAGATTTGCAGAATGGAATGGAGAAGATGCACATTTACCAGCTGATGTTCTGGGGTGAGGGTCTGACCTTGGCTATCTCTTCCTGGGCTTTATCCCTGAATCTGAGCATGGGTACAAGTCCTTGCTCTCCCCTAGAACAGGATAAATGCCTGCCCCAGTGGAAGGCTGTACTGTAAACTGAAATCACATGCAAAATTGCAATGTTGTTGTTGAACTCATTTTCAAGGCTCTCTGGAAACACAGCTCCCCTTAAATCCAGGTCTGCTCATTGAAAACAAATCAAATGTACCAGCTGATGTGCACTGAGGACTTTGCGGTTTACAAAGCCCCTATTTCCTCCTTAAACATCAGTTCACTCTGAGAGGTGGTTGTCATTATAGGTCCCATTTTACAGAGTGGAGGAACTGATACCCAGAGGCTCTGTAACTTCTCCAAGACTGCTCTGAGAACCCAGGGTATATGTTCTTCTAAGGGACTAATTCCTAACAGCGAACGTCTTGTTTGAAATCCAAGAAAACACCAGATAAAGGGCATTCTAAATATATTTCTTTTCTATAGATGAAGATCTGTTACTGGAAAACAGGAATTAGCTTGTCTGCTTGAGGATGTGGTTGGCGCTTTATAAAAAGGATATAGAAGAAATTTGCACAGATTGCCAGCTTCGTTATGCTGCCGACGGCTTCGAGCAAAAGAAAAACCTTCGCAGCCAGATATTTCAGTAAGAATTTTATTATCCTCTGTGGGGAGGGAGGGTTACCTTTGCTCTTGACTTCTTCCTTGGGGGATGGGCTCACCGGGGTCCCCAAAGGTGCCATGTTGGTCTTGTGGGCTGAGAGGACAAAACAGCATTGGTGGGCAGGGTCCTGCCCTCTTTCAGCTCAGGGCACCAGCTGCTGCCCTGAACCAGGGCAGCTGCTCTGTGTGTGCCTGAAAACAGAGGCTTCAACACAACTGTGATTGTCGGGGGTGTTGGGCTCTGGTGGCTCGGGACTCTGATGACATTCAGTACCTGTAAGGACTACATGGTGCAGTTGGATCCCTGCTTGAGAACATGCAGGCTGGTGGTTAACTAGGTTAGAAAGGGTGAGGATGGCTTAGCAGCCCCCCGTACAGCACCTGATGAGGCAGGACTGCTGTCTGGTCACAGGCAGGTGGTGGTTGGTTTGGTATCACACAGATGCTGGGTCATGCAGATCTTCTTCCGGTCAGTTGTGCAGGTGCTGCCTGGGTCACAGGCAGGAAGGAGCGGGTTGGGTAGGTCTGGCATGAGGTGATGGGCCTGAGCCCCCTTGGGATGATGAAGAGTGAAACTCCAGATGCTGGCAGGAGAAAGGCAGTCAGTGGTCCCCACCCTGGCTCCACACGACAATCACTGGAAGAGCTTCTAAAAATCTTCCGGCTCCTCCTCTGGAGATTCAGGTTTAATGGCTCTTAGGTGGATCCCAGGCATCAGCATATTTTTTAAGTCCCCGATGGATGTTATGTGTAGCCAGGGTCCGGAAGCAGCAGATGGAGCCCAGGGAGGGCTCCGACTCCGCACAGCCTCCTTTGCCGTGGTTGGAGTGGATATTTATGGGGCTAGGGAAGAAGGCTCTCTATCCACAGAGATGAGAACGAGGTGGGCTGGAGGCCAGGATCCTGGCTCTGACTCTGGGCTGGACTCGAGCTGAGAACCTGTCTCACATTAACATCCCTGGATCTTACTTTTTACGGATGAAATGAGGGGCTGGGGGAGAAGGTGAGATCAGCTTCTTGCAGTGCAGATGCCAATCCTTTGAGAAAGGAATAAAGAGGATATTGCATGAGATGCTTGAATTTAATGAATTGGATTGAATTAGTGTTTGTACCGAGGTGAAATTCTCATAACATAAAATTAACCATTGACAGAATGTAAAATTCAGTAGCAATTCATATATTCACCTTGTGCAACTGTTACTCCACCAAGATCGCAAAACATTTCATGCCTCAGGTTCCTCACCCCAGCCCCCAGGAGCCACCAGTCTGCCTTCTGTCTGTGTGGATTTACCTATTTTGGATGTCTTATAAACAGTCACACATCTCCTTTTACCTCCAGCTTTTCTCACCTACCACAATGTTCTCAAAATTCATCCATGTAGTTGCATGTATCAATATTTCATTCCTTTGACTTGATTAATTTTTAAAGGATTGTCCGACCTCAAACACTTTGGCAGCTTTGTAACACGGGCCGTGCCATTTCATGAGAGCACAGGAGGAGGTGGCTTCTCCTCCAGGTTGTTGGTTGCCTGATTGTCTAGGCGCCTTCTCTCTCCCAGCTGTGGGTAATTCTTGAGGAACTTGACTTTGCTTTCAACGGACATTTCCAGAAACTTGGGGCAAATGGGAAGTTCTTAGGGGTTGAGTGGTGCTGTTGTACCTTACATTTTGCCCACAGTTTCACCAAGTCAAGCATCTGCCAGAACTTCCCCTCTAACAGGAAGCCAGAAGCCAGTTTGGTGATCCCTGTGCTAAACCCTCACCCAGCAACAGGCACTGCCCTGGGCCCCATCACTGGGAGGCCCTTGACTTCCCTGTGGAATTGCTCTGCCAGGTCACACCCACTGCAGCCTCTTTTTCTCACCAGCTTTGCCAATTTCTGCTCCCTGGTCTGTCTGGTCCTCTCCCAGGACTGGTGGCTTCTTCCTATAGCTGCTGCTGCCAGACATCCTTTGCCCCTCCCACAAGGAGCCACTTATCATCATAATAAGAAACATTGTGAACTCTGCCTATTCCCAGCCAGAGCATCCAGAAAGAGAAGGTCTCTCTGAATCCTGTCATCCCTATGGGTCTCCAACACCCTGGCCCACTAGTCAACTTCAGGGCTAAAGCCACAGGGGAGTGTGGAATGGGGTGCTCCACAGCATCCTCCCCTGCCTCTGTGCCTTTGCTGCCCTCAATGTTTTCTGTGTTTATTAGTCATTTATATATCTTCCTTGGTAAATGGCTACTTTATTTTTTGCCCATTATTTCATTATATATTAATATGGTCAATTCCCAATTCCTATTATCATTTTCATATGGCTTATCTTTTTTCAGTTCTTTTCCTCTCAGTTTGTGTATTGTAGGAACTCTGGATTATGATTTTCCACATGAGTAATATGTCATTATTTATTTGGTAACTTACCTGGGCTAAATTTGTGAAATGTGTCTCCCTCATAGCATGCAACCATAGAGTCTCTGTTTTATTTGCTTTAAATTCTTGTTTTTGCTTTTAAACTTGGCTTTCTAAGGTCACCCCTGTCTCTGTGAAATCTAGTAGCCGCCAGTGAACGGACAGATATTTTGTTCAAATCTGGAGGCAATGAGGCTCCCATTCTCTGATAGCGTGTGGACAGGGAAATTATCTCAACGTTCAGCTTGGTGTAAGGTTGGCTCCGTTCTTCTTTTATACTCTGCAAATATCTACAGACTTAAGAGTTGACAAGAATCAGTGGGCACTCCAGGCCCCCTCTGGTTTCTACATGCACACAGACCAAGCAGGACTACACCTGCCCCAAACATGACGGCAACCCAGACGAATGCAGCACTGGTCCTCCCCATCTCCCACTGCCAAGATGGTCAGTGATACGGACGATGCCGTTGACTGTGGGCATTGCCCATCACTTGTAGCTAAATGAGCCATTCCAACTGGCAGCCGATTCCCTTGATGTGCCCCACCCAGACAGAATCCTTGGGAAGACTGAACAGTGAGGGTAGTGGGGTAGGAATAGCCCCAAGCAAGACTTGTACTGGCTTTACCCAAAGTTTAGCAGTTTTTCAAGCAGAAGCATTTTTCTGTTTCACACATTAGGTCAATTTTCAGCACACAAAAATGGCTGTGTTTGTCAGGTTGTTTTAAATTTTTTTAAATACATGGCAGCAGAATATATTACAATTCTTATTACACATATATACCACAATTTTTCATATCTCTGTATATAAAGTATGTTGACACCCAATTTGTGTCTTCATACATGTACTTTGGATAATTATGTCCATCACATTCCTTGCTAATCCCCTGCCTCCTCCCTTTCCCTCCTTCCCCTCTTCCCTATCTAGAATTCATCATTCGTCCCTTGTCCCATTTCCCCTTCCCTATCCCACTATGAGTTAGCCTCCTTATATCAGAGAAAACATTCAGCATTTGTTTTTTTTGGGATCGGCTAACTTCACTTAGCATTATCTTTTCCAACGCCCATCCATTTACCTGCAAATGCCATGATTTTATTCTCTTTTATTGCTGAGTAATATTCTTGTGTATATATGTCACTTTTTTTTTATCCATTCATCCACTGAAGGGCATCTAGGTTGGCTCCACAGTTTAGCTATTGTGAATTGTGCTGCTATAAACATAGATGTGGCTGTGTCCTTGTAATATGCTGTTTTTAAGTCCTTTGGGTATAGTCCATGGAGAGGGAGAGCTGGGTCAAATGATGGTCCCATTTTTAGATGCTTTCCATATTGGCTGCACCAATTTGCAGTCCCACCAGCAATGTTGAGTGTACCTTTTCCCCCCACATCCTCACCAACACTTATTATTGTTTGTCTTCATAATAGCTGCCATTCTGACTGGAGTGAGGTGATATCTTGGAGTAATTTTGATTTGCATTTCTCTGATTGCTAGAGATGATGAGCACTTTTTCATATATTTGTTGATTGATTGTATATCTGTTTCTGAGAAGTGTCTGTTCAGGTCCTTGGCCCATTTGTTGATTGGGTTATTTGTTTTTCAGTGCTTACCTTTTTGAGTTATTTATATACCCTAGAGATTAGTGCTCTATCTGATGTGTGAGGGGTTAAAATTTGCTCCCAGGATGTAGGCTCTCTGTTCACCTAACAGATTGTTTCTTTTGCTGAGAAAAAAACTTTTTAGTTTGAGTCCATCCCATTTATTGATTCTTGGTCTTAATTCTTGCACTATAGGAGTCTTATTAAGGAAGTTGGGACCTAATCCCACATGATGAAGATTAGGGCCTACTTTTTCTTTTATTAGACGTGGAGTCTCTGGTTTAATTCTTAGGTCCTTGATCCATTTTTAGTTAAGTTTTGTGCATGGTGAGAGATAGGGATTTAATTTCATTTTGTTGCATATGGATTTCCAGTTTTCCCAGCACCATTTGTTGAAAATGCTATCTTATCTTTAGTGCATGTTTTTGACACCTTTGTCTAATATAAGATAAATGTAATTTTGTGGGTTAGTTTCTGTGCCCTCCATTCTGTACCATTGGTCTACCAGTCTGTTTTGGTATCAATATCATGCTGTTTTTGTTATTATTGCTCTGTAGTATAGTTTAAGGTCTGGTATAGCGTTGCCACCTGCTTCACTCTTCCTGCTAAGAATTGCTTTAGCTATTCTGGGTCTCTTATTTTTCCAGACAAATTTTATGATTGCTTTTTCTATTTCTATGAGGAATGCCACTGGGATTTTGATTGGAAATGCATTAAATCTGTATAGTATGGTAGTTGGGACCTGTCCTCATCGACAGTCTCAGATCTGTGGGTGCCTGGGGCAGTGGTCTTTTAGAAGCATTTGTCCAAATGCATGGTTGGCTTCTGGAGGATCAGCTTCTTGCAGGCTACCCTGGCAGGGATAGCAGCAAAATGTGTATGGAGGCAGATGTTCTGACTGACCTGTTCACCCACTCCAGCCTTCCTGCGGAGGAGTTCTCAGAATTAAGCCAACATCCCAGCCATTATCAGGAAGCCCCTGTTCTTTCTTCTTCTTTCTAATCAAAAAAGGAAGAGAGACAGGACCTGATGCCACTACCAGACTAAAAGCAATAATAAATAATAGCACTGAGGTCACTTTTTCCAGTGAACAACTCACTCCAGCAGAGCGCTGCCCCTGAACCCCTGGAGCCAGCCTGTGAGACGGTCATATTCCCTTCTTACGGGGGAGGACTCTGAAGCTCAACCTTGCTGAGCGTGGCTCTCTCCTACCCCCAACCAGGACGTGGTGACACTGTGTATAAGCTTGGGCTCCCCAAAAGCAGACTTAGGACAAGAGCTTGGACACAGTGGTTTATTTGGATGTGTTGATGCCAGGAAGCAGTTCTGAGGGGGCTAGAGAGTGACACATGGAAGAAAGGAAGCCAGTGTCAAGGCTATTGCCACATCAACAGGCTCACTCCACAGGGGCTCTGGAAAGCAGTGGCCTGCCTCCCAGGATGTCCCAGAAGGAACACCCTGTTCTCTTGTACCCTCTGCCGAAGGCTGACCCAGGGCTATGGACAGCTGGACTCCTGGGCTGCATTCCTTTGCTTGGGGCTCAGCAGGGTCTTTTGGTTTCAGAGAGAGCCCGAGGCTAAGAGACTGGAGAAGGAAGTGAGCTGGGGCTGAAGTTAGCTGTCCAAGGCAAATGACACAGATACCCAAAGCTGTGCCACAAGCTGTGGCCTCTACCCCCCAGGTGTTTTCCCTTGTGCAGGTTAAGGGAGCGTATGAGCTGGACAGACCTGAGTGATACAGAATGGGGGGTCCAGGAAAACACCCACCCCAGTGCACAGGAGAGGATAGAGAACAGGAGACAGAAGGTTCCAGAAACAAGGTGAAGTGCCTCATTTCACCTGCTGCTTGGTGAAGGAGCCCCCACAGGTGCTAAAAGTCCTTTGCTCATGGTAAGCAGGAGGGAGAGCAGCTGCTTGTGTCCCCAGGCTGCCATAATAGAGCACACCGCCCGGGGGGTGGGGGGGGGAGTGGTATAAACAACAGAAATTCACTTCCTCATAATTCTAGTGGCTCAAAGTTCAAGATCAAGGTATCAGTGGGTTTGGTTTTCCCTGGGCTCGCTCTCTTGGCTTCTCCCTGTATCTTCACATAATCATCTGTGTGTGTGTGTGTGTGTGTCTGTCTGTCTGTCTGTCTGTCCTGATCTCCTCTTCTCATGATGACAGCATTAGATTATGGCCCACCCTAATAACGTCATTTAATTTAATTACCTCTTTGAAGGCCCCTCTCCTATACAGTCACATTCTGAGGCACTGGGGGTTAGGATTTCATCTTACGAGTTTTGGGGGGACACAGTTCAGTCCTCTTGCTTTCCTGGGCTCTGGGTTGCTGGTCCTGAGAGAGAGTTAAGAATTTGTGCCCAGAGCTGAGCAGAGCTGTGGGCAAGTGTCTAAGCAGATGTCTGCCAGATGCTCTGGTCTTCCCTCTGTGTGTGTCCTGATCTCTTCTGAGTCCTAATGCCTGCCAGGAAGCCAAGCAAAGCCCACACATGCCCACCACCAGCAGCTGAATCAAATAAGGGCTGAGTCAGCAGCTTTCCTTGGAGACCAGCTTCCTGTGATGATTTCTGATCCTGCCCATCTGGAAGAAATGACAACCCTGAGAACAGCTGTGGAATAGGAAACCACAGTGAGGTCCATGGCCCTCCACCTCTGCAGCTTGCCCTCCTGTGTGGCTTCCTTTAATACCAGAACAGCTCCGTGGGGGTGGAGAGGGTCTCTCTGGTGGCAGGATAAGGAGACAGAGAATCAGGAAGTTCATTGACTTCCCAAGGCACACAGCTATCGAGCCACAAGAAGGAAATCAGCCCATATCTGAGCTGAACCCTCTCTGCCTCTGCCTTTAGGGACCTTGACCACATCCCTTGGTCATAGCCATCAAATCCACCCCAGAAATTGAATGTGCCCCTCTGGCCACCCATAGTATGACTGAGTTAGTGGTATAAACTGGCTTCTCTCATCAGTTAGCTGGCTGGCAGGCGATATCACCAGCCAGTCACTGCAGAAACCAGGGCAGAGGAGACAGCATCCTGGTGGTGTGGAAAGATAGGGATGAACGTGGAACATGGATGTCCATTGAATGGACTTTCAGAGATCTGCCCTAGATGCCTTCCAAGCCCATCCTGAAGACCAGTTCAGCCCAGTGTTTAGTAAAGACAAGGTCCCGGCCAGGTGTGGTGGGGCATGCTTTTAGTCCCAGCTACTCAGGAGAATGCGGCAGGAGGATCACAAGTTCAAGGCCAGCCTCAGCAATTTAGTGAGGCTCTGTCTCAAAATAAAATGAAAAGTTCTGGGGCTATAGCTCCATAGCAGAGCAATTGCCTAGTGTGAGTCAGGCCCTGGTTTCAATCCCCAGTACTAAAAAGAAAAAAAAAAAATCAGTTCAAAGAAGGGCACAGGGTAAATACTGAATAAATAGATCTTCCCTTCCATATAAACAATAGAATCCTACTGTTAATCTCTGGCCTTTGAACTGTGGCCTTTGGGAATTTTTTAAAAACAAAGTCAAGTGCTAGGGTTGTGGCTCAGTGGTGGAGCGCTTGCCTCATACATGTGAGGCACTGGGTTTGATCCTCAACACCACATGAAATAAATAAATTAATTAAAGGTATTGTGTCCACCTATAATTAAAAATATTTTTTTTAAAAAGTAGAATGATGGGGACCCTGGAAACAGAGACACAACACTAGGAGCCTGGCATGCAGCCTTACTGATTATCATTGCATGTTCATGGAAAAAAATTCAGATAGCATAGGAAACTGTAAAGCAGAAAGCAAGTGACTCCACACCCTATTCCCACTCTCCAGAAATAGCTATTGTTATGTCCAGAAAACTAACACACGTGTGCATCTTTCCTTCAGTTAAGAACATTAGTGAAATGGTAGCATGCACAGTTTAACCACCAGCTCCTCAAGCTCTGTAGCATCTGCCCTGTGACTTTACCCACAATGGGTCAGCAGCATCCTGCCTATCAGCCTTAGGGTATGTTGGAGGGTGATACCCTGATAAGCAGAGGCTGAGATGGAGATGAGCCCAGAGGAAGATCATCAGCATTGGCCCCGTGGAGAGGGCAGGAAGCAGGACCCAGCAAAGGGAGGAGTTAGTTGCATTGCGATGCAGGTTTCTAGAAGCTTCAGTCCACTCCACACTTAGCTCTGAGGCTGGGGAGGGCTTTGAGCACTGACCTAAGTCAGAACAAGAAAGCCAGGCTTCTATTCCCCCCAGTGACCAGCTATTGTGGCTCCTCCAGGAAGAGAGCACACCTTAAGTGATGAAATTCCCAGTGGAGAAGGTGGCTTAGGGCCACGCATCAGCAGCTGGGTGCTAGACCCTTCAGTCTTCAGCCATCTGGGTGGAAACAGCAAAGCCCACTTCAGGTCATCTCTAGATTTTTACTGTTACAAACAATGCAGTGAATGCACCTTTCTCTGCAAAATATACTTTCTGGAGCAGACTCATGGATCAGGGACTCTGCCACCATCAGGCCACAGCTGCCTCTTGAGGATAGCAGGCTTCTTTAAGCTCAGAGTGCCAGGGTTGATAGATGGAAAGGTGGGCTATGTTCCTTTACTGGGACACATGTCACCATTGCCCACCCCCCCATGCTACTACCTAGCACCAAAGAAGATGATTCCTGCCACAATCTGGCTGGGCACAATTCAGGAGCCACTTGTCAAAAGAAACTAACTTTATTTTTAGAACCACACACGATAAACAAAACAGCTCCTCAGGAAAAAACCCTCAGAGCCCAACTGCCACCACCGGCTTCCCACAAGCCACACACCCCAACAACCTCTTCCTCCCACAATCCTCCTGCTCTTGAGGCCGATTGGCTGGGTCGCATGGGCGGAGCCAAAAAAGTCCCCCAATGAGCAGCTCCGTGGTCTGAAAGGGCAGGGAAACAGCCCAATGAGCATCACCGCAGAGGAGCCAATCAGCTAGATGTTGCTGGGGCCGCTGTGAGCCAATCATCAGCTGGCAGTCTGAAAGTTTGCTGGGGCCCCTTCGGCTGTGGCTCTCAACAATTCCAGTGGACCACACAGAGAATGGAAGGGGGTTAGGACCCATTTTGTGATGAAATCCTGTTAGTTATGAATGTGCTTTAACCTAAATTCCCAAGTTCATGTTTCTACTGCTTTCAAAAAGTCCTTATCCTTTAAATTTGCCAACAGAGGTCACTGAGAAGAATCAAATGCTCTAAAAGTATATTTCTGGGGCTGTGGATTCGTTTGGGATCTCTGGGGTGGAGGTGTGGAGCCAAAAAGCACACAATCAGCTCCAGGTGCATATGGCGGACACCTGTGCCGGTCCTCCATATCCACACAGAAGGGGACCACCTGGTGTTTACTCAACCTGACAGGCTGGGGTTGAGTTGCCAGCTCTTAGCCAGTGACCTTGGACATGTTACACACCCCCTCTGAACCCTACTTTTTTCTACAAACAGAAATTGACAAAACCTCTTTGGGCTGCTACATGTGTGATCCAGAATAGTGGCATCTGGCTCGTGGTGGGTATTCAGCAAATGTAACTGCTAATGTGATGATGGTGACATTCACTAAGAGTATATACTGCCCCACGACACAATGCACTCATAAGTATGTCAGGGCTGGTTCTGTGAGTTCAGCACAGAAGGCAAGGCTATTCTGAGCAGAGAGGTGCCCATCAGCTACCCCAGGGACTCCCAAGACTGATTTGCTTGTGCAAGGAACAGGGAAAGGCCAGATGTTCGTCCCCGTGCTGCCAGCTCTGGCTGCTGACCACCTTTCTCTGAGTCCAGAACAGTGCATTCACTCCTTCCTCTGGGACTGATTCTTCAGGCAACTCATATGCAGGGCCAGGGCCCCAAGTTCAGGCAGTTCCTTTTGCAAAGGACATATTGTACCCCTTCTTCCAGGCTGAGACAGCCTCATAGCCAGACCATATGACTTGTTAATCAGAGCTCCAGGTGATCTGAAAGAGGCCATGTGTGCCTCCTCAGCCAGCCCAAAGTGCCCAGCTACACCCATGAGTATGACAAATTGTGTCCAAATTTATTGGATTAGGATCTCTCATAAACCCTTCAAAATATCAGCAGAGACTAAATTCAAAATTTTCAATGTGCTAAGAGAAGCAGGGAGCATGCTGTGGATGGAGCTGCCGCTGCTCCGTGGGGCTCTGCCCTGTGTGGTCCTGCATTCCTGCTCCCTCTGAGCACCTGCTCTCCAAACCCTGTCATGGGCACCAGCCCAGAATGGAATGAGACAGGCCCTGTCCTTGAAAGGTTGAACCTGGAGGGAGGACAGCCACCCTTAGACACCTGTCTTGTCCTCTTGGATTCTCTAATACCAATTGAGAACCGAAAAATTCAATTCAGTTCAGATACCAACTGCCTAGAGTTAGCATAGACCTTGCTGGTTAAGTAAGGTCTTAAGCCCACAAAACTCCTCCAACTTCTGCTTTCTGTGGCAAATGGGTGCCCTGGCCATCCACATTTCTACCCTTGACTACACGTGTGTTCAGGGGTTCCCACCATCCATCCTCAGTTTTAATAATTCACTAGAATGATTCACAAAACTCAAGAAAACTCTTTACATCTACTATTTAATTACAAAGGATACAAATCAGGAGCAGTCAGATGGAAGAAATGCACAAAGCAAGGTCCTGGGGAAGAGCTGCAGAGCTCCCACGTCCTCCTGGGCATACCATTGTGCATAGTGGGTCCATCCACCTGGAAGCTTCCTGAACCCAGGTGTGTAGGGTTTGTTCTGAAGGCTTCGTTATATAGGCATGGTTGATCCAATCATTGGTAATTGGTAATTAAATTCCATCTCTAGTCCCTTTCCTCCTAAAGGAGGTTGGGCTGAAAGTTCCAACCCTCCAGTCCCCCAGTTGGTTCCCTAGGCAACCAGCCCCCATCTTCTCAAGAGGCATCTCATTAACAACTCAGGTGCCTTTGAAAAGAGCTGCTGTGAATAACAAAACATGCTCCCCTCACCCCATGGGTCAGGAAGTTCCAGGGGCTTTAGGAGCTTGGATGTGGGGAACCAGTTAGAAAGGATAAAAAGCGATTTCCCCCATTATTACCTCCCACCTTCCAGGTGCCTAGAAATAGGGGGACTGTGTCCCTCCTTTGTGGTATCCACCATAGTTCTTCACACTAGGCTTTATGTAGCCTTAGTTATTAACAATTACACATAGAGAAGAAGGGATTGACTCTTCTACCTTCCAGGAACCCCTGATGATGTTACCTTGGGTTTGGAATAGCAGCCAGGGCTTCAACTCTGAAGGCAAACACTTAATAAATGTCAATGCCACACTTCTTAGTAGCCACCCTTGAATGAAAACCTGCTAGATCTCAGGACCAACTAAAAGCTCCATCTATTTTGCACAAGTCTTCACAGTGACCCCAGGGGGATAGATAATCATGAACCTTAATGAGACAACTGAGACTCAGAAAAGGTTAAGATGCTGGATATAGGACTGGGGATGTAGCTCAGGGGTCAAGTGCTTGCTGAGCATGCCCAAGACCATGGGTACCACCTTCAGCAAGGGGCAATGGGAACTCTGGAGCATCAGAATTCAAACCCAGCCTGTTTTTTTGCCAACATCCTATGCAGTCTCCAACCCAAGTTCCAGAGCTGGAATAGGACACAAGAAAGAACTAAAAAAAAAAGTCTCTTTTTGTGAGTCTTTGTTATAACTAGTTCCCATTTAAGAGTGAGATAAAGTTAGCAATTTCAGTATTGAAAAGGAGCATAAAACTCATTGCCTTGAATAGTAAGCAGTTATCCTGGCTTCTGGTCCTGTGAGTCAGGGCCCCCTGAGCACACAGCTGCCTGTCTGCTGGGAGTTGGTGGTGAGGATGGCCTTTCTCACAATTGCAGTGGTTGCTGGCTGTTGGCTAGAGAGAAAATGGGGCTCACAGATGCAGAGAGAGGTCAGCAATTTGGAAGGTTTTTGCAATCAATCTAGTAAAGAAGGGGCATGGCTGCTTTTAAGAATTAGAGGCTCATTTGGGCTGGGGTTGTGGCTCAGTGGTAAAGCACTTGCACAGCATGTGAGAGGCACTGGGTTCGATTCTCAGCACTGCATATAAACAAATGAATAAAGTAAAGTCCATCAACAACTAAAAATACATTAAAGAAAAAAAAAAAAAAAAAGAATTAGAGGCTCATTTGCCAAGATCTGTTGGGCTTGATTTCCTGGTGTGAGCTAAGCATTTGGGGAAGAACTTTCTAGGTGACAATGAGTGTTGCCATAGTATGAAGTGACTCCTTTGCTAGGGTCCAGGATGGGTGGGTGGGGATGAGTGTGAAGCAGAGACCATCCCTTTGGAGCCTGGAAGTTGAGGCCTCAAGGGATCTTCCCTCCCCGACGCCCGGCCCAGGCCAGAGGGAATGCCTGGCAGAGCAGACGTGAGCGTGAGCAATGCAGGGAGGCCTATCCTTGGCAAAGGGAGTAACCTGAGCACCATCTGGTCTAACTCCTGCTAGAACCAGCCATCCTTAAACTGAGAGAAAGTTAGGAACGGCTTCACAGAGAAACACAAAATAACAGCACAGGAAGGCATGGTCCTTAACTTGAGCACATTGGGAATATCAAGGGCACTTTTGAAGCCAGTTCATGAATTGCAATTTGGCAATAATGTGTTATGATTAGGATGAAATCTTAGAGACAGACCCAAATTCAAGTCCTGGCCCTCCCAATTCCTTCAGCTGCACCAAGTCTCTCAGCTAAAACAAGGGGTCCTGATCATATTTAACTCTTGAGTATTGTTGGAGCAAAGTACCTATCAGAGTTCCCTGGCACACAGAGTCTGTTCCATGAATGTGGTATAATAATGACTTCCTCCCTGCTGTTAAGGGATGTCTCAGGGGAAGTAGCTCTGTATCAAGGACTTCCTCTATGGCCTCACAGTCCTGTGAGGTAGGTCTTGCCCCTATTTTGCATATGAGGAAGCTGAGGCTCAGAGAGGACAAGTGACTGGGCCAACTTCCCAAAACTACCATAGGCAGGTGAAGGATCTGAACTCAGGTCCCCTGGGCTCCAACATCTAAGTACCCTCCATGATGCCCCAGGCCTGCCTGCAGTGACTCTTTCTAAATGCCAGAGGTGTGTAATAGTCACAGAACATCACCATGTCCCTTTTATAGGTATGCCACCTACTCTTCACTCTGTAGCTTAGGTGTCACCCTCTAGAGACTCACCATTATAAGGAGCAGAACCTCCTGTTAGGGTTAGAATGCCGTAGAGCCACTTCACCCTCACCAACCTGCCCTTTGACCTGTGCTTCTTTCTCAGTGACAGGGTCTAAGAATTGGCTGAAAATAGCTGTCTTTCTATTGGCCCAGTCGTGTCCTCTCGGATCTGGAAGGTGCTATGGGAGTTATCCGGGGCAAACCCTGCCTTTCCTTGAAAGAGAAAACAGATCCACTGAGGGGAAATAATTCAGGCTGGATGGAGCTTACATGTTAAAACGAGGCCTCAAATTTGGAGACCAGGTGTTGAACACCTTCATTTCTCTGGAAAATAATGCTCCTAAATTCTCTCATTTGAGCAGTTCTTGCCAGATGACATTCATATCCTCATTTTAAAGAAGAGGAAACAGAGGCAAGGACAGGGTCTGTCTGTGCTCATCAGAGGCTGAGCTGGTGCTGGAAGAAAAGTGTGACCACAAGGGCAGATTCAAGACAAGTAACTGAAAAATTTACATACACACACCAATGGTGAGGAATTTGGATTCACATGGAGGGGGAAAACCCACTCTAACCACTAGTAATTTCAGGAAGTGGTATTTTGTGATCAATTTGACTTCCCCTTGAGAAATGTGACAGCAAATGAGTCACAGGGACTCTCTGTGCTGAGTTCCTCTTTGGGGATATGCTCCTGGGAACACTCTCACTGTGGCACTTTCTGTGCCAACCCCAGGTCTGACCTGGACGTACGACAAGGACTCCTCCTAACCAGGCACTTGGTTACGGGCCCAGGTTTCTTTAGAACATGGGGTGACTCCTTATTCCCAAGGTTTCTGAGGGAGGGCGGTATCCTGACCTGGGCCACCCAGGGGCCTGGTGGGCTCTCTGTCATTCTGTGCACGTGTTCTGTCTACCGAGAAGTGGTAAACCCTTTCCACAGCTTCTCCCGACTTTCAACCAAGGCACCATTGCAAGTTTCCTTGATCTGGTGCAGTCGATCACTTAACCCATAGTTATTAAGGTCCCTAGAGACCCAAAACTATACAAGGGATGACATGTTTTCTTGAGGAGCCCATGGGAGAATTAAAACCCACAGCTAAAAGCAAAGATGCTACCTCTCAAGATCCCAGGTGGCTCTGAGCAATGTGGCTGACTAGCTGGGGTCAGCTGAGAACAGCAGACACTTCTTATAAGCCCCATCCCAGAGACCCTCAGGGCTGTCCACAGAAGGCTTGTTGAAGGCTAGAGGGAAATACCAAGTTCATTGCCAGAGAACCAGACAGGACCAGATGATCCCCAGCAGTGAGCAGACAAGGTCAGCCAGCTGGAGATCACTGACATGGACTGCTGAGACACTCTTTGCTACTAGTCACCAGGGACAGAGGTTTTTGTCCTTTAAAAGAAGGGGATGACATATTGGTTAGACTTTATTATTAACCAGTGTATGAAATCTAGAGAATAAGCATTGAGTATGGGGAGGAGCAGGAGCTGCATCACCCAGTGGGTAATGAGAAGCCCCATTGGCAGAGCTCCCACCCCAATGTCTGCCTCCCCTCTCTCACTACATCAGAGGCTCTCAAGAGCAGGTTTACTGCTTCTCCAGGAATCTCTTCAACAGTCAGTTTAAAGGAAGCACATTCCTATATTTTATGGAGGACTAAATATGCATCAAGCATCATGCTACATGCCTTAACTTGTTGATCTCATTTAATCTCCAAACAATCCTGGGAGGGGATTATTACTGCCCCCATTCTCAGTTGAGATAAATGAGATGGCACCAAGAGATGCAATGATGTGTCCACTCCACTTAGCCAGTATATGATGGTGCTAGATTTTGATTCCAGGACTGATTCCAAAGCCCAGGCTCTGTCCATGAGGCCACACTCCTCCCATCATACAATGGCTAGAAACCAAGAAAGAAAATTCAGATTAGAAGCTAAGAAGAACGTTAGAGTCTGCAGAGAGTAGATGGGAGTTGGAGCCCCAGGCACTGGGACTTAGGATATTCTCAACTGTGATGCTGCCCGTTAAGGGGTGAGGGGGCACATGAGTGTGTCCCTGGTCTCACCTCCTCTGAAGTCACCTCCTTCTTTTTGTGCCCTCCCCGCATTGCATTCATGCTTAGACACTGCCTGATGAGTTATGCAAATCTATAAACAGAGAAGTGATGTTTGGAAAGGCATGAAATTATCAACCAGAACAAAAGATGCACACGCCAAGGAGATCAAAACAAACTGAAAAGCTAATGAGCAAACTAATGTGTTCCAATTACACATATAGCTCCTTGACTTACAATGGAGTCACACCCCAATAAACCCATGATGAGTCAAAAATACCATAGATCAAAAATATACTGAGTAACGTGTAACATACCAACACCCTGGCTTAGCAAACAGCACCTGAAGAGTATCTGTTGCTTCCACTTGTGACCACAGGGTAAACTGAGAGGTGCAGTTCACTGCTGCTGCTCAGCATTGCCAGAGTATCCTGCAGCATACCACCAGCTGGGAACATATCAAAATTCAAAATGTGGTTTTTCTATTGAGTATGTACCACTTTTATATCAATGTAAAGGCAAAAATTTGCAAGTCAAAACAAAACACAGATAGTCAGTGACTATCTGCATTACCCTTGATCAGTAAGAACATAGATTTCGCTTAAGCTATGAAAATACAGCTTTTTTTTGGTCAAAGTCTTGGGAAAGAATTAATCAGTATGGGTCCTCTAAGAGTTTATTGGGTTGTCAATGGATAGAGTCCAGTTGGTTCTCAATCATCAGGAGCTTCAGAATTGTTGATATACACTCTTACGCATGTCCTCATATGGTGTGTATGGCATCCATAGAATTTTCCTATGTGCAGCCTTCCTGTCTTAGCATCAGGAAGGCAGAGCAGAAAGATCATCTCCATTGAATGGATGGGGAAGCAGGCTTAGATGTTAAGGGGCTTGCTCCAGGGCACTCAGATCAGGGTAAGTGGAGCCAGGAGTCACTCTCAGATCTGGCACTTTTATGATCACCACTGCCCACAGAATGCCATGTGACTGTTTGCCTGGCCATGGAAATAATTTCCATCTTGCTTTAGTTGGGACTTTAATCTCCTCCTGCCTAAACCATCCCATTCCTCCTCCTGGATTTCCAGCCTCCTTGCCCAGCCGGGGAGCCATGCTGGAGTGTGAGCTGGAGTCTGAGATGGGAAGATGAATGAGCCCAGTGGCTGTAAGTGGGGAAAGAGGGGATATTAGTTCTCTTATAGAAATAATGAACAAAATATATGAAGTACAAAGGAGGGAGCCTTCTGCCCATGGACAAAGGCATTTCTGAGGAAGTTCAATGTTGAGGTCAACATCCATAATAAGACATTACCCTGAACTTTGACCAAAACACCACCATACTGTGGCCATCTGGAAACCAGATTTTCTCTTCTTTCTAGGATTTGTCATTGATGTTTGTTTAGTTTCTATTGTTTGTTTGATGGCTTTTCTTAAATAATTTTGTAAAGCAAATATTGTTTGTCATTTGTGGCCACTGACATCTCCATTCCATTAGCTTAAAGGTCAGATAGTAAATGAACAGAGATTTCTTTAAACACTTAGAGGCAAGAATTTCCTATTTTCTGCTGGGTGCGTTGGAGCATGCCTTTAAGACTCAGCCCTGCAGTCTGCAACTCTGCCTTACTCTTTACTTCCTTCTTGAGAAGAGCCTGAATATCAGCCAGAGGTGACAGCTCAGGGCCTCCTCAGGTCTTTACTGAGCGTGCACACAGCCCTGACATGTGCATGGGTATGTTGGAGCTTTTCTAAATTCTTACTCTCCAAAGCATCTCATTCCCCAGACTTTTCTCCAAAATTTTTGTCCCTACTGTTGTCCATTGCCCAAGGTAGCAGTGACCAAAACATTTTCCTTTGAATATTTTTGAAGAACATTCCCTGCTCCCTGCTTGGCTTTGGAGAGCTCCAGGTTAGAATAGCCTTTGACTAGGTCTTTCCCTCCCTATGGTAAAAATACTGGCCCCAGGGCTGGTTTTACAAGGCTTAGGTCGAATTGGAGAGTTGGAATAGAACTGGGTCACAAAGCTTGCTGTTCTTACTCAGGCTTAACTGGGTTTTCTAATTATTGATTCCCCTGACACCACACTCTCCAGGAGTTTCTCCCACCTCTATGTGTATTTAGTTAGTGCTCTTCAGTAAACCCTTTTCTTCCTCCTAACAATCCCTAGAGTTGAAGTTTCTTAGAGTTTGGTCTTGACTTCTCTCTTTTTCTTTCTTTCTTTTTCTTCCTCCTCTCCTCCTCCTCCTCCTCCTCCTCCTCCTCCTCCTCCTCCTCCTTCTTCTTCTTCTTCTTCTTTTACAATCTTAGTAATCTACCAAAGTTAGATCTCCAGCCAAGACACTCCTTTGAATAAAATAATCTTATTTTAAACTCTTTTCTCAATATCTCCACTTACCTGTCCCTCAGTGGGCAAGATGAGATCATAAGGACATGTTACCATGAGGCTGGTGTATATCTAAAGACTAGCAAGAAATGGTCACTTGGTTTGGCTTAAATTGCTTCCCATTTGTCTTAACTAATAATCCAGAAAACAGAAACAACTGAGGCAATGAGTGGGTACAATCCATGCAGGATTCTGCTGACTTTGAGGAGTTCAGAACCAAGTTGAATGAACTTACCATCTTTCTACTAGACTTTACAGCCCATTGTCCATTTTGCCAATGGGATAGATGAATATTGAGGGTCATGGGATTAGTCAAGTAGATGCTCATTGGTGACCTACAAGAAAACAGTTTTAGTCAGTTGTGGCCGTGGTCACAGAGACCACATCATGATAATGCTCCATTGAGAACCCGTATGTGATGGACAGGGGTCCTCTGAAAGCAAATCACTGAGGACACGCTGAAGTAGGGCAATATGTGTACAGGAAAAATAAACACAAGAATACACAGGTAAGGATCAAATAAAAAGGAAAAAAAGCATGGGTCAGAGGTAGGAGGACCTTGACCAGCAGCAACCTCTGGGTGAGCTGAGATTATGAACAGCCCTGACCAAAGAAAACAGGATGACAGGCCAGAGACATAGGAGTGAGGTCTGGAAGGATGGACTGTGGCTTCCACTCAGACATGCAACAATTAGGTTGATGGCATAATTGGGGAAATAGGGAAGGAAATGATATCAGTGTGAAAAAGGACAAGTAGGAGACTGTACCATCTGTGCCAATTCTGAAGACAGGAAAGAGAGAGGAGAGGACTGTAAAAACACGGAGAGCCATGGTATAAGGCTCAGTTTGAATTCTTAACACTGTAAATCACAGAAAGGCAAACCAAACCAACTAAAGTCAGAAAAGGGAATTTATTGGAAGTTTACAATATCTTTTGGGATCTGGAGAACCAGGCTTGCAAAATGAAGAGAAATGGCAGTGGCTACAGAGGACCTAAAAGTTAGAAGCACAAAGGTCATCCTTTTGCAGACAGAATGGGCAGGACACCTCCCTGTAATGGAGGGCACCATCTTCATTGTTCCTGTTGCTAGCTGTGAAGTTGGCTCTGTCCAGGAGATTCAAAACCCAGGCAGGGACAGCTGGTCAGCTCACTCTCAATCACATGGCCCCGTCTAACTGCCTGCTGGGAACAGAGCGGATCTTCTCCTTATGGCTTCCAAAGAGGGAGATGGGGAATTCCTCCAGATCAGGGAGGGGCTAGATATTGTACCGCCAAAAGCCAGACTCCATTCCACCAAACCAAATGAGGAGGAGGGTAGGTAAAATCCTAAGCACAGGGAGACTTGACCGACTTTGCCACCTCGGAGAAAGGAGCCAGTAAAGGAAGACTAAAGGTGCAAAAGGTAAGGAAATGAATAGAAAAGCAGGTAGAGGTGCGCAGAGCAGTGGATGAGACAGGCAGGGAGGAATTTGACTGTGGGGAGAAGTGTGCATGGAGAGGGAAGGCGCCTGGGAAAGTTCTGTTCTTCCCATCTGTTTCCATTCCTGCCTTCCCCCTGCAAGCAGGTGTTTTCACAAGGGAGAAGGCTTGTTTTTCAATAGTGCAAAACTGACCAAAATGGTGACTCATCTTTTTCTAAAATCTGACTCTTTGTCTAAATTTCAGGACCATCTCCTTGTTAGATGATCCCTCAGTCCATACTGGCAGTAACCCTACACTTACCCTGCCCTGCCCTGCCGCCAAGAAGTGTGATATCTTAGAATCTCAGGGTATGGTGTTTCCAGGACCCAGAAACACAACTGCCCTATTGTGGGTGGTCATGGTTCCTTCTTTCTTCTTAGTCATAGGCTGCCAGGATCCGCCTTGGACCGAGGTATGGTCTGGTCAATAGGTGCCCTGCAGGACGCCCACACTCAGGGACAGAGCCTGTGCTACTGTCAGTTCCACACACACGGATAGAAGATCCTCTTTCTGAGAAATCCACAGGAAGACTCTGCAGCTGAACAAAATTTAGTCTGAAAGCTGCTCAATGCAACAAGGAGCTCAGAAAGTGGTCCAAGTCCAGCAAAGATTTCTAAGTGAACAGTATTTGTTCTCAACTCAGAGACTTAAAAATGAAGCCCATGAGCTCTATAGAACCCAAGGGTGGTAGACACAGAGCCCCCTTCAAGAATTCATTGCCCAGCTGCAAGTGGGGTCAACTGCCAGCTGCTAGCTGCTGCCTTTTTTTGGGGTGAGCCTGAGCCCTCCCAGCCAACTTTGACTTTGTGTTCTTCTTGGGTTCCCCCAGCCAATAACTGCACAAGGCAGTGATAGCCAAAGTCAGGCTCTCCTCACAGAGGCCCAATCCATAACTGCACGAGCTCAGGGTACATGGCCTGACCAACTCTACCAGGCTTTTTCAGGGAATCTACTGCTTAGAGCCCCCACATGGGCTTGTAGACATGCTGTCAGATTTTCAGGGGGTTCTGACACCCCCCCATCTAGGTTCCACTATCTGTCTTCTTTCCTAGAAGGTGTTAATCCCAAATAAGACTCATCTCAGCATTTGTTTTGGAAGCCCAGCTGGGACACCACTTATTCATTCATTCTGCGTACTTTGTCCCAGTCATCATTGTGACCCTTAACTGCTGCAAAGTTAATTTTTTTAAGTATTTTTTTTAGTTTTAGAGGAATACAATACCTTTATTTTATTTCTTTATTTTTATGTGGTGCTAAGAATCGAACCCAGTGCCTCACACAGGCAAGGCAAGCCCTCTACCACTGAGCCACAACCCCAGTTAAATTTGGTGTGTGACAAGCACTACAGTGAAGGCTGGAACAAAAGCTAAGCCAACTTGGTGGCCCTAATCCAACTCTCTTCAAGACCAGGGCTGCAAGACTATAGAAATATGCCCATGGATATAGGCCACAATTAAGGGGCTTTCCATGCAAAGCTTCTGTGACCTGGGCTGACCCTTCTTGCTCTGGTCTGGTTTATCTGGTGGTTTTCCAATGCTCAATTTTGAATTCTGCATCTTAATCCTTCTGTTCAGGGTCCCAGGATGCTAAAGACCCCAGAAAAATGGGAGTCCAGGGCTCTAGACCCCTTCTGGAGATCTGGCCTATGAAAGGCATGGACTGTAGGGAATGGACAAAACTGCAATGAAAAGCTAAGTTGAAGCTGGACATGGCAGCACATACCTGTAATCCCAGTGACTCAGGAGGCTGAGGCAGGAGGATACCAAGTTTGAGGCCAGCCTTAGCAACTTAAGAGAGGCCCTAAGCAACTTTGCAAAATCCTGTCTCAAATTTTAAAAAATAAGAAAATAAAAAGTGGTGACAATGTAGGTCAGTGGTCAAGTGCCCCTGGGTTCAATCCCTAGTACCAAAAAAAAAAAAAAAAAAGCCGAGCTGAACATCTGACCCAAGGTGGAGATAGAGGTTCTGCCCAAGGCAAGAGGATTACAGGCAGTATGGAGAGAGAGAGAGAGAGAGAGAGAGAGAGAGAGAGAGAGAGAGAGAGAGACCCCTGCACACTGCAGTAGGGCAGCCTGAAGTCCCCATGTGTCCAGTGGTGAGACAGACCAAGGGCATGCTAGTAATATGAGAAAACAAGGCCACCATAGTGGCCTAAAAGTTCATCTTTGATGAATTGTATAAAAGTTTGCAATTTAAAAGTCTAGAAAGAAACTGGCAGGGTGATGCACACCTGTAATCCCAGCAACCAGAAGTCACAAGTTCAAGGCCAGCCTCAGCAATTTAGTAAGACCCTGTATCAAAGTAAAATTTTTAAAAGGGCTGGGAATGTAGTTCAGTGGTAGAACACCCCTGGGTTCAAAAAAAAAGTAATTTTTTTAAAAAAAAATCTAGAAAGCATATTTTAAATCCAACATAATGCAAGTTTTATGAATAGTTGTTATTTGGATTATGAGTGGAAGGACAGTAGGAACTCATAATTCCCTAAGTCTGGTATCCAGACTTATAGAAGATCCCAGGGGACTTGGGCTGGGGTGAAAAGGAAGGTAGAAAGATGACCAGTCCTAATGTTGAAATACTGAGCAAGGAAGTGACACTGGAACAAGGTCTGGAGGGATATGCCAAAGCTTTGTAGGTAAACTGCGCTCAGTGGTGCATGCCTGTAATCCCAGCTACTTGGGCGGTTGAGACAAGAGGATTCCAAGTTTGAGTTCCATTTGGGCAATTTAGCAAGACCCTGCCTCAAAATAATAATAATAATAATAATAATAATAATAATAATAATAATGGCTAAGGATTTAGTTCAGTGGCAGAGCACTCCTGGGTTCAATCTCCAGTGACAAACATACAAGACTCATTAGGCAAGGAAGGGCAGGTGGCATGTATTTTTGGTGGGAAGATTGATACAGTGGAATTAAATTTCTTCCTCTTACAACCATCCTAGTTACTTCCAGGTTGACAGCGAGGACTTGACTCCACTCATTCAGAGACCCAACTGTGTGTTATCTACCCATCTACATGGGACTGCCAAGGTGGCCCCATCTCAGAAACCAGAAAAAGGGGAAATTAACTTGCAGAGGCATCAGGGATCAGAATGCCCTGGGCCAGGACTCAAAGTGGCCTCATCATTTCTAATCTTGAACAATGGCCAGAATACAGTCACACTTAACTGCAAGGAAGCTGGAAATGTAGAGCATCTGAGTGTTCCCAGGAAGAAGGGCAGAACAGATTCAAGTGGAGCGCTGGCAATCTCTGCCCAGAGCGGCACTTCACAGTGACTCAGGTACCAGAATAAATGTGTTAGGCAGTGGCCAGAGGTGTGCTGACAAGTGCCTAACAACAGGCTCTCTGAAAGAAACAAATTCTTCAGCTCTGATTGATAGCACTGTTTGACTTCCTTGGTGCACATAACTCCCACCACAATTGATTTCAAACTACCAGCATGATGTCATTGAACATGGAATTGGGAAGAGAGGCATGGTAGCCACTCAATATATAGTATTCTCCATTCTGTATAGGATGGATGTAAATAACCTTAAGAATAATAAGATATAATAAAATGATTAGGAAGTGATGAGTATTTATTTGAAATACAGTTTATTTAATTATAAGTTCATATCATTTAATTTCTAAGGCTGCCCTCTTTAATGCACTGGCTTGCAAAATTCCTGAAAAATTAACCATCAACTCTTTTGCCAACTGATACTGGCTGGCTGCTCCAGCACACCACCGAGATGGGCAGCAACAAGAGAAACCAGAGAATGAGGGAGGGAGATGCGGGTAAAGACCTTGAGTGACATGCTAGGGACCTGGAACAGCAACCTCCTAGAAGAGGGGACAGAGAGCACTCTAGGTAGGCAGGCAGGGGCCACTGGAGCTGGTAACCACTAAACAGGCATTGTGGAGCCAAGGTATCACTGTTTCCCCCTCAGCCTCCAGAGGTGCTTAACCCTCAGCTTCTGGAACAGGAAAGCAGGACTCTGCTATCTATATGGCATCGTTGTGCAAATTAAAGAAAAACTCCCTTCCTGGTTGTGCCCCAACCCCCATGCTAGAACACTTAGCTTTGCCTGTACAACCCAAGCCTGTCACCTTCCTCTGCTGTACACCTTTGTGCAGTGCACAGACTACACTATAGCACCTGTGTCTGTGCATGGAACAGAGCTGTTGCCCATTGGGGTTTGGGGATAATGGCCCTCTTCTTTCTGATTGAGTGACTGATTGGCAGATGTACCTCTTCATGAGAAGTTTCCTTCAGAAAAACAGCAGGCAAAGGCTACCTCTGGTGGCTCCAGGCCCAGAAACATGCAGCTGTTTTCTAAAACAGTGTTTCTCAACTCCACCCTAGCTGCACATTGGATGGCCGGGGAGATTTGATAAATCCCAGTGACCACTGTACATGCCATAGTAGTTAAATCAGAGCTGCAGGCATTAGTTGTCTATGCTCCCCAGTGTGTAGCCAAGGCAGGAGCCACTGTTCTGAAAGCATACTGGCTCTGAGCCAGTCAGTGTTGGTGGGTGCCCATTCTACCAACAGGTATGTGTTTCAGTGGATGCATTCTGGAGAGTTCTGCCCTCTCAGCACCCTCTGCTCACCCTTCTGCACCTGCCCCAGAGCAGCCCTCAGAAAATGCTGAATGATTGAAGGGAGGAAATCAGTGAAGTTAGACCCAGGACCACAGCTGGAGAGGGGCAGGACCAGAATGCAGGGAGACTCTCTCTTCTGTTGTTAAATAGACCAATATATCTCCCTCCTTTTAAGTGAGGGGAATGGGACTCTTTTTTCAAAGAAAAGTACACGCATGGAGTCCTCATGTTCCACAGATCCCTTTGCCCTGTTCTTGTGCTCACCCTCACTCTCTCTCCAGCAACCTCAGAGGGATGTGGAGGCTCCCAGGGGCCTCCTGAGCTGAATTTGTAAACTTTGGCCTGGAGAGGGCTCTAAGGACCCTTTTGGCTCCACCTTATGGGTCCTTCATCTGGACCTACAGGGAGCATGGTCGAGGGCAGATCCATTTTCCCACCACCCCCAGGCCCCACCTTTCTCTGGTGCAGAATTGGGATTGGCTCCTGCTCATTTCCCAGCTCAAGTTCTGGGTTTGAGCCCAGAGTCTGTGGTTTTTGTCTGTTCCAGCTCTGATCCCCAGGAAAGTAGGCGAATAAGAGCAGTGACTTCATGTCATCAGAGGAAACAGCTGTGCAGGAAAAGTGCCCGGAGGTGGTTTCTTAACCAAAACAAGTGTGAGTGGACCCAGTCTATATCTCAGGGCATTTTCTTGCCTCTAACTTGGAGAATACAGGCCAGGCTGCATTACTCACAGATGGCTTCCTGATTGCTCAAGACATAGGCCATGGGACTTGTCCTGTGACCTTAGTGTCAACATGAGACTTCTCCAGTTCTATATCCTCCCCACTTCTCTTGGGTGGCCTCTGTCCTAGCCTGACCTGGCTTGTACCTTACTCTAAAGGAAAAGGAGTCTAGTTCAGTGGTGTTTCTTGGATTTACTCATCAAGCCATTTTTTTTTTTTTGTATTGGTGATTAAACCTAGGGGTGTTCTACCCCAGTCCTTTTCTTTCTTTCTTTCTTTCTTTTTTTTTTTTTTTTTTTTTTTTTAATGATACAGGTTCTAAGTTCCTAAGGATTTCACTAAGTTGCTGAAGCTGGTCTCTAATTTGCTATCCCCCTGCCTCAGACTCAGGAACTGCTGAGATTACAGGTGTTTGCCATCATCCCCAGCTCAAGACAATATTTCTTACAGGGCTTCTGGCCTGAGGCAGCCTGGGGCTCAGGCCTTGGAGAGCAAGAAGGGCAGTCTAAGGGATACAAAAAACGGTCCAGGGGAAGTGCTTAGTGGATCCTTCAGCTAGTGTAATCAGGAGAGTTTCATAGGGGAAGTGTCCAAAGCATGACAAATAAGTAGGTGAATCAATGTGGGGGAGGGCATTCCTGAGACAGGGCACTTACTCTACCTGCAAAGGCACAGGGATGCATAGAAACAGGGGTTATGTGTGTAATGACACTGAGGCACATGGGAGTAGAGCTGCATATGCAAAACTAATGAAGCACAGGGAACAGAAGTTGCTCAGGAACATGGTCGAGTGGCAAGAGATGGGTCAGGGAGGAGTCGACGCATGGGTACTACCATGAAAAGTCGTGAAAATACCTATTCTCCCCTCTGATGAGTAGATGAGGGCCAGGAAAAGTGACTCGATGCTGAGTAAGACAGCTTTGTCTCTGTGGACTCTGCTTTCTCCCTGGCCATGTGGCTTACCACATCCTGGTGAGTCTGGAATAAGGAGAGGAGGGGAGGAGGGGAGAGTAAGGAGGTTTATCCCCTACTTCATACTCTCTCATCCCTAGTGTGGCTGCTGTGATGATCTCCCAATGGGTCCCTCTTTCCTTCCAGCTACTGGAGTTAATTAAGCGTCTATGGGGGCATTTGTGGATCAGTGGACATGGGGTACACAAAGGGAGAAAGCTGGAGGAAGAACATTCAAGGGAGATTATAACCCAGCCACAAATTCACATGTTTAAGAGGACACAGGGATAACTGTCGGGATAGGGGGTTACTGTCCAACAAATTCACTGAACGGTCTCAAGCCACAAACTGTTAACTCGCAATAGTGAAAACTGGAGTGTTTAGAAAGATTGGCATTATAGAAAAGTAGGAGCTGTAGAGACAGTTTTGGGTTCCGATGCCAGCCCGGTCACTAGGAAATATGTGACCTTGGCCAAGAAATTTACATTGTTATGCTTTACTTTCCTTATCTGAAAAAACTTGATCATAACACCTGTCTGGGGAGTTAGAGAATTAAATGATAAGCTGAACATAAAGCACCAACCCCATGCCTGACACACGGTAGGTGTCTAATAAGTGACAGCTCTTATTATGATTGTATTTGTGGAGGGATTTTTAGGATTTTGATGCTGGACATCCCAAAAGTCCAATCTATGTCCTTTAGAATTATGCAAGTATTAAATAAAAACGTGGCTAATGAGCAGAAATTCACTATTAAACTCAGAGAATAGCTTTGCAGATCCTATCATGTGAGAGATCCTGAACTCAGTGCTTCACAGCAATCTTACTCCTGTCATCTTACTAAGGAGTCATAAATAGTTAACATTCCTAACTGGCGTTTTCCTGCTACTCGGGTCCCCTAGAGGATCTGAACATTGCCAGGCTGCTGGCTGCTTCTAAAACACACCTGTCTTTCAACATTTAGAACAGTGAGCTCATAAACTAGTCCCATTAGACAGGGCCAGGAAGGATCTGGGCCACTCCTTCATCAATAGCGTTGTCTTAACCCAGGCCTTAAGTGGCTGGGGTAGCCACTTTCCCATGTTTCCTCTGGCCTCTTGGTGGCCTCTAGCGGGCGGCACTAGTGGCTCAGACAGTCTTGGAAACACTGCGCGGCGGCGGGCTGAGACTTCTCCACTCGGCTCCACTGGCCCCGCCTCCCCGTCCCCAGACCCCCGCCACCTTCTCCAAGGCGCCGCCCCCTCCGCACACAGCTCAGCTCGGAATGGACAGCGCCTTGTGCGCCCCGCGGAGTGGAGGGACGGAGAGGCCGGCCCCGCCCTGGCCCAGTGATTGATCACCAAAGATTACCGTGTCCTTAATGGTCCGCTTGGATGGGAATTAATTCTGGGATGGATAAATAATGCATCGAGGTTTATGTAGTACAAGGCAAGCCGACCTTCCGGAGCCAGGAGAGGGAGCCGAGGGAGCCTCGCGGGCGACGCCAGGGGCCACGCTGCCCAAGCAAGAGAGGCATGAAGGACGACAAGAAGAGAACAGGGAAGTGGACGACAGTATGATCAACCCAGAGAGTCTAGCCAAGCGACTGCAGGAACATGCTGAGCCCAAAGATCAGGCAGAGTAGAAGGGGTAAGTCCAGCCTTCTGAGGTTTCTCCGTGCACCACATGTGCCTCTTGGCAAAAGTGCGCTGACACTGCTGGGTATCCGCTGGGACCGGCGTTCTTGGGCTACGGCCACTGCACGCTGAGCATCCTTGTTCACTGATGTGCGGTTTCTAGCCAGATCCCGGGCTGTGTGGGGCTCGGACCTGAGATTGCAAGGGCGGGGGCTATCTTAGTGCCGGAGTGGGTGAACAAATTTCACCCCACATTCCGTGTTTTACAAAATCCCTCTTTTGCTCCAGGTGAACAGGTGGCCGCAACTTTGGGAGAACTTTGCTTCTTTTCTAAAAGGGAAATGCCCAAGATTTGCTTGTAGCAAAGACAGAAATGGTTCTTACCAGGGAGGGCAATGCCCTTGCTTCTACAGAAAGTTGGGTTCAAGCAAGGATCTTTCTCCAGCCGCCTGAGAGGATGTTCTGTGGAGCCTATAAAAAGCAGTTCTTCAGGCAAGCAGGGGGCAGGCAGACTTTTTTTTTTGCCAGAATAATGCTCAAGAAGCTGCAGGGTCCTTAGATAAGAAAGGGAATGAACAGAAGCATATTGAGATAAGCAAGAGATAGCACGTATCCTAGCAGAGTGGCCTGGGGACTCAGCCACTGGATAGGGTACAGAGAGCATCTCCCTGGACATCAACTTCTTGTCCAGATCAAGTATCATTTAGATGAGAACACCTGTCTTTTGAGAAAATACATCTTTTGGGGTAACCAATGTCTGTGGAGGCTTCCCTTATAAGCAGTAAGGATAAAAATTGATCTTTGGAGATGGGTGGGTGGGACATCTGGGGAGGGGCTAGGCTTGGAAGCAGTGTTCATCTCACTAGATGTGTGTAGCAGAGACCCTTTCACCTCTTGTGCACTCACAGGGAACACCACATCTGATTAGCACACCACAAGTACTTAGGTGACTTTCCTGGGTGGACCCATTCTTCCAGAGAGTGGGTCCCTCCGTGGGTTGCATTGGAATGAACTGTAACCTGTGAGCCAAATGAGCAAAGGAGGACCTTGCCTGGCTTTGCTAAGGGGTGGTGGCACAGTCTGCTAATGACCCAAGGGGTGAAGCAGGCCAGACCCCTCTAAGCAAGCCTAGTTCTGTCCCACAACTCCTAATCCTTGACATGTGATTAATCAAAATTGAGGAAAAAAAACTCCAGATTTTGGAGATTTAGTACAAGAAAATTGAAAGTAAAATATCTCATTAATAGTTGTTTTGTATTGATTATATGCTGAAATGGCAATATTTTTAATGTATTGGGTTAAAAAAATATATTATTAAAATTAATTTCACCTTTCTTTTTTACTCTTTAATGCAGCTGCTAGACCCTTTATAATTATGTACATGGCTCCCACATTATACCTTTTATTTTTCCATTGGTTGGTGCTGGTCTGCAAAGAGGACCTACATGAGAAATCCCAAACTTCTTATAAACATTTAAGTCAGTGGTCCTCAACCTGAAGCATCTTTGCCACCCTTCCCAAGGAACATTTGGCCGTGTCTAGAGACATTTTTGGCTATTTTGAGGAGTGTACTGGCATCCAATGGGTAGAAACCAAGGGTTCTACTAAATATCCTACAATGTATAGAACAAACCCCACAACAAAGAATTTTCTGAACCCACATGCCAATAGTACCAAGGTTGAGAAACAGTATCATCTCTGAATGATGTTATCTGGCTAGATATGTGACAAGATTGTTTATAGTGCTACTTTTCAGGCCTTAATAAAATAATCCCTTGCCCACAAAGATGTATGGTCATAAACTATGACCAGAGGCATTCTAAGATCATGTATTTAAAAAGTCAGAAGACTTCAAAAGTGGTTTTTGAACTGTGGATGACAGGGACCGACTAGGCAGGTGAAGGGTAGCAGAAATAGTGGGAGGAGGCCAATTCCAGGTGGGGAGCAGGAGGTGCAGACGCTCCTGGTTTGGGGATATGGGTGCACAAGACCAGGGAGGCTGGAGTGGAGGCAGGAAGAGGCATCATGCACAGCATAAGGCCGGAGCCTGTCAGGAACCAGATTAGACTTATGGCTTGTTATGGAATAACTTTCCCTGAGGACATTTCTGGAGAAATAAAGACCAAAAATTATATGTACATGTGCCTTAAAGAAATTGGCTCTGACACAGCAAGTCATAGTTATGCAAACCCCAGCCCTGGTATCCAGTCACTGTTTTGTCTAGATTATTCTCAAACATACCTAGTATAGACCCACTTCTACACCTTATTGTTACACAGGTTTGCTAAGTTGTATGAAAAAGACCAGGGTTTTTAGGAGACCTAATAAGATCAGATGCAGTCAGTGGGCTCAGGAGCCCTGGGGTCTGACTAAAAGGCAGCTCTACATGGAATGTTGATACCAGGGTTCCCAGAGACCCTTCCCTAGTCACACTGACTTTTAAATTCCTGGTAGGTCCCCATGCAGACCATCTTTGAGTGGATGAAAGCTACCATCACCCTAAAAGTCATCTTTGTCTCCTCCCAGCAGAGGGAAAGATATCAAGACTGAGCACCTCTCAGGAAAAGCCTTACCATTGGTTATCTGCATATAAAAGTATCTGACTCTGTTTTCTGTTGCTGCACCAGAACATCTGAGACTGTATAATTTATAAAGAAAAGAGGTTTATTTATCTCAGGGTTCTCAAAGTATAAAAGCATGGCACCAGCATCTGTTCAGCTTCTGGTAAAGGGCCTGGTAGCAGAAAGCAGAAGACGGTAGCAGGGATGTGTGGAAGGAGCATGTATGTGAGAGAAACTCAGAGGAGGCCAGTATCACTTCATAGCCTGTTCATGCCCTAATCAACCCACTCTCTCAATCACTAATCCACTTGCTTGGAAACTACATTCATCCCTTCACAAGGAGGAGACCCCATGAGTTAATTGCCTCTCAAAGGTCCCACTGACTCTCAACACCCTCCCCTTGAAGAATTGGGCCTCAGCATGGGGTTTGGTGGGGATGAACACTGTTCAAACCATAGTATGAACTAAGTCTGGTCAACTATCCTGCCCTGGCTGAATTCACCTTCCAAGAACTTAGAGGCAGATGTCAAAACACACACACACACACACACACACACACATCATTTAAAAAACAAAAAAAAAACAGGAAAGTTACCAAACCAGCTTGAAATGGCTCAAAACAAACCTATAATCAAAATAACATGCCTTAATTTTATGCGCATCACACAATTCAAATCAGACAGAGTCAAATCAGCACATATTAATTCAACCCGGCTCAAACTGAATATTATACTGTAAGTGGTTCAGATTTGCCTTAGATCCACATAGATATGGCCTGGTTGAACGAGGCTGAGGGCACTTGGTGGCACTGGCCCTTCCCTGTTTGCTCCAGCCTGGTTCTGTACGTCGTTGGGAACCTTTCCTGATGCCCTGTCACCAGCAGGTTTGTCCTCCACTGACCCATATTCCTACCCACTGCTGTATTCCCAGAGTAAGAATAGAAGAGGTCGCTCACCCCTTTCCACCAATTTTCCCAAGAAAATAGGATAAAGTTATTAAACTTCCATAAAAATTATTAGATATACAATGGAGCAAATCACAACTCTTTGGGACATAGTCAGAAGAAAATAGAAATATAAGGACCCTCTCTCCTGGGAGTGACATGGACAATTTTGCAGGATAAGGAGGGAACAATCCTGACCCACCGCCATTACTGCATTCTCAATTTGCTGCCCTCCATGCTCCCTCTTCTGTTCCCATAACCTGTAGGGAACCTGGTTTTGGTGACCCTCAGACCAGGTCCTTCTAAAGGCAAGGAGTGGGTCTGGTTCATCCCTGCTCCCTAGGCTTAGTCAGATCCCCCCAAATAATTGACCCTGATGCCACCCTAGCATGCTGTTATCGGTCCCTCTCTAAAGTCCCACAGACATATTTTATTTATTCCTCCAATCTTAATTGAAGCCTCCTGGGTGCCTCTTAGCACTGCCCAGCATCAAGGATCATTGTTGTGGCTCTGTCCTGTTGCACAGGTGTGAGGGAGGCTCCAAAGACCTCCTGATTCTGCCAATTTCACTCATTCTTCTGTGGGATCCTCCCTAACCATTATCTCTCTAACCTGGATCACGCCCCATTGCACCACCACATCCATTCTCCAAGCAGAAGCCCCAGTCACCTTGTCAAACGTAAATCCAGTCATGCACTCACCTCCAGCCTCCTCCCCCAGCTCCAACTTGGAATCCTTCAGTGGCTTCCCCATTGCTCTCAGGGTCAAAATTCAAAACTTCCTGTGGCCTTCAGGGATGCCCTCCTACCAAACCTCCAGCATTCTCTCACTCCCTAAGCCCAAGCCACATGGCTGCCTCGGGGGATTTGCTCACCCCCTTTCCCTCTAGAGTTCCTGGAACACTCATACACACTCATTAACTCCTACTCACCCTCAGCTGTCAGCTCAAGTGTCCCCCACCAGGGCAGCCTCCACACACCTACTCTGGTCCTCTGCCCATGCTCTCCTTTCCTCTATGGTATTTCCTTCTGATTGTAGCTGTTCACTCCCAAGAGTGATTTTTTTGGGGGGTGTGGGGGTGTGGGAGGGTGATATCTGTCATTAGCACTGGACTATGATTCCATGAGAACAGTGACCATTTCTGGGTTTAAACATTATACCCCCCATGCCAGGCACTCAGTGGACACCCAACACATATTATTGATCAAATAAATGAGTGAATAGTTGAATCATGGGAAAGCTTTAACCTGGTCTAGGTCATTAGGAAAATCCATCCTCCTCCCTCAACTGACTTTTATGGTGCAAATAGTTCCCTAATCTGTTGTTTGCCCTTTACTTTAATATTAGGGCATTTTGGGAGGTCAAATTTTCGAGTTTTATGTCATCAATCTATAAAATGTTCCTTTGAGTTTCTGCCTTTGTTTGAAATGTTGCAAGACAAAATTGTTGTTGCTGTTTAGGAGGCTCCTTTTGAAGGAAATTGTTAGACTTATGAGCAATGAGCAAAGAGCAAAGCTACAGCAGCTTTGGCCGTCTCCTATAGGAGGAGTCAACATCTCAGGGGCCTGGATGGGTCTGCAGAGCCTGGTCAATACTGTGAGCTGAGGAAAGAGAGCTCATGGGTGGGATGAAGTACTAACCATGGCCTTGTTCTTGTGATTGTTCCTAAAGAAGCAATCCAACAGTTTTGTGTATCCTTAATATTCAAGGCCCTCAGGCACTCAGGGTTTTCTAAAGACCACTTTAAGAGGCCCTGCAGGGCTGGGGATGTGGCTCCAAGAGGTGGCGCGCTCGCCTGGCATGCATGCGGCCTGGGTTCGATTCTCAGCACCACATACAAAGATGTAGTGTCCACCGAGAGCTGAAAAATAAATATTAAAAAAAAGTTCTCTCTCTCTCTCTCTTTAAAAAAAAAAAAAAAAAAAAAAGAGGCCCTGCAGTTCCCTGGGGAAACTATAGAGTTTGGAGTGATAAAATGCAACGATATTTTTAAGAAGATACCTCTGGTCTCTGAACACATGGAGATTAGATACAGACTATTGATGGAATGTTTAATGTTGAGAAACTCATACCTAGCAAAAATCTAAGCAAATGTAAAAGCAATCTAGGTTGGTTCCACAGTTTATCTATTGTGAATTGTGCTGCTATAAACATTGATGTGGCTGTGTCCCTGTAGTATGCTGTTTTTAAGACCTTTGGGTATAGACCAGGGGAGAGGGATAGCTGGGTCAAATGGTGGTTCCATTCCCAGATTTCCAAGGAATCTCCATACTGCTTTCCATATTGGCTGTACCAATTTGCAGTCCCACCAGCAATGTATGAGTGTGCCTTTTCCCCACATCCTCACCAACACTTATTGCTGTTTGTCTTCATAATAGCTGCCATTCTGACTGTAATGAGATGATACCTTAGAGTAGTTTTGATTTGCATTTCTCTAATTGCTAGAGATGTCGAACATTTTTTCATATATTTGTTGATTGATTGTATATTGTCTTCTGAGAAGTGTCTGTTCAATTCCTTGGCCCACTTATTGATTGGGTTATTTGGGTTTTTTTTTTTTTGGTGTTATTTATTTTGCTGAGAAGAAGCTTTTTAGTTTGAATCCATCCCATTTACTGATTCTTGATTTTAATTCTTGCACCATAGAGAGTCTTTTTAAAGGAAGTTGGGGCCTAATCTGACATGATGGAGAGTTGGGTCTACTTTTTCTTCTAATAGAAACAGTGTCTCTGGCATAATTCTTAGATTTTGATCCACTTCAACTTGAATTTTGTGCATGGTGAAAGATAGGGATTGAATTTCATTTTGTTGCATATGGATTTCCAGTTTTCCTAGCCTAGATGACCTTCAGTAGATGAATGGATACAAAACATGTGGCATATATACACAATGGAATATTATGCAGCAATAAAAGATAATAAAATCATGGCATTTGCAGGTAAATGGATGGGGGGAGTTGGGGAATATAATGCTAAGTGAAGTTAACCAATCCTGAAAAAATCAAATGCTAACTGTTTTTTCTGATTTAAGGATGCCGATTCATAATGTGGTTGGCAGGGTGGGGATGGGGATTGGGGATGAACTCTAGATAGGGCAGAGGGGTGGGAGAGGAAGGAGGGGGCATGGGGGTAGGAAATATGGTGGAATGAGATGGATATCATTACCCTAAGTACATGTATGAAGACACAAATAGTGTGACTCTACTTTTTGTACAACCAGAGATAGGAAAAATTGTGCTCTATGTGTGTAATATGAATTGTAATGCATTCTGCTGCCATATATAACAAATTAAAATTTTAAAAAAGATATTCACTCCAAAGATTTTTAAAAAATGTAAAAGCAAGCCAAGACCTCAGATAGGCACTGGAGGCTTCATGAACAGAAGCCTGTGAAGAAGGAAGTTCACAGGACACTCACCCAGTGGTCTTCTTACATCTAGGCCAGGCCTTAGCACCATACGTGAAATACATGAAAGGAAAAATTACTACGATATACCACATAACTCAAATAAGACTAGCAATTACAGAGTAATAATAATAGAAATTCTATATATTGATCTAACAAAAATTATAATATAAGTATTTATGGAGAGAATGGGATGGGTGTTTCTGTGTGGTGGCACTAGGAGAGTGAGAGAAACAAAAATTCTCTTCCATAGTAAGGAGTCAATAGATAACACTTAAAAGGAAAAAAAAATCAAGAATTGGCAATAAATGTATACTATTTAGAAATGTGGAGATAAACTACAAAAAAATCAACTGAAATCATAATGACAGGGATACATCTCAAGAAGTGTGTCATGAGATGATTTCACCATGATTTTGGCATCGTAAAGTGTGCTTTCACAAGCCTAGTACACTGAGGCTATATGGTACAGCCTATGGCTCCAGGTTACAAACCGGTACAGCTTTGTACTGCAGTAAATACTGCAACAAGCAATGATGGCACACTACTAGGTATATTTGTGTGTCTAGACATAGAAAGGTATATAATAAAAATGCATCATAAAAGATAAACAGGGGTACACCTATAGGGGCACTTGGCATAAACGGAACTTGTAGTCCTGGAAGTTGCTCTGAGCAAGCCAGGGAGTGAGTACTGAGGGACTATGAAGGCCTAGGTTATTACTCTCCACTCCTGTAAACGCCACAAACACTGTACACTAGGTTTTATTTAAAAAACAATTTTTAATAATAAATTAACTTTAGCTTACTGTAATGTTTTTTATTTCATAGTTTTTTAAAAAAATTCTTTTAACTTGATTCTTTTATAATGACACTTAGCTTAAAACAGTACCCTTCACATCTGTATGAAATATTTTCTTTCTTTCCTTCTTTTTTTTTTCAGGGCTGAGGACTGAACTCAGAGCTTTGCACGTTTAAGCAAGCACTCTGCCACTGAACTAAATCCGAACCCCCAATATTTTCTTTCTTTATTTCCTTATTCTATAAACTTTTTTTCTATTTTTTTCTCCTTAGAATTTTCTGTTTAAAAAAAAAATCAAGGTACAAACACACACAAGCCTTGGTGTACACAGGGTCAGGATCACCAGCATCACCATCTTCCACCCCTCATCTTGTCCCACTGCAAGGTCTTCACGGGCCATAGCACACATGGAGCCACCACCTTCTATGAGAACAATACCTTCTTCTGGGATTCTCCTGAGGGACCTGAGATTCTTTTTTTTTTTTGAAAGAAGTAGAAGTGTACTCTAAAATAATGATAAAAGGTTAGTATATTAAATCTGTAAACCAGAAACTTAGTCACTTATTATCATTTTCTAGTATCATTGACTTATACATAATGCTATGTGTTGTTCAGCTGGCAGCAAAATTGTCTACATGGGCATCACCAAAAAAAAAAAAAAAAGAGCAGTGTGTTGTGCTACAATTTCACGATGCCTAGGACGTCACTAGGTGATAGGAATTTTTCAGCTCCATTATGGAGCCACTTATCTATACATACAGCAGAAAACATGGCTGTTGCTGGAATGGCTTACAAAGGTTGAAACTGGCTGCCTCTGGGGATGGAGAGGCAATCATGGGAGAATAGAAATAAAGGACTGGAGGCTACTGGGTTTGCCCCCAAGGGTCACAGGAAATGATAGCCTGAAGGTCCCCGACTGTACAGGTGACAGCTCTGCACTCTGAAGGTCTCTGTTATTAAGGGGCAACCACAGAGTTCACAAGACCCCTGTGACTGCTCAGTCATGAATGATGTGGTTTCCCAGGATATGCCCGTGATGCCACTGTGCCCCTGCCCAGGCAGGTCCTCCCTAGGGGAGGTCACGTTCATGGCCCTGAGGTGGAATCAAAAAGAGATAATCGTGTAATTAGTTGATACAACATCTGGCTTTGCCTAGATTCAGAGAGGGGATCAAGGGCAGAAGAGGGGTCAGGGAGTTAGGCCAAGGATGGAGTCTTATAAGAGCCATTTATGCAGGAGTAGAATCAGGGTCTGGACCAGACCTCAGATGGGCACTGGAGGCTTCATGAACAGAAGCCTGTGAAGAAGGAAGTTCACAGGACACTCACCCAGTGGTCTTCTTACATCTCGGCCAGGCCCTAGCACCACCGCATATAACTGCTACCTACCCTGAGAGTAGAGGTGCCCAAGTCTGCACATCCTTCACCGCCAGCCAGGCCCTCTAGCCTACATGGAGAACACATTCTCTGCTGACAGTCTCTTATGGAAGTTTTCTCAGAAATGCAATGAAATTGCAGAGGCCTTAAGAGTAGCAAAGGGTCCAAAAGAAGTCTGGTGGAATCTGATGGAAGGAGATAGAAATTCCCAGTTTGGTGACCTTTGAATGACAGTGGCCTCAAATTACATTGAATATTGATTTTTTTTTTTATACTGGGGATTAACTGATGAGCCATGTCCCAAGCCCATTTTTGTATTTTTATTTAGAGACAGGACCTTACTAAGTTGCTTAGGGTCTCTCTAAGTTGCTGAGGTTGGCCTTGGACTCATGATCCTCCTGCCTCAGCCTCCTGAGCCACTGGCATTACAGGCGTACGCCACTACACCCAGCTTGAAAATTGATTTTTTAAAATACTGTTTTCATTGTTTATTTCTTAAATTTGTTCTTACTGGTTTTACTTGAGGCATAATTTACATATGCAGTCCATTTTTTATCTATGGCTTCAGTTACAATCATGGTTCAAAAATATTAAATTCTAGAAATAATGAATCTGTAAGTTTTAAATTGTGTATCATGATACAATCTCAAGACATCTCACTCTGTCCTACCCAGGATGTGAATTATCCCTTTGTCCAGCATATTCCTACTGTATATGCTGCCTGCCTCTTGGTCACTTAGTAGCCTTCTCAGTTATCAGCCAGGCGGCCATGCTATGGTAGTGCTTGGGTTTAAGTAACCTTTACTGTACTGAATAATGACACACCTGAGGGAGAGATATCTGACTACATATAGGATTGTCCTGGGAAGAAAAGTGCAGGTTCCCAAATAAGTTTTTTGTGAAAATCAAATCCCAAGTCAATCATTTGATATTGGGGTTCTGAATGTTTCTTCTTAGTTAAGCAGTCTAGCCATAAATCAGTTGTGGGCACATTGTATAGGTTTTTTCAATCTGGTGACACTTAAATTGATTATGTTTTTGTTCTAATTGATCAGGGCCAACATACGCTGGAGATTTTGTTCATCTAACTGAAGAGACAAACCTGATTGTTCTTGTTCAGAGACCCAGGTCTCTTCGTAAGGCTCTCTTTTTCTCTTTCCCTGAGAGCCCACCTATCTCAGTATGACTCTTTCACTATTAATAATATATTACGTTTGCAAACAGTCTTGTCTACTTTCCTCTTTAAGGAAGGAAAGAAAGTGAGAAAATTTCTGTTCAGTGCTTAGAATGTGCTAGATGTGTGCTGGATTTTCTGTTTACATGCAAACAACTCATTTTAATTCAACCCTATGTGTAACCCCCACCAACACCTTCCAAGGGTAGTATTCATGATGCCACCATCATGAATATAGGCACAGGGGCCAAAGGAAAGGTGGGGTCAGACCACCGGCTCTGTCCTAGGCATCTCAGATATGTCCAGCTGAAAGGCAGCCCAGCTGGTGGCAAGGGAAGGGAGGTCAGGATTAGATGTGACATGGGTTGAGGGTGGGCATCCTGTGGAAGTGGCCCTTTCTCGGGGCTGGCAGCAGTGTTGGCCATGGTGTGAAGGTGTGTGGGAACGCAGGAAGGCCAGATCCCATTGACCCGTGATGCTGAGGAATTTCAAATTTGGCTGCTATTTTATTTTGCTTCCCTATTTCATGGTGGGGGGGGTGACTTAGCTCGAATGTGCAGACCCATGTGCCCTCACTTCCTGGCTGACACTAGGTGTCAGGCACATTTAATAACAGCAGCACCCATTGCTAATGCTTGTTGAACTTATGTAACCACGGGTAGAGCAAGCATATCTCATGAAGTGACTTTACTTGCACTTTCTGGGAGCTAGGCCTTTCGCTATCTCTGCCTAGCAGGCCCTGTGACCACTCTGGGCACTTCTGGATAATGAGATGTCCTAGAGCCGATTCAGTTCTCAGTAAACAAGACTGGTAAATAGCTCAATAAACAAGATTAGGCTGGTATTTCCACATCCATCCCAGGACTGCATGACTAGGTTTCACCTAATTCTTTGAAAGTGTGCTTGTTAGTTTGGCTCCCACATCAGCATGTCACGTGTCTGTGTTTTGGTGGTGGAATTTACGTGCTGAAGTCCTATTACATCTTCCATGTAGGGGCACATGTGTCATCTTTCATCCTCAGAAGACTCCCATTGACAAAGAGATCACTGCTGTCTCATTTTTCAGATGATGAAACTGAGATCCACAGAGGTTATAGAACTTGCCAGCTGGGAAAAATACCCAGCCAGGAAGTGGGAGTGCTGAGATTCAAACTCCAAAGGCTCTTGACACCTCCTGCACACTTTACAGATTTAGGAGCCCAGCCTTGATGTAGGAAGGAGGAGAGGCACTCCAGGCAGAGAAAGCCTAATGTGGCAAGGCCCAGCAGCACAATCCAGGGCAATCTGTGAGCACCTGGACTGACTGCAATGCAGAAAGTCAGTAAGAGGCCATGGTGGGGGGGGGAGGGGGGGAGGGGGTTGGGAGAGTGGGCCTGTCCCACAGATTGGCAGGATTTCTTTCTTTCTTTTTTTTTTTTTTTTCAGTACTGGAGGTTGAACCCAAGATCTTGCCTATGCTAGGCAAGGACTCTATATATCCCTAGCCCTTTTTATTTTATTTTGAGACAAATTCTCACCAAGTTACCCAGATTGGCCTTGAACTTACAATCATCCCATCTCAGCTTCCTGAGTAGAGAGGATTACAGGCATGCACCATTACCATGCCCACCCCAGGCAGGGTTTTAAACAAGAGAGTAATATGACTGACTGGAGCATTAGGCAATGATGCAGGCTATGGTGTGGTCAGCAGTCTGCAGGGAGTGGCCCCGAGGGCAGGGAGACAGGACCTAGGTAAATGCTTATAGGATCAATGGCATCAGTGGCATTTCCCATCTGCTGTCTGCAGAGAGCATGAGGGAGACAAAATAGATCTGCTAAGAGTCAGGGGCCATGGCCAGCTAGGTTCCTCTGTGTCTGGGCTCAGCACTGTAGGCATCAGCTGACCAACTCCCTTTAGCCCTGCACGGTTTATAATTCTCTGAGTATTTTAAAAACATAGATTGAGAACATATACTCTTATCCATCCCCAGCCCCTAAATAACCAGTCTATCTGCTGCTCTCTGAGGCCCAAGTGCTGGAAGAAGGCCATTGTGTCCAGGAGAGGGGCACTGCAAGCTCAAGACCCTTCCCTCCTGCCTCCTGCTTTCTTCCCAGATGCCTTGAACCAGCTGATAGGCAGAACTAGCTCCTCGTGAAAGATACCCAATGTCTATAACTTTAGTAGACAATCAGGGCATGGGCACTGCCAGACATTGGAATGAAGGATCTCCAGGCCAGACTTGAGGCCCCAGACAACTGCAGCATTGGCCATGACCTTAATATTTGAAGGTGGAAAGACCCAAACTGGATTAGGCCTGGACCAGGAGGCTGCTTTGGACTCTCCAAGTAAGGCTGCTTAGGCCCCTGCTCTGACTGCTGAAATCATCCACAGTCTCAGTGATTACTTAGCCAAGGGTGGAGAAGGTATTGATCTAAGCTAATGGCTTGTAGGCAGGCAGAAAATGAAATTTATAATTGATATTGAATGAAATCAATTCACCAATTCCAGGCTTCTGGTGAATGGGCTCCTACTCTGAACAGGAGTGCAAGCAGCAAGCATTGCAGGGTCCTGGGCCAGTGGCTCCCAGACAAGGTCCAGAAGAGGATATAGAGGCTTCCGTGGGGCTTGGCCTGCAGTAGTAAGAAACAGTGTCATCACCCATTCATGCTGTGCTCCTCCATTTACAAAGCACTTTCAAGCTGTCCATTCATTTTATCCTTGCCGCAGCCCGGCTGGCTGGGCAAACTAACTGGGGGGTGACGAACAACTTGTGTACATTGATACAGCAGGATTGGAAGCCATTGATACAGCAGGAGTGGAAGCTGTTTATTGTAGGACAACAGAGGTATTTATACATTCCACACAGCTTATCTTAATTAACATAAACTAGATAAAGCAGTCAACCAATAAGGAATCTCCACACTTAATGGCTCCCTGGCGTTACTTCACAAACCACTCCCTCTGGCATTTTGCCAGGTGCCATCCAGACTTGTTTACAGACTCTAACAATTCTCTGGCAAAATGCCAGGCGCCATCCTGACTTGTTTAGAGACTCTAACATATCCTTACCACAGTATAGGAAGTCAGCAGGATTTATATTTTGCTCCCTTTTTGAAGTGGAAAGATGAGACTTCAAGAAGCACATGGATCTCAGGGCTCCCAATTCTGTGCTCCCTCCCTGTCATACATGCCCTCTCCCCTCTGCCAAGCTAGGAAATGTTACAAAACTATAGTTCCATGTTTGTAGTCTTCCTGTTGGTGTGCCTCTGATTTTAGGCACAGAATTGGTGAATCTCATGCCCTTCACTTTAACATGATGTGGAAATGGACATTGGGCAGGAGAAATCCTAGTGGCAGATTTCTCCCACACTAAGAAGACCCATTACAAAGCTTGGGGGTCTCTTGGATTGGATCTTTCCATCTTTGAGCTTGAAGGTTCTATTCCTTCTCCCATCCATTCACTCATTCACAAGCATTCTCTGAGACTCTCTTTGCTACATTTTAGAAATTTAAATCTGAAGAAGGTACCCTCTCTGCCCCTAGGAAGCTCACAAATATCAGTTTGGCACAGAGAAGCCCATGTCCAATCAGAGAGATAGGCAAGGACCCCAGACAGCATAAGGAATGGAAGTCAGTCACTGCTCTGAGAACTTTCCAGAGGGGTCTTCATACCATAGGAAGCAACTGCACTGATGCTTCAAGAGTAAAGCAGGCTGGCATGCTGGGTGAGGGGGTCCAAGGAAGGAGAAAGGCAGACAGGGGCAGAAGTAGAGCATGAATGGCCCACAGGACTGCTGGTTGGCCTGGAGAGCTGCAGTGCGTGGGTGACAGGGAGGTGAAGCTGAGCATGGGCTCCCAGACACCTTCCACATTGTGTTAATCTCAGGCCCATGTTGCTGACAGATAAGGATGTGGTGACCGTTGTTTCCACCCTGGCAAAGGGACATGGCCTCTTCCAAGAAGTCCTAGCAAAAGGAACCCCAGCATGGGATGATGGCCAAGATTTCAGCCTGTGACAGAAGTCAGAGGAGCCCTCACAAGATGCTCTTCCTCAGAGGAAAGTTTGTCTCGAGTCTGGCAGTGACTCAGGGAATAGTCATTTCAAAGTTAAGATTGAGCCTGGGAACAGAGGCAGACCCTCACCCTCTCATCCTCCACGTCTTCCTGTTGCCCTGCTAGACACATCTTCTTACTCCCTAGTCTGCAGGGCATGGCTTCCTTTATTTTAGCCTCAGCCTCATCCTTAGCTCTGGCCTTCCTGCCTCCTTCAGCAGCTCTATCCTCCCAGTCTGATCTCTTGCTGCTGCTTCCATGCTTCCCTCTTTCTGTGTACGTGGCAGGGTGACAGCAGGTCCTGGTGTGTGGTTGTGTGCTCCTTCTTCAGCTCTGCTGCATCGGCACCATCTCCTAGTGGCTCCTCTAGGTGAACACATAGGAGATCCCATAAACTCAAGCACTGGATAAATGAATGCCAGATGCAGTTGAAGCTGAAAGTTCATTCTGCACAGAAATGAAGAATAAGCAGTCTGGGTGTTGCCCAGCCTCCCCCAACCCCTTACCAAAAATCAGTCTGGCTGAGCCAAGAGGCAGACCCAAGAAAGCCAAATAAATAAATAGATAGATAGATAATAACTTTAAAGAATGGGATTTTTTATATTGATTTTCAAGTCATTAAAATAATCATTATGAAAAATTTCCAAACTTTCTAGGCTACCTTACCACTATTTTAAAATTTAATATTTTCATTGTTGCGGGTAATGATAGACCATGTACCTCAAGTCCTCCAGGCATTGAAGAGAGACCTCTTAGGAGGGCCTGGTTGGTTTTCTAGACCCTTTTGATGAGGGACCTAGGGAAGAACAGATGGCCAAAGAGAGCCTAGGAAGAATGCTAAGTAACAAGTTAAAAAAAAAAAAAAAAAAAAAACTCAGTAGGGGCACTCAGGAGCCATCGTGTAATAAATCATCTAATGCTCAAGCAGTATTCCCAGGACAGCATGGGACCCCGTCAGAGCCCCTCGACCTTGGCTGCAAATCGCATTAACTTTATGAAACCATCCTGTCGGGCCCCTCCAGAGTGCCCCTTCCATTACCTCACCCCTCTCTTCTCAATCAATCTTTCAGCCTCAATACTTACCCTTTAAATCAATTCAACTCTGAGATCCATCTTGCTATTTCCCCAGCCCGCTTTAAAATCCCATTGACTTTTATAAATCAATTGTGTTTCAGCTCTCCTGCGGCTACTTCTCCATGCTCGCAGGGCTGCACTTGCAAAAGCTGCAGATGGACAAACACCCCTGCAGACCTGCTTCAGGGCACCCAGCCCCAGCAGGCATGGTCCAGAAGGGATATGCCCCAGCAGGTGCCAAAAGGCCGAGGCCACCTAAAGTCTATTTAAAAAATCCTGGACACAATCGAATGTGTTTGGTGGGGCCTCCAAAGTAGACCCTGAATTGAGGATTCACATGCAGTAATGTATTCAAGAAGTTCCCCAGTGGGGGTTAAGGAGCAGGTCAGGGACAAGAGACCCAAGCCCAAGTCCAATGTAAAGGCCAATCAAAGGAGGTCTCAGCCTAAACCATACTGGTCCTTCTGCTCCTGACTCTGCTTTGACCAAGGGCTGCCAGCAGAGATGACATAAATTCCTAGGCATTCCCATTCTTCCAGTGTGGACAGACTCCAGTAATCCAAGGACAGTTTTTCTAAATAGGTCAACCATCCCGAGATACCCCTGGGAGGAGGCTAAAGTAAATCACAGTGAGAGGTGTGGGGCATATAACCTGAAAAGGAACCTGGAGAATTCCAGCTGCGCTCTGGCAGGATCCACTACTAGATGTGTCTTTGGAGCCATTTCTAATGTCAGTAGCAGTTGGATGTTCCTGTCAATGCAGGGTGAAGGATCAACACGCATGCACCTCCCCAGGCTGAACCAGAGAGGCTCACCTACAGAGAGGCCCATCATGCTCACTCACAGTCCCCGATCATGGTCCTGGAAGGACCAAGTTTTTCACCAGAACCTGTCTGTTCACCATGTGCTGTGTTTGAAAGTAGTCTCTCCTCCTAACCCAGGAGCTTCCTGAAAGCAGAAGAGACTATTTTTCTTGCTCCATATTGAGGTCCAGGGTCCCTCTAGTGCTTATCATCAATAAGGACTTATAATCACTTATCACATAGCAATCTTTTCATGGTTATTTTAGATTTCCTTAGGGTATCCAGCTCAAAAAAAATAAAAAATAAACCACTTTCACTTAAAATCTTTCATCATAACTTACATAATCAACACAAATTCCATCCCTTTATGAAATGCACAGTATTACAGCTCCATCCTTCCCTTCATGACCCTAACTTCTGTTAGAGATGGGGTACATTGGCAGACCTTACTCTCTATACAAATACCTGCATCTGCAGAAAATCCATTGCAATGCCTTTTGTTTAGGGTAGGTGTTTTTCTACTTTACATAATTTTATATTCTTTGTGTCATTCTACAACTTGTTTTCTTCTATAATAGAATTTAAATACACCCAACCTTCCCTATTTGTAGGTTCTACATCCTCAGATTCAACTAACTGCAGATTAAAAGCATTTAAAAATAATTATATCTATATTCAACAGGTACAGACTTTTGCTCATGTTATTATTTCCTAAATGAAGCAATATAACAACTGTTTATGTAGCATTTACATTCTGTTAGGTATTACAAGTAATCTAGATATAATTGAAATTTATGGGAGGGTGTGTGTTTTTTACAAGGGATTTGATATTTTATATAAAGGACTTGAGCATTCAGGGATTTGTGTACCTACAGGGGATCCTGGAACCCATCCAGGTATGACTGAAAATGTTAATGTAAAGCATATAGGAGGGTTACTTTTTTTGAGATTTAACCACCAAGGAAAGGAGTCATTGGGAAAATGGCATTTGAGTGGAAAACAGCATCTCAAGCAAGGACACAGCAGACAGAGAGTCCACACTGGCCACACATACGCCCAGGAACTGCAAAGGCCAGAGGAAGAGAGGCCAGAGGAGGGCTGAGAGGTCACAAGGCTGGATGTCCAGGACCCCAGTGGGCCCCAATGATGGCTCTACTTTCACTCTGAGCCAGCTTACTGGAAATCCTGCAGGGTATTCATAAGGAACAACTTGATCTAACTCCCATCTTTAAAAACCCACTGGCTGCCCTATTGAAAAGGGACTGCAGCTGAGGATGGCAGAGTAGGGAGGCAGAAGAAGCAACATCAGGGGAGAAATGTTGGCAGCTGGGAACAGGGCCTGAGGATGGGGTATCCACTGACCAGGATGGGGGAGGCCATGCAAGGAGCAGGTTCTGGGGCAGGAGGAGACCAAGAGTTCAGCTTTGAACTTGTGACATCAGAGGTGGCAGGTGGACAGTGTGACACATGGTCTCAAGTTCAAGGTTGAGCTGCATAGGGCCTTGCACACATCACTGATGATTAAATCCATGAGACAGTGTAGATAGATGTGGGACCAGCCCTGGGCAATTAAGAGGTTGGAAAGATGCAACAGAGCTGGGAAACAGGAAAAGGTGGGGGTGCTGGGAGAGGAAGGGCCACTCTGGAACTCAGGGTAGAAAATGGTCCCAGGACAGGGAGGAGTCAACTTGTCAAGTGCTGCAGGGCAGTGGAGGAACCAAAGGACTGACCTGTCCCTTGAATTGAGCAACGTGAGGGTCATTGGGGACCATGATTACAGTAGTTTGGGTGGGCAGAGGTAAGGGAAACCTGATTGGAGGGTGTTCAAAAGAGAATAGGGTGGGAATCAGAATTGGGGAGTGAAAGCACTTATTTTGAGGAGTCAGATAAAAGGGGAGTTCTCCCTATTAGCTCATGTATTTTCTTATTGTTTTCAATGTCTGTATGATTGAATATACCGTTATTTGGCCATTTTCCTTCTGATGGGCATTTGAATCTTCTGCATTTTTAGCTATCCATGGGCATCCGTGTATGCCACTAGCCCTGGACTTGGGGTTCTCTCTGGGGTGGGAGGGTAGGGACAGGAGAGAAGCAGAACTACTGAGTTGTAAAGGATATGTGATTTTTAGCTGGGTGTGATGGCACACACCTGTAATCTCAGCCACTCAGGAGGCTGTGGCAGGAGGACCGAAAGTTCCAGGCCAGCCCTAGCAAGGCTCTAAGCAACTTAGCGAGACCCTGTCTCAAAATAAAAAATAAAAAGGGTTGAGGATATAGCTCAGTAGTAGAGCACCCCTGAGTTCAATCCCCGATGTGGGGTGGGGTGGGGAGGAAACAAAGATGTGTGATTTTAATCCTAAGTACAGCTCCAGTGTCCTCTATCTAATGACTTGCAATGTCTCACAGCCTCACCAATACATGACATTGTCAAACTTTCCAAACTTTACCTGTAAAGGATACGCAGTGTTGCATCTTATAATGCCTGTAATTTGCATTTTCCTGCTGATTGTTGGAGCTCAGCATCCCTGTACATCTGTTGGTCATTTGTAGGTTCTCTTCTGTTCAGCACCTATTCACTTCTTTAATTTCTTCAACTCTGAGAAATGCAAGATCCCTACCTCCTTGCTAGGGAGAAGGCCTATATCTGTGATTCATCTGCTGGCCATGCACCCCCTGCTGCATTACCAACACCTGGACATGCACAGCTCTGTGCCCTCCTCTGAGGAGACACAAAATTTCAGTACTTGAATTGTTTGTCTGAACCAGGGTCTTGACCTCTTGAGTTTGAGTTGACCTGTGTTTTCATTCTGGGCATCCCTGGCTAAGGAAAGATGCCCATCTTGCTGGAGTCTGCTCAGAGCACTGAGGGGTGGCCCAGGAACCCTTCTGCTTTGGAAGAATTATAGTGTTCCTAGTGACCAGGAGCAGTCCAAGTTGGGCCACATCAGAGCAGTGTTGTGTGACGCTGAGAAAGATGCTTTTCTCCTTCAAGTCTCAATTCTAAAATCTGCGAAAACAGAGTTATTCTGGGGGATAAAGAAATGACTCATGACTTATGCCTGTCCCCAGCTCTGGTAGTCACAGCCACTTGTGCACATCCATCCTTTCTGTTAACTCACTCACCCCATCCCAGTCTTGCCTGCATTTTCCCATCTCAACCATACCCCTCCCTCTACCTCCAGCTGTCCCAGGAAGGCCAGGCCAGAGCTAACACAATGGGAACCAACTCTACCAATACTCACAGCCCCATGTCCTTTCTCATCAGGCCCATGGCAGTGTCTGGAGTCACCAGCTGGTTAAGACAGCAGCCTGGTACAGGTACAGTCAGGACTGAGTACAAGGAGAACCTTGGTGCACAGGTGATCTCTCATATCTCCTGCAGGGAGGGTTGCAGCTGGCCAGGTGCCCTCACCCACAGCCATCTGTGCCTCCCTGCTTCCTGTCACACACAGGATGGCTTTTTGCTGTCCCAGGCAAGCCCCCCCAACACACATGTGCACAGTGCCTGAGCTCAGGCTCCACCTCCTGGCACTTGCCAGAATGCTCCCTGTGGGAAGTGCTTCCTCTCTGACTTCTCTCCCCACCCACCTCACACACACATAACCTCAACCTTCACTTGTCAAAATATGTTTAAACACACGCAGGTCCTTTCCCTACAGATGCCTTCCTCCCCCTCTCCCCTCCTTGCAAAGAACATTCTAGAAAGAATTTTCCATGCTTTTTTGCTGCCCTCACTCTCCCAGAGCACTCTCCTGGACGGTCTGTAAGACAGCTCTTGCTGTACTTCTCTGCCTGAGAAGCCAGGCCGGAACTCTCTCTCTTCCTCTCATAAGCTATAGCCTTTTCTTCCAGCCCTCTCTGGGTTTTCCACTCCCTTCTTTCCCTGGTGGTTCTCCTGTCTCTCTGGCTGCCTCTGCCAGTGTCTCTCAAAAGCTTCTCTGCCCCTTCCTGTCCTCACTTCTCCTAGTTCTCAGAATTCTCCCCTAAGGCCCCTGTTTCTTACTCCCTCCACAGGCTTCCTGGGAGATGTTATGCAGGCCGTAGGCTCGGGAAGAGTTAAGTAGCTCACCCTGAAGTTAGGCAGGCTCTGATTCCTAAACAGACCCCGTGCCAGTGGCCTCCGGCAACTGTCTCAGCTCTCACATCTACAGAAGGGAAGTCATGGCATTTGCTGTCAGGAATAAATAAAATTATTTCATTTAGGCTTGTGCATGACATGGAGTGTCTAAGCTCACAATGAACAATAACTATAATACTGTCTATAATAATTATCATTCAACACTTACGGAGCACCTCCCTCCTACATGTGGGCCCTGGTCTGTAGCTGCCTCTGTCCAGCATGCCCCCTCCCATGGGTCACATCTGACTTCCTCCAGGAATGTCCTCCTGGATGTTGAAAAGATGAGGAAAGCACAATGTACTCCAGTTGCACTTGCTGTACTCCTCCTCCTTGACACAACTCTCTCTCTCTCTCTCTCTCTCTCTCTCTCTCTCTCTCTCTCTCTCTCCCCCTCTACCTCTAGAAACCATTTGTCAGCAACCCCAACGACCCCCTCCTCCTGAATGTCTCCATGGGTGGCACCCTGCTCTCTACACATCCCAAAGACCTACCCTCCCCTGCCCTCCATCCTCTGACTTTCCTCCCTGGGTTGTTTCCATCTGCTTCCTCAGTTTCCCAACAGCCTACTTCCTGAGAGGATCTCAGGCTTCCAGGGCTCCTGATGGTCTTCAGGCCCCACCTTCCCTTCTCTCCTCTGGAACTGACCACCTAAACCAAGACCCTGGGTTCTGAATTTGGGTTTTCTCCATACTGGTACACTGATGGATGTGTACACACAGAGACACACACATACAAAACAAATTCTGTGATACACTCACATAATTTAGTGTATACATTATCTCTCTCCCTTCCTCTTGCTTTCGTACACACACACACACACACACACTTGTACATTCTCTCTCTGTCTCTCTCTGACTCTCTCTCTCTCTCTCTCTCTCTCTCTCTCTCTCACACACACACACACACACACACATACACACACTCTTGCACATTCTCTCTCTGTCTCTCTCTGACTCTTTCTCTCTCGCACACACAAACACACACATATACTCTTGCACATTCTCTCTCTCTTTCTCTCTCTCTCTCACACACACACACACACATACTCTTGCACATTCTCTCTCTCTCTCTCTCTCTCTCTCACACACACACACACACACACATACACACACTCTTGCACATTCTCTCTCTGTCTCTCTCTGACTCTTTCTCTTTCGCACACACACACACACACACATACTCTTGCACATTCTCTCTCTCTCTCTCTCTCTCTCTCTCTCTCACACACACACACACACACACACACACACACATCCAGAGCTCCCCAGCGCTCCCCAGTAGGGAGTTGGGTCCCCTAGGAGCTCCCTGCTGGTCCATCCTCCTCCAACTCACCTCCCTCCCTGCTTCAAGCAGATGCCGCTCAGGCTTCCGGAAGTGAACACAACACTTTTCTTGCAATATCTGTCCCAGGGGCTATAGTCTTAGGGAGAAGCAGACATATGCTTGAACCACAAAATTATACACTAGGCTATTATTCATGCAATCTTAAAGGTGAAGTGAAAAGAAAGAGATGAATTTCTGTGGAGTACCCCTGGGAGGACCGCATGGTATGCTCCATATCCTGAACAGAGGGTAAGATTCTGACATTGAAGAGTAGTGGAACCAAAGGCCTTTCCAATAGAGGTTGTCTGATGTGACCCAAGCCCACTACATGATTCTATCAGCATCACCCAGGTTGCTTCAAAATTCAGGTATGAAGATGTGCATATAATACACAGACACCTTGGCAGCTACTAACTTGGGCAGGTGGTCCAGGTGGAGGTGTGGGTACATTAGATGATGTGCTGTGAACTTACAGTGACTGCCAGGCTAGGCCAGGGGTGGAGTTTCTTCATGCATAATAAATAAATACAACTAGTTTTGGAGGAAGCAGTCAGATTATTAGACCCATTTTTAGAAACTGTGGCACTTTCATGAAGGGGTTAAGTGTGTAAGCCTGAAGTTAGGCAAACTGAGATTCCTAAACAGTCTGCCTCCTGTCACCTGGGGCCTTGACAAACCATCTCAGCCTCTGCAAACATTGGCTCACATATTTGTGAACAGAAGAATCACCACTTGTTGTCAGATTAAATGAAATGATTCATGCAGAGCATTTCCTTGGCAGCTCCATAGCTCTTTAGGAGACTTCTGTGGAAGCTAAGAGGTAAGAGTCAGGAAGTAGTCCAGGCAAGAGATAGTTATATTTGAATTGATTCAGTAAAAGGAAGTGAAAAGAAAGGAGAGTGAGAAAGAGTCTTCAGATTTGGAAATTAATGAAGTCAGGAGTCAAAGGGGAGGGATTTGCAGGAACAAACTCTGCGTTGTGCAGACTATTTGGGTTGAGGAAGGAGAGGTAGTTGCGTGTCTCCCCTCATCAATACATGCTTGTCAGCAAGAGGAGGTGACAGTGTCCACCTAACACACAAAATGTGCCAAAGGATAGCAAATGCCATGTTCATTCCTTCCTCCCTAAAAACCAGAGTCCGATCTGCCCTGAGGTAGGCCCACATTCTGGTCATCCCTCAAGAATTCCATGGGTTCCCCACCTCCATATGACTCTGCAGAGATCTGGGCCTTCTTTTCAGTGTATGTACCCTTTGCCTGTCTCACATGACCTTGGACCTTTCATTCCTGCATGGTTGTGACTTATTTCCCCTGTCAGACTAGGGGATCCTCAAGGAAACATAAACTTAAAATTCTACCCTGCATCTAGCAGACATCTCCCAGTGTGAAATGGATGAATGAATGTTGTGCTTATGAGCCTTGACTTGGAGGAGGGCCAAGGGCACCCCTCTCCTCCCTGGGACAAAAGCTTGCCCTGGGCCTGCTCCCCAGATTTCTCCTCAACTCTAATTAGTACTGGAGACTTAGCATGTCAAAGCCATTTGACTTAAGCCTGGTTTAAATATTTACAGAACCAAATAAATTGATTAAAGGACGTGCAGAGGACAGGAACAATGGTTATTAATAAATCATAACAATGATAATCTTCCTTTTGAGAAGTTCAGTCAGCCTGATAAGTAATATCCATGTGATTGATCACCTGGGGAGAACCCTGCACTGGTCTGGCCTCCTATGTGGAAACAAGAGCCTCCCTGGCAAACTGTGAGGCACAGGAGCTGGCTTCTCTTTTTCTCCTGGAAGACCAGGGAAGAGCAGAGCATAGGGTTTGGGTGCCACTGGCAGGACCCTCAGGGCTGCCCACATGTGCTGAAATAGAGAGTGCACAGCTGCTGACATGGAGCCCAGCTACATAACCTCACCTTGTTCCCTTGCCCCAGTTAACAGGCTCCCTGATGCCTTCTTTCTCCTTCCTGTAATTCTCAGGAGGGCTGGTGCCCAGGGTTTGGGAATCAGGGCATAGAACACCTTCTTCTGTTCTTTGTCTTGTCACATGAAATCTCCTGCAGGCCAGTTATGTCATCGACCATGCGGTCATTCTTGCATAAGTTGCTGGGCTCCTGCTCTCTGTCAGGCTCAGTGTCCGTGGTTCTAGGTCCAGAAAGTTCAGCCTTCCTGGGACAGCCAGAGAGTACTTCTGTAGACCTGACCCAGGGCTCGGGTGGAAGTCTCAGTGGCACTCAGGAGAGTCCTGCTGCACTGATGAGTCCTGGAGAGTTTGCTGAGTTTCTGCTGTGCACCTGCCTTGTGCAGGATGCTCTGGTGATATGGGAGGAAGAGCAGGTGCATTTCTGGTGGAATGTGCCAGCTTTGGGCCCTATTGTTTAAAAAAAAATAGAACCAGGAAATGGCCCTAGATGTTCCATGGTTCATTCCCCACTAAAGACTCCAGAGGGGCTGTACAGACATCTGTGGAGGAACAGAAGGGTCTAAGTAGACCCTACCAATTTCCCAAGAAAAGAAAAAATAATTCAAGAATAGACAGTGGAAGCCTGAGCCAGCTCCTCTCACCTATAACCAGACAATCCTCACTCACAGAGGCACTGCTGCCTACCAGGTCTCAATTTAGAAATCTCAAGCAATTAAAAAGATAAAGGCCCAAGCACTGGTGACTATCAATTCTTAACCAACTAAAAGAATTTGAGACATGAGAAAATTGAGACCCAGACAAGCAAACTCAGTTACTCTAGGAACATATCTGTCTGTCCTCCTCAATGTTCTGCCAGGCTGCACCAGAATACTGGGGTCCTGATAACCCTCTTCTCCTCATGGGCATCGTCTCCATGGCCCCTGGGCTTAAGAGTCCCCAGCTCTGAAAGGGGATCAGCAAGTGTCTGTTGGGTACAGCCTGCTTCTACTCCTTGCCAGAGGGAGACAGGATATAAGATCAAATGAGGGGGCAGCCCTGGGAGCAGAAAGGCCCCTCCTGAGGCCTGATGTTTTTGGGTTTCACAATCCCTACCTGCCTCATCTGTGCTCCAGCCCAGCCTCACCCAGGCCGAGTGTTTCTTCCAAGTCTGGGTCCTCCTTGGCAAGGATGCTGAGCTTGCAGGGCAGAGATGCTGGGCAAGATGCTATGATACTTGGAAATGAAAGGGCAGCCTTTCCAGGACTGTAAGAAGATTCATCTTTTCGCCCAGCTTAATGAAATAAATTCTTCATGGAGACGTCCACGATTTCCATTATCATAACTATCATCACTACAGTAACTAGTCACTGGGTCCTTCAGACGTGCCAAGTACTCTGCCAGGTGGGCTGTCTCTCCTCCTCCAACTTTCCCTGCTGGGTGAGGGACTGTCATCATAAATGGGCCCAATTTGCTGATCTGCAGACCAAAACACAGAGTTCACAGAGATGGCAGTGATCCAAACATAAGCCTTTGTCCAAAACCTGTATTTCTTCACCTGGGCCCCATTGTTTCTTTAATTAAATAATTAACAGAAAGAATGTGAATGCTCAGCAATGTTGGAATCTTTTGGTAACGTATGGTGGGGCATCAGATTGCATATAGGGAGCATAAACAGCTATTAGGACTCAGGAGGGTGTGCATGATAATTCTGCCTCAAGAACATGGGGACCAGGCCCAGCAGCAAGGTTGGGAACAAAACTGCAGATCAGTCTGAAATGCAAGAACGTGTGAAGCTCAACCCTGGTCAGGGTGCTGCTGGGCTTCAGAGGTGAGACTGTGTTCCTAGAAGGAGCAACCTCCACTGGACTCCTCTGGAGTCCCTCCCTTAGTCTCTGGAAAAACCCCATTCCCCTGAAGGATTGCCAGTCCCCTTCAGTGTGCAAGGAATACCCATGGAGCTGGCATAGCTACTTGGATACCAGAAACAAGAGGTGATCCTGATGCTGAACCCTTCCAGAGCCAAGGGATGGTCTCATCATTTTGTTGTTGTTGTTCATGCAAATGTGCTAGATTCAAGATAGTATTCCCTGCTATAAGATTGCAGACGAAACTGGGAACCACCAGGCTATATGCTATAAGACAAGAGCTGGCTGTCATGTTATGTTTAATACCATGTTGAGATTCAGATCATTAAGGCTAACTCTAAGTATCCTGTGATGTTTAACTACCATGACTTATGTCCATCCCCTGGCCTCACAGTGATGAGGACCACACATACAGAATTGGATAAGATCCTATTTCCTGTTTGCCCACCCCTCAGGGCTGAAGGGGCAGAAAGGCAACCATATAGATGAGTCCCAGCCACAGGCTAGATATGTCCTATAAAGGAGGGAATGTCTGCCTGGAAAAGATTCATGAGGAAGATTCCACAGCAGAGGTGTCATCTGAGTTGGATTTTGAAGGCTGAGTATGAGCTCACTATGCAGCCAAACCTAGGGATTTAATGGGGGAGGATGGCAGAAAAATCTAGGCTAGTGAGATAGGGTGGGCGGAAGGTAGGCCAGGCTTAGGGAACTGTGGTCACTAGTATAACAGGAGGAACTTATATACACATGCACATGTGTATACACACACACATACACACATGCACATGTGTATACACACACATACACACACACAAAAAAAAAAAATTATAGGCACAGTGCAAAAACTGTGGGTTGCAGGGACCATGTGTTCCTATCAGAAGTTAGGATCCATGAACTACGAATTGCAGTTATGATTACATTTGGACTCAGAATTGTTCCTCCAAAGTCCAGCATGTCCTTTCCTAGTGAATACTGCAATAATATGCTTGATTCTGGCCAAGGAGAGAAATGTTTCCCCCAAAGACCAAGGAGAGAGGAGGGGAAGTATACAAACAGAGAGATGGGGATGGAGGAAACAAGAATCTGAATTCATCACTGCCATGGGCAGTACCAGCCCTGCAGAGTGCTGGTCAGTGATGTCAGCTGGGGAAAAGAGGGTTTGCAGGCACCCAGAAAGCTGCGACATAGTAGTCATTGCCCCCCTTGTTCTGTCAAGGAGCCACCATCAAAATCACAACAAATTGCTGACAGAAAGGTCCCGCCATCCAGGCCCTGCACAATGGTTCCAGGGAAGCAGCAGAGTGGCTTTGGGGAATCTGGGCAGTGGTGCTCAAGCCTGATGTCTCCAGAAGAGGGGGCTTCAAACAGACACTGGGGTAGGGTCTGGATGGAGCCAGCTCCCACTGCCCCTGAGTAACAGAAACCTGGCTAAAATGTAACCTCCAGGAGAAACCAGATTTTTATCTCTTTTTAAAAATTTCACTACTTTATCCTCATAACTAGAACAGATCTTGGCACAGAGTCTGCACTTAATAAATAGTGACTGAATGAAAAGAAATGAGTCATGGAATGAATAGATGAGTGGACAGTTACATGTATACATTGATGGATGGATGCGTGGATACATGGATGGAGGTTTGGATGAAGAAACCTGGAGAAATGGAGAATCTAGGTTTCCAGGAACAGAGCAAAAATGAATCAGGCAGGCAGACTGTGCCACCTATCCCAAGTGGATAACCCTGGGCGGCTGCTGCTGCGGCTGCTGCTGAAGTCTTCCAGCCTATGTATGCCCTTGGAACCCAACAGGGAATTGGGCCTGCAATGCTCATGCCCTCCTGTCCTGGGCTTGCAAGCCTTGGTCCAAGATCAGCTGGGATTCCAGGGTGTGCTGAGTACTGACCAGAGGCACACCAGGCTCTGTACTCACTGTGTGTGTTCTTGACTTCCAGCCCGCTCCAAGAGCCTGGTGATGGGGGAGCAGAGCCGCAGCCCAGGGCGGCCACCAGGACCCTGCAGGTTGGGCCCTGTGCTGAAGGCAGGCTGGCTGAGGAAGCAGAGGAGCATCATGAAGAACTGGCAACAGCGCTGGTTTGTGTTGCGTGGGAATCAGCTTTTCTATTACAAAGACAAAGATGAGACCAAGCCCCAGGTGAGAAGTCATGTCCTATCTTCTGTGGGTAGCACGCTGGGGCTCCGAGGGACAGTAAGCTCTGCCCAGGAGAGGGAAAAGGCAGGGAACTTTTCAGGCTTTCAGCCCTCAGCACCCAAGTTTTATTCTTACCCTCCGTGTTCCTGGCTTAATGAAATGCACCCACAGCTTTGATAATGAAAATGCTTCCACGTGATGTTGACAGAGAGCATCCCTGTCCAGCTTAAGAAAATGACTCTTCCTGTGTTCATCCCCTTAGTGCTTCCAAGGATGCACATGCACATATTTTGTTACTTCTACTGTCCAGGGAATGGGTACAGTCAACCTAGCTCCAAACTAGAACTTGGCTCAAATGAAGCCATGTGTCTGCTGTCTCTGTCTTATGTCAGCCATCTTTTCTCACTAGCCCTGTAAGACCCACCTCAGGTGCTTAAAGTGTTGGCTTTTCCACACAAATTGTGATAAATTCACCCATTCAGAGCAATTAGTGACTTCAATACCACACATGGCCTTATCACAGGTGGAACTTGGAAACATTGTGATGCTCTGTCACCAAGGCATTGGCTTGCAGAATGTGGCATCTAATGTTTGTGGTAGCACAGCTAGTTCTTTGTATCCATGGGGACTGCATCCATGGATTCAACCACCGTGGATCAAAAATATTCAGAAAAAAATCGCATATACAATGTTTTTGCCATCATTCTGAAAACAAGACTGTATAACTATGTACATAGCATTACTCTGTACCATATTAAAAGTAATCAGAGAATGATTTAAACTATATGGGATGATGTGCTTAGGTTACATGATATTATTATCATTTTATATAAGGTATTTTATCATCTGTGGACTTTAGTATTCAGTGGTAAGGGAGTGTGGACATCCTGGATCCAATTCCCTATAGATATCAAGGGATGGTTTCTGTAACTCTTGGGAAAAAAATGGGGAAGAGATATTAAAGAGCTTTGCCCAAATGATGCTCCTCATCAGGGATCCAACTCAGAAAAGGCCATCAGATCCCCTTGTTCAAAATCAGACATCATGGAGCCTTGGTGAACAGGAGCCCTGTGTACATCTAAGCAGTTCCCATGGTCTATGGGTGTGGGCCAAGAGGGTTTTCTGTGATAGGCAAGGTGTGAGGAGATACCTGGGCACAGCGTGAGATAATGTCAAGTTCACGGTGAGAAATGACTCTTTCACATTTTTCACACTTCTTTCAACTCGGGGTATGTCATAGATGAAGTGTCAATTAGGTGTGAGCATATTTTTACCACTTCCCCAAGGCTTGATGCCCTTCTTTTAAAAGGAATATGGGGGCTGGGTTGAGAGGGAGCCAGGCCTCATCTCACAATCTTCAGTGTCAGCAGGATTCAGCTGCAAGTTAATGACTTTCTTCCTTCACTGTATTTATTCTAATGGTTACCTTTGATTATGGGAAGAAATTCTAGTTTCTATTTATAGTGATCTCAAGTTTGCCTTTCCAAAACACATCTACATTAAAAACAGAAAGTGCTGCATAGCAAAGTGAATGAACTTAATGTCACCAAACTAAACTTAAAAATGGCTAGTTTAGGGTCTGAGGGTGTAGCTCAAGAGAACAGCACTTGCCTTGCATACTCAAGGCCCTGGTTATCCCCAGCACAACCAAGGGGGGAAAAAAAAAGTTTAGCATGGTAAACTTTATGTTATGCAGATTTTACCACAATAAGAATAAATTAAAAATGAAACTTCTTAAGGAAAACCTTCATGTAAATAACACCACAAATGAAAAATGAGTAAGACAAAATTCACGAGAGTAAGCATAAACCAAAAATTAGGAATAAAGTTAAGGGGATCTAAACAAGATTAAGAAACCCTAGTCCTGCCAGCCTCCGTGATTTTAAAAGAAAGGAAAAACAACACCCAGAGAAGTTTAGTGGGGCAGATAGGAACTCTGAAGTCAGATCAATCTAAATTAATTAGTTCTGAAGTAGATACAGCATGCTAGCTTGGGACAGTGGCTTTTTTTTTTTTTTAACTTTTGGTTTTACTTGTAAATAAGACAACATTATAAGACACTGATTAAGACACTATTTGTAAATAAGACAACAGAGATGTGCTAGGAATTAAATTGCATAACATATACATAATCAAGAGAAAATTCCAGCACAATGCGTAATTAAATCTGAGCTCACGTGCCCTCCGGTACCCCACTTCCCAGGCAGGGCACAGTGCCTCTGATCATACACCACCATGTCCTTCTAGCTGCATTAGCCCTTCAGTGGTGCCTTGGCTTTCCTGACTGACCTGGTGATGACTGGTCACTCCTAATAACTGATCAAAATTGCCAAGATCCCAATTTTTCAGAGCATGTGTGGGGCTCCTAGGTCATCCCCTCCCACTGTCATCCACAGCACTGTCTCCTGGGGTCACTGCATTGTGATGTTGAGTTAATCAAGGTGCTGATGACCCTGAGGTCATCCAGGCCACACATGGAAGGAGACTCCCTTGCCACAGGCTTCTCAACACATTCTTCATGGCCTGAGCCTGAGGTGGCCCAGCATGCCTTCCCCATCAGCTGGCTCCATCAGGCACCTACATCTTCCAGAATTCTCCACCTGGACATTCTTCTTCCTCACTTTCCACCTTTTCCAAACCTTAATGGCTTCTGTTGAAAGCAGTTAATAAAATGGAGGCACCGATATCCCCAGTCACTGGCCTGGATGTAAAAGCAGCCAGCCCATGAACCCAACCCAGGATGAATCAGGGCATTCACATCCAGGGAGCATGTTATATCTGTGAAAGGAGTCAGCATCTCCTAACGGATACCAGTGTCATCCCAGGGCTCTTGTGGCCTCTCTGGATCTGGCTGGCACTCCCAAAGCTTCATGGGACCTTATAACTCCCTAACTTCCCCTCCCCATCAAAGCCTGATTCCTACAACAGCCCCACTGCACAGATTCCCAGTCTCGAGGCAACTATTGGTCACTTTTGACTCATTTAGCTTACACAGTATGATCTCAAACTGCTGGCACAATAAGCTCACAAATTTCTATTTAATTGCATGAACTTACATGTAATAGACTAATTCTCAATATCTGGTTCCTGGAAAAAATATGCCCTGTTCACTGTTCCCACTGACAGCGAGCCTTAGCAGTCAGCACCTACTGTCAGACAGCCTGTACCAGCTGATGTAACTGCCAGGAAAAGGGATGTCCAGCCACCTTTGATGCTACCCAGAGCTCAAAAGTCATGATAAGCATCACTCTCAGCCCACATCCCAAGATCTGTCTTCAAACATTTATCTCTTCCCTTTTCTCAGGAGCCAGAGGGTCAGAGAGCATAGAGATGGAAAAGTAGATTATTAGAACTCAGATGGAAAGATTAGGCATAGGGACTTTGCAGTAGAGTCTGAAAGCATACTCTCATCCCTTAGCTTTTTCTGGAACATGTCCCTAAGTATTCCCAGCAGATAGACCCTGCAGTTTCACAAATGAAGTATTCCAGGATTTTTCACCTTAGTGGATTCTGCTCAAAATGTTTTCTTGAGCCATGGAAATTCCCACCATATATGTGATTGATTGACCTGGTTCATTTTTACTGTCTGAGGACTCACTTTAGTTTTATCAATCTTCACTTGTGGGTTTCTTGGCTTTGAGTAGAAATGAATTGCAATAGAAATAGAAAGTAAAAATTCCAAAATGTAAGACAGAAAAAAAAAAAAGGGCCGGGGATGTGGCTCAAGTGGTAACGCGCTCGCCTGGCATGCGCAGGGCGCTGGGTTCGATCCTCAGCACCACATAAAATAAAATAAAGATGTTGTGTCCACCGAAAACTGAAAAATAAAAAATATTTTTAAAAAAGAAAAAAATGAATTAAATGTGATCAAGGTTCACAGAGCTGGGCTTTTCATGAAACTGAGGAATAATAAATGCCCCCACTTCAAACCCCAATTTTTGCAAGCATGCCAGAAAAATTTCAGACATGTCACTCAGAGTAACCGGCTTAAGTTTATTGGAAAGTATGGAAAGAGAGGAAAGGGGACACTATCAAGGGAGACAGTGAGTCATCTCAGAGAGGAAAGAATTGGCATGCTTCTCCTGCCCTCCAGTTTTATTGGAGGTCCCAGGGAAGTTTCCAAAGAGTCCTACCTATGTCCACCTCTTGACTTTTGATGGACAGCAGGATGACATCAGACTTTCAAGTTCCTACTGCCATGACAACTCTAAGTCACTTTGGCCCACACTGACTGGTTCTAATTGGAACCTGTTCTTTCAGATTTTATGATAGGGGAAATTATCCTTATCTCCCAAAATTCTGGGATCTGGTCTGTGTAAGGATCACAAAATTCCGCTCATTCAGAGTAACTTGTGTTCTTCTTATTGGTATTTCAGGGCTGCATTTCTCTTGCAGATAACAGGCAGTTTGCTGAGAAATGTCACATTCTATGGACTTAAGCCAGGCAGGGATGCAGGTAAATAATTAATCCTTAGAAAGCAAAGCTAATACAATAATGAAGAGTAGATATCAAGAAAATAGAAAAGGGGGGAAAAAGTGAAAGCACATAGGGCTGGGTTGTGGCTCAGTGGTAGAGTGCTTGCCTAGCATGTGTGAGGCACTGGGTTTGATCCTCTGCACCACATAAATAAATAAATAAATAAATGTATTATGTCCATCTACAATTAAAAATATTTTTAAAAATGTGAAAGCATGTGGGAGTCAGCACAGTGGGCCCATTTTATAGAATTATTCCCTCCACTTCATGGTGTGTTTCTGATCAAACCCAACAAATGGGAGAGAAAAAGATAGAGAGAGAGAGAGAGAGAGAGAGAGAGAGAGAGAGGTAAATAGAAAACAAAAATAAATAAGACGGCAAGACTAGATACAAACATTTCAGCTGTCATAATAAATGTGAAATATGATCTGTTTATTTAAAAACAGAAAGTGGGAGATTGGGTCTAATAAAGAAAGAGGAACAAACAGGCTAAAAGGAGAAATGATGAAAAAAAATGTCAATAAATGTAAGCAAAAAGATTGAGTGAGATCAAAACAGAAGTCAAGACGATGATAACCAAAGGGGACAAAGAAATACAGCTCATAATAGAGGTTGCAACATACTGAGAAATAGAGCAGCCAAGAACTTTTTATGCTCTTAATGACATATCTTTGAAGAATGTTCAAAGAAACAAAGAATGCTCATTAATTTCTCTCTTTTGTGGAGAGGAGTGTTGTTCAGTTTTTTTTTTGTTTGTTTGTTTGTTTGTTTTGCTTATTTGTTTCTGTTCTTTGTGGTGCCAGGGTTTCATACATGCGTGCATCCCCAGCTCTCTCTCTTGTGTGTACACTTCTCTCTCTCTCTCTCTCTCTCTCTCTCTGTGTGTGTGTGTGTGTGTGTGTGTGTGTCTCCCTTTCCAAAGCAAATGCCTTCTTTCAAAAAATGAAATTATAGAGACACAGTGACAATTGCACAAAAAGAAAAAGAAATTATTAACAAATGATGCCCAGGGAGTGTGTGCATGAGAAAGACGGCAAGATCTAAACACATGGGAACCAAACACACACTGCATAATCTTTCCTAGTTAATGAGAAAATCAAATCTCAAATTCAAACTTCCAGTTAAGTGTAACAGATTTTATAGTGATGGTTATAAAGAAAGGTGAGGAAAAATAGGAAAAACAAAGTAAGGAGAGAGAGAAAGAGTGAATAAGAGCATTTGGCTGTTAATGGGGAAAAAAAAGGAGAGAAAGAGAAACAAAAAAATAATAATAAAATAAGCAAATCAAAAATCCTAATTCTCCAAAGAGAAGGCAAGGAAAAATAACTGTCTTTTTAAAATGCTAAAAATGAGGGAGAATAAATGAATATGTGTATGTATGTACATCCATGGAACAACTGTCACAACAAGAACACCAATCAATCAATCAATATCCATTGGCCTCTTCCACATGCCCAAGCTCCACGGAACAGCATGAAAGAGATGTTTTTGGAGGTGTGACACACCTAGACAGAAAAACAGGAGGAGGGAGGGTCCTCTGAATGCTGGGAAGCAGATGGGCAAGAGGCAGCTGGTTAGCAACCTAAGAGAGCTGAGCTCCAAGCCAGCACTGGAGGAGAGACCACAGCAGCTGTTTGCTCTGCAGAGGGGAGCTGCCCAAAGACCCAGGAATTGGCAGGACCAAGATCTCTGGAAATAAGAGCCAAAGAGGAGCAAAGAAAAGAATGTCGGTTGAAAGTAAAGTTTAAAAAGCAATTAGAGCTCAGATATTCTGAACACCTAATGCCAAGAGGTGACTGCCATCCCTCACAGAGGCATAAGAATGGAGTTTCAGTTCTGAGAGGAATAAGAAAAGTTTTTCAGACTAAGGACACTGGGCCAATTCCTAATGCGAGTCTCATACTAAAAAACAGGAGGATTGGGTAAAAGTTGGAAGTGCAGACCAGTTGCTAAGCCCCCAGTAGTCACCCCACATTTGACTCCCAGACTCCAGCAGACGGGAATTAGCCTGCAGGAAGGAAATTAGAATTTTTAAGGGTGGCTCAATGAAATGACCCAGGAAGACCCCCTCCATATTCCCACCATGGAAACAGTTTCCCTCCCCCTCCTCCTACACTCTACAGTCAGTTTCTTGGGGAATTGAAGGCCTGGGCCATCAGACATTTAAGGAAAGAATCTCATATGAAAGAGGTAAAAACAGGAAGAAGAAGAACAAAAGCAAGTTGGAGTCAGTAGAAACTATGCAGGGGGATAAAATATTTATTTAAAATTGTGTTTGACATCATCAGAGATAATAAAAATGGTGCCAGACAACAAACAATCCCCCTAGAAGTGAGGAATGAGATTTCAGTCATGAAAAAATAAAATATTGGAAAAAATATGACACTCCCTAGAAAAAGAGAAAATGAACAGAGGGGAAAGTAGGACAGACAACCCAGTGTCTGAATAGAAGGGAGTTCTAGAAAAGGAGAGGAGAGAAATGAAGGGAAAGAGAAATGCTGCAAATAAATTTCCCAGTGTGGGAGTAGAAACACTGAGTGCCAACTGATAAAACCAAAATTACCGAGGAGGTTCAGGAAGGCAGGTGGGTGGGGTGTGGGGAGAAGAGGACAGATAGAAAGCATGCTTTCCTGCTTCCATGCTGGCAATTCCAAAGATGATACCTAAAACTTTGAATCAAGAACTAACCAGGATAGTACCTAGAAATAAATCTCAAAAAAGAAAGAAAGAAAAAGAAAAAGAAATTTTTTTTTAAATCCCTGAAAGTTGAAATTGGTTGCATATTCAAGCAATGGTGGAAGAGAAAGAAACTGCTGTCTGAAAACAAACAACGGAGAACTATTTGATTCCTTAAATTATGTCTCATTATAACTTTAATTTTAAAAAGAATAAGTAAAATAAAACTTAAGTAATTTATTTTGAGGATTTTGAAGATACAAAAAAAAAAAAAAGACAAATCAGACCCACAGGGTAGGGTTGTGGGGAGGGCCTGGGTGGTGAAGTGGTGATAAAGATTTCTCACAGTGAGACCATATTTAGTTAAGTCCGTATTTTAAAATATTTTAAAAATTTGAACTGGAAGAAAAAAAAAAAAAAAAAGAAAAAACGGAAACCAAAGAAGAAAGGCAACAGAGTCACAGCCTAAGAAAGTTTTTCTTCAGATAAATAAAAAAGTGATGGAGCCGGACCAGGCAAAGGGCTCTCCCTTCTAGCCAGGCCCACAGAGCCCTGGAACACAAGAAGATGCTCAGAAGCTCTGCTTCAAATGAACCTAGGGATACGGTGCCAGGTCTATGGACAGGTGTCTCTGGCAGAGACTGTGAAGTAGCTGCAGTGGGGACTGGAAGCTGGAAACAGGAAGTGGGAATACCAGTGTGGAGGGATGTAAGTGCCACACGCAGCAACTGGGTCTTTACAAAGGACCCTGCTGGGGGCCTCTGTGGAAGTTGTGGAGCCAAGACTCAGCCATCAGAGCTCCAAGAGGGAAGTCATCCTGCAAAAGCATAGGCAGGGCTTGTAGGGGGCCCTTGTCATTCAGACAGGACTGTTGTCCTAACATCCAGTGAGACCATGAAAATCCCCGCAGTGTTGGAGCGAGGGGATGGGGCCTTGGAAGAAGCAGGGGCAAGAGCCTATAAGGTGGAGCTTTGAAGTCTTAGGTCTGCACCCAGTGAGACCTGTGTAGCTGTAGGTCCCAGGAGAGGCGATTTAAAAATCACTTTGAGAGCAGGCTGGCTTTTTGTTGCTGCTTCCCACCTCCACCTCCCCCCACCTCACTCCCACACACAGGAGAGTTAAGTGATAGGAGGTTCCGCAGGAAGAAACAGAAGATTGATTAAAGTTTGATTTAATTTAGAGTAAAAGCTTGGAATTGGGGGAAGGAAGACAAGATGGATGGGAAAACAGATGTACTGCTGAGAGCAAACATTAATATTGAACAATCAGAAATCTTGAAGAGGAAATCTCAGAGGAAGAAGGGGCTGTCGGATCCCACAGTTTAAAGGTCACAGGGAAACCACCTTCCAGCATGCAGCCAATCCTCTGCTTACCTTGTGCCATTTATCAAACGTGCATATTTTAAAATGTGCTGCTCTGATCTGGTTCCCTGGGCGCTTGCTTGGAGAAGATGCCTGTGTTGTCTCATTTTTTTGGCTGAGGGGAATGGAGGAGTGGCCCGAAGCCTAGGTTATGACAACTCCTGAAGGCTACGCACACCTTCAGAGAGACCCCTAGGAAGTGGCTCTGTGCTGTACCACTGAATGTCTGCCCACAAAACCTTGAAACTGACTAGGAGATTCGAACCAACATGGACATTATTTCAGCACTACCTGGGATTTTCCTTAAGACATTCTCAGGTGTCAGAGCCCATGTCCTGCTCACAGCTCAGAGAATAGGCCACCATCAGATGCCCTTCACTTCTAGACGCTATAAACTCCATTTGGCTCAAGTCGATTAACAAACCCTCCTGTCCATCCTTCAAAAGTTGTAAGTTGTTACTCGGCCCATCCAAGAAGTCATTCCTACTATTGCTGTTTTGATATTGCCATGGTTATTCGGTAACTCTCTTAGTTTACTGTCTGTTCTCCATTCTAGTCTGTAAACCTCATTCAGACAGGGTTCTAGACTGTCTTAGCATTTCTCTTTTCCCATCCCTTAGCACAGTGTCTGGCACATAATTGATCCCAGTAATTTCTAATACTTACATGGCTCGCATAAAAAAATAAACAAATAAAAATAAAGATATTAAGGGGCTGGGGTTGTAGCTCAGTGGTAGGGTGCTTGCCTCACACACGTGAGGCCCTGTGTTCGATTCTCAGCACCACATTAAAAAATAAATAAACAAATACTTACATGGCTAATTGAATGAATGAATGAAATAATTAAACTGACAATGGAAAAATATTTTATTGCTTTTATGTATGCCTGAAGGTTTCTACCTTCCCTAGTAGTCTATAAGTTCCTCAAGGTCAGGATTTTGCCCTTTTTGTTTGCCTCTGTGTCTCATTGTCTAACACAGTGTTTGACCACTGTTCAGTTTGTTCAGTTTGCTCAACTCAATTGCTGAACATTCACTATTTCTTTTCTTTTCTTTTTTTTTTTTTTTTTGTCTCAATAACCCTATGAGGGTAGACACAATTAATTCCCATTGTACAGGTAGAGAAAGTGATGCTCAGAAAGGTGGAATGGAAGCTTGCATAGTATAATGGAATGAACATAATAATGGGAATCGGCATTCCTGGGTTCGAGGCTAATTTATCATTTATACTACCAACTAGCTGTAGACTTGGGCAGCTCACTGAAGCCCCTCTTGTTCCTGCTTTTGGTGTGGTGCTCTGGAGCTCCAGCTGTACAAAGCATTAAACAAATGGAAGTTATTGTGATTTGTGGTGTTCTCAATGTTGCCCAAACTGTCCAAGACAGATTTGTATAATCTTTAGCATAGGCTCTGAAACAGAAGACTTTCAAGTAGCATGAGGATTCTAAAATGAAATACTAAAAGCAGGTTATTGACCAGAAAGCAAGGATTGCCCAAACATAGAGGGCTCCCTTGAGACCAGCACTGCAGGGGCCCTGATTGTTTTTTTATTAGGAGACCAGATCAGCAGGTGGCAGGCCTGCCATGGGCACCGTGGTATCTGAACCTCAGCTAGTCATTTTACTGAGTCCCACATGGTAGGAAAAATGGCAGATTTCTGGACTTCGGCTTCACTGCTTAACAGTAGTAACTAGAAAAAATATTCTACTTTCTGAGCCTATTTCCTCCTTATGAGTTAGGAAACACCTAACTTATAGAACTGCCATGAGAATAAGATTAAACTTGTAGGAAATACCGTAGTGGTGGCCTTCGCCCCTCAGTGACACTGTATCCAATAAAGCTTTAGCAAGTCATCCAACTCCATTAAATAAGGAAGTCCAGTGGCAGGCAGCATGCCTCTGGTCTTGCCTCTGCTTTGCTTAGTCAATTTAACTCTAAATGAAAACCAGCTTTTCCACATGTTATACATATACATCAGGCTCTAACTGCTTAGCTGGATTAACTTGTTCCATTTCTCACACCAACCTTACAAGCTATGTGGTATATAGTCTCCAAGGATGACCACCACCCATTCCTGTCTTCCCTGTGCCCATGCCCCTTCTGTCAACAAGTTGGTGAAACGTATCTCCCCTCTTGTTGATGACAAGTTATCTTTGTGACTAGTTGACCAACAGGATGAGACAGAAGTGATGCTGTGCACATTTCAGGTTCAGCTCCTGAGAAGTCAGGCTGTCTCTGCTTTGGCTGTGGGACGCATCTGCCATGATCCCAGAATGACGAGGCAAATGTGGAGCAAACAGAGAGCCCACATTGTCCAGACAGAGAACTGAGGCCTTCTTGGACCTTCTAGTCCCATCAACTCCAGCGCTGAACTTAGCTTTGTGAGTGACTATGGACTATATCATGTGGAGCAGAACTGTCCCCTGAGCCCTGACACAGAATCATGAGAAATAACAGATCATTATTTTTCAAGCCACTAAATTTTGGGGTGATTAATTATGCAGCAATAGATGACTAGAACAATTCAGGAATGATTTTTATGCCCATTTTCCAGATAAAGAAACTAAGGCAAAGAGAGGTTAAATGACTTGCCGAGATCACATAAAACTAGTATGTGCTTGAGTCAGGATCCAAAACTAAACAATGTAAGTCCAGAATTGATGTTTATTCAGTATTCTGCTATGTGTTGTTGTGGATGGCACTGAAAATCAAAGGCACACAACGTGGATTTACAGAGTTGGGAGGGACAGCGAAGGTGGAAATCATCATTGAGATTCCAAATAACCTTGACAAGCTAGTATCATGGAAAATTAATAAGAAAAAATGGCTCCAAAATCATATTATTTCACAGAATGGAGAGATCTAATTACAAACAGGTCAAATAAAGCAAAATTAGCAGTTTTAATTAGTTTAAAGCTCAACAAGAAGTAAACAGTGAAATTTGATGGCCAGAAAAGCTACTGAGGACCTCAGGTTATATTAAGAGAGGAGAGAAATTAGAACAAAAAAAGGGAAACCCCACTGACCTCTGCCATGGACAGACCAGGTCCTATTTGGATACCATCTGTAACCCCCAAAGGATCACATTTTCAGCACGACAGGAACAGGGCAGCCGGAATGGTGAGGGGCCTGAACTCCTGTGCATAGAAAGAACAAGTGAACACATCAACTGGAGAGTGAAAACTTGGCAAGGACATTACATCCTCATGGGAACAAGACCTGAAGGAAAATGAGCCAACTCCCCCACATGTGAAGAACACTCGGTCCTCATGGAGTGTTCTGCTGGATGAGGTGAACTCCAGTCCCTGGTGCTAGACAAGGGGCAGTCGGCTGCTTGGCACAGTGGCTTGGAGAAGAGTTGATCATTGAGTGGGAAGTCGGCTAGAGATGACCTGTAAGTGCCCTTTCAGTTGCGTAGCTGAGAGAACAAGAGAAACTTCAAAAAGCAGACAAGAATGGAAGGAGCAGAACTGGATTTAGCCAAACCATGGTAGTTTTCAGATGTTCTATCCTAGATGAGGAAAAACCAAGGCCAAAGAAGCAGGTGAACTCTGGGGGTCTGACCACACTGGGCAGCTTTCCAGAATTTCTGTTCTTGGTACCCAGCAGGGTCTTCAGTGGCTGTTTTGTGGAGATGCATCTGGAACCCTGGTTCTACGTTGGACTTGGCAAAGCTCTTTGTGGAGATAATAGTTGGTAGCAAGAGAGCTGGTGGATACAGACCTTATGTCATAGGGCCCCTGTAGCCAATGGCTCCCATGGGTCTCATTTGACTTAATAAATTTGACTCTGACCTCCAGAGAAGCATGAAGAGCCTCACTTCACTTCCCCCTTCCTACTTTTCATCTGCACATCTCTGTCCACACCATGGATGAGCAAGCTAGTAATTACCTCCCTAACTGCCACCCCAGATCTTGGCACAGCAAATTCCAGCCACTCTAGCTGTACTCAGAAGGAGCAAGCATGAGCATAAAGGAAAGGGGCCAAAGCATCCATCACACAGCCCTCTTGCAGACTCAGGATCACTCAGGCTGCTGAGCAAGTGTCCTCACAGCACGTTAGACATCACCTTGAGTTAATTGGGGGCTGGTATTCATGCTTGCATAAGCACCACAGAAGAAAAATTAAGCAATAGATATTTTCTTATTTAAAATGCCCTTAGGGACAGCTCCAAATGTTTCTTTTGTGCAGAGTTACTCAGTGGAATCATAAAAAGAGAGAGAGGTATCAATTATTTAGGGTCAAATATGAGAATTTGTAGCTTTATTAAAGGGTTGCCTTTTATTTTTTGCAGATGTTCAAGAACCATAACTCCCCGTTATTAAACAGATCAAAATGCAAATTCCTCCAACAAATTATTTTAAGTCAAATAGAAATTTATTTAATAATTGTAAACAGACAGCAGCAGCCAATTCATTTTAAAACAATTTTCAAACGATATTTAATTAAAACCACTTTTTTAATGCATGTGACATGTCAATAAAAAATATGATTGAAATAATCATCCAAAAAAGGGATGTTTATCTTATACCATCCTCTTGTGGCTCAGAAAGCTACATCAGCAGTGTCCCGGGACAACTCTGATTAATAATTTTTTGGCAGTATTCTGCCACTGTTCTAGGGAGAGGAAACAAGTTACTAAGAAGCCTGATGACACCTTATGAGTAAATAAATCACAAAATCACAAGCATTGTGGCTGCCCTAGAATTCATTTGTTCCCAGAGCGACACTGCCTAAAAAAATAGATCCCCACCTTCTAAAATTGACTTCTGTGTTGTTGTTGTTTTTCTTTTTTTCAGTGTCTTTGGTTGCTGGCATAAATATAATGAACACCTCTAGGGGCTGCTAATTTAACTTAGCATGGATATTAGCTTACAGTACTTAAATATCTCCCACTTATAGTAGATCAATCCTTTAGCTTTCAATTCAACCTAGTAATTTACAGTAATAGCTAGAAGACTGATTGGCAAATTATGAGTTTTGTCAATTACTAGGCAGAAAAATGAATTGAATGACATTTTAGGCAGCATTGGAAACATATTTATTTTATTCATTGTTTGGACGAATATAAGTTACTTTTCATTAGAGTTTGGGCATTCTCACTCCTTAATTCATTGGTTTAATACTGAGCTACAGTTTATTGGGGTATGACAGAAGTAATTTGGTAATTTGGGTGAGCTGGTGCTGGCTTGTTGCCTCTTCTGGGCTTCCCAGGATTGAGGATGATGGGAATGTTTCTGGGATGGACTGTGGTCTTTGTAAAAATGGAGGTGAAGTGTGCCTTCTTCAGCAAAATGCAGCATGTGCCCTTTGACAGCAATCAGCTCAGCAGATCAGCCTGGCATAGCCGGGGCAGGTCAATGTAAAAGGATCTATGCTTGTTCTCAACTAAACGGCAGAGTGGCCTCCCTCTCAGAGGTACCATATAGCCAGAAACTGGCACTAGCTGCATAGCCTCCCAGAAATAGCAGAATGAAACCATTCCCAGCTAAGGAAGGGCTCCTCCCACTTCCAGGAAAGCTGTTGGACTCAGCATCAAATCCCAAAGGTATATTCTGAGCAGAAACAAACATCTGAGGGAGTGTGTTCCAAGACTTGGACTGACTTTGGTTGACGATGGTGTTCCCAGCCTGAGCCAGCAGCTTGTCCCCCAGGACAGTCTGTTCATTTTAGGGTGAGAAGGCTGGAGACACTGAGAAGCCCAGCAAACATGGCAGGGATAATGGCATGGGAGAACAGACCTGTGGTGCAGTGCTACAGATCTAGGCAGTGGAGAGACCTAGTGTCCTCATGAGGACCAGCAACCTTGTGGACAAAGACCAGGTAGCACCATCAAAATCTGCCAATTTCGGAGGAACAGCAGAACCTGTTCCAAATCCTCCAGGCAGGCTCTGAGGAGCAGAGGGCAGGGTAAGCATTAATGAGGGGCAGAAATTAGCACCAACATCCACGTGCCTCCTGAATCAAAAAAAAATCCTGGAAAGACATGGGTAACCAGTAAAGAGCCAGTCCCTTCCAGAGAAGCCGGGAGCAGATGCCTGCTGATAGCTAGCTAGTTCCCTTTTGAACAAACCTGCCTCCACCATGATGTCAGATAAAGCCCCAGATGCCATTGGTGGCCAGAGGGATTAGGTTTATCCCAGTTTCCAAACACCTCCATATGAAACAACAAGCGTTTGGCGGGGAGGCAGAGGCCTACAATCTGGTCCAGTGAGCCAAGGAGGAAGTAGGGGTCATTTTCAGACTCCTGGGGCTGCCAATGGGAGATCCTTCACAGGCTGGGCATTTGGATAGGACAGGCATGGTGGTCACACCCCTCTTGGAAATGACCTAAATGACCTTCCTGGACTTCTTTCAAAAGTCCAGTCCAAAAGGCCAAGCAGGTGAGATCACTCTAGACCATTGTAGCTGGAGGCCAGAATCCAGACCATCTGCCATGCTCTGCTCAGCACTTCGGACCATCAGAGCCAGATATTTCCCCATAGGCCCATATCCTCAATGCCATATCACAAGTAGATGAACTGGCCTTTTATTACTTCTTACTTTCCAACATCCAGTCAGAAGCAAAGGAAAAATCACTATAGTAGCTCCCCTTTATCCATAGACATACATTCCAAAATCCGCAGTGAAGCCCTGAAACTGCAGATAGTACCAAACCCTATATATACCAGGTATTTTCCTAAACATAAAAGTTTAGTTTATAAATTAGACACAGTAGGAGATTAACAACAACAACTAAAAAAATAGAATAATTAAAACAACATGCTATAATACAAGTTTGCACTTTGGGGACATTTTTGAGTAAAATAAAGGTACATGAACATAGCATTGACATATCACAACAGTCAATCTAATAAGACAGCTACTAAGTAACTAGGGCACACAGCATGCATACTCTGGACAAAAGGATGATTCACATCTCACATGAAAAACAACATGTTGGCTTGAAATTTCATCAAGTTACACAGGATGGCATGCATTTAAAACTAATAAATTGTTTATTTCTGGAATTTTCCATTTAATCAGACTGTAGTTGGCACAAAGTAACTAGAACCACATAAAGTGAAACATAAAGAGAATGCAAGAGGACTATCACATTATTAAACAGCTTTACCAGCATAGAAATACAGTGTTTAAGAATTCTACAGGTTTAATTTGGGGGGAGGAGTGGGTGTGTGTGCATATGGTCGGATGACCAGTTCAATGACCAGTTCAAAATATTAATATTTATTTTCTTAAAATAACATCTGATTAATTAAAATACACAATGTTAAATGTCCTCCAAAATTCTACTGCTAAACATAATTAAAGTTTATCCGTCCTTGGAGCAATATCAGCTGTGGGTCAAGTGTGGGCCTCATCTGTCTCTGAGGCCTCCCAGGTTGACCCAGTGTGGTAGTAGGAAGAGAAGCTAGATTTGGGCAGATTTTAGCAAAGCAGGCCTCAAAGTGATCCTGTCAGTCCTGTCTGGTCCCACTGTCTGGAACTGCATCATGTGCCCTAACCACAGGACACTCAGAAACAGCAGTCCATGGAGATTCAGTGACTCTAACAACTCGCCCCAAATCTGTTATAAAATAACATGCACCTTTATGTCTCCTCCCTTCTCCTGGGGCAAAATAAACATTGGAGGATTTAAGAAATCCCTGGTTAGCGTCCTGCTCCACTGGTCATGTCAGCCTTAGTTCCCTGCATCTCTGGGACACTCTTCAGCTCCCCCAACCTGAGGCCAGAACACTAGAACCAGTGAGCACTGGCTGTGTGTAGACTCTTCCCAACATGACATGGCATCTTATTCTTGTGAACATGGTCACAGACATTACAGTGCCAACATTAATGATAGGCTGAATGGAAGAGGGACTGGGACCACCTGTACAGCCTCAACCACACTGCCTGTGGGATGAAGTAAGGACCCCAGGAATGACTCAGGACAAGTCAAGAGGCATGGTTTGGGTTACCTCAGGATTCTGGCTTGCCATGCAACTAATTACAGAGCTAACCAGGACCCTCACACCCTGGAAAGAGCACTTCCTGGGGGATTGGAAGACACCATTAGCTCTGAGACCTGAGAGTTCTTAAGGGCTCCGTCATGGCCCCAGGCTTAGCTGCAAGCCTGCCCCAGGCCCGAGAACCCCAGCCCATCCATGGTTCCCTGGTAGAAATTCATGGACTAAGGGGCTAGGCTGGATGTCCCAGGAGATGGTCCAAGTGCCTGGGGAGGTACGGGAAGGTGAAGATTGCTGGGGCTGCAGCCCCCAAATTCCTGCTTTCTAATGGCCAAGCATGGTGACACATGCCTGTAATACCAGCGGCTCAGGAGGCAGAGGCAGGAGGATCACAAGTTCAAAGCCAGCCTCAGCAAAAGCAAGGTGCTAAGCAACTCAGTGAGACCCTGTCTCTAAATAAAATACAAGATAGGGCTGGGGATGTGGCACAGTGGTTGAGTGCCCCTGAGTTCAATCCCTGGTACCACCCCCTTAAAAAATTTCCTGTTTTCTAAAGAATACCATGTTATTCTCAACACATGGATCCTGGGGCACAGCTTCACATAGTCTAAAATTTCCTAGGGAACAGATGTAACCCCGAGACACAGTGGTAAAGCAGAGTGTACCTAGGACCATTGTGCTAACTGCAAACCATGGGCACAGTCCATGCATGCTGAGGGCATTTAGAGTCCACGTGGCACGTGGGCACTCAGTTGGAACAGTCTTCAGGACAAAGTCCTCAGCAAAGAAGACACTGGACAAGTGTTTCATCTCCACTCCTTAGGGAGGGAAAGTGCCTCAGCCAAGATCTCATTTGTCTCTGACCTTTACAGTGCGTTTCTTAATATCTGCCTTTTGGAAGGTAACGGCTCGTGGTTACAGACTTGTGTGATAAGGAACCAGGGGAGGATGCTTCCCCACTTGGCACTGAACTTCATTCTGATTTGTATTATTTATATAAAATACAGAGAGTTTCAGTTCCTGGTTGGGTGTCAGACAGTGAAAGCTTTTAAAGATGAATCTGAGACCCTGAATAGAATTATTAAAAGATAAGGAACCTGAGTGATTGCTTTTTAAAATGTGTCTGCAATTTTCCAAGATGCTGCCTGTGGAGGATCTTATCATGTGGCTTCATAAGAAGCTTTTCAGAAGTTGTTTCTTCAGACAGTCTCCTTCTCAACAAGGTGAAAAATGAAGACATCCCAGAGAACCACCCCTTGATAGGATTAGAGGGAAAGCTGAATTTCAGATTGCAGAGACCTCAGAACTATTGCAAATCCCAAAACTCAGGCCAGCAGGCCAACTGCAAATATCCCAGGCCTTGCAGGAGGACCACAATGATTGTCATCACAAATTCTGAGGCCATCCTGGTCCTGAAATCTGCATGGAAGTTGGGGATATTCCTAAAAACAGACTAAATCAACAATGGAGTGACCAAAATAGGTTGTGAAATAATTGTGATAAGTATTCATTCATACAGGCACTGAGCATTTACAAGGCACAAACTCAGAGAACCCAGTGAGGAATGAAGAACTTGACCATATAATTCACAAATCAGTGCTTACTCTTGCCAGGCACAGAACCTGTGGTGTTAAGGCATTAGCCCATGAAGTCCTCAATATACTCCCACATTACAGAAGAAACAGCTGAGGCTCTCTTTCCTGGTTGCACAGGGTTTTGCTGGGGAGACCCACGTAACCCTCTGCCTCAGTTATAAACTTGCACTAACATGGCCTCCATGATGTCACCCTTTCTTGAGATGTCCTGGGTACTTGCTATAGCCCAACTCCCTTCCAACCCTCTGTTCACTTAATTAATCCCGTTTAATTCTCAGAGCCCTGGGAAAATGTCTTACCTCCATTTAACAAAGAAGGAAACTGAGGCCAGGCAAGCAAACTTGTCACCATGCTTGTCATCAATGAGCAATGGGGGCAGGATTGAAACCAGATGTGCATGAGGCTCAAACCTCTGAGGTTTCCATGCCAGTCCCATCTCATTTCAGATTTCAAATGGAATCATCGTTTGTCTCTTCACAATGAGTTAGGTTCTGGGTCTGACATCTGACTACAGACTTGTGAGTAGAAATCTTCAATGCTGTTGCAATTGCTAATCTCACTCCTTTTCCCATGGAAAGGGGTGAGACTTCTGAACTATCTATACTCTGAGGGCTATCCCATGTTGAACATTCTTCACAAAACAGGCCATGGCAGCCTTCCCACATGGATAAGGGTGCCCTGCAGGTAGCAGCTTGTGCCCACTCTGATCAGAGGATTGAAGAGTAATTGCCACTTGATTCTAGTCCAAGGAAAGTTTGAGAGGCCTGCCACCCTAAATGTTTTCAGGGGGCAAGGATCACACTCCTTTGCTTGGAAATGATAGATGTGCATTCTGGGTGCAGGAATGCTGAGCAGACCTGCATGACCACTGACACATTAAGGTGAAGCGTTCAGTAAGAGGGGGATGGAAGACAGATGCCAACAGCCCATTATTCAGGCTTCAGCAGCACTCCACAAATGATCTGACTGCTATTTCTTTTTTTTTTTTTTTAATTTTCACATTATTTAAGTTTTCTTATTTGGATGCAAACATTACAGGGCAAAACATATGCCTCACCATTCCCTTCCTCCAAAAGTGTAAGCTTTGTGTGCTGTTTCTGAATACAGTTGACCCTCCATAATTGAGGATTCTGTATCTGCAGATTCAACCATCACAGGTCAAAACTATATAAGGAAAAAAAACCCCACAAAATCTGCTTCTGAACTCAACATATATAGACTTTTTCTTGTTATTATTTTCTAACATATTATATAACAACAATTTATGTAGCCTATACATTGTATCTAGGTATTAGAAGCAATCTAGAGATGATTTAAAGTCTATAGGAAGGTAAGGTGGGGATATAGATCAGCGATAGAGTGTTCGTATAGCTGGCATGAGGTCCTGGGCTCAGATCCTCAGCATGCATAAAATTTAAAATGAGTCCCAGAGTCTACAGGAAGATGTACACATGTTATATGCAAATACTATGCCACTTTATATAAGATTGGTAAACATCCTTAGATTTTGGTATCCATGGAGGGAGAGTGGGTTCTGGAATCAATATCCTAAGGATGCAGAGAGAGGGTTGTATTTACATTGTTATGGTTTAGATGTGGTGTCCCCTAAAAGCTCACATGTGAAACAATTCAAAGTTTGGAGGAGAAATGATTGGGTTATAGCAATAATCTAATCAGAAAAAAATCTTTGATGGGATTTACTGGGTGGTGCCTGGAGGCAGGTGGGGTATGGCTGGCGGAAGTGGTGCTTTGGAGTTGTGGTTATGGGTATATACTTTGTATCTGGAAAGTGTAGTTTCTGTCTCTGCTTCCTGATCACCATGTGAGCTGCTTCCCTTTGGCACATTCTTCTGCCATGGTGCTTAGCCTCACCTCAGTCCCCAAGGAATAGAGCCAGCCTTCCTTCTATGGACTAAAACCTCTAAAACCATGAGCCCTCAAATAATCTTTTCCTCCTCTACAGTTGTTAATTTGGATCCTTTTATTCACAGCAGCAAAAAAGCTGACGAAAACATATACATGTGTGTATGTGTGTGTGTGTGTGTGTGTGTATATATATATATATATATAAAACTTGTGGGTTCTTGAGGGAGGGAAATAATAGAAATTGAAATAGGATTGCACTAAAATTATTTTTCTGCCACTTTTATTTTTTTACATAACAATTCATTTTAAAAACCTTTTGTTTTTATCTCATTTTGGTATGGTTGTACCAGAAATTATTTAACATTCCCTCATTGTCAGGCAAATGAGTCAATTTTTTTTCTACTAGAAAAAAAATGCAATAATTCACATGCATTTTTGTTTGTTTGTCTTTCTTGCCTTGGAACAAATTATTAAAACTCAACCTTAAATTAAAGGATATTTCACGTTGAAACTACAAAGTGTATTTTAAAAAGACTTTATAAAATAACTATTTCATCAAAAGTATATGAGAGGGACTAGGGTTATAGCTCAGTGGTAAATCGCTTACCTAGCATGTATGAAGCACTGAGTTCAATTCTCAGCACCACATATAAATAAACGAATAAAATAAAGGTCCATCCATGTCTAAAATAATATTTTTTAAAAAAATAGTGTATGAGAATGCTGATTTCTGCATTCTTTCTTCAGTATTAGATATTAGCAAATCTTTTAAATTGAGAATATTATGATGTTATCTCAGTCCATTCAAGCTACTACGAAAATACCATAGCTGGGGTAATTTATAAATAACTGAAGTATATTGATCTGGAGGTTGGAAAGTTGAAGATCAAGTTTCCCGCAGATTCATTGGCTGGTGTAGTCTCCATTTCTGCTTCATAGATGGCTTCTTCCTATGACTTCCTGAGTCAGAAGAGGCAGAGAGCCCCCTAAGAGGCCTCTTTTATAGGGCACCAAGTCCCATTGGTGAGGGTGGAGCCCTCATAACTTCATCACTTCCCGGAATCCCCACCTGTTGAGTATTAGATTCCAACAAATTAATCCTATGAAGAACCAATATCCAGACCACAGAACATGATTATTGTGCTATTAATTTCTTCTCCTTACAATGTATCTTGATCTTAAGTTTTTTTTATCAAAGCTACTTGGTCTGACATAGCTCAAGTGGTAGAGTGCTTGCCTCCCAAGCCCCCAAGCCCTGGGTTAAAAAACAATTTACATTTGAAGTAGATTCACATATCCATATTTTTCCACGTACACTATGGTTGTCAGAATAATGGCCTCCTGAAAGATGTTCCTGTCCTAATCACTGGAACAAGTAATATGTTCCACAGCAAGGAAGAATCAAGGCTGCAGATGGAGTCAAGGTTGCTAACCAGTGGCCACACATAAAGAAATCATCCTGGATCATCCTGGAGGACCCAATGTAGTCACACAAATTTTGTATAGTGGAAAAGGAGGCAGAAGAAGTTAGAGGCAGAGAGCGATTTGAAGATGTAATGGCTGCTGGCCTTGAAATGTCCCTTAGAGGTGGAAAAAGTGGGGAAACTGAGCCTCTCCTAGAGCCTTCTGAAGGGACACAGCCCTAACAACTCTTGATTATAGCCAGGAAAGTCTGTTTCAGACTTCTGACCTTCATGACTGCAAGAAAATGAATTTGGGTTGTCTCAAGCAACTAAATTTGTGGTTTTAGGAAACTAGCACATATGCCTGAAATTTTTCTGGTCACTGAATCAAATATCAATCTTCCTTTAAAGCTGTATTGAGGTATAACTGACATAGAGTAAATTGTAGATATTTAACATGCATAGTTTGATAAATTTTGACATATGTATACATCTGTAAAACCATCACCACAATCAAGATAACAAATATATCCACTCTCCCAAAAGTTTCCTTGTATCTTTCTGTAGTTCCTCTCTCCCCTACACTGACTTTGCCCTTCCTGACCTCTAATCCCAGTACCTACTGATCTGCTTAGTTTGCGTTTTCTAGAATTTAGACTAATGGAATCATATAGTATAAATTCTGGCTTGTTGTCTAACTTCTTTCACTCACTATGCCCATTTAGAGATGCATTTATTTTAGAGCATACATTAATAGTTAATTCACCCTGGTGCAGTAGTGAGGCATATCTGTGATCCCATCTACTCGGGAGGCTGAAACTGAGGACCACAGGTTTGAGGGTAGCCTGGGCAACTTAGTGACACCCTGCCCCAAAATAAAAAAAAAAAAAGGGATTGTGATATATCTTAATGGTAAAGCAACCCTGGGTTTAATCTTTAGTATTGGGGGTGCGGTGGGGGAGAACAAATTTTGTTTCATTCTAATTGTTAACTATAGTCATTCCATTGTATGAATATATCATAGTTTGTTTATCCATTTATGTATTAGTGACATTTGGGTTGTATCCAGTTTTTGGATATTAAAAATAAAGTGCTATGAACATTCATTTACAAATTTCTGTATGGACTTAGGCAAGCTATATCTCTTGGGTAAATATCTAGGAGAGGAATGGATGGATCATATGGTAAATGTATGTTAACATTTTAAGAAACTGATGAACTGTCTTCTAAAGTAACTATGCCATTTTACATTCCTATCAGCAGTGTATGAGAATTCTAGGTCCTCCACAACCACACTGGTAGGCATGACTGATATGCTCGGTCTTTCTGATTTTATCAATTTTAATAGACATGTGACTAATGATGTTGAAGACATTTTTCATGAGCTTATTTCTATTCATCTATCTTCTATGATAAATAACTATTTAAATATGTAGCCTATTTTTCAATTGAATTATTTCCTTATTAATGAATTTTGAGAGTACAAATTTGAATTGGGTATAAGTCCTTTATTTTATATATATATATATATATATATATATACACACACACACACATATTGTGTATGTGTGTGTATATGTGTGTGTGTGTGTGTGTGTGTGTGTGTGTATATATATATATATATATATATATATATATATATATAATTTTCAAATATTTTTCCAGTATAAAACTTGTCTTTTAATTCTCTTAATACTTTCTATGAAAGATCAGAGTTAATTTAAATAAATCGAATGTATTAATTAGTTCTCTTTTGGGTTGTGCCTTTGATATACCCAAGAAGGCTTTGTGCAATTCAAAATCATAAAAGTTTTCTACCAGAACTTTTATAGTCTTAGATTTTACATTCAGGTGTATCGCCATTTTTAGTATATTTTTGTATGATGTGAGGTATGGATCAAACTTCATTTATTTGAGCATGAATATATACCTGTTCTACCACTGTTTGTTGAAAACACTGTTCTTTCTTCATGGAATTGCCTTTACACATTTGTCAAAAAGCAGTTATTCATATATGCATGGGTGTATTTCTGTGTCTTCTATTCTGTTCTGTTTATCTATTTGTCTATCTTGATGCCAGTGTCTTGTTTTATTTACTGTAGCTTTATAATGCCTTAAAACCAAATAGTGTTAGGTCTCCAATTTTGTTATTCTGCTTCAAAGCTATCTAGCTATTCTAGATCCTTTACATTTCTATGTGAATTTTTTAACTAGTTCTTCAGTTTCTACAAAAATGCCTCTGGTATTTGGATTGAAATTATACTGATTGTATAGATCAATTTTTAAAATATTAACAGCTTAGCGATAGTAAGTCTTCTGATCAATAGTATAACTCCCCATTTGTTTAAATTTTCTTTCATTTCTCCAGTTATTTATATTTTTTAGTGCACAGATCTTTAACATCTTTTGTCACATTTATCCTTAAATATTTTACATTTTAATGCAACTAATGGTTTTGATTTTTAATTTTCAGTTGTTTATTGCTAATATATAGAAATATGATTTAATTTTCTGCATTTTCTTGTACCTTGCAGCCTTGATCAACTCATCTATTAGTTCTAGTAACGTTCATTAGATTTATACATAGATAATTATGTTCTCTGAGGACATAGTTTTATTTTTTCTTTTATTTCTTTTTCTTGTTTTATCTACACCTCTATGGGTATTGAACTCAGGGGCACTGTACCATTGAGATACATTACCAGAAATTTTTATATTTTATTTTAAGACAGAGTCTCACTAATTTCCCTGGGCTGGCCTCAATCTTGTAGTTCTCCAGCCATAGCCTCCAAATTATTGGGATTATAGGTATCTGACTCTTTTCTATACCTGATAGGATGCCAGTACTTTAATACACATGGTGAGAACAGCATCATCTTGATCCTGGTCTTAGGGGAAAGCTTTTAGTCTTTCACTGTCAAATAAATTAGATTTTAGTTTTTTATAGATGACCTTTATCTTGTTGAAAAGTTTCTTCTATCCCTAGTTTTTTGAGAATTTTTGTCAGGAATGGGTGTTGAATTTTGTCAAATGCTTTTTTGTATTTACCAGATGATTGTATCTTTTCTATTTTTCAGTTTATCAATATGCTGAATTACATTGATTGATTTTGAATGTTAAACTTGAATTCCTGGGATAAGTCCCAGTTGGTCCCTGGGTAGTTTCCTTTTTATATATTATTGAATTAGATTTACTAACCTCTGTTGAGAACTTTTGCATCTGTGTTCATGGAAACATTAGTCTATAGTGTCCTTTTCTTGTAATGTCTTCAGCTGATTTTATATCAAGTTAATGCCGTCTTCATAAAATTGAAAATGACTTTTTTCTTCAGTTTTCTCAGAGTTTGTATGGTATTGGTGTTATTCTTAAATATTTGGTAGAATTTACCAGTTAAGTCACCTGAGCCTAGAATTCTCTTTGTAGGGAGGTTTTTAGGTACAAATTTCTTTACTAGAAATAGGGTTCTTTAAGGTAATTCTTCTTCAATGAGCTTGGTAGTTTGTTTCTTTCAAGGAGTTTTTCCACTTCCTCTAAGTTGACATATTTACTAGTGTAATGGTCCTGTGTGTGTGTGTGTGTGTGTGTGTTCCTGGGGATTGACCCTAGGGCCTTGGGCATGCTAAGCACACACCGTCTCACTGAGCTCTGGTCCCAGCCCTGTAAAGTTGTTCTTATTGTTACCTTATTATTATTTCAACAGCTGAAAACTCTGTAGTGACATCACCTCTCTCAGTTCTGATATCCCTTTTTTCCCCTAATTTGACTTGAGGCTTTTCAATTTTATTGATCTCAAAGAACCAGCTTTGGATTGATTGTTTTCATTCATTTTTCTCTATTATTTTTTCTATTTTTTTTACTTATAGCCACTCTGATTTCTATTTTTCTTTCCTTTACTTACTTTGGGTTTAGTTTTCTTTGCTGAGTTTCTGAAAGGATGCTAGGTCATTGATTTGAGGCCTTTTCTCTTTTCTACTGTAACCATTTGGTGCTGTAATTACTCCTTTAAAGGTATCTTGCGTATGCTTTGTATGTGTTTTCATTTTTATTCATTTCAAAGTACTTTGTTTCTTTGTTATTTCTTCTTTGATCCACGGACTATTTAGAGGTACATTAATTAGTTTCCAAATATTTGGTGATTTTCCAGAAATATTTCCATTATTGAGTTCTAATTTAATTCCATCGTGGTCAGAGAATATATGTTGTATTTGAATTCTTTTATATTTATTGGGAGTTTTATAGACATCTTAGTAAAAATTCCAAGCGCATTTGAAAAGAATGTATTTTCTACTTATTTTGGGGTGGGGGTTACTGGGGATTTAACCCAGGGGGCACTTTACCACTGAGCTACTTCCCCAGCCCTTTTTATTTTTTTATTTTGAGACAGGGTCTCACTAAGTGGTGAGGCTGTTCTCAAACCTGCAATCCTCCTGCCTCATCCTCCAGAGTTGCTGGGATTACAGGCATGCACACTGTGTCCAGCTTTTCCTTCTTTGGAATTGAACATTTTGTATTTCATTTTATCTCATTTGCTGACCTATCAATTTTAACCTTCCTAAACTACATAAATCCTATTAAAGAATAAATGTTTACCTCTCTACATTCTGCAGTAATGTGTTATGTGGCAACAGACAACACGTATAGAACCTGACAGGTAGTCTTTCTCAATTCTGAGCATCTTCACCAGCCCCTAAGGGTTGGGCCACTCCTTGGGTTCCCCATTATGAGGTTTAGACAAATGAGATAGAATGAAGCCAATCTCTAGGCTGCTTTCCTCTGGTCTGCAGTATTTCTGGAGTTTGCATTTAATATGAATTTTGAATGAAGATTCTAATTTGCTGCTATATATGAAATATACTCTCTCTCAAAAGCCCTCTGCTGGGCATGTCCTATCCATTTTCCAGAGGTTAGTTCTTTGAGAGAAGTTTCTGGAAGAAACTTCCAGTGAAGTTTGTGGTCAGGGGCTCTATCTGAAGCCCACAAGTCTCCTTGGGGAATTCAGATTGGTACATTCACGAAAGTCATGGAGGGATCTATGGTGGAGACAGCAGCCAGCCTGGGAGTGGAGCTCTGCTAGATACAGACAGAATGGCATGTTCTTTGTCCATTAGTCATTTATACCAATGGACTGCATCAGTATAGGACTAAAGATGAATTAAGTCAGCTACAGTGTCTAGGGATGAATTTAGATATGCAGGCTGAGCAAATTCCCAAACAGAGCAAATGTGCATCAGCTCAGACAAAAGGGGAGGGGGAAGGGCCCAGACTCCATGGGAACTATCAGGTGCTTGGAGTTTACACACTTGCATCTGTATCCAGGGTCCCATCAGCAAATTGTGCAGATCTAGCACAAACCATATGCTTGGTCCCTTCTCAGAGTGCAGATATTTAAGTCCTGACCTGGCACTGGAGTAAGAAGGCCAGCTGGCCCTTACAAATTGCTAACACTCACTTTGGACTTCTCAATGCCAAGATCCCTGTGGGGAAGGGCATTGTATGAGAGGATGGTAGCAGTAACTGACCCTTGTGACCCTTGTGTCAAGGCACAAAATTTTAGTCAAGACCTTGCTCTCCAGGACACTGTGGCAGATAACAAATCATTTCATCCTCCCAACTACCTCAGGAGGGGGATACTATTATTATTCCAATCTTACAGGTGAGGGAGACTGAGGTGTGGAATAAGTTCATAAAAGAGGCACCAACCTTTCACTGCCTTCTCTCAGGGCCCCTAGAACAGTGGTTCTTCAAAGTGTATTCCCTGGAGGTAGCAGAACCAGAAAACTGGTTAAAAATGCAAATTCTCCTATTTTCTCCAGACCTATAGAGTCAGAAACCCCAGGGTGGGGTCGGGCGCTAACTGGTCAAACACTTCCACAACTAGCAATTAAATCATACACAAACCTACAATTAGATAAATTATACTAAAAATAAAGGTAGAAGTACCTAGAATACTTTGCTTCCTAATTGTTTGACTACGTTTACTGTGTCCAGTGCTCTCAGCTTACTCACCTCTGATGCAAACACTGTAGCACATCTTTTCCCAGCTCCGCCTTCAAAGACGTCATGAAAGCACATGGAGGGGCGGCATGTGAATATCACAGAGGTTGGCAAACACTACACATCATGGTGCTTTTTTCTTTGTTGCTAAACACCACTGCAACACCAGCTAGTTCTTTCAGATTGAATAAGCCCTAGGGTGGTTTGGGAAGTAAGCTCAAGGCTGAGTATTTCAGTTGGATGCTTTATATTGACTCCTTATTGTCCTGTTATCCCAGTCTTAACGCGTCAAATCACTTAGTTTTAGCACTTATCACTCCCTCTGCTACCCTGCCCTCTGGCCCCACCTCAGTGCCTAAACCCCTGGAATCAAAGCCTGGCTCTGGACGTGTGGAAGGTGGGGGATCAGTGCAGCTGAAGGCCTGTTCCAAGAGACCCTTGCAATGGTAGAGACACATTTAGATTCACCTGTGAGCAAGGTGAACGGCAGATCTCAAAGTCACAGTCTGGTTTCTTGCAAGAAAATTCAGCCTGCTGTTGGAAATGAGGGAAGCACAGTGGGGGAAATAGTGTTCCAGTATCAGCCCCCCCCCCCCCCCGTCATCAGATCACACCCCAGCTCTCTCTGGCCAACTGTGGAGCACAGGGGAAATTGCTTTGCATCTCCCATCTCCATCTACTGGAAGATGGCAATAGTAGTTCCCCTGGGTGGGGCATCTTGATTAAATTCAATAGTTAAGGCCAAGAACCAGAAACACAGAAACAGCTCCATAACAGAAGTTATTTCTGCTTTTTACATTTAGCTGGAATAGCAAGTAATGTCAATGTCAATATTGTTTCTCCCATTTTACAGATGACAGATATTGAGGCATGGGAAAGAAGAAACATGCCCAGAATTACAGAGACTCAGTTACTGAAACAGCAAATACCCAAGACGCATCCCATTAGGCAGTGATGGATCTCACCCACGCCCTCTAATGAGCATGTTCCCGTATCCCGAGGCTGCAGTCCTAATTTATTCCCAGTAGCTCCAGGTTCCTAGCAAGAAAGGAACTGTTAATTCAGTTACAATCATTACCAGCTGGTTCTCTGGTTTATTACTGTAATTTCTCTAAAGTGAGCATCTGTGGGTAGAGACATCATTCTGACTTTACGTTGCTTAAATAAGAAAAGGCATTTCTACTTGGGCTTGCAGCGCAAGATACCAGCAGACTTGTGGGGGATCCCGTCACCCTGTTACAGCTGAGATTTGCCTAGAAAAGGCCTGGCTTAGCTATAGGTAAATTGGTTAACCAGTCTGTGTCCCAGTTTCCTTAACTGTGAGACAGGAGTTGTAGTAGTACTTTGTGTGGCTGTTGTGCATATTAAATGAATTAGTACTTGCCCGGGAAAGGAGCTCTCTGTCAGCACACATGGGGTGGGGGCCTGGGGGTGACTGGCTCAAATCAGACAACTGTGCCCCTCACCTGGACATGTACATATACAGGGATGCTGCTCTCCCACCTGGTATGGAGCCCAAACACAATAAGAGCAGAGATACATTTAGCAAACACACGGTTCTCACTACGTGTCAGGCTCTGCTCTAAAGTGTTCTGAGTACTCATTTAATGCACACCACAGCCTCACATGAACTGTTTTCATTCCTGTTTGTTTCATAGGTAAGAAAACTGAGACACAGAGAAGCTAAGAAATTTCCAGGTAGCTGAGCCAGGATTTGAACTCAGGAACTGGCTGCAGGGATTGAGTTTGAAATGAATTTCCTATGAAGAGACCCCAAAACTGCATAGCCCAGCCCTACACAGTTGAGTAAAAGTGAATGTGAATGAAATGAAGGAAGTCCTCAGCAGAGATGAAAGTCCTTACCAGGAGGGTGAAGGAGGCCCTGCCTAGCTGGGGGGTGGGGCAAGGAAGGGGTGGTCTTGAGAATCCCTCATCTCCTGGTAGGACTCACCAGACATGAATCTGGCATATGAACATTCCTGAGAAGTGAGAGTTACTGTCCCATGGTGCAGAACATAGGAAGTTAGCATCAGAGGAATTAGGTGGTTTACCTGAGGACATACAGCACAGCAGTACAGGGCAGGAACTCAAACCTGTCCCTACACCCCTGGCATCTTTCAATTCGGCTATCAGATTTCAGCATTAGAAAGCAAGGTGGAACCCGCCTCCTCGAACACACACAGTTGGCCCTCCATAATCTCAGATTGCATTTCCACGAACTGAACCAACCACAGATTGAGAAATTCAGGAACTAATTGTGTCTGAACTAAACATGTACAGACTTTATTTTTCCCCTTGTCATCATTATCTAAACAATATAGTCTAACAACTATTTACATAGCATTTACATTGTATTGTGTATGTTAAGTAACCAAGATGATTTAAAGTCTACCAGAGGATGTGCATATGTTATATGCAAATTCTACACCATCTTATATAAGGGACTTGAGCATCTGTGGTTGTAGGGATCCATGGGGAGTCCTGGATACAGAGGGACAACTATATTCATGTGTGCCAGGCAGAAGGCACTATCTAGGTTGGGGACTTTGTGCATGGTAGCTAACTCCCATTTTACAATTAAAGAAATGAGACCTTGAGTTGTGGATGTGGCTCAGTGGTAGAGCATTGCCTAGCCTACACAAGGCTCTAGTTTCCAACCCCAGAACCAAAAAAATTAAAACATTAAAATTAATTTAAGTGAATAAATAAAATCAAGATAATAAATGAAATTTCCCCCTGCCAGGACATGGAGGAACTAGATACACCCAGATCTATGATGCTGCCCCCGTGTCACCTCAGAGCCAAGCCTCAGATGCTGGCCTTCCTCTCCCTGAAGTTCTAACGCCTACACCACTGCAGGCCTAGACAGACTACAGACGGGCCCCTGGCGGGGGCATTGGTGAGAGCTCACACTTGCCTTTCCTTGCCTTCTGCCAGGCCGTCCTGTAGGCAGAGCTCCTCCACTTATAGGTGCAGGCAATAATGCCCACCCTACTCCACCTGAGAGCCCTGTGCAGGGGCCCCCTCTGTGCCTCGTGCCCTGTTATGGAGAGGAGGCACTTGCTTCTCTTTGGCACCCCATTTCCCTGCTAGACCCTAAAGGACTTGACTTCTACCCTCCTCTCTTCAGGGATCATGATGACAATTTCCAGCCATTTCATGCTTCCTGTGTTTGTGTTTGTCTCCATTTTAGGGATTTATTTCTCTACAAGGGACCCAGGTGACTGAACTTCTTCCTGGCCCTGAGGACCCAGGAAAACACCTCTTTGAGATCAGCCCAGGTAGGATTGAGCACCCTGTGCTGGCGGCACTGGGCTGGCCCTGATGGGGGTGTCACCGTGTCCCCTGCTTGGGAAGCGCAGATCCCCATGTTGTGGCTCCTTGAAGGAGCTTCAGCACTCTCTCCAAGCATAACTTGGGTCTAAAGAACAGTGCACATTGGGAAGGAATTAGACAATCCACTAAGGTGTCTGGATAATTAGCTTTTGGGTGAGAGGAAAATGTGTATTTTAAAATCCATGATAAGTGCAGAGAAAGAAACTAGTCATCCTAGGGTGAAGGTCCAAGGGTAAGAAAATCCAGAGTCAAATGCTAGCATAGATTTAGAAGGTTGAAATAAGACTTATCATGGATCCCAAAACAGAACTAGGATGTATGGGAAGGAAGGTAAATAATTTAGGTCAATGAACTGTTATCCCATTAGGAGTTATAAACCATTCTTTGAAGCTCCAAGTTTTACAATGTGTGGTTGTTACTGAACTAAGTCAAAGTGTCTGGCAGATGAGGCTCTCTGGTTTTGCAGTTGCGCAGGGTTTTATTTAGCTTGGCCTCCATCAGAAGCAGAGCCTAAGACAAAGATCTCAGCAGTTTATTCTGAAGGTAGCCCCAGAAAGCATGGGGAAAGGGAGAGGGAAGGGAGGGAGCCAGTTGGGGTATGTTAAGGAGCAGATTGCTACTTGGGCACCTCACTCAGTCCAGTGACTCCTGAGATGGTGCAAGGCAGGCCTCAGGAGTGTCTTGCCCAAGGAATGGGAGACTAGGGACATACCAGCCAACCATTGAGAGCTGCATCCTATAGATTGCACCCTTCTCCTGCCCCATGCATGGACCAAACTACCTGCAAACAGAGATGGCTTTCAGCAACAGTTGCATATGCTTGAGGAAAGAGGCCACCAGCATGATGGGAAGAGTGAGTGTGAAGGAGTCTGGGCAGAGGACTGGGAAGTAGCAAGTAAGCAGTGACCTTCCTGGGGCTCTCTGAGCCAGCAAGTTTACAGTCACAGAGCAGCGCAGCTCCCCCAACCACTTTGATGGAATGATCTGGCTATTGTCTGTCTACTGAGGGGATGGATCAGCCTAGGCTCAGGACAGCAAGCTGCAGCCCATCAGGAGCAGCCCAAGCTCATATACGGTAACTTATTCACAAGTTTCCAGAAATCAGGACATGAATATCTTTGTGGGCCATTATTCCTGCCTACCACAAGTTTTGATAACTTTTATAAAAACAGACAGTGGGGATTAGAAACAATAAGCCACTTTCCCAATGACATGCAACTGGATCGTAGTAGAGTTGGGGCTTTGACTTAGTTTTCTGTTGCTATAACTGAATTCTACAGGCTGGGTGATTAACAAAGACTAAATGTTTATTCAGCTCATAGTTTAAGAGACTGAGAAGTTCAAGATCAAAGGGTGAGGTCCTTCTTGCTATGGAGACTCTCTACAACATAGGGCATCACATAGTGAAAGGGGTGCACACAAGAGAACAGAGCCAAACTGACATTTATAGCAGACCACTCTCAGAAAACCCATTCAACCAAAGATGGCTCCATCCATTCATGAAAGCAGAGCCTTCGGGACCCAATCATCTCTAAACCCCCATAATGCAGATTAAGTTTCAACATGAGTTTTGGTGGGGACATTAAAGCCGTAGCAACCTTGAACTCAGGCCATTTGGCTTCTTAAGCTACACACTGGAGTTTGAGTCCAACATAGGCAGCTGACCCCCTGAGGCCTCCTACAGGATCTGTCATCTTCCCTATCTGAGGTGGGCAGTCTGGGGACCTGGTTATAGGAAGGAATGCCCTGAGCCCCTTTTTTCTGAGCACAACAATGGTAGCTTGACAAACACCAGATTCACGCAGATGCCCAGAGTTGCCTATTTCTATTCTCCTGTCTTTGGACACATAGCCACTCCTGAAAGCCTTAGGGTGGATGTAGGTGTTTGCTGTGGCTGCTTAGGGACAGCAGGACAGGGGTGGGCAGGGAGGGAAGTTTGCCTGTGTGGAATGCTGCCCATCCAGCTAGAGCAAACACAATAGCAGTGCTTCCCAGGACCCTAGTGACTCTCCTTTCCACCTTTAGGGGCTCTAGATTCTGGAGCTTCCTGTCAGCCTGGTCCAATGGGGACCAATGAGGCTGCACCCATGGCTAATGCCTGGTTCTGACTGCAGCTGGGGAAGCTCCCCTCCCTTCATGGTGATGAGGGTGTGGCAACCCAGGGATGTTAAGTGAACCTAAGCCTGACCTTAGGATGGTGAGCTTTCTTTTGCCACAGTCACAGTGGCTCCAGCTATGGGCTCTTTTGGTACTGAAAATTAATGATGATGATGACGATGATGATGATGATGATGATGTTGTTGTTGGAGTAACCCCATCTTCAACCACAATCTCAAGACTCTCAAGAAACCCACTCACTGATCCAACTCAGTTATCCCTGACTGAGAGTATCCCGACAACCTGGAGGGGGCCTGAGGTGGGCAGGGCACAGTCTCTGCCCTTAAGAAATCAGGAGACATTTTCTTCTCAGCTCACAGCGAGATAAACAGCTTAGTTGCTAAGAGAAGAATTACTTGGGGGTAAGGGCAGGAATATCCCTGGGTCCCCCTGCATTGAGTACAGCTCCTTAGGAAATGTGCACAGAGATTAACCATAGGCTGCGTGGGCAAGAGGTAGTCCTGTAGCTAGGGGACCCATGGAACTGCTCTGATAATTCTGAGGGTGCCTGAGTAGTGGGCACTGGACATGGAGAACTAAAAGGAACAGAAAGAAACCTGAGAGCCAAAGCTCAGAGTCCAGGCCCAGGTCCAGGGCTGGGGGATCAGTGGCAGAAAAGGAAAAGGAAAGAAGGATTTGATCACCCCCATTAGACTCAGAGTTCTGGAAATTAGAGGCCAGGCAGGGGAACATGAAAGTCCCTCACTCCTCACCAAGCATGCCCCATCCCTTTAAGAGAAGAAAAATCTTGATAATTCTTGGAAATATGGAAGAACTCCAAGTATATGCATCAAACTAACTACATACATTTCAAGTCATAGTTCTGTTTGCACTCTTCAACTGTATAAAGTGATGGTTTTCCAAGATATCATTTAAAACATGAGGCAATATTTTGGAATGAAATTGACCAAATTATGTTTTTGTGTGTGTGTGTGTGTGTGTGTGTGTGTGTGTGTGTGTATAAATATGTACCAACAAATCCCATTAATATATATAATAACAATTCAAATAGGTTTTTTTAATATTTAGTTTTTAGTTTTAGGTAGATAAAATATCTTTATTTTTATGCGGTGCTGAGGATTGAACCCAGTGCCTCATGCATGCTAGGTAAGAACTCTACCACTGACCTACAACCCCAGCCCTTAAATAGGTTTTTAAAGAGACCAAAAAAAAAAAAAAAAGAGGGAAAAATTATACTGTTAGTGCCATCTAGTGGAGGGATCTGCCAATTCCACCACCCACAGTGCAGGCCCTCCTTCCCATCTCCAACCTTTCAGCGTGTCTGAGCCTGATTTCAAATCATCTAAGAACCCACATGGCCAGCCGTGGAGCAGGGCACTGAAGAACAGTACTACAAATGGCTTTAGTTCCAGGCAGGCTGCCTCTCTTGTCAGGATGGCTGTGGCCCACGGCTCTACCCTCCACTTAGTCAATACACAAAGAGTGCAGAAAGATAGAAACAATTGCTTTGGGCAGAGGTAAGGGTCCACTCCCTGAAACCATGAGAACATGCAGGAGTATCACTTATAAAGTTTAAAGGAGCCTGACATAAGGGATGACTGGCTTTTTGTATCTTGCCTATATAGTTAGTTATACACAGGATTTGTGAAAATCAAGTTGGACTACGATAGCAATTGGCAGATTGCCCAAGCAGAGGGGAGGCCAGGCACATGGGTGTCCCTCAGCATTTGGTTCCTGAGTGGAACCATTGGCCTGGAGAAGAGAGGATAAGATGGAGCTACAAACTTGCAAGAATTCTCCAGGTGTGTGGTAAAGAGGACGATGATACCACCAAGGAGTCAGCTGGGATTTGGGCTGGAACACACTGAAGACTATCAGTGCCTAGAGAAGTGCTTTGGGTGGGAACCTCGTGCAGGTAGGCCGCCTAGTCCATCCACCCCTCTCCCCACATCATCAACCAGGGAAGATGCTGCACCCTTGCCCAGGTCAGCAAAGAGGTGTTTGTCTTTCCTGTCTGCCTCCTTCCTAGTCCAGGGAAAGACTGGAGAAGCAATCCCTCTCAACCTCCACCACCACTCATATTCCTGAAAGATTTGAATGGACCTGAGTGAACAGAATCAAGTGTCAAAAATCTGAATGAAACTGTTTGAATAAACTAAGAGTGACAGACACACTCTGGACTTTGGGTAAAAGTTCCAAGTGAGCTGAGTAGCAGCTCACTTGGAACTTTTACCCAAATGTTCAGGGAGAATATTGGGAAAAGAAAATCGTTTCATATGTATTCTCCAATAAGTTTAGCTTCTTCATATTAGGTAGGGTAACTGCTCTTGACAACCCTCAAATCACAGGCTCTTGACCAGTATATGTATTTGTCTTTTACATATAGTCATAATGAATGTTCCTGTTTGGCAGGCAGCTGGTCACCAAGCATCTTCCTATCTTGTGTCTTTGCCATTTGAAAACTGTGGCTTACAAGAGCATCTTGGTTATCTCCAAGCTAAGCAGCCAGCATGACAGATACAGCACGACCATACTGGTCCAGACACCCGAAGCTTGAAATCATCTCCTCCAAGCCCACTGTACAGAACTAAGTCACATGGCTTTACTTAAACCCAAGGAATGCTGGGAAATGTAGTACAGCTATGCCCAGGAGGCCAACAAGTTTGGTTTAATGAGCAGTCAGTAGTCCCACCATAGTGCTCAATGAGCTAGTTACCTAAGAGTCATGGAGACATGTTTCTATTCTCACAGAATTAACAAGATCAAGCACATGGACAGGAAATCAGACAATGACCCACAGGATGAGAAGTGCTAGGCAGAACATAAATATACAGATTGTATGCAACCAGAGGAAGAGACTCTAACACATGTGGGAACCATACAGGACTTCTAGGATAGAATGATAAGGACCCTGCTCCCCAAAGGTTAAGTAAGCCAAATGAAGAAGAGAGATGGGGGGGAATGAGTACATCTCAGGCAGAAGCACCAGTGTGTGAGCGTGGTGAAGACAGGCACTGCATGCAACCAAGGAGCTCAGTAAATGGTTAATTGAATTTAAAGTAAGTTTTGGAAGCAAGAGGGGGCTAAGCTCATTGCCAGAATGGAAAGTGCTCTTCTATGGGGGGACACTGAAGTAAGGCTACAATTCCCAAATCTTCACAAGCCTCAGAATCACCCAGAAGGTTTTTGAAATACTGAGCTGGTGGTGGGGCAGAGGTAGAGAGGTGGCCCTGGCATAGAAACCAGGGAACTTAAAATCTTCAGACGGGAAATGAGGAGAAACTCACAGAGGGAGTGAGTGAGAGGAGGTCTGTAGGGGGGACCAGAGAAAGCTATAACCAGTATTTTAAGAACATGATTATTAACATGGGGGTGGAAGAGAGCAGGATAATGTGTGGAGATGTTGCTTTGTGCTTTGATCTCTCCACCTTTTTCCTTCATTCCAGCCAGGCCTCAGATCCATTTGCCTCCATGATAGGTGATGCCCTAGTATACTCTCTCCCCTTCTCCCAGATAATTATAATGTGCAGAGGAAGGGGAGAGAGGCATCCCCCCAGCAGTCACCCCCACCTTTGGCAATGCCTCAGGAAGGTAACAAATCCCAGGAAGCTGGCCCCAAGCACCAAAGTCCTGACCCAAGCAGATACCCAAACAAGGCAGAGAAATGAGAGTCTCAAGTGCCTGCAAACAAAAGTACCAGATGACTACCAGGACCAAGAATGGCCCCTAATCCTTTTATAGGACCCACCTAAGCCTCGTCACAAGAAAAGGGAGCCCTCACACTTTCCCAATAGGGACCTGGGAGAATGGGGCTCAGGGGTGGAATTCACACGATTTCATAATAAATGTGATAGTTGCTGAGTTCCTGAGGTTGTAGATCAAGATATGCACAGGTGCCACATCACTTATCGAGTTCTTTCTAAAGATGAAGACTGAGCACCACCACATTGATACTTACTGTACTTCTAGGACGAACCTTTACTAACCCATTTACCAGATGAGGCTCCTGTGACTCTGACAGACCAACTAACTTGCTAGGATCCCACAGCCAGTTGATGGCGGAGCTGCAATTTGAACAGCTCTAATCCTGGAGCCCTGCCCCTCTTCAGTGCTGGCTCCCAGGTCACACTTAAAGGAGCCAGGCCCCACAAAGGGGCTGGGGCTCAAGGGCTCTGCATGTTCTGCCCCCCTGGGATTCTTCTCTACCGGGGCAGTTGCCTGGCAAACCCTGCCCCTCCCTGTCCTTCAAAAGCTGTCTGAGGTTTGCAGACTTGATCCTGTGGGCCTCCCAGGCTCTTGGGTTTCTTGGCAATACTGGCATCTGGCCCAAGGCCAAGTTTAGGCCTTCCTCTAAACCTGCAAGGGGAAGGGGGGTGCCAAGAGGTGGAGAGGCCTGCTATTAGTATTCTGGATGAAAAGAGTTGCTAAGACCTTGGGACAGGACAGTCCCCATGAAATGATCATGGATTAAGTAATCTGGATTAAGTAATCAATAAAGCATCTCAACTTATTTCTAAATATCCTCTTCTGTAATTAGTACAGTGCTGCCAAAGGAAGGCAGATGGGTTGACTGCAGGATTCGGATGCAAGCCCTAAGTTTTTCTCAAAAGCAATTGACTACGCTGTCACATCTTTTCCATCACTGGACATATCTCCCGAGGGTCCCCAAGGGCAGGAAGCAGAAGCCAACTATGACTAACTCCAGACAAGGGGAAATTGACCAGAAGGCTAGAGGGCCACAAGGGAAATTACAGGAAACTGGAGAGCTGCGTGTGGAAAGGCCAGGCAGCAGGACTGCTCAGGGGTCCAGGATCCAGAAGTAACATTGGGGTCAGTGTTCTGTGCTGGGAGGTTGAATCCCGCCGAGTTCTCAGTCTCACCCTCTGGCATCCAGCATTGAGCTTGCAGCTGCCTGTCCTTATCCAACCTGAATTAAAACAGATAAGAAGGCTGCTGCCTGCTATCACTAAAGCCTGACCTTGAAAGGGAGTCAGCATGCACAGATTACTTCATAGAAGCAGACTGATAACATGCGCCTGACGTGTCCAGAGCATCCCTGATTGCATTAGCTGCTGCCTGAATGGGAGGGATGTTGATATGGGCCTATCTCAGCACCTGGTACCAGTCAGCCTGCGTCTCAGCCTTACCCTAGGGTGCCCCTTGCTGAGCTGGCCTGCCAGACCATGGGTAATGACCAGAAATGAAATTAGCTGAGAAGTTCTCTAGCGACTCCCACCACTGAGAATAGGAGAATCAGCAGATTCAGAGTGTCTGCTTAACTTCCCAGCCTTGCAATCTGGACTCCTCTTGTCTTAAGCTCACTTCTCCCAGCTAAACACAAGACCCGATGTGAAAGCTCCCACTGGTGTCCCTGGAAAGAGGTGCCCTCAAGGAGGAACCTAAGCCTGATTCCTTGGACCCAATCACGTTCATGAGCAGGTGTTCTTTTTTTTTATTATTCATTTTACTTTATTTTTTTAATTTGTTTTAATTAGTTACACATGACAGTACAATAATCTTGACATATCATATATTTGAATAAGATGGGGTATACTTTTTCATTTTTCTGAGCGTACAGGTTGCAGAATCACATTGGTCATGCATTCATATATATATATATAGCAATAGAAATAGAATACAAGCCACACTTGTCATACTAGATTTTCTAGTAACAGAAAGAAAATAAAACAAGTGGTGTTAATTTCAAGAACATATTTATTTAATGCACTAGATCCCAAATATTATCATATGAATGTGTAATTAAATATTAAACCCAGGGACTCATGCCTGCTTAACATGTGCTCTATCACTGAGTTCCACCCCCAGACCCCAGTGAAATATTTTACTTTTTTTGTGTTTTTATTCTAAATCCAAAGAGTATTTTGCACTTAGAGCATTTTTCAATTCAGGCACTAAATTTTCATTGGAAGCATCTGCTCTGTGTTGAGATTTCATATGAGGTTGAAAAAGTAGGCTCACATCCAAGTTACTCTGCATATACTTAAAGCTCTTTCAATAACTGAATTGAAGTCAGCTTTTGAATATAAATATAAATGAAGTTAAATTAAAATAACAACGCTTCTAGCCACATTCAGGTGCTTAGCAGCCCTGTGTGTCTAGTGATGCCATATTGAGTAGCTCAGGGCCAACAGGGAGGAACGCACACAGGATGCTACCTGGCATAGACCAGGTGGTACTCAATCAGAGCCCTCAGAATGAGAGGTGGGAAGGGAGGGAAGAAGAAACAGCTCCAGGCATCAGCCTAGGTTTTTTTTTGGAGTCAGACAGACCTAGATTCACATTAAAGCCTTGTCATTCACTAATTGAGAGGATCTGGACCAGTGACTTTCAATTCTCTGTATTTCCTACTGAGAGCAAAGCTCCAGCATGTGCTGCAGAGATGGCTCCCCAGAGTTCTGGGCTTGGAAGTGGATCAGTAAGGCAAAATTGTACTTCTGCAGAAGGGTGTGCCCCCAAAGGAATCCAGCAGCAAGCACACCTGGGCAGGCAGTCTGCCAACATTTAGCCCTAAAGAAGCATTGTTCCTGGCCCTATTAAGGAAGAGTTCAGGGATACAATCTACACAATTAGCTAATTTAAAATTGAGAGGGCATGGAAAAGAGCTATAGTTGTACCTGGATATCTGTTAGGGGATTTTTTAAAGTGGCTCCATTCTGAGTACCTGGTTTCCTAGATTAGGATGGTTTCATTATACATGTGAAACTTAGTTACAGTAAACATGCCTGAGTTGCATTACAGGTTTAACTTTGATAGAAAAGAAAACATAAATCTTACATTTGCAAGTCAAGGTCATGGTCCCTACTAGGTGGTTCAACTGTAGCTATTTCTCCTGATCAAGGCCAATCAGCAAAAGAATGAAATCTGGTCATTTGTGACAAGATGGATGGGACAAGAGATCATAATGTTAAGTGAAATAGCCAGGCACAATAAGATGAGTATTGCATGTTCTCACTTACATGTGGAAGCTCAAAAGTTGATCTCCAAGAAGTAGAGAATGGAATATTGTTTACCAGAGGCTTGGAGGGGTGTAGGGTAGGGGTGGAGAAAGAATGGCTACAAGGGTGAAATTGGATAAGAGGAGTAACTTCTGACATTCTTTAGTAGAGTAGGGTAACCATGGTTGACAACAATTAATTGTGTATTTCAAAATAACTAGGAGAGGTTTTGAATATTCCCAACATAAAGAAGTAATATATGTTCAAAGGGATGGGCATGTCAATTACTTGGATCTGGCCATTTATATTATATACAAGAATTAAAAGGTCACTCTGCATCCCATAAGTATGTACAATTAATGGGCCTATTAAAAACATAGCTTAAAATAATAATTTTAGCCAAGCATGCTAGTGCACACCTATAATTCCAGTAACTCAGGAGGCTGATGCAGGAGGATTGCAAATTTGAGGCCAGCCTCAGTAACTTAGTGAGGCCCTAAGCAACTTAGTGAAACCCTGTCTCAAATAATAATAATAATTATTATTATTATTTTTATTATTATTATTTTAAAAATAAGATAAAATCATCGAAAAAATAAAAGAAGAAAGAAAACACTTTTAATTTCCATCAAAGGCTGCTGCCTGAGCCAATCTGGCTTCCTGAAAGTACAACATTGTGTGACCATCTGCCTTATTCCTAACCTCACAGCCTGGTCTGCTGGAGGTGGGGGGCACTGCCATGGTGTTTGGGAACTCTAGGACATGTCTTCCCCTGCAGTGGGATAGGTACGTGGATCTGGACTTCAGGCTTGCATACCTGCAACTTCAGCCTTTTGCCTGCCCTGAAAAAGAGCTCTGAAGAGATGCACCTGGCTAACCCTGAGCCCTAGGGTGGGGCTCTGTACATGAAGCATCAGAGAGGAATGGCAGGATTAGGGGGAAGGGTCAGCAGGGCTCAGATCACCAAGGGCATGGTTGTCAGGCTCAGGCAATGAGGAGCCACCTTTCTAAATGAGAGAAAGGTGTAATCACACTTCCTTTTTTTAAAATGTTTTTTTTTATTAGTGCATTAGAGTTATACATAACAGCAGGGTTCATTTGACATCATCATTCATGTATGGAATATAATTTGCTCCACTTCAATCCCCAGTACTTTCTCTTGGCCTCTGCCCCCGCAGTTCCCCTTCCTTTAATCTATGTTCTTTCTTCTATTTATTCATTGTTTTTAAAATTTATGCTTTATGGGCTCAGGCTGTAGCTCAGTGGTAAAGTGTTTGCCTCGTATACACAAGGCACTGGGTTCAATCCTCAGCACCACATAAAAATAAATAAAGATACTGTGTGATCATCTACAACTAAATAAATATTTAAAAATATGCTTTGTAAACGTACAAAAAAGTGAAATTCACTGTGATATATTTATATATGTACATAGAAAAATTTAGTGAATTTCATTCCCAAGTTCCTTCCGTTTCCCATCCTTTCTCCCTCCCTCTCAATCCCCTGCCTCTACTTCACTGATCTCCTTTCTCTTTTCATGGTCTCCCCCACTGCTTTTATTCTTTATTTTGCTCTAGCTTCCACATATGAGAGAAACATTCAACCCTTGATTTTCTGAGTCTGCTTATTTCACTTAGCATGATGTTCCAGCAAATGACATGCTTTCATTCTTCTTCATGACTGAGTGAAAGTTCATTGTGTATATATTTTCTTTACACATTCACCTGTTGACAGGCACCTGGACTGGTTCCACAACTTGGTTATTGTAAGTTATGCTGCTGTAACCATTGATGTGTGTGTATCACTATGATATGCTGGTTTTAGTTCTTTTGGATAAATACCAAGGAGTGGAATAGCTGGATTATGTGGCGGTTCCATTCCTAATCTTTTAAGGAATCTCCATCCTGATTTCCAGAGTGGGTACACTAATTTGCAATCCCACCAACAATGTGTACGTGTTCCTTTTTCCTCACATCCTCATTAGCATTTATTATTATTGTATGCTCAATGATTGCCCTTCTAACTGGAGCTAAACTCTCCGTGTAGTTTTGATTTGCATTTCCCTGATTGCTAGAGATGTTAAATATTTGTTCATGTATTTGTTGGCCATTCCTATTTCTTCTTCAGAGAAATGTCTGTGTGATTACACTTCTTGACAATAAGAAGGCCAGATTGGGTATAGGGCAATGGGGGCAGGGAGCCATTTGGAGGGAACTTCTCTAATGAGCAGCAGATGCTGAATATTGACAGGACTCTATATTGTGTCTACAATAATTTCCTAATGCTGTAATGAGTATGAGTAGCCATTATACCTGGGTTCTGTGTGTGGAAACTGAGGCACAGAGTGATCATTTGTCAGACGCCATGGGGGACCTGAGGCTAGAGGTGGAGTCCAGGATGACTGCCAGGTTGCTGGGCAATGTACAGGGACCTCCAGGAGAGAAGCTCAAGGAGATAAGATGGCAGGATTGCTGTGAGTTCCCTGAAACCCAGGCTAACAGCTGTGGTCCCCTGGATTTGGTCCTGCAGGAGCACAGCTTCCCAGCCCCCTGCTCTTCTCCAGTGGGTTCTATATTCAGCCCTCCCCACTAAGTGTTCTGTTTTCTCCCTTCAAGGCCAAGTTTAATGATTGGTGGCTCCAGGAAGCCTTTCCAGGTTCCATCCCCACTCCCTCTAGTAAGTCTCCAATAAATCTCTTACTGATAAAAGCGTTTGAAAGCCAGACCCAGGAGTTACTAGCTCTGAGGCCTTGGGTTAGTTGCTAACTTCTCTGTGCCCATTTTCTCACATGCACAATGAGAATAATGACAGTGTCTAAACTTTAGGTTAGAATGGGTATGAAGAGGTTGGGCCTGCAAGGGAGCCTTGCAGGGGTTTAAGTATCTTGACAGTGTGATGGTTGCATGAGACTACACATGGGCTAAAGTTGTGTGCAGCTACACGTGTGCACAAGTCCATGTAGAATTGGTGACATTGCATTGGCTCTGAAGATGGAATCAGGATCAGTTTCCTGGCTTCAATATTGTGCTTTAGTCACCAAACATGTTACCCTTCTGGGAGTTCAAGTAAATGGTACACAGAATCTCACTGTATATTTCTTTGCAATTTCTTGTGAAACTACAACTATTTCAAAATTAATGTTTTAAGTACTTATTCTCTAGTGCTTTTGTAACACTATGCCCCCATATTTTAGGATAATATCCAGCCTGTATGAAGAAGTTGATAAAGTTTAGCAATTATTACAGCAGAATATCTGTAAAATTGAGAAAAGATAAACTTTATTTTGCAGAGTAGGTTAGTTAAACCATTGCACCTAATATGCTCAATGTGCTTTTCTTCAATCTCCAGATGCCTTTTCAGATAAAATTCCTCTAAGTTTAAAGCAATGGATCCAGTTGCTTATCTCTTTAAAAGTATGATAGATATACTTCTGAATCTTGTGACATTTTGGACATTTTGGTACATTCTGTTAATTGATAGCTGGGTCCATTGTTTCTTAGAGGGACTTACCTGAAAACACATTGAGCCATTATTTGAAAATCTGCAAACATGCTATGTGACAATTTACCTAAATATCTTGACTTTGCAGACACCTGAGTGAGTCCCTCACCAGCCAATGGTGGCTGTTGACAAGTTTGCCTACCTTCTATGTGGCTGGCCCTGCACAACCAGACACACATCAGGTCTGGGTACATGTCTGTTGACTAAGTGAATCAGAGGCCACCTGTGAATTCCTTCAAGTGCCATTGGTCATGTTATCGGGGCAGTAATGGAGATGAGTTCCCTAAAGGCATATTTTCTGCAGGACATGAGATTCTTTAAATGATTGGTTGGGTTTCTCTTTAGAAAGAAAAGGAAGGGAGTACCTACCCTGTGCTAGTGTGCCTGCAATAATTTCCTGACACTGTGATGCGTAGACATTACACTTGTGTTCTGTAGTGTGGACACTGAGGCACAGAGCAATCATTTGCCTGAAGTCACATGACTAGTACAGGTAAGAATCCAGATTTCATCCTTGGCAGGCTCCACCCTGGGGTCTCAGTCTTAGCAGGCCACCAACAAAACCCCCAGCCAGTGCCAAGCACCTCGACTTTGAGACACAGAGAAGTGCAGGAAAGTCTCTCAGATAGTGGTAGAGTGCTGGACAGGAAGGGGTGATGTGCAGGAGGAGGAATGTTTGATGCCAACACAGAACAAAGATGTAGATAAAATTCTTTACGAGTGATTCCAGCTAGACTAAATCCCTGGATAAATTAGGATGTGGGGAGGAATGTGGCAGGGGATTAGCAGGTGGGGGTTGAGTGACCCAGGCCACCTTGGGGAACCAAGCTCAATACAGAAGTCCCCAACCAGGAATCGTCAGCTCAGGAATTCTGAGACACAAGAACATTCTTCAGTTCAGGTCCTTCCTACTTAAATGTAGTCCATGAGTGAACTGCAGCAGCCCCACCTGAGGGCTTGTCAGAAAGACCGTAGGACCAGCTGAAACAGAATCTGTATGGCAGTTTGTCCCAGGTGATTTGTGTGCATATAAAAGATTGAAAAGCAGTGTTTGCAGCAAAATGGTCCTGGTCTGTGGGCTCCGGAAGGAGGGAATTGCATTAGTACACTTGGAACCTACTGCCTGGCTTTTAAAAGGTGCCTGATAAATGAGACCAATGAAGAAGAAATACTTCAAAAGCCTGAAGAGTGCCACAGATAATAGTAGAGAAAGGTAAACAATGACAAGAAACTGAGTCTAGTTCTCAGGCTGCAAACTGAGCTGCAAACCAGGACTCATTGTCTATGGGCTGATTTTGGCCTACAGACATATTTTGTTTGACTCATGAAATATTTTTAAAAACAAAGGATTTTACCCATAAAAAATAAAAATTGCTGTAGGGTAAGCTTGGATCTATTTTCTCCATAAAAAACAACTATCAAGAGTTAATTAAGGAGCTGATGTTGGGGCTCAGCAGTAGAGCACTCACCTAGCACATGTGAGGCCCTGGGTTCGATCCTCAGCACCACATAAAAATAAATAAAATAAAGATATGTGTCCAACCACAATTAAAAAATAAATTTTTTAAAAAGAGTTAATTAACAGCTGCCCCTTTTAGATAGAATATGAGAATTCTCCAACTGGCCAGAATCCCCACTGTTCCCTATTGCCTTCCCCTGCCAACATGCTTTGACAGTTAGTTTTACCTGCCTGATCTCTGTGGGGGTTTGAATCTGTGCACTCCAGTATGATCACTTAAAAACTCAGAAGTTGGGAAGTCACTTTCAAGATAGCTTGAAAGTGATGGTTGTTGAATATTGGCTGAATCATTTGACATCTCCAAATATTTATCGTGTAAGGTCATGGTTAGGGCAAGATGCTCAGTCAATCCGCCTCTGCCCAGGTCTGGGATCCAGAGTAAGTCACATAACTCCTGAACTTTAGACTCCTCGTCTGTAAATTGACCGCAACAAAAGTAGTTCTGCATAGAGCAATAAGCAGAGTAACTGGCATGTCATTAATTATTGCTAAATATTTATAAATTACTAATTACTACTTTATAGTCACTTGTAGATAGTTAATTAGTAAGGCATTAATATTGCAGGTGTCAGAGCAAGATAACATGTAAGAAAGCCAGTATTTATTTCCATACACTTTCAAAATATCGATGTAAGTTATCAATATTTTCCATTAAAAACCATTCCGAATACATAAAATTTTTAAATTCAGGAAAGTTGAAACATAGACCCATGAAATAAAAACATTAAAAATATTACCCTCCCAATAAAAAATAATAGCAGAGGAAATGAAATAATCAAATAATCCCATTTCTTTTTTGCTACTGTGGAAACTATTTTTTAAACTATTTTCTTGTTGCTGACAGGGTCTCCAATTTTTATTGATTGTGAGCTACAATTTCTTACTTATTTCATTTCAAAGTGTTTTAATTTGTTTTTTTTTTTTTAAAGAGAGAGTGAGAAAGGGAGAGAGAAAGAGAGAATTTTAATATTTATTTTTTAGTTATCGACGGACACAACATCTTTGTTTGTATGTGGTGCTGAGGATCAAACCCGGGCCGCACGCATGCCAGGCGAGCGCGCTACCGCTTGAGCCACATCCCCAGCCCAAAGTGTTTTAATTTGTATTAATCATTTCCAGTGTTTTTATAGAGAAGTGGAGAATCCAAAGAATTGTCCAAGCAATTTCTGAGCTGTTGTTCAAATGTCACTGCTCTGAAGAATCTTTTAATCAGAATAAGGATTTATGTTATGAGAGAAGCCCCTTTGTTCTCTTCCTTGCTGCATTGTCTATTTTCTGTTACTATAACAAAATACCTGAAAGTTAGATCCTTCACGAAGAAAAGAACTTTATTTAGCTCATAGTCCAAGATTGGATGGCCCTATCTGCTTGGATTCTGGTGAGGGCCCCCTTGGCTGCATCACAACATAGTGGATAATGTCATTGTAGGAATATGTGAGAGGGAGAAATCACGTGGTAAGACAAGACACCAGAGAGATTCAGGATCCCAGCTTACCATTTGTCCTTTCATTTATTTATTCACTTATTAGTACTGGAGATTGACCCCAAATAATACTAATAATTCAGCTTACCACTGAGCCACATCCCTAGTTCTGTTTATTTTTTATTTTGAGACAGGATGTCACAAAGTTGTTGAGGCTGGCCCATAACTTGTGATCCTCTCACTTCAGCCTCCCACAGGGATTATGGGGGCATTCACCACCACAACCGGTTCCCAGGTTTACTCTTTTATAACAACTTACAGGAATCCCAAGAGAACTACATTAATTCCTTCTAAGAACAGCACCCATGACCTAGTACTAAGCCCCACTCCTTAAAGGTCCTACTACCTTTCGATGTTGGCACACTGAGGGCCAACCTTCCAGCACATGAACCCTTGGGGGACATGTTCAAACCACCTCAAAACCATAGCACTCTTCTTCAAGACTATGGAAGACAAAAAAACACTTTCTAAATAAGCTTTCCTTTACTAGATCCAAACTTCCACTGTAGGGTAGCCCTGGATATAAACGATTCTGATTTTTAAAGAATTTATCAAAAATACTAATAATTCCCTGGGCACAACTGTAATCTTAATGGCTCAGGAGGCTGAGGTAGGAGGATTGTGAGTTCAAAGTCAGCCTCAGCAAAAGCGAGGCACTAAGCAACTCAGTGAGACCCTGTCTCTAAATAAAATACAAAATAGGACTGGGGATGTGGCACAGTGATTGAGTGCCCCTGAGTTTAATCCCTGGTACCCCCCCTCCAAAAATAATACTAATAATTCAGCATTTTTCAAAGCACATTATCATCGGGCACGTGGCACACACCTGTAATGCCAGCTTATTGGGAGGATGAGGCAGGAGGATCACAAGTTCCAGGCCAGCCTGGACAACGCAACTTAGTAAGACCCCAACTCAAAATTAAATTTAGAAAGGGCTAGGGTAAGAGTGGTAACTCAGTGGTAAGTATAGAGTGTTTGCCTCGCATGCATGAGGCTCTGGGTTCAATCCTCAGCACTGAAACAAAACAAAAAAATAAGTAAATAAATAAAAGCACATTTTTCTGGAATACTGGAAGGTCAGAAATTGAGGCTACAATCCCAGAAAACACCAGATCAGAATATTCTGCAGCCCTCCTTGATGCTTTCTTGTTGACTCGAGAACAAGACGACAGAGTTGGGGGGAGGGGGGCATGGCTGGAAATGGAGGGAGGTGGCTGCTTTGGGTTAAATGGTGTTTCCCCCAAATTCACATTCATTGGAACTCCAGAATGGGGCCTTATCTGGAAGTTTCCGGGACAATTAGCTAAGGGGAAGTCATACTGGATCAGGGCAGGTCCTGAATCCAATGCTTGGTGTCCTCATAAGAGGAGGAGAGGGCCCACAGAGACACACAGAGGGAAGAAGCCCGTTTGAAGGTGGAGGCAGAGATTGGAGAGATGTGTACAAGCCAGGGAATGTCAGAAAACACCAGAAGCTAGGAAGAGCCAAGGAAGGATTCTTCCCTAGAGCCTTCAGCCAGATGGTGGCCCAGCTGACACCTTGATTCCAGGCTTCTGGCCTCTAGAACTCTGAGAGTGTAAGTTTCTGTTGATTTAAGATGCCCAGATTGTGGGAAATTGTTACAGCAGCCCCAGGTACCCTTGTGGAGCTGGGAAAGACCCTGCAGCAGGGCCCACAGGGGTAGGCCTGGAATCCCCTCCACACTTTCAGGGCCTGAAACCCAGAAGCCCTAGTGAGCCGTCCATCTTCCTCCACCTGCCCTCTTCCAGCACCTCCTACTATGCTGTGTCATTTGCTCAGCCTGAAGCACAGCCCTGGGACTTCCTGGTGCTGCTCCTAAGGGCCTGTGGCAGGTTGGGAAGAACAGAAATGCACAAGTCCAAGAAGCCCAGGAGTACCCGCTGCTTTCTGGCTGTGGGCACCACCTCAGAAGGCCATTTCACCATTTCACCTCCCTGAGCCTCTTCAGATGATGACAATAATGACATCTGAAGGTCCTTGGCAGGGACTGAAGATCTAGTGGTGCCTGACACATAGCAGCTGCCCAATAAACTTGAGAACCTCCCTGTCTTGGTCTATTTTCTGTTGCTATAACTAAATGCCATGGACTGGATAATTTATAAAGAGAAGTTTTTTTTAACACATAATTCTGGAGGCTGGGAATCCAAAAGCATGGGACTACATCTGCTCAGCATCTGGTAGGGACCTTCCTGTGGCCCCTTAACATAGCACAGGGTATCACATGGTGAAACAGAGCGAGCATGCTAGCTCAGGTTTCTGTTTCTCTTCTTATAAAGCCACTAATGTCACCCCCGGGGGCCTTGCCTTCGTGACCCCATCTAATTGTAACTACCTCCCTCATCTCCAAAAAACCTTGACGTGAATTTGTGGAATAAGTTTCCAACTCCTGAACTTTGTGGGGGAGACTTTCAAACCATAGTGCCCCCTGTACCCAATTATAGGAAGGATGGAGAATTCCAGCATCCTGAAGAACCAGCTTTTCCTGATGGGCTTGGGGCCAAGCTGGAGAGCTGGAAACTGTGGGGTGAGGGCAGGTGGGGGAGGTAAGGGGGAGTGAGGCTGGAGAGGGAGGTGGGAACCAGGGTCTTCATCACATGTACACGGCCCAGACTGAGAAGGGGGGTGCTCCAGGACAGGACTCTCGCCTCTAGTTTCCCATGTCTGGTGTGAAGTGGTACTTCACAAAAAACTGTGGAAGGAAGAATGTTGGAGAAGCAAAGAGCTAGTCCTGCAGATGTGTCAGAGCGCTGTAAGAACTAGCCTGCTGTGCAAGGGTTTGCATTGAAGGAATGTGGAGACCAGAGGATTCTTTTTTTTTTTTTTTAACTGAGAGAAGCTGATCTTCTTTGTCTTGTGAAGGGTCACTTAAGTGGCCCTCTTGGATATGCAAATGCAAGACTGGGATTAGTGTATAACAAGAATTTTTTTTGTTTATAGGTGGTGAGTTTTATTTTTATTTTTATTTTCTTAGTTTTGAGTGCTTTGGCAAGGATTGTGCCCTTCTTTAGTCCAAAGAAGTGGTGTGATCATCTGGTACAGCTGGGGAAGGAGGAGAGATTTGGATTGATTTGTGAAAAGAACCCCCAAGTTTTCTGGAAGGAATGACATATACCAATACACTGTTTTCATGCTTTTTGGACAAAAAAATAAACTTTACCCTCTTCCAGGCCCAGGCACATACAAAGATTGAACAGAACAGTACCATTCTTCCTGGCAGTGCCTCGGGCATGCTCTTGTCCATGTGTCTGTCTTTCTCCCCACTCCTGTGCTCCGTCCTCATGCCTGACAGACAAGAACTCCACCACTGAGCTATACACCAGCCCCTGCCTAATTTTAAAGAATTCTGATCAAAAACCACAGAATTGGTTTCACAACTCCCCTTAGGTTTGAGTCCACAGTCTAGAAACTGTTTCTTGGGTTTGGTGTTCAGGAAGTCTGTTGGATGGGCAGAGGCTGTGGAAAGGATGCGGAAACCACAGAAATAGGTCTTGGGAGTTGTGAGCCTATCAGGTACTGAGTACCAGGGAGCCAAATGGTCAGTGGTCTTCAGGAGCTATCCAGTGCCAAGCCATCTGGGGCCAACTCACCCCTGGAAATAGTAGAGGAGGGGGCACCAGGTGTCTGCATGGAGGTCAGGACTGGAGAGATTCGACAGCCCCATCCCTCCCCATGAGGGCAGCCCATCTCCATACCACTAGCATCTCACCATGGCCAGCACCAAGGCCAGCTTGAGAGGGACTTGCTTGATGCCATCCTGACCCCCTTATCTAACACAGACCCTTCTAGATGGACCAGAACACTCCCGTGTTCTCAAAAGGCAGGAAATACCCTGGAGGAGCTGGAGCTTCCACAGCAAAATCCCAGGGAACAGGGGGCTCTACTTACCCTCTGTGCTTTGGACACACAGTCCAGGACAGCTTCTGCTCTGCAGCTTGCTGGGCATCAGGCAGAGATGGAATTGGCCTAGACACATGCTCCCTGGGACCAGACCTGGGAAGGCTGTTCTGTGCCTCTGTTCTTCCATAGCTAGGTGGCAGCAGTGAGGGCAGTGCTCTAACCCTTTGGCAAACTATGCTGCTCCCCACCTCTCTCCTCAGAGCTGAGTCTCCCAGTCTTCTCCCTTCTACCCACTAGGCCTGCCTGGCTACCGAGAAAGGGGCACTGGGCACTCACTACATGCGAAACTCTTTCACAGAGTCACAAGCAATGCTCACAGCCCTCAGTACCTTCAGCCCCATTCACTGTTCAGGTGAAGAAGTGATGTTTCAAGATGGTGAAAGCTGGAATTCAATTCCAAAAGTTTTAGCATCAGTTTCAGGCAGTACGGCTTCGAAGCACATGTTCGGACACCAAATGGCCTGACTGCCATTTTGAGTACCCCACCCTCTGAACACACAAGGCAGCCAAACCCCTTTCTTTTTCCTTGTGCAGGTGGCTTCCATTTCCTTACTCCCCTTTGGTAACACTGACTCCCGTGACTAAACACCGGACAATGCAGTATGGGTGGAAGTGACCAGTAACCATGGAGGCTGCTGTTGGCCACCATCAGCACCAGTCCCTAAATCCCCTTGAGGTCCCCCCACCTGACAGCAAACACAGATCTAGAGGAGGAAACTGAAGTCCTAGAAGGAACCTGGTCCCTTAGCAACCCCACATCCTTCTCCCTCCTGGCTTCATACTGACCTGCAAGCGATGGTGACCTGAGCAAGAAATAATCTTTAGAGGATTAAGTCACTGAAATTGTAGAGTTGTTTGTTAAAGGAGCACACATCAATTACTTCATGAATGTGCCAGTTTTCTCATTTGGGAAGTGAGGTGATTAACACTAGTCTTAGAGTTATCGTGTTGATGACACGTGGTAGGTAGAACACCAAACTTGGGGCTGGAACATTGCAGAGACCTCCTATGGCAACACTGGATGCTACAGCAACAGTTAGGAGCACCAGTTATCCCCCAGATCACAGTACTGGGACCAGCCACATGGACCAGATACCAGGTGGGCCTAGTTCATGGTAAGGGAGTCTCATCTCCTGTGGCGGGGGGTTACTGGGAGTCTTGTGAGGTGCACAGGCCCTATCTATTGCAAATGTTCTGCAGAAAGAATTTTTGTCATAACTGCTGAAACACACTATTAGAGATGTGTGTAAGCAGAATGCTGAACATGTACTAAAAATGAGAGATGACAGTCACCCTGGAGCCAGACACTTCATCTTAAATCCTGTCTCTTCCACTTACTAGCTGTAGGATCATGGGTAAGCCACTTAACCATTTCATGCTTTAGTTTCCTCATCTGTGAAATGGGGATTATAATAGGGCTCTTGTGGGGATTAATGAGTTCATGTATACGGCATGCTCAGAATAGTGCTTGGCATACAATTGGTGCTCAGTATATGTTCTTTTATTACTGAAGCATGCATGCCAGTAGGTGACTCCCTCACAGACAATTAAGACCACCCCTCCAGTGCGTGGAAAGGCCTGATGCTGCTGGAGCCACCAGGGCATGCCCTGCCTGCATCTGGAGCCGCTGCTGCATCTGTCCACAGCAGGCAGCAAAGCCCTCTCTGCCATGACCATGCTCCGGCTCTTTCCCAAGATGCATTTTTCCTGGGAGTGGGGGAGGAAAGAAAGAAAGGCAGCAAGAGCAGGTGGGGGTAGGGGTGGGGGTGGGGGTGAGACTTCAGAAAAGGACAATGGGCTTTGTAAAATCCCTCTCTGGGCAGTCTGACCAAGTTCAATGGCTTCAGGCCACATGAGCAGCAAGAAAAATGTAGCCCAGGAATTTCTCTCCAACTAGTCCCCTTGTCTTTCTCTGTGGGAATTTGGAGCTGCAGACACATTCCTTCCTCGAATAGCATCCACTGCCCCGCTGTAGGCCCTTCGGCCAGAGCTGGAGAACCTGGCTGGTCTGTCACCTCCGGTCCTGCCCCGCGCCCCCTCCCCAGGAGTAGGCATTGCAAATGTGTGAGGGAACAACTCTCCTTGGCAGACCTCACAGCCTGCCCTGTCAGGGGCCTACCCCATCCTGGCATGCCTGCCCCTCTCAAAAGCCAAACCACCCAGACAGCTTTCACAGCTGCCTTTCCCGGATCTATCACCCAGAAATGGAGACTAGACATCTTGGACAGAATTCCCATCATCTTGGAGTTGGGAACTCACTTGTTTTTCAAAGCCATGTACTTCTTAACTTAAGAGAAACAATTTCCCCAATGCTCTAAAATTCTTTTACAAAATTGTAAACTATAATTTGGAGACCAAATCTGGCCGGCCACCTGTTTTTTGTACATAAAGTTTTACTGGAACACAGCCACACCCATTTATTTATGCATTGGCTATGGCTGATTTCACACTGTGTGGGCAGACTTTATAAGTTGCTGCGGAAACTGTATGCCCTGAAAATCTTACATATGTTTAGTATATGCCCCTTAAGAGAAATTTACTAACTTCCGACAGGAGCAAAGAAGTTCTGGTGTGGGTTTGATGGCCGAGTACTTGCCTAGGATGAGCAAGACCCTGGGTTCCATCCCCAGAGTTGTTCTGAGCCTGGCATGGTGGCACACACCTATAACTCCAGCTACGTGGGAAACTGAGGCAGGAGGATTGCAAGTTCAAGTCCAGCTTGGGCAATCTAGTGTGTCTCCAAAGTAAAATCCAAGAAAAGGTCTGGGAATGAAGCTAAGTGGCATAGCACTTGCCTAGTATGCAGGAGGCCCTGAGTTTGATCTCCAGCATTATAAAAAAAGAAAGAAGCTATTGCACAGTGGGGTGACTATAGATAACACTGATTTACTGTTCAATGTAAATTTATTTTTTCCCATGAAGAAATGATATACTTTTGAAGATATATTTAAACTTGTACAATGTATATATGGATTGAGACATTATATGGCATCCCATTAATATGTATAATTTTTATGTATCAATTAAAAATAAATTTTTAAAAGTCAAAAAAGACTTAAAAATACAGTATACTTTTACCCCTATTTTTCCTCAAAGGATTTGAAATGTCTTCTTATAAGAATGCTTAGAATATAATAGTAAGTGTTAAAAAAAAATTAAGAATCCAAAAAAAGGCAAATCAAAGTTGAAAAGCAAAATCAGGAACCCAAACATAAATGTGAAGACTGTTAGGAGCTTTATACTTACCAAAGACAAACTTTAACTTTTCCCTGAGCTTCCTGGAAACCAAAGCAAAAAGATAAAAGAGAATTAAATCATTAAAAGGGTGGCTGGGGTTGTGGCTCAGTGGTAGAGCACTCACCTAGTATGTGTGGGGCCCTGGGTTCGATCCTTAGCACCACAAATAAATAAATAAAATAAAGGTATTGTGTCTATCTACAACTAAAAAAAAAAAAAAAAAAAAAAAGCATTAAAAGAAACAAGAGGGCATATGAGTTCTTAAGGGATCCACAACTTTTTCTAGCACAAAGCTTTATGGGCCTTACTTCAAACAGAAAAAGAGGGTTATCTTCCCTAGAATCATACTTAGCTAAAAAGAGAAAGACAAAAAAACCAGAACAATGAGTTTGTGAAGTTGAATAATGACTGCTTTCTGTTGATAAGGGATGATGTGGGGAGAAGGGTTCTAGTTAACATGTCTAACCAAATATCCAGCCAGAAAGCTAAATGCAAACCACTTGGCTTCTGCACACTGTGGTAAAAGTTCACAAAACATTCTGAGAGACCTGTGGTGGCCTGTGGTGGCCTACCTACCCTCTGGATAAAGACCACGCTCCTTCATGGGATAACTGCTGCCCGTTGGAGGACCATTCCTACACCATCCTCTAAGGTGCTGGACTCCTCTTCAGATTGCGTCTCTGTGGCCGACCCATGACTCCCAGGATACCCTCAAAGCACCCCGGAGCTCAGCCCCTGGGTTGTTTTTGTCAGGTGTTCAGTTGTGTCAAGTCACTATTTGTGCATGGATGAAGGAAGGAAGGAAGGAAGGAAGGAAGGAAGGAAGGATGGATGGATGGATCACCAGAGTCCCCACAACCCGACCCACAAGCTACACTTGTAGTTAAGATGGTTCCCGTTTCTACCCTTACACCATGATGGCCAGGGCTGAGCTCACACCTTTAGATGGTGCCATGAAGCTGCATCTGGTGTTCTAGGGAGAAGCAAGCAGCCCAGGTTCCTGGAGAGGGGCTATTAACATCAAGTCTTGAGAGTCCAAGAAAATCCCTGAAGGGTCTGGGACATATCTGGAACCAGGGGTTCAAGATTCACAGGCTCCAGGGCCTAGCAAAAGCAACCTCCCTAGAAACATGCTCACTGCCCATCTTTAGGTCTCCCAAAGAAATGGAATAAAGCAGCAGAAGGTGGAGCTCTGGGCAGACAGGGGCAGATCTTGCCTCATAGAACAAATTGTCCTCCAAAACTGCCATCTAGTTCTCTTCTTCCAGAGCCCACTGTGCTCACTGGGTACTCACCCCTGTTCTAGCTTAGCTGCCCTGTGCTCTGTGATGTGGAAGAGATTGGATACCCCAGGGGCTCCCACTTCCCCTTTTGGAGTGGGGCAGCTTGGGCTCAGTTGGAGCCTTGCAACCTTGAATTATCCTAATATTTTAACTCAGTTCAAGATAGTCTGGGGTCATGATCAATTTTGGGGGGGGGTGGAGCTATGTTCAGGAAATTTGATTTTTCAAGCAAATTCCATGTTTATGTACTTTTCCAGTATGTGCACAGCTCAAGACTGTACAACTCAAGACTTTGGGCCAAGCTTAAGAAATGTCTCTAATCATCTATCCAACTATTCATCCATCTACCATCCATATAGCTATTTACCTATCTATCCATTCATCTATTCATCCATCCACCTATCCACGCATCCATATATCCATCATCTGGCTGACTATCTCTCTTGGCTCTTCCACTTCCCACGTCAATGAACTTTGGTTTCTTCCTCTGTAAATTGAATCTAATGGCATCTGCCTCGTGGGGCTGTTCTGTGGTTAATGGAGATAATAACATCTGAGAATTGTCTGACACATGGTGGGAAGCACATAGTGAATATTATTTTCCTTTCCCTCTGAGGAAGAGACATAGCTAGAAACTATATTAAAAAAGGACAATGTGTAATAAGAATTACAGTTTGTGAAACCAAAGGCAAAAAATACTAGAAACTCTTGCTTTCCTATTTGTCTGTTGAATTGCCCTGGGAGTTGATATTTAAAGCCACTTTGAAAAGTCGGTATCCTAAAATATATTTGAACGGTTCAATGGGGACGTTGACCCTCTATAATAGGCTCATTTGAACAATCCTGCTTTGCTACTTCCTCTTAGAAAGATAAACAGGCGGCCCGCAATGGCTGCTGTGATGTTTTCTTTTAAATCTTGCTTTCCAAATGTAGGACTTGGCCGTTGGACAATCACCCGGGGGCTCGCTCCCTGCAGATGCGCTCCCTGAATGCAGGGAGCTCCAGCCTGGAATTCCTGGGGCCTCATTAAGCCCGCTGTGACTAAGGATCTTGCCTGGTGCTAAAACTGTTTCAAATGACTTGGCAGCAACCAGAAGTCAGGTCTCCCAGTTTTTTCTCGGTTACTCTCACTTTGTAACCACCGCCTACATGTCATGAAGTGAAAACATCTTTCTTTCCGGATCTGCTGTGGGACAACTCTGTCTCTCCCCAAAGACCCACCCCTGTCTTTCTGGGGGAGTTAAAGGAGAGAGAGGCAGAAATCTGCCCCACTGTTGTTAATCTCTTTTTGAATGAAGACTTAACTCCTGGGAAAACTTCTGCCTGGCTCTAAAGTCATTAGAGTCCCTCCACCCCTTTCTCATTTAACTCTTCTGTTCTCAGCCTGGGAGCCTCTGCCTTCCAGACTGGTCTCTCTGGTCTCTAAAGATGGGATGGGGGTGGGGAGAAATGGAGAAAGTCTCAGTAACCCCAACACCTCAGTCTTGCTTCCAGGTAGGGAACAGATCTTAGTGACTGGAGGGGTGAGAAAGAAACTCACGTTAAGGACCTTGCCAGGGAGTGCAAGATGTTGCTGGGGATGGGACTCAGTGACAGAGTAATCACCTAGTATGTACAAGGTCCTGGGTTCAATACCCAGCACTGGGGGAAAAATTTAGAATAAAGGTATGAGGAAATATAATTCCTCTTTTTGGACCATTTATACAATAATGCATAGATATGCCTTTCTTTTATGAAAAGAGACCATTATAAGAAGGCCAAAGTCTTTTGGCACCCACTTTATTCCATTCTTGTCTCCCACCTTCTCCCCAGAAGGAACTACTCCTGTTTTCCTGATTTCTCTCCACATATTTCTTTAGGCCTAAGTGCCTACAACAGAGTCAGGTATAGAATGAACACTCCAGTAATACTCTGTATGTATTTTACATGAATGTTACAAATCCATAAATCTCAAATGCTTAGTCTTAGCCTATTCCTTTCATAAAACACTTTATTTTATGATAATGTCCGTGTATTTGAACATTCCTTTACTGATGAACATTTTGTGGCTCCAGTTTTTTTTTTTTTTTTTTTTTTTACAATTACAAGTGAAGCTGCAATGAATAGTCCTATGTGGGTTTTCCTGGGCATGTGGGTAAGCATTTCTGTGGGATGCATACTGAGAAATGGAGTTGCAGCGTCCCAGGGTTTCAGCATTTTTAGTTTTAAAAAGCAGCATCCAAAGTGATTACACCAAACACACCCTCGTGATAAAAACACCCTTTGCCCAAATCCTCACTGTCATTTGATGATGACTATAGTTCATAGTTTCAAAGCATTTAGCAACATGCCAGTTATGCTATAAGTTCCTTTATATATACCAACTTATTTAATCCTCACAATGACCCAAATGAAACAATTTCTACTGTGCTCTCCATCTTATAGATGGGGGAAATGAACCCAGAGAGTTTAATCAATACCATAAAACCTTTAATTTGTGCTCGGTGACTTTTTAGGTGAGAAAAAGTCTCAATCACTAGGTCCAGAGGTAGCCCAGCAAGCCTCTTAGGTAGCCTATGCAAACACTCTTCCTGCTACTTGCACACAGTTCAGGTGACGTGGAAAAATGAAAACCAGGTAACCCTGGAACACCGTCCCCAAGTCACCCAAGAACAGACTGCTCAGAGGGTGCTGGAGGAGGGCGAGGCGCTGCCCTTTAACAGCAAGGGCAGTTCAGGCCACTGTGGCCCCCAGCAGGTCTATGCAGATAGGTCAGGCCAGTGTGGCCTCCAGCCATCGGTGGGCTCCCGGTAGCTGGGAGCCAGGTCTCCTGCAGCGGCCCCTGGCGGCACTGGGTGAGCGCGCGGCTCGGCGTCCCGGGAGAGTAACGGGCCGTGGGGAGGGCGCCCGCGAGGGCAGGGAGCCGGCTCCGGGCCGCCCCGGCGCGCGAAGATAAAAGCGGGCTGGCGGCGCGATCTGCGCGTTCTCCTATTGATTAGCAGGGTCTGCCCCGAGGCTGGGATGCCCGCGGCGCGGGGCCGCGGCGAAGCGTGAGGGCCAGGAGCTACGGAGCGACTGCCCCGCGCGCACCCGGGCGCCCCACTGGGCACTGCCGCGGGCGGGACCTTGGTCGCTGCGCCCTGGGGGGGCCGGCGTGCAGCTGGAAGCGGAGCCAAGCGGTGGGGCCACAGGAGGCTGCCATGGGACTTTGCTGCTGCAAGGACTGGAGGGGACACCTGCGAGCGCCCAAAGGTAACCAGCGCGCACGTGCGCCGGGTCTTGGATCGCTGCTCCCGGCTCCCTCCAGCAGCCGCTGGGGGTTGCCAGGCCCGCTTTGGGGACTTGTCCATTGCTTCTCCTGGGCAGCCCGCACCTGCCTCAGCATTGTTAAGGGCTCAGGTGTGCCTGTGGCTCTCTGGAACTCCTAACTTTGGAGAGGCGGTCTCCCCGTAACTCCCGACGCGGCGGCGCGTACAGGGAAGATTCCTGGCTGGGGACTAGAGTCGGACCCTGGCAGGAGGGGAGGAAAGCGCCTGCCCCCTAGGGACAGGGGCGAGAGGAGGGCGTGGGCTGCTAGTCAGCCAAGTCCACGGTAGGGTTAGGGTTGGGGCTGGGGCTGGGGCGGAGGAGCCTCCAGCGCTCGCCTGCAGATCCGCTGCAGAAAGAGCCCGGCCAGCGCCCGGAGGCAGCACCGGCACCGTCCCTGCGGCTTAACCGCCTGGAGAGGGACCATTCATTCTCCCCGTCCGCCTCTGTCAAAAAAACTTGGACCGAGGGGCCCTGACTCAGAGTTTTCCAAAAGTCGCGGCGGAACCTGCTAGCAGAACTGCTTGTGGAATGCAGCAGGCTTGGAGAGGACCCAAAGCCTAAAACACCCTTAGGAAGTTGGCGGCTGCCTGAGGGGGGCCGGACCTCAGGCAGAAGCGCGTCCGACTTAACCCTTGCTTGACTGGAACGAGCCCTGTCGATCATGGGGAACTTAGTGATGCGTCCCTTCGTAACTCCTCAAACTCGCTTTACCATAACACTCACCAACCCCCCACCCCCACCCCAGTTAAACATGCAGATTTCCGATTGATTGCTCTGACCTGCTGGATAGCCTCTGGGGACCTGTGAAGCTGTGTTTCAGGAGTTCTCCAAGCTTACTTCTATGACCCACTAGGAATCCTTGCCTGTAAATCCTAAAGGAAGCACCAGACCCTGTTCCTTTGATAGTGTATTCTGGACCCAGATAAACAAAAGATATGAACTGGGCACAGTGGTACACCTGTAATTTCAGCTACTTGGGAGACAGAGGCAGGAGGATTGCAAGTTCAAAGCCAACCTGGACAACTTAGCCAGACCCTGCCTAAAAATAAAAAAATAAAATTAAAGGGCACAGTGACATAGCACTTGTTTAGTATGTGCACATCCCTTGGTTCAATTACCAATGTGTGCATGGGACGTGAATGTATCAAGTAGTTGAAGGGCTGTTGTACAGGTGATAATGTTGTCACAAGTGTTCACCAAGGGTTTGAGGTGGCTTACAACATGTATAATGATTATAAAAAACATAACAAAACCACTTTAATTTTTGTTGTTGTTGTTGTTGTTGTACTAGGATTTGACTTAGGGGCACTTGACCACTGAGTTACACCCCCAGCCCTATTTTGCATTTTATTTAGAGATAGGGTGCAACTGAGTAGTTTAGTGCCTCGCTTTTGCTGAGTCTGGCTTTGAATTTGCAATCCTCCTGTCTCAGCCTCCCAAGCTGCTGGGTTTAGAGGTTGCACCACCATATCCGGCTCAGTACCCACTTTGACAGGACTTTTTAAGGCCAAGGGAAAACATAGAACAGTTCATCTGTGGTCAAACCTCTTTGCAGCCAAAACCAAATGGGAAGTGTGAATAGTCGCATGGTTCTTACTACCCCACTGCAACAGTTTTCTTAGCATTTGATTAAAAGAATAATAAATAATAATAATAATAACAGTAATAATTTGCTTGTGGGGCTTCGAGCTTGGAGAGTGGAGCTGAAATCCACTGTATGGTCTTCATTGTGAGAGCAGCCAGGGCCACAGTAATACTGGGGAGTCAGGGGCTTGCTAAAGATGCCTTCAGAGGAGAAGTTAGAGCCCAGAGCAGCAAGGAATTCACTGGGGGAGCAAAGCCTGAGCAAGCCCTTTGGTCTTTTCTCACCCCTCTTTGTAAACAAGGCAAGGGCGAGCCTGTGTCCCAGGTGCAAGGTTGGATTTGCAAAGCCTTGGTTAGGGAGGGCATGTACCTATAAGCTCCAGAAGGGAACCAAAGGCATGTCCTTCTGCTAAGTTTGTCTGCTGGGATGGGAGGGGGGATAGTAGAGGATAGGAAAGGTAGCAGAATACAACAGTTACTAATAGGGCATTATGTAAAAATGTGGGTGTGTAACCGATGTGATTCTGCAATCTGTATTTGGGATAAAAATGGGAGTGCATAACCCACTTGAGTCTAGTGTATGAAATATGATATGTCAAGAGCTTTGTAATGTTTTGAACAACCAATAAAAAAAATTAAAAAAAAAAAGTTTGTCTGCTGGGGCTATGGAGCTCCAGGACCCATGGTTGGCAATACCATCCAGGTGAGGAACAGGCCTGGTCTGGGAGTGTTCCCCAGCTGGCCTCCCACTCACCCCAAGAGGAAAACTAGCCCCAGCAGCCTAGGAGTTGGGACTCAGTTTGAAGTGCCTACATGGTTCTGCAGCCCATGGAAGAGAGCAAAGCTTGCCAAGTTTGGGGTGAGACAGAAGCCCAATGGTGCTAGAGTGGACAGTTAGCCACTCCCTGGCAGACAGGAGAAAACCCATGGGGCTGGACGTCCATGGTACAAGCAAGGCTGATGTTTGGGTTTTTAATGTGAAAATCTCCAAAGGTTCAAGTGCTGTGAACAAATGTGGGCAGTCTGATTAAGCAGGGACAGTTTGGCTCATTGTTCAAAATGAGTTCTGCAATAAATGGGGATGAGGTTATTTGCTCAAGTGAAAGGCATCATGAGTTGTCAAAGTTTGAAAGGTTTTTTACTTCAGGCCTCTGTTGGTGCAACCGTGCATCAGATAGATTGTAGGTCCAGTTTCCAGAATTTTGCCCAAAGAAACTGCTTTTTTCAAAGTGTTATGGCACACATATCATTAGATGCACTTTCAGAATTGCTGATTTAAGCCCATTGTGGTGGTGCATTCCTGTAATCCCAGTGATTTGGGAGGCTGAGGCAGGAGGATTTCAAGTTTGAGGCTAGTCTGGGCATTTTGTCAACAACATCCTGTTTCAAACACAAAATAAAACAAAACAAAACAAAACCTGGGGATGTAACTCAGTAGTGAAGTAACCCTTTTGTTAATTCCCAGTACTACATACACACACACACACACAAAAAAAAAAAAGGAAAATAAAACAATTAAAGAATTGCTGCTTTAAACATTAAGCTCTGTTGTCATAGTAGTAACACAGTATGTCCTTTCCTGAGATCTGTGAATCAGTGTATATGTGCATTGTATGTTTAGCTATTACAAGCCACCTTACTAAGGAGAATTTTGACTCTCCAGACTAAAGTGAGTGTGTGTGTGTGTGTGTGTGTGTGTGTGTGTTTTAGGAAAGGTCAAAAAGAGCCCATTAGTCATAGATAAGGCAACTACTGTTCTTACTGATTTTATACCTGGATGTTTCTGAATGGAAACTTTTACAACAGAATATTCTAGCATATTGTTTCTGTGTAAAAGTGTACTTGGAAAAGTAGAAGAACTTAAATAATCTGTAATCACATGAGGAGAGCAGCAAAAACACCTTAAAACCTATCAGTTGACCTGCTGGATGTGGTGGCACATCTACAGTCCCAGCTACTAGGGATGCTGAGGCAGGAGGATATCAAGTTCAAGGTTAGCATGAGCAACATAGTGAAGCCCTATCTCAAAATAAAAAGTAAAAAGGGCTGGGAATGTAGCTTGGTGGTAGAAAGCCCCGGGGTTCCATCCCCAGTACAACTGCTACAATCGAGCCTGGGAGTTTATCCAGGAGCCACTTGCAAGTGCAGCCCAGCATAGTGGGCCTGGGGAGGAACTGCTATAGGCCTTTTTCAGGGCACAGTGATATGCTGCAATATTAATCACACTAACTATGGTGTGCAAGATGGATTGTTACAAGTGGAGCAGCCTGGGGTTCCTGGTGCTCCTAGAGAAGCTGGAAGGTCAATGAGCAAGATCTGATTTGCAGAGGATTACATGCCCCTAAAAGCAGGGGGCTAATACATTTTCTCTGAACTCTGAGGCATCAGTCTGATTTTATCATCTTTGGGGATGTTCCCAGATGCTTCTATATTTAGGGCTCTAGTGGGTTCATTCGATGGCACATTTCATTTTCAACTTGCATTGTTGCCCAAGGTTGAAGCTTGAGAGAAGAAGGTGGCACTAGAGCATAATGTTAAGTCAGGTTTTGGTCAAGACTTGGGGCAAGCAAGAGGGCAGACTGGTGGGTCTCTGTGCACATTCTACCATGCTGCCGACTCATCCCCAGGTGACTTCGGCACTTTGGGCCCCTCACCCTCCCTGTTGTCTTGGTGTCAGAAGCCTTCCTCTGTCCTCCAGGGTCTTGTCCACTGTCATGTCCCCTTCTTTCCTGGATACCCTTAGACTCCCTTCTGCTCCCTAGGCTTCTCCTGTCAGCTCAGAAACCTGCCTGAGTTGTTATTCGGAAAATTAAAAACTACAACAACACCAGTCTGTCCCCCGACTCTTGCACTTCACACACCTTGCCCATTGCCCCTTCCCTCTATCAGGGGCACCCCAGAAGCAGTCTGCCTGGCCCTGCTGCCTTGCATCTTCCCCACTCACCCCTGACACCCTCTGCCTTGCCGGACCACACCAACAGTCCTGGTGCTCTGAGCACCTAAGAGCCCCCTAGTCCCCTCCTGTACCCCTGACCAGTCCTTCTCCTACCTCTCCTTGATCAGATCTTCTTCCCTGCCCCACTTCTTTGGGCTGTGGGATTCTCTTCCCTTCTGAGCTCTGTCTCCATCAGGGCCCTGACAATTGTGACTTCCCTTGAGCAGCAGTCCCTCAGTCCTCTTCTGTAGTGTCCCTATCCAGCCTGCAGGTCTGGAACCCCACATCAGCCCCCACCTGCCCCTTCTTCAGGTTTTCTGGTTCTCACCTCTACCTTCTTCACTTTCCATGTCTGAAGGCTGACGGCTCCTGTGATCCTTCCCCCAAGGGCACCATGCCACTGTGTATGCCCTCATCTGGTCATCTCCACTGGTGTCCTGAGGGCCAGCCTAGGTTCTTTCTTGCCTGTTCTAGTCCATTCCTGAAAGCCAGTGTCCACCCATGGCTCTAGTCACCTTATGCCCTTCCTTCAGCCTGCCTTGGCCCCACACTACCTATAGGAAAGGCCATCTTCTTGGTCTGACGGGTATTATGTCTCCCTCGTTCCCTCCCAGCCTGTCCCACCACACAGCCTGGACCTCTCTTTCCCTCTCCACACCATCCCCTTCACCATACCTTCAGCTAGGCTGAGAAGGACCAAGCCCCAGGCAGGGGGCCTGCGCCTGCTGCCATCTCCAAGCCCCTGGCCAGTTCATTTCATTCTCAGCAGTGCTGTATGTGCTGGCCGCCTCCTGTGGGTGGTGATCATCTTGTTACCTCTGGGATCTGACACCACACCCACACCTGACTGGTGCTTTGTGAACAGAGAGATCAGAGGGTGAGCAGAGACATGGGTGGCCACGGGGCCTACCTGATGGCAGGGTCCAGCCTGTTGATCCCTGGAAGAGACCAGCCCACTTGGTCCAGCTCAGGCTGCTGAAACAGAGTGAGCTCTGGGGATAAGCTCCTCTGGCGCCTTTGCTGATGGACAAAGTGTAGGCTCTGGCAGGCATGGGCTTGTTGGAGCATCTGACAGCCAGACGCAGAGCCAGGTGGGAACACGGCTGCTGAGCCAGAGCTGGATGGGCAGACAGAGAAAGCTGAGGGAGGCGTGGCCATCACTGAATGGGGGTGATAGGACTGGTCTATTAAATAAACCCCTATACTACCTCTGAGCCCCTCTCTGGAGAGGATTCCATTTTTTATGCAGTCTTGCAAGATTGCCGCTAAGCAGCTGCTGTCCATCTTCTGCCCGTCCACTTAGCAGCCATTCTTTGGGCACCCACTCCACACCAGGTCTTGCACCAGGCGCTGGGGATTAAAAGCTGGGAAGGGTACAGGGTCTATTCCCAATGTGCTCAGAACCTGGCCAAGTAACGACCCAGGTAGCAGATGTGGCATTTGGACTGGGAGGAAGTTCAGAGTGAGCAGCAAACTGGAGTGTTTGGGGGACAAGGATCCCACCCAGACCAGGTTGTTCACAAGCAAGGTCTAATAAGATGAGGCACAGTCCAGCAGAGACAATAGGGAAGGGCTTTCCAGGCATGCAGAGGTGTGCCAGGGCTGAGGCCGTGCAGGTAGCTGCCGCTGGCAGGCTAAGTGTACTGTCTGCTCCTTCCCCAGCGGTTCCTCTGCTTCTGCCCCCAGAGACCTGCACTCAGTGATGCTCCTCAGCTGGCCTCCACAGCTCAGCCCTTTGGCTATAGAATCATCAACATCCAGGCCCTTCCCCAGCGCAGCCTCTTTGACCTACTCAGTGAACCTCCTGGCATGAGAGCATCCGTTTCCTCCTTCTCTTCCAATGCCATCCTAAGTCTTGCCAGTTCTAATTCCCAAACCTCCCATCTACCCGCGATGCACGTCAGCATGCTGGTCTTGGCCACTACCATCCTGCCCCTGACTGACTGCTGCAGTGGCCTCCTGACAGGTCTTCCCCTGTGGACCCTCAGGGTGTGTTTTGCAGCAGCAGCCAGAGTGACCCATTCAGGTTGCCTTCTGGAGTTCACTGCTCCCTGCTTAGAAACGTTCACTGGCTCCAATGACATTGACAGTCAACTCTCAACACCGTTCACAGGTGGCCCAGGCTGGTCTCCAGCTTCTCAGGACTCCCAGCCTCTTCTCCTACCAGGCCTGTTTTTATTCCTCTAAGTGCCCACAGGTTTTCTCTGCCCACGTCATCTGACTTGGGCACCCCAACATTTGTCTGGGCCTGGGCCTCACTATTTCTGGGGAGACCAATCTTCGTCTTCTTGGGCTGCTGTAGCAAAATATCTTGAGCTGAATCATTGATAAACAACAGACATTTTTTTTTCCCCAGTGTTGGTGGCTGGGAAGTCCAAGATCAAAATGCTGGCAGATTTGGTGTCCAATGAGGGCCTATTCCTCAGGGATGGCAGTTTCTATATGTCCTTGTGTTTTGGAAGTGACAAACACCATCCCTTTGGCTTCATGTATAGGGACACTATCCTTATTCCTGAGGGTACAGTCCTCATGATTTAGCCACTCCCCAGAAACCCCCACCTCATACTGTCCCGTGGGGATAAGTTTCAGCATATGAACTGCTGCGGAGGACAACATTCAGGTGATAGCAGAAGCTTCCTTGACCCCCTGTTATTTGCTTAGTTGCCATTGTGTAATTTTCCTTAGAGATACTTACCACAGTGCGTAACTGCACATTGTTCTATGACATCCGTCCCCTGGCCTGGTGAGCCAGAAGCTCTCTTAAGGCAGGGCTGCTGCGGAGGTGTGGCAGAAGCCAAGGGGTGTGGCAGCCTTGTGTCTGATGGTTTCGAACTCAGCAGAGAGCTGATGTGGATTGAGGTGAGGCTGGAACAACAGGTGGGAGTGCTAGAGCCCCAGGTTCTAGCGTCCGTCCGTGTTCAGGGCATGGAGACTAAGGCCTCCTGTCTAGGACTCGGGGTTTGCACTCATCCCATTCTATTTCTGAGAAGTAACCTTTTTTATTGCTTTTTCCCCATTTAAGCATCCTGGGCAGCAGCCCTGAGGGCTTTTCAAAACAGGAATCAGCCTCAGACAGAGGGTTTGGTTCCATTTCCTAGACAAGCCACCCTTCTCACCTCTCTGAGTCTGTGCATTTCCACTTTAAGTAGGAGCAGGCACACCCATCTCAAGGGTTTCAGAAAGCCCAGTGAGAGTCCTATTTCTGCCCTTTACTAGCTGTATTATCACTCAAAACCTCAGTTTCTTTTTTTTTTTTTTTTGGTGTGTGTATGTGTGTGTGTGTGTGTGTGTGTGTGTGTGTGTGTTTTGGTACCAGGGATTGAACCTAAAGGCCCTTAACCACTGAGCCACATCTTCAGCCCTTTTTATTTTTTATTTTGAGACAGGTTCTTGCTTAGTTGCTTAGGGCTCTGATACATTTCTGAGACTGGCCTTGAACTTGCAATTCTTCTGTCTCAGCCTCCTGAGTTCCTGGAATTATAGGTGTATGCCACTGTGCCCTGCAGTTTCTTCATTTGGAAAGAGAAACAGGCAAGACTAATTGATCCATAAGGTCTCAAGCAGACTGAACTGCAGACGATTCTTGGAGGAAACGCAGAACTGCTCTGTGCTCCTAGCAGTAGCCTGTCGGCAGGCCCAGTTCTTTCTCCCACCTGCTTGGCAATGAGCCCAGCAGTGATCCAGCGGGAGAGAGGGTGGTAACAGCAAGGATGGGTCAGCAGCTCTCTTTTGACCATGTTTGTAGCAGGTCTGTTTAATCAGCACATAGCCAAGGCCAATATGGCTGGCTTTTAGGGTAGGGGAGAGGGTGGGCTCTTATGGTCCCCAAAAGAACCAGTCCTTGGAAGGCCTGGCATCCCTTACCTTGCCTACTGGAGCTGAAAAACCTTCCAGAAAGCTTAAGAACCCTTAACTAAGAAGGAAGGGGGACAGAATAGGTCTGGAGGTGAGCTTTCTCATCTCGTTAGTCTGTGACTCCTTGCACCTCCAGGGGACCCTCTTTTGGAAATCATAGGACCATTATAAGGTATATTCAGATGAACTGAACTCCTGAAGCAGCTCTCCCTATCTCCTCTAACTCCACCTGGCTGTGTAGCTATGTGGCTGATGCACATCCTACCTGAATTTATAATTTTTGCTGGGCTCTTCCCCTAAATACCCTATCACTGGGCTCTTTGAAATAATTCCGTTGAGATATATTTCACATGCCATAGAATTCATCCATTCAGGGTATAGAACTCAGTGGGTTTTAGTATATTCACAGAATGAGGCATCCATCACTATCAACTGTAAACATTTTCATTACCACAAAAAGAAATTCATGCCCCTTAGAAGTCACTTCTCCTTCTTGAGACAACTCTCCCTTACCCCAACTCCCTAGCTCTGCAGCCCCAAGCAACCACTGACTACTTTTCATATGAAAGTATGACATATGCCTTTGGTGAATGACTTCTTCCATTTAGCCTAATATTTTCAAGGTTCATGTATGTATTGATACTTCATTCATTTTTAGAAAGGCAAAATAATATTCCATAGTATGACTATGCCACATTTTGTTTATCTGTTTATCAGCTGATTTGCATTATATTTTGCTAAACCTTCCTTTCTTTGCAGGGGGCAGATTTTTATGTGTGTATTTATAAGAGATATTGGTATGTTGATTTCTTGGGGTAGCTTTGTGTTTGCTATCAGAGGAAAACTGGCTACGTAGAAGGAATTGGGAACTGTTACCTCCTTTTTCATATTTTAGAAGAGTTTGTGAGCAATTGGTATTTGTTATTAAATGCTTGGTAGAATTTGCCAGCTTTTCTTTTGGGAAATGTGTTATTGATTGATTTAATCTGTGTGTTTGTTGAGGGTTTATTTAGATTTTATATTTCTTTTGAGTTGGTTTGGTAGTTTGTGTCTTTCTAGGAATATGTCCATTTCATCTAAATCATCTAATTTGTTGATAATCAGTTGTTCATATTATTTCTTTTTTAACCCTTTTTATTCTGTAAGGTTGGCAGTGATGTTCCCATTCCTGGTGTTAGTAATTTCAGTCATCTTCTTTTTCTTGATCTGTTGAACTGAAGTTTGTCTAACTTGGTGATCTTTTCAAAGAACCAACTTTTTGTTGTTGATGATGATTTTCCCGACTGTTTTCCTGGTCTTGTCTCTCTTTTTTCCTCTTTCATTTCATTTGTTTGATTTGATTTGATTTGTTCCTTGTCTACCATTTGTAAAGTATAAGACTAGGCTATTTGAGTTGAGATGTTTCTTCTTTTATATGATATTTATATTATACTGTAGACATTTACAGCTGTCTCTTCTAATCATCCTTCACTTCATCCCATAAGTTTTGATGTGTTTTCCTCTTCACTCATCATTTAAGACATGTTTCTTAAATGTCTGTTGTGATTTATTCTTTGGGGATTTAAGAGTGAGTTCTTTAGCTTCCATAAAAAATAGATTTTTAATTTCATTCCTCAGTTGTCACTAACATACTTTCATACTTTGTTTTAGTTGGTCCTTCAATTTTTTTAAGGCTTATGATTTAGTGAATTGTCTATTCTGGAATATATTCCATGTTTACTTGAGAAGTATGTGTATTCCACTATTATTGGGTGGAACATGCTGTACATGTATGTTAGATCTAATTGGTTCCTCTTATTGCTCAGTCTTCTGTTTCCTTGTTGACTTTCTGCCTAGCTGTGTTATTGAAAAAGGAATATCAATGTCTCTAACAATTATAGTTAAATTTTTCTTCAATTCTGTTCATTTTTTAGTTCATGAGTTATAGGGCTCTGTTCTTAGGGGCATATATACTTGTAATTATTATATCTTGTTGCTGCATCAACATTTTTGTCCTTATAAAATGTTCCTCTTTGTCACTAGAAACATTTTTTTCTTACAGTCTGTTTTTTTCTGGTATTTGTATAGCCACTTTATTTATTTATTTTTATTTTTTGGATATTGTTTACATAGTACATCTTTTCCCATCATTTCATTTCTGCTTACTTGTGCTTTTTAATTTAAATGTTTCTTTTGTAGACACTGTATTGTTTGCTCATTTTCAAAATGAATTCTCAATCTTTGCCTTTTGGTTGGAGTTATTTGATCCATTTGTATTTAATGTAATTACTGATAAGGTGATTACATTACCTTAAGATGTTTTGCTATTGTTTCCTATGTCTTCAGTTCTTTTTGTTCCATTCCTATTTTACTGTCTTCTTTTTGTGTTAAATATAAATTTTCTAATGTGCCACTTTAATTGTTACTGTTTCTATACAGTGTTTTAGTTATATTTTATTTGTGATTGTTCTGGGGATTACACGTTCCTTTAATTTAAAATAACACATAATATATAAACTAGTAATAGATTAATATACACCTGTAATTCCAGTGACTCAGGAGGCTGAGGCAGGAGGATTCAAAGTTTGAGGCCAGCTTCAGCAACTTAGTGAGACTGTGTCCCTAAATAAAAAATTAAAAGGTCTGTGGATGTAGTTTGATGGTAGGGCACTCCTGGATTCAGTCCCTGGCACACACAAAAAAATTAATATATATATATTAATACTACCTTAACTTCAGTAGTATATAGAAATTTTGTTCCAATATAGCTATTCCCTCCCCCTCCTTTGTACCATTATTGTCATAATAATTATATTTGCATGCATTACCACAGTTTTATAAGTATTGCTTTAGGTAGTCATCTGCATAAATAGAAGGCAAGAGCTACAAAAATAAATTTATTCCGTCTTTTATATCTGACTATATAAATGCTTTTCATTTCTTCATGTGGATCTGAGTGACCATCTAATGTTTGATTTCACCTGAGGGACTGACTCCCTTTAGGATTTGTCGTATAGATCTGCTAGGATAGAAAACTTGAATGCCCTTAGTCTTTGTCAACCTGGGAAGGTCTTCATTGCCTTTCATCTTTGAGAGGTAGTTTTGCTGGATATAGAATTCTTGATTTAGCTAGGTTTGATGTTGCATTCCTGTATGCCAGTTACTCAGGAGGCTGAAGCAGGCGGATCACAAATTCAAGCCAACCTGGGCAATTTAGTGAGAATCTGTCTCAAAATAAAATGGGCTGGGACTGTGGTAAAGTGCCTAGCCTGTGTGAGGCCGTGGTTCAATCCCAGAAGCATACAGACACACACAAGAATTTTTGGTTGCTTGCTTTTCTCCCTTCTCACCAATACCCCCTACCTCTGCTCCGCCTACTCTGTATTTTGAAATATCATCCTACTGCCTTTTGGCTTCCATGGTTTCCAGTAAAGGAATCTATTAATTTTATTGAGAATCCCTTGTATGTGACAGATCATTTTCTTTGGCTTTTTTCAAGATTCTTTGGACAGCTTGACTATGCTATGTCTAGGTGTGAATCTCTTTGAATTTAATCATTCTTGATTCCATTGAGCTGCTTTGTTGTATAATATTTTACAACAAATTTGGGAAGTTTTCGATCATCATTTATTTTTTTATTTTTTGTGGTACCAGTGATTGAACCTAGTGACTTTCGACCTCTGAGCTACATCTCTAGCCCTTTTTACATTTTGAAACAGGGTCTCATTGAGTCCCCCAGGCCGGCCTCTAATTTGCAATCCTTCTGCCTTGGCCTCCTGAGAAGCAGGCACCACTGAGCCCAGCTCCAAATTTCTTTGAATATCCTTTTTCTTTCCTCTTTCCTTCTTGGACTTACATCGTGTGCATATTGGTACACTTGATGGTGTGCCATCAATTTTTGAGGTTCTATTCCTCATTTCCATGTTTCTTTTTCTTTTCTTCAGGCTGGATATTCAATTTCCTATGTTCAAGTTTACTGATTTTTTTTTCCTTCTCCCAGTTCAAACCTGTTGGGCCCCTAAGTGAATTATTAATTTCAGTTGGGCTTTTAAACTCCAGCATTTCTATTTGGTTCTCTTTATAATTTCTATCTCTTTATTGATATTCTCTAATTGGTGAGATATCATTTTCATGCTTACCTTTAATTCTTTACACATGGTTTCCTTTAGTTCTTTGAGTATATTTACAATAGCTGATTTGAATTCTTTTTCTAACAGCTGAGCCAAGGACAGTTTCTATTTACTAATTTTCTTTTCTATGCATGGGCCCTGCCTTCCTGTTAATCCCTGTCTTTTACTGAAAACTGAACATTATAGATAATAGAATGACAACTCTGCAAATCAGCTTTACCTTCCTTCCCCAGGTGGTAGTGGTTGTAGCTATTTAGTGACTTTCATTGTGCAAATCTATACAGTCTATTGTCTGAAATCTCTCCTTAGTTTAGTGGTCAGCTCATGATTTTCTATAGATAATTTTATTTTATTTTTTTGAGATGAGATCCTGGTATATTGCCCAGGCTGGCCTCAAACTTGCAATCCTCCTGCCTCAGCCTCCTCAGTAGCTGGGATTGCTAGTGTATCTGTCCTTCCTTCCTTTTTTCCTTCCTTCATTTCTCCTTCCCTTCTTTTGTTTTGCAGTACTGGGCTTGAACCCAGGGGTGCCTTACCACTGAGCTACATCCCTAGACCTTTTAATTTTTATTTTCAGATAGGGTCTTGCTAAGTTGCCAAGGCTGGCCTCAATTTTTCTACCTCAGACTCCTGAGTTTCTGGAATTACTGGCATATGCTACTGCACCTAGCCATAGATATTTTTAAATGACTTGAAACAGTAAGTTTTCTACTCTTTGCTGAGTGTTTGTGCATGCATGTGTGCATGTGTGTGTGTGTGTGTGTGTGTGTGTGTTTGGGCACACCTTCAGTGTTTAGGTAGGTTATGACTCTGCTTTAGTCTTCATTTCCTGCTTGTACCAGAGATAAGTCACTGGGGTCCTCTCAGGTCTTTCCTGCACATGGATATGCACATGGCCTTCCAGGTATATGAACTTTTCAAAGTTCCCTGTGTATGTTTCCTTCCCCAGATCTTTATTTTAAGTTTTAGCTGGCTCTTGTTTGCCCCAGTTGGTATCATAGTTCTGTATTAAAGAAGTGCTGCTGATTCTTCTGGACAAAAGCCATAGGGATTTCCCAAACAGTAAGCTAGGAGTTAGGAGTCAGTTCAAATAGTGAAAAGGCTCTGTAAGGTTTTTTTGTTTTGTTTTGTTTTGTTTTTGTGTTTGTTTTTGAGTGGCAGCACAAGTCAAATTGTGACACTACTCTATGGATGGAACTTTTTAAGAATCTAATTCTTACCAAGGTGTGTGATTTTTTTCCAATGCTTGGGATTGAACCTAGGGCTTTGTGCATGCTAGGTAAGCACTGTGTCACCGAGCTGTATCTCCAGCATATGAACCTGCACTGAAGTCTTCTCTAGAGACGTCTAGCCCTTTTACCTAAACTTTACCTGGATGCTAAGTGTTGAGTTGCAGGTTCCCCATGGCTTGTTCTCAGGGAAGCTGTGTGAATGTTGAAATCATGGAGCTTGGAGTTGGACCTGGTTCTGAATTCTGGTTCTGCTACTACTATTTATGCATCCTTGGGGACAGGTTACTTCTTTGAGCCAAAGGGGGATATCTTTGTCTGAAACTGGGATACCAATGATCTCACCAAGTTCTGTTAAAGTGGCATTTGTACATCAAGGTGTTGACACACAGAAAATGCTTAGTAATGAAATGATTATTGTTTAGCTTGAGCTTAGGGTGAGACTCTAAAAACTGATAAGGTCAGTGTTGCTTTTTTGACATGATGGCATTTATAATACATAGAACACTATGGGCCAAGCCCAGACTTGAGTACTTTATATATGGGCATTCATTTAATCCTCACAGAAACCCTCAAATACATTCTATTATTAGTCTTGCTTTGGAGGCCAGGAAACAGAGGGCTATAGTTTCCCACTCACGGCCACTCAGCACTAGAATGCCTGCCCAGGCTGTCTACCCTTGTGATTATTCCATGTCATTGCTACCTAAAAGCAGGCATTCCCTCTGACAGATAGCAGTAGAGAACACTGAAGTGTGACAAGAAAAGCAGTGTATGGCGGGGCATGGTGGTGCACTCCTGTAATCCCAGCAGCTTGGGACAATGAGGCAGGAGATCACAAGTTCAAGGCCAGCTTCAGCAACTTAGCAAGGCACTAAGCAACTCAATAAGACCCTGTCTCTAAATCAAATACAAAAAAGGGCTGGGGATGTTGCTCAGTGGTTAAGTGCCCCCGAGTTCAATCCCTAGCAGCAAAAAAAAAAAAAAAAAATTAAAAAGAAAGAAAAGCAGCATAGGCCCTTTACTAATGAAACTTGAAATGAAAGGATTGGGCCTCCCTGAGTCACATCCAGTTTGGAAGGAGTCAAAGGTCAGGCACAGACCAGCCACTTCTCCTTTGTGGCTTAGTTCCACCAGGTTCCTCTCTGAGAATGCATCACGCATAGGGCTGCCCTCCATCTGAGTTCCTCCTGGGGCCTGGGGTGCAGCCTGTGCATGGAGAAGCTCCTCTTCTGTCTCCCCAAGTCTGCTCAGACTGTTGCTTAGACTGAGGGCTGGTTGAGGAATGGGGGTTCTGCTATACTTCTGCTGCCCATGGTCAGCTCCCCATGTGGACCCCCAGGATAACAGTGGGAGGGAACGTTAACAATTCCGTGACCCACCAGGGCCATGTAGAAGCAGGTACCCCTTAACCTGGACTCAGTTCGGCCTGTGATTGACAAGCAGGCCTGGTCATCCTTAGTGATGTCACAGGAGCCTCCACCACTGGGATGCATCAGGGGCTCTCTGTGCCTTGCTCATTTGCATTGGGACTCCACAGCCTTGATGTCTGTGGATTCAGGGGGTCAAGAGGGGTTCCCTTTATGTCTGCTGTGTTTCTCAGCCATCGCTTGGACACGTTTCGTGTGTGCTGTGCTCTCGTGTCTTAAATAAACGGTCTCTTGTTTGAGAGGAAAGAGCCAGCAATTGCTGGTGCTTACTGTGCTGCACTCAGCAAAATCCATGCTTCTCCTTGCTCAACCCTCCCCATGCCACTGTAAAGAGACAAGACTAGAGGCCCGGAGAGGCAGACAACCCCCTGCCCTCCAGATACCCCTGGAGAAGCTACCTTTGCACCTAGCTCTGACTGACTCCCAAATCCAAGTTCTTTTTTCTTTCATCAGTTGTCTTCCAGGATGGACTCTTCTGGAAAGATTCCAGTTAATATCCTTGACGGCTAGAACAATGGGGCTTTGAAATTTCCCTGGCTACCTAATGAAGTGATTTCTGACAAAAATCTAAGGACATCCTTCCTTCCTGTGTCCCCCTCCTCTGTGACCTACAGGACATCTTCAGAGCCTGGAAATCCGGTGTGGCAGGCACTGAAAGGATGTCACAGGCCCCATCCCTTTATTCAGAGAGACTGGGGAGCTGCTCCTCCCTATAAACTCCTGGGAAGCCACTGGTGGAGAATGAGGCTGTGCAGGGAGGGCCCGACGAGTCCAGGGGAAATGAGGCCACAGAGCCCCGGAAAAGGCCAGGGTCACCCAACATCCTGCCCTGCGTCCCCTGTGAGGCCCCATTGTCCTGGCTGGAGCTCCCAGGCTGGCCGCCCTCGCGATGCAGCATTCATAAGCCTGGCTCTGAGGCCCATTCTGAGTGAGCGCTATTTGTAGACTCTTCTTAAAATACCACAACAGTGCCATTCACAGAGCGTCTGCACAGCCATCGACGGCAGGGGTGGAACAAAGCTCTGCTGTGCCTGCAGCCCATTCTGGCCTCTGCCGGAGGGCACCCCTCTGCCTCACAGACAAGGGGTGCTGGCGCCCTCTCTGCCCTGGGTGCTCCCAAGTGACCAAGGGCCCATGGGGTTCAGCCTGGACTTTGGCCCCCATGCTGACCTGGAGCATGCCCTGAGCCCGACTGGCAGCTGAGTGCCTGCAGGATGACCTGCAGCTCTCTGAGTGACAGTTAGGCTCTTCTCCTGGCTGTCCCCACCTGGCCTGCCTCTCCTTCATCCTCATCCTCAATCCTGACATCAGGCCCCACGTGGGGCTTGCTCAGTTATAGTAACAGGTCGTCAGAGACCCAGAACAGAAGAAAGCCTTTAGCCTCCCGAGTCCGTCAGAGGCTGACTCCCTCTGATTGCAGACACTCAGTTCATCATTAGACTGATTGCCAGGTCCCCCTCACACCTGCCTCAGCTGTACAGTAGAGCTTTCTCAGGGGCACTTGCTGCCTCTTGGGATGTTAATAGGTGTCACCATTAGCAGAATGGCTTGTGGTACTTGGGATGAGCTGAGCTGAGCAGAATTAAGGCTTTTCTCTGTGGTTACACCTCTCAGAACCTTTAGATGCTTATGAGCCATGCACCGGACAGCAATGCCCAAAAAGTTTGTCCTCGAGGCCCTTCCTCACCTAGCTGCTTGGATGGGCCTCTGTGCCCCAGCAGGATACTGTGTGACTAGATCCCCAGGTGCTGGCCCATCTGTGCAAAGGGTTGGATAACTTCCCATTTCTGGACTCACCCTTGCATTGGTACCTGTCCATGAGTTCCAAAGAACAAACACCCCCCTCCCCCCCCCAAAAAGAAAAGGTGGCTTAGCTGGTCCCCTGTGGACAAGAGCCTATAATGGGACTGGCTGTGTGTCTGGGCTAGCTGGTAGGCCCTCCATGACAGGAAAGGAATGGCCCAGCAGCCTTCATCCAGCAGCGGTGCCAGCTAGGACTTGTGTGAGTTCTGAGTACGTTTGAAAGTTTGGCTGTTTGTCCTTGGCAGTCCCCTGTCATGTCCCTAGTAGCAGCTGGTTATGAAGGACATGAGGCTACTCTCTGACCAGCAATGGGGTGCTTGCATAGAACCACAGCAGAAATGAGTGATCCTTGACAAGAGGGCCCTGCCTGGCAGTGCCACTCTGCCCCGTTGAAGGCCAGGTAAAAGGCAGACAGCCCAGGGGTGGTTTTAGGATTCTCAGAGCATCACCAAGTGGCCACCCCAACGCTTGAGCCTTGCAGTGGGGGTCAGACTGGCCCTGGGAAGTAGGCACCCTCCAGATAGGCAGGTCTGTGCCACTCACCAGCTCCAGACTTCAGGCAAGGCGTTTCTGTGCCTGTTTCCCCATTAGTACCAGGGATCCTTAGGCCTACTTGGAGTTGCTGTGAGGAGAGGACCTTGCATGATGACCACGCTTGGCTAAGTTGAACCTCTGTCCCTGGCAGTGCAAAGTAATGGGAAGTTGGGTGATTTCTTTTTTTTTTTTTTTTAATATATTTATTTTTTAGTTTTCGGTGGACACCACATCTTTATTTTATTTTTATGTGGTGCTGAGGATCGAACTCAGCGCCCCGAGCATGCCCGCGAGCGTGTTACCGCTTGAGCCACATCCCCAGCCCCTGGGTGATTTCTTTAGCTCGTGTTTATCCCCACCCAAGGCTGTGAATTTTCCAACTTCAGGGGTCATCCCAGTGTCCCCAGCACCTCCACACATATGGATGACTGACCTATAAGAACATGAAAGAGGCTGCTCCCAGTTGCTGCTTTGTGGCAAAGGATCTGGTACACCAGGACCTGGGGTAGAAGGGACTTTTCACTTTGCATGTGTTTCAACAGAGAGATACGTGGTGGTCATATCAAATTAAGCAGATTTCTCCTGTGCCCAATGAAGTTCAATAAATGTCTATGTGCCCACCTGAAGAGGGTGCAGAACTAGGGTGACAGGAAGAGTGTGGACTGTCCATGGAGTCGCACCGGCTCTTCTCTGTCGTGCGGCACATCACTCTCTGCACTCAGTTGCACTCTTCTTGCAGGCTTTGACTGTGGCCAACCTCCTCCTCTGTGCAGCACTCCCGGCCCGCACCCTCTCTCCCTTGGGCTGGGGAAGGGAACCAAACTCAATTCTCAGAGAGGCAGAAACCCTGGTATACTCCCGTTGCCCACTTCTGGTTTTTTGGGAAGGAAGTGGGAATGGCCAGCCAGGTCCCCCACCACCAAAAGCAGTTCCTGAAGGTTTTGTGATGCAGAATTGTGGTGGGGACTGAACCTCTGGGTTTGGGATAAGAGTTTCCTGTCGTCCTCATAGTACGGGGAAGAGAGGCAAAGGTGGAGCTTGGGGCCTCCCCATCCACATCTCCTGGACTCTGGGGTAGGAGCGGGCGGCATTGTGGTTGTTAATTTGTCTTCGTGGGCAGCTTCTTGGTCTGCAGCCAACCTGCCTGCCCCTGGATCACTGAGAACCCAGCTGGTATCCATGTCACTCTTGTGTCCCGATTTCCTGGGGTAGTGCCTGGCAGGCCCAGGGATAGTGTGATGGTAGTGTCAGAGAATGTCCTCTAGGATTGTTCTCAAACACTGTCCTGAGAGGCTGTATCTGTCACCTGGAGACAAACCAAAACTCCTTTTAAGTACCTAGAGAAACAGATGCTGGCTGCAGGCTGGACACTGCCTCCGGGTGTCCCTGACCATGAGAATCTAGCCTGTGTTCTTGGGGAGGGGGGTTATGGGTAGCCCCTGCCTCATGCCCAGCATCCGGGCCTGAGGACTGGCTGGGGGCACTGGGCTAAAAGAGCCATAGCCAGGAAAAGTCAGGGCATGGGGTTAGGTTAGGGTTACAGGTTAGAGGCTAGGGTTAGGGTCAGAAGTTAAGGTTAAGGTCAGAGATTAGGGGTTAGGAGTTAGGGTCAGGGGTTAGGAGTTAGGGTTAGGGTCAGATCCGTGTTTTTCAATCTTGTCAATTTCCAGGATTGGAGATCAATTAGAGGGGTGGGTGGAAGAACATCACCATCATTTTTTGAAGTTTGATGCTTAGAGTTGCTGAGTAGTTTTGTTTGTTTGTTTTTCAGTCCAAAAGGTATAGTTCCTATAGACAAGGCTACACCTTGGCCTCATGTGTGCCCAGAACTTGGAGACACCAAGGTTGATTATTGTTCTTAGACTTCTTCTCAATGGCCACCTGGGTCCTTCCTACCTTCAGTTTATAAGGAAATTCTGTTGAGTCTAAGATCAAGATGGGTACTGAGCCCTCTGTCCCCTGGACACCTGCTGGAAGCTCCCGTCTACCCCTCACACCCTCCTCAGTCACTGGTCCACATGAAGTATCTCAGGACTCTTCGCGGCTCAGGGGTTTGCAATCATCCCGTCCTGCCCTGGCTACCTGCCCTGGCTACCTGTCTTGTCCCTCTGTGCCTCGACCAGACCTGGGCCATGAAGCCCACCCTTCTTGTCCCTTAGTGCTCAGTTCAGAGACCCCTCCTAGACTGGCCTTTCCTGACCTGCTGCTCAATGAGCATCCCCACCCTATCACAGCAGTTGCCCTAAGTGAGCTCGCTTGCTTTGCTCACTGTCCTCTGTCCTCTGTCCCTTTCCCCCTAGGAGGAGCTCTAGGAGAGGGACCTTGCCTGTCTTGTTTACCCATGTGCTTCCTACAGCCCACGCCTGTAAGCCAGGCTCAGTGCTGACCACACAGTAGGGTTTCAAGAAATATCTGTGGCCTCATTGAAAGAATCAACCTCCCTACACCAGCCCGTTCAGCTGGTCTGATATGGCATTTGTCTGTCATCTCCTACCAGCTCTCCAGAGGGGGACAGTAAAGCTCCTAGGACAATCCTTGGCCAGTGGATGACTGGCACCAGTGTATACTAACTCCCCCTTTATCTGAGGGATGACCTTTCTGATGCACAGTTCAGGCAAGAAGGAGTCTCCAGGTCCCCAAAGCTGTGGCCTGCTTGATCCCACATGTCTGTGGTGCCCTCCCTCTTGCAGTCCTGCTGAGTAGCTTCCCACACACGTGGGGAAACCCATTAAGATGTGTCATGTTAGCGGGCATAAAGCTTCTTCATTAGCAACCCGAAGTGGAGAAAGGCATGGGTTCCCTGGGGTTCACGGCCACTCTTTATTAGGTGCAGTGTTGGTGTTCATTTAACAAATGTAATGGAACCCCCACCTGGAGCACAGCTCTCTGAGAAGTGTTAGGCGAGATGCAGGGGTGCCTCTTAGAGCCCAAGAAGTCTGGAAGGGGGGACCCAAGAGGGCCTGCAGCAGCTGGGCACAGAGCAAGGAAGTTACTTAGATGCAAATTGCACCTTCAACATCCACAAGCAACCTGGGCTTCTCATGAGCACAGAGGGATGGTCAGAGTGTGTGCTTCATCGAGTTGCTTAGCAGAGGACACGGCAGTAGCAGGCTGGTGGTGTGGTGGCCTGGTAGTCACGGACAGCAGCAGCTACGGGACCTGGTTAATCTTTCTGAAAGGTACATCTCCTTGTGTTCCCAGCGCATGGCACAATGTCTGGCACATAGTCGGCCTTCAGTTGGTAACCTGTGGAAAACAGGAAGTGGACAAGAGGAGGATTTTGAGGAAGTTAAAGGAGAAGGGGATATTGGAGCTGGATTTTGAAGATGGAGCAGGAGTCCAGGTGGTCAGGTGGAAGTCATATGCATGTGCAGAGACAGGGAGGAGGTCCATGGTATAAACTGGGGACAAGAAGGCCAGGGCTTGGGGGGGTCCCTTGAGGTGGGAGAGTTGCTGACTGGGCCTGCAAAGGTGCTATTGCAGGCGTCTGTCCTGAAGACCGGAGGCGTCATGACGTGGGGTTCTCACTGGGGAAGAGGAAGGTCTGACTTGCACTTCAGAAGAAAGCCTTTGGCCTGTCCAGGCATTCCCCAGCCTGCCCCACCCTCCTCCTCACTTCTGCAATTTGCCCTGGGAGAGGGAGCCCAGTCCCAATTCTCCCAGGGGGTACTGCCTGGGGCAAGGTCACATGAATTCCCTGAAAACCCAAACATCCCCAGAACCAAAAAAGAAGATTCCCAGGGAGACACCAATTTGAAGAAATGAAACCCCACTACGATGATGGGCTGGCTGAAGGGGAACCTGGAGTGAAAACCATATGGAGGACATTGGAGTTTTTTTTGTGTTTTTTTTTTTTTTAAATAAAAATTCTCAAAGGGCAGACCTGAACTTTTCTTCCTTTTTTTGGGATTGCACCCAGGGGCATTTTACCACGGAGCTATATCCCCAGTCCTTTTTATTCTTTTTAAAATTTGAGACAGGATTTTGCCAAGTTGCCCAGGCTGGCCTCGACCTTGAGATCCTCCTACCTCAGCCTCCTGAGTTTTTGGAATTACAGGTGTGCACCACCAGGCCTGGCAGGACTGACTTCTCCAGGGCCAGACACATCAGCGTCTGCCTCTCTGGATGATGAAGAGAAACACAATCTTTATTTCAGAAAGTCATGTGTCCTCATAAAGCCATTTAGGGACCCTTGAGAGAGTCTCTAAGTGAGAAGTCAGTCTTTCTTCATCTGCTTCTGCCCTAACCGCCTCCTCCTGGGGTAAGCCCAGGCCCCATGTCCTGCTTGTCATTACAGGCATCAGGCATGCATACCTAGGCACCTGTGTATATAGGTTACTCTCATGCAAATGGCAGCCTGTCCTTCACAAGAGTTTACTTCTTCCACATAATAATGTATCATTCCATACCACTTTATACAATTTCCCTGCTTTCTGTTTAGAGGAGGTTCATATAAAATTTCTTTAACTGGCACAGTCGGCTCTTCATTGGATTCTGCATCTGTGGATTCAACCAGCTTCAGACTAAAAATCTTCAGAAAAATAAATTATGCCTGTTAGAACATGGGCAGATATTTTTCTTGTCACTATTCCCTAAACAATACAGTGTAAGGACTATTTAAATAACATTTCCATTGTTTTAGGTATTACAAGTAATCTAGAAAATATTTAAAGTACATGGGAGGATGTGCATAGGTTCTATGCAAATACTGTATCATTTTATGTAAGAGACCTGAGCATCTGAGGATTTTGTATCTGAGGTGGTTTTGGAATCAATCCCTAGCAGATACTTAGGGACTGTGTTAGTCCTGGACAGATATGTTAGTCAGCTTTGTATTACTGTAACAAAATACTTGAGATAATCAACTCAAAAAGAGGAAAGGTTTCTTTTTCTTACTTTTAGAAAAACTTCATAATTTTTCTTAGTTTTAGAGGTTTCATTCTACGGTTGGTTGGCCCGGTTGCTTTTGAGCCTATGGCAGGGTGGTAGTACATTATGGCCAGGAGTGTGTGGCAGATGAATCTGCTTACCACATGGAAACAAGGAGAGATAGGAAGGGGCTGGATTTCCCAGAGTCCTCTTCAAGGCATGTCCTGAGTGAACTAAGACCTTCCATTGAACTCCACCTCTTAAAGGTTCTACCACCTTTAAGAGGTAGCACCAACCTGAGGACCAGTCCTTTAACACAGAGGCCATTAGGGGACATTCTAGACCCAAACTATAGCTATGGATGGTTAAGTCGTTCCCAATCTATTCTTGCTATCTCCTTATGCACATGTGAAAGTTTATCTAAACCATAAACTCCTAGGATTAGACTGCTGGGTCATCTTCAAATTTGATAGTTATTATAAAATTATCCCCCAAAGAGATTGTACCATAATCTACCTACACCAACAGGGTAGAAATCTGCCTGCTTTCCTCACCACCTCTACCCAAGTTTTCACCTCCAGCTGCTAGCACCTCCCACCTCTGGGGAGCTGTAAACCAGCTGCAGGGTTCCAGGTTTTTAAATCTTTGATCTATTATGAATTTGTATTTTTTTGGTAAGGTTTGACGTAGTAATTCAACTTGATTTTCCTCTGGTTAAGCTGTCCCCTTCCCATTTATTAAGTATCTCATGTTGTACTCATTGCTTTTGAAATAACTCCTTAATCATATCCCAGACTTCCCATATATATTTGAGTCTCTCTTGGGTCATATCATCAAAACCAGGTTGTTTTAATTAATGTAGCTCTGTTCTCTGAATCCATAATTTGTAGAACTGGTTCAACTTCATAATTGTATCCTTTTTTCAAAAATACAATTTGCCTGTGAACTTTAAAATAGTTCAACTTACATAGTTAAAAAAGAAATGCTACGAGTATTTTATTATGTTAAATTTATAGACTAGCTTAGGAATTGACATCTCTCTCACTTTACAAATTACATACAAGGCATGCATTTCTGTTGCCTCTAATTTACAAAAAGCTTGTGATTGCCGTATATTGACTTTGCAACTGCCTAACACTGGATTCTTTTATTGCTTGTATTGGTTTTTTAGTTAATTGACTGAGCTTTTCCACACATGTAAACAGATAATCTGAAAAATAATAATAGTACCACCACATCCTCCTATCCTGATTGTGTATCTTACATTCTTTTTCTTGTCCAGTTTACACTTGTGAATACTTCTGGGAAAATGTTAAGTAGCAGGGGCCATTAGTGGACCTGCGTGGATTGTCCTTGGCCTCCCTGGGAATGTTGCCATTGACTCTCCACTGAAACACATTGTTGATTTTGGCATATCTTTGTAGAAGAAGGATCTACCTCTTTCATTTAATGTAGAGTTTTTATCCCAATGGATGTTATATTTTGTCAAGTGCCTTTCAAGGTTTCTATGAAGACCCAGCAGCAGGTCCACCAGTGTGACCAAGAAGCCACCAAGACTGTGTCTCCCTGGCAACTATGGAAAAGCTCTAGCAGCAGCCAAGGGCTGCCTTGTGGCTCTCAGGGTCTCTGTACCAACCTGCTGTCCGCTGCAGGTCACAAACCCCCACTCATTGGCTGAAAACGAAGGAGATATTCTCATAACCCTAGGACCCAGAGGGGGCAGATCCCGGGTTAGTGAACTACCAGCAAGGGTTTTAGCTTCCCCTCTGCCTTGTCTGCCCTCCTTGGATTGTAGGCTCTGCTTGCTGGCCCATTATGATCCCAAGATGACCCTTAAGCACCCCTCACCCCATGCGGGAAACTCCTCTTGATGAAGAAGGCTCTCTTAATGGATACCTTCTTAGCTTCAAGGGAATCCATCTTAAAACACAAACATTTACCATCTCAAGTTCCCATGGTCAGGAGTCTGGGTATGGTTCTCACAAGCTGATGCACGTGTTAGCTGTGGCTGTGGTCTCATCTGAAGGCCCTGCTGAGCTTGAGGCTCCATCCCGTGGCCATTGTTAAGAGACAGTTCCTTGAGGGCCGTTGAACTGAGGGCTGCGGTCCCTGGCTAGCCACATGGTTCTCCATACAGGACAGCCCACCGCATGGCAGTGGCTTCCACAGAGCCAGTGAGTGAGAGGACATACCAGACAGAAGTCACAGACTATTTGTAACTGCGCCGCAAAGTGACATTGTCATTTTCTGCTATTTTCCATTCACTAAAAGCAAGTTGCTAGGTTCAGCCCACATTCGAAAGAGGTGATTATAGAAGGATGCAAATACCAGAAGGCAGCTTTCACTGGGGGCCACCTTAGAGTCCACTCACCATAGGATGGAGCCAGGGCCAGGACCACCAACTGCCTGGGGGTTGGAGGGTTAGATCCTCAATCCCCCAAAAGTGGGGGTGAATGGTCAATGCTTTAGGAGTCCAGTCAGCAAGGAATTTCCCCTTACTGACTAGTCATGTGACCTTGGACTTCAACCTCTTCTTTAGTGTCTGTTTTCTCATCTGGGACTTGAGTGTTGTAATTGTATCACAATATAGGGTTGCTGTGAGGAGCGAGAGCTAAAACCTGCAAATTCTTAGAATGGTGTCCAGCATGTGGTAGTATGTACTCAATAAAAGTTGGCTATTTTAATAACAAAAATTGCCTGTCCTACCACAGAGCCCTCCAGGTGCCCCCACACGACTGCTGCCATTCATGGAGCCCCTACCCGTTTTCAGGATTACACTACTCCCTGAGGATACTAGGAGAATAGCGGGAAAGGCCTACTTTCAGGAAAAGGACATCCCTATAACAGAGATGTACTATAATCACGGATATAAACAAACAGGCTGTTTTCAATCAGGATAATTTCGGTAGAGGGCAAGCAGCCTTAAAGTAATGGAGCAGGAGTGGGCAGTTCTTGGACAAAAGTTCTCACTCAGGGAGGTTTCTCTGAGTGACATTCGAGTTGAAGCCGGAAGCTGAGGAGGAGGTGTTTTGGAGCACCTGAGAGGGAACAGAAATTCTAGCCGGGAAGAGGGTCAGCCTGAGAGAGAGAACAAGGGAGCCGGGATTTCTGAGGGCACATGAGTGTATCAGACAAGCCTGGCTTCCTGCTGTTCCTTGCCGACCAAAGCTTGGTGCCTGTTCCTGCCCCAGCCCTTCAGGAAGTATCTTCAGAGCTGTTCCATGGTACAGGCTCCTGATGCCCTGTCCAGGTGGAGAGAATGATGCCGGAGGCCAGTCTGGGCAAGGGAGCTGGCTCCTGTTCCCTTCGTCCTGAAGCGGGACAAACACCATAAGGGTGGCAGCTGATTTCTTGAGATGAATCCAAAACAGTTAAGTTCAAATCCTGGATGTGCCACTTCCCAGTGGGTGACCTTCCGGGAGCCTTAGCTGTCCTGTCTGCAATACCAGGCAGACAGTGCCTCCCCTAGAGGGTGTGAGTACACCTATGTACCATGTGCAAGTGCCATGCCCAGCCCCGGACTTCATCCAGTCTTCACCATAACCCCACGAGATAGATCCAGGACCGGTCTCATTTTATTGGTGAGGAAATGGAAACAGAAAGGTTACGTATGTAACTAGCTCAAGACCACGTTCCAGTAAGCACTTGCATTTATCTGGTTTCTTCCATAGATATTCTTTAATCTCCTCCAACCTTGTGAGGGATAGCAGCCCTAGTGGTTAAGCCCATTTCTCAACCCCCTTCCTTGTGCTGGGGAAATGGGATGGACGGAAGCCTGATTTTACATCCTCCACTCAGCCCAGGACACTTACCACTTTCTAGGGGAGGAAGTGCAGGGTAGGGAGTGCACCGGTGGCTGAAGAGTGACCTGCTGTGTGATTTCCATGGTGCCTTCTTCCTGCTTCCCTCCAGCAGTTCATGCACCCACAGGAGGGCCCCATGGGGATTCTGGCAGATCTTTCTCACTCCGCCCTGGACATTCCCCACCTTTGGGCACTGAGCAATGCAGAAGTCCCCAGGAGAGTCAAAAGGCCCTGATCCCCCACCACAGGAGAGTGCACTGGAGACTGCGGCTCGCCCTTCGGAGCCTCTCCTGCCCATGGGTCTGGCTGCCTCCTGACCCAGCCACACCAGCCCCTCTCCTCTCACCACGCCCCGCGTCTTCTCGCATCATGCCCTTCTGCCCTGCCAAGCATCTGAAGAAGATTAGGCGTCTGCCCCATGGTAAGTGGGCAGTCAGATTCACAGACATGCTCTGGGAACACCAGGATGGGGGGTGGGGAGAGTGAGTAACTCTGGAAAGCTAGAGGTGTCTGCTGGCTCCAAGCCATAAAGATAAATTAAAGGAGGGAGGCCCTGTGGTGGGTTCAGCCTGGCGCGCATTCTCAGGGATGGACTGGGGACGCTGACCCTGGGGATTCTCTGTGGGCACCTCCAATTGGTTCTTATCCAGAGCTGGTCATACGCCCACAGAGGTCCCAGGATGCTTGAGGGTACCACTCCCCCAGTCCCAACACTTCTCTGGGAATATGGTAGGAAGAATAATGGCCCTAAAGGATAGCATACCTTCCTGTACCACCCCAGTCTACACTGCTCAGAAACTGTCCAGGACTGTAGCCTCCAGTCTCACGTGGGGCTACACATGAAATTTGTCTAGGCCAACGGGAGAGGTGCTATAATGATAAATATACACCCAATTTTGAAGACTTAGTGTAGATATATTTTTAAAACTCAATAATTTTAACTGCATGCTTATGCTAATTATAGTATTATGAAAACATTGGGATAAATGGAATTTATTATTAAAAATAGTTATACCTGGGCCTGGAGGTGTAACAGGGAGAGGACATGGTTAGCCTTTGGGAGGTCCTGGGTTCAATCCCCAGTACTAATAAACAAACAAATAATTATATCTGTTTCTTCTTAGTTTTTCCACATAACTACCAAAACATTTTAAATTGCTCATGTAGTTCATGTTATATTTCCATTTGACCACAGTAGTCCATACATTGTGTATCCCTGAGACTTGGCCTTCACCCCTGGGAATCCTGCTGTGGGGTTCCCTGCCCTCTTGGGCAGTAAGTAGAATGACAGCAGGCACTGGAACAAATCTTACATTGTTGCTACTGCCACTTTTAAGTGTTCTTGTTTTGTTTGTTTTTAACATTTTCCATAAACCCTGGTAGAGGATAGCTAAGTCAGGTATAGACTGATTAGTTCATCTGAACATCATGGAACACATGTCCCATATTCCAGTGGTTTACGGAATGCTTTCACACATATTACTTACTTTCTTTTTCTTATTAAGAAATTGTCATATGAAAAAGCTCCTGTCCTGGGACCACTGTGCAGATCTGCTCTATCTTGAAGCCACCTGCTCCCTTGCAAAATACCTTGCTTGGATAGAAGCAGAACTCTGTATAAAAGGGAGTTCTTAAGTTTAGGAGCTCAGAGGGGAGCAAGCCCAGCTGGGAAAAAGAGCTCCCACCTGGATTGGGTGCTTGGAATAAACCAGAAGTAGAAGTGGAGAGCATGGTGTGGACTCAGAGGGAGCCAGACTGTCTGGGGTCCCTAGTTCACTGTAATATACATCAACAGTTCAAATTATAGCTTGGACATGTTTCTAAATGTGACTAGGCTTCAGTTTCCTTTCCTTTGAAATGGAGCTAATAACACCGCGTCCTTTACGACACTGTGAGCATTCAAACTTCTAATACTCATCAGTTGGCCAGCATCCTGCCTGCTTGGCACGGAGGGCTTCCTCTCACCAGGGACTCTCACTGACGAGGTGACCTGGGTTCAAGAGAGCTGGCTGCAACACTAAACTAAGAAACTGGTGAAAAAGCAGAAGACACAGCATTAATTTCCATATCGAGGGTAGGACGGCTCTGCGACCTTAAGGGTCAGCTGGTAAAGAGAGCGAGCACCCAGAATCTCTTAGTTTTTATAGAGCCACCAACAAAGGAGTTGTTGATGGAATGTTCTTCACCAAATAAGGCAGGGGATAAGGTTTCAAAGGTGGAGTCTTGCTTGGTGAAGTCTTGTGGTCAGCAGAGTGACATCCTGGCCAGTCTCACCCACCTCAGGTGCTGTATGGGATCACAGGAAGAGCCTGGGGAGAGGCGCACTTAAACCAGGCAGCCCAATCAGCGTGCGATGCCAGACCTGTCCCCTCGCAGGGCTAAGATGTGCACAGCTCACACACAGCCCACGCAGGCTCGAGACAGCTTCCTGTGTGACAGTCACCTGGGTTCTTTTGCTGCTGCTGTTGTCAGTCTTGCCTTTCCATGCCAGGCTCTGCTACTATGTAGAACAGACAAGTAAGGGTAGGCCACGAACAGTGTAAGTAAGGGTGTTAGGGTAAACGTACATAGTTTAATAAACTATAGTAAATGCAGTGGAAAAAATGAAAGCTGGAAAGGAGTGTGGGTGTGATGGGTGACGTGTGGTGAAGTTCAATAGGATGGTCAGGAAGGAGTCCCTAAGAAGGGGATATTTTAGGAAAGAACTGAAGGAGATGAGGGAGAAAACTGTTCTAGGGCCTGGGAGAACAGCAAGGGTGAGACCCAGTGGAAAGACCCATGAAGCAAGGGCGAGCTGGGCGTGTTTGAGGAATGGCAAGAAACCAAGGGAGACGCAGCCGGAGGCCGAGGCTTGGACAAGGGGATGAGCAGGCTTGAAGATTATTGCAAGGATTTGGCTGAGATGGGGGCTCCTGGGAAATATTGGGCAGGGTTGTGGTAGCTGTTTTGAGTCCTAATGGGGGCATTGTAACTTCCTTATCAAGAATAGACTGTGGGGGGAGTAGGAAGGACAACAGAATGCATCTGACATTATCACCCTATGTGTATATGTGACTACACGACAGTGTGATTCCATATCATTCTACATTCTACAACCAGAAGAATGAGAAATTATACTCCATTTATATATGATGGGTCAAAATGTATCCTACTGTTATGTATCACTAATTAGGGGGTGGAAATAGACTGTGTTGGATGCAGTGGCACACGCCTGTAATCCCAGTGGCTCAGGAGGCCAAGGCAGGAGGATCATGAGTTCAAAGCTAAGCTTCAGCAACTTAGCAAGGCCCTAAGTAATTCAGCAAGACCCTGTCTTTAAATAAAATAAAAAGAAGGCTGGGGATGTGACTGAGTGGTTAGGTGCCCCTGGGTTCAATCCCTGGTAGCAAAAAAATAAATAAAAATTAAAAAGACCATAAGAGACAAGGGAAGGACCCCAAGTCTGTGCCAGTCCTCCAGATGAGGCATCATGGTGGCTGGAAACCAGCAGAACGATAAAAAGTGACTTGATTTTGATAGAATTTGCTGATGGAAATGGATGCGATGTGAGAGACAGGGGAGCTGAGGACATGACTGGTCTCAACTCGGGTAACTAGAAGAGGGAGTTACCTCAGCCAGGAAGGAGGGTGCTGGCAGATCTGGAGATGGGCTCCACACTGGTCTGGAGGGCAGGGGAGCAGTGAATCTGGAAGTCATCAGCTCAGGGTCAGCCTTTAAAGCCTGAGATTGGATGAGCCCACCAGAGGACAAGGTGAATCAGGATGTATGAGGGGGGAGGAGTCCAGGGGACCCCTAGCTCTCTGCCTCCAGCACCTCGTTGCCTGGTACTGAGATGGGAGCACAAGAAGGAACTATTTGGTCAGAAGAGGTAGGGATCATTTTTGGACATGACATGGTGTGCCTGTGGAATATCGTACTACTATAGGATTATGACGGTCATTTAGACTCACAGGCAGCCTAGATCTGATTGCTCCATGTCCGTGGTTCTTAAGTGGGGCAGTTTTGCTCTCTAGGAGATATTTGGCACTATGTGGAGGAGATTTTGATTGTCACACCTGGGAAGGAGGAGAGGCTGCTACTGGCATCTAATGGGTAGAGGCTAGGGATGTTGCTAAACATCCTCCAGTGCACAAGACAATCCCCAGCCCCCACAAAGAACCATCTGGCCCCAGATGTCAGTAGTGTTAAGGCTGAGAGATCCTGCTCCAAATGGTACTAAATTGAGATGATAATAAAAATGAATGTTTAGGAGTGCTTGCTAGCTCCCAGGTGCTAAAATAAGGAAATAGCCCATTTCTTCTCCCTACAGCAGCGTGACTCTGATGCTTAGGGAGGTTGAGTCCCTGTGCTCCATGTGGCGGAGCTGAGGTCAACCCAGGTGGGCTCTAAGCACTGTCTAAGAGGGTACTGAGGCCTGAGCTGTGTGTAGTGGGGTGGGTGGGGTGGCGACTTAGTGACCATGTGGACTGGTGAAAGGAAAGTCCAGGAACAGCAATTAGAGACCCTCATCTTTCTTTCTGAAATACTTGCTGTTACAACCTTTTTCTTTAAAGCTAACATGAGCCCTTCCTAAGTAACAGAGAAAAGGAGGTGTAAATAACCAAATGCTGTAGAAAATCCCAAAGCTTGTTTTATTTTGTTTATTTTCATAGTGCTAGGGGTGGAATGCAGTGGAAAATTATGCATGCTAGACAAACACTGTAGCACTGAATGACACCCCCAGTCCCCCCAAAGTTTGCTTTAATAACTTATTTCATTTTCTTTGCACTTCTCTCCATTGCCATAAATTTACATTGATGATAGAGAACAAGTTTATGGGTGAACACTCCTGGGTCGCATCCTGTCCCCTCCACTTATTTGCTCGTGAGCTAAATGTTCAACTTCTCAGTAATACTCCTAAGCTAAGGTGTTTATGAGGATTGTATGTGACAGTATATGTTAAGTACATTGTCCAGTATTACACATAGAGTACACCCTTAGATATGGTAGTATTAATTTCACTTCTGAACAGGACAAAGAGATTTTTTTATTTTTTTACTGATAAGCCAACAAAGGAGATATAATGAAATCATAAAAAAAGAAAAAAAAAAGTAAAGAAGAGAAGGACAAATGGGACCAATGGAAAACAGAAGACAGACTTAAACCTCAGCATAGCAACAATCACATTATAAATAGAGCTTGTCAGATTGGACAGAAAAGCAAAAGCCAACCATAAGCCTGACAAGAAATGCACTTACAATATAAAGACATAAATAAGTTAAAAGTAAAAAGATGGGAAAAGATATTACACTGACGCTAATCAAAAGAAAGCTGGAGTGACTTTATATGAGACAAAGATTGTTACTAGGGATAAGAAGGTCATTTCACAACGGTAAAGGGGATTTGCCAAGAGGACCTGACAATCTTAAATATTTATGCTCCTAATAGCAGAGCTTCAAACTACATAAAGAAAAACTGACAAAGGCAAAAGAAAAAATAGACAAATAGAAAATGGAGCTTTCAATTACCCTTTTTTTTCATAATTGATAGAACAAGTAGAAAAATTGTAATAATATTGAAGACTTGAACAAAACTCTACAACCAGACCAAAGTGACATTTATAGATCACTCTCTCCAGCCCCCGCAGAATAATTCTTCTCAGTGCACACAGAGCGGCTACAAAGATAGGCTGTACTCTGGGCCAAAACCGGGTTTTAATAGATATAAAAGGATTCAAGCCAAACACCATAAGGAATCAAATTAGAAAAAAAGAAACAGAGATTTCTGGAAAATTCCCCCCAAATTTGGAAACTAATGCACTTCCAAATAACCCATTGAACAAATAAGAAATCAAAGGGAAGTTAGAAGGTATTTGAGCTGAATTAAAATGAAAGCACAGCATACTTAGGGGATGCCCACCATGCAGTAATTAGGGAAGACAATTGTAACAGGAAATGCATATAAAGATCTAGAAAAAGGACAAGTTACACCCAAGGCAAGCAGAGGAAAATACTACAGATCAGAGTGGAAATCAGTGAAATAGAATACAGACTGGCAAACTGCAGGTGCTGCCTGAGTTTGTAAGTTAAGTTTTACCCAAATGCAGCAAAGCCCTTGTATTTACATATGGCTAATAGCTGCTTTTTCTCCTTTCCCCCCAGAGTGGAGAAGTTGTGACAAAGTCTATCTGGCTTATCAACCTAAGATATCTACCATCCAACCTTCAACAACATTTAGTAGCTCAGAAAAACAATAGACAAAATTAAAAAAAAAAGCTAGCTTTTGAGATTGATAAAAGTCAGTAAGACTAATCAGGGGAAAAGGAGAGAAGACATAAATGATCAATCCTCAATATCAGTGAGAGGTCTTGTAACTAGAGATTCTTCAAATGTTAAGAGGGTAATAAAGGAATATTATAAAGAACTTTGTACATATTAAAAAATAGAAATTTATTGTGAACCCCCCTGCACACACACAATGGAATATGACTCAGCCTTAAAGAGGAATAAAATCATGGCATGTGCCAGAAAATGGATGGAGCTGGAGAACATCATGCTAAGTGAAATAAGCCAATCCCCCAAAACCAAATGTTTTCTCTAATATGCAGATGCTAATTCACAATAAGAGGTGGGGGCTAGGAAAGAATAGAGTATTTTGGACTAGGTAGAGGGGAGTGAAGGGAAGGGAGAGATGTGGGAGTAGGAAGTATAGTAGAATGAATCTGACATTATTACACTGTGTATGTGTGATTACACAGCCCATGTGATTCTACACCATGTACAACCAGAAGAATGAGAAATTAGACTCCATTTATGTATGATGTGTCAAAATGCATTCTACTGTCATGTATCACTAACTAGATCAAAAACAAAAAACAAAACAAAAAACCTCCCCACAATGAAAGCTCCAGACCTAGGTGGCTGCACTGGTGAATTCTATAAAATATTTAAAGAAGAAATAATAGAAGCTCTATACAAACTCTCTAAAAACAATTGAAAAGTGGGAAATCCTTAATAGGTTATTCTGTGAGGCCAGGATCACCCCAATGCCAAAATCAGACAAAGACATTATAGGAGAAAATAATCGCAGGCCCATTTCCCTCATGAAAGAGAAGAAAAGTCTCAAAAAGATCAAACCCAACTATATGTAAACAGGGTGGTGGGATTTATCTCAGGTATTCAGGGTTGGTTTAACATTTGCAAACCCATTGAAATGATTGTACTAAGTAATTCATCCACAGTAGAATCATTTCAATAGATGCAAAAGAGACATTTGACAAAACCAACATCTATCTCTGATAAAAATTCTCTTCAAATTAGATAGAAAGAATTTCCTTAACCTAATAAAATATATCCTTGAAAAAACCTATCATGGATATACTTAATGATGAAAATCTGAATGCCTAAAAATCAGGAATAAGAAGGTTCTTGCTTTCGCCACTTCTATTCAACATTATATTTGAGGCTCTAATCTGTGAAATTAGAATGAAATACAAAGTGCCCAAACTGGAAAGGAAGAAGTCCTTTGTAAAATTCAACCTGTCTATTTTCAGGCAGCAGGGTTGCCTACGTAGGTACCTGGCAAGCAAGCAGAGGATAGGCTTTCCAACATGTGCAGGAACATCTGCATACAGCAGAATGAATTTATAGCACGTAGAAAAATTAACTCTGAGGCCTAAATGGAAATCTTAAAACTATGAAACTTCTAATCGAAAAACTAGGAGAAAATGTTTGTGTCCTTGGGTTAAGCAAAACTTTTCTCAGATACAACACAATATAATTCAAGCACACCCAATCAAAAAAAAAAAAAAAAAAGATAAATTGAACCTTGTAAAATGAAAAACTTCTGCTGTTGGCACATGCACACACGCACATGTTCTATGCTCAGGAAGCATTTCTCCCCATCTGGGTTCCAACCCTGGGCCATAAACTCCAGTGAGGAGCAGCCTGGGTCTCAGGATGCTCCCCAACTGCCTTTATACTCCCTTGGGAATATGGGTGTCGGGGACTTAACACTAACAGATGGTCCTGGTTAGCGTCTGACGCATTGGGGCTTTAAGAAAGTAATTCTGAATTACATATTATGGGATATGAAGAGTGGGGTGTATAAAGGCAGACTTGTTCTTAAAATTTTTTAGATTGGGCTGGGGTATGATTAGTGGTAGAGGATTTTTACCTGGCGTGTATGAGGCCCTGGGTTCAATTCATACCCCCCTCCCCCAGAGTCCCTTAAATCGCCCATAAAGTTCAGAATAATCTCAAAGATTAAGTAATTTACACATGAAAATTTGAGAACTAGGAGAGCTGCTGGGGCAGGAGGATCAGTTCGTAAGAGGTCGAGGTTTCCTGCCCTCTTGCCTTTAGATATGGGTCCAGTGTCAAGCTGCGATGGACACAGAGAAGTCTGTGCTCCTTCTGGTTTAATAACCATCCTCTGTAACAGAGGTAGAATCAGGGAATCTGGTCTTGTCTTCAGGATGGGGAGCGGAGGCTGTCAGGTCAGAGCTGAAGTTAAAACCATATGGTGATGTGGATTTAAAGCTAGGAAAGGTGATGTTCACAAAACACATAATGAGGCTACTGTGGGGACTGAATTTCTCCAATACTAGCTGAAAAATCTGCATTTTTTCCCCTAACAGTGCCCTGTGTACATTGTTGTTGTGTTTTTCCTCCTATACTGGGGATTGAACTTTTTTTTTTTTTTTTTTTTTTTTTTGCAATCTTCCTGGCTCAGTCTCCTGAGTAACTGGGATTCAGACATGTACCACTGTACCTCAATCTGAGATTCTTTTTATGATTTCTATTTTGATAAGAAAAACAAAGTGAGAAAAGAGAAAACCAGAAAGAAAGATGGGCGAGGTGTGAAGGAGATAGGTTGGAAAATGAACCAAAAGCAGGACTAGAGTCAGAAGGCTCTGGAAAGCTCTCCTCAGGAAATGAAGGAGAGCTGTGTAGGTTGGTGTCAGGACTAGAGAGCATGCAGTGGGTGGGCACCCTGTCGTCCCCCATGCAGACCCTGCATAAGCCTTGTCTCCCTGTCTTGCAGGTGGTGCCGGGGAGCGGGAGAAGGTGCCAGCCAACCCTGAGGCGCTCCTGCTCATGGCCAGCTCCCAGCGTGACATGGAGGACTGGGTGCAGGCCATCCGCCGGGTCATCTTGGCCCCGCTTGGCGGAGGTACTGCCCGTAGCTCGCATGCCCACCCTCTAGAACCCTTGCCTGCAGGTAATCTTGCCCTCTCCCACCCAAGCCCCAAGTTCCCTCTCACTTGGGACTTGCTGGCTGCACATGACTGCACCCTGGCCCCTCTATGCTGGCCTTCAAGTCACACCTCTCACCTGGGTGCAAAGCAGGTCCATTTTCAAAAGACAGGCCATCCTCCAACCAGAGTCCCGTGGCTTGTGTACTGACCTCTCTGCTTCCTCCTGAATGCTGGGTGGGTGCGAAGTGGCCTTTGCACAGGCCAGAGGTGGGCTACGTGCTGCCCTCCCCCAAACCCACTCCCTGTCCCTGCTCTGAAAGCACCTGTTGCCACTAACTTGCTTCTTCCTTTGTTCAGAAGCAGTTCTTGGGTGCCTAAAAGTACTAACTTCTATTCCAGGCACTAGGAATTCAGTGGTAAATAAAGCAGATCATACCTCCGCCCTCCCCACCCTCCATTCTCCTCGAAAGACAAATGTAAACAAATGCATGTGTCTGGTGATGTCCAGGAACAAGAGGTGCAAGGAAGCAAAGTAAAAAAGCTCAGTGAGAGGGCAGAGGGGATGTCACTAGGGTGACTAGGATGGTCACACTAGGGTGGCCCAGAAGGCTTACCAAAGTGACTGGGAGAACAAGAAGCGTGGGGAGGGATGAGAGAACCAGGAGAAGGATGGCAAATGCAAAGGCACAGGTGGGACTAAGCTGGGCAGGCCCAAGTGTCTAGGGGGCTGAAGACAGGGAGAGTGGGAGGGTCTGAGGTGAGGGAGGTGTCTGGGCCCTGGAGCCAGATAGACAAGAGTGGCCACAGGAGGTCAAGGCAGTCATGAGACAAGAAGTAAGGGGGACATGCTGGGGTGGAGTGGAGGAGGTGGTTGGTGCATAGTGGCCATTGCAAATAAGTTCTGAAGATGGAGATGGAGTTATGCCTATGGTCTGGACATGGTACAAGAGAAGGAGAGCTGTCTGGCTGTTGTCTGTGTAGGTTGGTATTCATGCAAAGTCAGGAAAGAGCTTTCAGGATAGGGCCTCCATCCCCTGGGACCTGGTGGAAGAGGGCACCAACTCCCTGCTGGATTTGGGAACAGGAGTCTCAGGACTGGGTTGGGTCCTGACACACAAGCTTGGGGCATCCCCCTCTCCCTGCAGTGTTCGTAGGTACATACTCTGGGCGGAAACAGACTCTCATCCTGGGGGCTGAGAGCCCATCTCTAAACCTGGCAAGCCCCATAAGCTAAGCCTGTCCTTTGCCCGTCACCCCAGCCCTCCTCTCTCAGCCTTGGTTATGCCCTGCCTGATCACCTTCATTAAACCATAAACCCCTCACATAGAAGGCTTAGTGTAGTGTTGAAAGCTAAGTTATTCTCTTGGACTTCATAAATAGCATCACACTGTCAGCTGTGGCTTCCTTGACCCTGATGGTTGCAGCAAATTTGACCTATAATTCCAGTTTAATAGTCTGGGAAGGCAGGAGCCACCCAGACACTGCCACAAGCTCCTAATGGCTTCCTTTGGTACAATGTTGTTGAAAGTGAGCCTGTGGAACAGGTAGAGCCTAGAAGCAGAATCCCGTGTTGCTGGACTTTGATTGATGACAGGTGGCACCTTAGAGTACCAGGAGGCAAGACATCATCAAGACCTTGGGTGGAGAAAGATTGTTAAAAAAATAACTTACAAAAAGCACTAATATGTTTGGAAAATATTGATATATTGTACTAAATAAAACAAGAGCATTTGTTCTTTAAAAGGTAGATTAGGAGACTAAAAAGAGATATAGTCTGAGAGAAGGTGTTTACAACACATAAACCCATCAAATGACTCACTCCCCAGCCTCTTATAAATCAATAAGGCAAAGACAGACAAGCCAGTAGCAACACTGGAAAGAGGCTTGAATGGGCACTTTGCAATAAAAGCAGTCATGACCGTGGTCATGGTCAGTGGTGTGCAACCACATTGAGTATCAGAGAAATGCAAATTAAACTACAACATGGTTCATCTGTTCACCACCAAAATGACTAAATGAAAAAGAAAGTTCCAAGTGGTGATGAAGTTAAAGGGCTAAAGAATCTTGCATATATTACTGGGGAAATTGTTTGGCATACCTGGTAAAGTTGATGCTGTTGCCTGCGGGGGTCCCAGAAGTTCCACTAGGAGGCATATCCTATATAGAAATGTATGTACAGCTTCAGGAATAGCTGATGTGCTCAGAACACATAAGATGTTCATGGCAATCATACTTTAATAGCCTGACACTAACCCAAATGCCCAGCAACAGTACTATGAATAAATAACTCTAATGGGAAATAAATAACTGCTTGGGAAATTCCACAACAACGTGAAAGAACTGCTCCACCTAACAACATGCACGAACCTTTAAAATGATGTGGAACTCAGGAAGCCAGATAAACCGAAAAATAATATGCTTTATCATTCCAGTTATATCAAATTTATAGCAAAAATTCATCACAAAAATACAAAGCAAAGAAATAAATGCCTTAAAACCCAGGATGGTAGGGAGGAGGAGGAGGTTAAGAGTGTGTGGGGGGGGAATTCGGTTTCTGGAATGTTCTTTGCTTGACTTGGGTAGAGTTATGCAGGTGTTCATTTTGCAATAATGATATTAATCTGTATATTTATACTTTAAGTACTTTTCTGGATGTGCATATATTTCACTATGTTAAAAGATAAAAAGAAAAATAGAGAAGAAATAACAAAGAGTCTAAGTAATTTGTTAAAGATGACATGGCCAGTAAGGGAGTGGGCAGGTGGCAGTTCTGACGTCAAAGACCATGCTTGTTATCCCCAGCAGCATGTCCACAAGCAGCAACCAGAGGGACACCCTCACACAGTTCTACCTGTGCTTGGTGGGCCTGGTTCCCCACCCACATATCAATCTCTCTACTTGCTTGGGATGGGGACCATTGGCAGAATCCCAGGTAGAACCCAGCCTCACCACTCCCTTGGGGCCCGCCATTTGTCTCCAGGCTTTGTGCTGAAGGACTGATTTGTGGCATTAAACAGGGACTGTCATCAAAAGCACTTTATCTCCCTTCTACCAGAAATACAGAGGAAACAAAGAAGTGCCAGGAGCCCGCACATGCCAGACATGTCTGGGCAAGCATGATGCTCGCAGGTGGGCTCAGTCAGCCTGGGAAGGTTTCCTGGCAGAGCCGTTGTTAACCTGGGTCTCCTGGAAAGGAGGCTTAGAGGGTCAGTCCTTCTCTGCTGTTTCATAAGGGAGTCAGCGAGCCCTTTCAGACATGTTTGCTCTGGGGCCCCGCAGCCACCACTGACGGACTCCAGTAGGCAGCATGTGAGCTGCAGATTGAAAAGCCTGGCCGTCCCCACAAGGCAGGCAGCTGTCATTGCTGATGGCTCACCCTGGGGTGGCTTACTTGGAAGGCCTCAGGTGCATTCATTCATTCATCCACTCACTCGTTTAGCCAGTCTTTTTTTTTCTCAAACATGTTCTAAGTGTTGGGTAATATTGTGAGCAGCAAGATGGGTCCTCATGGGCACTCAGATTCTAGTTGAGGAGATGGGCGATAAGAAAACTAAGCAAATCTATCTGTAGACCAGATGGGCTGAGTGTAGTGGAGGGTGGGGGTTGGAGTTTAATGACCTCCGAGTAAAGGAGATAACAGCACGGGCAGAGGGGTCGTACTGAAGAGCAGCAAGGGGACCAGGTCACTGGAGCAGAGTGGATGAAGGGGTGAGAAGAGGAGGGTGGCCAGGGAGGGAAAGGGGACTTGTCATCGTGGCACAGTGATTGCACCCCAGCATTTTGGACAGAGAAGTGTCAAAGCCTGACAAGATCCCTTTGGCTGCTGTGTTGAGAATAAGTGAAGGGAGGACCAGAGAAGAACATGGAGACCAGTTAGGAATTCCATACCCAACGATGCAGGTGAGAGGTAAAGGCAGCGTGCCCTGGACTGTGGTGGTGATAGGAAGTACAGCTGAATCTGGATCTGCAGGTTCAACCGGGGATTGCAAACATTTGAGAGAGAGAGAGAGAAATGTGTCTGTCTTGAACACACACAGTCTTTTTTATTGTCATTACTTCCTAAAATATATAGTATAACAACTATTTAGCTTTTGCATTTTATTAGGCATTACAAGTAATCTAGAAATGATTTAAAGTATGTGGGAAGATTGTGTGGTTCTATGCAAACACTATGCCATTTTTATATAAGGGACTTGAGCTTCTGTGGATTTTGCTATCTGTGGGGGCTCCTGGAACAAATTCTTGATACCGCAGGATAACTATAAATGAATTTGTAGTTTATTATGGTTTTTTTTTTTTTTTTTTGAAGGTAGAACTGGTAGCTTTGCCAGGCTAGTATGGTCTGTAGAGATTGAATGAGAGAAATCATTGGTAATTCTAGAGTCTTTTGATCTAAGCAACTGGAAAGATGGATTGGCCATGAACAGGATTACAGGAAGGACAGTTGTTTGGAAGGAAGATTGGGGCTTAGTTTGGGCTACTTGGTAGATGGTTACGTTTGAATGTCAAATAAGCAGTTACATTTAAGTGTAGGGATCAGGAGAGGGGACTAAGCAAGAGAGAGAACTTGGGGGCCTGCTGGCACACAGAATCTGAAGCCCTGAGGCTGGATGAGCGCTGCTGATAGATCACCTAGAGGAGGGCCCAGACTGAGCCTGCTCATTGGTGACTTGATCACAGGTGGCTTTGTTGGAGTGCTGGCAGTACAGCCCAGTAGTGACTGTGTGAAACAGTACAGGGAATGGGATTGTGAGCATAACCAACTTTTTCAAGCCATTTACTATAAAGGGAAAGAGGAACGGAACAGTACCTGGAGGGGAAGTCCAGTACAGAGTGGTTTTGTGTATGTTATGATCTGGAATACAAAACAGCATCGCCAAAGATGGATAGTGCAGCAGAACAGAGAATCATTGCTGGAGGGCCAATCTGTCTTAAGGAGACGGAGGGAAAGTCCTCAACCAAACACTAACACACTGAAGGGAAAGTGAGGAACGAGAGGCGGGTAAGTGAGAAATGAAAGATGGAGACTGGCAGAGATACACACGAGTTTATTTGTCAGAAAGGCCATCTCTCTATAGGAGAGAGAGGCAAAACAGGCTTGAGTTCTGGGACTTTTATGGAAGAGGCTCAGGAATCAGAGCTGGGTGGATCCTGATGTGGGCTGTTAAGGGTTGGGTTGGTTTGAGGGAGTGGTGAACCTTTCTCAAAAAGGACCTTGGGTGGGAAAGCAAAACTTTTTCCTTAAAATGGGGTTGCCACTTAAGATGGCCATCCAGATGCTAAGCAAGGACCTTATATACACTGAATCCAGCAATCTGTACAACAGTTTTACACCATGACCAAATGAGATTTATCCCAGGAATGGAAGAGTGACTTAAAGCATCTGAAAATCAATTCGCGTAATACATCCGTAGAATAAAGGACAAAAATCACATGAATACCCCAGTGGCTTGGGAGGCTGAGGCAAGAGGAGCACAAGTTCAAAGACAGCCTCAGCAACTTAGTGAGACTCTGCCTCAAAATAAAAGGGAAAACCTGGTTCAATCTCTGGTACCAAAAAAAGAAATCACGTGAACCTCTCAGTAGATTCAGAAAAAGCATTTGAGAGCTGGGGTTATAGCTCAAGAGACAGAGCGCTTGCCTAGCACATGTGAGGCACAGGGTTTAATCCTTAGCACCACATAAAAATAAACAAATAAAATAAAGGCATGCTGTCCATCTACAACTACAAAAAAAATTTTAAAGAAAAAGCATTTGATAAAAGCAAGCACACCCAGAATAAAAGGGAGTTTAACCTGATAAAGGCCATCTACAAAATCCCCACAGATAGCGCATACTTCATAGAGGAAGACGAATTGCTTTTCTTCTAAAATCAGAAACAAGGCAAGGATTCTTGCCTTCACCACATCCAGTCAGTATTGTACTGGGAATTCTAGCTGGGCAATTAGACAAGAAAACAAAATGCATCCAGATTGCACACCGTATCCTTGTTTACAAAATGGGAATCTAATCTTTATAGGAATGTCACGAGCATTAAGAGAAAAAGTGGTGCCAAGTGCTCAGCCCTCTCTCAGGACTAAATAGTCCTCATTCTCTCAAACACTTGGTGAGCATCTGCCACACAGAGGCAGGCCACACAGCAGGGAAGAAAACAAAGGTTCCCGTTCTGCCCCCAGAGAGATAATAACAAGGAAAGGAGATCCCATGGCAAGTTGGAGCAGTGGTTCTCCAAGGTTAACTAGCATTAGAATCGTCCAGAGGAAGGCTTATAAAAATCAACTGTTGGTCCCACTCCCTGACTGGCTGACTCACCTGGGTGCAACCCTAGAGTCTGTGTTGCTAATGTTCTCTAGTGTCGCTGAGGATGCTGGTCTGGGAACCACATTTTGAGGATTGCTCTGTTGTTAGGCGATAGTGAGTGCTGTGGGAAAATCTAAATAAACAATGGCAAGGATGGGCCCTAATGAGAGAGTGATGTTCAGGCCTTTTTAAATTTTTAGCTTGTTGTGCATCTTCTATTTTATTTTTTATTGGGGTAAATTATTCACAACATAAAACATACCATTTTAACAACGTTTAAATGTACAGTTCAATGCCATTAAGTGCATTTACAGTGCTGTGCAGCCATTACTACCATCCAAACCCGGAACAGTTCATCGTCCCAAACTGAAACTCTGTACCTGTTAAACTAAAACTCCTGCTGGGTGTGGGGTACATGCCTGTAATCCCAGCAGCTTAGGAGGATGCGGCAGGCGGATTGCAAGTTCGAAGCCAGCCTTAGCAATTTAGCGGGACCCTGTCTCTAAATATGTAAGGGGACAGGGCATGTGGGCATGTGGGCTGGGCATGTGGCTCAGTGGTTTAGCACCCCTAAGATCAATCCCTAGTACCAAAAACAAAAAAACAATAACTCCCAGTTGCTTCCTTCCTCCTACCAACTCTTGACAACTGTCATTATGCTTTCTGTCTCTTGTGACTGTGACTACACATTTAAGTGGAATCACATAGTATTTGTCCTTTTGTGACTGGCTTATTTCTTTTAGTCTGATGCCCTGAAGGGTCATCTGTGTTGTAGCATATGTCAGAATTTCCTTCCTTTTTAAGGCTGAATAACATTCCATTAAATGTTATCTACTAGTTTGTTTATGCATGTGTCTGTTGGTCTCTTGGGTTGCTTCTACCACTTGACTACTAGGCATGATGCCGCCAGGAACATGAGTGTACAGATATGTCTTCTAGTCCCTGCTTTTAATTCTTTTGAGTGTATACCTAGAAGTGGGGTTGCTACTTCTGTTGAATTTTTAAAATAAATGTTTATTACTCCTTTTTAATTACACATAATATTAGGGTTCATTTTGCTCTGTGTAGTTTTTTGAGGGACCACCCTACCACTGTCCACAGTGGCTGCATCGTTTTGTGTTCCCACCAGCTGTGCACAAGGCTTCCAGTTTCTTCCAACTTTTCGTTTTTTTGATAGTAGCCATCCTCATGGGTAAGAGTTGGTGTCTCATTGTTCACGCAAAGTGTTGCAAGTAGTGAGAGAGTGACTCAGGAGGACATCTGGTGGAAGCCTGCCAGACAGAGGCCAGAGCCCTGACAGAAGCAGAACATCTGATGTGGTCTGGAACCATCACAGAGGTGGCTAGGCAGGAGGGAGGGAGGGAGGGACCGGACCGGATGGGAACTAAATGGCAGAGGCCTCCTGGGCGCCTGTCAGGACTTTGGTTTCTGCTCTTGAGAAAAATGAGGAGAGGGGTATTGGAGAGCTTTGGAATGTTGGGATCTGATACCTTGTTTAAGAGAATGTCTGCTACTGACCAGAGAGGTACTAGAGGAAGCCGGATACATATTTGCAGTAATCCAGGCAAAAGAGGTGCGTGTTCTCACTGTGGTTGTGAGCGGTGAAAGTGATCAGATTTCAAATCTCTTTTTGAGAGTAGGACTGATAAGATCCCCTGGATGTGGGTGTGAGATGGGGGCAGGCGAGCACTGACTCACGGTGTCTGACAGACAGTGCCCGGAGACAGCAAGAAGGAAACTCAGCGTGGAGAGGGTTGAAGAGCAAGACCCTGGCTCTGTTTGGACACGTTTGAGTTTGAGGTGTCTGTGAATCATTAAACCAATGGAGATGCTCAGTGGGCAGCTGGACGCAGGAATTTGTGGGGCCAGGGTGAGCGTTTGATATCTAGTGATGTGGCAACTGTCCCACTGATAGGCCCCCTGGCATTGCCTACCAAAGCCCAGGAGCCGCTGGTCACCACCTTTGCAGGTAGCAGCACAGAGCTGGGTAAATGGGGCAGTCCAGGGGTAAAGGGCCATCCTGGGGTAAGGGGCCTTGATGAGGAAGGGTGTCCCTGCTCAAAGTGGCTGCTCTGTGCTGGGGGCGAGGAGGAGAGCCCAGAGAGCAGGCCTTGGGAGATCCTGAGAGGGGTGCTGCCCCAGCCCGGCTGTGCAGAGTCCTCCCACACAGAGCCCCTGGGCACTTTCCTCTGACTTCCAGGAGCCAACTTTGTTGCTCTCAGATTCCTCAGACATCAACAGAGGCTTTGGGAAAGGGGGACAAATGCAGCTCCCTGAGGCCATATGGCAGGACAGTTGACATGGGGAAAATTCCAGCCTTGGTCAGTCTGGAGGGACACAAAGCAACCCTGTTATGGTGGTCATCATTTTTGAAATGACATCTCCAAGTGGAAACCCTGGAGGTACAATCAAATTCAGAGTGAAAGGTCAATGGCCCCAGGCCAGGTTGGCTGTGGTGGAGTTCCTAGTGGACCACTTCCACCCAGTGCTGTTTGTTCCATATTCTAGCTTTGCTGGAGGCTCAAGAAGGTAGTCTGGTTTCCAGTTTCTGTGAATGTCCACCAGCCAGGCCAGCAGGTTGGAGACTGGACATCACCTCACTGAACCAGCAGAAGCAGTACTTGAGCCTGGTTCTGGTCCACTGTCCATTCTAGCAGGCCCTTGGGTTTCCCGTGTCAGGTGAAGAGATGCCCTCACAGGTCTTGGAACTTGTCTAGGCTTAGAGAGAGCTGATCTATTCTCTTCTGGGTGTAGGGATTGGCTCACAGCACACTCCTGAGATCCTTCCCTGTGTTCCTCAAGGGTTCTCCCCTGCAAGGACCCCAGGAGCCTGTGAGCTTGGATCCCTGAGGAGAGAAACATCCAGAAGAGGGAGGAAGCCGTGGCCCAAGAGCTGGGTGCTCTTGTCTGGGGTTTGATGTACACTGGAGAGGGCAGAGAGGCTCACACAGAGGGGTTCAGTGACTGCATGACAGCACACTGGAGGGCGGGGAGCAGGAGCGACCTCCTGGGTTGGAGCCTGTCCCAGGCAGACCTCAGAGCGCAGCCGCCTCCACCTGCAGTGTCAATGGGGGAGGGGGAATTAAGACCGAGGGCAGAGACTTTTCCTGATGTCCTGGGCCCCAAACCAGGCTTCAGAGAGGAGGACCATCCAAGCTGAAGTTGTCATTTGTCATCAGGTTGTTCATGTGAGGGGACAGACCCTCAGGCCCTGAGCTCCCCAGCCATGCTCTCAGGGATCAATTCCAGGACACCCCGTGTGCATCCACCCCAACAGATACCACAGCCGAGAACCAACCCCGATGTGCGCCAGGTGTGGCAGGGCCAGGGCTTCACCTGGGGCTCTCAGGGCAGTGCCCACGAACGTCTTCTGGATGGGCGGCAGCTGCAGACTTCCATCCACTGGGGACCCTGGGCTGGGCTGGAGGGGAAACTGAGGCTCAGAGAGGAGAAAGCAAATTAGTACTAGAGCCCCTGGACACACATGAGAGGGTCCCACCTGTCCCCGGAATAGGTAGGTACCCCTACTGAGCCCTTGGACAGTTCTTTTCAGTGTGGACAGGGCCGTTAGATCCAGTGGGTCCCTGGGCTGGAGGAACCCCCAGGGTTTTCAGGACAGGACATTCGTTGACTTAGGTCCCCTGGCACTATGAACTGCCTTTCCCACCTTCCTGTTTACCTGAAGAGAAAAAATTGAGCATCGCCCCACCCCTACCTCCATGGCTTAGGAGGACTTTAGCCTCCACCCCCACACTTAGCATCAGGACTGGGACTAGGAGCCTCCTTGTCTTTGGGCACAGAATTTAAGGGAGCTTCAACAAACCCTATAATCATGATAAATATTTTATTGTGATTTTTTTTATAAATGAAAAGTAATGCAAAAAAACCCCAAAACATTGTATTACGTTCTTGTTGCTGCTCTTTGCCACCAATTTAGCAGCTTAAAACAACTTAAAGTTATTTTCTTATAAATTTGGCGGAAGAAAGAAGTCAGAACAGAGGCCTCTGAGGCTAAAATCCGGGTATGGGTAGGCCTGGGTTCTGAGGGCTGCAGGGGACAATCTGTCCCTTGCCCTTTGTACCTTCTGTAACTTTCAGTGTTGCTTGTCTGTAGCCTTACTGCTCCTGTGACCTCACAGCTCAGGTCTCTGCTTCTGTCGTCACTTTCTCTTATTCTGTAGTTCAATTTCCTTCTTCCTTCTTAGAAAGCCCTACAGTGCACCTAGACAATGCAGTAGGACCTCTCCATTGTTGACCTCATCACATCTGCCAATCTCTTCCTGTGTAAGATAACATAGCCACTTTCAGGAATTAGGTCAGAGACACCTTGGGGGGCCCTTTACTCATCTGACCACATCATGATAAACAAAATATCCAAATTTGAAACAAAAGGCTATAAGGGTGGGATAAGGGTCAGTTGAGGGAGCCAATTTCGAGGTTCACGTGAAGGGGCTGATTCCGCCTTCATTTAGCATTTTGATCATTTGTTCACAGATTTTTTTTTTTTTTTTTGCATCTTCTTTTTTTCTCTCTCCTCTTCCTTTCTTTCTTTTTTAGGTTGTGGTGCTCTACAGCTGAGCTTCCTCTCCTGCCCTCAGCCCTTTTTACTTTATTTTGAAACAGTCTCATCAGGTTTGCTGAGGAACTTTTGCCTGGAACTTGCCATTCTTCTGCCTCAGCCTTCCGAGTTGCTAGGGTTAAAGGCATGTGCCACCTGCACCCAGCTGCATTAATTCTTATTCCTACAAATATTTATTTTGGGGCTGGGGCTATGGCTCAGTGGGAGAGCACTTGCCTCGCACATGTGAGGCACTGGGTTCTATCCTCAGCACTACTGAAAAATAAATAAATAAGGAAAGATATTGTCCATCTACAACTAGAAAAACATTTACCTTGGTGACTGGGGTTTGGAGCACTCCTTACATTTTGCCTGCAGGGACATCCTAGACCAAGCTTTGCCAAGTATGAGCAAGAAGCATGACCCAGCTTGAAGATGGGCCCCCAGCCTATTCCAGGCTCAGGGCTCCCCTGAGTTCCTCCCTTGAGAATTCTGCCCACAACCCCCTGGTACCTCCATCTCTTCTGGCTGTTGTCACACAGCCCCAACCTTGCTTCTCTGTCCACTTTCCCTCCTGGTTTAGGTCTGACGCTGTGTGCCCACGTTGGTCTTTACCCTCTCCAAACTCTCCCAGGTCCTCACACTTTGGAAATAGGAAGTTGGAAATTGTGGGTTCTTCTAAGAATCCTATTTTGAGAGGAACATAGGCTTTGCAGAAAGACAACTGAGGTATGAATGAAGATCTGTCACCTATCAGCTGTGTGACCTCAGGCAAATCACAAAGCCTCGATGAGCCTCAGCTGGCTGCTTCTGTAAAATGCGGATGTTGATAACATCTCAGAGGTACTCAGGAAGAAAAGTAGGTTAAGTCCAAACCACTGTCTCTGGCACAGTGCTGACCTCTGGACAGGAGCCGGGTGCCCAGGGCTCCCGCCCACTGAAGCCGGCATCACCCTCCTGGCTGTGTGACTGAGACCAGTTGCCTAATCTTTCTGGACCTCGATTGCACCACCTGTAACACCTGCCTCCCAGGTTGAAGCCTGAGTGGGTGCTCCCAAAGCAGGTCCTGAGCAAAGAGGAAGTGACCGCTCACTGGGAGTCACTGCGTTCCCGGGATGCTTAATAACTCGGTGCGCAAGGAAGAAGGGGTCAGCGTTTAGAAACTGGAGATCTGGCCCGGCCGACTCCAGGCGTGGCATACCAGGCCCTCGCAGACCGGGGGCCCTCCCTCGCCGCAGGGTCGAAGCCCGGGGCGGCGCTGGCCAGGGCGGGCGGGCAGCGGGCAAGACGCTACCTGCGCGCGTGCCGGGCATTCCAGCCGCCGCCGCGCCGCCGCGCCCGGGCGCGCCATGGGCCTGATGCCGGCCGCGCGGGCCTTCTCCCGGTGCCGCGCCTGCCCGCGGCCGCCTTGCCGTCTGCCCGCCTGTTGCGCGCCAGCGGCCCCAGGTAGGGGCGGGACGGGGTGCGGGATTCCTGGGGGCAGCGGCGTCTAGGGGGCCGGATTGCATCGCGCTTGCGTCTTGTGGGGTTCGGCGGGGAGCTGTGGGAGTACTGCCTTATGGCGGTGGACGGTTCTCGGAGGTCAGGGGAAGTGCGTGTCCGAGGGTGGAGGCAGAGCTCGGGATTCCCCCTCAAGCCGCCTTCCTGGGGTGGGCGACCTGCGTGCAGAGATGGGGAAGCCGAGGCTGGGAGGGGCTTGCAAAAGATCCCTTCCCATCCCCCACTTCCAAGGGGACCAAGCAGGAGGTGAGTTCCAGGCTATGACACAAAGTGTATTGCACACCCATCTGCCCTCCTGGGCCTCAGGAAGGCCTTCACCCCAGAAGAGAATCCTTTTGCCCCGGGGCTCTCCCGGATCGGCTCAGTACAGCCCACTTCCCCGCTTTCCCGCTTCCCCCCACCCCACTTGCAAAATCGGTTAGCCTTCAGCTGTTTTTCCAGGCTTGGATGGGTTTCGGGTAAGCAGGGAAGGGTTTTCAGCCTCAAGGCCTAGGCGGAATTCATGTTTACAACCCCCAGGGCTGGCAGGTCACCAGTGGGAGTGACCAGGGATAGTCAGTTGAACCATCAGGCCCTGCCTGGATGGACTGGGGGTGGGGTGGGGTGGATGCGAAGAGTAAGGCAGGTGTCAGGGAACCAAACAGCAGGAAGCACTGGAACCATGAGAGAAACTGAATTTCTTAAGTTTGTGAATCTCTGAAGAGAATTCTGAAATTGCCTCTGTTCCTTGTCCCTGACTGTCGCCTTCTCTTCTGCTAGAAAGAGCCAAAAGCAGGCAGAATAGCCACGCCAACGTGCTGACTCAGCTAGGATCAGCTCCAGTAGGGAATCCCAGCAACCTCTGCCAGAATCCTGCTGGGGCCTGGGGGCGGGACTCTGGCCAGTGCCTGCCTCCTGGTGTGGGCCTTTGAGGGAAGGGAGGATGCCACCAGGTTCTGTCTGCCGGTTTGGTATGCTCACCTGTGGCTGCTTGATCCCATAAAGTGGCAGAGACCAGAGCTCAGAGAGATTGGTTGATGGCTCCATCCAAGGTCGCCCAGGATGGAGATGTGAGCCAGCAAACAGCCACGTCTGTGGCTTCCTGTTCCTACTTCAGATTCTGGAAGAGAGGAGTACTTGAGGGACATGTGGCTAGGCTCTGCCAGGAGCAGCTGTCAGAGGAGGAGGCCTGCCCGGCTCTGAGCCTGCAGCAGGTTCATCAGGAGGAGAAGCAGCCTCTGCCAGCTTCCTCCCAGTAGCAGAGCCAGCAGTCTGTGAACAGTGTGGGCTGGGATCTCGAGGAACCTGTATGCTGACTGGGTTTCCAGGGAGCCAACAAACCTACTGGAATGGGTTCTTGGCAAGGCTCCACTTCCAAGATGTGCCAGGAGGGCTGAGGGAGTTCAGCGTCACAGGGCTGTGTCCTGCCAGGCTTTGCCAAAGAGGCCATGGCAAGGGGAGAAGTGGGCTGGGCTGTGGGGGCGGGAGTGCTGGCTAGAAGCCTGAGTGCAAGATGCGTCCAGCAGGGGGGCAGCTGGGAAGGAAGTGTCTTGGAAGGCTGAGGTGAAATGAGCTCTGCCTCCTAGCCTCCCCAGATGGCTGCCTTCCAAGGGTGGTAGGGGAGGTGTGACACACACCTGAAGCCTACACAAGCTCCCATGGGTACCCAGGGAATGTGGGGTCAGTCCTGGGGCCTCAGGGCAGCCTGGATTTCATAGCAGCTTCTGAAGACACGTATAATCATTCCATTTTGTAGATGGGGTACTGAGGCCCAGGAAGAGGGGCTGTCATACCCCATAGTGGTTTAGCCAGAATGTGCACCTGAACCAGTGTTGGTACAGATGCAGAATCTTTGTCTCTAGAGCCTCCTGCCTGTCCGTGTCCCCACTCCCAGTGTCAGGCAGAAGCTCAGCAGTTGGAGGGCCTCACCTGAGGGATACATGGGCTAGTGCTCACCATGGTCCTGGGTCCCTGCCAGGGCTGGGGGATGCCATGCTCCTAGTCTTTTCTGCAACCACGCTCTCTCATCCCCAACCTTCTGACCCCAGGGTCTTCTATCATGTGCTGCTTCCCATCCTGCCACCTAGTCTCAGACTTTGATTCCAGTGTCACCTCTTCTTTGAAATCTCTGTTTAGAAGTGCCCAGGACCTTGTGACCTTCCCTTTTTTGGCTCTCTCTGACCTGTTTTGGGATTAAGAGAGTGCTCTGGAAGGCTTCATGGAGGAGGAGAGGTTGTGCTGGGGTTTGAAGGGGCTGTCTCCGGTGCAGAGCTGCCAGGACTGGGTGCTGTATGAACACTTAGGCTGGCCTGTGTTCTGCACCCCAGAGGTTAGTGGAGGCAAGCAGGGGCAGGCCTTCCTGCCCGCCCAGTTAGACTTTATCCTAAGCACAGGAGCAGACAGCAAAGTGTTTTCAGCAGAGGAGGCCATGGTGGGGTTTGTTTTCAGCCCTTGGGATAGGTCCGAATCCCTTTAGTACAATAGTCCCTCCTTGTCCACATTTCACTTTCCACAGGCTCAGTTACCTGTAGTCAACTACAGTCTGAAAAATACTAAGTGGAAAATTCCAGAAATAAACAAATTTGTGACTTTTACATTAGGCACCATTCTGAGTATCATGATGAAATCTCATACCACTCCTCTCTGTCCTGAATCATCCCTTTGTCCAGAGTATCCACACTGTATACACAACCTACCTGTTAGATGGTAGCCATTTTGGTTATCAGATAACTGTCTTGGTATTGGAATTGCAGTGCTTTCATTCAAGTGACCCTTATTTAATAATGGCCCCAAAGTGCAAGGGTAGTGGTGCTGATAATTTGGATATTCACTTCCTTCAAGTGAAAAGGTTAAAGTACAATAAGATTTTATATATATAGATATAGATATAGATAGATGTAGATATAGATATAGATAGATGTAGATAGAGAAAGAATAGATAGAGAGCACGCCCGCGTGCGCCCGTGTGCAATAGCTAGAGAGAGAGAGAGAGAGAGAGAGAATAGATAATCTGAGAGCACGCCTGCGCGTGCCCATGTGCCAGCCAGGGGAAAGGAGACCACATTCACTTAATTTGTATTCTAGTATTTTGTTATAATTGTTCTATTTTTATTAGTTATTGTTAATGTCTTCATGTGCATAATTTATAAATTAAACTTTATCAAAGTCAGTCTACATAGAGTTTGGCATTGTCTACAGTTTCAGGCTTCCATGGGGGTCTTGGTTTTGCAGAGATAAGTAGATAAGTAGGGATAACTGCACCAAGAACAGGGCCAAGAGTTAGTGCAGGAGTGTTAGAAAGATGGATGAACAGATGGATGCCAGGTATCCTGCATCAGGACAAAGAGCAGGAAGTGCTAGCTGAAGCCAAAAGGCTAGGTGGAATTACCCAAGCTTTATGAGTCTATAGAGAGAATTTGGGAATTCTTTTCCTCCTTGTGTATCTTGCTCAAATGTGGCCTTCAGTCACAGCCTTCAGGAATTAGGATGGGGATGGGCCTATATAGTGTGTTTCCCCCTTCTGTGTCCAGCTCTCCTCAACTTGTACAGTGGGGAGAGGGAAGTAGCCCTGGGTGGCAGAAAGAAATGTTCTCATACCAGGTGTGCTAATGGGGGTTATGCTGCGTGTGCCTGGCATTATGACAACAGACATTGAAGACACTCAGGTAGTGGGCAGAACTGAACTGAAGGGTACATGGGTGTGAGTGGGGAGGGAGGCAGGAGGCAGGTACCAAGGTGCATTGCCAGGCTAGCCCCGCCCCTCTTGCCCTCTGTTTGTGGGCATTTCCTCTGTCTGTTCTCTGCCTGTTCATTTGAGATCTACCAGATGTCTCTGGTCATGACAGAAATTTCTACCTTCTGTGGGTCAGCACCCTTGCCCCACTTACCCTGACCCCAGGGTCCTTAGGGGAAGTCTGTGCCCTAGGGCTCAGGGTAGCAGAGGTGAAATGAATCTGTGCAGAATAAGAGTGTGGCATAGGCTGAGTAGGAAGCACTAAGGAACAGGGAAATGGCAAGTGTGTGTCCATCAAAAGGTGCCACTAAGCTATGCCAGTGTTGCCTGCTAGGAACACACACCTGGTGCCACCCTATGTGTGGATTTTTTGAGAGAAACTGCAGGGGTTGGGGGCAGCTCATGGGTAGATCGCTTGCCTAGGATGTGTGAGACCCTGCATTCCATTCCCAGCTCCACAGATTAAAAAAAAAATGAGAGAGAAGCTAGGAATTCAAATGTATATGTGAAATCTCTTGTAAATATATAATTTTAAAATGCTTGAAGCATCTTAGGAAATAAACAAGTGTATCTGAGGACTGGGCCCTGGGTGGGGTGAATGGGAGGAGGGGCTCTGGGCCTCAGGACTAGCCCAGGCCACTCTAGGGCTGGTGGACAGGCCAGGATGCTATTAAAGGTGGGCCCTGGATCTCTTGGAACTGGCTTTTCCCAGGCAGCTGTCACTGACCACCCCTATGCCCAGGCTATGGACTGGTCCTTGTCCCCACACTGGCAGATGTGTGGGGCAGCTAGACTTACCCACCGAGTCCCAAGAAGTGGCAGCTTTCCCTCCTTGCCAGCATTGTCACCTCTGTTACTTCTGCCAGGGGCTCAGGTGACCCATGTCCTTGGGACCTGCTCTGAGGAAATACAGGAGGAAAGAGGGCAGGAAGACTGGGCTGCGGGGAGGATGGTAGGTGTGGATACACAGTGTAGGTGACATTCTCCGCACCTGCAGCCAGACTCCCTGCGATCAAACTTTGACCTGCCATATGCAAAATGAACTTGGGTACATTCTTAAACCCCTCTGCCTCTCAGTTTGCTATTGATCAAGGTGATGTTGATGACAGTGATAATCCCAAAGTCACCAAGCTCAGTAGCTTAGATGTTGACATGTGTACAGTGCTCAGGACAGCTCCTGGTGCCACAGCACTATGTGCTAGCGACTTCAAAGCATCCCCTCACTTACACATGTCCTCCCATGTGTGCACTCACTTGCACACACAAGCCTGCATGCACACTGTGCACACACATGCTCAGATATATGAACACAAGCACAAATGTTCACACACACACACACACACACACACACTTCACCCTAAGCATTGATGGCATCCACCAGGTGCAGCCCACATGGACATTTTTCTAGAAAGGAGGACTCTTTTCCCCTCAGTTCTTTGTGCTTTGTCTTTGGATTGAGAAGGTTAAGGATCAACAGTTGAGTCCTACTGTGTTCCAGGCACTGTATTAGGGATGGAGGTATCTTTTCTCTGTGTGTGTGTGTGTGTGTGGTGCTGGGGGTGGGATGCAGGGCCTTGTGCCTGTAGGCAAGCACTCTACCACTCAGCTGTATCCCCAACCCAGGAACTATGTATCTTATTTCACAACAGCCCTGCAGAATGGAGGGAAGTAGGCTGCCAGAGGACCAGTTGAACCCCTCAGCTAGCTGGCTCACCACCCAACTCCTGAGAAGCCATATGCCTGGACAGAATGGTGCTTTGGCATCATGCCCCTGGCACACCCCCAAAACTGCCCCATAGGGAAGGTTTCTGCGTTGTGGATGTGAATAATACCAAGAGCTGCAAAGACTTCATAGCGCTTAGGGCCGAGCGAGAGAAGTCTGTTTCTCCTGCTACTCAGTGGCAGGGTAGAGACCTTTCCAAATCTCAGCTCCTTCCACTCTTTGCCTGGGCTACCAGAAACCTCTTAGCCCCACTGTGTGTTTGCTTGTCGAGGGTTTTCTGTTAGAAATTCCTCTGCCTTCTTCCTCTCTCACTCTTCTTCTGTCCTTCATTTGTTGTCTTATCCTGTATTTGGGTCTTCTTCCATGTCTGTCTATCTGTGTGTGTGTGTGTGTGTGTGTGTGTGTGTGTGTGTGTTTAAACAAATATTATTGAACTATAGCATACAGAAAAGTATACAAGTCATGGTAGTGTGCAGCACAACAACTTTTCTCAAAGTGAACACAACTGGGTTAGCAGTGCTAGGTCCAGAACAGCATTACCAGCACCCAAAAGTCCTCAGAAGGTTCTGGCCATTGACCCACCCAGAGCCATGTGCTACCTGACGGCACCAATCAGTTTTTAAACTTCTTATGAATAGAGTCATGCAGTGTGTACTCTGGGCTGGCTTCTTTTGCTTTCTATTGTGCTGAACTTTTTCGTAAGTAAAGCTAACATATAACTGAGCATCTTCTTAACCCTTTTAAAAGTAGGTGGTAGTGGCATTAGGTACATGCATAGGGTCGTGCCGCCATCACCACCATCCATCTCCAGGCCTTTCATCCTGCCAGTCGAAGCACCCTACTCACCAGACGCTGACTCCCCATACCCCACCCCCGGCCTCTGGCATCCCCTTCCACCTTGGTCTCTCTCTGTGAGTGTGACTACTCTAACACCCTACTAAGGGGAGTCATATGGTGTCTGTCCTGTGACTGGCTTACTTTGCATAATATTCTAAAGGTTCATCTGTGTTGTAGCACGTATCAGAATTCCCTTCCTTTTTAAGCCATGATCCATGGTATGTATATGTCCTTTTTAAAAAACCCATTCATTCTTTGAGGGAACCCTGAGTTGCTTCCACATTTCAGCTTTCTGAAGTGTGCTGCAGCTCACACGGGTGTGCAAGTCTCGGATCCTGCTTTCAGTTCTTCCTAGTATATACCCAGAAGAATTGCTGGCATATATGGCACAGTAATTCTGTTTTTAGTTTTGTTTGTGTGGGGGTGCGGGGGATTGAACCCAGGGCACTCTACCACTGAGCTGTATCCCCAGGCCTTTAAAAACAATTTTTTTAAAAAAAAGTTTTGAAACAGGGTCTCCTTAAGTGGCCCATGCTGGCCTCAAACTTGTGGTCCTCCTGCCTCAGCCTCCTAATTAGCTGGGATCACAGGCCTGCACCATGGTGCCTTGGCTATTTTTAATTTTTTGAGGTATGCCACACTGCTCCCACCAGCAGTGCACAAAGGCCCCGTTTCTCACATCTTCACCAACACTTTTTATTTTCTGTTCTTTGACCAGAGCCATCCTGCTGTGGGTGGCGTGGTGGCTTGCGGCTTTGATGTGCATTTCCCTAGTGATTAGTGATGTTGAGTCGTGATTCTGGTTTTCACATAGTGTGCTCTCTGTCTGGTCCACTGAGCTGTCCTCATTCACCATGCCCTGGTGAGAATCCCCCGTGAGCCCTCATCTTGTTCTGTTGATGGGTACTGGATGGCTTCCCATTGGAACTGACTGCAAAACCAATCAATAAAATGGATCACACGAGCTCCCTCAGGGCCATCTGCTCCTGGCATGGATGAACTGCATGGACTAGGCCACATTCCCGCTGCTGTCTCCTGCTCTTTGTCCCAGCAACCTCGGGCCCAGTCTCCTTGTGTGTCCTCCCAGTGTCTAATTTGTTTAGTCAGGAGGATCCTCCTTTGCCCTAAAAGCACCACACCTGTCCTCCACTTCTAGAGAACCCCCTCTGCCTCTGCTTAGTGGTGGGCAGCGGGTGTGACCAGTACTTCTCTGTGTCTAGGGATCTTTGGGCAGCGACTAGAGGACACGGTTCACCATGAGCGGAAGTATGGCCCCCGCCTGGCCCCTCTACTGGTGGAGCAGTGTGTGGACTTCATCCGGGAACGTGGGCTCACCGAGGAAGGGCTCTTCCGCATGCCAGGCCAGGCCAACCTGGTGAGGGACCTGCAGGATTCCTTCGACTGTGGAGAGAAGCCTCTGTTTGACAGGTGAGCACTGGGGGTCCGGGGAGGTGCAGCTGGAGGCACTTGTCCAGCTGTCTGTCCTGCAGGGGCTGCTCCTCAGGCATCAGGTCCATTGTGCAGGGGTCAGCCAGGAAGCCTGGCAACAGGGTGGCCGGTGCACTCTTTGCCCTTGTTGGCATTTGTATGCTCAGCCAGCCCTCCAGGGGGCAGAGCATACGGCACAGAATTCCTCCAGCAGCCTTGAGTCTCCTCTCTGGGATAGATGCAAACAAGGGCCGCTCATATCCATTCGGGCTGCTTTCCCAGGTCATAAACCCAGGCAGAAGCAAAGAAGGACCTCCCCTGGGTGCCAGGCTAGACTAGTGTAGGCACAGATTTATGCAGGACTCAGGCTTGCTGCCAGCTGTGCCTCTTCTGGGTGATTCACCCCAGGCTCCGTCAGTGGCAAGATGGTACAGCCGCTCCACCCCATGCTCACTCAAGTCTCAGGCCAGGGAGCCAGTCTCCACTAAGCGGCTCCGTCTGTGCCCATCCTAACCCATCACTGGGGCTTACCCACATCCTAGGTGCCACTCCTAGGTGGAGACAATGACATCTGTAGCCCAGAAACTGAGAATGAGAGAGGTGTGGCTTGTCTCCTCCAGGGATATTGGGGGGCTCCCTTCTCCCTGATAGGGTCCCCGGGCAGTTTTTCAAAACAAAGTGCTTACCTCAGGCCAACCCAGGTCTCCCTGGCGCTTCCGTCCCTTCTTAGGTCTGTGCCTGAGACTTGGCCTCTCTGCTTCAGGAAAGGTCTAGGGATACTCCTGGGCAGCCCTGACTTCCCAGGACTACTTCTCTCTGGGTAGAACACCCTCAGCCCTCCAGCTTCTGCCTGGGCCCCTCACCACCGGCAGAAGTTTGTCAGTTCCTTTCTTTAGATGTAGAGTCCAGGACTGACCACTGTTCCCTACAGATGGTCTGTGGTCTATCCAGAGAAGGCCAGTGGTCCCCTCCCCTAGAGCCTTGTGAAGTTCTGTCCCAATGCTGGCTATTTTTGGGTGGGGGGTACTAGGGCACTTAATCCAGGGGTACTTAGCCACTGAGCTACATCTCTAGCCTATATAAATATATATATATTTACATATTTATATTTATATATTCAAATATATATTTACATATTTACCTTTATATATTTATAAAATATTTTTAAATAGATTTCTATAAATATATATACATATTTATATATACATGTATATGTATTTTAGTTGTAGATGGACACAGTACCTTTATTTTGTTTATTTATGTATTTTTGTGTGATGCTGAGGATCAAACCCAGTGCCTCATTCATGGGTGAGGTGAGCACCCTACTGCTGAGCCACAACCCCAGCCCCCATCTCTAGCCCTTTTTATATAGAGACAGGGTGTCACTGAGTTGCTTAGGACCTCACTAAGTTTCCAGGTCTGACCTTGAACTCATGACCCTCCTGCTTCAGCCTCCCAAGCTCCTGGGATTGGAGGTCTGGGCCAATGCTGACTCTTAATGAGCTTGTGGTCCATTTTGAACCTCCACCAGCCCGGCCTCTTCTGTCCTATGCAGGGTTGGAGATTGCTTCAAGTAAATACTGCATAGTTAGGGGCCTGGGAATCAGATTTTAGAAGCTCCCCAGGGATCAGATGCACTGTGCTGGTGCCTGATGATACCAAAAGATTCTCTGTGAATGCGAATCAGACCTCCCCACTCCCCTACTCAAACGTCACTGGGATGGGCTTACTGGCATGGCCACAGGCCTTCCACACGTCACCCACCCTGCATGCCTCCATCTTGGCACAGTACTGTCCTGTGGTGTGGTTCCAGGTGGGCTCGGCTTGGCTTTTCTCCCTTCCTGGCCTGTCTTTTGAAGCCCTGCTGGAGAGACTACCAGATGCCCACAGAGACTACCGCCTCCACAGCCCTGTCTTGCAGACCCAGGACCCCAGCCTCTTAGCAGGGCCGGGCAGACCATCCCTGTATGCCGAATGGACCTCTCCTGTCTGCCTTCTCCCTTTCTGACCACTTCTGCTCCTCCTCCATCGTCCCAGCTGGATTTCTCAGGCTTCCCAGCTGCTCTTCTTTTTTAGCAGTGTCCCCCCATACAACCATGGCTGCCATTTACAAATTCCCTCCCCCTTTAGAAATTCTTCCTGGGGTACCTGAAACCATTCTCTTCTTTGTGCTATCCCCTTAGCAGCCCTGGCCCTGTAGCTATGTCTGCCTGCTCAGGAGGGTCCCAGGCTCCTCCTCTTGCCCACATGCCTACAGAGGGTATAGGGCAGCGCTCCCTCTCCAGGCTACAGCCTCCCTGTGCTCTCTGCATAGCCTCTCTGCCAGCTGGGGTGTTGGCTTCTGCTCTTGTCCCCTCCACCATCATCTTGTCCCCTCCTCATCTTCCTGCTCATCTGCACAAGAATATCCACTGAGCTCCTGGTCCTGGGCCCCTCCCACATCAGTATCTTCACCAGGATGGAAGCCAGGTGACCCAAGCTGCCCCATGTCTGTCCCTCCCACAGTACCTCTCCTGGGCCTTCGCCTGTGGCAGCTGTCCTGGTGCTGTCCACTTTGTGGCTGGGCGCTGAGGAGGGTCTCCTCTGTACCAGAACCTGTGGAACCTTGCAGCATCCCTTTCTGACTGTTCAGCATCTCTCCCTGGTGTGAGAAGCACCTTGGAAGGGGTCAGTGACCCAGACACATGAGGTCCGTGCCCACCTGCAGCTGACTTCCTAAGGGGTCTGGCAAACAAAACAAGTGAATATGTTCAGGAACCCCTGCCCTGACCCTGAGAACCAATAGGGAACCAATCGGGAACCAATAGGGTATATGATGGAGTCCCCGGGACAGGCAAGCCCACACAGGTCGTGGGCTTTAGGGGTGGGAGAGTTCTCAGATAGAAACCCTGCCCAGGTTGCAGAATGGATTGTTTTCCTTTGCAGGAGGCAGCTGGAGGAAGGGCCAGGCAGAAGAGGTGGGGCAGGGCCATCAGAAGCCATCAGAAGTTATAGGGTGTGTGTGTGTGTGTTTGTGCATGTGTGTGTGTGTGTGTGTGTGTGTGTGTGTGTGCATGTGAATGGATTCTAGGGGAATATGGCATGTGGGGAACAGTCAAGAGGCTTCAGCCATGTTCTGATGGATGCTGGTGTTGGCATGGGGGAGAGGGGTCCTTGGGAAGGAAGGGATGACCAAGAACCTGCAGATAAGGAACCTGGCCCAGGCTGATCTGCCTCACAGCATCTTGGCAGCTGATATGACCCCGGGTCAGGTCTGCTGTGTGACTGTGTCTACTCCGCCCTGCACCCAGCTCCCTCCACCAGCGGCTTGTGTGTATGCCGAGACTGACAGGCTGGTGGGTGCCCGCTGTGCCATGGGCTGTGGAATGTTCTTGGGTGCTGGCATCAGCAGGGGACTGAATTCACAGTGGGTGTGGGAGGGGAATTCCGGAGCAAGTGTGAAAAAAGCCTTGGGGCTGCCATTGAAGGAAGGAACTCTGCAGTGCTTGGAAAGGAGGGCTGAGGAAGACCAGGGAGGACCGTGCAAAAGTCAGGGTATGGGGAACGGACAGGGCCTGGGCACAGCAGGGCCTGCAGGGCACTGGGACCATGGGAAGGGGCCTTAGGCAAGGCTGGCAGAGTATAGGGGCCACACTGCATCCAATGACCCACTAACACCTGCAGAAGTCGGGGAAGAGTGATGGCTCCATTTTTCTCTCTAGACACATGTCTCTCTGCAGGACGCCCCGATGGTCCTCCCTGATTCCTGCCCCTCCCCCATCTTCCCCAGGCTCCCACTCAGGCAGCTGAACTCATAAGGTCCCAGAGAGAAAGGGGCCACTGTGTTTGACCCAGCACCTACTAGGGCTGTAATCACGCTGGGGCATCAGTAGCAAAGGTGGCTCTGGAGAAGGCAGTAGAGGGTGGGTAGCAGCTTGCTTGGCTGGAGAGGGAGGTCAGGCAGGATTTGGAGGCTGTTTGACCCTGACCAGACCAGGAGTCGCCAGGCCTGAGGCAGAGAGAGGGCCTCATGTGTATGGATTTGGGGGATGTGGGCATATGAAACCCTAGAATCCCAAATGTCAGAGCTGAAAGGGACACCAGTGCCTATCTCAGTGAGGCCACATGGGACTTGGCCAGTGCCAGGTGTTGCCTTTATGGCACAGCCACAGTCTCCCTGCCTCAAGCCTATCTTTCCTGAGAGCCTCTCATGAGGGCAATGCAGGTCTAGGACTTCAATCTAGGCCAGAAAAGTGGATAAGCCCCATGGGTCCCAGATACTGCTTGAAATGCAAGCATGGAGTAGAGGTCAGCTGAAATCTAGGTGCTATGCCATAGAACCCAAACAGGATGCAACCTGTGCAGGAGAGCTAGCCTGCACAGACAGGTGACTCAGTTCTGAGTAGGTGTCTGGGCATAATGAGTGTTTCCCGGCTGGAGCTCCCAGCCACACAGCCTCAGTCCTCACCCCACGGGACACCTGTCCGCAGCCTGGACCTTTCCTCAGCCAGTGGCAGCTGGCTGGGCTGCAGCCCCACTACATGCACACACGTGGACCATCGAAGACCAGAGGCTGTTCTTGGGGAGTGGGGCATGGAGGGAGTGTCACTCCTGCAGCTCCCTGGGGTCCTGGGCCTCACCCATGTTTCCTCTTCCGTCCCCAGCACGACAGATGTGCACACGGTGGCCTCCCTGCTGAAGCTCTACCTGCGGGAGCTCCCTGAGCCCGTGATCCCCTTCGCCAGGTACGAGGACTTCCTCAGCTGCGCCCAGCTGCTCACCAAGGACGAGGGGGAGGTTAGTGCCTCCTGGGGACCCATCCTGGGAGGTGGACTGGTGGGTGGTGGGCACGTGGAGTCAGGGCACAAATTCCTGGACACATGGCTTTCAATGGCACATGGCTCCTGGGCTAAAGACTGCTGTTTGTGTGAGTGGGTAGCTGGAGCATCCTGCTGTCTTTGTAGGGCCCTCCCCGCGTGTAGACATAAGTATCTGGGAGGGACAGGTTCCCTCCTGAAAAGGGATGTTGGTCTAGGGTGCCCAGCTCTGGCCACTTGCAGTGGGTGTTTCTATGGCCTTCTCCCATGCCTGCCTCAGGCCACCCAGACCTGCCCTGGGGCTCAGTAAAAAAGAGACCTTTTACCTATTTATATCCTGTCTCATTTGGAAAGAATTTGAGAGAGTTCTCAGGACAGAGGGTCCCTCCTCCCTCACAGCCCTGCAGGTGTGAGTCTGCAACCCTGGGCAGCTGGGGCAGGGGAAGCACTGTTTGCCTTCCCTGTGGCTGTGTTGGAGATGAGGGCTGTTATCTGGCAAATATTTGTGTCTTGATAAGTGAGCTGAGACATTCCTCTGTGACCTGGCAAGAGGCTCACCCCTCACACCAGCTCCCAGAAAGGAAATCAGCCTTCCCAAGAAGTCACAGCCTGGCTCCACTCCTCCATGGGGGGGCATGGAGGTGGTCATCTGAGGCTGGGCCCCCATCTCTCTGATCCTTGTCCAGCCCTTCCCCGACTCAGAGAAGTACTCACTGTTTAAAATTCTGTGTTCTTCTTCTTCTTTCCCAAGGGGACTCTGGAATTGGCTAAACAAGTGAGCAACCTTCCCCAGGCCAATTACAACCTGCTCAGATATATCTGCAAGTAAGTGGCATTGGGGTAGGAGGCCACCCCTTCTGGCCCTGTGTTTATCCCTTGCTCCCCCATAGACACACTGTCCTTTGCAGAGGAGGCCTGGGTCACTCACCCATTCAGCACAGCTTTGGCAAGTGTTGGTATGGCAGGGAGCACAAAAGAACCCAGAACCTGAGCTCACAGAGCTGACAGTTCCTTGAAAGTAGGCAGCTTAATCAGTCCCAAGTGGATCATTCTGGAAGACATACCCTCTGCCCTGGGCACCTCTCACCATCTCATCTCTCAAGCATGTGCCCCTTGATCACAACCCTTCATGTGTCATCCTAGGCCCTGGCAGGGGGCATGCGTGGGTAGCTCTCACCCAGCCCCATGCCTAGAGGTGCAGCTAGCTGTGCCCAGCAACCATGGAAGCCCGCGGGAGGCCTGGCAGGGTGTGGGGGTGTGCCTGGACATGGGGTGGGTGTGGCTGGTGAGCAGAGCATAAAGGACCAAGAATCTCAATGCAGGCTGGACTTCAGATTTCACTTCTTCACCAATTGCTTCCTCCTTGCTTTGCAGGTTTCTGGATGAAGTTCAGTCCCATTCAAATATCAACAAGATGAGTGTCCAGAACCTGGCAACTGTTTTTGGACCTAACATACTACGGCCACAGATAGAGGATCCAGTGACCATCATGGAAGGTAACAGGGAAGCTTCTTGGGGTGAAGAACAGGTGCTTCTGGGGTCTGTGCTCATCTTTGTCCAGGGTTCGTCTTTAGAACCAGCACAGAGCCAGGCCAAGGGGAAGGTACCTTAGATGGCTGTGCCTCTATCTCTGGGGACTTAGCTGGAGCCTCTTTAGACCCCACCCCCTTGGGGTCTGGCTGTAAAAGGAACTTCACCCTGTGACTGTTAGCAGTTTTCACTGGATGTCATTAGAATGGCCCCCGGTTACTGTGGTGGAGAGGGAGAGGTCAGTGCCCTTGCCCTTGAATACAGACATTTTTTTTTTTTTTTTACTTTGATGATGAAGTCATTGTCCTAGATTATTGGGTGTCAGAGCTTTGAAAACCCCCGGGGAATTTTTCTTCCATGATAACAAATAATATGATTTCTTTTAAAAAAAAAGAAAAGCAACATAGAGAGACTAAGGTTGTAAGGTCATCTGAGCCCAGGGGTTTGAGGCCAGCCCAGGCAACATAGTAAGACCTGGTCTAGAGACAGAGAATGGGGGAAGGTAGAGAGAAGGAAAAGAGCAGCGTGGTTCTGGTTTCAGTGTGCCTTGCTTTCCTCTCCTTCACACTGCATCACTTGCTTTCAGTCCTCTAAGCAGCCTGTGCTGTGGTGATTGCCCTTATTTTCTAGATGAGGAAACTGAGGCTAAAGGTGAGGTCAGCCAGTCACGTTTAAAGGGCACAGGTCTAGGCTGGCCTGGAAATGACCGCCTGTGCTCACGGGCCCCTGGGAAGACTGACAGAGTAGGTGCTGGAGTCCTGCTGTTCCCACACCAAGCAGACAGGTTTCTCCTGAGGTTCTAGCTGATAGCAGAGGCTGGCCAGGACTCGCACAGTGACAAACACCAGTGGGGGCCATACCATCCTGGCCCTGGGTGAGCAGAAGGCCAGGTTCCTTGCTGAGCATGACTGGGGGAGATATAGTAGTATTGGGGTGAGTGAAGCTCCTTGGTTCCCCCTCTGCCTAGGGTGTAGCCTCTACTTTGGCCCTTCACTCAGGCCTCTGTGTTGGCCTGATTCTCCTGCTCCAGGGAAATCCCACGCTCCCACCTGCCTGGCTGCACAAATGCCCAAGGGTGAATACCTACCCACCTACCTTGCTGAATTCCTGCTTCATCTAGTTTTCTGACCAAAGAATTCCTGATGTGGTTCTTTCCTGGATTTTTAGTTACCTCAGTCAGAGGGTCCATCTAAGCCTTTGACCTTCCTTATTTCCTGGCAGACTTCCCCAGGGTGGTCTCTGTTCGGTTGTGGGTAATAAGAGTGAGCTAGGCTGCTGGATAGCTGTCATGGTCCTTCCCGAAAGCCTACTTTTGACACCAGCCTCACCACCATAGGAACCGTGTCCCCAGAATTGTGTCACAGGGCATTTGGTCAGATTGTTGTGTGCCCGTGGGATTGTGTGGAAGATACTGTGTGCATGCCCACACGCATGTAAGACAGCTCCATTCCTGTGCCAGGGCCCTCTGTCCCCAGAGGGTGGACAGTCAGGCACAGCCAGCATCAGCAGCATAGGAAGGAGACACAGGACAGCCAACAGGGCTCTGCTGTGCCAGGTTCAGGTTTTCAGTTTCACCTGCCTCCTGTTCCTACCACAGCCCTGATGGGAATCGTCCCTGTTTCCTCCCTGCTCAGGCTCTGCATCCAGGGAAGGAGATTCTTAGGCACAATTCCTCTGCCCATGCCTGGATCCAGAGGGCATGGGATGGTCCTTTACACCAGACTCAGGTGAAGGCTTCTTAGGGGACAGGTACCCTGCTTGGCTGGGGCCACTCACAGCAAAGCCTTTTTCTTCTCTCTCCCTGGCAGGTACTTCCCTAGTCCAGCACCTGATGACTGTCCTCATCCGCAAACACAGCCAGCTCTTCACCACGCCTGCCCCAGAAGGACCTGCCTCCCCTTCTAGGGTCCCACAGTGCACAGTGGGGTGGGGCTCGGAGGAGATCCCCAGCGACAGCCAAGGGGAGCCTGGTGGCTCCAGCCTGCCCACACACAGGACCTCATCTTTGGACGGGCCAGCTGCAGCAATGCTTTCTAGAACCTCCCCTCCAAGCCTAGGCAGCCAAGGTGGCCCTGCAGCCACCAGCCCTGGGAAGAGGGTACAGACTCTGCCCAACTGGAAGTCTTCCTTCCGGCAGCCAGGGTCTCGGTCAGGGAGCCCAAAGGCGGGCAGCTCGTCTCTAGAAGTGCCCATCATCTCCTCTGGCGGGAACTGGCTCATGAACGGGTTGTCTTCTCTGCGAGGTCACCGCCGGGCCTCATCAGAAGACCGGCTCAAGAACTCAGGTTCCACACAAAGACTCTCCACCTATGACAATGTGCCCCCACCCAGCCTCTTTCCCAGCACTGTCAGCGTGACCAGCACGTTGTCCTCCCGGGAAGCCTCCATCAGCAGCTGCACAGCCTGCCGGGCTAGTGACTCATCCACCTGCAGCTCCCTGCACACCGAATGGGCCCTTGAGCCCTCGCCGCTCCCCAGCAGCAGTGAGGACCACAGGTCCCTAGACCTGGGCCACAGTCTGGATGAGGCAGGTGTAGGTGGCGGCAGCAGCAGTGAACCCAAGGACCCAGGCAGCCCTACCCAGGACCACTCCCGCCACTGCCAGGCTCTCCAGGGTCTGGTGGCTGAGCTCAGAGCAGAGCTGAGCCGGCAGAGGACTGAGTATGAGACAAGTCTGAAAAGGTAAAGGGCCCCAGCTGCACCAGGCCACAGCCTCTGTGGCTGCCAACTCTGGAAGAGGGTGCTGAGAGGCGGGGCTGGGAGCTGGGAGCTCTCCCTGCCTATCCAGGAGGATGCCCCTGGGACCCCTGGGTTGGCTGGGCTGAATTTTCTATCTTTGTGAACTCCAGAGCTCACTGGTCTGGCATGTATGAGTGCTCCACCAATGCCCCCGACAGTGTAGGTGAGAATGTCAGCCCTGGCCATCCACTGGCACTGCATTCTGTGGCCCATGTGCAGGGCAGGCCAGCCTGGTGGGGAGGGACAGCTTTAGGGACTGGAGTTCAATTGCTGTACTGAGCCAAGCCCTCCCTCCCATCCAACCTGGTCACAGAGCTGTTGTGCCACCCGCTCCGGGTGGCTTCCAAGATCACTCACAGATGGGTCCAAGATCCATCCTCTCAGCCACCCAGAGGGGAGGGTGTTCTCCTCTTTACTAAAATCCCAAGAAGCTGAGTTCCCCACTGAGGTCAGTGCAGTTCTCACTAACAGCCAGCACACAGGGCTTCCATCAGCATCTCAGGCCCTTGCTGCTCAGCCCAGGCCTCCTTTAAGCCTGGGTCTCACACCCCTGCCGGCCTTCAGTGACATTTGAGGACTCCATTTTCCATTAGTCTGGGATCTGGGAGGGACCAGGGACCTGGGAGGACAGCGACTGGCCCTTTTGCTCTGCTGCATAGTGCCAGGTGTATACAGACACCATGTTCATAGCAGGAAGGGACGGAAAAGGACATTGGAGCGGGGGAGGTCACGGAAGTGGTGCCTGAGCCAGGACTTGAAGGGCCAGTAGGATGGAGCTGAGCAGAGGAGAAAGGAGACAGGAGTAAAACCCAGGGTGTAAAACAGGAAAACCACACAGGTAAGCCCTGGTTCCAAGGTGATACAGTGGAAGCTGGGGACTGCTGAAGGATGACCTTCCCACAGTGGCCCAGAGGTCAGAACCAGCCTCTCCCTGCCTGCTGGTGGAGCCCATTGACCCTTTCCCTGTCACCTGCACAGTGTGACTTGGTTCCTGGGGACGAGTTCGATGTTGTTGGGTGGTGGGCTGTGGCTCAGACTGCCCGGGGTCGAGTCCTAGCTCCACCTGGCGTTGGCTGATGTTGGCCCACCCATTTGTCCTGAGGATGAAGTGCCTCACTTGGGTGGGCTAGCTCAGCCCAGTGCTGCATGTCCCAGGGGCTCAGGAGCCTCCACTGCCCATGTTCTCTGTGGCTCTGTGGCTGGAGGAAGATGAGGTTCCCAGAGGAAGAGGGACCTCAGCAGAGAGGTATCCTCATTGGCAGCGTGGCCCGGGATGTTGTCCTGGTCAGAGGGAGGGTCTGAGAGCGCAGGAAGGAGGGGGCAGTTAGCACCTTGCCCCATCCAGCAGGCCTTTGGGGAATGTACCCCATTGTGGAGTGGCTGTGAAGTCATCCGGCTAGTGTGGTGGGGAGGGCATGTCTGAGGTCCGCTTTACACCCTGCCTCTCGGAACTTGGCGCCCCTCCGCTCGTCCCGATGGGAGGTCTTCCCTTCAAGCATTCCCTGAAGAGACTGTTGTCTGTGAAGTACCAGATTCTGGTCTAGACCCTGGGAACACAGCTGTGGCCCAAACTGACTAACACCCCTGCCCTCATTCTTTTGCAGGGGGGATAAGGGCAGAAAAATCATGCACGAGACACATTTTTCATCAGTGTCTGGTGTGTTAGAATGTACACATAGAGTAGCTTGGAGGGAAGAGGGACACTGGGGAGAAGGCTGGGCAGGTCCTCAGCCTTGGGCGGAGGGGATAGTGTGAGGGCCCCGGAGCCTGGGTGAAGCTCTGGTCTTGTTCAGCAGAAGTGAGAATGAATGCGGAGCCATGGCGGGTCTAAGACACTTTGTTCCCTCTCCCATGTGTACCTAGCCACCACCCTGCAGAGGAGTGGTCATCGGGGGCCCGGGGAAGAACAGAAACCATTTAAAAGGCCAGGAGGGCTGGCACAGGCCAAAGAGGCCAGCAGTTGAGGTAGGGAGAAGCAGCCAGGTTGTCAGCATATTTTAAAAGAAGAGCCAGTGAGTTTGGCTGGTTGATAGAATGTGGGAGTGAGAAAAAGAGCCAACTTTAGGAGGACATGACAGTTTGGGTGGAGCAGCTGGAGGAAGGTGCTCCCTGGAGGGGTGCTGAGCTGGGAGTGGTGTGGAAAGCGGGGATACAAGCTCAGTTTTGGGCCCAGAAAGTTGGATGTGCTCAATAAATAGGCTGGACAGGGGGCTTAGGATCAAGAGACTGGACAGGGGCATTCAGGCATAGAGAGGAAGAGGGGAGGCCCCTGGCCCAGGGGCAGCAGGGAATGTGGAGATGCCAGCAAAGAAGGGGCTGGGACCAAGGAGAAGCAAGTGAGATCTGCTTTCTGACCGCATGTCCAAACTTAGACTCAGTGATTCAGATGGAGGCCTGGGTCCTGTCTTGGAGGGTGGGGAACTGCTGTTTCTTCCACATCTGCCATCTTCCAGGTGCTATGCTGGGCATGCATTGTCCTCCCTGTCTGGTGACTGTAGTGTCTTGGGATGGGCTCACCCACTGTATTTCAGAGGAACATGTGAGGGCTCAGTGCACTCTTATCTCACCCACCACCATGGGGCTTATATCCCCCAGGCCCCAGTGTGCAAGTCCCAGGAGTATCTCGGGGTGGACAGGAGCGCTGGCCAAAAAGATGGAGGTGCCAACTTTTGCAGAATGTGGTGTAGACCACCTTGGAGGATCTGTGGCTGCACCAAGGAGCACTGCCAGGACCTATGGGGAGGATCGCTAAGGAAGCAGCACCAAAGGGGACACTTGAGCTGGGACATGAAGGGCATGTAGGAATTTCCTGTGTCGATGGCTGGAGTGCTAGGTGGTGTCGGAGCAGGAAGGAGAGGGACATAGGAACAAAGACCAAGGCACAGTTGGGGCTCTCCCCTCCTTTCTTACGGGGACCAGAGCTGCTCTCAGCCAGGGCAGGCAGCCCTGAGTGGGACAAGTGATGGGGCTAGATGGGCAAGAGTCCTTTTATTTTAGTGGGGACCCATGGTGGCCTCCAGCCCCCAGTGCTGAAGGCATGAATCCTCATACCGACCCGGTTGGCTCTGGCAGAGTGCCAGGTCTTGTGAGGTCCTCCCCTCAAGGACCTTGCCCGATTTGGCCATGGCTGCCCCTTTCTAGATGGTGCTGTTTGGTAAAACCCAGCAAGCCAGAGTCTGAGAAGTCTTTTCTTGGTTCCTTTTAAGCATGGAAGCCAACAGTGCTGACCTGAGGAAACAGATGTCACGGTTAGAAGAAGAGCTGGACCAGGAGAAGAAGAAGTACACCATGCTGGAGATTAAGCTGAGGAACTCCGAGCGGGCACGGGAGGATGCAGAGAGGAGGAACCAGCTGCTGCAGAAGGAGATGGAGGAGTTTTTTTCGACCCTGGGAAGTTTGACTGTTGGAGTCAAAGGTACCAGAGCCCCAAAGTGAGAGAACGGAAGAGCTCACTTGGCACCTGCTCCACTCTACCCTCAGCAGAGCTGGCACAGGCCACATGAGGAGCCAGAAGCCTCTCGCTCAGACCAGGCTGTTGGCAGGGCCAGGTGCTCTGGAACCAGCTGGAGAGAAAGACCCTGACACCCCGATGGGGACTGTTGGGACCCCATACACCCCAGGTGGGGTCTGGATGCTGCTTTTATTATGCGGGTCCTGATGGGTGTCAGAGGGGACGGTGCCTGCCACAAGAGCAGCATTTAGCCTTTCACCCAGGAAGAGTCCCCCATGGCTACCCAAACAGGTGACACTCAGGAGCGAGCAGCCACCAGGAACACTTCACATTCTTTATTAAATTTGCTCTGAAAGCATGATGCCTTACCTGATCCATTCTTTATGTCTGTGCCACAGGGGTTGACCAAGTTCTCTTTCTAGCAGGGTTGGGAGCCCCCTGAGGGCACCACATTGTTGTTAGGGGAACTGGATTTATGCAAATCTGTGTTTTAGTTGCATCCAGTGCTCAAGACCAGCCCCTTTTCCTCCATCCCTGCCTTGGGCTCTGCAGCTGGTTTCTGCCTGGTGAGGTCCCTGAGCCACCCACTATAACCTGATTTTCTTTTCAGGTCTCCAATTTTGTTCCAGGGCTAGAGCCTATGAGCTGGAGAACAGGAGTGGTACTCCAGGTGGCTGATTTTTGTGCAGGGCCGCATAGCATGTATTTGCCCCACCTCAGATGGGGCCCAGGTGCCATCTTCCTTCCAGAGTCACTGCAAGCGAGTGCCGACCCTGTGCCTTCCATGCCCACAAACCCTCCTCTAGTTTATTCTGAGATCTCAAGCCTTCATCCCTCAAGAGAGCCCCCTCTCCCATCTGAACACAGCCAACCTAGCCTAGGGACAAGCTTCAAGTGGAGCAGAGTCAGTGCTGCCATGTTTGCTCATAGTGTACCTGCTCCTACACACAGTGTCCTCACATGTGGCCTCTCTACTCCCAAGCAGTAAACTGCTGTGGTTTGGGGGAAGAGTGGTTGTCACCAAAGTGCCCCAGTTTCTGACCACTGGAGAACTCATTCATACCCAAACACCCATCTACCTGGAGTCAGGCATAATCTATGACAATGCCTGGCCAGTTAGAATGAGCCATGTGACAAATGCCAGGATCATGAGGCTCCCAGGAAGCATCATTGGTTGACCACCGTGAAGTGCAAGCTTATAGGATGAGTCCAGAGCTGGGTCACTCCCCTGGTGGTGAGGTAGGCCAGCTGACTATCCCTGCAACTTACTAGAGGCCTCAACAACCAGAACACCTGTAAAAGCAGCATCCGTGGGCAAGGTTAGAGTATTGCTAGGCACTCTGGAAGGTCCAGTGGAGACATTCTAAGTTTGGGAGCACTGCTGTGGCCAGCCACATTCCAGGGAACTAATGATTCCCCCAAAGGTAAAATACTGCCCTCCCCTTCTATTTAGAAAAAAGAGAAAAGATTGGGGCAACTTGATTCCCCACAACTCAGTAAGATGGGGATTGTCCCCTTTCATCCTATTCAGAGGGAAAACAGTCTTGGAGAAGGTAGTGGGAACACCAGTGTGTTTTTGTGATGGTATTGAGTTCCCTCACCATGATCCAGGAATTGCTTTAACTTGCAAAGGAAAATATCGTAAGCTGTCAAAGTTGTAGAGGAGATGAAAGCTCATGTGGGTTTTGCAAGATGAAGGACTGTCTGGTCTCATCCACTAATCCCAGAAAGGCTCAGCCTCCTGCCAAGTCCCTTATAGGGGATGTTAGCTTGTGAGCCATGTCTGCCACCTGCTGGCCTAACTAGGATCTGCATGTACAACTTTTGTTTTAAAATTAATTGGACTATTCAGTTCTGCCTGCCAATCTCTGTCTAGCAAATAACAGATTTCTGAGTATAAAGCACATTGAGTTTCTGAGGCTGACTTAAGATGAGGGCTCTGGCCTGGGACCTCTATACCTATCCCCTTCTGCTCTTCCCAAATGAGTTACAATTATTCAACCTGTTCCCAAACCTGTAGTTCCTGTTGTACCAACAGTAATGACAGAATTTAATATTAAGTAAACCAACGAGTTGTGAAATAAAATAAGGAAATCTAACAGAATGTTTTGGGAAGACTCAGCAAATACAAGTTGCTAAAATAAATCTTTTCAAATTGAGTATAAATGAATCAACCATTCAATAGTGGGTAATTGATTAAAAAAGAAAAGAAGAAAAACCTTAAGAGTCTGCTGCTCATTGATTGCCTCAAAGGTATTTTAAAATTTGTGTTTGACTTTAAAGAAAAAAAAATCCTGGAAATTGTAGAAGAAGTCCTACATGGAAAAGAAACAGGCTTAGGTTAAAAATCTGACTTAAAGTTAGAATACGATTTTAATGATATAGACAGAAAGGGGGAATCCCTTGTTTTAACTGTCTTTTTTGAAGGATGAGGAACTGGGAAAGAATCATATTCATTCCATATAGAAGGGGAAAAGAACTTTGGAATGGAATCCATGGGTTTCTCCTGCCCAGGGATGATAATAAATGGAGTCAGTAACAGTAGCCATGTGCTTCATGAACTCTCCCCATCTTCTTTGGCTTTAGGGTCTCAGATTCTGCAGAGCCCTCCCAATGTCCACAGTAGTTCTATTGAAGGGACAGGGACATGCCTCCTATGACCTCCCAGGTGAACAGCCACAACATTGTCTCTATCCCACTGCTGCTGCCTCTTTTCCTTGTATCCACCAAGGACAACTATCTGCATCAGAATCACAGCTTTTCCTACCAGGCGTGTCGCTACTCTTTGCATGTCCCACCAAGCCCTGTGAAGACAGGCTGATGTCAGGGCCTGCATGCTTAACCATTAGTCCAGGTCAAAAAGATGCTGGCTTGATAGAGTGTTAAACATGCTTCAGTGGAGGCTGTGCACAGGAGGCCAGATGAGAGCTCCAACTGATGAATGTTGACACCTGAACTCAGGTTTGTAACAAAAACGGGAATCACCTAGGCAAAGGCGTAATGAAAAGTGTTTTGTGAGCACACATAGGGTGCGAAAGTGGGGGATGGAGGGCTAGAGAAGGAAACAGGGATCTAGTCATGGGGGGTGAGATATGCTGATGTTAGCCTCATGCTTCAGAAAGGATTTCTCCCCTGACACACGAGGCTCTTCCTCTGTGTGCAGGTTGAGGGAACAAGACCATGAGTTCATGGTTTTTACAGAACTCACATTCTAGTGGAATAAGACCACAGGGAAGTAAGCAAAACATAAATAAGATACATCTGGATTGTAACACATGCTCTGGAATAAGACGATCCCAGGATGCCTATTTTGGACAGGTTGGTCAGGAAGTCCTCTCTAAGGTGACATGTGAACTGAGAACTCAAGGATGAGCCCAGCCATGCAAAAGAGCTGCCATCAGAAGAGGAGCTATGGAAGAATGGGTGACGGTGCAAGAGGAGCTTAGGATGGATCTTGGGAGGCCCCCAAAGGCCCAGGTGCTAAAGATTTGGTTCCCAGCTTGGTCCTATTGGAAGGTGGTGGAGTCTTTAGGAAATGGAGCTTTGTTCATGGGAATTATTAGATCACTAGGGGTGTGCCCCTGAAGGGAACTATGGGACTCAGACCTATTCTTTTCCTTTTTTCCTCCCTTCCTGGCTATAGGCTGCCTCACCACAGGCCCCAAACAAGAAGAACAATAGATAGATCATGGACTGAAGCCTCCAAAATTGTGAGCCAAAATAAACCTTTATAAAGTTTATTATCTCAGGTATTTTGTTACAGTAAGGCAAAACTGACTAATACTGATGGAAAGAGGCAGTGTGGGTAGAACCAAGCAGGGGCCATACCGCATGAGCCCATTACACATGTAAGAAGTTATTCTTGTTCTAAGGGAGTTAGGGAAACACCTGAGAGCTTTGAATCAACTGACATGAATTGGCTTTCATTTTAACAAGATGCCTTTGGCCATTGAAGGGAGAGTGGATGAATGGGGAAACAAGTAGATGCAGGGAGCTCGGAAGCTGAAAAGACATGAGATGGAACGAGGGAGAGGAAGGTAAGAAGTGCACAGGCACGTCTTTCAACAAGTCCTGGTGGGAATGGAGCAGAGAAACAAGGGATGGGGGCCAAGGAGTGGGTCTTCAAGGTGTGAACTATTAGAGCACGTTAGTATGCTGCTAAAATGACCCAGTGAGAGGGGCAAAATTAATGATGAAGAAGAGAGTTAGTTCCTAAAGAGGGAAGTCAGCAAAAAAGGCAAGACGGTGGAAAGGTTGGTCTTTGGGAGAAGACAGACAGCTGCAGACAGGTGTACAGAGATGCACATTAGTCTTTGAAATCCTGAGAAAATTTGAATGTGTCTACCTTAAGTAGCACTCCTCCCAACATGCTTGAACAGGAAACCCTTTATTTGCATTGACTTGTTGGGCAGTGAGTTCAACAGTTACAGAGTGAAGGTTCTGGGGCCAGCCTACCTATCCAGGGGCAGATCCTGAATCCACATGTCCAATAGGCTGAAGGATGGGTGCTGGTGCTCCAGGACAGATCAATCTCCACCATGTCATCCGGGGATCCATGTCTTAAAAACAACCCAGGAATTCCATTTGGGAGTCAGGTTTGAGAGAGCACAGCCCAGCCCTTCCAACCTCTGAAATCATAAGTCATAAGTACCCCTCTACACACAGACATACATGTCACCCACAGCGGGCAGAGCTGCCAGGCCTGGCCGCCATCAGGGCAGTGGCAGCTGGCAGGAGTGCCTGGTAGAGACACGTTTTCTGTAATCACTCCCTTTTCCTTTCTTTCAGCAGGATTTTGGTTTCTGTTCATTCACAGCATCAAAAGGAAACAAGGGGAAGTGTCTGGGTCACTGGTCACAGTGTCTGGGGCTGGGGACATAACATGCAAATTCTTTGGCGCTTCTGCACTTTGAGGTGGGTGGGTTCCAAAAATGTCTCTTCTTTCCAGCACATTAGATCAAATGGAAAATTAGTATTTAGTTCATATCAAACTCTTCTAAAGTTTACCTAAAGACAAAGCTTCCATTTAGAGGGAGAGAGTGATGGTCGTTGGAGTAAGAACTCTGCGGAGAGTGGTTGAGTCATGGTCACGGCAGCCACGGTTTACCAAGCACACACCATATCCTGTTCTGTACACGTGAGCCCTGAATCCTCACAGCAACCCCGTAAACTTACATCTTAGGCTTCTTCATTTACAGATGAGGAAACAGAGCCACAGAGAGCTGAAGCTACTTGCTGTGATTAGCAGACAGGATTCTGCTTTGGGTCTGTGGCTTCAGAGCCCATGCTCATACAACTGCAGGAATTTCAGTGTTGCATGCAGCATTCTTATATCCACATTTTGAGGGCCATGAACACTGCATTTTCAGCGGACAGAAATGGTGTAGAAGACAGGTCCTGGTCTTTGGTTTACTCAGCCCAACATGCTGAATCTTAACTCCAGGCATTGTTATCTGTAAGGGAGGCTCTTCCATCCAAGGCAATCTGGGGGTGAGGCCTCAGCAGAAGATTAGCACACAGGCTACCATCACATAACTGCAGAGATGTGCGGTGACCTTGTCATCTGTAAGTGGGGAGGAGGGAGTATATGAATAAAGCGAGCAAACATGTATGCAAAACAGGTTATGTGAGAGAAAAATTGACGGGAGGGTTTTATCAGAGGAGGAATGATTAGATCTAGGACCTAAGCAGTGAGGGTCTAAAACGGGAAAACGTGGGCATGAACAGAAACATGTTCACAATGATGTAGAGGATGTACCTGGAGGAGGGTCAGCTGGAATGACACATGAAATAGAGTCAAAGTAAAATGCTTAGCTATTCTCTCGATAAAAATCCCATACTGATTTTATGAAGAATTTTCCTTACCAACAGCATGACGTTTGGGACTGCTGGGGATGGAGATGACCGGAGCAGAGGGCGGGGTACCATGTCCAGCAGCTCCCAGGTGGAGGCCACACAAAATGCTTTCCTTTCTCTTCAGCATTTCTCCATTTAATCATCCCTCTTCTGTTCCAAGGCCAAAACCAGCAATTACATTGGTTTTACGCTGATTTTTGTTAAAGCGTACAAAGTCTGTCAGCCCAGTTATCTCCACCCTCTTGTGACAGATGGAGAAGGAAAGCACAGCTCAGTGCAACTGAGATTTGCCCAAGGTGACCTCAACACTCCCTTATTTAGGCTCACCTGGACTCATGTAGATCCCCAACCAAGATCTCATCTCATCAGGGTGCCCGTGCTTTGGGTTTCTCCCTCTCATTTAATTTGACCACTCCTTTGATCTTTCTCTCAAGGTAGTCATAACTTCCTTCACATTTCCTGCCCAAACTCCTCCCCACTGGGGATGAACCCAGGGGTGCTTAACCACCGAGGCACATTTCCAGCACTTTGTTTTTGTGTGTATTTTATTTAGAGACAGGGTCTCACTAAGTTGTTGAGGGCCTTACTAAGTTGCTGAGGCTGGCTTTGAATTCATGATCCAGCCTTCTGAGCCACTGGGATCACAGGCGTGTTCCACTGGCCTGCCCAGTTTTTAGGAGTGCTACCCAACTCATAATTCACTCAGTCCTTAGCCATCAGAACCATGCCCCTAGTTGTCCAGGTAGAACCAAAAATCTCATGTGTTAGACCTAATAGGCACCTCTCTTCTTTCTCCTCTGTCCATAAAGTGGTACTAACAAAAATGGTGTAAGGGCTGGAGGAGCAGATGACAAACCTCAGGAGGGAAGAGACAAGAAGACTGGAGAGGTCCACAGTTGGGGGAGCAAAACACTTCTCCCCTTCCTCCCCTGCCTGAAACAGGAAATTGTGGGTTGATGCCAGGCATTCTGTTACAGTTCCTAAACAGGTATGCACAAATCGTACGATACTGCAGCCATGCTTTCCCTGCAGACCTCTTGCTGTCTAACCATTAGGGTTCAAGACTTCCTCCAGTTCCAAATACTGATTTTGGTAGCATCACCTATGTAATGACAATGCATTTGAGTCCTCACTGCTCCCTCAACTGGGTGTCTTTGGCTTCCAGGCACCAAGCTCCACACCTCTAGCCAAACTGGACTTGCTCCCACTGTTACTGACCATCCTAAAACATGGGTCTGGTCCCACCACTCCTCTTCCTCACATTCTACAATGGGTTCTGCCTAGAAAATAAAAAGTATTTCCTAATATTTTCAGTTCTGGCCCTTGGCTTGATTCAATTCTGAACCTCAACTTTTCAGCCTTATTTCTCATTATTTCCTTTTTGATATTAACATTTTAAATATTTTCTAATTAGTTATACATGATAGCAGAATGCATTTTATTTCCTTGTATGCAAATGTGCAATTTTTCATTTCTTTGGTTGTACACGATGTAGAGTCGTGCCATTTGTGCAATCATACAAGTACCTAGGGTAATGACGTCCATCTCATTCCACCATCTTACTTACCCCTGTGCCCCCTCCCCCATGCCCAATCCAAAGTTCCTCCATTCCTTCCCAGGCCCCACCCCCCATAAGCATCCACTTATCAGAGAGACATTTGGCCTTTGGTTTTGGGGGATTGGCTTACTTCACTTAGCATGATATTCTCCAACTCCATCCATTTACCTGCAAATGCCATAATTTCATTCTCTTTTAATGCTGAGTAATAATCCATTGTGTATATATACCACAGTTTCTTTACCCATTCATCTATTGAAGGGCATCTAGGTTGGTTGGTTCCACAGTTTAGCTATTGGGAATTGAGCTGCTATAAACATTGATGTGGCTGCGTCACTATAATATGCTGATTTTAAGTCCTTTGGATATAGACTGAGGAGTGGGATAGCTGGGTCAAATGATGGTTTCATTCTAAGTTTTCTAAGGAATCTCCATACTGCTTTCCAAAGTGGTTGCACCAATTTGCAGTCCCACCAACAACATGTATCTCCCTCCTCACCCCCTGCATCCTCACCAACACTTATTGTTGCTTGTATTCTTGATAATTGCCATTCTGACTGGAGTGAGATGAAACCTTAGTTTTTGTGTGTGTGTGTTTGTGTGTGGTGTTGGGGGCTTAAACCCAGGGCCTTGTGCGTGCGAGGCAAGCACTCAATACCAACTGAGCTATATCCCCAGACCCTTAGTCTTAGTTTTGATTTGCATTTCTCTAAATTGCTAGAGATGTTGAACACTTTTTCATATTCTTGTTGACTGATTGTATTTCTTCTTCTGTGAAGTGTCTGTTCAGTTCCTTAGCCCATTTATTGGTTGGGTTATTTGTTTTTTTGGTGTTAAGTTTTTCACATATCCTGGAAATTAGTGCTCTTTCTGATGTGCCTGTAGTAAAGATGTTCTCCTACTCTGTGGGCTCTCTCTTCATGTTATTGATCCTTTGCTGAGAAGAAGCTTTTTAGTTTGAATCCATCCCATTTATTGAGTCTTGATTTTATTTCTGGCATTTAAGGAGTCTGGTTAAGGAAGTCAGGACCTAATTCGGCATGATGAAGATCTGGGCCTACTTTTTCTTCTATTAGGTGCAGGGACTCTGGTCTAATTCCTAGGTCCCTGATGTACTTTTTGAGTTTGTGCATGGTGAGAGATAGTGATTTAATTTCTTTTTGCTGCATATGGACTTCCAGTTTTCCCAGCACCAATATATGTTTTCAGCACCTTTGTCTAGTAAGAGAGAAATATTTATGTGATTTTATCTCTATCTTCTATTCTGTACCATTAGTCTACATGTCTATTTTGGTGTTAATACCAGGCTGTTTTTGTTACTATTGCTCTGCAGTATAGTTTAAGGTCTGGTATTGTGATGCTACCTACTTCACTCTTCTTGCTAAGTATTGTTTTGGCTATTGTGGGTCTCTTATTTTTCCAAATGAATTTCATGATTGCTTTTTCTACTTGTACAAGGAATGTTCTTAGGATTTCAACTGGAATTACATTAAATCTGTATAAGGCTTTTTGTAGTATGGCCATTTGGACAATGTTAATTCTTCCAATCTTCTTTTTTTTTTTTTTTTAGTTGTAGTTGGACACTATCTTTATTTATTTATTTATTTTTATGTGGTGCTGAGGATCAAACCCAGGGACTTGCATATGCTAGACAAGCACTCTACCGCTGAGCCACAATCCCAGCCCCAATTCATCTAATCTTAAGAGCATGAGAGATCTTTTCATCTTCTAAGGTCTTCTTCAATTTCTTTCTTTAGTGTTCTGTAGTTTTCATTGTATAGGTCTTCCACCTCTTTTGTTAGATTTTAAGTATTGTTTTTGAGACTACTGTGAATGAGGCTGTTTCCATTATTTCTTTGTATACCCATGCCCAGGTCAAGCTGTCCCTCAATCATTGCTCACGAGCTTTCAAATCTACTTGCCTTCCCCTTAGTCTGCAATACCATTCCTTTCCAAGCACTCTTCATTTTCTCTCATCATTCTCTTGCTCTTGTCCCTTCAGCATGGTACTGTTCTCCACATAGCACTACTGCTATCAGGACTACCCTGAAAGTCATTTTTGTCTTTTTTCATTCTTAGCTTCCAGCAAAGAGTCTTTGTTATATATGCTTTTATTAATTGGTAAAATCAAGTGAAATGCCTGCTAGACAAAACCTAACCTTTAAAAAGCTTAGTTGAAGTATTTAACTGGCAACAGCTAAAAAAAAAAAAAAAAAATCTTTTTTAAACCACAAAATTGGTACAAATCAATCTTCATTACATAAAGTTAATGGGCCTTTTTAGGAACACTACTTTTTAAAAAATGTAGCACCTAAATTGACAAGTAAGAATTACTCCTTTAAGACTAGGTAGGAAATCTTAAAAATCACTCAAAACCAAATTTAAACAACACTCTCATGTCTGCCTTTGCCACTCAACTTGTCACCGGAGGCCTCTCAAATGACTGTGATGACAATGCATCAGGCCTGCCACCACATGGTTGATGAAGTGGCAGCAGTCAGGTGTGACTGGTTCACTCTCTTGGGAAAGGGACACATGAATGCAGGTGAAGGGAGGGACAGTGTGGATGCAAGGGTTATCTGGAGCCAGAGCCCATCAGAGCCCAGCAAGGTATGAAAATGCCATCACACAGAAGCTAAGCAGGCACACAGACACATCCTGCATACCCTCATACAGCCCACCCAAGAAAGGCACATGGAACACGTTCCAAGCTGAAATCTGTTTTGAAACATACTTATTCTATATACTTATTTTGGCCAAGGGGCCATGATGGCTGCCCTCTTGTACAGCTATGAAGAATTAGGTTGAGGACAGGGAAGTGTCTTTTTTAGATAAAGTTTCTCTGGTGATTTCAAACACCAGAAAAGCAAGAAAGCAAGTATAGATGAAGCAGAAAACTGGAGTGAAAATTCACTCTTTATAATGTGTATAAAATCCAAATCTAAGAAACCTGCCCTGGTAATAACCCTTTTATCCCAAGCCACTGGAATTCCTAAAGTAATCAAGAAAAACTTACCACAGATTTGTTTTCAATGAAAAAACTCTTAAGTTCATAATTTTCATACCACTTTTTTGTTTTTTATTTAAAATATTATAACCAATTGACATACTAGATAACAATGTTTACATTCCAGTGGTGCATGTTTAATGACTAGGGCATGAATGATTAAAAACCACAATAATGATCTCAGCATTCCCTACAAAGTGCCCCATTTTGTTTCATCTAAAGAGGCGAGGAGAGGAGAGGAGAGGAGAGGCGAGGTGAGGAGAGGAGAGGTTCAGAACTGGACATGGGGGAAGGGGTGGTGAAGAAGGAAATGACATGTATAGGGAGGAAAAAAAAAGTCAGTAACTATACTTAGGTTTCCAGGTTCAAAAACCTGTTGAACAGGATAAACTGTAATGAGAAAATAGATGTCACAGTCCAGGTAGACAGCTACTTCAGTTTAACTTCATCATTCGGCTAAAAGATTAACAGCTTCTCAAAAATATACCAAATATTGGGCCTACAAAAGTAATTTATTTCTTCGTAAAATTTACTAAGATTTACTCCTTTTGTAAAATGTAAAGAATGGACTGATACCACGAGCAGGTTTCTACTTACAAAAACAGACAGTAATAATGTCAACAAGCACATCTAACACAATTTTCAAGATATACAGTGAAAGATTTTACACGTGAGTGTCTCTTACTGATGCAAGGTATATATTTTACATACTTACTGGTATTTTTTCAACATTGGCTATAAAGTATTCAAAGCACATTTATAATTCACACTCAGTAAAGGTCTAACAGGGCAACAGCTTACTTGGGAAAGCATAGAAAATTAGTGTGAGGTAGTTCAATAAAAACCTAGTTTCATTTTAAGTCATTGTGAGAATAGAATATTGTGCAAAACTAATCCACAGGTAATATTTCTCAGAAGTTTCAGTAATGAAGAGAATCTAAATCAGAAATGGCCAGAAAGTGTTACTCTTACTAGACTCTCCTTAAGAGCACTTTACTAAGAGCAGTTACTTTGAAATTGACTAGGACTTTTGTTTTCCTTATGAGTTTTCCAATCTTACCCCAAACTATACATTTCTGCTTCAATGCCCTTTACCTCTTCATCTTTCTTGCTATTTTTATTAAGGACAAGTTAGTTTCCTGTGAGTCAGGAAAATCCTAAAAGAGATCAGTAGAAACACGATGCACGCTAAAATGCAACAGGCTATATGGAGAGGCAACATTTAAGAGGGCTGCTAATGACAGAAGGTGGTGCTTGGTTTCTACTTCACTGGTAAGAGAGGTTTACTGGGGTCACAGGGTGTCATGCATCCACTCTACAGCTAATGTGTGACTAATGGAACAACACTCACAAACTACAACAGTATTCTTGAAAATATACTATGTTTTAACCTCAAAATGTTGTGCAGGCTAGTGCCTAAGCAACACTGAATAGTCTTCATACATGTAGCAGATACTGGCCAATAGTATTTGTAACCCAGGAAACAGCTTCACTTGCCTGCTGCTGATTTCACTACCAGACATTGATATACTCTTCATCTTATCTTTTTGGACAACCTGGCAAGATTAGCCCAGAACAGAATAACAAAAAAGCTTATAGGAAAGTCTGCTGCTTTGTACACAATCAAGCTTCTCTGTATTTTTAAGGAGGCTGCGTGACAGCTTTCTCCTTTGAGAGGCTGGTCTTTCCTAGAAAGTCTGGTGTAAGCACATTGCGTCTTTACCTACTTGGAAGAGTGCACACCAGGAGCAATCAGCAGCTGAAGGTGCGTGACACAATGAAAATTGTTCAGCAAATAGTATGAAAGAGCTTAGATGCTCTATGTATATTATAATTTAGCAATCTCAATGACATGATCAGTTTACAAATGATTACTATATATTAGAGAGTAAGAGAACTGTAACTAGGAAGATGTGAATAAAGAATCAGTATCTTGTCAAACTTACAAAGTCAAGTCATAAGTCTCAGCTAAAATAATTTTCTGACAGTAAGATGATGGGTATATTAAGTGTACAAAATTGAAAAACAAAATTATAAGAAAGTGGCTTAAAACAAGTACTGCTTGACAGATATTTGTAATTTCTTCAAAAACAGATGTAAGACACTTTAAGACTCTAAAAGAAAAAGTACCAGTACATAGTTAGTTTAATAAATTTAGGCAAAAAGGGGAAGCTATATTTAGACAATATATTTTTCAGACCTAGGGCACTCAAGATTTAACAACCAGACCTTGGTTTTAGGATATAACTGGTTAGCAGTTTGGTTTACTTTAAGCAATAAGCTTTTTTTTTTCTTTTCTTTCAATTCAACTGAAATATGATGGTTGGCAAGTGGGAGCTGGCATTTACAACAAATGATATAGTCAGAATACCTGGTATTCCTTGCTTAACCAACATCTGAATCAATAGAGATGGCATATCAGCAATGAAATATAAAATATGGGAACCTTTTAAAGGCATGTCAGCTGTTAAAGTGCAATAGTGATATAATCTACCCTAGAGAAAATAAAGTTAATTATCTATAAAACTAATATGAACTGAGAATACACTCATGCTCAAATTTCTAGAATTGTGAATCCAATCCTATATAACTCAAGAGGGTTACAGTCTCAAAACTCTAATTTTCCTAATAAAATTAATGCACCATGTTGTATGACTAGAAAAGGGATCATTACCAAGTTTGGGAGGCAAGAAATCATGACTTGAACCCATCAAAAACAAGCTTGCTATTTTAAAGTATATAAAAAAGGCTAATGTATTTTAATCTTAAATATTGCACATTAACAATGACCTAAAATATCTAACTCAAAAGGAATTTTGCACTAAATATATGAATAAAATGCCAAGCGAACTTTCAGACATTTGCTGAGCTGCACCTATTCTTGCTCCTGTTGGTCATGAATCCCGATGGGCTTTCCGCCCAGAACCTTGCCATTTATGTAAATAAGCATTTCCCAGTTCATTACATGAAATCCCTCTTGTTTTAGACATAACATAAGGTGCGTGGGCCATTACAGATAATGTAGTTCAGAAATAATGAGACCTCAATGACACTTTACCTAGGAAAAATTCAGTTATAGAGAAATAATTCTGCAGATATAAAATGTAAACAGTTAACACACACCTGTCAGGAGCAGCACCATTCTTACACTACTCAACGTCCACATTGCGTGTTATATTGGAAATCAGGTATAAAAAATGAAAGACTCAGACTAAGTAACCACCATTTATGCCTGCTCTGCTCGATGTGAAGAAACAGTCCTTAGAAAATGATATCCTATATATGGCTGTGTGCTACTATTTTCAGATGAACGGTATATTGCTCATTTGATACGTCACCTACACAAATCTAAGTAGGCTTTGAAACCTCCTGACAGCTGATATAAATGATTATACTACAGGCAGAATCAAATGGCTAGAAACACCATGAGAACTGGTGCTCAACTGACTAACCCTCCAATAGTTTTGAAACCAGAAAGGTCTAAGGGACAAGGCTGCAGAAAATGTGGAGCCAGACTTTAGACCACTGCTAGGACCTACAGCCTGAGACTAACTCAGTGTGTACAAAAACAGGCTCATAGCTAGTATAAGTGAACCATCTGTTTATTTGCATTGAAATGTATTATTCATGAAGTATCCTCTTGACTTTATGTGATCATAGCTTTGAGCATGCCACAAATTTGCAGAATACACTATATTCCTTGACTTTTTGTTGGGTGGGTGGGGAGAAAAGAAGGTGGTGGTACACTCCTGGCACTTGAAAGACACGCTCTCAGTTATTCTGCCATTTAGATGATGGGGCTTTTGCCAAAATTCAGGTAGGATTGCCTACCCATTACTGTATCTAAATTAGGATTGGCTGGTAGCAAACAATGGAGGTCTCTTGCCACGTTCATCATTTACAGTAGTTATTCCTGAATATAACTGGCTACAGGTGATTTTCCCTCACTCCTCTGGGGTTATTTCATTGATAAGCATATAACCCTGAAGGATAGTATCATGAACAAAACATCTGAAATAAATTCTAATAAAAAAACTATAAAAATCTTAAATAATTCATGATATAGGCAAGTCACCACATAATAGTTGCTTTGATAAACAAAATCTTACAAATTCAGTAAAAAAAAATCAGCAGCATAGATAAAGCAAATATGCAAAAAATTTAAAACATGATAAAATAATTAGGTTTACATTATACAGTTAATTACAGCAAAAAATACAATACAGTTTTGTTGCTGTTTTAAAACACAACTTAGATTTTAAATTACATCACTTGAAAATAAAAAAAATAAACTACTTTACTACAAAATGAATTCTACATTTTTTGAAAAATCACTCAAAAATAAGACCACTGAATTGTTTTCAAAGTAGTTCTATCAATGACTAACCGACTCCCCATCCCTCCCACCCCCCCAAGGCCCAAGTAGTCATCTACAGCAGCCCAGAGGTCCAGCTGATGCTTCTAGACTGCTGTCTGTATCTGAGGCCAAAGTCGGATCTGTTGACATTGAAGACACATCATTGACAGACGACGATGACGATGGATGCTGAGAGCCATTGATCACTGCTGCACCTGTGCTATGAGAAACAAAACAGCAAATCAGTTGCAGACAGAGTTGCAGACCGAGCTACTTGCATTGTACTACCTCCAGTGGTTGATATAATTTTTCTCTTAGGTTTAGAAGGCTCAATAAAGACAATCACAAATGATATTAAATATAACACTAACTTACAAATGTTGTTATATGCAAACTATGAGGTGGGAATTCTGAAAATGTCTAGAAACTTGGAGTCCTGTCCTTTTTACTAACTTGTTTCTCAGTTTAATACTAGAACTTAGAGACCAGGTCACATTTAGAAATAGTTCTGTAGCAAGATCCATCAAGGAGGGCTTCAGGGTTGTGTGTAAATAATACTGAAAATACATGTAAAACTCTTTATATTACATTTCGATGGAGAGAGAATGTCAAAGACCTGAGTGACTAAAAAAAAGTTAAAAAACTACTGCCCTATAGAAAATTATTTGTGATATCTTGTCACTAAAAAGACAGTCCAAATAATACTTTTGATACATTTTGTGGTAAAGCAAGACCCAACAAAAAGAATAAAATCATTTTAATCGGGAGGGACCTTAGTTCAACTGATCCAGTTTGCATGAGATTATGTGACTTGACAGGGTAACTCAAGTGGTCTAGTTAGTAAACTCAGTCTTATTTCAATTCTAATAAATACTTGATAAATAAAATATGCATTTACAAACCAGATAAAGATTGGTGCAAACTGTTTCATTACTCCCAAGTAGTACCTAACAAGTATTTCCTGGATTTTAAAAAGTAATAGGAATACTTGACCTAGAGAGAGAAATCTTCTGAAGATGTTTGGACTGGAAAGGTGGCAGGTCTGACACCAGGGGTGGGGGATGTGTTAATGGCAACTCATACTAGGTAAATAATTTTGAACCAAAGGATCAACTAAATAAGGGTCATTCCAAATTGGAATAAATTAAGTTACAGAAATATTATTAAGAACACATTTGTATAAAAGCAATGCTACCAGCTGAATGCAGTGGTGCATGCCTGTAATCCCAGCTGCTCAGGAGGCTAAAGCAGGAGGATCACAAGTTTGAGGCCAGTCTGGTAAACTTAGGAAGACTGTCTCAAAATAAAAACAAAAAGGGTTGGTGATCAAGCCCAGTTGTAAAGCACCCTGGGTTCAATCCCCAGTATCACAAAACAATGGTATCAGACCAAACACTGAGCAGAATTTATGAGGGTGAGGATCACGTACCAAAAAATGCGGAAACCAAGCAGATTAAAAACCTCTACTCTTTGGCCCAGCAAATTTCAGGGTTTGATTATGTCTAATGATGAGCAACAAACACTTAAATACGGAAGTTCTTCTGAAAGTCTGTCTTCAAATTTAACAAGGAAACAGGCAGGTAATCGAAAAAGACAAATCTTTATGGCAGTGGAGAAGGAAGTGAGAGATGGAAGGAATGGAACCACAGGGGCAGCACAGGTGGTCTGAGCTGAAATGTGAATGGCAATCAGGACGTGAGGATGTGAGGCTTGACAGATGAGAGGAAAGAACAGGATGATAACCTCCTGGGTTCCAGAAAGGCCCATAGGGTACCCAGCCAAAGCAGAGTTGAGATTGTATACTCTTTGTAGTTCAATCAATTACAACATATCAGAATGTGCCTCTTCTGACAGAACAATATAGTATATACTCTTATGTCTTACACAGCTAATTCTAAGACTTTTATCAAAACGTTCAAATCATAAAAAAGAATCCCAACATATATACTTTTTATATAGGCCTCTAGAGTTCAGGATCACCTTCATTTTAACCAAATTTCTGAACCTGATAAACATGAACTTTTAAATGTATCACTTAACTAACTTGTTAATCTGAAATTCAAGTTCCTAAGAAAAAAGACTTGTTTTCTCTGAAATTTAAAGCCATACAACAAATTCTCAAATATCGGTATGGCAATATTATGGAAACTCTTCAATCTCAGATAATTGAGTGACTTCCTTCTCAGACAAGTCTCTATACACTCAAGATAGGCAAACTCATTTTCATTATCAACCAAATTGAAACATTTATAGGTAGGCAATATACTGGGAAAAATAATATTATTCATTTTAAAGAACAAGTGGAAATGGTTTTGTAATTATCTGACACTTTCAGGTTTTGTACATAATCAAGACCTGAATATTTTTATTATAGCCTAATTTACTGAAATTCTTCATTGCAAGCCATGAGATGAGAATCCAGAAAATGTCTAGAAGCCTCAAGTTTTATCTTTTCTACTTATTTTGTGACCATAAGCAAATGATATCTAAGATTCAAACTATTCACTTATTAATTAAGAAGAAAAAAATTTTTCTATCTCATGAGATAGAATACATGACATTTAAGATGTGTCACTTACCATGATGATATGCCAAAATATAAAACTGAGCCAAGTAAAAGACTTTCCAAATTCCACCGAGCCTCCATCACAAATAATTCACTTCACTACCACTATATTAGCAATACAAAACTAAATAAGAACTATACCATCCAAGCTTTTAATTTGTTATGAGTAAATTTTACCCAAACAGATAAAAGCTGTCAGAACCAATTTATACTTTCTTTTTTTTTTTTCCCAATTTATACTTTCAACAGGATCTATATTATAGATTTGGAAGACTGCATTCCTGATAAAGGACCTAAAATACACAGTTCTAATAAAATATAACCAAAAATGTCAAAGGAGGCTACCAAAATTATTTAAACAATTATGTTTATAGTACAACAAAACGGGCTTCTGAAACTACAGCTAAAAATCTTACCTATAAATAAAGTGCTAGATATGATATACACTTTTTTCCTTAGAACACTAAATCCTTAGACCATTCATTTAATCCTTAGAAGAATTAAAATGGCATAGTTTTACTCAAAATCAAATCTATCTAAAGAAATACTACTCAGCCTTTGAAGCACAGATCAAATTTTACCTCTTCCATATAACTGTCCTAACCTCTGCTGTGAGGGGCAATACATTCAGAAATTATTTCATTATCTTCTACCTAATAGATTTTGAATCTTTTTTCCCCTAAAATATTAGCTTCCTCATCTACAGAATGTGCATAATAATCTCTCAGAGTCTGAGGGATGAATGAAATAAAGAACACGAACCACCAGTGTCTAGTTATTATGTTGTGTGCTTAACATGTAGATTTCCTGACATTTAACCTTTTCCTTCATTTCTTTATACTTTTACATAAACCAAAATTAAATTAAGACTAACTTACAATAAAAGAAAATGTTTTAACTCCTATAAACTAGTTTTCTTCATAGAGTGAATGCTTTCTAGTGGTGGTCTTAATGGCATTGCTTTAGTTCAACAAATCAATTTATCCAAAGTAAAGACTGTTAAAACTATATAAAGGTAAACATATTGAATTTTGAAAAATTTCTCCTTTAAATACAAGGCAACAATGCCAACAAAAAAGGCCTTAAGTTCTTCAATAGAATGTTAGTATCAGAGAAAAAGATAAGCACTTTATGAAGTCAGTTACTGATTATATCAGTACATTGTATCAGGACATCAGTATATCGATATTTCAAATTTAAGCACCCCAATTGTAATTTGAATAAGGTAGTAAGTATGGAAAGAACTGCAGGTTTCAGGCCACTGAAGATTACAATGCAAGAAGTAAAATGACCCTCAACCATGTTTATATTGTAACCAACCTAAAGGAGAGGGCTGCCCTCGTATAACTCCATTCTTGGTTCTCTCCTCCAAGTCCATCACTTCTTTGTATATCAATTCTGAAAAAGAGATGGAAAAAATAAACTTCAAAGTCCGAGAGCCAATCTCACAATATACATTATGTTTTAATTCAAAATTTTTACACACATTAAGTGTAAAATATATTTAACAATATTTCAAATATTATCTTTATAGTGACAGAGGGACCATGTCAGCCTGAGATTCATGGGTGTTAATAACAGTTTCTTGATTTTCAACCACAAATTATATTCAAAGTAAGTAAAAACCTCTGCAGTAACCTGTAATTAATGTTTTGCAAGTGGGTTTAAGGACAGAGCTGAGGTCAGAAGTTTCATCTTTTTATTCTGCCAACACCTAATACTACACTGTTACCACATCACCCAGCATTCTGTACTAAAGATACTTATTTACTTCTGTCTCAGTGAGTGCTTGAATTAAGTGTTTCTCTTGTTAAATTCTACTTCATGAGCTCTGGAATAGTGTGAGGTACAATGGAGGTACTCAACCATATACTCATTGTAAAGAATCTATAGACATTTCTTTAATTAGAGTGGAATATAAACAAAATTTTATTTAAAAACACAAAGCAGGTACACTTCAACTCCTTATGTGTAGTGCCAGCATGACATGCTATCACTGCCAAGAACATTCCTCCATAGGAATCTTATTCTTTTTCTAGGCATGGGATAAGATGTAGAGCACTGTGAGAATGGCTCTAGCTGAAGAGACATAAGGTGCTATCTGATAGTGTATGTTCCTTGCACCCCATTTTCTTCTAAGTGATGCTGAGTGCGGTTTGAGTCTGAACATCTACTTAAGACTAACCTCTGGTAAATGCTATACCTCCATTAGTCATTATCCTTGGTTCATAGAATCTTGAGAATTATTTAAAAGCAATGAAACTTCTTCTGAGAAAAATGTACAAGACAAAAATGATGCACGGAAATTCAAGAAGTCTATATAATTTCTGAAGTTTAAATTTCTTATAAAGAATCTCTGACTACAGGATATGACAATATTTATGTTGGCAAAAGATAAAGTAAGTGGAGATACTGGAATGAAGCTAGAGACATCTATGTTTGCTGGCTATGGTAACCTTGGACTTTGAAGAAGAAAAATACAAAGTCTTGACAGACTTTTTTGTTGTTGATGTTTGTTTGTTTGTTTTAAGAAACAAAAGGAATAACAAACATCTCTCTTTCTTTAAGAGAAAAAGCACTTGTTTGTAAAAAGGGATTCAGACAGAAGAAACAAAGCCAATAAGAAGTACTAATAAGGCAAAGCTATCTATAGTAAATGGCTTTGGCAGTGGATTTTTCTTTCTGCTTTGACAGCTTAAACTCTAATGCAGACATTGAAAAGGGCAGTTTGTATATAACTACAGAAGTGTATGTGGGGCTAGAGAAAAAGACTCACAATAAAGTTAAACATTTTAGCATAATGGAAAGACCACAATATATCATTACACTGTAAATAAAAATTCTTTATTCCATGCCTTTAAGATGTGTTTCTTTTCCAATTTAATATCTCTGAAATTGTTACATCTTAAAATCAGTGGTATAGTACAATTGGAAGTGTTTCTTGACATAATTCTATGAAATACCATAAATGTCTATTATAAATTAATGGGATATAAAAATACCAGGTGAATATTTTAATAACTATTTGGGTCCAGAGTTATATACTTGTATATTACTTAGTACATATTCAGATGCACTAGGCTGTACTTAAGTCTCTCGTTCTGTTGTGCTCTGTTAACCATGAGTCTCCTAAGCTCAACTCAGAGAAAATAAGTATCAAATCCAATCTTTCCAAAATAAATTTACAGATAGGGTTATACCTCCCTATTTTCTTTTGCCCAAGATACTTAGTTAGCTCTTTGTAACAGATCTTCTGCCTCCATTTTAAGGTAAATAAAAAAGGGGGTGTCAAAAGATTTGCCCACAGCTACAAAAATGGTCAAATGCTAAATGACAACAACACAGATAGAGATAAACATGATCTAAAAGTTACCTAGCCCAAATGTCCCAAGAGAGCTTTAAAAAATATATATTTTAACATTTACACGACTATTGAAGCATTAATGTTCAATTGCATTAATAAGGTAGACCAAAACTACTACATTAGATGTGCAAAGACACTACAGTTAATTTCTCTAGAAAGGAATTTGGAAGTAATTGAAAACAGCCTTTGGCTCAGCACATCTAGAACTGTTCTTATAGGCATGTTTTCATGAATACTGTGCATATGTGCACATGAATACAACAGAGCGAGCTGTCTGTAAGAGTAACAAACAAGACCTACTTTAAATGCTCTTCAAGAGGAAGTTGGACACAGAGATTGTGACACATGATTACTGAACAACATTTACCAGCTATTAAACCAAATGAAGCAGTTATGTGGACCAAGAGTCATCTTTAAGAGGTATAGTCATATCAGCAAAGCAAATGTGCAGAGTTTAAAATCATTTGTGATTAAAAAATGATACAAATATGTACTAATGTACAAATGATTTTAAACATCTATAATCCCATTGGCTCAGGAGGCTTAGGCAGGAGGATAGCAAATTCAAAGCCAGTCTCAGCAAATTAGCAAGACTCTGTCTTTAAATAAATAAATAAATAAATAAATAAATAAATGAAAAGGGCTGGGGGATGTAACTTAGTGGTAAAATGTACCCGTGTTCAATCCTGGTACCAAAAATAACAAACAAACTAACAAATAAAAAAGCTTATCAGGGTGGAGACACTGAACACATTTGAATAAACAGACTACAGAAGAAAACACTAATGTGTTTGGGGTGGAGAACTTGGGAAATCAAAACTAAATCAGGAAAGGCAGCAGAATACAACAGATACTAGTATGGCAATATATAAATCAATGGAAGTGTAACTGATGTGATTCTGCAATCTGTATACGGGGTAAAAATGGGAGTTCATAACCCACTTGAATCAAAGTGTGAAATATGATATATCAAGAACTATGTAATGTTTTGAACAACCAACAATAAAAAAAAAAAATAAAAAAAATAAAATGACAAAAAAAAAAGAATCTAAAAACAGAAAAAAAAAAAAACTAAATCAGGTCGGGAAGGAGACTTACTTTACACCTTTGTAAAAAGAATAATCAAATTATCAAATATAAGTTGTGAAAATGGAAAATATCATTAAAGGATAAAAAATAAATCACTACAAAATGCCAGATACTTTCTTATTTTTCTAAGAATCTAATGAACGTTACCTTTCCACTCTTCTATTGTGTGTTCCCTTTCATCTAACTGCTTATCAGGGATCTTTGGTGGTGGCTGAAAAATAAAAAGTGATAATTAATAACTGAGTCAGTTTACTGGGAGTATATGCTTCTTTATAATTACTTGAAACATTAGTCAAACAGAAGACTTGAAAAATGCAAGACTGATTGATCATCAACAAACTTCTCATGTAAACTAGTTCTGGAAGACTCCTGCAATGCAGGAAGAAATATTTATCTTTTTCTTCTAGCTTCTGAAATTTTCACATTTTATTTATATCATAGAATTGGGATATGATTATTTGTTTTATAACTAAGTTAGGATGTTCCACAGAGCACTCCCCATCCTAGCTCCTCTGATCAGGTGGCAAGGCCAGAAAGTGAGACACACAGAGGGAGGCAACTTTACTTTTGTGTAGGAGATGGCTGGGGAATGCCCATTAGCTTAAGGTAATCTTCATGCAAACACAGAAAAGAAAAATACTATCATCATCTGTCTATATTTTCAAAAGTTTCCTTCAAACCTAACTAATTCTGACTCTAAGAATCCACTCTGTTCTTCAAACATGGAGAAAAAAAACTTACAGCTTCTGCTTCAGAAGGATCATACCAGACATTGATGTATGGATGCTGAAGAGCTTCATCTACAGAGATCCTTTTAGATGCATCTATGACCAGCATTTTGGATAACAAATCCCTTGCCTGACTGGCTGTAAAAATAATGATGTTAATGTGTACCTATTTGTAAAGATTCCTAAATTATCACTGATTTCACAAACTTGAGAGTGTCATTTAAGAAGCACGTTTTTAAAAGTATAGTTTTTAACTTTAAAACCAGATCATACATATAATAAACAGTATAAGATTAAAGGTAAAAATAACTAAAATTTCATTTTGTTTCTCCACCCAGAGATAATCTTTGATTGTATCCCATAAGAATATGAATACACAAATGCACACACAAATGGAATTTGATGTATAGTTTATAAAAATTACCTTTAAGTTTGTTGTGTTCTGAGTCAGCTGGGAAAAGTACATCAGGGAAGAGTTTCTCAAAGCTATATCCAGCATATTTAGGTCTGTTTTCAACGTAAGTCCTTACTGTTGGTTGTAGTTTCTTCATAAATTCAGGACATGGTGTTCCAAGCTGTTCAATAACTTTATTCCACTGATCAATATCTAATATCAAGTAGCTAAGAAAAATACTGCTTCTAATATTCAACACATTAGTCAATATTCATATTAAAATACAAAATGGAAATTTAAAAAATTATAAAAAGAATGTGGCAGTTATAAATTTCATATATCTCACAGCCACCTTGCAAAGGGCAATGATTATAGGTGGACAGAAATGAGCAATAAATAAGTTGTTAACCTTATTTATTGTGTGTGTGCGCACATGTATGTATATACGAATACTAATTTTACCCCCAAAATGGAAGTTTAAACTCACAAATTCTAAGTTATAAATAAATATAAATGTACAGTATTATCATTACTACTCATAGACTCTCTAAATGCAAACTGTACATAATACTAATATACAAAATCTGCCTTTTCTTCCAGCTTATCAGAAAATGTGAATGTATTTCCTAAAGGATAATCTGTTCTTTTTTTTTTTTTTAGTTTTCTAAATTAACAGAAAATAAACAGAAATAAAAATGACTTTTTATAAAAGTGCATTTTATTTTGCTATTTTTTGTTTAGCTTACATTAATATTTTTTTAATGCTCTGAAGTGTATAAAAAAGATTCAGTATTTCAATAAGTTTTAAGATTAGAATTCCCTGATCTTATTCCTCCTAGTGTTTATACTCTAAGCCTAAAACTCTTTACTGTAACCTGGTGAATATTTCCATTCCTTTTCTTGAAACAATTACTTGTTGTTAAATACATCCCTATTGATGTAAACACTAAAAGTAGTCAGATGGGAAAAAAAAGCATGAATGCAAATCTCATAATCACCACATAAAACTACTATTGCTCAAATTCTCACATGAAAGAATCAGTATGTTATGTTGAGTAATGAGAACAATCAAGACACAAAACACACAAAACATTAACAAAAAGGCAGTGAGGGGACAAAACAAAAGGATGGCCAGCAGCAACAGAAAATTTCAACGCTCAAAGTAATTCTTAAGAATTTCTAGACTTACTCAAGTGTATAAATTATTATAAATTTTTAATGCAAGCCATGATTTTTTAAATGTAGGTTAAATAAATCAACTCAAAGCCAGCAAGTAACTGTGGAAAATTACACTTGAGTACTTTTCAGAATCAACATATGAAAACACTAAATGAGGGGAAAGAAAGTCTATGTCAATAGCAGGTGGTATTTTGAAAGAGTAATTTAGCAATACTTGATATTAGGGAGAGACAAAATACATTATACCTGAAGAAGCTGAAGTACTGTCATACATTTTGACCTTTAGAAACTATATTTTAGGCCAAAGATAAGGATACGATCTGTACCTGGGAACAAAACACCACCTTTGATCATTTCTCCCATGATGCACCCAACTGACCAAATGTCAACTGAAAACAAAATGCAATGACATTAACATAAAGATTTTGGTTAAAATAAAAAGAAATATATAAACAGTAAAAAAAAAAATCACGCACACCATGTATACTTTAAAATCATAAAAAGCATATAAAATAAAAATGAGTGACAGTGAATGTGCTCTGACTACCAGCAGAGACTGTATGTCCTACTGCCAAATGCAGCCTACAAATATTTCAGCTTCTTATCTGAACAATTTTTTGAACTATAACAGTCACAAAGTTTATGTCTGTTTTTAAAAAAACCTGTATGTATGAATGCAGCATATTCATTTTCATTAAAGAACATAAGGAAGTTCATCACCTAACTAATAATTTGCTGCAGCAGCACAAGGATACAGTCCCTTCCTGGAAAGAGGATTTTGTGGCAAACCATTTCTCCCATAATGCACCCCACAGACCATAAATCCACTATGTTTGCAGCACAAAAGAAGGAAAAGCAAAGCAAAAGGTCATTAAAATCAAAGAAGCAGAATATGATTGCATTATATAAAAACTGCAAAATATTACAAAAAAGAAAAAGTGATTTTAATTTCAGCTAATGAAATAATTTAAAAAACAAAATACTTTGTGAAAAGCTTGGTTCACAAAAGAAAACAAATTGTGGCATTTTAACTACATATCTAATTTTAAAGTGAGAGCTATGCACAGAAATAGTATAAAACCTGTATATTTCGTAACTGAGAATTTGTTTATAAAATATAAGAGAATCAAACACAAACTATAAATAAGGCTAAAAATGTACATAAAATAGTAAAATTATGATATTATACATTATTTTGAAGCTCAACTGTGCATTACACTCTTTCTTTAAAAGTTAAAAGAAAAAGCATGAGCAGCGTAATTTATCTTATTAAAATACTTAATAGAAAAATGTCTTTGAATAATTACAAAAAAATAATGTAAAGTTCTACAGAAAATTTCAAACCAGAGTTCATAAATTTATTTATTTAATAAGTGGTATGTTTACTCTGAATTAAAAGTCAATTCTTTTCTTGGCAACATCATTCTACATTTACTCTATTATCCCTAAAGGAACAAGTACATAGAGAATGAAGAAAACAGAGTAAAGAAAAGCGTACTTCTTATGTTTTCTACATAAGGTTTTTCAAATTCATAAAACCAAACTGCTTGGGTTTAAGAAATTAGTTTTGGTAGGATATAGTATGAAAGTTCTTATTGCAGAGTTTCCTAGCACTTACCCTTGCCAACTTGAAAAGGGAGCCCTAATCAAGATTCTGCAAACAATCTGCTAGACAGAAAGAGGCAATTTGGGGATTTCCACCCATTTATTAAAACTAACCGCATACCCTAACATTTTATACCTTTGGGTCTGAATATCAGATAAAAGGAGAAAGAGTAGGTACTTGAAGTTTAATAGAAGAGGGAAAGAATGAGCAATTTAAAAGGAAAAGACTTAGAAACTTAGATTTGGGTCTTGAAGTTTGAAGGCCCACATTCTTTAAGAGCAGAAGAAGAAACGGGCAGGACTAGATTTAGAGAGATGTGTTCTTCATCCATGTTGCAGGATTTAGGAAATTTAAGTCTATACTTTCAAGTACATTCTTATAAGGAGACCATCAATTCACCGAAGTATGTTAGGAAATAAACGGGGAATAATTTTTGGTACTAAAGTTTCTCTAAAATTTCACATTAATGTATGCAAACCTTTTTATATTTCTAGTATGACTCAACTTTTGAGGATAAAATTTTAGAGGAACACCTGTAATCCCAGCAGCTCAGGAGGCTGAGCAAGGAAGATCTCAAGTTCAAAGCCAGCCTCAGCAAAAGTGAGGCTCTAAGCAACTCAGTAAGACCCTGTCTCTAAATAAAATACAAAATAGGGCTGAGGATGTGACTCAGTGGCCAAGTATCCTTGAGTTTAATCCCCAGTACCAAAAAAAAATTTTTTTACAGGAAAAGTTAACATTGATAAATCAATTGATCAGAGAGCAAATTTTTTCAAGGGTTTTCATTTTTGCCCAAAATCTGTAAGAATAAATCTTCTCCATAGACTTTACAGAAAAGAGGAAAGTAACTAAATAACCAGGATGAAACTGATGTGGAAAACCTTCAGAAAAACAGTTTTAAACACAAAGGTCTTAAAAGCTACTAGTATCAGAGAAGATATTGAGTCAGTGAAGAAACTAAGGCTTAAGTTTAGTTTTATGATTTGTGCATAAAACTGAGCTGTAAGTGTCTAACTGCTTACTATTAGGCAGTTTAAAATATACTTGATTATCCTACACTTTCCAAAATAGTCTGAAGTAGCCTGCAATAAAATACAGATAAAACAAAGTTGTTAAACTGGGGAGGGGTAGTCATTAAAAGAAAGAAATATTTATCTTTGCAGGTTATTGTAGTTACCATAAGGAAGTATTACACTTGACTCGGTTTTCTGGGGAAGGGTGGGGATGCAATAAGATGATCTACATAATTCTCATGAGAGAAGAGTATTTCAACTCTTTTCTCTTAATGATAATTTCTGGTTGGGAGCTGCCCCAGGACCCTCACTGACATATTACACAATATCTATGATAACCAATAATTTCACTGCAAATGCAGAAACAATCTTCATGCTGGTCATGCTGGTACTGAAGTTATCAATACCCAAACAAAACTTCAACTTTTAGGTAGAAAGTAAGAAAACAAAATAGCATGCTTACTTCAGAATAAAAGATTAACAGTCACTGTTTAAAATATTTACTTTGAGCTCACATACACCAAAAAGGAAATTAAGCTAAAATCCTAATTTCTGTCTTTAAAAAAAATTTTTTTGGTACTGGGATTGAACCCAGGGGTGCTTTACAACTGGCCTGCATTCCCAGTCCTTTTTATTTTTTGAGACAAGTTCTTGTCAAATTGCTGAGGCTTGCCTCAAACTTGCAATCCGCCTGCCTCAGCCTCCCGAATTGCTGCAATTATAGGCATGTACCACCAAACCTGGCTTAAAATTCTAATTTTGTAGGTATCTTTTGTAAATAAATAAATAAATAAATAAAAATATAATAATAATAATAATCTTGAAAGTTTATTAATAGCTGCCTGAATCAAAGTGAACTACTGTTCCAGTTTTTTCACAGGAGTATTTTGGATAAAATTACCACACTTAGAAAGTTATAGTTTAATTCACTATACATACACAAAATACTATATGCCTTTTCCTTAAGATTAGACACAAGGCTTTGATGAAACATTATTTTTCCTCCAAGAGATTCTTAAGTATTCATCAGTTTTGCATAATGGCATTATTGTAGTTCTCAAAGTTTACACTAAATGCTCTGCTATTAACTTTGATTTCCTGGAATTGGAAATAAGAGCAAACCTTACTAATGGGCACTGAAATTACTAGTAAGATTGAATTCTGAGGTACACTATATACTTCCTCATATATAGAAGTATTTGCTCATTTTCAAGCTGTGGACAAGCAAAAAGCATACACATAGTTCTTTTTTCAGAGGCTAAGACAATTCTTTATCCAGTGGGAGTGCTGATGATTTAAGTATTAGCATTTTAGTCAAACAAGGCCCCCATGTTTTCCCATTTATGATAAAACTTGTAGTTACTTTCAAACTTGATACACATTTCAAACAGTGATACACATTTAATTCCATGCAATTTAACTTAAATATTTACCTATAAAACCTAATAAACATCAATTTAAAAAAACTAAATTTGAAGAGTATTTCAAATAAAAAGTGTGTGCTGACCGTTTTCCTTGTAGCCCATGCCTAGGATGACCTCAGGTGCTCTGTAGTATCGAGTCACTACGTAAGGTGTCATCATAAAACTTGTTCCTGCAGTTCTAGCCAGTCCAAAATCAAGAATCTTCAAAGTGCAATCTGATTTTACTACTATATTACTGGGCTTTAAATCCTTCAAAATATAAAAATAAGAAATGATTGCTAAGATAAATACAAAGATTCTGTAGTTCACAATTAAGCTTTCAATTCATGTTAACAGTTCATTCTTCTTAATTTTAATATTACTGCACAGTTTCATCATAAAAAAGCAAACCTGAGAAGTCAGCTTTATTGCATTTTAAAATTTACTTGTAAATTTAAAAATTTATAGTTTTTAGAAAGATTAGTAATTATTTGTCATTAGAAGAAGCTAGTTTATAATTTTATAATTTCTAGAAATTATTTTTAATTATTATTAGCTAGAAATTTTTAATCAAATAAGATTAAGAGATCTGGAAAGGCATCTTAAAGCTCAAACAAGAACTACTATGGTAAAACAAAGTCATATTAATACTTATATTCATTTTGCATACTAAGTTACCAGTTTTTTGACCCATAAAAATTTGAAATGAGTAACAAATATACCACTCATGGTAACTTTGAAATAATTCTTACGTTTTTAGAAGCCCATTCTTTTGACAAAAGCCACAAGTGAATGATTAGACAGTCTGAAACTATTTTTAAATTCACTGTGAAAATGGCATAAACTTTGTTGGAAAGTTACTTCTCAATGTTCAACTGAACAAAATATTACACATATAACTGATGTGTGTTATAAGAAATGCATTCATGAAAAGTATTTTCTAGAACTAGGTTGTCACTTTATTTTGAGGGATGCACTATATTTCAAATTATCAATGTGGAAAATAGCTGTCTAATAAATAGGGCACTGGGACAATGTATATTGCATAGTAATGAGCAGCCTGGCCACAGAAAAGGTAATACGTGCTCTCTGAACATGGAAATTCATCTTTGCCCCTTGCTACCCTGCCTTGAGCTCTAGTAGGCAGACCCCTAAGGACCATGTCAATAGGGTTATGTTTTCCTTCCTTGTTTTCTGCTGGACCTGTCCAATGCATCGTCAGAAATGTGAAGAGAGGGGGCAGGGGTTGTGGCTCAGTGGTAGAGCACTTGCCTAACATGTGTGAGATCCTGGGTTCGATCCTCAGCACCACATATAAATAAACAAAGTTAAAAATCCATTGGCAACTAAAAAATATTAAAAAAAAAAAGAAAAGAAAAGAAATGAGAAGAGAGGTCAAGGTATTCATTCTCTGTGATCCTTATGACATATGCTACAAACTGGCTAAGACAGAATACCCACCCAGAGCCATACTTCTGCTGCTTCAGGACTTGCTGGTTTTGCTAGCAGCTGAAAATAATGAGGGGGTTAATAACTAACCTTCTGTTGGTCATTCTTGGGTGTTTTACCTTATTTGCTAGTTCCCATAATTTCGTCTATCCCTTCACCTTAAAAAGATCCTTCTTTACACTCTCTTCAAATACATGTTTAATATGCCACTTTTTTTCTGCTGAGGCCCTGTCTAATATATTGCCATTGAGAAACAGTCTCATAGCAAGCCATATATATAGGTGTGCATTTATATACATATACACACATACACACACACATACATGGACTACATACAAACACACACATGTATGTACATACATATAATATTTTATATACATGTAAACAACACTTTACACCTAATGCAGAGTATAAATAATATACAGTTGGATATTTTTAGTTATTTACTCAAAATCCTTTTGTTCCTTGGAAGTCAGATAGTTCTACAAATGCATGAAGTGGTAGAGAATCCACAATCATGCTATTTTTCCCACAATCTCTTTGTTGTTATAACTTGTTGGTATACCTTTGAAATATTGGATTCTAAGCTACAGGTATCATGAAGGAAAACAAACTACACAAGTGTCCTTGGAAATCAACAATGTTGATACAAACACAAGTTAAAGGGTCGCATTATTACAGATTTGATATAAATTCTCACCATAAAATGGTTAGATAATAAATGTGTCTTTGTTGGAATGAACTAAACCACTTGGCAAAGTTGGATGGAAAAAAGAGTACAGCCAATGTGCCTTACATGAACAGTAGCTGGTACCTTTAACAATTTCAGTGATGGCGTGGATAAACATGATTGCCTAGTTTCCAAATAATATACTTGAGGTTAAAAAAAATGGGTATTTGTTGACTTGAATAATACGTATTGTAAATGCACAAATTATTCACAAATTTGCAGGTAAAGTCAGGAAAAGATCTCATCAATTTGTTGGATTTCAAACAAGACATCTGCTTAGCATACCTTAATGAATGAGAACCCATCAGGAAGAAGAAAGCCTGATGTTCCCAGAACTATTGTCCAAGATATCAGATTTTGTGAGAAGCCATACCATTCCCAAACAGCAAGGGAGGGGGGGAAGCCATGTTGGGGGAAATTGGCAACTTGTCAAAAATGAAAACTGCAGGGACACACCTATTATTCCAGAGACTTGAGAGGCTGAGGCCAGAGGATCACAAGTTTGAGGCCAGCCTGGGCAGTGAGGCTCTATCTCAAAATAAAACATTTAAAAGGTGGGGGGAGTCTGGGGATGTAGTCTGGGGAAAAAGCATTTGACAAAATACAGCATCCATTCATGCTCAAAACACTAGAAAAACTAGGGATAGTAGAAACAAACTTCAATATTGTAAAAGCTATATATGCTAAACCTAAGGCCAATATCATTCTAAATGAAGAAAAATAGAAAGCATTCCCTCTAAGAACTTGAACAAGACAAGGAAGCCCTCTTTTACCACTTCTATTCAACATCATCCTTGAAAACTCCAGCCAGAGCAATTAAACAGAACAAAGAAATTAAAGGGATATGAATAGGAAAACAGGAGCTCAAATTATCACTATTGGCTGAGGACATAATTCTATATTTAGAAGATCCAAAATTTTCCACCAGAAAATTTTAGAATAAATGAATTCAGCAAAGTAGCAGGATATAAAATTAACACCCATAAATGAAATACATCAGTGGTGAATCCACTGAAAGAGAACACAGGAAAACCACCTCATTCATAATAGTCTCAAAAAACTAAAATATTTGGAAATCAATCTAACAAAAGAGGTAAAAGACCTATATAATGAAAACTACAGAGCACTAAAAAAAGAAATTGAACTAACCTTAGAAGATGGAAAGCTCTCCCATGCTCTTGGATTGGCAGAATTAAGATTGTCAAAATGGACATAATACCAAAAGTGTTACACAAACTTAATATAATCCCTATTCAAATCCCAATGACATTCTTCATAGAAACAGTAAAAGCAATCATAAAATTCATTTGGAAAACTGAGACCCAGAATAGTCAAAGCAATCCTTAGCAAGAAAAGTGAAGCAGGAAACATCACAATACCAGACTTTTAATTATACTACAGAAGAATGTAACAAAAAATGGGATGGTATTGGCACCAAAATCAGACATGCATGGGATTCAAACTAATAAGCTTCTTCTCAGCAAAGGAAAGAATCAATAATATGAAGAGAGAGCCTACAGAATGGGAGAAAATCTTTAACACACACACTTCAGATAGAGCACTAATCTCCAAGATATATTTAAAAAACTCGAAAACTTAACGCCAAAAAGAAAAAGAAAACTGATCAATAAATGGACTAAGGAACTGAACAGACTACACAGAAGAAATAAAATCTATCAACAAAAATAAGAAAAAATGTTCATCATCCCTAGAGATTAGAGAAATTCAAATCAAAACTATTCCAAGATTTCATCTCACTCCAGTCAAAATGGCAAGTATCAAGAATAAAAGCAACAGTAAGTACTGGCAAGGATGTGAGGAAAAAAGACACACACATACATTGCTGGTGGGACTGTAAACTGGTATAACCACTATGGAAAGCAGTATGGCGACTCCTTAGAAAACTTGAAATACAACCACCATTTGACCCAGTTATCCTACTCATTTTATATCCAAAGGATTTAAAATCAGCATATTGCATTGACACAGCCACATCAATGTTTATAGCAGCTAAATTCACAACAGCTAAACTATAAACCAACCTCAGTGCCCTTCAATGAATAGCATAAATAAATGGGTAAAGAAAATGTGGGGTGTGTGTGTGTGGCAGCATGGGATGATGAGCACCTTTGTAAAGCAGAGTCCCTCCCCTACTACAATCTGCACTGGACACATAGTAAGAAAATATAAACTTCAGTTGTGTTAAGTCACTGAGAGTTCAAAATTTGTTATCTTTCATCAAAATTTAGTCTATTCTGACTGACACTGAAAGTGACATCAGAAATGGGGTGTTACTTTGCCTGTTAAGCATTCCTAATCTGAAAATTGGAAATCTGAAATGCTCCATAATCTAAAATTTTTTGAATGCTGTCATCATGCCCAAGAAGTTTTGGATTCTGAAGTATTTCAGATTATAGATTAAGAATGTTCAATGGTAAATTCTATGAATTGTATTCTATGCAAACTGTATAAAAATATACAATTATAGTTTAGTCATTAAACACCAGAGAAACTAATATTAAAGGTAGAAAAATGATCCAAAACATCCAATAACAAAACAATTTATGAAACTGTCACCTGCACAACACTTGCATAACATACCTGAAGATCTAGGACAGGTGGCAAATTGAGGCTTGCCTACTTATATAAAGAAAGTTTTATTGGAACACAACCACACTTACTCAATTCCATATCGTTTGTGGATGCTTTTATGATACAATGGCGGAATCCTTTAGCTGCGAAAGAGACTATTATCTACCGAGTCTGAAATACTACCTGGACTTTATAGCAAAAGTTTGCTGACCTATGTGAGACTGGAACATAAAACTTCAATTGTTTGTGTTGGTGACTCTTGGTTACTTTTGAAAGAACTGGTCATTTTGAAAATAGAAATGAAAGGAAACTGGGTTTAGACTTTTAGGGTTTCACCACTTTGGAAAAAACTGTATACTACTAGACGGCAGATAGTTAAGCAAATATTCCTGCCTGCCTGAGTTGGTTTCCTCATGCTTTTGATGAGTTCAACCACGTGACTTATTTTATTCAATGGAATGTGGAGAGAATGTGATGTTCATGAGATCTTAAGACAAGTTTAAATTTGATTTAGTGTGGCTCTTACTCATCTACCATTATGGGAAAAGGATGTCCCTTGAAAGCAATCCTTCACCACCTAGATGCTGAGACCTGAAAGTAGAACAAACCTGACGCTGACCCATGGTTTGGGCAGTGACACACAGTCAACCCTGTAAATGCCTGAGCAAACAATAAATGTTGTTTTAAACAGTGATATCTTGGGTTTGTTTCTATGTATCATTTTCACATAATTCTGAAAGCTGTCAAAGGAAAAAGACTGCAAAATCTTTTTCTTTTTTTTATTTTTCTCACAGCACTAAAAACTGAACCCAAGGCCTGTGCATGCTAGGCAAGTGTTCTACCACATTGCCAGTCCATGTAAAAATCTTTTAATTGAAGAAATTGCTTCACTCTGCCAACAGAAGTCTGAAAATTTAAAGGAAGACTCAGGCTAACCTTATAAGTCCAATAAAGGACCTATGAGCTGACAAATATGCTTTGAAAAGATCTATCAAAAACATACGATTCCTTTTATATTTCTGAGAGAGTTCACTGTAGGTCAAAAACCTCCCTAAGTCTGTGACCATTCTGACTGTGACAGTGGCTCTCGATTCAAAGCAATTTTGCCCCAAGGAACATGTGGCAATGTCAGGAAACATTTTTGATTGGCAGAAGTGGGAAGAGCTACCAGCATGAAATAGGCTGAGAAAGCTGAGCAGCCTCCAAGGAGAACACATCCTTCATTACTCACTTCAGATACATTCAAGGAAGATAACAAAAGGAAAACTCTCCTACCAGGTACAGTCAGATATCACAGAGAACAGCAGATAGGTTGTTCCTCACAGATATCAGATTTAGGGCTTAACCACGGACTATTCACCACCCCAGAGCAAGAAACCCTCACAATGCCCAGAATTTCAACTGCAACTGACTAATTTTTTTAGTTTCCAAATGAGGTTGCTTTTTGTGGTTTGACCATTTTGAGGTATTTGCAGGGAGGACATGAGAGATGGATAGATAATTTGGCCATTCCAGTTCCTGTATTCCTGAACCAAAGGAAGCAATGTCTGGACTGATGTAGATACTAAACATTTTGATGGAACAGGACTTTGGGTTATCTCCATTAGAGGTATGGAAAAAAAGAGAACAAAGGAATGTCTGATAACCAATAGGGTAGACTGTGGCAGAGACTGGTGCCCACTGCTGTTCTAAAGTCTGTTCCCCTCATATTTTCCAATTCCCTTAAAATTATGGGCAGTTCCTCCAACAGGCTCTGCGCAGAAGTATATGTACCATTTCAGGTCCCAACATAGAAAAGCTAATGCATATAACCCAGCTTTCTCTTCTGCTGTCTAGATGGTGAAGTATTATTACTCAGTTTGGGTCTTTGAGTGACTATGTGAAAATCCACTCCCAATCCTGATTTGCACTGAACTCTTAAGGGATGGAAGATCAGCTTATTTTATTAAGCAACTAATCACAGAACAGCAGAGAACAGGTGAATCTAGAATGAGTAGCAGAATTGAGAGGTAAATACCAGTTCTGCCTTCAAGATTAGCTGCAATTAGTTTAATTACATTAAACTTCTTGGAAGTTGCTCCAGGAAAAGGGGCCAAACAAAAATCTGGTACAAGCAGTTTCCACAGCTCAAGGGGTGGTCTGCAGTAGATTCTGTGATGCCTGCTCAGATTCTTGGTACCAGTTTGAGGTACTTATGCTCTCAATTTCTAGGCATGACAGCTGTTGACAGACTTCAAGAAAATCTCTCCAGGCACTGTTCTCAACCACAGAGATCATGCTGTTCCCAGCGTAATGGGCTGGTTGAGTCACCAGCTGAGGTCTTTGAAGTGGTTGCATTCAATTCAATTTCTCCCTCTATCCATTTTTACTGCTTTATTTCCCCCCCTGGGATTTTGATTCTAAAGAAACTCCCCAATAAACTTCTTCATGAATATCTCTATCCTAGAGTTTCCCAGACTACCTAATCTAAGATAAATATGGTCATCGTAGGTAACAGATCCCAATGTGTCTCTTCTTAGCTCAACTTTATTACATTACGAAAGCCAGCCTCAGCAATGGCGAGGTGCCAAGCCAGTGAGACCCTGTCTCTAAATAAAATACAAAATAGACTTGGGATGTGCTCAGTGGTCAAGTGCCCCTGAGTTCAATCCCCAGTACCAAAAAAAAAAAAAAAAAAAAAAAAAAAAAATTTTTTTCTATAGTTTTGTTTTCCTAAATGTCTTCCAAAGAACAGGAGGAAATACTTCCTAACTCATTTTGAGGCCAACATCATTTTGATACCAAAGCTAGTCTAAAACATCACTAATCTGTACTCTTTTCCTATAATAAAATTAACTTAAGTTTAGCACTTCTGGAAGTCCTATGGGTCATTCCAGTAAATTCTCCAGGCTTGGGGAGGTTGTAGGGAAACAGTGAATTTGTAGCCAGTTGGTCTGAAGTGAGGATGGTCCTGGAAATCCCTGAGTTATAGCTGGCATATGAATTAAGGGAAGTTTATTATGGCCTTTATTCTCTATCTATACAGTGTGACTAACCCCAGTACAAAAGGGAACTTCTGCAATCAGAAGAAGAGCATTTATGAAAACCCCATAGCTAATATGGGGTTTTAATAGTTGCTATGGTTTGGATATGGTTTGAGTATGCCCCCCGAAGCATTCATGTGTTGAAAGCTTGATCTCTTATATGGCAATATTGAGGTGGTGGAAACTGTAATTAGAGGTAGGGCTCAATGAAAGGTAATAAGGTCATCAGGACACTGCCCTAGGAAGAAATAAAAGTTGGTGTTGTGGAGTTAATTAGCTATCAGTAGGGTAAGTTGTTAAAAAAGTAAGAATACTCCACATTTGGTTCCTTCTGCACACAGTTGGTTCCCTTTTTATTTCTCTGCCATGCTATGATCCAGTCAAGGGGGCCCATGTCAGAAGCCGAACAGATGAAGCCACCCAATCTTGGATTTCCAGTCTCCAAAAGAGCGAGTTACACTCTTCTATTTATAAGATTCAGGTATTCTGATATAGCAATGGAAAATAGATGAATACAATGGTCAAACACTGAAAACTTTTCTCTTAAGATCAGAAGAAAGGTTGTCCACTTTCACTATATCTGTTCCAGCCAGAGAGGTTAAAAAAACATTCAAATTGGGATGAAGTAAAATTAGGATGCAGATGATATATGATCTTATATATAAAAAATCATTTAAAAAATCCATTAAAACAATTAAAGCTAATAAACAAATTCTTCAAAGTTGCAAACAGCAACTCTGGACAAAATAAAAGAAAAAAAAACAGCACACAAAAATCAGTTGTGTTTTTATATACTAGCAATTGATAACCGGAAAAGAAAAATAAGAACATAATTCCATTTGTAATAGCATCCTATAGAATAAAATGCCTAGGAATAAATTAAGGAGAAAGACTTGTACACACTGAAAACTACAAGACAATACTAAATGAAACCAAAGGAAATTTATGTCATAGACTAAACCTTGTTCCCTTCCAAATTCTTATGAAGTCCTAAGCCCCAATGCTTACTCTATTTGAAGATAGGATATTATATGTACTTAAGATTAAAATAAGTCATAAGTGTAAAGCCTCAATTCAAATGAACTGGTGTCTTTACAAGAGAGATACCAAAGCATTTTTTAGTCACATATACTCAGAGAAAAAGCCATGTGAGGACAAAGCAAGAGAAATGGCTATCTGAAATTAAAATTGATTATGAACTTCATAAATGTGAAAAAACAAATTTCCACTGTTAAAGCTATCCAATCTGTAGTATTTTATTATGACAACACAAGCAGGCTTTGAAACAACATAAGAAAATGAAAGGACATCCCATGTTCATCTATTAGAATACTAAGTATTATTATGATGACAAATTAGTATGATGATGACAAAACTTCTGAAACAATCTACATATTCAAAAAAATCCCTACTTAAATTCCAATAGCCTTTTCTGCAGAAATGGAAAAGTTGATCCTCAAATTCATATTCAATCATAAGGAGCCCTAAACATTCAAAACATTATTGCCAACAAACATATGAAAATATCAGAACAAAGTTGGAGGATTCATATTTTCCCAATTCAAAACTACAAAGTTACAGTGATCCAAATAATGTGCTGGTATATGGTCAGACACAAAGACCAATGAAATGGAACTGTTAAGTCCAGAAATCAAACTATGTATCTTGTGATCAACTGGTTTTTACCAAGGGTGCCAAGACCATTCATTGGGGGAAAGAAAAGTTTCTTTAACAAATAGAGCTGAGACAACTGGACTCCCACATGTGGAAAAATGATGTTGGTTCTTTACCTTATACCACATATAACAATGAACTCAAAATGATCAAAGGCCTATGTAAGAGTAAGTAGAAAAGTTTTATAGACATAAGGCTGAATCTTTATAAATGGAGTCATATATATTGCACCAAAAATACATATAAAACAACAACAAAAACTGTTGGAAATGAAAAACTTTAACACAGTAATGAATACCATCAAAATGAAAAGCCAAGCCATGGAATGGGAGAAAATACTTACAAATTGTATGTCTCATAAAGGCTTACTATATCAAGTACATAAAAAACTTCTAAAACAATGACAAAAAGACAAATAACTCAATTAAAATACAAGCAAAAGGGCTTAAACATACATTTCTCTAAAGAAGATATAAAAACTGCCAACAAACATATGAAAAGATGCTTGACATTTGTTATGGCTTGAATCCAAAATGTCCCCCAAAGGCTCATCTGTTGAAAGCATGGTCCCCAATGCAGTAAGGTTCAGAGGTGGGGCTTTGAGGTAATGATTAGGTCATGAGGCTTAGACCTCATTAATTTTGATTAATCAACTGAGAGCTGAATGGAGGTGGAGCCTAGTCAGAGGAACTAGGTCACTGGAGGCATATCCTGGAAGGGTTTATTTTCTCCCCAGTACCTTCCTTGCCTTCTCTGCTTCCTGCTGCCATGAACTGAAAAGATTTTCTCTGTCATACCCTTCTGCCATAATGTTCTACCTCATCTCAGATTCAGAGCAATGTGGAGGACAAACCATAGACTGAATCTTCTGAAACTGTGAAGCCAAAAATAAACCTTTCCTTCTCTAAGTCGTTCTTGCCCAGTATTTCATTCACAGTTACAAAAAGCTGACTAATTACAACATCATTAATCACTAAGGAAATGCAAACCAAAACCACAATAAAATTACTTCGTATCCACTATGGAGACTAGATGCAAAAAGTCAGACAACAAGTATTGGCAAGGTTGTAAAAAAGTTGGAATCTTTGTATACTGCTGCTGGAAATGTAAAATGGTATAACTGTTTTGGAAAACAGTTTGATGGTTCCTCAAAAAAAAAAAAAAAAATCAACCACAGAATTCCATATGACCCAGCAATTCCATTTCTAAGGCATATATACCCAGAAAAACTGTAATCAGATATTCAAACAAATACTTGCACATCAACAGTCATAGCAGAACTACCTGTAATAGCTCAATGGTAGAAATAACCAATTGATGAATAGATAAGTGAAATGTAGTCTATATAAAATATTATTCAATCATAAAAAGGATTGAAGTACTGATACATGTTACAACATGGACAAATCTTGAAAATATTATGCTAAATGAAAGAAGCCACACACAGAAGATCATATATCATATGATTCCATTCATATGAAGTAAATCTACAGACACAGAAAGTGAATCAGTATGATTGTGGGTGCTAGAGAGTCAGTAATGTCAAATGACTACTTATAGGACACAGGGATTTTTCTTTTGGAGTGATAAAAATATTTTAGTTTTGATATAGGTGGTGTTTGCACAATATTGTAAATGGCTTAAATATCACTGAACTGTACACTTTAAAATGGTTCATTTTGGTTATGTAAATTTCAGCTTAATGATTTAAAAAAGAAATACGGTGATAATTTTTTCTACTAACCCGATGAATAATTCCAGCAGAATGAAGGTGCTTGATTCCACACAGCATCTGATAGAGAAGGTAGGACATTCTTTCATGATCTAGTTCCATCTGAATCACTTGGCAAAGATTTGCATCCATGAGCTCCATGACTATGTAACTTCATGGGTGGAAAAAGATGACAGCTAAAGTGTATAGCAACAATCTAAGAATAATGTACTAATAAAGTTTTGAACTAACTAAAGTTTTAATCGTCACACTTACACATCTTGAAATTCTTCTAGGGATTTCTGTGGTGTGAAAACATTCAAAAGTCCAATTATCTGTGGTAAAAACAAAGAAAAAAATTAGAAACTACTTTCTACTTCATTTGGGAACTACAAATACCTGGGTTAAAAAAAAATACAACATCAGTTTAAAATATTTCAAGTTTTGTGTTTTAAGTTCAAGAAATCTCATTTATATATTAAAGTTTTTATGGCCAGGAATTGGGAGGCAATGATTAACAGACAGCACAGAAGATATTTAAGACACTGAAAATATTCTGTATGATAATAAAAAAGTATATATATATATATATATATATATATATATATATATATATATATATATATATATATATCATTATACATTTATTCAAACCCATAACTATACTACACCAAGAATGAACCCTAGGGGTTAGGGATGTAGCTCAGTGGTGTGTGCTTTCCTAGCTAGCATGAGGCCTTGGGTTTATTCCCAGGGCCACAAAAAACAAACAAAAAACCATAGTGAAAACCCTAATGTAAACTATAGACTGGGTAACAAATAATGTATTAATGTAGGTTCATCAATTAAACAAAAGTACCAGTTCAGTGGGGGATGCTGATTTAGGGGAATGCTATCATGTGGAGGGACAGGTTATATGTGAGACCTCTCTGTATTTTCCTCTCAATTAAAAGTGTTCTAAAACAGTCTTTAAAAAGAACAAAAACTTTACAAATAGAAGAGTTTCATATCACACATTCCATTTATGAACACTCTAACAAGTTCTTATGTTATACAAACTTCTACATAATTTGTTACCAAATCTTAAACACCTTCCAGCTTTTTATTCAACTCAATATTTCTGTATAATCTCAGAAAGGTTTCCTTAGACCATTTCTTATTTTTTTCTTTTCAATACTGGGGGTTGAAGCTAGAGTGCTCCACAACTGAACTCCTTGTATATTTTGAGACAGAGTCTAGCCAAGTTGCCCATGCTGGCCTTGAACTTGAGATGTTTCTGTCTCAGTCTTTCAAGTTGTTAGGATTACAGGCATGCATCACTGCCCCAGTCTGACTTTTTTTAAAAAATATATAGTTTTTAAAATTTATTTTATTTAGTTATCGGCAGGCACAACATCTTTGTTTGTATGAGGATCGAACCCGGGCTGCACGCATGCCAGGTGAGCGCGCTACCGCTTGAGCCACATCCCCAGCCCTCCCAGCCTGATTTTAACAGTATCATATTTTCCCAGTTTTCTTCATTTCCAGTCAAATCCAATGGTTCATCCAAAGGTACACTCTCCTTTTCACTACTGTCTTCAAACCCTCTTGTTTCTGTCTACCCTTTCCCTAAATGATATTATTATCTATGTAACTTTTCCAAACTTCTATGTGGATAATTCCCAAATAAGCATGAAAAGTCTTTGCTTAGCATCATGAGTTTCATATACACATAGTCCCTTATGTGGACTTCTCACAAATGATATAAATTGAATTCATTTTATTCCTACCAAACTCCTTAATTTTCCAGGATGCCCTCCCTTTTACAAGAGAAAACTCAGAGTGATTCTTTATCTGTACCATAGCACATATCTGAAAGAATGTTGTCTGTTGTACGTCATTCTATACCCTCAATCTCTTTTTCTACATTCCCTGTACTATTATACAGGTTAAAGAGTTTAAAATCTTATGTCTAATACTAGTATTACAGGCTGAATGTGTGTGTGTCCCCCTGAAATTCACAGATGGAGCCCTCACTCCCAATGTGATGTTATATGAAGATAGGGAATTTGAGTTAATTAGGTTTATATTAGGTCATAAAGGTGTGGCACTCATAATGGGAATAGGTCACATAAGAATAAAATCTGGCATGGTGGTGCATACCTGTAATCCCAGCTACTTGGGAGGTAAAGAAAAGAGAATCACAAGTTTAAGTCCTGCTTGAGCAACTAGTGAGACCCTGTCTCAAAATAAATTTTTACGAAAGGCTAGGGATGTAGCTCGGAGATAGAGCACCCCTGAGTTCTCTATTAAAAAAAGAAAAAATTTAAAAAAGAAAAAAAAAAGATGAACCGAATAAAATTTCTCTTTCTCCACACCCATGCATTAAGGAAAGGTCATGTAAAGATACAGTGAGAAATTGGCCAATTGCAAGTCAGGAAGAGCACCTTCACAAGGAACTAAGTAAGCCAGCACCTTGATCTTGGACTTCCCAGACTCTGGAATTGTGAGAACTAAATCTGTTGTTTGAGCCCTCTCGTCTATGGTACTTTGTTATGAAAGCCTGAGTTAACAATGGTTTTCTGCAAACCCAGCTACCACTTTATTCACTTTATTTCCTGTAATATGGTAAAAGAAAGATCCGATCATATTACTTACCTCCTCAAAAACTTTAAGCCAACAAATAAATTCCAAAAACCCATGCTAGAGTATCACCTCATTCAGTAATATTAAACTTGATAATTTACCCAAACTAAATTCATTTCAAGAATGTCATTTTAAAAAGCCTTTAATATCTTTAAGCATACTATTCTAAACTACACTTGTCATTTACCAACTGAACTTAATTGTCTTCAAGATGGATTTCTTTGATAGAGTCTGGCAACCCATAATCCCTATCAGAGTTGACTGTTCTCTCTACTCTGTCTCTGGTTATCCTCTATACTGTCATAGCATCCAACATACAGTACTGTAATTTCATTTTCACAACAGCTTCATCCAGACCACATAGGATCCTTTTTAGAAAGATTTGTGGCTTATTTACTTTTATTGCCTTGTACATAGCAATGTACCTGACACATTTAAAAATGTTTGCTAACAATTTAGGGACAGGAAAGTTTTTTTTAGATATGAGGGCACAATCTATGTTATTCATCTCTGCATTAAGCTCTGCCTATAGAAAGCACTTAAACATCTGTTCAGTGGATCAATTCAGAAAAATAAAATTCAAACAAAGTACAGGTTTTTTTTTTTTTTTTTTAAGATGGGGGAAGCCATAATAATAAAGTATCAGATACTCTAAATAAATTCAAGTCTCACAACCAGCTGAATTGCATCTGGACTTTAGTAAAACTGTTCTCACTAATATTTGGGAAATCTGAGGGTAAAAGATTTAAGGCATACAGAGGCAAAAATGAAGTCAGTGGTTGCTTAGAGCTGGGGGGCATGGAAGATAGGGGATCAACAGCTAAAGGATACAGTGTTTCTTTTTAAAATTTTTTTTAATATTTATTTTTTAGTTGTAATTGGACACAATATCTTTATTTTATTTATTTATTTTTATGTGGTGCTGAGGATCAAAACCAGGGCTTTGCATATACTAGGCAAGTGCTCGACCACTGAGCCAGAACCCCAACCCTACATTGTTTCTTTTTGAGGTGATGAAAATATTCTAGAACTAACTGTGGTGATAGTCACTCATATCAGTGGGTATATACATTAAACTGTATACTTGAAATGGGCTAATTATATGGTATGTAAAATATATCTCAATTAAGCTATCATAAATGAGATTTTATAAAACAACTGTCCTATTTTTCGAGAGGGGAAATAAAGGAAATTATATCAATCATAGAATGGCCAAACAAAAGTCTAGGATTGATTAATGGGTTATACAGGACTAACTGAAAGAAGTAGTAATTATGAGGAACAAATAACAATTCATCGATAAGCACTGTTTCCTTCTGGGGGGAGATGGGAGAGAGAACAAAGAACAACAGCAATAAATGAGAGAAGTGCAACTAAATACAGTATGTGAAGACTTCAAAAAGGTATACATGAAAATGTCTCTAAGAACAACATCTATGTAAATAAGATGAAGAATTACAGAGAGTTGGCTGATTCTGGAAAACATAATTTTTGCAATATACCCCAAGGTACCTATGAAGATATTCTGAGCAAAACTGGGAAGTAAAGCCAATAAATGATAAAGCCAAAACAAAGAAAAAAAGCAAACTCTATTTAAATTTGCCAAAATCAAAAAGAAAAAAATAAAAATAAAAGGGGATGCATGAGACCCACTAACGGGCCTTTGACTTATTAGCCAATGGTGACATGCTTTTCAAATAGGATATAATGTCTGCAGTAAAGGGGAGATAACTTGCCTCAGCTCCTATCAGAGGATTCTATCAAAAATCTAGAACTGTGTGTGCTAGACGACTTATCAAAGTGTGTTTTCAGGTAAGTAATCAAGTTAAAAAAGAAAGTCAAAACCCTCTTGAAAAGGACAGAAAAACCCAGAGATACTTAGAGAATAATGAAGAGAACATCTGTGTAGAACATAAAAGTGTTTTGAGACATGACATTCCCAAAACATCCATCTATCAGGGAGTAGAAAAGAACAATCAGCATTCCTGGCTGACTATATTTAGTTTTAAATTCCTTCACTGAACAAAATAAGTGTTGAACACTTTGTGCCTCTCCTGCTAGAGGGCTAATTCTGAGACACATGTGCTATTTAGTAGAAGGAAATATCTTTCCTTGCAGTCACCCAGGCTTGGGAGAAAGGAGAAACTGGACTCCTCTCCATAGAAAAAACTAAGATGCTCCCACAGCCCTCATTGTGAAACTGATTCCACAGGCTACAAGAGGTACAAGAAGCATTATCCAAGGTTAGGAGGCCACTAGCAAAACTATGATGACCAACATGTCTGGCTCATACCTGGAAACAGAATGGCTACCACAATTATCTTCCTGTCCATGACTAACTTTAACTCTATCCAGCCCTTTTTATGCCACTTCTCCTTTCTTGGGGGGACCCTTTTCTACAACAATCCAATTTTCATTCCATCTTTAAGAGTTGGCCTAAGTTTATTCTTTCTGAAAGCCTTCCCATTAATTAAGGCTCACAGAGATTTCTCTATTGAGATTTTAGAACTTATTGACCATCTATATCAACTGACAGTTAAATTACTCATGCTTTGTGATATTTGATATTTAACTTTACATTATTTGTTTTGCCTTCAAACACGTTTCTCAAATAAGGAGGCTTAATGTCCATGCATTCCCCAACTTGGAAATAAACTTATAACTCCAATATAATGTGGTGAATTGTATTATTTGCCATTAGAAAGTATTATACTTATATATCATATCAACTCCTTTGGACAATCACCACAAAATGTCTCCAGTGAAGTGCTTTCAGTTTAGTGCTTCATAAAACTGTCCCTTGCACAATTTCCTCTCAGTTTGGAGTATTCATTCCACAAAAGAACTATAAAAATATCAGAGTGCGTAAAGTAATTCAAAAAAGTACTACTGTCCTCAAAATGAGTAAATGTTACATCATTAGGAAGTATAATTAGAAATCTTTTTCTAATTCCCTTTAAATATTTTCAAAAAATTTCTGCTATAGTGCTTTGTAACCACTGGCTACCCTCAACATAAAATGATCAGTAAATACTTACATCACTAAAGAGGTGTGAGTGATATGGTGAGAAATGATTTGCACTTCTATCCTGTACAATTAAGGGAAGATCCAGTATCAAAATAAAATGTGAATAATTTCATCTCTGTATTAAGGCTACTAATATTTTTGAAATATCAGCTTTATAGAGAATAAGCAGCAAAATAAGAAATAAAACTTAAATAATATTCTTCTAAGTTTCAGAAGTCATTTTCTTTTGATATCACTTAATAAAGTTGGGTAAAAAATTTACCCTGTGGGGCTGGGGTTGCGGCTCAGTGGTAGAGCACTCGCCTTGCATGTGTGAAGCACTGGGTTTGATCTTCAGCACCACATTAAAAAAATAATTCATCCTGTGAATATATATTCCCTTTAAACAATGTTTCAATTCAGAATAATTTAAAGTCTCTATAAAGTCTTTCATATTCATTTATTCATAAATAAATCTTGATTTCATCTATATTTAAGAAATCTAAATTATTCACTTACATTTTTATGATTAACACATTTCATAAGAACTAGCTCTCTGTAGGCCCGCTTAGCATGAGTTTGATTCTGAAATGGCCGGCTTAGCTTCTTGATTGCAACATTTCTTTCAAGAATGGCATCATAAGCTGCACTGTAACAAGAAATTAAAAAACAAAAAAGTAAAAATCTGTAAAACTGAATTATGAAACACTCATGCAGATTCCTCAATTCCTCCAAAGATAGGTGGAACTGGATCACTCTTCAGTCTGTAATGCTCAACATGTGTCTTCTATACTTATGACAATATATTCCACAGCAAATAACAATCATTTTTTAAAATAATAATGTATCCAAGGAGGCAATGGATTGAAAAGACAGACACCCTGCTGGTTCGTCATCTGTCCTCTAAGATACACTTAGCTCAGGGTTGGCACTATGAATACATAAATGCTTTATAGATATTTAGGTCTGCTAAGATAGCTTAAAGCCTAAAGGAATCATTCACTCTTCAACCAGATCAAAGAAAGTCAGGATAAACATGAATTCTACTCAAAATGTTTGTTGAAGAATTCTACATAAACCCATTACTTCCATCCTTTCAGTTACAGGACAATTAATAAATACAGAAGTGTGTATATAAAATATTAAAATTTGTTTTGAAAAAGCCTTAACATCTTATTTTAAAGAAACTAAAAAATCAAGGTGTTTACAAATATGAATGCTAAATTTGAAAACATCAGAAGCTGCTTCATAACTGGGACATACACATCTCAACATATACATTACTCTTCATTTCTTCCTTTACCCCTTGATGCTGACCATATGACATCTATTGGTATATGAAAGGTTTGAGAATAGGAAACACAAATAAGGTAACCTGTCTTTATGGTATTAAATTTTATGACTGAAAGTTCTTTAAAAATGTGGATTCATCTCCACCTAAGGAGGATCAGCAGTTAAGTAACTGGTTCAAGGTTAGTCAAAAAGTTAAAAATAAAGCTGAGGCTAGAAGATAAAGACATGAAGGTCTGGGTTGTGGCTCAGTGATAAAGCACTTGTCTGATATGTGTGAAGCACTGGGTTCAATACTCAGCACTACATAAAAATAAATATATAAAATAAAGGTATTGTGTCCATCTACAACTAAAAAAAATTAAAAAAAAAAAGACATGAGGCTGTGCATTTCATACTGAACCACTTAACATATTATAAAAGTCTACTTCTATTTAAATGTATTTGGAAAGCCAGTTCATTACTGATGGTTTTCACCTGATTAAACACTTTGTAACTCTCTCTTCATATCTATTTGGTATTTATTATAGAACTATATAGATTATGACATTTATATCTCTACATTCTGTACATAATACAACAATTGCATATAATGATTATAATGAATATATTGCACATAATGATTGCATATCATATACATATCAAAATAAACATAAATATAACCCTTACAAAATAAACATAAATATAACCCTTACTTTAAAAGTACTCTATTTATAGATATGTGCTGCCCAAATTAAAAAAAACAAACAAACAATATCAAGGGTCATGAAAAATTGTTAGAAATGTATCTTCAAATAATAAAGATTTTATTATTTATTTATTTTAAAGAACTTATTTTTTTATTTGTTTTACTTAGTTACACATGTCAGTACAGTGATCTTGACATATCATACATTTGAATCAGATGGGATATAATTTCTCATTTTTCTGAGTATACAGATTGCAGAATCACATTGGTCATGCAGTTACATATATACACACAGTAATAATGTCTGTTTCATTCTACTATCCTTCCTAATAAAGATTTTATTTTTAAATTCACTCCTATTAATTTACTATCTGCTAAAGCAAAGGAATATTTCAAACTATTAAAGTTTGAAAGTATCTTAATGGATTCCATTATTTTATAACCAAGGAAATTAGATTTTTAATTGTTGATTCTTCAGTGTGCACAAATCAGAAAACACCTGGCCCCAATCCATACCCATAAACCTTACTATTAATGTTTTATCAAATTAGGTTCTTCAGTTGATCCTGACAGTAACACAATGAGTTCGGAAATTTTTTTATTTAATCTATTTCATAATAATATTTTATAAATTATTACTTTAAGTGACAATTTGAAGAATTCATTCCTTAGGATATGGTGGCTAAAGGGACTTAAGGTCCTTTCCAAAGAATTTTTAATTCTGATACAAAAATTTCAAAGTGCACTTACCTGAGGATAAGTGAAGGAACATAACAGTAAACATTATTTAATTATTTTTCTAAATTATGTAGGATAATGCTCAAAAATAGCTCTATAAATTAATTGAGAAAAACAGGCTTAAAACTGTTAATTTGCCAAGAGACACAAAACCAAAGTAAATCAAAGACCTTGAATCTGAACCAACAGCTGACTTTCTAAATTCTAAATACTGACTGTAAATATTTTTTTAAATTTAATTTGTGGCTAGGTAAATAGGTCAATGTCACTTGATTAAAATGTCAGCCAGCTAGGACTGGGGCTGTAGCTCAGTGGTACAGCGCTTGCCTAGCATGCGTGAGGCACTGGGTTCGATCCTCAGCACCACATAAAAATAAAGATATTGTGTCCATCTACAACTAAAATATATATATATATTTAAAAAGAATAAATAAAGGCATTATGCCCATCTACAAGTACAAAAAATTAAAAAATGTCAGCCAGTTATTAGAGTTTATAAAATGACCCCAATTTCTAAAATTTTTGATATCATAAATTACTTCAATAAAGATAATGTCTTTTCATTACACAAATTAGTTAGATTTAAATTTTTACCATAATTACCCTGGATTTTTTTTTTTTTAAGAAATGATTTATGGGTAAACCAACCTTCCTCTTCTGAGAGGTAAATAAAATCCTTGATGTTTATGCATGATTTTACCTTTTCTACATATAGCATGCACCCAAAATACATGGCATTGTTTTGAATATTTTAAAGTATAGGTAATGGTGCAAAACTATGTATATTCTACATCTTGCTTTTAAAATCAACTCTATATTTCTTATATTATCTTTGTTTATACATAGAGCTCCAGTTCACTTTGAATGTTGTATAGTATTACATTCTATGATTATATCACAGTTTTTAATTCTCCTATTGACAGACCTGATGCTGTTTTCAATTTCTGCTATCATAAATGATGCTGCAAACAACAGATCTATGTATGTCTCTATGTACATGTGCAAGAGTTTTTCTAAGAACCTGGCAGAAGTGCCAAATCATAAAAACTCCTGATTTTTAAAATGGATTTCAAAACAAATTTGGTTCATGAAGAGATAATAAAGATATACTGAAGTGTGTGTTAGAATTCCCAATAACACCAGCTTATTATGCTAACAGTGATTTTGAATCATCAGCAAAACTGTCCCAAAGAATGTTTTGCGTTTCAGATTATAAGAAATTATGCTGATCTGTAAAGCCTGGGTCTTTTGTAGAAATTAGCTTGTAAATCAGTTTTAAAGTTATATGAGTTTTGAAATGTGTACACTGGGGTATCAAATGACTTCCATTCCCCAGTGTAAAATAAGATTTCTGAAATTCCGGAGTTTCATTTTGGTGTGTGAGTGATGATTAAGTGGAGGTTTCATATTAAATAATTAGCTAAGGAAATAGATGTACACATGGAATTTACAAACATGCCACTTATCCTTTTCTGATATAGCTAGCTGTTTCTGCATGGCTTATAAACAAGTATTTAACCAGAGTTTATATTTAAAGATAGCAACTCATATGAGGCAAGTTGATTCTTTGATTCATTTTTGGAAGTAAGACTTACCAAACTATTCCTTGAGCTCCGGAGCCTATAGGTTTTAAATTCTGATACCGTTTCAGGACTGTGAACGTAGAATCTCCAATTTCTACACTATAAAAATTGTTGTCCCGCTTGCTTCTGCTCATGATGGCAAGAAATTAATTTAATGGCTTCATCCAAAAATTCACCAAGAGGCTACAAAATGAAACAAAACATGATCTTAAAAAAATGAACCTGTTTAATCTTAAAATTCCAACTCTTCTTTATATTGAATGGTATTAACACAGACTGCTGTTAGTTTGAAGAATTGCTTCATTAAAAAACAAACTAAGAAAAAATACCACAGGGTCTTGGTTAGCATATGCCATACTAAAAAATGACTTATAGCTTTTTTTTAAAAAAAACTTTTATGAGCATAAACAATTTCTCTAGAAGTCACTGGTATAAATACATACTTAAGTTACAGAAGACTAAACAAAGTAAATGGTTATAATTAAATTTGCTCTAAAAGTCATTTTCAAGCTGGGCAAGGTGACCCATGCCTGTAATTCTAGCGACCTGGGAGGCTGAGGAAGAAGGATCTCAAGTTCAAAGTTAGCCTCAATAATATAATGAGGCCATAAGTAACTTAGCAAGGCCCTGTGCTCAAAATAAAAAAAAAATAAAAGGGCTGGAGATGTGGCTTAGTAGTGAAGTACCCCTTGGCTCAATCCCTGGTATGTATAAACAAACAAACAAACAAATAAATAACACCTTCATAACTAAAAATTTAATGTGTTTACATATTAGAGTACTGAAATCATTTTTGTGAGAAATCACTAAACTTTCATTAAAAAAAAATAATTAACCATATCATTTTTAGTGCAAAGTGGAAATCCAAGCTAAAGTTGTTTAGCACATGTGGTACCTGCCTAACAAACAAGTTGCTTTCACTATGTCAGATCTTCTGACTCCCAAGAGCTACATCCTGGTATAATTCATATGCTGAGGCTATAATGTTGAAAAGATGAGAAGCAGGGTAGAACATTAGATCAGGAAGAGAGAGAGATGTATTAGTATACAAGACAAAACAATTCTGCTCTAACTTGTTTGGAGGATCAAAAGTACTATACAATTTCTGACAACAGTTCTTTACCATCTATCAAATTAAGTCAGGGTATCTTTTTCTACTCGATTGTATAAACTGGAGATTGATAAACTAGCATCTCTTCACTACTAGATAACATTAGTTTATTCCAAAATGTGCATGCTGGATATGGTGGCACACATCTGCAGTCATAGAACTGAGAAGGCTAGGGTGAGGGTTGGCCATGCGGGGGGGGGGAGGAAGCAAAATGCACGTAAGACAATTTTTACCTACTACCCACCATCCCAATAAATCATGAAACCAGTTAGGTCTAAACAATTATTTCTGTGTATGTGTATGGTTATAAGACAATGCTAACACAAAAATATGATTAAATGACACAGCATCAATACTGTTTTCACATCCCAGAATAAGGTTAAATAGGCCTCTACCTGAGCACTCAAATTGGCTGAAGCTTAGATTTCTTAAGCCTAGTTGCTGGATGGAGTAGAGTGTTATTCCTCTCTTGAACATTAGGATCAGGAGAGGAAGGGATATTCTGTGATGCTTCATAGGAGCTGACTTACTGTCATAAAGCAGACAACAACAGTTGGAGTTTCTCAACTGGCTGGAAATCAAGGAGCCCACCCCAGAGCAGTTTTCCCTTTCTGCTAAAGAATAACAGCAAGGAAGCGTTTCTCTTTATTCCCAGAATGGGATGACACAACAACAGGATGGCGATCATGGTGCCAGCTCCCCATTTATCTGTGGCAGTGCCCACATGAAGTCTGAACAAAATCACAGCTGAACATTTATAGTCATCAACTTCCAGAATAATGCAGCAAAGCTAAGTAGAAAGCCTCAGCCAGCGGTGCCCTTGGCAGAAGCTAAGAATGTCCCTCCTAAGAAAAAGAGACAGAGAACTCTTTATTCACTTTATACTCAGTCCTGCAATATTTACTAGAGTACCTAACTCAAGCACTAACAACACTAGTAATCAGCATCTATCTCCTCCTAGGATTTGCAGATATAACAATAAAAGAGAACTTAAGCTGATTATTACTTAATCATAACTAAAGTTGTGATAATGGCAACCTAAGGGCAGGATTCCACAGAAACCTGTGCTAGTATAGGCTCTGGACAAACGAATCCCTCCGACAAAATGATATTTAAGTGAGATCTGAACAATGACTATGAGAAAAGGGAGTTTTCTAGGCAGAAGAAATAAAAAAAGAAATATAAAAAAGGCTCTAAAAAATTCACCAACTCTAATTGTACAATTTAATAAGTTGTGATAACTGTATACAATATTGTAACCACCAAAATCATGATATAAAACATTCCCATCATCTTTAATATTCTCTATATGGTCAATTTCTGCCCCACCCAGCTGTCCTTGCCCCCCTGTCACCACTTAACTCCTTAGTTGTGCTTTTTCTAGATTTTCCCATAAATGAAATCATATGACATGCAACTGGTGTTTTGCTTTTTCCACTTGCCATGTTTTTGAGATTCATCCATGCTTCATCCTTTTTACTACTAAGTAGTATTCTATTGTGTGGGTACACTATGGGGCCAATTATACTGTTTCTAGTTTGGGGGTTATGATAAATGATACTAACACCTGCAGTTTTTAAAAAAATTTATCTTGGGAGAATATGGAGTGGGACTGTTGAGTTCTATGTTTAACTTATAAACTGCCAAACTGTCTTCCAAAGTGGTGATACCATTTTTTTCATTTTCACCAGCAATGTATGAGAGTTCTAGCTGTTCTACATTGTAATTATCATATAATTTTATCTGTATTAGTATATACATAGTGGTATTTCATTATGGTTTACATTCACATTTTCTTTCTGAACCCAGGGGTACTTATCACTGATCCACATCAATAGTTCATCTTATTTTTTTGAGACACGGTTTTGCACTAAGTTGCTCAGACCCTTGTTAAGTTGCTGAGGCTGCCTTTGAATTTGTGATTCTACTGACTCAGCCTCTCAGATCACTGGGTTCACAGGTGTGTGCCACTGTGCCCAGCCTACATTCACATTTTCTAAGAAGTAATAATGCTGAGCATATGTTCATAGGCATTCATATATCTTTGCTGTTTTAGTAGTTATTCACAGTTCTTTTTCCCATTATAAAAATATTATTGTTTTCTTGTTTGAGTTGTAATATTTATTCTTATGTTCTGGATATAATCCTTTATCAGATGTTATAAATATTTTCTCCCAGTCTGTGACTTACCTTATATTTTTTAAGTGTCATTTTAAAATATTTGATTTATTCATTTATTTTTGATACTGGAGATTGAGCCCAGGGGTGTTCTGCCACTGAACCACATCCCCAACTCAAATTTTTTGGTTTCAGACAATATCTCACTAAGTTGCTTAGGGTCTCATTCAATTGCTGAGGTTGGCCTTGAATTTGCAATCCTCTTGCCTTAGCCTACTGAGTTGCTGAGATTACAGGTGTGTGCCACCACACCTGGCACATTTTTAAGCTTTATTTTGAAATAATTTTAGATCCACACATAAGTTATAAAAATAGTAGAGTTCCTGAGTACCCTTCACAGGAGTACCCAGTATTTGACATTCTTTACAGGTTGATTATCCCAGATCTGAAAATCTAAAATCCAAAATTTTCTTAAAAGTTACATATTTTGAGGCATCTGGATTAGGTATGCTCAACCTGTATAACAACAATTTTGAGTTTTCTGATTCATGAACATGGTGCTTGTTTCTGCTTACTTGGTTCTTTAAGTTTTCTCAGCAACATTCTATAATTTCCGAGACACAGAGGCTTTGCAAAATTTTGTTCAATTTCTCTGAAAGTATTTGAATATTATATGTTAATATAAACATGTTTACTTTATTTACATTTATAATGTGAGTATACAGAAATACAATTAACTTTTCTATCACTACTTTGTACCAAGCTCAGTTATTCATCTTAGTTGCCCCAGCTTCTGTGGATTCTTTTGAAATTTTTCTACATCCATAAGTAGTTTCTACATTCATAACTAGTTTCTTAAAATGTTAAGTTTCATATTTTTTAAGTGCCATTTTAAAAAATTTGATTTATTCATTTATTTTTGGTACTGGAGATTGAGCCCAGGGGGTGTTCTGCCACTGAACCACTGATTTGAGAGCCATATTTTATAACATAATATATTTTCTTATCCCACTAAACTAGATATAATTTCAATACAATGACAAATATTTAAGTGGTGAAAGCAAGCCATGGTTCCACTGTTCCTGATCTTAGGGAGAAAACATATAGTCTTTCACTGCTAAGCAAGATATACGCTATAGGAGTATACTAATTGTACTTTAACAGTTTGAGAAAGTTCCCTTCAAGTTCTAATTTACTAAAAGTTTTTATCACTAATGGGTGTTGAATTCTGTCGAATAATTTTTTCTTATATATAGTTTTTCTTAGTTGGATCATGTGACTGATTTTCAAACATTAAATCAATCTTGCATTCCACTTGGTCATTAAGTATTTTCCTTTTTATATACTGATTCAGCTGGCTAAAATTCCAATGAAGGATTTTCCATCTATTTTTATGAGAGATGTTAGATATTAGTTTTTCTTTATAGCAGGGTAAAAACTAAGTCAGAATTTTCCTGTTCCCCCCCCCCCCAAACTGTACCGAATTGATATTAGTTCATCCTTAAATGTTTCACAAAATACTTCAGTAAAGTCTTCTAGGATGTGTCTCCATGACCTCCAGTATAGGGATTAAACCCAGGAGCCTTTTTATTTTTTATTTTGAGTCAAGGTCTTGCAAAATTGCCCAGGCTGGCTCAGACTTGTGATCTTCCTGCTTTGGCCTCCAGAACAGCTAGAATTATAGCTGTCTGCCACCATGCCTGATTTAGGATAGGGTTTTTTTGGAGGGAGGGTTTTAATTACATATTTAAATTCTTTTATAGAAATAGTGTTGTTCAGGTTACCTATTTCTTCCTAAATGAGCTTTGACAATTTTCAAAGAAATTATCTTACATAAGTTGTCTAAAGAATCTGTGGTCATATTCCTATTTCATTACCATTACTATAAAATGTAATTACATCTTATTTTTCTAATCAATTGGGCTAGAATTTTATTATTATTATTGATCTTGCTGCATCTGATTTTCTTTTATTGTATTGCACTATTTTATTACATTGGTTTCTAGTCTTTATTTCCTTCTTTTTGCTTGTTTTGGGATTCTAATTTCTTAAATGTTAAGTTTCAGATTACTGATTTGAGAGCCATATTTTATAATATAAGCATTTAATACTATAATTTACCTTTCATCACCACTATAGCTTCATCTTACAAGATCATCCATAAGTCATTTAAAAATCATATCTGTATTTACTAAGAATAAAAGCAAGTATTTATAGAGAGTTTCCTTTATGAAGGGTCCCTTTTCAAGTGCTTTATAAATACTAACTTTTTAATCCTCATAACAGCTCATAATAATTTCTAGTTCTTTATGGCTAGAGGGTAAATCTAGTCCCTGTTACTCCATCTGTACTGGAAGAATAGGTCCCACATTCTCCTTTTGCCTGATGTTTTCTTATATTAAGACAGACATATAGTTTTTCCATCTTACAGATGATGAAATTAAATATTAGGTAAATTGTCTATGGTTACACAGTTTGTAGGGGTGGAATGAGGATTTGAGTCCATCATAATTACACTATATTGAGTCCAAAATCTAATAGAGCTTGGCGGTAAAGAGGATATGAAGGAAGAGAAGTTATAAGTCTTAAACATGTATCTGGGATCTGTCCAAAACATTAAATTGGAAATATCAAGTTGGTAACTACATACAGAATTATACCTTAGAGGAAAAGTTTGAGAGAAAGAAAATTTGAGAGTTGTCACTGTTTAGTGAGAACTAAATCAAGAGAAATGCAGTGGTAATGAAACAAAAAAGACCTACTGAAGTGCAAATAACATTTATGAACATCTATATTTAATGAACAATCAGGGAAAGAGCAAGATAACAAAGAAGCCAGAAACCCAGATAGAAAAAAAAGGAGAATATGCTGGAAAAGCCAAAGGAAAAATGGTTTAAGGAACAGTAGTCGATAACACTGAATGTTACAGAAATGTCAAATAATCCCTTTGGGTAGAGTGATAGGAACAAAAGTTAGACTGAAATGAACTAAAGTGTAAGTGGGAAATGATTCTATAAACAGGGAAAGTTGGTATGGCTGGTTATTTAGAGAAGTTTGGCAAAGAAGATGAAAGAGGACAATGTAAAGGTAAATAGAGAATGATGAGTTTACATATGATACATAACAGTATTCAGAGCATATCATATACAGTAAAGATATAAACTGAACATATTTTCATGTGGAAATGATTCAATAAAGGGTAAATGGGAGAACAGGGGAGGAAGAAAACTGAATTTTTTCAGATAGCCTTAGTATCTCTAAAAAGATAGAAAGAAATGGGACCCAGAGCATATAAATGGTTTACTGGTATGGCAATGCCATCAGAAAATAACATAAGGGAAAAAAAAAAGAAGGAACAATTTCCAAGTTAAGGCATTCAGGATACTGGTGAGATTTATGGAGGATGTCTTTGATATGTTATTCTCTTCATCATTAAGTCAGAATATCGAGAGTACATGTGTGAAGAAATTTTACAGATTCTGATGACTCATTTTCCTGCTCAGAAAGGCTTCTTCTTAAGACTTAAAACAAAAAAAGCACATATGTAAAGAACAAGACTCCACTGTTATCAGACTAGTCCACCCATTAAAATGGTCAGTCTGGCAGGACTCAATGTAGGCAAAAGCAAGTGAAACTCAACAGTTTCATTTAAAGCACACTTAGGATCAAAAGAACATGGTTCAATGCAGCCATATAGATCGGTCCAACAGACACTAAAAAATAACTTAGTCAACATGATGAGATTCAAAATTCAAGACAGCTCCAATCACCAGATAACCCTGACAGGAAGTCACTGAGGTGACTTTGAGTTTATCTATCTTCAGTTATCATGCCTCTGTGGTGACCAACTAACCCTATTTATGAATATTAAACTTATGCATCAATTTACCTCAAACACAGATATCTGAATATTTGGTTAGACATTATTCTCAGTGTTTCTATAAATGTGTTTTTGGATGACTTAAACATTTAAGTTGATGGACTGAAGTCAAGCAGCAAGTTATCTATATGTGGTTAGAGGCCTCACCCAATTGGTTGAAGGTCTGAAAAAAACAAAAATGCTAATCCTCCAGGAAGAAAGAGGAAACTTCTCCTGCCAGATCAGAGCTTGGAAACTGGTTTTCCTTCCTTTTAGACTCAGACTGAATCACTGCCTTTTTCTGGGTCTCAAGCCTACTGGTCTTTGGACTGTAACTACACCATTAAAGTCTTCAGATTCTCAGACCTTTGGACTCAGACTGAAACTATATCATCAGGTTCTCCTGGATCTCCAGCTTGCCAAGTGCAGATATGGGAACTTGTCAGCCTGTATAGTGGTATGGGCCAATTATTTTAAGTCTTTTCAGGGCTCCTCACTTCTAGAGCTACATGACTAGTGCCTCAATCTGGCTGGGCAAAATAACCTGGAGGTGATAAGCAACTTTAAGGTTGAAGGGGGAATTGCTTTATTGCGAGGGAACTCAGTGGGAACTGAGCGGGAACTCAAGGTAGCGGGCACCCAAGGTAGCAGGAGCCACTTTATTGCAGGACAGCAGAGGTATATATACACACAGCTTGACTCAATTAACATCATCTAGATACAGCAGTCAGCCAATAAGGAATCCTCACCATCTTAATGGCTCGCTGGTGTTGCTTCACAGACCACTCCTCCTGGCAAACTGCCAGACGCCATCTTGACTTGATTTGTGGTCCCCAACAGACTAGCTTATCTAAAATGATATCCTTTAATTACATTCTTTCTCCTTACCCTACTCCCATTTTATTTCATGGCACTTATCACTACTTACATTTAATTATATACTTGTTTGCCACACTGAAACATTAAGTTCCATGAAAAATGAACTTCATTCTATTCAAGAATAAATCACCAGAGTTAAACAGTACCTGGCAAATAGTGGCCATTCAAATAGGTGTCTGAATGAATGAACAAATGAACAAATTGTAACTTGAAGTTTCCACTGTGAAAAGTCTGTCATTCTCCTCTAAAGGAGTAATTTACAGGACAGATTCTTGTGCTTAATCTCTACTACTGCTGTTGATGCAGTTTCCATACCAGGTATTTCATATGTTGTGGCTTTGGGTCAGAGGCCTGCCCTAGTCTAACAAATTATGGCAAGAACTACATGCTACCAAACACATCTGTGCTAAGAAACGGCTATGACTGTTTCCTCAGGAGGTGGATAACAATCTTTAAAAGCATAGCCCTGCATATAGTGGTGCTATGGTTTAGATATGAGTTATCCCCCAAGAGCTCATATATGAGAAAATGCAAGAATTTTCAGAGGTAAAATGATTGGATTACAAGAGCTATAACCTAATCAGTGGATTGGTACCCTAATATGGATTAACTGGGCAGTAGATAGGGTGTAGTTGGGGGAAGTGTGCCTTTGGGGGTTATATTTTGTCCCTGGTGAGAGGAACTCTCTGCTTCCTGGTCTCCATGTATTGATCTGCTTTTCTGTCATACCCTTCCATCATGATGTTCTGCCTCACCTTGGGCCAGAACTATGGAGTCAGCTGACAATGGACTGAACCTCTAAAACTGAGCAAAAATAAACTTTTCCTCCTCTAAATTGTTCTTGTCAGGCATTTTGGCGACAGCAATAAAAAGTTGACTAAAGAAGGGGACACTATGAAATTAGGTCTAACTGATGTAGTTTAACTAGTCTTAAAACGTAATAAGTTTCTTGGCCTCATACCTAAACCAAGACATGGTTTCAGTGAAAGTGTGATAAGCTTATATTCAACATTATTCCTATGCTTACCTCAATAAGGCCTCCAGATCAGATCTCAGCTACCACTTGATAAATGCATCTTTTTCAATTCTCTGTATTTTTCAATTATATTTAAAATATGGGGTGTATTCATTCTAGGGAATTTTCTTCTTCCTCCTTTCCAAAATGTAAGGTATGGCTGAGAAGCCATTTTTGTCTTTTACAAGATATGTTTTTCTTCTTTCCCTAGAAGGCTGACTACTAGATAGTGTAAAAATAGTGCCCAATCTTGGGCTTTATGGCTCATTCTCTATAGCAAGGTGGACAACCATAAAACAGCCAGCCCAGGTTTTAAACATACTAGAGGGCTCAGAGTGATTCTACTTCAGAATGCTTCAGTTTTGCTGTCACTGAGATAGTAGAATCTTACTTCCATCCTCTAAGAACTAAGAAACCAAAATCCCAAAATAAGAAAATCAGAATTTTATTCCTATTTTTGCCAAGGGCATATTATCACAAGAAAGTGATTTTATTATCTCATAGATGAATTATCCAAGCAACCTAAGACGATCATAAGAGTGTTATTTTCTTAAAACCAAGGAGAATGTGTGAGAACAGCAAAGAGCTCTAGAAAGGGGAATGTGTGAGAATAGCAAAGAGCTCTAGAAATAGAACTGGTAAGTTCCCAGTTATATTCCTCCCATTTTTACTCTCTAATGGGGTCTTCACATTGCCAATTGCAACCACAAACCTGAAGGGGAAGACTACTTCCTTTCTTCCCACTCTAGTTCAAAGAAGTCAATGCCAAATCTCCTCCTTAAAAGTGATAAAAATATCCAAGCAAAACAAAAGGAACATAATGGAAATTACAATAAAGAAAGTTGCATCACAAATCTATTTTATAGTTAACCTTAAAGTTTAATCATCTCACTTCACCTGTCTTACAGAAAGGTGAGGCTCAGTGAACTCTTGTTATTCTCTTACAAATAAACTATTAGTAAGTATTAAGATTTTTGAAGCTTATTATTAAAACAAAATGATGTTAAACTAAGGCAAAAAGAAACATTTTAGAATTCTCTACTTATCTATCATCTTTAGAAGCTGAATCAATGTACAATGTACCTGTACATTTTCCTTTTGCCTTTTAGTCTACCTTGATGATTCTCTAAATATGCATGAAAATTAATGCTCAGGAGTGTGCATATACACAAAAGATTTTACATTGATTTTCATGATTTTACACACGATTTTCAAGAGTGATTCTGTGTCCTTACACTATCTCTAGATTTTAACCCCAGTGTACACTAGATTCCAGCTTTCCAAATAATCTACAAAAACTGGCATAGCCAAATTACCCCTGAAAATTCCTCAAATCACAACATACAGAAACAATGAACTAGAAGCAATCTAAATAGGAGATGATCATGTAGGACTAAGAGAGAGTAACAGATCCCATCTGCAAGGGCTTAAAGCTACCTGGGATAGAGAGAATTATCTGAATTATCAAGCTGTCCTTTTATTTGTCTGCAAGATAGATACAGCTGAATACTCAAAAGTTAAATTCATGTAAGACAAGGTGTTATTACCATAAACATTAAAATAATACAATTTCAGGAGGAGGTTAGAATTTTTAGAATGAGCTCTTTTCAAACAATGCCTTCTATTTGAGATTCTGCCTTCTCAATTTCCTTTTTCCACACTACTCTCTACTTTCTCTACTCCCATAAATCCTTTAAGAGAACAGGGGCAAATCTTTCAAGAATGAATGTTTCTTGTGTTGTTTTCAAGTGCAGAAGAAATTATCACAGCCAAGAGACAATCTTGGTGCTCTGGCCATCACAGGTTCTTTCTACTAGGCACAACGATCATATCTAGTCTGCCTGGCTATACATATCTTGCAGACAAATTAAATTGGGTTTTGTAAAATCTGTTCATAAAATAGACGAAATTCTGGGGCTGGGGTTGTGGCTCAGTGGTAGAGTGCTTGCCTAGCATGCCATAAAGCACTGGGTTTGATCCTCATCATCCCATAAAAATAAAATAAATTAAAATAAAAGTATTGTGTCCACCTACAAATTAATATATATTTAAAATAGATAAAATTCTAATTACATTTACTGGAGTAGGTTGATTACATTCCACCCACAAACTATGTTTAGATAGGTGTCTCTTCACAATTCCTTTGAGGAGGATGCCTTTAACTATATGGTGGAAGCCACATGAAATCACTAAGCTTCAGAACTAATTTTTAAGACTTTATTCAGACATTCATGTTATTTACTAAAGATCTCAGGACTCTGTAGCTGTGTTCTCAGTGGAAAAGTATGGACATGTTTCTGGCTAGTTTTTAAACAACAATAATGAACTTTTACCAGTATAATAATTATATAGCCTGGCTAAACTCTCCTAAGGACAGGATATTTACTGGCTTAAGAATCCTGTCACCAGACCAGCTGGAATGATGACATCCAAGAGGACCAACCTGAACAACTTTTAGTAGACCCCAAACCCCAATTTGATTTTATCTGCATGTTAAATGACAACCCTCATACCAGCACCATGACAGCTGACAACTGCCATGACATGGAACTGTAAGAACTATAAAAAGAGCAAAAAAGAAGTAGTGGCTGAATTATTAGAAAATCTTTGCCCATCCCTAGAAAACACATGAATATTCCTCCCTTTGGTTGGCCTATCTCTCGTCTTTATTTATTTTATCCTTTATCTATGACTCCCAATGCCTTACAGGTTGAAAAGTTGATTTGCACTCAGTTTTGGTTTCATAGTGGGAAAAGATCCTACTTTGGGGGAATCTCTCCCTATTTAATTAGGAAACCAAATTATTGGTAAGAATAGAACACAATGTGGGAGTGATATTACCATAACACTTCAGTTAACTGGTATTTAAGATTCTAAAATTGCTTTGTACTCAAAATGCAAAAATCTCAAAATATTAGGCAATTGGATCCAGGCTGCTCAACTCAATCTAGATTACTGTTATATGTTTTAAAAGCAGTGCTAATTTTCTCAATAACATTCAATTGAATAAAAATATGAAAACTAATATCTAAGAATACTTTATTTCACAAGGTACTCAAAAAGAATTTTAATTTTAAATTCACAAAAAATTCACACTTATAACTTCATTAAAATTGTATGAGTTTTTACACGGGACAGAAAGCCTAGCTTTAAAGGCACTTTTGTACAATGGAACAACTGGGGTTAAACCTTCACATATCCAAAAAATTGGTCACACAAAATACCTTTTTTCTGGAAATAGATTCTTACGCCTAACATTTTCCAATAATATCTTTTGCTAAAAGGATTCTCAAGGCTCATAAAGAAAAAAAAATTTTCATTACAATTCTTATTAGACAAATACAACACAATTTTTCATATCTCTAGCTGTATATAAAGTACGTTCACACCAATTAGTGTCTTCATACATATACTTGGATAATGATATCCATCACATTCCACCATCATTGCTAACCCCCTGCCCCCTCTCTTCCCCTCCCACCCTTCTGCCCTATCTAGAGTTTGTCTATTCCTCCCATGCTCCCCCTCCCTACTCCACTATGAATCAGCCTCCTTATATCAAAGAAAACATTTGGCATTTTGGGGAAGATTGGCTAACTTAACTTAGCCTTATCTTCTCCAACGCCATCCATTTACCTGCAAATGTCATGGTTTTATTCTCTATTATTGCTGAGTAAAATTCCATTGTGTATATATGCCACATTGTTTTTATCCATTCATCTACTGAAGGGCATCTAGGTTGGTTCCACAGTTTAGCTATTGTGAATTAAGCTGCTATAAACATTGATGTGGCTGTGTCCCTGTAGTATTCTGATTTTAAGTCTTTTGGGTACAGACCGAGGAGAGGGATAGCTGGGTCAAATGGTGGTTCAATTTCCAGATTTCCAAGGAATCTCCAGACTGCTTTCCATATTGGGTGCACCAATTTATAGTCCACTAGCAATGTATGAGTGTACCAGCAATGTATGAGTCCCCACATCTTCGCCAACACTTATTAATGTCTTCATAATACCTGCCATTCTGAATGGAGTAAGATGATATCTTAGAGTAGTTTTGACTTGCATTTCTCTAATTGCAAAAATGAACATTTTTTTCATATATTTGTTAATTGATCGTATATCCTCTTCTGAGAACTGTCTGTTCAGGTCCATTTATTGATTGGATTATTTATTTTTTTGGTGCTTAGCTTTTTGAGTTCTTTATATATGATAGAGATTGATGCTCTATCTGATGTGTGAGGGGTAAAAATTTGCTCCCAAGACGTAGGCTGTCTATTCCCCTAACGGATTGTTTCTTTTGCTGAGAAGAAACTGGATGTGGCAGAACCAGAAGTCCCAACCAATCATGGGTTGGTTCTTCTGTCAATCACTCATCCAGAGGGTAGGTAGGAGCTCCTAGCCATCAGTTAACTCATTAGCATGGTGCAATCTTGGTACAGTCTTTTAAATATGCAACTTGCCAGTATTTTATTAAGAATTTTTGTATCTATGTTCACCAGGGATATTAGTTTGAGTTTTTTTTCCCTTGATGTGACTTTGTCTTGTTTTGATATCAGGGTAATACTAGCCTCAATGAATCTGGAAGGGTTTCTTCTTTCTTTTGTTTCATGCAATAATTTGAGAAGGATTGGTATTATTTCTTATTTGAAGGTGTGGTACAACTAGGCTAAGAATCCCTCCAATCCTGGGTATTCTTTGTTGGTAGACATTTGATGGCATTATCAATTACACTGATTTGTTTAATTTTTGTATGAAAGATATATCAAGTAATGAAAGATGCTTGTTTAAGTCACCCAATATTATGGTGTTGTGGTCTACTTGATTCTTGAAATTGGGAAGGGTTTGTTTGATGTATGTAGGTGCTCCGTTGTTTGGGGCATAAATGAGTGTTATATCTTGTTCATGCATAATTCCCTTAAGCAGCATAAAATGTCCGTCTTTATCCATTCTGATTATCTTTGGCTTGAGTTCACTTTATCTGACAGGAGGATAAAAACCTCTGTTTGTTTACAAGATCTATGTGAATGACATGTTTTTTTTCCCATCCTTCAGTCTGTGGATGGCTTTGCCTATGAGGTGAGTCTTAGAGACAGCATATTGTTGGGTTGTTTTTTTAATCTAATCTGCCAGTCTATGTCTTTTGATTGATGAGTTTAGGCCATTTACATTCAATGTTACTATTGAAAAATGATTTTAATTCCCTATCATTTTATTTCTGGTTTTAATTTGTAATAGTGTCTCCTTTGATTGACTGTTCTTCTAGTGTAGTTCTTCTCTTTGCTGGTTTTCAAACTTATCTTTCATTGCCTTATGAAATATTTTACTGAATATGTTTTGTAGTATAGGCTTTCTAGTTGTGAATTCTTTTAACTGTTATCATGAAGATTTTTATTTCATCATCAAATCTGAAGCTTAATTTTTCTGGGTATAATATTTTTGGTTGGCATCCATTTTCTTTTAAAGCTTGGTATGTTATTCCAAGACCTCCTAGCTTTTAGGTTTGGGTTAAAAAAAAAAAAATCACTGAAATCCATATTGGTTTAACTCGAAATGTGGCTTGTCATTTTTCTCTAGCAGCCTATAATTCTATAATGTGCCTTGGTGTAGGTCTGTTGTAATTTTATATATTTAAAGTCCTGTAAGCTTCCTGTATTTGATTTTCCATTTCATTCTTAAGGTTTGGTAAATTATCTGATATTATTTCATTGAAAATATTGTTCATTCCTTTGGTTTATAGTTCCAAGCCATCATCTAGCCCAATAAATCATAAATTTGGTCTTTTCATGTTATCCCATATTTCTTGAAAGTTCTGTTCATCATCTCTTAACCATCCCCAGTCCTATTTTGAATTTTATTTAGAGACAGGGTCTGAGTTGCTTAAGATCTGAGTTGCTTAGTGCCTCACTTTTGCTGAGGCTGGCTGTGAACTAAGGATCCTCTACCCCAGCCTCCCAAGCTGCTGGGATTACATGCGTGTGCTACGGTGCCTGGCTCCACTGAATTTTTAATTTGGTTTATTGATACCTTCATTTAGAGGATTTCCATTTGACTATATTTCCGAATCTCTTTATTGAAGTAACTTCTACCTCCTGTATTTTCTCTGATTTCACTCCTTACCTTGCAGAAATAAGGTCTTTTACCTTGCAGAGATAAGGTCTTTTACCTTGCAGAGCAGTTTTAATTATGAACTTTCTAAATTTCCTCTGTAATATTTCTTCCACTATGGTGTCAACAAATCTGTTGTTGAGGTATTTTGGTTTGTTCCCTTGCTTTTTTGCTTTGTGTGTTTGCCCATCTATCAGCATGAATCTGAGGCAGAAGTTTCTACCCTATGAACTTATAGTGTCCCTAAGGTTTCTAGTACTCACAGTTTAGCGGGAGACAAATAATAATAACAAATGCAAACAATATACAGCATTAAACTAAAAACTTAGTTCCTACTATGACATCTACAATGTTAACTGGTACAATTAACAATGTTATGATAAGTAACTGCCAACAGGAATAAACAGTAACTTTGCAGAAGGGTTTAAAATTTGAAAAGATGAAAACAGAGAACGAAGAAGAGATGTAGGATATGATGATTATGAGGGAAGAAGAGAAAAAATAGGAGTAAAAAGTTAAAAGGAAGAGTGAAAGGGAGAATAATAAAGTTTGTTAGTAGAAGAAATGAGAGAAATAGAATCAAGCGAAACAGCTAGGTAAGAGAAAAAAACAGAACAAAATTAAAATATGCTTATCAAATATCCTAGCCCTCAAAAGATTGAGTCATGAAAAACAACTGCCTTTAGAACAATGTTAGAAACGAGAAAAAAGAAACAAATATATATGAAGTGTCCATGAACCATTCAGCTCACAATTAAACAAAAATTAAGTTCTTGGTGAAAAGTTAAGGAATTTTTTTCTGCTGCAGTGGTCAAAAGTTGTCAGTGAGAATAAATGTTCATTGTCTATTCCCAAATGTCTTTGTTTCTTCTTGAGGAGTATTGGCTGCTAGCTATCAAATCTTTCCTTTTTTTGAGTTGCTTGTCAAGTTGCCAGCTGGCGTTCAGAAATTCTCAGCTTCCCTTCTTGGAGTGGACTAGACTCTGATATTTGCTCCACCCTCACAGTGGGGTTGCTGTAGTGTTCTTTGAGAGCAGCTCTCATAGGAAGAGCTTATGAAGGGGGAGGAGTTAGTCTGAGGTAGACTCCAGGTTCTTCCTTAAATGGGTATTAATCTGAAGATTTTAAATCAGTGCACCTCCAAGGCCCAGCAGCTGCCAGTCCATGCTGGGAGACTACACCCCGGGAAGATTACACTCATGCAGAAGAGGAGTCCTTTTCTACTGTTGTCACCCACAGACCCCATGTTTTCTGGACTCTGGGGGTTCAGTCCCCAAACTCAGTCACTTTCACCCCTTCCCTTTCTAATTTCTGGCCAGGCCTGGCCCTCCCAGGCAAACCTGTGAGCCTCCGGACACAAGGGTGAGGGAGGAGCTGGGTCTATAAAACCCTCTCCTTGTCTTATTTTCTCCTGACCTCTTAGGCATGTTCAATAATGTGGGACGTGGGATGCAGCTCGGGTTTGCTAGGACTGGGCATTCACAGCCACTGGCCCCTGCCCTGCAGACACCATAGAGAGACTTGGTTTCTTTCCCACAAAAGAGCACACCTTCTAGGTCTGGCAGTGATCTCTGATCTTTCCATATGAAGACATGGCACAGGCCTCCTAAAAATGCAGGTTTTCTTTATTCTGATATCCCTCCACTTTGCCAGTAAAGGTATTGCTTCTTATTTCATTATATAATCTCCTGAGTACTCAATCTGCTTTGAATGTCTGAGTATTAATTCCCAGTAAAGTCCCCACACCTCCCCCCTTTTTAACCCATCTCACTGAGAAGCTGCCTACCCTCTTTCTTGGTTTCATGCCATGGAGCAGCCTGGAAAAGTGACCTCTTCTATTCTGCCATCTTTCAAACCTCAACTGTTTCTTGCTCATCTCAGTATACATGTTCCATGGGTAATAAAACTTGAAATAATGAAAATCCAAGTTTTCCTCCTTCCAAAACTAACTTGCTCTCCTCCCTTCTATATCTTTTAATGGCCACATCATTATTCTAGTAATGCAGGTCAGAAATCCCCAAAAAGCTATTGGTTTATTCTCCTTTAGTATTACACCCACTTTAGGACGAGCCACCACTGAGTAAATCTCAATATGCTCATAAAGACCACCGGCCTTTAAAGACTCATTTTCCTATTAGTCATCTCCCCTTTTCTAAATTCTCACTTCCTCAGTTTCTATTTCATTGTCTATTAATTAGACTGCCATCACTATGTCAATATCCTTGGTCTTCCCTGAAACACCAACCTGAATTGCACAGAATGGACTAAACAAGGTGTCTCTTCCTTTTGAGACTATAACAAGGCTGTTGAACAAAACAAATACTGGTGCTGCTTTTTAAATTTATGGCTTCCAGGGGTTGGGGATGTGGCTCAAGTGGTAGCGCGCTCGCCTAGCATGCGTGCAGCCCGGGTTCGGTCCTCAGCACCACATACAAACAAAGATGTTGTGTCCGCCGAAAACTAAAAAAATAAATAAATATTTTAAAAATTCTCTCTTTCTCTCTTTAAAAAAAAAAAAAAAAAAAAAATTATGGCTTCCAATCAAAGCCAGGCAAAGCATCTTAAATTTCCTACTCAGCTATCTTCTCTAATTTCTACAATATCTATTTCCAATTGACCCCCTGGTTCTTAAATCTTCAACCCTACCTTACTGAGAATTCTGGAGAAGATAAGTCAGGAAATACCTCAGTGTTTTAGTCAGCTTTTTGCTGCTGTGACTAAAGGATCTGACCAAAACAACTACTGAGGAAGAAACGTTTATTTGAGGGCTCAAGATTTCTGAGGTCTTAGTCCACAGAAAGCCAGCTCAATTCCTCAGGACTGGAGATGGGGCTGAACATCATGGCGGGAAGCAGCTCACATTATGGTCATCAGGAAGCAGAGAGAGACTCCATTAACCAGATACAAATATATACCCAAAGCCATGACCTGATTCCCACCTCCCCCAGCCACACCCTATCACTTTAGTTACCACTCAGTTAATCCCAATCAGGGGATTAAATCACTGATTAGGTTAAGACTCTTAAAACCCAATCATTTCTCCTCTGAACCTTCTTGCATTGTCTCACACGTGAGCTCTGGGGTAACACCACACATCCAAATCATTATACTGAGCTTCCATTCAGTAATCCAGTTTCTACAAACTAATTTTTGCTTTATTCTTCACCATTACAATATAACAGGGCTTGCTAAACTTATTATCAGTCTTTCTTCTGCTATTTTAAAAAGTACACACTTAAAAATCTTACTTGGCTATCATCACAATCTCTAGCCCCTGGCTCTTTTCTACTTCCCCTAAAACAAGAATGCTTAAGCACTGTTAATATCTGCTAACTTGAATCTCTTCACCTTCCAGAATTCTCAATCCTATTTTCATGAATCTCATTCACACAGTCATCAAGAACTTTACTTTGTCTTATGATGTTCAGCAACAACTGATACTGTTCATCACATTCTCCTACTGAAACACTCTTTCCTTGTATCCTTAAAAATGGTGCATACTACTGTTTTTCTCATCCCTTTGGTGCCTGCCCTTTGTAGGCAGGCTCCTTTCTCATCAGCCCTGAAATATGATTCTCTTCAGAGCTGTCTTGGTCCTCTTCTTGTTATATATTCCCAGGGAAATGCATTCTGCATGGCTTCAGTTATCACTAAAGAACTTTAAACATTTGTCTACTACTGAGCTTTTATGTCTACCCTAGATATATATAATCAAGGCTTACTATACATCTCCATTTAGATGTCTAAAAGCTACCTCAAACTACATATACAGAAGTAATTCCTTCATCTCTCTCAAGTCCCACCAAATCTTCTTCTGTATTCTTCCATCTCAGGAATTGCTATTATCATCCAATTAGTTATTCAAGTCAGAAACACTGACATTCTTTCACATTCAACCTGCCATGCCATTCTAGAGATTCAACCCTTCTCTGTCACAAATCTGTTATCTTTTTATTCTCCACTCTGAGGCTAACATTATCACCTTGATTACTATATTCTACTAAAGGGGCCCCCCCTCTAATCACCCTGATTTCAATTTATTTTCCAGTCAGAATAATCTTCCACAGGTCCATTCTTTCTGAGAAATATGCCAGCCTACAACTCCTTGCACTCCCTTAACTACTAAGAGGGGTAGGTTTTGAAGCAGTTATGTTTGTGCTATATGGCCCCAACCCTCTAGGCATGGCTAATTAGACCAAGGGTAGATCAATCAGGTTCTCTCTCAGTGGTCTGGAAGTAGAAGGAAACTCAAAAGGATGTGGGTTAACTTTGTAATTGAAGAAGCAGAGAAGCCACTGTACACAGAAAGAACAATGAAGCAGACACAACAAAGCAAAGACAAGAAGCATATGCTGGTGGAGAATGTGGGCATACCTGGTATTAGTTGAAAACCATGACTGGTTCCTAACTTTTGTCAGGTCTAAGCTATATTTCCTACCCTTGTATATGCTGAACTTTTCTGGATCATGTTCTGTCTTCTGATTTTATTTATAACCAACACCATCTTAACTAAAGTAATCCTTCTAATATGCAAATTAATTTCTAAGTTTCTTTTGCTTAAATCATACCATGGTTCCTTATGCTCAAGCCCTCATTAGGGATTCCAAAGACCTGATTGATTTGGCCCTAGTTTCTTCTCTTACTAGAACCTCCTCCCTCTCCAATTCTAGGGTGTAACCACAAAGGACTGTTTTAAATACACGTTACTATCTCTCACCTCCAAGCCGATATAGATTGTTTTAGTTTTATCTCATTTTCTTTTATCTGCAACATACTTCTCCCCACTCACTTTCCCTGGTCAAGACCTACTCATCTGTGAAGTTTCAAGTTCAGTAGTTAGTGCACTCATTTTCTGGGCACTCTTGGCTTTCCTCCATGGAAGCATACACACTACCCAGAAATGAAAATGCCCAAAGTTCCCCATTAGAGTAAAACCTCTGCAAGGACAAAGCGGAAGTGTTTTCTTCACATTTGTGTTAATTTTTAACAAATTAATCAACTGTCAAATCATATCGGTTTTACTCTTAATGTCTTGGCAAACTGCCTTTCTTATTTTCATAGATACTGCCTGATTCAAGCTCATTTGTTCTCCAAACCATTTCAAAGATTTTTTTTTCACTACTCTTCCTGCTTAGTTTACCCCCATCAAATTGAACCTCATTATATTTGCTGCAGCAAGTATGTACTGACTGCAAGAGATGTGTTCTCCTCTGCTCAATATATTTCTTGAACATATCAAACTTTTCTGCCTTTACACTTCTGTTGCCTTTCTTTGAAATGCCATCCTCCATCATCTCCATGATGATGATTACCTAAGGCCAGAAAATGGTACTTTTCATTGAATTTTTCTATGCTTCTCGTGACACTTAGTATCTTTCATATTATACTAAAAGTAACCTATATATCTAGGTAAAATTTTTGTCAGCCAAGAAATGTTAAGTTTCCAATTTATAAAAGATAAGACATGTAAAGTAATTCAACATAAGTGAAGCAAATAAATTAATGATCACAAATATATTTTTGTAATAATTGTGGGTACTTAATAAAATTCTATCATGTAGACTTCATATTAGAATGCTTAGACTACCAAGAATTGATGCTGTATTCTGGTTAATGATGTTCTTTAAAAACAACTGACTTGAAATTTATTTTCATTTAACTAAAATGGTCTAATTTTAGTATTGCAATCAATATTAAATTTTCCTTTGTCAGTTTGGTTCTTGGTCTAACATCTTCTAATTCTTCAGTTAAATTCTCTCTCTCTCTCTCTCTCTCTCTCTATATATATATATATATATATATATATATATATATATACACACACACACATATATATGTATATATACATACATATATATATATATATATATAATATTTGATGATAATGTAACAGAGAGAATTCAAGAAAGCATGAATTTTTGTAGTGTTGTTTTTAAGCCTGCTACTAAACTGCAATAAAGCATTTCAAATATCCAAACAGCTTCACAATAGTCTATAGATAATATTCAGAGTAAAAATTTACTTTCCAATTCTATACGATAGTTTTTTTCCAAACTATGAGTCCCAATCCATTGATGGTTCATGAAATCTATTTGGTGAATTAGATTTTTTTAAATAAAATAGAAAAGGAATTATCAGATGCATATCACGTGGTAATGATAAATATTGTGAAATTTATGCTTCTATACACAAGAATGTGTTCTGGATCACAATGAAAGTTTTTTCCCCATGAAGCATAGTCAAAAAAACGTCAAAATAGCAAACCAATGATATTTAGACAATACGTGTGTATACATATGTAAATAACTTATTTTCTAAAAATGTGCCTCATTTCCAACTAACAAAAAAAATCGCAGCAGATTAAGTATTTAAATTCATCTAGAGTTCTCTTCTTATTACAAAGGACATTCATGTCACTTCAAATCCAAAAAGGAAAAAAAAAGCTATATAAGTTGAATTCTAAAAGAATTTCCTTTCGTCTTCCTTTGTGGACTTTAATTCAGCAAAGACATTCTGAAGTCTACAAAGTATAACATGCTACCTATTAAATGATTACGTATTGTTACTTCTCATGATTAAATCAGGAAGTGACTGAACAACACAGTATGCAGTTAAGGTTTAAATGAAGTTGACTCAGCAAAGATAATTGTACTCTAATTGTCATGCCACAATTTTAACTCATTACATATGCTCATTCCTTTACAAATGAAAGTCACCTCCTTGTAGTTAATATATCACTCAGGTTATAATAAAAAATGACAAGGAATTCTATTACTTTTTAAAAACACCCTTTTCACAGATTCTTTATAGACATATGAATAATCTTGCATTTCCCTCAAAAGTTAGAATTAGAATCTCCTTGGTTATTAAGAATTGCCAAGGCTTTGGAATTCCCACAAGTAACACTGTATAAATATGGTAATAAAATTGTCAACACATGATGATACATAAAAAGGAATAAAAATGTCAGTATTATCTAGTCAATGTATAGGATAATTTGTAAAGTGGCTTAACTGGTACAAATTTACTCAGAATCATGAGAAGATGACATTATTTTAAATCTGATGACACAAAATAACATCAAGGTTTAGTCAGAAGTTCTGTGACAGTACAACCTCAACTTTGAAGATGATGAAGAACATGTACCTAATAACTATTTTCTGATACACTGAAAAAGGACAAAGACTGCAAGCCGAAAAAATAACAGCACAGACATAGAAAAATTACTTACCTTTTAAATACCATTTTATAAATTGTTTTACTTGATTCCTTAAGAAAACTGAAAGACAACCATATTTCTTGTTTTATAGCTTAGCAATAAACAGACCCTTATACAATAAAGAGAAATCAAGGGAGTTTAATGAAGAAAAATACAATGCTATCTAGTTATAATACAATTAATAACTTGTGTAACTTTTAAATTACTTGCTATCTTCCTTTAAATCATTTATATTTTCAAAGTGATTGAAATAATTCATAATTATTATCACAGTTACTAAAACATAGGTTAATATACCAAAACATACATTAACATATCTATTATTACCTAAAAATAACATTAGGTTACAGTTTTTCTGGGTAAATCAATTTTTACAGAGTTTGCTATTATCCTCAGGCTGTCAAAAAGATGGTATGTATAGTTGCTCTAGTTTGGCAAGAATACTTCTTTATCTTATCCCTTAAAAAAAAAAAAAATTGTCAAAGGGAATAAGTCCTTTGGAATTTTCTGTCTTTAGGAAATGGAAATATTCAACCAGTTGACATAAGAATTAAAAATGACTCTGCCTTTTGTGGAAATAACTGTCTTCTCTTGGTCAAAACAACAACAACAAAAACCAAACCCTTTATAACCCAAAGTGGTCCAGGTTCCCTTTTTGGAGACACAAGCATCATTCTCCCAAGAGACTACAAAGACACGTGGAAAGGATTAGGATTTTAAAGTAGTTCTGATATGGATGGATGCAAACACATTGCCTTCCCATTTACTAGTCAGTTGATCCTCAGCAACTTATTTAACCCATTTGATTGCTCAAGTTTCTTCATACACGAAATGGCAATATTTCACTTGTCTCCCTGGTTAATGGGAGAATCAAATCAAACAATGTATATTAAGCAAGAAACTGGCAAATGATAAGCACTTAACCAATCCTAGCTTCCCTTCCTTTTTACTTTGTTCCTCGAAACAACCAGCCATAAGTATAAAATATTTCTAAGGAACACAATTTAAGGCTGGGCGCAGTGGTGCATGCCTGTAATCCCAGCAGCTTGGGAGGCTGAGACAGGAGGATCACAAGTTCAAAGCCAGCCTCAGCAAAAGTGAGGTGCTAAGCAACCCAGTGAGACCCTGTCTCTAAATAAAATACAAAACAGGGCTGGGGATGTGGCTCAGTGGTTGAGTTCCCCTAAGTTCAATCCCCATTACTCCCCCAAACAAAGAATATAGTTTAAAAGTTTTTATTTACAGACAAAATCAACAGGGACAATGTCAATACTCCTCAAGGATGGTTACAAGCACAACCTGCATTAGTCATTCCATCCTACTCAATACTATGGCCTCAAACACAAGGAAAAAATTAATGCAGTAGGGTTTCTATTCTAAACATGTCTTGTTTATTCATTCAGGTATTTCCTCCCACTACCTAGTTCAGTGCCAAGTATATAAACACAATAAATACTATTGCTGAACAAAAGGAAACAGTCCATGATGCCTCAAAACTCCTAGAATAATACCATATCCTAGAACATGGCTCAAAATGACTGAGTCAGTAAGAAAAGCATGAGTTATTAATTGTATGCTTACTATGAGGGACTCTATTACTGGCAGCTGAATTTAAGTCCAAAACAGTCTTTGAAAGCAAATCTTTTAAGAATTCTGGGTTAGGGATGTAGCTAAGTGGCAGAGTGCTTACCTAGCAGTGCCAAGCCCTGAGTTCAATCCCTAGTACCCTAAAAAAAAAAAAAAAAAAAAAAAACCACTTCACAGTATGCTAATTACTGTCTTAACTTCTGATATGAAGAACATTTCACCTGCTTTTCAGAAGTTTATAAATGGTCAGAAAATGTGAGAAAATTTTCCACTGCATATACGTAAAGCACTGGAATAATGATTCACAGAAGGGCTCATCAGACAATTTAAAAGGAAGCAGCACTCAGCAGAAACCACAGGTAAAACAGGCAAATGTCAACTGAGTTGCTAAAGTGGTACACTTGAGCCATCTAGTGGGTAAGAGAAGTGAATGAGTTTAAATTCTTTAAGAAAAATATCCTTATTGTCCCAATTTCCTCTGTGAAAACAATAATAAGAAATATGTTTTTGGGAATATGAATTATAAGAATTCATCTTGTGAAATTTATCATGTAATATTAAGTATATACATACACTTTGAAAAAGAATGAACATCAGTGCAATCATTACTAATTGAGAGTGCCTTAAAATTCCTCTCTGTTTTAGTCAGCTTTGTGTTGCTGTGAACAACATACTCAACAAGTACAAATTAGAGGGGAAAAGTCTATTTTGGCTCATAGTTTCAGAGGTTCAGTTCATGGTTGGCCAACTCCATAGGTCTGGGCAGAACATAATAATGAGGCAGAACATGAATAATGAGAACATAACAAATGAGGCAGAACATAATAGTGTAAGTACACAGCAGAGGAAAGTATCTCAGGACATGACATCCAGGAAGCAGGAAGAGCTCTATCCACCAGGGACAAAATACAAACCACAAAGGCATGCTCCCAGTGATCTATTCCTCCAGCTACATCCTACCTACTTATAGTTACCACCCAGTTAATCCATTCAAGTGGATTAATTCACTGATTAGGGTACAGCTCTCATAATTTAATCAGTTTACCTCTGAACATTCTCACATTGCCTCACACATGAGCTTTTGGGGGATAATATAACATAAGATAACATCCCCAAACACCATCTCATATCACACATGCAAGGTAGCTTCGTTAACCCTAACATTTTGAAAACCCCTACCTTTCTTTTCTTTATAGCTTCACAATCTAGGTAATGAGTCCAGTGATATTTTTTTGTCTTGCCTCTTACTGAACTTCATACAAAAAACAAAACAAAAAAAACACAGCACACATATCCTTCCAATGGTTTGCTTCTTTCATTTGATTTTTATGACTGCATGTGCATTTGTCTGTGACTGTAGTTCACGAATTATTCTTGTGGAATAGTATTCCTATAAATGATTATACCAGCTTCTTTTTAATATTTACTTGCAGTTGGACACAATACCTTTATTTTATTTATTTTTATGTGGTGCTAAGGATAGAACTCAGGTCCTCGAATGTACTAGGCGAGCACTCAACTGCTGAGCCACAACCTCAGCCCCTATACCACAGTTTTTTATAAATATAATATACTGTTGCAGGATTTAGCCTGTTTCCAATTTGGGGCTATGATGAAAAGTGCTACTCTGAACATCCTGGCAGACATATCCAATAGACATTTGCTTACACTTTAGGGTTTTTAACAATTTTCTAGAAAACTGAAGAGTTGACTTCTGGTTCCAGGATAAGCACACATTTCATTTTATTAGGTGATACAAAATTAGTTTCCAATGGTTAACACCAACTCTTGGAACTGAGAGACTTTAAGAAGTAGTACAATAATATCTCTGTTTTAATTAGTACTTCCTCTAAATACTAATGAGCTTCTTGGGCCTCTTTCCTGTTTACTTCTCCACCTCTCAATCATCCCTCTCATCCTTCTTTGCAGAGGCTAGCTCTAAACTTGTGATCCTCCTGCACGGCCTCAGCAGCCACTGGGATTACAGGCGAGGGCCAACTTGACCAGCCAGTTTTCCCCTTTTTTAAAAGTTTTTTTTTCTAGTTGATTTGTTCTTTACACATTCTTGATAAAAGGCCTTTCTCAGTTATATGCTTGAAATACCGTCACCTAGTTCCAGGCTTCTTGTGTCAATTTCCTTAGGACACTTTCTTACAATCATAAGTTCTCAAACAATGTAGCAGAACTGATTGGTCCCTTTCTTCATGCTCAGTACTGTGTCTTAATCTTTCTCTTTTCCAAATCATGGAAAATATGCTCTTATTTCATACTTTATAAGTGTTACCTTTTACACAAAGGACTTTATTCATCCTGGAATTGATTTTTGTTCAGTTTGAAGAAGGCATCTAATATAATTTTTTTCATATGTAAATCTGATTACCTGGGTACAATTAACTGAAGCCCAGTCCTACCCTTAGTGGTCTGCAGTGGTATTGTGTCATTCGTGAGTATTCATATATGCAGAGGATGGATGGTTCCAGGCACTTTATTCTTCCCATTGTCTATTTTCAACCCAATTTCAATGTCAAAGTGTTTTAATTATTTGCATTTTATGTCTTGATATCTGATAAGAAAACTGTGGACACAGACAAGAAAAATAAATAACGCAAAGAACTTAAACCACCAGAACAACCAAAGTTTATAAAACATTTGATCACCAGCACCAAAAGATATAGAAAATATAAATTAAAGGTTAAAAAAGCTATGTGTTACAAGCTTTTAAAAGTGACAAATCTAAATATATCTGAACTGGAACCATAAATTATGAACAGAAAATGACTAAAGGTGACAGCTGGGATTAAATTAATGGGGGGAAAACACACACACACATTAAAATTTGTGGGGTATACAGAAGAGAAACAGGGAAGACATGGAAGGGAAACAGATAACACGTCCCGATCTCTTCATAACATGGAAAAGAGGCAGTGAATAAAAGCAGAATTGAGAGCAGGGAGACAAAATAAATGCTCTTAAGACTTGACACTACATAGTCTGACATCTGCAGAAACTAGAAGATAGGTTACCAGAGTAGAAAATAAAACTTAAGAGTGCTCTAACTCAAACTTGGGGACAGGGGACATCAGAGAGAAGGGAAAGGGGACATTTTCTCAAGCTCATATAGCAGCATCCCCTCCTCCACAGAAAATCTTAATTAAGCCTTTCCAGAAATCCACACAATTATCTTAGGACCATCAGCAAAAGAATCTCTACAAAAGAGTTTAAGGAAGTTAAGCTTCCTATTTCCTGTTGCTCTGTCTTACTTGGCCACCTGCCTAGAAGAGATCAGCACTCCAGGTGCTGAACACTCTTTTACTAGTTTTTCACATTTATGGACTATCTAGTGTTGTAACAATATAGAATAGTTTGTAAAAGTTTTCAAGTGGGAAGTTGTTTGCCAATGCAAAGTGTGAGAAGAAAGAGAGATTAATCTTTAAGGAAGCCTCTGACCTTGGGCTGGAACTTCACAGAAATGTTTACATTTCAAAGAGAAGATGTTACTAATTAGGCTCCATGATAACTGGCAGGGGGAGGGAAAAAAGGGAGAAGAAGCTCTCCCCTTTCAGCGCTGTCCTTGAAGAGTTAACTTGCCCAGAACAGTAGAAGAAAAAGCTGTTTTTGTGTGAACTTCTGCAGACTGTGAACTTCTGAGTCCCTCCCCCTACACACTGGATATAAAGTTCTGAAACTGCCTGAACTCTGGGTTCAGGGGGATTGATTGATTACAATGAAAGTTTTTCCCTCTGAATATGGCTGCAGCCAAATAAATCTGCTTCTTGCTAATTCTTTAGTGTCTGACCTCATCTGGTCCTACAACATCCATTTAAAAACTACTGGAAAACTGTTGAAAAGACAGACAAAATTTAAATTACAAGAAGGTGACTTAAAACAGCATGAACCACAAAAACAAAGGGGAGGGGAAGCAACAATCTTGTGGAACCCTAAGGCAACCAGTCACCCTCTTAAATTGGCAGGGGCTCTTCCCACACCCAGAGCTGCAAATTAAACCCAAGGAAAGCCCCCTGCAGTGGGCCCTCTTAAGAATGTGGCTAGACAAATGTCTTCTTTGATATAAGGAGAGCAACTAAAAACAGAGCAGGGAGGAAGAGCATGAGAAAAAGATTAACATTAAACAGGGACAAGAGGTGGGAGGGAAAGGGAGAGAGAAGGGAAACTGCATGGAAATGGAAGGTGACCCTCACTGTTATACAAAATTACATATAAGAGGATGTGAGGGGAAAGGGGAAAAAATCAAGGGAGAGAAATGAACTACAGTAGATGGGGTAGAGAGAGAAGATGGGAGGGGAGGGAAGGGGGGATAGTAGAGGATAAGAAAGATAGCAGAATACAACAGTCACTAGTATGGCAATATGTAAAAACGTGGATGTGTAACCAATGTGATTCTGCAATCTGTATACGGGGTAAAAATGGGAGTTCATAACCCACTTGAATCAAATGTATGAAATATGATATGTCAAGAGCTTTGCAATGTTTTGAACAATCAATAAAAAAAAAAGAAAAGAAAAAGAAAAAGAAAAAAAAAAAGAACGTGGCTAGAAAGACCTCCCTGTCCTTCTCACTGTGAACATAGGGACAGAGTGGGCTGATGGGGACCTTGCCCTGGAAAGAGCACATCTAGCTCTGCTTAGCCTCTCCACCCAGGCAAGGGTGAAAAGCTCTACACAGGCTTGCTTGACTCAAACAGGTTACAATAGAAGCATCTTTGGCCCCAAAGGAAAGCTGATTCACCAGGCCAGCCACTGGCACTGGGGGAAGACACTGCAGGAAGCCTACAGACAGTACTCAGGATTGCAACACCATACCAGGAGGCAAACTGCCTGAATATCCAGTGACATACAGACAACAGGAAATTGCTAGACGCTTCTCAGCAGAAAGGGCTGGACGCCAGCCTTAGTAAGTGTACAGCCTAAATAATGCAACTGGCAAGTGTCACGGCATTATTTGGATATTTGTAGGACAATGCACCAGACCTATTAAGCAAAGGGAATTAACACCCACATTCACAACCTGGGACAGTGGAAACTATAGAATCCAGTTGAATCACCAGAGACCCTTAGAGTGGAGGCAGCCAGGGAAATACCTCTGAACTACAGAACACCTGTGAAAAACCAACAACCAGTGTTCCTGCACACACAGACAGTTGCCAGGATCTTCTCTACCATGAGAAGAATCTAGCAGAGGGGAACAGGTACACCAGTGACTTGAAAATAAGAGTCATCTTGAATCTTGAATTCTGTAATAGGCTACAATAGAATCAGCCAACTCATAACATTGCATCCTCCAAGATTATAAACAACTCTAATGTCAACTTAGATCATATAAATAACTCCTTAACTTGAATGGTAATTGTAACTCAATAGCCAACGTTGTACCTCCAATCCACCTGAAAGTATTTCATCTAGTGGTTTAAAGCATTAACTGGAAACAATCTCCCTATTTTTGTTTTCCTAGCTCTAGTTTATACCTGCTTTTCTTACCCCCTACTCATCCTCTTACACTATCCACTAGGGCCTCAAATCCCACCCACTCATCTATTTCTTCTCTTTCCTTTCTCTTTCCCCCTCTCTTTCTTTCCTTCTTTTTCCCTTCCCCATTTGCCAAAACTTTTTCCCTCCCCACCTTTAATACTCACTTAAGGTTTTAGTAAGTTTACTAAATTTAACTACTAGATTGTTTGACTTGTCCCAGAACTCTTATTGTAGGCTTATACCTGAATTTGAGGACCCAAAGAAAACAACTGAAACAAGTTTTTGTTCTTACAATATTGAATAGTACAAGGCCTGGCTCAGAAGTGATTATAGTAAATAGGGCTCCAATGATATTTCTTATAGTGGAGCTGATACTGGGATGAGAAGAGGTCACAAATTGAATTAAAATACCATTATCTAGATCCACCCACCCCAAGGCTCTTAAGAAAAAGAAATTCACTTACTAGTCTATCACTTAAAAAGTCAGAACTATACTGGTAGGTGGACAGACATACAAACAATATGAAAAAGCAAAGGAACAGCCATCCCAAATAACAAAGAATACCTCAACAACAGATTCCACTGACACCACAGTGAAGGGAGTATCAGAAAAGGAATTTAGAAAACTCATAAATTGTTCTATGAGCTAAAAGATGATATAAGTGAAATCAGAAAGAAAATATAGGAAGTGCAAGATCAGTTCAATAAAGAGAGATTCTAAAAAAGAATCAAACAAAATCCTTGAAATGAAGGAATCAATATATCAAAATAAAAATTCAATGGCAAGCATCACTAATAGATTAGACCACTTTGAAGACAGACTTTTCTGGCCTTGAAGACACAGTATATAATTTTGAAAATATAGTTGAACATAGAGAAAAGATGTTAAGAGACCATAAACAGAATATTCAAGAAATCTGGGATAATATTAAAAGGCCAAATTTAACTACTAGATTTAAGATTCATTGGGACAGATAAAGGCTCTGAAAACACATTCTAAAGGAAAGCATAATCTTTTCAATTAAATAATATCAGAAAATTTCCCAAACCTTAATAATGAAATGGAAATTTAAATATAGGACTTCAATTATGCAAAAATTAGATCCACTCCAAGACATTGTTATGCAAACGCCTAACTCATAAAATAAGGTAAGAATTTTAAGATCTGAAACTGGGCATATTTTACAAGTAAACCAATCTGGATTTCAACTGCTTTCTCAATCCAGACACTAATAGTGAAGAGGGCTTGGAATAATATATACCAAACTCTGGAAGACAGTGGATGCCAACTAAGAAAATTAAGCTTAAAAGATGAAGGTAAACAAAAGCTAAAAGATTTCATAACTAGAAAGCCTTCATTATAAAACACTCAAAAAATATTTCGTGAAGAAGAAATGAAAAATAAAAATGAAAACATGCATCTTTATACTAGAATAGTAGTCAAAGGAGAATCAAATCCAATTTAAACACTAGAAATAAATCAAACTGGCAGGAATTAAAAATCATCTCTCAATAATAACACTGAATGTAAATGGTCTAAACTTTTAATCAAAAGACATAGGCTGAAAGACTGGATTTAAAAATAAGCCCCCAAAATATGCTCCCTGCAAGAGACTCACCTCATAGGCAAAGACATACACAGATTGAAGGTGAAAGGATGGGAAAAAACAAACCACTCACCTGGATGTCGCAAACAAGTAGAGGTTACCATTCTCATATCAGATAAAGTAGACTTCAAGCTAAAATTAATCAGAAGAGAAAAGATCATTTCATGCTGCTTAAGGGAACCATACATCAACAAGATATAAATGTCATAAATACTTATGCCCCAAACAATGGAGTATCTACATATATCAAACCATTCTCAGAATTAAGAATCAAACAGACTACAGTACAATAATAGTGGGTGACTTTAACACCCCTCTCTCATCACTGGATAGATAATCTAAACAAAAACAAAGTAAAGACTCTTTAGAACTAAAAAATACAATAAATATTCTGACCTAACAGACATCAACAGACATTTAGAGTATTTCATCCATCAACAACTGAATTCACTTTCTTCTCAGCAGCACATGGAGCATTTTCTAAAATAGACTATATTTTAGACACAAAACAAATCTAAGCAAATACAAAGAGAAGAGAAGAGAAGAGAAGAGAAGAGAAAGAGAGAGGGAGAGATAGATAATACCTTGTATTCTATCAGATCATAATGGAATGAAATCAGAAATCAACAATAAGATAAAAATTAGAAACCACTTTAACACCTGGAGTTAAAGAGTATATTTTTGAATCATGAATGGAGAGCAGAAAAAAATCAGGGAAGAAATTTTAAAAAATACTGAGAGGTAAATGAGAACTATAATAATACAATGTATCAAACTCTGTGGGACATTATGGAGACAGTTCTAAGAGGAAAGTTCACAGCACTGAACTCATACATTAAAAGAATGGAAAGATACCAAATAAATAAACTAACATTACATTTCAAGGGCTTAGAAAAAGAACAAACCAACACCAAAATCAGGAAGAAGACAGGAACTTATTAAAATAAGAGCCAAAATCAACGAAACTGAGATTTAAAAAAGCAACACAAAAGATGAATGAAACAGAGTTGGTTTTTTTTTTTTTTTAAGGATAAACAAAATTGATAAGCCCTTAGCCAAACTAAGTATAAGAGAGAAAACCTCAAATTATCAAAATCCGAGATGCAAAAGGAAATATCATCAAACACTCTACTGAAATCAAAAAGGCAACATGAAATTATTTTGAAAATCTATATTCCAATGAGCTAGAAAAGCTTAATGATATGGACAAATTCTCCTAGACATAGAACCTACCCAAGTAGAACCAGGACACAGAAAATTTAAACAGATCAATTTCTATTAGCGAAATTGAAGCAGCCATCAAAAACCTTCCAACAACAAAAAGCCCACGACTAAATGGTTTCCTAGCTGAGTTCTACCAGATCTTCAAGGAACTAATACTAATCTTCTTCAAGTTACTCCATGAAATAGAAAATGAGGGAACTCTGTCAAACACATTATACAAAGGCCAGTATCACCCTGATACCAAAATCAGACAAAGACACATCAAGGAGAAAAAAACTTCAGATCAATATTCTAGATGAGCGTAGATGCAAAAATTCTTCATAAAATACTGGCAAACTGCATACAAAAACACATTTTTTAAAAAAGTGCATCATGATCAATTGGGATTCATCCCAGGAATGCAAGGTTGGTTCAACATAAGGAGATCAATAAACATAATTACCACATGACTAGACTTCAAGATAAGAATCACATAAACATTTGATGAAGTAGAATATCCATTCATGTTTAAAACACTAGAAAAACTAGGGATAGAAGGAACTTACTTCAACATTGTAAAGGTCATATGTAGAAAGTGAAGGCCAACATTATTTTGAATTGAGAAAAACAAAGTATTTCCTCTAAAAATAGGAACAGGACAAGGATGCCCACTTTCACCACTCCTATTCAATACAGTTTGTAAAACTCTGCCAGAGCATTTAGACAAGAGAAGGAAATTAAAGGGATACAAATAAGAAGAACTCAAATTACATGTATTTGCTGATGGCATGACCCTATAATTAGAAGACCCCCCCAAAAAAAAACTCCATCAGAAGACTTCTAGAGCTCATAAATGAATTCAGCAAAGTAGCAGGATACAAAATCAACACCCATAAATCAATCATGTTCCTATACTCCAATGATTAATCAGCTGAAAGAGAAATTAAGAAAACAATCCCATTCACAACGGCCATAGCAACAACAACAAAAAAAACACACTTGGGAATCAATCTAATAAAGTAGCAAAGGACCTCTACAATGAAAATTAAGAACACTAAAAAAGAAACTGAAGAAGACCTCAGAGATATAATGACCTCTCATGTTCTTGGATAAACAGGATTAATATTCTCAAAATATTAACAAAAAAAAAGGCCATACTACCTAAAGTTCGATCCAATGCAATTCCCATCAAAATTCCAATGATGTTCTTCACAGAAATATAAAAAGCAGTCATTAAATTCATTTAGAAAAATAAGAAACAGAATAGTCAAAGCAATTGCTGGAGTGCAAAGCAAAGCAGGAGGAATCACGAAACCAGACTTAAATTATACTACAGAGATACAGTAACAAAAACAGCCTGGTACTAGCAATAAAATGGGCAGGAAGACCAAGGAAACAGAAGACACAGAGATAAGCCCACATAAATACAGTTATCTCATACTAAACAAAGATTCCAAAAACACATGTTATAAAAAAGATAGTCTCTTTAACAAATCATGCTGGGAAAACTGGAAATCCCTATGTAGTATAATAAAATTGCACAAAACTCAACTCAAAGTGGATCAAAAACCTAGGCATTAGACCAGAACCCTTCACCTGCTAGAAGAAAATGCAGGCCCAACACTCAAACATGTTGGCTCAGGAACTGACTTCCTTAATAAGACTTCTAAAGCACAAGAAGTAAAACTAAAAATCAATAAATGAAATGGCATAAAATTAAAAAGCTCCCTCACAGCAAAGGAAACGGTTGAAAGCGTGAAAAGAGAACCTACAGAATGGGAGAAACTCTTTGCTACCTGCTCTGCAAATAGGGCATTAATATCTAGGAAACACAAAGAGCTCAAAAATGTAACACATACCACCTCCCCCGCAAAAAAAAACCCAATTAATAAATGAGCAGAGGAACTAAAAAACACTTCACAAAATAAATAGCATTGGTCAGCAAATGTATGAAAAAATGTTCAACATCTCTGGCAATTAAAGAAGTTCATATTAAAACTACACTCAGAGAGTTCATCTCACTCCAGTCAAGAATGGCAATAATCAAGAATACCAATAACAATACAAGTTGGTGAGGATGTGGGGGAAAATTTACATTCATACATTGCTAATGGGCTGAAAATTGGTACAACCACTCTGGAAAGCAGTATGGAGAGTCTTCAAAATACCTGGAATGGAAAACCATTTGATCCAGTAATCCAATTCCTCCATATATATCCAAAGGAGTTAAAATCAGCATACAACAGTGACCCAGCCACAGAAATGTTTATAGCAGCTCAGTTCACAATAGCGAAGCTATGCAACCAATCTCAGTGCCCTTCAACAGATGAATTGATAAAGAAAATATGGTATATATACACAATGGAATATTACTCAGCCGAAAAAAAGAATGACTTTATGACATTTACCAGAAAAAGAATGAATCTGGAGATTACTATACTAAGTGAAATATGCCAATCCCCCAAAACCAAAGGTTGAATGTTCTGATAGGTGCATGTAAACATACAACAAGGGTGGGGAATGAACAGAAGTTCAGTAAATTAGATAAAGGGGAATGGAAGGAAGGGAGTGAGGATAAGAAAGACAGTAGAATGATTCTCACATAATTCTCTTATGTACATTTATGAATACACCACAGTGAATCTCCACATCCTCTAAAAATCACAAGACTAAGACCCTAATTAGAATAAGATGTACCCTATGCTTGTATAAATAAGTCACATTATATTCTACTATCATATATAACTAAGAAGAATAAAAATTTTTAAAAAGGTTGGGAAAAAATTAAAAAATACAATGTTATATGACATGTGAAAATCATATATGAAATTCAAATTTCAGTGTCCATAAATAGTTGGGTAGGCTCTCAAAAAAGAAAAAGAAAAAGAAAAAGAAAGGTTTGCAGGTGGATGATTTGGATGAATTTAGTAATCCTGGAAGGAAAAATGCAATAGAAAATGTTTTAAAAAAATTAACAAAAAAAGACCGAATCAATAAATTGGCACTAAACAGACACTTCTCAAAAGAAGAAATATTATCAAGAGATACATGAAAAATTGTTCAACATCCCTAGGAATAAAAAAAATTCAAATTAAAACTACACTGAGATTTCATCTCTCTCAAGTCTGAAAGACAATTGTCAAGAACATAAGTAACACTGAATGTTGGTGAGGATGTGAGGAAAAGGGTACACTCATACAACATTTTTAGTGGGACTGTAAATTAGTGTAACCATTCTGGAAAGTAGTATGGAGAATCCTCAAAAAATGTGGAATGGAATCAACATATTATCCAGATACCCCACTCCTCAATATAAATCCAAAGGATTTAAAATCAACATACATGCAGTCATATCAATGTTTATAGCAGCACAATTCACAATAGCTAAGCTATGAAGCCAACCTAGGTTTCCCCAACAGATAAATGGGTTAAAAAAAAAAAAAGTGGTATAATATACGCAATGGAATATTACTCAGCCATAAAAAGAATGACTTTATGACATTTGCTAGAAAAAGCATGAATCCTAAGACTATTATACTATTACATTATTATATTGTATATACACACAATGGAGAATGACTTTATGGAATTTGCTAGAAAATGGATGTTAAGGAAACTATCATGCTAAGTGAAATAAGCCAATTCCCAAAAGTCAAAGGTCAAATATGTTCTCTGCTATGTGGACAATAATTCAAAATAAGGGGGGGGGGCAAAAAAAGGAGAAGAAAATCAGGGGAGTAGACAAAGGGGAATGAAATGAAGTGAGGAGTGCTGGGATAGGCAAAGACACTGGACTGAATCCTATGTACATATATGAATATACCACAGTGAATCTCACCATCTTGTACATCTATGGGGGGGGGCAGGGTGGTAAAAGTTAATAGGTTAAATGTCAATCCGAAGAAGTTAGAAAAAGAGTAATAAATAAACCCAAGGAGTATAATAAAAGAAAAGAAATGATGAAGATGACATGAAAGAATAAATTAATGAAACAAAAATGAGAGGATCAAAAAAACTAAAAGTTGGGTTTTTAAAAGGTTAAGGATGGAGGACTCAGGTTTTATGACTGCAAAGTAAAAAGTGGCACACACACAAAGAGTGGAGAAAAACAGGACATGACCTCAGATGCTGCAGATGTGAAACTGATAAAAAAAAAATACTGTAACAAGTTTTATGTCACTGTTTTGTTGACTTATTCTATCAGTGAGTAAGTATGAAAACTATGATTATAAATGTCTTTTCCTTTTTGTATTTTACTTTTTGTTGTTTTATATATTTGGGAATCAGAGTTTTAGTCTGTAAAATTTAGAATTATTTTATTTCTCTGTTGAAGTGTAGCTTTTATCAGTCAGAAACAACCCAATTTACCTCTAGTAAAGACTTTTGCCTTAACTCTATCTATATTGGGGGTCGGTAGTGTAACTCCATGGTAGAGACTATGTTTAGCAATTGTGAGGCCTTGGATTCAATCCCCAGAAACCAACCCCCAAAGAAAAATGTATATTATTGTTTGAGTGATGTCATTTTTCCACCCTTCACTTCTTATTTTTAAATTTGTTCTTATTAATATACATTTAGGTACACTGTACACAAAAGGAGCACAAATTCTCCATTCTCTGGCTGAACATAGTGCAGAGTCACACTGGTAGTGTAATCATATATGTGTATAGGATAATAATGTCCTCCTCATTACACCATCCTTCCCATCCCCACACTTCCTTCCATCCCCTCACTCCCCTCTGCACAATCCAAAATTCCTTCATTCTTCCTCTCCCCCATCCCACATAATGGATTACATCTGCTTATGGGATACAATGTTCAGCCTTTGGTTTTCTGGGGTTTGGCTTATTTCACTTCGCATGATTTTCTCCAGCTCCATCCATTTACCTGCAAATGCCAAAGCTTCATTCTTCTTTAAGGCTGAGTAATATTCTATTGTGTATATGCACCGAATTTTCTTTATCCATTCATCTGTTGAAGGGCATCTAGTTTGGTTCCATAGTTTAGCTATTGTAAACCGAGCTGGTATCAATACTGATGTGATTGCATCACTGTAGCGTGCTGATTTTAGGTCCTTTGGATATAAACCAAGGAATAGGATAACTGAGTCAAATGGTGATTCCATTCCAAGTTTTCTGAGGAATCTCCATACTGCTTTCCAGAGTGCTTGCACCAATTTGCAGTCCTACCAGCAATGTAAGTAACACTTACATTGAGTTTACCTTTTTTCCCACATCCTTGCCAACATTTATTACTGCCTTGTATTCTTGATGACTGGCATTCTGACTGGAGTGAGATGAAATCTTTTGATTTGCATTTCTCTAATCGCTAGAGATGATGAACACTTTTTCATGTTTATTGACTGATTTTATTTTTTCTTCTATAAAGTGTCTGTTCAGTTCCTTAGCTCATTTTTTTTTTTTTTTGATGTTATGTTTTTTGAGTTCTTTCTATATCCTGGAGATTAGTGCTCGATCTGAGGTGCATGTGGTAAAGATTTTCTCCCATTCTATAGGCTCTCTCTTCTTGTGATTGTTTCCTTCACTGAGAAGCAGCATTTTAGTTTGAATCCATCCCATTTATTGATTCTTGATTTTACTTCTTGTTCTTTAGGAGTCTGGATAAGGAAGTCAGTTCCTAAGCGGACAATGGTGGAGATATGGTCCTACTTCTTCTATTAGGCACAGGGTTGAGGCTGGTGATGTGGCTCAAGCAGTAGCACACTCGCCTGGCATGCGCGAGGCTCTGGGTTCCATCCTCAGCACCACATAAAAATAAAATAAAGATGTTGCGTCCACCGAAAACTAAAAAATAAATATTAAAAAAATTATCTCTTCAAAAAAAAAACCCTATGAAACATGATTACTATCTTATAAAATCACCGTTTGTTTAAATGTACTAAGATATTTTCTACTTTTTGTGCTTTTTATTCCTTTTCATATACCAGGCCTTCTACCTAAGAATTTCCTCCTGCCTAAAGTACATTCTTCAGAATTTCCTTTAGTGAGACTTTCAAATTGCAAATTCTTAGTTTTTAATCTGTATGAATTTCCCCCACCTTTAGTATATAACTTATAGACATTGTTCCCTTTTAATTAAAATAACATTTCTTCTAAGATAAAATATCTTCTGCTTATGACATCATGGAAGGTAAATCTACCTTCCTCCTCTGGTTATGACAAAGACCTTTTGTCTTTGGTGTTCTGGCCTGTAACTGTAACAAGACTAGATGAGGATTTCCAGTTATTTAATCAGTATGGATTCCTGTGCTTATCTTAAATGTTAGTGTTGTTCATGAGCTGAAGAAAATTCTTATTTATTATCTTCAATAATGTTGACTTTTCACCATTTTATGAAAGGCCATTCAGGTTAATTTAAAGATAAACATATGTAATGACTTCTCTTTTATAGTTTTCACATTTCTTTTGAATATAAGCTAGACAATATTCCAGCTGTTTCCTTCTTCAAGTGTATATAAAGTCACCCATTAAAGATGTTTTTAAAGGCTCAATTAGTATAATTTAACTGCACAAGTTCTAGCTATATTTTTTTAAAAAAATATTTTGACACTTTTATAATTTCTGAACCCTACAATATATTTTCAACTGGTCTTTTGCTTAAACATATTAATATATTTAACATGTAACTTATATTCTGATTATTTTAAATCTCTGGTAGATTTATTATTTACTTCTCATTCTACTCACAGTGCTTAGTTTTTCTGTTTTTATTTTAACTCTACTTAGAATTTTACTTCTGGGAAAACTTTCAGCTCTAGGGTGAAGATCAATTTCTCCAAAGAGACCTACTATGTGCTTTTACAAGTCTAAGGATACTCATTGCCAATCTACAATTGTAATTTTTATGGAGATAAATCTAAATCAAATTTTCAATTTTTTTTTTGGTGAGGTGGAGGATCATTTAGATGAGGAAGTGAATTGCAAACTACAGGAGGGTCAGGTTGCTCAAAATTTGTAGCAGTGATCTTGTCTTCCATATTCACTCCAAGAAGGTTTTATCTAGACTAAAAGTTTTCAAAAATGTGGTCCCCAAACAACAAAATCAATATTACCTGGAAATTTATTAGAAATTCATATTTGTAGGCCTTATTTCACACCTTTGAACCTTAAACTCCAGTCATCTTTGTTTTAACAAGCCCTCCAAGTGACTTGGATGCAAACATAAAATCTGAGAAACATGGAGAAAATCAAACTGTCTTGCAGTCTTGAAGGGTGGCGTTGTTGATGGTGGTTTTCAATTCAGCCTTCTGAAACTCAGCTTCAAGTAGAATAGAAGACTTCTCTGATTCATCACCTCAGAAAGACCTTTCAGAAAGATTCTATTATTTCTTCTAATTCCTCAATGTTCCCTGAAGCTGAGGAAAGAAAATTCAAGTTTTCCAGGCTTTAGAAAAATGTAATCTGGATAAGACAGCTTACATTCGCAGATTTAACTTCCCAGAGATCCTATGCCTTCATTTAGTTTCCTTTTTTGAGAATTTTAGCTAGGATTTTTACAAAACCTTTTTGTTGTTGTTTTGTTTTGCTTTCTGACATAAGTAAAAGTGCAAAGGAAGTAAGAGAGGTTTCCCCAACAGTTATGTCTCTGGGACATCCACTGTGTGTACATTCCATGGGATTCTACTCAGCAATAAAGAGAAATGTGATATATGCAGCATCTTAAAGATATTAAATAAAATACTAAGAAGTGAATCTCAAAAAGTCCATATAGTGTATGACTGCATTTATATAACACTCTTGAAATGACAAAGTTACAGAAATAGAGAACAAATGATCAATCAGTTCTTGCCAGGATCTAGGGATAGATTATGGAAGCAAGCAAAAGAAGTCTTATGGTTGTAGGATTCACATTTAGATATGTGATCCATTTTAGATAACTTTTTAATAAAGTGTAAAGTTTAAGTTAAATATTCATTTTGTGTTCTATAAATATCCAACTCGTCATTTGTTGAAAAAACCATCCAAAAAAAAAAAAGAAAAAACCATCCAACCTCTATCATGTACCTCCTCTTTTGTACCTTTGTCAAAAATAAACTGACTTTTCTTATTTGGAGCTATGCCTGGGTTTCTGGTCTTTTTTATTGACCTAGTGGTTTATCATCTGCCCACCAAAGCCACACTACCTTGACTATTCTGCCTATATAGGTCTTGATATTAAATAGTGAGACTTCTTTCTTTTCTTTCCCACCCTAGACTGCTTTAGCTACTCAAGTTCCTTTGCCTTTCCCTATAAATTTCAGGATAATTCTGTCTAAACCTACAAAAACAAATAAACAAACAAACAAACAAACAACTAAAAACTTGCTAGGATTTTGAAAAGAGTTTTGTTAAACTTAATATATCGATTTGGAGAAAACAGACATTCACATTATACTGAAATTTCCAATCTATGAACACACTATGTCTTGATAATTTATTTAGGTCTTTGATTTCTTTCGACATGGTATAGTTTTCAGGATATAAGCCTTATTCATGTTTTATTAGATTTATATCAAGTCTTTTTTTTTGTTTTTATTTTTTTTATCAATTCCAAGTACTGCTCTAATTTTATTTACACAAGTTCATTGCTAGGCTAGAGAAATACAACTGATTTTTGTATACTGATCTTGTATCCTGTGATCCTGCTAAATTCACTTATTGGTTCTACAAGTTCTTTTGTACATTGCATGGGATTTTCTACCTAGATGATCATATCATAAGACAGAAGGAAGAATTTGATTTCTCCTTTTCTAATCTGCATGTCCTTATCCCCAGCTGACTTTTTGTGCTGCTAAGACTATGATAAAGAGTGGTAAGAGTGGACATCCAGGCCACTTGTTTCCCTATTATAGGGAAAAAGTAACATGTTCTCTGATCATTCTTCATCAAGTAGGATGCTAACTCTTCATTTTCTTTATCCAGTCAAGGAAGCTTTCATTTATTGCTAGTTTCTTCCAAGTTTTAATCAAAAATGGTACTGAACATTGTCAAATGTTTCTGCAACAACTGATACAATCATGCAATTTTTCTTCATTATTCTGTTAATGTGGTTACCTTGACACATTACAAAGATGAATTTACAAATATTCAGCCAACTCAGAATAAATGGAATGAGTCATTTTTCATAGAGTATAATTATATTTACATATTATTGAATTACATTTATTTTGATATTTTGTTAAGGATTTTTTTTTTACATGTATACTTGTGAAGGACACTGGTTTGCAGCTTTCTCTTTTTGTATTGTCTTTGTCTGACTTTGATATCAAGACAATGCTGGTTTCATAAAATGAATTAGAAATTATTCCCTTATCTTGTATTTCCTGGTACAGACTCTCAAAACACTGCAAAATCTTCTTTAAGCATTTGGCAGAATTCTCCAATGAACCATCTTGGCTTGATTTTATTTTAAATTACAAATTAAATTTACCTAATGTTTATAGTACTATTCAAATTATCTATATCATATTGGGTGAGCTGCAGTACTTGCAGCTGAGAAATTAGTTCATTTCATCAAAGTCATCAAACTTATTTGTGTAGAGCTGTTTATAATATTTACTCCCTTGTTATCCTTTTGATGTTTGTAGGGTCTGTATCTTTTTACACTCCTGGTACTGGTAATTTCTTTCCTTTATCAGTTTTGTCAAAGTTTTGTCCACTGAGTTTTTTTTTTATGTGGATTATATTTTTTTTCATGAAGATTTACGGTTTGTTGAAAATTTCCACTTTTTAAAATTTGTTTCAAATATATTCATAACTGTTGAAACACTGCCTTGATGGCTCCTTTTAGATAAATATAACATCATGCTATCTCAGTGTCAGCATGCATTGTCTTTTCATTTTTATGGTACTGAGGATTGAATCCCAGGCCTCGCTTATGCTAGGCAAGTCGTCTACCACTGAGCTATAGCCCTAGTCCAATTTTATTTTCATTTAAGACAGTCTTGCTAAGTTGTCCATGTTGCCTTCAAACTTGTGATCCTCTTGCCTCAGCCTCCCAGGAAGCTAGGATTATAGGCTTGTGCCACCTATAATCCTATGGCTATGCATTATCCTTTTAAATTCAAGTTAAAGCTTTCTGGTTCTTGGTATGACAGACTTTTATTGAAATCTGGATATATGGAATATTATGTAGGAAATTCTGGATCATATTTAAATATTCTATTGTATAACAGCAGGATTCCCCTAACACTGCTCTAGTGTACAATCTGGTGAACAATTGCCTAGCAGGGTAGAATCAATTTCCTCACTGGGCTTTTGTGACCATAGTGGGGGAGAGAAAAGGGAAAAAGCTACTCATAATGCACAAAAGTGGGAAATCCCTGACAATGTGTACTCCATGCTCTCCATGTTGTGTCCATTGATAAAATGATAGGAGAGGTTGCCTCACTACAACCTGAAAACAGTTAAAGTGTAAGTCCCCACTTGGCTTTTACTAATCCTAATGATTTCTGTGTGTGTTGTTTGCCTGGAGTGGAGTGGTTATTTTCTAGAAACTCTGTCTTACTAAGCTACTCCTCTCCTGGTCCTTGGCTAAGGGGAACATTTTCCGATTTGGGGTTTTTTGTTGTTGTTGTTGTTTTTCTCTGTGCCCAACATTTCTGGTTGCCATCTTCTCTACATCCATTCTGGAATATCTAAAGCAATAAAAATACCCAGGATTTTTAGAGTCAGATTATCTGGATCTGGAAGTCCTGAGCTGATGCACCTTTTTCTCTCTCCCCTTTCAGTCTTCTCATGTTTGTTTGAGATAAGTATGTTAAGTGTCCCACACTGTCAAGTGTTTTTAGTTGTATTTAACACAAACAGGAAAAAAAAAAAACAAAAAAAACCAAAAAAAAAAAGTGGACACTTAGGTCTATACTACATCACTTTTAAGTTCACTTATATTTTCTTTAAGGTTAAGTTTGGTAGGGAGAGGTGTTTGTGTGCATGTGTAAGTGTGTGTATTAAAAGAATCAGATTTCGACTCAAATGTTCCTAATTCATCTCATTCATTTGCCTCCTGTGACTCTACAAGTACTTGGTAATTTTATTTATTTCACAAAATATTTAGGATTGACTTTTTAATTAAAAAAAGATAACCCAAGAACTGCCCAAGAACTGTATACTAGTTGTCTGAACAGCCAAAGTGAGAAGGCACCCAGTAGTTAAGTGAAAGGGTCAACTGTTTGCAGTTCACAAAAATATTGAACCAAGCCATAAAACTAAGAATTACAAATAAGTTTATCTAGGTCTCTTATATTTCTTATGGTCTTGTTTATTCTTTGTGTACTTTACTTTCAGAAACAAGTATGTTAAGTGTCCTACAATGTCAATTAAAAAAATCCTGTTTGTTCTGTTTTGAGCCTTGAATTTTCCACATCTTATTCATAACATAATTCTTGGTTTCCTATCTCATTTCACAACATTTCTTCTTTCAAGCATTTGCAAATTAAAGGAAAAAACTTTAAAATTTTCTGTATCAATTTTTAGATTTTATTTTGACACCATCCTGATTTTAGAAGGCAGATAGAAACACAGAATGAGAGACATCCATAATCACATCAAAATCTTAGAATCCCTGAACTTATAAGCAATTTTACTTTTCTTGTCTCATAGTAATTATAACTATATGATATTGGCATGTTTACATATAAGCCATCTCCCTATGGACTATGGGCATATGGAAAGTAGAAAAATTCTGATATTTTAAAGTTTCCCAAAGTATTTAACATGCTGTCTTGCTCACAGAAGATATCTTTAAAATATATATTGAATTTGAATTCATCAAGATAATTGTTCAGAAAAAAAAAAAAAGATTAACTGTTCAGCACATGAGGCTAGCTAGCAAATTTATCAACGAGATCTTGGTAAGCAAACAGTACATCAGAAAAATGTATGCTGAGAGTAACTACCACCAAGATATTAAATCAGCTTCTGTACAGTGACCTGACGTGAAACTCCCCAAAATAAGAATAAACAAAAGAAATGCTTTGGTTTGTACATAATGAAAAACTAGTGACTACTAAGAAACAAAAGCAGATGGCCAATTTGGCAACAAACTTAAGAGATAGTTCTTTGGGAATAAAGACAACATGGAGTTATAAATAGTATCAGAATCTGTAAACTCAAAAGTAGCTCACAAAATTTGTGCAGTTTAAAAATGTATATAGAAAAGGCAAACCATTACCTTAAACTTTCTAAGCTTTATGTGGGCCATATGTACTTAAAATAATCGTCAAAGATGACTAACTATAGCTGCTTCTGTGGTCACAGAGAATCAGATTTTGGATCAAAGAGTCATAATTCATGTGACATTTGTTTATTCTGATATTGTTCTATTTTAACAAATATTTAATATGCATTCCTTAAGTACATCCTGGCTAAATGGGAAAAACAAAGAAATTACATATAAGATATATTTAAGGGGTAATTAGCACAGGATTAAAACTACTGCAAACCCACATATGAAATACCCCAGGTCTGTACTGACAAACTTACTGCACAGATTCTCATATACATTATGTGTAGTACCATCTTCTTTTTTCTAACTCCCTTCACTTCAGGTTCCCTGTCCTCTACTGAAAATAGAAAAAAAAAAAAAGCCTACAAAAGCTGTAGTACTTGCCTTATAAGGCAAGTAAAAACTGCCATCAACTGAAGCTTTCACTTATATTAAATTAGACAAGTATTCTGGGCAACGAGCCTAGAGCCCACTATGTCAAAGAAACAGGTGAGAAAAATTCATCATGGCTATTATTCTTATTTTGCCAAAGTATTTAATGTATATCCAAATCCAACCATCATCCCCATGAAGTTCCATTTCTCTTTAACTTTGACCCAGACCTTCACTCTTTCCCAACCCTCCAAATCTTTCTATGAAACCACCAAAACTACAGCTTGAAATTTCCCTATATCCTCAATCTTTATATAATCATTTACTTTGCCTCTTCACTTTAAATGAAATATATTATCGAAAAGACCACTTCTCATATTGTCCCCTCTAATGGTGCTAAATATCCTTCTTACTCCCTTTTGCTATGATTATCCCCCAACTCTAAGACACATGCACAAAACCTTGCTCCTTTAATGCTCATGTTGCTCAGCTGTCCTCTCTGTTGCTATGATCTACCATTTTCCTAATAGCACCCCCGTCACTGAGGACTTTACATCCTAATTAAAGTCTTCTCCTTTACCCTAAGTCCTGCTGTCATCCTAAGTGACACATATAATCCTGAGGACAAACCCTCAAAAACCAAAGACTTTCACTTCTGGGGCATGTTTATCTACAATGATCTATAATAATCTACCCCTCATTTATGCCAGTGGTTACTACCAACATATGAAACATATGCCAGTGGATCTTGCCAATATCTGAAACTGACTCATTTGTAGAAAACATATTTCAGGTATCCCATTATAACCACTATCTCTTCTGGTAGTTTGTTTTACCATCTTTAATTTGAAAACTATTATTAAAGTTACTAAAGACTCAGATGGTCTTTAGTAATTTAACTTTCTACTGTATCCCTGTCTGTCTTCCTTTTTTCTTTTTCACTAAATTCTTTCTTAGGCAATGTAAATTCCATGTTCTGTTCTATTAAAAAATGCCTCTTATCAATACAATAAACTTCTTAGATATATGACTGCAAAATACCAAGATGAACCTAGCTATCTGATTTGTTCATACCTTCATTCTAGTGCAAATAGAAAAAGTAACATAAGAGGTTAGAAGGACTCAACTATCATTTCATGGTCAACCTCAACAAATACACAATAATGCCTCATTTTCTATTAAAATTATAATTACTCCACAAATTTTCAATTCAAATTTTTTTTATTCTCTTCAAAGTTCAATCCCTATTATTTCATTTTCTTCACTGAGAAAAATAATAATAAAAAAATTCTGACGGGTTTGGGTTATGGCTCAGAGGTAGAGCACTTTCCTAGCATGTGTTCAATCCCCCGCACCACATAAAAATAAACAAAAAAATAAATAAATAAAGGTATTGTGTCCATCTACAACTAAAAAAACATATTTTAAAAATCTTTTTAAAAAATTCTTACAACTTCTGCTACAAACACTTTTGCTCAATTCCTCTTGGTTTCTGTCTCCTCCAAAGAGATCTCTTTAAGGCTACAAATGGGATTCTGGGACATTTATGTGAACTGAAACACATACCACTGTTTATCAATTCAATCCTTAAATCATTATTATCCCCCTTATATGGCAAGTTGAAAAATGTTCCTCCAAAGAGGTCCTAGCCTTGGAACTTGTGAAGTTATCTTATATGGTAAACTAATGGCAGATATAATTAACTCATAAGTTTCTACGTACAAAATCATGTTTTCACATTTAAGGTTAATCATTTACCTAATCTAGTTCTGATATGCATTTCTTGATAAAATTCTGAATTTTAAAAATTCTGAATAAGAATATATTGAGTCTTTTATGATTCAGATCCTACATACTTCTTCTGCACACCACTTTCCAGAACTGTTTTCCTATAGTCCACTTGCCATATTTGCCTTCCTCAGTTCCTTAGAATAAGCAAGGCTCTACTCAACCTGTTTTTTTCTCCTCACTAAAGAACTGCTACTCATCCTTCAAATCTCAAACCTCAGCTCAGCTGTCACCTTCTCAAGACAGCTTTGTCTGACTCTTCATTCAAAATCAGGTGTCTTTGTTCACTTTATTTTTCTCCTTTGAACTTATAAGAGCTCTACTTACTCATTTTTGCAATCTCTTTTTGCTAGACTATAATCTTCAAGATGGTGGAGGAATGCTTGCATTCATTCTTTATCTCGAAAATTAATGCATAGTGCCTAGCATATAGGAAGCACCAAAGCAGAATTTGCCAAATAAACTTAGAAAAAAATATGTCCTTAACTAGTATTACCCATTATATATTAAATGGGTTTAGGCCTTTTAAAAAAATAGTTTTTTTTTTTTTTGGATAATAATTTGTGAATGTTTTTTTAATAATTGAGAATATACTTTATTTTTATTATACTAATTTGTTGTATTAACATAATACACATTAACTGTACAGATTAATGGAATTCACTGTGATATTTTCACATGAATACATCATGAATTAATTATATCCATCCACCCTTTTTCTATCTCTTGTTCCTTTATTTTCTTTATCCATTCATCTGTTGATGGGCACATCTAGGCTGATTCCAAAATTTTGGCTACTGTGAATAATAATCCACAATATTAATTTATTAATCATCATCACCATTCACAATAAACATGAACATGCAAGCATGTCTTTGTATACAGACTTGATTTCCTTTGAATATATACCTAGGAGTGGAACAGCTGGGTCATGCGGTTATTTTATTTTCAGTTTTTTGAGGAACCTCATATGGTTTTCCACAGCGATTGTTCTAATTTATATTCCCACTGACATTGTTTAAGGGCTCCATTTTCTCCACATTTCTGCAGGGCTACTTTTCATTTTTTTTTTTTTAATAGTTGCCACTCTAAGTATGGTAAGATAGAATCTTTCCCTTATTGCTGAAGATGAGAATTTTTCATATATTTATTGGCCATTAGCATTTTTTTCTTTTGAGGGGGGTCTACTCAGATCCTTTGCCCAATTTTTTTACTGAATTATTTGTAAAATCATAATTCCCGAGTCAGCTCGGGAATTTATTTTTAATAAAAATTAACCTGACTTCTGCTTCTGGTATGGTGGGATAACTGAGATCACACTTACCCTCTTGTAAACAAAATATATGAAACTACTGTGAGACACTGGACAGTAGAGAGATTAAGTTATGACTGTTACAGAACAGTTAAAGAGCTTACCTAATTAAGAAAAAAAGAAACAACGCTGCAGAAAAGTCCACACTAAACACAGCATGGCAGCTTCACTAAGTTGAGACAAATCTAGAAGGTGAAGGTAATCAGAATTTGTACAGTATAGCGGGAAGAAAGCTACTCAGAGGAAAAAGAACCCCAGAATTCAGTAAAATGATTCTTTTGTTTGAGTACTAATTGGTCTATGTATAAAACAAAACTCCCCAAATTTTAGTTAGAAGACAAATGCCTGAGTTCTTTAAGATGAACGAGTTCTGAAATTTATCCAGAAACAAGGTTAGATGGACATGGTGGGGTACACCTGTAATCTCAGTGACTCAGGAGGCTGAGATCCTAAGCAACTTAGTGAGGGTCTGTCCCAAAATTAAAAATTAAAAAAAGGGCTGGGGATGTGGCTCAGTGATATAAAACCTTCTGTGTTCAATTTCCAACACCAAAAAAAAAAAAAAAAAAAAAAAAAAGAAAAAAAGGGTAAAATAAATAAGTAGAGCATATTTCATGTGAAACTAGGCAAGTCAGAGATAAGGAAAACTACTTCTTGTTGTAGTTTAAATGAATTTTATTTTTAAATAACCACAACATTTTTTTCTTAAACAATGTCTCCAATTCAAATAAATCATGGTCAAAATAAATGAAGAATTCAAAATGACATCAGTCTCATTTATCTTTAAGTCATGGTATTATGTGGATGACATGCAGAGCTAATTAGGAAGACAAGTGAAAGAGTCAAAATTATTAGCAAATTTACTAACATTTTCCCATTTTTAAACCATCCTTAAAGAAAATCATATATAGTGGTTGCACTATGCTCACAATAGTCTAGGAGAGTAACCATACTGTCTGGAATCATGTTTTCACCAATGAAGATATGGTAATTTTTTAAATTAGGAAGGATGTCTTTGTTTTGTTCTGATACCCCTATCATAAAAGATTTTACTCTGGCTTCTGTTCTTCAAGTGTGTCTTTGACTGATTTTATGTAATCTTTGATGTACTTCTCAATACACTTCTTTTGTGAAGGTGGTTTCCTGCCAAGTGATGCCATAACAATAAGAATCCCAAGTGATTATTGAGCTTTTAGTAACTTAGCCCTAAAAGTTTTCAGCAAAGGGATTTCCACCAGTGAGTAAGTCATCAATGTTATTCTCTGTTCTATTGAGCATCTAGCTCACTTCCCACCTCCAAGTGTGGCCTATCTGATGTCTCCTGGATCTTATAACTGTCAGAGATTATCTCCTGATGAAATACTGGCAGATAACCATGATGGCAGCTTGAAGGAGACAATAGTGAGCTAGCTTACCAGGAGTGCAGAGTGATTGTAGCACTTGGGGAGTCGGGAGAGGACAGAAAGTTGAAATTACAACTTTAAAGTACTGAGAGACAAAAGTATTGATCTATTATTCGCCTTTTCACTTTCATTCTTTCACAAGAGTACATCTGAGTTTTCTAGAGGCTAAACAACCTGATAACACAACAGATTGTATATTATTATTATTTTTCTTTTGGAAAAGTTATTTTTCATAAAAATGTTATGCATATTAACTGTATTATTTTGTAAATGAACTGGAAAATATTTTTAAAGTTCTAATTTGCAATAAGAAAACTCTCAAAGGCTAAAGAAAATACTCTTTGAGAATAGCAACAACTTTTATAAACAAATAAAGATAATCAAAACCCAAAAGGTTTAAGAATCACTGCTTTTGAAAGTGGTAACCTGAGCTGGTGCATAGCTCAGTGGTTAGAGTGCTTGCTTAGCATGCATGAACCCTGGGTTCTATCCCCAGGACTGGGGGGGAAAATGAAGAGTGGTGACCTTATAAAATTATTCTTGTGTGTTAGGTTTGGGTAATGCTTATCTTTAAAAAGAATATGTCCATTTCATCTAAGTGGTTTGATTCGTATCTAATTGTTTATAATATTCCCTCACTCTTTTTAATATGTACAGGATATACTGTCATGTTCAACCTTTTCTCCATATATTATTCATTTGTGTCTTTTTCTGTTTACATCAGTCTGGGTAGAAAATATTTAAAAACTTTACTGATTTTGTCCCCCCAAGTCATTATATAAACCTGTCCCTCAAATATCTGACACAGATGGAGTTTCCTAATGACCCTGTGAGTCCTCAGACCACACTATGAAAACGGTGATACAAAAAATTACAGCAACATTTAGAAGGTCTGCACCTCACTGAACCAGTTATTTTCCAAATGATCAATACCTGATGTTTCAAACTCAAACACAGTCAAAAGACTCACTTAAAATGCAACAGAGATCAACAGATTTTAATATGATAGAGGATGGTAATTTCACTTTACGGTTTCAGATTTCACACTGTAGTTAATTTGTTAAATTTTGGTTTAGTATAAAAGAAAATTTTCAAATTAATTGTGTCCCGAAATAGGAAGTACCCATAAGAACTTCTGCTATATAATGAAGTATAATGGTCATCCTAGGAAAAGCACTTGTAAACTACTTATTAATGGAATGACACACAAACAAGCTATAGTGATCTGAACTAGGATATTTGGAGGACAGTTTATTGGAAATGAACAAAGTGAGCCTAACACTTCAAGGAAAACATACATCAGTATTCACTGCCAATGATAAAATTCAAACTTTCAAGTGAAAATTAGAATTTTGGCAAATATACATTCATTTCTGTGAGTGATCTAAAGATTTTGCTGATGAAACAGGCAGTGATATTAACAAATGTTTTTTTTTTATATTACATAATGCAGCAGTTTTTAAGATTTTTGGTGTCAGAACCTCTACACATTTTACAATTTTGAGAAGAACTTTGTTACCAGAGAACTGTTATTTATGTTGACTGTATCTATCAATATTCACCATATTAGATACTAGAAATGAGCATTTAAATTTTTAAAAAATTGCTTTAAAATAACAACAAACCTATTACATGTTAACGATCATTTTGATGAAAAAAACTATAGCGAGAAAACGTGTCTGTTTTACATTTTTGCAAATCTCTTTATTGTCTGGCTTAATTTCCACTCAATTTCAAATGGCTGGACTGTCTTATTTGCTTCTGCATTCTGTCTGTTGCCACATCACAGGTCAGGTCACATGGCCTCTGGAAAACTCTTGAGAATAGACATGAAAAAGACAAGCAACATCTCAGTATTACTATGAAAACAGTTTTGACTTCAATAAACTCCTGAAATCCCTTCCTATTTTTCCTAATGTTAAAGTTAAGAAATGGTGATAGGACTTAGCAGACTAAGCTACAAAATTCATTTCTGCAAATTTCTAATTTTATAAAAATTCTTACTCTGTTAAGGACACCTTTCTTTTAAGCAAAATCTATTTGTTTGACTTGATCCCTAATCAAATCCAAGCAGTTATTACTACTCTACTCCCCAATTAATGTATGCTAATATAATTGTTGGATCCCTTATAAATAACCAAGTATGTACCCATGCATACAAATATAATCTCTCTCACACAAAAAATATATGAAAAGAAATACACCAAAATATTATTAGCTAGGTTATAGGTATTTTTGATCTTTTATCTTTACTTTCCTCCTAATATTTATATGTATTTGCCTTTTGTTTTTAAAAATATTGGAAAAATGCTTTCTGCTGCTTTCTTCCTCTCATTAGCACTAGCTAATATTCTCTGCAAAACCAATGTGCTATGACCTGAGGGAATCAGCAGGCCTTAGTAACTAGGAAAAGGCAAAGAATAAAACCAAAAACAAACCAGGAAATAGAATATACAGTACCCCATGTTAACATACCAAAGAACTGGAATTTAGAACTTTGATCTAAAAAATCTAGGATTATCAATAAAAATATGTTCTTCCTATAAAACAGTTGTTGTTCTACAGTTCTAGCAGTAAATATGTAAACCAATAAACCAGTTAAAACATTTAGCCCTGATTCTCATTTAGTTTTATATCATCACAGAATATAATATTTTAAAATGCATACTCCAAATGGATTTAATATACTTTTTTTTTAAAAAAAGGGCCTCCATCAGGACGGACTCCTGCCCATACCTGGTTCCCATCAGTCAATGAGGAGCTCCCCTGGCTGCCTCCATCTTGGAACCTACTAATACTTTCACAGCCCCCTCGATGTAGTAGCCTAAACCTGGGACACTGGACAGAGTCTGGAGACAGTCACCCACCACAGCACTACACACCACATCGCTGCATCTCTGATCACATCGCACAACGCCATCATGGCCCACTCTTACTACCCCATCCCTGAAAGCTGCTGTTGCCACCTTGCGTAACCTCAGCTGCAGCCATCTTTAGTTGACGCAACTCCCATCTTGGGACACAGACAGGGGCCTAGAAGCAATATAAAGGAAACCATAGTCCCCTAACCACCTTCCCCTCCACAGCCACTAACCTAGCACAGCATTTACAGCTCTGGAATCCTGGTTCTTATCTGCCCAATACAGAACAGCTCTCCAAAACAGGCACCCAGGCCCAGAGCTAAACACAAATGACCTCCAGAGTGAGGTTTCTAACAGGGAAGTAGAAAATGCGATGTGTGTCTGTGTGTGTCTGTGTGTGTGTGTGTGCGTGCGCGAGAGAGAGAAATACAGTTTAGAGACTAAATCAGAGAAATTGTGGGGTCTACAGACAATCTAAGTAGGCTAAGACCAAGGGCCCACATCACAGGAGTGGTCCCCAAAAGAGATCCTTGGGGTACAGTCATCCAACAGGAACTGGCAAGTGCTATACCCCACCTCCAGTAGTTCCGCCTCCAAGATCAACCCTTACACACAAATCAGCCTCGCCACCCTAAGGGTGGAGATGCCAGCAAACACCAGACAACCCTGCCTTTCAGATGAGAAGGGAAGCAGGGAAGATACTGAACTCCAACAGAAACAATTGTTCAATTTTCCTTCCATATTTATTTTTCCCTCTCCCTTTTTCTACCCTCATATCCCCAACATTTGTGAAACCAAGCACTTTTTTATGCATTAGGCTACTGAGGACTGGGATGCTGAATAGTATATTATAGTTTTGTTGTATATTCTTTTATTTTTTATTGTTATATTTTTTTATTAATTTTTGTTTTTGTTTGTATGCTTTTTGTACTCTTGCTCTCTATTTTCTTCCCATTTATTTGTCTCTCCAGAATTTCTTTCTCTTTTCTACTGCTACCATCCAACTTCTTTTGATTCCTCATACACACTTCCTAAGATCTAATAACTCTATATCCTCACCTCCTATCTCCTTAACATCTAATCCTATACTACCAGGTTCTCTCTCTGTCCACCATTAGAAACTAGACCCTTGAGGAGATCCAAGATGGCGGAGTAGAGGAGATTCCCTTCCTGGCTGCTCTGTGCATGAATCCTAGAGATCAGTCAGGCGGTTTCTCCATGGGGAACGGTTTCTCCATGGGGGCTCGCCTTGACGGATTGCAGCTTCTGGGAGTGGACAGGATACCAAACAGTGGATTTTCGCAGAGTTCACCACCAGAGAGGCAAGCACAGCGATGAAGACACAGAAAGCAGAGTCGCTCCTTGCCGGCGGGAATCTGGACAGCTGCACCAGAGCCCGCTGCAGGCGGAGATTGAGCGCTTCCACTGGGCTCTCTGGCATTGGAGCAGAGACGCCAGGTCACTGCCCCTACAAGGCTGCAGTGCGCCAGGCTGCAATCCACTTCAGCACAGGTCAACAGACCTAGTTCTGGACACAGCGCAGGGACAGACCAGCTCCCTCCACCTCCACGGACACACCGGCCAGGAAACAGATGGTCTCCACCTTGGAAAATCTGTCAACTTTTGGTGGGTGTGGCTAACAGAGAGGATTGGCCTCTGAACAGGTGTGTGGTTCCCCCCTCTCCCCAGCTGTGATAACACCGTTCACCATTCTCACCAGCTTTTGGTGGGCATAGCTATCAGAGGGAGTACGACTGAACAGGTTGCCAATTTCCAACCCCCTCTCCGCAGCTGTGATGACCCAGTGACTACCCAACGCAAAAATAGCGCTCAGTCAATAAAGAGAGTGGGGCAGCCAGGGTGCTGCCTGCCTCAGTAAACTGAGGACTGTGGGCAAGAGATCCTTCAGTTGGGACTTAGTGGGCAGGAGAGGGGAGGGGGATAGAGATGGGAGCAGCCCCAAGCGACCAAATTGGAGAGCCTCCTCACATGGGTCGCTTCCACCACCCTGAGGGCAGAGACTCAACCTGGAATACACAACTCCATCTATTGGAGAGAAGAAAAAACAATTCTAAGAGTGTTTTTTTTTTCTTTTCTCTTTTCATTTCTTCATTTCTTTTTGTTCTTTTCTTTTTATTTTTCTTCCTCCCTCTCTTCCTCTTTCAACCTAATTTTTACTATTTCTACTGCGTGTAATTTACAAAATACACGTTTGTTTCTATGCTTATTGCCTGCCTACGTACTTCTCTACCCTAAAACACCTCCTGTCTATTCTTCTACTACTAACCCCCTTCATTAGAGATCTCCTCCAAAGTTGCTAAGATATATTAACCCGATATTCTCACATCTTTCCCCCTTAACATAATGTCCTACACCTGACCCCCAGTTTTCTATACGCCACAGGAAACTGTATGCCTTTTTTGAAACTACTATATTTTAAATAATTGAATCTAACAATTCTAGACATAGAGACTAAAAATGTCTTAATAACAAAAACTTGCTCATAGATGATGTATTGTTGATATTGGGAACTGTTAACATTGTCCTTCCCCACAAATGAGAGATTTTGGAACTATACAAGAGCACTACAAATCTACAAGGTAAAAACAATAACACACCAGTCTCACTGAGCTGAAAAGAAACACGACAACATGAAAAGACAAGGAAAGAAAGTACCACAAACAATGCAAGACAACACATCATTAGAAGAATTAGCATCTACGGCAGAAAGAATGATAGATAAAGATTTCAAGATATACATGATTCAAATGTTTTGGGGTATCAAGGAAGACAACAAAACCGGACAATGAAAGATCACTTTGACAATCAATTACATAAACAAATCCAAGAAGAAAAAGGTCACCTCTACAGAGGCATAGAGGTTATACAAACAAAAAACAACAAACAAACAGAAATCCTAGAAATGAAAGAAATAATAAACCAAATTAAAAACTCAAATGAGAGTATCACCAGCAGAGTATCACCACTTAGAATATAGGACATCAAAGAAGACAAAGTATACCATCTTGAAAAGAGCGTAGAAAGAACAGCGCAACTGATAAGAAACCATGAGCAGAATATCCAAGAAATATGGGATAACATAAAGAGACCAAAGTTAAGAGTTATTGGGATAGAAGAAAGTATAGATGTCCAAACCAAAGGAATGAGCAATCTGTTCAATGAAATAATATCAGAAAACTTTCCAGACATGAAGAATGAAACGGAAATCCAAATCCAAGAAGCCTACAGGACGCCGAATGTGCAAAATCACAAAAGACCCACACCAAGACACATTATAATGAAAATGCCCAACATACAAAATAAGAAGAGAATTTTAAAAGCCACAAGAGAAAGGAATCAGATTATATACAGGGGTAAACCAATTAGGTTAATGGCTGATTTTTCAACACAGACCCTAAAAGCTAGAAAATCCTGGAACAATATATTTCAAACGCTGAAAGATAATTGGTTCCATCCAAGAATCTTGTATCCAGCAAAAGTAAGCTTCAGGTTTGAAGATGAAATAAAAACCTTCCACGATAAACAGAAGTTAAAAAAATCTGCAGCTAGAAATCCGGCACTTCAAAACATCCTTGGCAAAACATTTCATGAAGAGAAAATGAAAAATAATAATCAAAACCAGCAGTGGGAGGAAGTACACTAAAAGAAAAACTAATCAAAGAGGAAAACCAAGTCAAGTTAAATAACAAAAATAAACAAATATGGCTGAAAATACAAACCATATCTCAACAGTAACCCTAAATGTTAATGGCTTAAACTCACAAAACAAAAGACACAGGCTAGCAGACAGGATTATTAAAAAAGATCCAACAATATGCTGCCTACAGGAGACTCATTTGATAGGAAAAGACATACACAGACTGAAGGTGAAAGGTTGGGAAAAATCATACACCACTCACAAGGACTTTGGAAACAAGCAGGGGTGCCCATACTCATATCAAATAAAGAAGGCTTCAAGCCAAAGTTAATCAAAAGGGATAAAGAAGGACATTACATACTGCTCAAGGGAACCATACACCAACAAGACAACAATCATTAATATATATTGCCGCAGTCTGGCTGGGCACAATTCAGGAGCCACTTGTCAAAAGAAACTAACTTTATTTTTAGAACCACACAAGATAAACAAAACAGCTCCTCAGGAAAAAACTCTCAGAGCCCAACTGCCACCACCGGCTTCCCACAAGCCACACACCCCAACAACCTCTTCCTCCCACAATCCTCCTGCTCTTGAGGCCGATTGGCTGGGTCGCATGGGCGGAGCCAAAAAGTCCCCCAATTAGCAGCTCCATGGTCTGAAAGGGCAGGGAAACAGCCCAATGAGCATCACCGCAGAGGAGCCAATCAGCTAGATGTTGCTGGGGCCGCTGTGAGCCAATCATCAGCTGGCAGTCTGAAAGTTTGCTGGGGCCCCTTCGGCTGTGGCTCTCAACAATATATGCCTCAAACAATGGTGCAGCTATGTTCATCAAACAAACTCTTCTCAAGTTCAAGAGTCAAACTGACCACAACACAATAATCTCGGGTGATTTTAACACACCTCTCTCACCACTGGACAGATCTTCCAAACAAAAGTTGAATAAAGAAACTATAGAACTCAATAACACAATTAATAACTTGGACTTAATTGGCATGTATAGAATATATCAACCAACATCATGCGGATACACTCTCTTCTTAGCAGCACTTGGATCCTTCTCAAAAATAGACCATATATTATGCCACAGGCAACTCTTAGCAAATACAAAGGAGTAGAGATACTACCATGCATTTTATCTGAACCTAATGGAATGAAATTGGAAATCAATAAAATAAGGAAGAAAAATTTCTGCATCCCATAGAGACTGAAGCATACACTACTGAATGAAAAATGGGTTACAGAAGACATCAAGGAGGAAATCAAAAACTTCTTAGGGGTAAATGAGAACATAGACACAACATATGGAAATCTCTGGGACACTATGAAACCAGTACTAAGAGGAAAATTCACTTCATGGAGTTCATTTCTTAAAAGAATAAAAAGCCAACAAATAATTGCCCTCACACATCTCAAAGCCCTAGAAAAAGAATAAATCAGCAGCAAAAGCAGTAGAAGGCAAGAAATAATTAAAATTAGAGCTGAAATCAATGAAATCTAAATAAAAGAAATAATTGGAAAAAAAAAACCTAAAAGTTGGTTCTTTGAAAAAAAAAAATAAGATTGACAGACCCTTAGCCATGCTAAAGAAGAACAGGAGACAAAGAACCCAAATTACTAGCATACGTGATGAAAAAGGCAATATCACAACAGACACTACAGAAATACAGAAAATAATTAGAAATTATTTTGAAACCTTATACTCTAATAAAATAGAAGACAGTGAAGGTATCGATAAATTCCTAAAGTCATATGACCTACCCAGATTGAGTCAGGAAGATATACACAACTTAAACAGACCAATATCAAGTGAAGAAATAGAAGCCGCCATCAAAAGATTATCAACGAAGAAAAGCCCAGGACCAGACGGATATATAACAGAGTATTACAAAACCTTTAAAGAAGAACTAATACCAATACTCTTCAATCTATTTCAGAAAATAGAAAAAGAGGGAGTACTTCCAAATTCATTCTACGAGGCCAATATCACCCTGATTCCAAAACCAGACAAAGACACTTCAAAGAAAAAAAAAAAAACTTCAGACCAATATCTTTAATGAACACAGATGCAAAAATCCTCAATAAAAGGGTGTTAGAAGAATTAAATGAAGGACTCTTTGTAAAATGTGGGCACATAATACATACACACACCCATGAAGCTGTAGCCCAAACACAATGTAATACTTGTAAAGAAGCAGAAATTACAAACATAATCTATAATATTGTACACTAAGTTTTCAAATTTCAAGCAAAGAAGCACTCAGTAAATTAAGCAGATCAGATCAAAAATGACAGAGCAGCCACCTCAAGAAATTTCCATTGGCCTAATTTGGGAAAATGTGTGCTACGGCCTCATCTCCATCACCCCCACCACCATATGAAACAAGCAGAAGGAAAAAAAAATGAGAGAAGAAATCAATGAAATTGAAAACAGGGAAACAGAGAACACAAACAAATGACCTCTGAAAATATATATATTTTGATCTCTGAAAATATAAATAAAATAAGCCAGCCTAATCAAGAAATAGACATTGAGAAGACACAAATTATTAATGGAAAAATGATAGATGGGTCATTACTGCTGATCCAAAGTACATTTAAAGTATAATAAAGAAATATTATGAACTATTCTATAGCCACAAATTTGATAACTGAGATGAAATGGACTAATTCTGTGAAAGAAACACTCTACCAAAGTTCTCCCAAAGAGAAATAGGTAATCTAAATAGACCAATATCTATGAAAGGAAACCAATCAATAATCTGGATAGACCTATGTCTATTAAAGAAATTGACTCAACAGGTTATCAATCTTCTAAAACAGCACCAGACCCAAAGAGTTTCGTGGTGAAATCAATCAAATATTTAAGGGAAAAAAATGGTATCAGTTCTCCACAAGCTTATCCAGAACAACTACAAACACTTCCTAATTCATTTTAAGAGGTAGCATTACCCTAATATCAAAACTGCATAAAAATATGACAAGGAAGGAAAATTACAGACCAACACTTCCCCTGAACACAGATTTTAAAATCTTGACAAAATATTTGCATATCAAGTTCAACAATGTATAAAAGAATTATTCAACATAACCAGGTGGGATATATTCCAAGTGTGTAGGGCTGATTCTAAAAATGATTTGATACGGCCTACCACATGAACAGGCTGAAGAAAAATCATGATAACATCAATGGATGCAGAAAAAAATCTGACAAAATCTAAAACTCATTCTTGATAAAAACTCTCAATTCAGTAATACACATCTAAAAACCAATCAATTAACCCCCAAACTCTACAGTTAACATGATACTTAACAGTGAAAACCTGTATAATTTCCCCCAAGGATAAAGAATAAGGCAAAGATATCTTCTCACCACTCTAATCCAATATCATGCTGAAAGTTCTAAATGTTTAACAGTCTTTTGTAGCCTCTTATTTCTCTTTTTTTTTTTTTTCTGTGTGTGTGGCAGGGGGGGTGCTGGGGATTGAACCCAGGGCCTTGTGTTGGCAAGGCAAGCACTGTACCAACTAAGCTATATCCCCAGCCCTCTTCTATCTTCTCTTGAGAAATAAGAGACAATCTGTAGTATTTATCAGTAGAGTTTTGGTTAAACTTTTAGAAGATAGGAACTGTTTCTTGAACTGATTACCTTTATTTCACCTCACCATCTTGCTAATGTTCCTGCAGTATCAGACTGGGAGGCAAGAAATAAAACTTTTTTGTCTACAAATGACATGACTATGTGGGAATTCCTAAAGAATCCTTAAAAAACAAAATCACAAAAACCCTCCTACTAATTGATAAAGCTACTTCATTAATTGTCACAGTCTGGCTGGGCACAAATCACCGAGCCGCCACAAAGCCTTGTAGGTTCAAACAGCAACTCTTTATTCCCCAACTCTCACCGGCACTGCACACACACTACATGGGAACACACCTTCCACCGGGCTCCGCGTACCCCATGTGTGCCCAATCTCCCCAAACCCCCTCTAGAACTGCAAGGGAACTCCAAAGTAGAGGGTGCCCGAGGCAGATTCCCGAGGCAGATTCCAGGAGCCACCCTATTCCCAGAGCAGGGTCCATATACAACTCAATCAATCCAGCATCACAGTAATTATATACAGCTTAACTCAAATCATCATCTCAATGGTTCGCTGGCTTCACCTTTCAACCATTCCCTCTGATTCGGCTGTGGCTCTCAACAATTAATTGATAAAGCTACTGTTAACACTTCTGATACTGCTATACATCTAATCTGGAGCTGAACAATTAAGTAAATGGAAGGCTTATGGTCAGAGGCAGGTTCCTCTCTGTTGGAAAAAGTTTATCAGTCAATAAAGGGAGTTTGGCACCATATATATAGTACTGAGTAAGAGTTGAAGACAGTTAAAAATTTGTGATGCTCAATCAACATAATAGATGGTTGCATCTATTATATTACACAAGTATTTATATAATTCTAAATATAATTTTGTGTATATCTATACATCTGCATTTACACAGCAGGACAGGTATTTCACACACACACACACACACACACACCTCCATTATTTTTAAAAATTTTTTGTTGTAGATGAACATGATAAACTTTTATTTATTTATTGTTATGTGGTGCTGAGGATCAAACCCAGTGACTCATGTGTGCTAGGCAAGTGCTCTGCCACTGAGCTACAATCCCAGCCCACATCTCTATTTCTTTCATTTTTCTCAGCTCTGGTTGCTGAGAGTGACTAAAAGGAAGAACACTTCAGTAGCAAGGAGCACACCTTGCACCCAGGTCTTGGTTTCTAATACCATTCTCCAGTGAAAAAAAAACAGGACTCTCTGGAGAAAAGAATAATTCTAGGACTGGGATAGAAAATACATACAATGAGCTGAGAGCATCTTATAGTGACAAAAAATAAGGAAGTGCTCAAAAATAAATAAAAAACACCCACCCTGAGTTATGTATATTAAAAGCATACAGGAGTGCACCATGATCAAGTAGGATTCATCCCTGGGATGCAAGGCTGGTTCAATATACGGAAATCAATTAATGTTATTCACCACATCAATAGACTTAAAAATAAGAACCATATGATCATCTCGATAGATGCAGAAAAAGCATTCGACAAAGTACAGCATCCCTTTATGTTCAAAACGCTAGAAAAACTAGGGATAACAGGAACTTACCTCAACATTGTAAAAGCAATCTATGCTAAACCTCAGGCTAGCATCATTCTGAATGGAGAAAAATTGAAGGCATTCCCTCTAAAATCTGGAACAAGACAGGGATGCCCTCTCTCACCACTTCTGTTCAACATAGTTATCGAATCACTGGCCAGAGCAATTAGACAGACGAAAGAAATTAAAGGCATAAAAATAGGAAAAGAAGAACTTAAATTATCACTATTTGCAGATGACATGATTCTATACCTAGCAGACCCAAAAGGGTCTACAAAGAAACTATTAGAGCTAATAAATGAATTCAGTAAAGTGGCAGGATATAAAATCAACACACATAAATCAAAGGCATTCCTGTATATCAGCGACAAATCCTCTGAAATGGAAATGAGGACAACCACTCCATTCACAATATCCCCCCAAAAAATAAAATACTTAGGAATCAACCTAACAAAAGAGGTGAAAGACTTATACAATGAAAACTACAGAACCCTAAAGAGAGAAATAGAAGAGGATCTTAGAAGATGGAAAAATATACCCTGTTCATGGATAGGCAGAACTAACATCATCAAAATGACAATATTACCAAAAGTTCTCTATAGGTTTAATGCAATACCAATCAAAATCCCAATGGCATTTCTTATAGAAATAGAGAAAGTAATCATGAAATTCATATGGAAAAATAAAACACCCAGAATAGCAAAAACAATGCTAAGCAGGAAGGGTGAATCAGGCGGTATAGCGATACCAGACTTCAAACTATACTACAGAGCAATAGTAACAAAAACAGCATGGTACTGGTACCAAAACAGGCGGGTGGACCAATGGTACAGAATAGAGGACACAGAAACCAACCCACAAAACTACAACTATCTTATATTTGATAAAGGGGCTAAAAGCATGCAATGGAGGAAGGATAGCATCTTCAACAAATGGTGTTGGGAAAACTGGAAATCCATATGCAACAAAATGAAACTGAATCCCTTTCTCTCGCCATGCACTAAAGTAAACTCAAAATGGATCAAGGAGCTTGATATCAAATCAGAGACACGGCGTCTGATAGAAGAAAAAGTCGGCTACGATCTACATACTGTGGGGTCGGGCTCCAAATTCCTCAATAGGACACCCATAGCACAACAGTTAATAACTAGAATCAACAAATGGGACTTACTCAAACTAAAAAGTTTTTTCTCAGCAAAAGAAACAACAAGAGAGGTAAATAGGGAGCCTACATCCTGGGAACAAATCTTTACTCCTCACACTTCAGATAGAGCCCTAATATCCAGAGTATACAAAGAACTCAAAAAATTAGACAACAAGATAACAAATAACCCAATCAACAAATGGGCCAAAGACCTGAACAGACACTTCTCAGAGGAGGACATACAATCAATCAACAAGTACATGAAAAAATGCTCACCATCCCTAGCAGTCAGAGAAATGCAAATCAAAACCACCCTAAGATACCATCTCACTCCAGTAAGATTGGCAGCCATTAGGAAGTCAAACAACAACAAGTGCTGGCGAGGATGTGGGGAAAAGGGTACACTTGTTCATTGTTGGTGGGACTGCAAATTGGTGCAGCCAATCTGGAAAGCAGTATGGAGATTTCTTGGAAAGTTGGGAATGGAACCACCATTTGACCCAGCTATTCCCCTTCTCGGTCTATTCCCTAAAGACCTAAATAGAGCATGCTACAGGGACACTGCTACATCGATGTTCATAGCAGCACAATTCACAATAGCAAGACTGTGGAACCAACCTAGATGCCCTTCAATAGACGAATGGATAAAAAAAATGTGGCATTTATACACAATGGAATATTACTCTGCATTAAGAAATGACAAAATCATAGAATTTGGAGGGAAATGGATGGCATTAGAGCAGATTATGCTGAGTGAAGCCAGCCAATCCCTAAAAAACAAATGCCAAATGTCTTCTTTGATATAAGGAGAGTAACTAAGAACAGAGTAGGGACGAAGAGCATGAGAAGAAGATTAACATTAAACAGGGACGAGAGGTGGGAGGGAAAGGGAGGGAGAAGGGAAATTGCATGGAAATGGAAGGAGACCCTCAGGGTTATACAAAATTACATACAAGAGGTAACGAGGGGAAAGGGAAAAATAATACAAGGGGGAGATATGAACTGCAGTAGAGTGGGTAGAGAGAGAAGAGGGGAGGGGAGGGGAGGGGAGGGGGGTAGTAACGGATAGGAAAGGCAGCAGAATACAACAGACCCTAGTATGGCAATATATAAATCAATGGAAGTGTAACTGATGTGATTCTGCAATTTGTAAACGGAGTAAAAATGGGAGTTCATAACCCACTTGAATCAAAGTGTGAAATATGATATATCAAGAACTATGTAATGTTTTGAACAACCAACAATAAAAAAAAATATATAAAAAAAAAAAAAATTCTGTCATCTGTATTTTTACTCTTATATTTTCAAGGCTGGTAACATTTGCTCTTCTGTAACTATAACTAATTTTGAAATAAAAAAAAACCTTACTATGTAAAAAAAAAAAAAAAAAAAAAAAAAAGCATACAGGAGCCAACTAAAGAGCTCCCAAGTAGCCAAATCAAATAAAGCAACAAAATAAAGAAGCATTGAATTACAACTCAAAATATAAAATAACCACACATTCATACTGACATAAATGAACAGATTACACTGGAGAAAAGAAAAATCTCCCATACTGAAGAATTTAAAATAATTTATATTTAGAATATAAATTATAGATTTTTTAAGTGTAAGCAATGCAGCCACTTCCTCCAAATACAACAGTACAGAAAGAAGAAAACAAGTAACTCTAAAGTGGAAAAATGTGACAAACATTTTCTGAACCAAGGGAAGAAGGTCAACATCAACAGTCATAAATTATATTAATAGTATGTGGTCTTGATACAATGTAATGAAATGATACTTTATCTCTGTGATCTTCCTTCCAAGAACTTGTAACCCCAAACTAAAAATGAGAAAACTGTCAGACAAATTTCAATAAAGGGACATCCTACAAAATACCTAAACAGTGCTCCATGAAACTGTCAAGATCATCAAAAAGAAGGAATGTCTAAGAAACATAGCTAAGAAATCCTAAGGAGACAGGATAACTATTGTGATAGCTAAGTATGATATCTTGGATGGAATATTGTAACAGAAAAGGGACCTTAGATAAAGACCAGAAAACTGAAAAAGAAAGGAAGCTGAAAACACGGTGAACTTCAATTAATAATAATGTATCGGGGCTGGGGATGTGGCTCAAGCGGTAGCACACTCGCCTGGCATGCGTGCGGCCCGGGTTCGATCCTCAGCACCACATACAAACAAAGATGTTGTGTCCACCAAAAACTAAAATAAATAAATAAATATTAAAATTAAAATAATAATAATAATAACAATGTATCACCAATGTTTGATAATTTGAGATACTGAAAACAGGAGAACCTGAGTGGGAGATAAAAGTGAACTCTAATATGATCTCAATTTCTCTATAAACACATAATTCCTAAAACCAAAACCTGTTTAAAAAGAAAAAAAAAAGGAATAGTGATTGAAATGATTATAAAACAAGAAAAAAAAACCCTCTGTGATACTGAGAAAGTTATTTGGCTATTATTAGAGGTGACTATTAACCAATTCTCAGAATAAAGGGTTGGTATATTGAAGGGCAATAAACAAGTAAGCATTTATCTAATCTTGTTAGGAAGCACTAGCTGACAAAGGAAAATATTTAAACAAAAACAAAAAACAAGGAAGGTTGACTAATAGATGCAGAAAAACCCAGTTAGATAAAGCACTATTTTGCAATCCCAAATGAAATAACTGATTCAGACACAGTTAAACAACAAATGCTAAAAATATCAGGTAAAAGGCTGCTGGGAAATGGAACATTCAGAGGCAACCAAAATTATACCTCATTGACCTATAGCTAATTGCGAAGCACAGGAGTGGGGGCAACCCATCTTTATATTGAATAGATATGAGGAATATTACTTAACCAAATGATCACAAGACAACCTGATGCCTGTATTATATGTTAATATAACATACATAAGAGCACCAAAACTAAAAATCCTAAACATAATCCAGCTTTTAAACCCCACCCACCTATTTTTAGGAAACACATTGCCTAAAGGTACAATTTAAAAATCATAAGAAAATAATTAGACAAATCTAAAATGTAGGAACATTCTTAAGACAATTGGCTGGTCTCTTCAAGAAGCCAATGTCAAGAGGGGAAGAGCAGAGGTGTGAACAACTAATTGCATTGTTAATAGTGACTAAAGCAACAATAATCAAATGCAATGTATAAACTTTGAATGAATCATAGTTGGAGAAAACCAGTTACAATTTGACCTTCTGCAAGGAAAAAGGAGGAACAGGAAGGCAGAATAGAACCTTCCAGTGATAGTATCTCTCTCCCACTTCCTAAGAATATCAATACACTATCCACAAGTGAAAATACCTTCACAAGAAGCAAAGAAACCAGGTGAAACATCACCATTCCCATTTGTAGCACAAACTGACCTATTGGAGGAACAATTGAAAAATCTTGAATGTAGACTATACTGTATTTTTAAAAATTCCTCCTTAAGTATGACTCATGTAGGAGAATGGATTTATTTTTAATATATGCTAGTAAACTGCAGCATTTATAGGTCAAATGCTGCCAAAAAAAAAATAAAAAATAAAATTATCTGCTAAACAAGTGCTCACTGTAGTGTTATTTCAATTTGTACATACGTATGAACATTCTTAATAAATTGGGAGTATCACAGAAAATAAAGTCATGTAAAAACATGGTGTGATGATCAAGTATAACAGCAGATTCTATGGACAGGTGTAACACAGAAACAGATTAATCTTAAATCAGTCTCCTATAATACATATACTGCAGGAACATTAGCAAGATAGTGAGATGAAAAAAAGTTAATCAGTTCAAGAAACAATTCCTATCTTCTAAAAGTTTAACATATCAACCAAAACTCTACTGATAAAGACCATCTGAAATAGAATACTTCAGATTGATTCTTATTTCTCAAGAGAAGATAGAAGAGGGCTGGGGATATAGCTCAGTTGGTTCAGTGCTTGCCTTGCAAACATAAGGCCTTCAGTTCAATCCCCAGCAAAACACACACACACAGAAAAAAAAAGAAAAGAAATAAGAGGCAACAAAAGAAATACTATTTTTCCTCTTCAAATATAATAATAGTTGAGTGTGTTAGAAAATTGGTAATTTTGAAATTTAAGCAATATGAGAATGGGTTGAAAAATCAAGGACATGAATTAACTTATAAAGACTGTAAATCCATTTACATACACATAAGATGACAGTAATAGTACATCAAATCAAAACTAATAACATTTTATGTATCTAATGGGATTCTATAGAATTAAATTCTCTCTAGTCCCTTACAGTACTAGTTTAGCTGTATTGCAGAGATACACTGCTATACAGCATAACCATTAGTCCAGCTCCAAAGCTGACTCTCCCATTTAATAACTCAAGAGGTTATTCTGGGGTTTCTCTGTGGAACAATTTTTAAAATTTTGCTCAACATGACTTCTCAATACCCCCTTTACAATACTTAGAATTCTACTGTCTTTTAACTGTAATGATGGCATGCCAACAAATGTGTCAGCTCCTTTTTATTTGTGATTGTCGAGATCTCACTAATAGACATGAAAATGTTAGCCTACATTTATTTCTTCTGAACTTTGCAAAAATATCTAGATAATTTTTTCTGCCATTTTTTCCTCCCTTTCCAATTCTTAATCCTATTTTCCTTGTTTCTAATAATTTCTATAATGTGTAAAAAGCAGTATAAAAACATCTTACCTGCAGGAAAAATTAAAAACACATACACTAGAATTTTACATAGGTAATCTTATGACATAAATCTTCATCAGGCTAACAAATTACTTTCCTTATGATGGTGAAATGGGTAATTTAGATCAACTTTCTTCCTGAAGCATCTAGAAAAACTGGATACCACCTTCCCAAACCCCCAGGAAACACTAGGAAAACCAAACTAAAAAATCTATTTGAAAGAATCAGAGTGCTAACAAAGTAGTTAAAAAAAAAAAAAAAAAAATATGGAGACCAAAATATGAGAAAGTAAGGAAATCTTCAGAGGTAAGCCTGACATCTGGGACCATTCCTCCCAAACCAACTCCCCATAGGCATCTGGCATAAAAGGTAGTGGATAAGATGAATCTAAACCTTCAGCAGATTCTTTAAGGCTAGAACATGATAAATATTACAGTTAAGAATCCAACAAAGTATAGGGGTGGGGAAATGGGCTGGTAATACTTCTGGCTTTATGTTGGGACTCCAAAGGGTTATAGCCTAGAAATAAAGAAGACATAAAATAGACCAGCCTTTCCATACACCAAGGCCTAGTTTTGAAACATCTTAGTCTGACTGGATTAATATTATCCAGTATCACTAGTTCTATTAGCTAGTTTCTGCCCAGTATAAACGAAAATTCTCTCTGGAAGGAGACAGCATCATTCTAAAACCTTAAATTATCTAATTTTTCTCATGCAATGTCTTAAAAAACATCCAAGTAATGAGTTAGGGACATATAAGTGACACAAAAACCTACAGAAAAAATGCAGATAATAAAGTTATCCAACAAACAAGCTTAATATATTCAAAGAAAGTTTTTATTTTAAATTGAGAATCTTGAGAGAATGGTCACCTACAAAACTCTAACTTCAAAATTTCAAATCTTATTTCACTCAATAATCCTTACATTAATCTCATTGATTCTTTAGAAATTCTCATAGCTATTCCAAACCTTCCTTACTGCCCTTAAGTCCAAACCCACCCTAAAAGAATATTTTACCTATTAAAATAAGAAAAATCACTCATCCACAGCAGTGTCCTCTAATCTGATTTCTCTGTTTGTTCCCTAAAGGGATCATACCCCATTAAGTTGTTAAGAGAGTAAAATATTTTAGGAAGCCACATCTCAAATCAGAAGTTTTCAAATATTTTACACCATAACCCATTACATATACATCTCTGTGTTATCTGTCTATAAGTACACTCACACATATGAGCTGCAATAATCAAGACTGTGGCTTGCATAAAGACATAATCAAGAGTCCAGAAATAAACACATTTTTCCCCCACAAGAATGACAAGACAACTGAGTAAGAGTAGTATTTTCAATAATTAGTGCCAGGATAACTGCATGTATACATGCAAAAGACTGAAATGGACATCTTCCTCATACACACACACACACAAACACAAACTCAAAATGGACCACAGACTTAACTGTAAGAGCAAAAACTATAAAACTCTTAGAAGAAAACAGGAGGAGTTGTCATGACCATGAGTTAGATAATGGTTTCTTATAATAATGTACCAAAAGCATAATCAACAAAGATTAGAAAAAATAACTAGATCAAAATAGATAAATTCAATTTGGTTAAAAACTTTTATGCTGTAACACTGCCATTGAAAAATTAAACAGACAACCCCTAAAATAGGGAAAACACAAATCACACATCTGATAAGGGACTTTAATAAAAAGAACCCATTTTTTTTTTAGGTGGGAAAAGGATCTGAATAAATATTTTTCTCAAGAAGATATTCAAATGGCCAAAAAAAACGTGAGAAGATACTCAACATCATTAACTATCAAGGAAATGCAAATTAATACCACTCAAGATAGACAATAACAAGTTTAAGTAAGCTGGGAGCAATTAGAATCTCTGTACCCTGGGAGAAAAAGAAAATGGTATAGCCACTGTGAAAACAGCTTGGTAGTTCCTCAAAAGAAATGAAAATATACAACACACAAAAACTTGTGCACCAATGCTCATCACAGCATATAATTTTTTGGCTAATTATAGATAGCCAAAAAGTCAAAACACCACAAATGTCCATCAACTGAAGAGTGGATAAACAAAATATTGTTTATCTGTACAACAGAACATTTTTAGACCATAAAAAGAAATGAAATGGAACCCAGTGGTGCCACCTGTAATCCCAGTGGCTCAGGAGGCTAAGGCAGGAGGGATCCTTAAGTTCAAAGCTAGTCTCAGCAACTTAGTGAGGCCCTGTCTCAAAAAAAAAAAAAAAATTGCTATGCTATCCCAAAAGTATTATGCCAAGTAAAATAAGCCAGTCACAAAAGACTACATACTATTACATAAATCCACTTGTATAACGTATCCAGAATAGGCAAATCTAAAGAGAAGTACATAAGTGGATACTTGCAGGAAGTGGTCAGGGTAAGGGAGGAATGAAGTGTGATTGCTAACTTGAGTATGAAGTTTCTTTCTGAAGTGAAAAACATATTCACAAATTAGACTGTGATGATGACTACATGAATACAGTACTTAAAAAAAAACTCTCTATACTTCAAATGGGTGAACTGTAATAATATGTGAATTATACCATAGTTTGGTATTTTCTATTTCATTTAAAAGTATAACACAAGTTGTGATCTCCTAAATTCATTCTACAACATACCGAGTCATGACTAGCAATTTGAAAACCATTGCCACAGAATCCTATAACACTAGAATGATACCTACAATCTCCTAATCCATCAGTTAACCTCAGTTATCAGGAAAGGTCCAACTCTCCCTGGTCATTTATTAATCCCTGAATTCCCCACCTCCATATTGCTGGGTACATCCTTCATTTTACCCAATTCCTTATCCCCCTTAACACCTTTACTTGGCCTTCTGGAATTCCTAATTTGTAACAAGCAAATTTAACTAGTATGTGAATTATATCACAGTCTGGTATTTTCTATTTCATTTAAAAGTATAACACAAGTTATAAACTTATCTTTCCTTATTACCATCCATCCCTCCCGTAAGTTCTTCCTCCATTCATAAAGGACTTTAGCAACTAGTTCACAGTACATATCCTCACTCCCTTCACCACTTGCTAACTTAACCATTCACATAGACTGACCCTTCTTATACCCTACCCTCAACCCTTTTTGTGCTAGGGACCAAACCCAGGGCCTTGCATGGGCTAGAAAAGAGCACTCTACCACTGAGTTACATCCCAGCTCCCCTGTCTTCAATTCACTTGTCTCATGACATCCACAGATGTGTCCCTTAATTCCACTTCAGCAGCCCACACCCAAGTTCATCTGGGCATGAGCAATGACAGTAACCGTTATCCTTATGAAATCTCTCCCAAGCATCATCAATTCTAACCAGGGCACTCAATCCTTCAGGTTCACTTAACTCTCTAAACCCCTCAATAATTTAAATTTTCTAATACCTCAATGCTATCACTTCCATAGGACATGGCCTCACTTTATCTTTTGATTTTTTTTAGCACTATTCACAGTAGATTTCATGGTTCATCATTACTCTTCTAAGTACTCTAAAAAGTTTTCCCTTGACCTTTTCCCTTGACCCCATTTCCTTCTCTTTACTGCCCCAGTATGATGGTTTCTTTTTGTATGTCAACTAGGCTAGGTTATAGTACTCAATCATTAAATCAAACACAAATCTAGGTATTGTGATTTTTGTCGTTGTGGTAATATTTACAATCAGTTGATTTTTAAGTATAGAAGATTATGACTCGAAATGTGGGCAGGTCTCATTCAATCAACTGAAAAACTGTTTAAAGTGAAAACAGGTTTCCCTAAAGAAGATGAAATTCCTTCACAAGACTACAATATTTTCTCCTCTCTAAAAAGTTTCTGGCCTGCTTTACAGATTTCACATTTGTCAATCCTCATACCAGCAAATTCCTTGCAATCTCAGCTGGTTTATCTATCGGTTCATCTATCTATATGTCCTGCTGGTTTAGACTAATAAACCTGGCAAAACCTCACTTTAATGCTGGGGAACAATATCACAAGATTAGAATGATAGATACCACTTTAAATTCAAGATTTCAAACCTCAAAAGAACAATCAATACTTCTTGTCAATTGCTTCAAACTCTGAACACTCTCATCCCTGTCTGTCCATGTGAATCTTCTGCTTCACTGACAAAACATAAACTAGAGATGAAAACTGTGAATATAAACCCTCATCTTCCAAACACCAAAGTTCCTTGGAAGAGTACACATTGTCTCCTTTCCCTCCTGCATTCCCTCCTTTTAATAAAAAATCTCTCTTCTCTAACAAGGACCACACTCTCTACCTATGCTCTGCATTCCCTATCCTACACAATTTCATTCTGTCTCACCTTCCAGACCCCACATTTTCCTTTACCTACCAACCCACTGTTTTGTTTTACTTGTTTTATCTTGAAAAAGCTATCTACATCCACTGTCAGCTTTGTTCTTTTCTCACTCTTCAAAACAAGTTTTCATTCATTTTTTTATATAAACAAACAAACAATTTGGCCCCTTTCTTCCCATTTTAATAAAACTGTTCCATCAAGTTTACCAACAACTTCCCACATAATCTCTCTGAGCATGTGTCCTAGACTATAAAATGGAAATATAATGGTGCCTAGGGTCATTATGGGATGTTTAAACAACATATGTAAAGCACTACAACAGTACCTGAAATATGATTAGCAGAGATTAAGTATTAGTTATTATATCATTTGGATATTTGAGATTCTTACTTTCCTTGGGTTCTATTTTTTTGTTTATAGCTTACTCAACAATGTGTGGGTCCTTGAATAGCAAACTGCTTCAGCTTTTGGGGGAGGCAGGGAGAGGTGGAAAGATACAGAAAATAAACTATATCCTCTCCATTAAACAATAAATCTCTATGATTCATTCAAGTATCTTCAATCAACTATCATAAAACTTCAAAAATATAAGCTACCTCAAACCAAAGAAACAAATCATACTCCCTCCACTACTTCACCCTCCTCCATATTTTTCTATTTGCTGATTTTCGTCAAGATCATTTTCTAAGCACAACAACTTTCTATCTGCATTCATTCACTCCTCGTTTGGAATGCTCACTGTATGTACTGTAACAGCAGATTAAGCTGTATTTCAGGAAACCATCTCTCGGTGCTATGCATATAAAAAGCAGTCAAAAAATACTACTAGGTATTTAGAACTTATTATTAGTAGCTAATATGCTATTTGGAACTGAAAAATAGACTCAAATGAAAAGGTTAAGTTTACTATAACATCATAAGCGACTATAAAAAAATTCTTCTATTAAAAAATCCTAATGGCAATTGAAGTCATGTAATTGAAATCAATCATAACTGGGGACAGGTCAACTTGAAAGGATATGTGAAAACTCTTGTTGGTGATGGAAATGTTCTATATCTTGAAATACAATTTATACAAGTGTACATATACATTGGCAATCTTTTATTGGGCTCTACACGTATAATGTTTGTGCATTTTACTATATGCAAATTCTACCACAATAAAATGAAAAATTCAATGATCTCAACAGAAATAGCAGAGAATTGGCAAAGAAAGGGTCCAGACTAGAGGGTCTGATTCTAAAAATGTATATAAAATAAACAAAATACAAACCAGAAAAACAAGTCTGAAAAAGAACTGAAAGAGAATTCACCCTACCAGAAAGTACAATATAAACTACGATAATTAAAGCAGGATGGCTTGGTTCCTAAATGGGCAGGTAGGTCAAAAAAATAGAAATGGTCCCAAACCCACAGGGAAATTCAGCAATGATCAAGCATTTCAAATCAGTAAGACAAAGATGGGTTACTAAATAATGTTGACACAACTGGGTGATCATCTGGCGAAAAAAATCAAGGTTGAACCCATGTATAATATCTTTTTTTTTTTTTTTTTTTTTTTTAAATTTACCATCATAACCATTTTTTAAATTTTTTAATATTTATTATTTAGTTTTCGGCAGACACAACATCTTTGTATGTGGTGCTGAGGATTGAACCCAGGCCGCAAGCATGCCAGGCGAGCGCGCTACCGCTTGAGCCACATTCCCAGCCCCATGTATAATATCTTATCCTATAAAGGCAAACAGCAACTTGAGAAACAATATTTCAAAAAAAAATAGCATGGAGCTGTTTTTAGTATTAAAAATAAGTCCGAAAAGTCTAAGAAAATGAGCAAAGCAATAGAAAAATAAGCAAGATTAAGGACAGTTAACAAGACAGAAAATGCAAACATCCCTTAAAAGATATTTAATCTCAGTTATAATGACAACAATTAAAGAAGCAGGCTTTCCTTACTAGGTGCTGGTGGAATGGAAGCTGAACAACCTCTAAGGGCTACACGTTGGCAATACACATCAAAATTGTAAATGCACACACACTCTGACCTGGCAATCCACCTCTGGAGATGTATCCTATATGTTTCTATACATGTGTGAAATGATATATATGCAAGGAGACTGATTAAATAACCTAACTGTACACTTAAGTGAACATAAAAAAGAAGTTAGTTAATTCAATGGTACACATGTATAATGGTGTTTAGAACTAAATGTTTATGTTCCCCTAAAGGTGCATGTTGAAGCCACTTGAAGGTGAGACTTTCAGGAAGTAATAAGATTTAGAAGAGGTCATGAGAGTGGGGCTCCCACGATGAGATCAGTGTCCTTATAAGAAGAGGAGTTCTTCCTGGGGTTCTCCCTGGCTATGTGAGAATACAGGGAAGAAGGCAGATAACTGCCCTTATTGGACAGGGCTCTCTGTTCTTAAACTGCGAGAAATGCATTTCTGTTGCTTGAGCCACCCTGTCCATGGTGTTCTGTTATACAGCTCAAACAGATTAAGACAAATGGAATATCATAAAGCTGTTTGCACAAAGTATGCAACAACTTAGATAAAGGAGTCAGTAGAGAGTAAGGGCCAGTGCGCGCATGCGCGCACGTCACAGTACCTCATCAGCAAGACAAAAATCCAGGAATAAAAATAAAAAATAAGTCTTAAATAAGTTTAGTACAAACATATTTGGCAGTGAAACCAGACAAGAATTGGCAAAAGGCTTTATAATTTTTATTCATCCCACTTATTATGTTATTTATGCTTTCAATACAGATTTGTTAATATGTTTGATTACAGGATGCCATCAACTCCTATCAGAGATTTTGGATAATATGGTGGATTCACTACATCATTTTTCCATAATTCCAAAGAGAAACTGGTACAGCGAGAGGAATGAGAAGCTGTGCTCCTTTTGTGTACAATATGTCAAAATGCATTCTACTGTAAAATTAATTAATTAATTTAAAAAAAGAGAGAGTTAAAGAGAAACTAATTCTAAAAGACATCTAGACAAGGATTTTGCACAAGGGATTATACACTTCTCTGTATTTACTTGCGCATACAAAAACCATCTTTGGAAGGATTCATTGGAAATTTATCACCATTTCCAGAGGGAGAAACTAGGCAGTTGCACATAATGAAAAAAGAGACTCTCTACTACATATCTTTTTAAGTCTTGGGAATTTTGAATCAAAGTGAATGCAGTAGACAGTCAAAAGTTTAAATGAACTTTTAAATTCTCAGTAGAATCAGAGAAAATCAGACATTTCAATTTTTGTTTGTTTTGACTGCAAAGTGACTCCTTCTCAAGTCACAGCTTTCATTCATCTCACTGTTGGTTGACTCAAATGGTACCTGGGAGTCAGAGTTAAACTCTGTGGCGAAACCAGGGAAGGATGAGTTACTATTCCATTAACAGCTTTTAGCAAATAGCAACTTCCCCCAAGTTTTGAAGCCTCCAGCTAAGCAAAGAAAGTGTGGCTGTTTTTTCATTCTAATATCCTCAAAAATAGGTGGGTGACAGGCTACATATAGCTACTTAGCAGCAGAAAGCAGTGAAACCCATACTTCTCATACTGGAGAAAGACTTATAGATAAATGCTCCCAGATCTCGCTTTAAGTTTTCAGAGGCTCGATTTAAAAGTTTGAGGACTACAGTTAGTATCCTAGTAGCATATTCTCTACTATATGCTGTTCATACTTTTATTTGTTTTAATACCCTGTTGTATTTCAAAATGAACTTGAAGCCATTATACACTTTGCCTCTTCTTATGATTTGGTCTTTGACTCATCTGTACCACAATCTCAACCACAACCAGAAATTAGAGAAGACATCTTGCTTTCTGTAATTTATCAAGTATTTTTAAGGGCAGGCAAGAAATGCTAAAGTTTAGAAAAGTTTCCCCAGTGGCAAAAGAAATTCTTAACAAAATAACTAACATTTGCTTTGTGTTAGAACATAATGAATGCATTTATAATCTTTTCTCCTATCAAATTATACTCATATCCCTAAAGGTAGAGATTGATTTCAACATCAGTGTAGAAGCCAGGCTCCCACATTACTTACTACCTGGAGTGACACAGAGTGATTTCTCAATAAACAATGCCTGTTTAAAATCAGTGTCATTTCATAGTTGGTGTCCTCAAGAAGAAACAAGAAATGTTATGTTCCATTACCACACACAAAAAGAGAGACTCTGGAAAGTGCTTAATGAACTGCTGTAGCTACCAAATTTATGACAAGTCTGAAATCTTCAGAGTCAAAGACCCCAATAACATTAAAATTTAAAATGCATGACAGCATTCAACTTTCTTCAGATATGTTACATGATAAAGCTATCCCCAGTCCTGGATTCCTAGTCCTTTAAATATCTGTCAAAATAAACCTAGGAACGCTTAGGTAATTCTCTGCTATGGGAAAGGCTAGGAAATAATGAAACAACATTGTATCAGAGAATGTGGCAAGTACTTTCGAACTTTATTTGTTTTTGGAACAGTTTCAAATTTTAAGACAGAAAGGATTAGTGTACACAAGTAATCTTAATCAATTCAGATTTGATGAGATAATCAAATTTTAATCCCCCCATACAGAGGGAAGCAACTGGTATGTTCAGAAGAATTTGTGCATCAAAATGATTTTTAATTTACTTGTCATTTTGCAATTGTTCAAAGTTAAAAATAGTAAGTGAAAACAAAAACTAAACTTTCTTGAATGCTTATATTACCAATCAGGCACTTAACATTCAGTACCTGATTTAAATCTCACAGTCCTATGAGTTTATGTACTATTATTGTTCTCATTTGACAAATAAAGCAGGCCCAAATGTTACATAATCTTAACTTGCTTATATCACATAAAGTGAAGTCTGGGCTGGTTTTAACTTTCTATAAAACCTGCATATTTTAAATAAATCTGATACACTACTAAAGGGGTTGTAGGACATAGAGATATCTGCTGTATTTGTGACATAACCCACCACCTTGAAAAAGAATGTCAGCTAATGTTTTCCAAAAGGCCTATGAAAACACACTCTCACTCACACACACATATTCATTTTCTCTCTCTCTCTCTCTCAAAATCAATTTCAATGGAATTTGGCCTGCCCAGAGATTTGAAGTAGACTTCTGTTTGGGAAAAGACCTCTCATACATCTTTTAAAAAAATATAAGTTCACTGTTTAGATACACCTTAAGTTCCATCCTCAATCATAAGCTTCTTGGGGCTAATGAAATCTTCATTTTCCCAACTTCCACAAAGTTTCTGAGAACATCAAGTCTTGTCAAAAGGCATTATGCTGCAGGATAAATAAAACCTACCATTAAAAAATATATTTTAAGGTGAAGCTTTTTATTTTATAAATCTGTATATTAAAGAAGGAAATTAATAATTTTCCCTGCTTCTGAAATTTCAAGGGTAATTTTGCTTGCTGTTTTGTGTTTTGCAGTGCTAAGAACCCAGGACGTCATATATGCTAGCTAGGCATTCCACCACTTAGTAATATTCCTGTTCCCTTATTTGCTATTTTTTACTGGAGCTCCTGATGAACACCCAAGAAGGTCCCTTTCTGTAAATTTTCTGAAGAACGACCTATCTGGGGAACAATCCTTCTATAAAAAAGTTTTGACAGTTTGTTTACAGTTCTAAAACCAAGAAGGTTAAACAACTTGCCCAGTGTTCCAGAGCTTGTTCATGGCAAAATCCAAGAGTAAACCTAGGTCTGACTACTGGACTGCTTTAGTTCCAACTACAGAATGACAAGATGACTCTTAACCTGGAGTGCTCTACCAGAGAGCTACAGTTCTTTTTATTATTATTATGATTTATTTTGCAATAGGCTAAATTGACAAGGATAGCCTTGAACTTGCCATCCCATCCTCCTGCCTCAGCCTTCCAAATAGTTGGTATTACAGATGTGCATCTGGCATGCTAAAACCACTCTCATTTCAATACTCCTGTTGCCTTTTAGGTAATAAATTTTCTTTAATCACAACAAAGTTTCTGAAATCAAAGATAACTCGTATTAGAGTAAGAATTCAACGCTTCTAAATGTTCAGGTAAAGAGTCCATGACTAAGACAATATGCATCACAGATCACTGAAATAATCAAATGATTCATATCTAAAGCTACATGTTATAATGACTTCCTTGAGCTACATGAATCAGAAAGGCTACTACCATACCATTGACCTGACCTCTAGAGAACTGGCATCTTCACGTTAGACATTGTTTTATTCTTCTACACGAACTTAAAGCATCTCAACCATGTAGATGACTCAAATACGTCAAAACTCAATCCACTGGTAAAGCAAATCAACAGCAAGCAGGTCCAACAACCTCATAATCATCATCAGTATATTCTGTGACTCGTTATTGAATAGTGAATTAATTTTTTTCACTAAGCATCAGTATCCTCAGAGTCATTTCCATAATATCAGGCATGGAGCAAATAGTTAAGATTCTAACATTATACATTTTGGTACAATTTATTCTTATGCTAATTTCCTTTCCAAGTGGCATTTCCCTCAGGATCTAAAGGGGTCTGAAGGATTTAGTTCCCTATTTGCCAGGACACTTAAAGAGAGACCTTTTCAAATTCATTAGAAGAATTCTGTTCATATATTTATGAACAGGATCAGTACTCTATCTTCCTTTAAAACATAATTTAGACTGAAATGTGGAGTAAGCCCTAACAGGTATGGGATTTCTTCTTGGATTGATAAAAACTTTTGTAATTGGTGATGATCAATACACAACTTTGTAAATACAATAAAAATCACTGAAATGTACACTCCGAAATGGTGAATTTTATGGTATGTGAAATAAATCTCAATAATTCTGTTATTTTTTTTAAAACAGCATTCAGAAAACAATAGTTTGCATAACCAGTGAGCTACTGCCTAAAGATTTTTTATCAGTAACACTTACTGAAATCTAACATAACTAGTAAATCAATGAAAGTGTGGTGTCTCAAGATTTCCAGCCCATAATTTAAAAATAAAATTATCATTTTCATATTCCTTCATTTCCACTTTACATTAAATAAGTTCATCTTGAATACATTAACATCCAAAACAAATGCTGAAACATATTAAGCAGAGGTGGAAATGCACTATAACTTGAATAAATTGATATTATTTTGAGTTTCAGGTCATATGCTTTACCAATAATATAAGTTAAAACTTAATTTCTAATAAGTATTTCTGAAATGTTATTAGAATAAAGCAATAAGTGTTTCTAAAATATTAGAAATTAAATGCTTCTAATAAAACATAAAATTCTTCTGTTCTAATTTTCTAGTTAAAAATCACCCAAAAAACTTTCCAGTAATATTATTTCCAATAATATTCGCAAAGGGATTAACACAATCATTTAGATTCCTAAGCCAATACCTCTATGTGTACGTGAGTATCATTTACCTATAAATGCTTGGGACCAGAAGTGTTTCAGATTTGGGGGGGTATTTGGGATTTTCCGATTAGGACACTCAACTGTAACTGTATGTATACACATCCCAACCTACTTTACTTTATTAATCATATTAATAATATTCAGTTGGGTGAACACCTGTAATCCCAGGTACTCAGAAAGCTGAGGAAGGAATCACAAATTCAAGGCCACGTTTGGGATCTTAGCAAAACCCTGTCTCAAAACAAAATGAAAAATAAAAAAGACCAGGGAAATAGCTCAGTGATAGAGTACCTTGGGTTCAATCCCCGATACTACAGAACAAACTATTTAGGCAAGATTTTATTTTAGGATAGGGAACAGCCTTGAAGGGATAGGAAAAAATAAAAGACACCGAAGTGATTCAAACCCCTATTGTCCTAAGAGATAATGTTATGGTATTAACTGATTATTTAGCCATCAGTTGACAGTTTTATGAAACTTTCACAACTTTTTAAAGGCTTGATTTTAAATATTATCAATTATAAATAGCTTTTCACAAACATCCAACTCTCTTTGAGCACTTATTATATCCCTGGCTAGGTGGTGGAGAAAGAGACATATAAGACAAACCTGCCCTCAAGGAAGACCCACTTTGATTGCTCGCTTTTGTCTGGCACTCACTAAAAATAAACATATTCACTTATAGTACCCAACTTCCTAGGTTTAAAGTTAGTCACAATAGGGAATGTGGGGCAATCATTATAAATGTCTGGAAAACAATAAAATTAAAAAATAAAAGCTGTTGTACGTTTTGACCAAACATAACTATGCTTACAAACATAAAATTACACTTGAAATTCCACATACACTGCTAAAAATAAATAAAACCAGTAAAATGACCCAAAGTATAACCGTCCCTTCCTTAACATACATCCCTTATAAAACTGTCTCATTTAAAGGTACATCTATATTTCATTCAAAGTATTCTCTTCCATTCGAGGATATTTCCCTTTACCTTCCGAAAGCTCCATCTGGATACCGTACTGAACAGTTGCTGAATGAATGAATGAAATAAACAGATGTTCTAATTGCCACGGAGGTATTTGCTGGATACTTATCTCAAAACACAAAGGGCTGACAGACTAAAATTCTACTGGTAAGATCACTGAATTTCAGTGGTAAAAATAGTAACCAATGGACTTTGTCTGATACCCTGTAGTCAACATGTTATTAAATTCACGATAAAGATCCGATGGGAACTTTGGGAAATGAAAATGCAAAGTATGTGTCACAGTACTTTAAAATGGATTTGGTTCGGCCATCTCTGGATAGAAAACTCAAGTTCCTAGACAAAGAGATGATAGGGTGGGGTGAAAAAGTCAAAAGGTCAACACCAAGTGACCCTCAAGATAAATGCGCGCAGACCACTGAAGCTCAGGGCGAGCCTGATAACGCACCTCCCGCCCCAGCCACCGGCCGGGTTCTCTTGCAGACCAGTGCTGGAGCCCACCCAAACCTTTTTCGGCATTGCTGCCTGCATTCGCCCAGGACGTTAACACAAAGAAACCACCGAGAAACAAAACATGGTCCCGTGGGTGCCGGGCGGGAATGGGGGCCCGGAGACCCGAGCGCTCTCCCGGTTACCCGCCCCCCGAGGAAGCAGCCAGGGCGCGGCGGGCCGCGAAGGCGCCTCGGTCCCGACCTTCGCCGAAGTGTTTCAGAACTTGCCATCCACCCCCCGCCCCCGCTCCATTTTCTCCTCCAGACGTGGAATCGGGACCTGAGCGAGGAGGGCGCGCGAGGACCGGCGGGCGGAGCTCTGGGCGTCAGGCCGGGCGGGCGGGCGGCCCGGGTCCCGCGGGCCCACGCCCCCTCTGCTGGCTCCCGCCTCCCGGGCAGCTATTGTTCCCGCGCCGCCCCCGCCCGCCGCGCACTCTCGCCCCCACTCCCGGGAGGGGGTCACGACTGAGAAGGCGGCGGCGGCACAATAACATAAACACCAGGGGGCCGCCGGGCACCCCGGCCCTGCGGAACCCGCCGCACTTACCCCGCAGCGCAGCAAAACGCAATAGTAAAGACCCCAGCGAGGACGGACACTGCCCGGGCGTTCGCCGCGGCCGTTACCCAGCGCTGCTCGCGGCTCCGCTCTCCGGGCCGCGTCGTCCGGCCTTGGCCGCTCCGCTGAGTAACAGGGACGCGAGCCGTCACTGCGCACGCCCGCCCACGTCATCGCGCAGAGCCCCACCCCCGCGCCTCTGAGCGGCCCGGGGGGCGGGGCAGCCCCAGGGCCCGGATTGCGGGGGCGGAGCCCGCAGCTAGTGGGCATGGCTACACTAGCGGACCAGAAGGAGTTGGCGGAGTTCGCTTGGAGCCAGAGCTGCTAGGAGAGCCTGCACAAGAGGCTGGTTAGGGGCGGGCAGGGAGCAGGAGGGGCGGGCCCGGAGCTGGCACGTGGCGGCGTGTGCCCCAGACAACGCATCTGGCTCCGGGCGGTCTGCTAGTCACAGCCTAAGCCTCCAGGGCGCCTGGCAGCAGGGTTTGAGGGTGAGGTGACTTAGGCCAAACCCGCCCGGTGAGCAGACACACCTGTCTGGGCACACACCTGAGACAAGAAGAGTTTGTTACCTTGAACGATAATATGTTCCATTATGAGGACACCTGTCCCGGGATTCAGCCATCTATCAGCAAATAAAATGTGCTGGACATCGTCCTAGAAAAAGCCACCTCCTGATTTTCCGTAATCCACCTCTTCCAAGATTCTTGGTATTACCTGATTTACCTCTGAGACCGCAGAATGCGAGCAAATGTTAAGTTATAGAAGTGATAAGTTGGCAAACCCCTAAACATCCAACAATGGGTAGAAAGGCATTTAAATTACTATCATCCCCGCAATATAATACATTTTAGTATTTTAAACGCCATGTGTTCAAGGAGTTCTTACCAAGGGAAACTGTTCACGGTATACCATTAAGAGAAAGAAGTGAGTATATATAGATTGCTCCCACTTATGAACTACACACACACACACACATACACACACACACACACACACACACACAGTATATACATAGAAAAGACTGGAAAGAAATATACCAAATTATTTTAACAGTGGTTCATCTTTGGAGAAGGGCTTTTTGTTTCGCTCTTATACTTTGGGTATTTTCTCGTGGTTTCCCAAAGGAATAGTTATGTTCACAATAAGAGATAAGTTACTTTAACAATATATAAATATTACATGTTGAGCTGGTCTGTTTCTAGTGATCCTGAAATAGAACATGTGTAGGCATTCGCTCTCCATTTCTTCCCTTCCTCTCAGCCTTTATTTCCTTCCTTCCTTTATTTCTTCAATAAATATCATATGCCCATTCTCTGCCAGGCAATATTTGAGTGTGGCAGTACAATAAACTTACAGATTTAATCACTTGTATGAAAATAACAGTAAAAATGCAAAACTATCACTGTTATAATACAAATTGTTAATAACACATAGGATTATGAAACTAATTGATATGATTAATAAATCTGGAAAATGTTTCCCTGAGGAAATGCCCCTTGAGTTGAGAACAGATTTGACCAGGTAGAGAATAATTCTGACATAGGTAACTTCACATTCAAGGGATCCTCTGATGAGAGAGAGTAGGGTAAGTTGGAGAAATTGAGGCAAGACCAACTTTGCCAGAGGTGAAGAAAGAATGATCCATGAGATAAAATTGAGAAACAAAAGAAACTAACCTAGAACAGCCATGCTGGCCCATATTAAAAATCTTTTTACCTAAGTGCAATGGGAATACATTGACATGTTCAGCAAAGTGGGTAGCATGATCAGAATGACATCCTGAAAAGATTTGTCATTGGAAGGAGGCCAGGTGGATTGATACAGATGGCAAAAAGTGGAGGCTTAGTCTCAGATGATGATCACAGAAATAGTAAAGGAGAGAATCTTAAAACCATTTAAAAGACCCTTTGCAGAACTTACATATTCTGCAAGCGATGGGTTTAGGTAAGGCAGCAAAGAAGAGGGTTTCATGAAGGAAAATTCATAGGTTTCTGTCTTGTGGCCAAGAATGGATGTCAGTGCTGGTTTACCAGTATGGAAATCTTGGAAGAGGACCAGGCTGAGGTGGAAAAATCACGAGCGCAATTTCTTTGGTTGTTTAAAGATTTTTGAAATGCTCAAAAGAGATGCTAAATTGGTTGAAGGACAGAACTGGAGCTCAGTTAAATAGGAAATGAATAATGTACAGAGAATTAATCCAAGTCTGAGGGACAGGATAGTGAGCAAGAAGAAAAGATATTGTGGAGGCAGCCTGGACTTCAACATCAAATGGCCACAAGAAGCAAGATGAGCAAGTAACAGAGCTGCTGGGAGAAGTAGAAGAAAAACCAGGAAAGAGGGATTCAGGTTGAAGAGAGTGATCAGTACTATTAACTATAATTGGAGGACTGAAATCCTGAAGTATGAGAACCAGGAGTGGATTAGAGAGGACCAAGGAACAAGTGGGAGATGAGAAAGTAGAGGTGGTGATTATGGATAAGCTGGGCAGTGAAGAGAGACAGACAGGAGCATATTTACATCTGCTGGGAAGACTCTATGGAGAGGGAGAAGCTGAATAAAGAAGGAGGAGAAGAAATAAATATGAGTGTTTCCCAAGAGAGCAGAAAGTGTGATTAGGCACACAGGTATTGGCAGGTACTTCCTACTGCCGACCAGACACATTAAAGAGGAGATAGCAAAAGGCAATATAACTCATAGGACAGTTACAAAGGGAAGGGAGTTGCTAGGAACAGAGTCCAGTTCTGTAATCCTGTTAATAACAGGGAGAGCTTCTGATTTAGCATCAGCTACCATTGTCAGTTTCTGATTATCTACATGTAGAAAGAATATGCTTTTCTTTTGTACACACCCAATTCATCTTCTGCTCTTCTCCACACATGTGTAATTTTAGAAAACTGTTAACTCACCCACACCACTGGTCAAGTCTACTTCTCCATCCACAGGCAGAAGAGGTTCAGTCCTAAATGACTCCAAGATACTCTTTGAGGCTCTTTCAAGACAGAGCCTGTTGCAGGGCCTGGTGGAGCACACCTATAGTCCCAGTGACTTGGGAGGCAGAGACAGGAGTATTGCAAGTTGAAGGCCAAACTCAGCAACTTAATGAGATCATGTCTCAAAATTTAAAAAATAAAAATAAAAAAGGGGAGAGCTGGGGATATAGCTCAGTGGTAAAGCTCCCCTGGGTTAAATCCCTAATACAAAAAAAAAAAAAAAATCCTGCTGGCTTCTAAAAAGTTAGGACAGGCTCTGGTTGCCAGAACAGAAGAAAGATAGGTATTCAGATTGCAATTATTTTTTATCCAACTCCAAAAACTGTGGCTTATTTCCTCAGGGGTAGAATAAAACCAAAAATGACCAGACCTCCTCCATCACAACTCAAACAATGTGAAGTAAAGACACAAGTGGGCAATATTTTGAAATTACAAGTGGTATCTTTACTCCCAGGTTCATGTAAGGGAGACAAGCCAGTCAAGACTATAGAATAAGTACACATTTGTATGCTCATGAAAAAAATCCTAAGCATTTATTCCTTGCTGTAGTTTGGATATGGCCTGTCCTTCCTGAAACACATTTTGAAATTCGGTTGCCAGTGTAGCAATGTTTGAAGGTGGGCTTTCAGGGGGTGATTGGATCTTAGGAGTGCCATCCTCACAGGAGGACTAATGTCTTTTTCAAGAGATTGGATTAGTTCTTGTTAGAGGACTTATTTGCATGAGAGTGGTGTTTCAGTCAGCTTTGTGTGGCTGTGACCAAAAGACCTGAAAGAGGAAGAAAAATTTATTTTGGCTCATGGTTTCAGAGGTTCAGTCCATGGTCCGTGGACCTTAGGTGAGGCAGAATGTAATAGTGGAAGGGTGTCGCCGAGGAAGGCAGTTCAGAACATGGCAACCAGGAAGCAGAGGAGTAGAAAAGGGGCCACAGGAAAGATGCACACCCACCAGCCTATGGTTACCACTCAGTCCAAATTAGGATGGACTTACAACAATCACAGTACAATCATTTCATCTCTAAACATTTCTGCATCAATACAGCAACTTTTGGCAGATAATACCTCATATCCAAACCATAACAAGTGGGTTGTTATGAAGTGAGCCTGATACCTCCCCCTTTCATGCATAAGTGCTTTTCTTTTATATGCTCCTACTTAAACTGCTGTTTTTTCTTCATAAGTTTATGTAGAATGAGGCCCTCCATCAGATATGGTCACCTGATGTTAGACTGCCCAGCCTCCAGAAATCATGAGTCAAAACTTTTTCAGTGCATAGTAGCCAGATATTTAAGATACTCTCCTCTTGAGAAAAAGACAAAAATAAATTGAACTGGAGGGAAAGAATATATTGTTGAAGTCCTTTAACTCATTAATAAAATTCTTGCTATTGTTTTAAATAAGTTCATATCTCAGAAGAGGGGTTTCTGCAATCTCTCAACTTGGACCCTATCTATAATTCTTAGCTAAGAGTTTCTTCTACCTCAGTGGAATTTTGTTATTTGTAACTGTTGGCCCTGTGGTGAGAGAAGAGAGCACCCCATGACTGGCCTCCTTCTCTTGGGAACCTAACTCCACCTTCATTCCCACTCTCCTTCAGTTCTCCACCGCTTGCCCCTCAGATGTCAAACTGGAACTCATACTAGATTGACATGCATTCTACCAATAACCCTTTGGTAAAAAAAATTTCCATTCTTTTCCAAAGTTCCACTTGTGTTGGCCAGCTTTTTGTCACAGTGACCAAAATATCTGATAAGAACAACTTAGAGTTACTTCAGATTAGGCAGAAGGGAGTGAAGGGAGGTGAGGGAGTATGGGGGTAGGGAGGATAGTAAAATGAATCAGATATTATTACCTCATGTACATATATAACTACATGACTGGTGTACAACCGAAGAATATACAACTGGAAGAATGAGAAGTTATATTTCATTTATGTATGATGTGCCAAAGTGCATTCTACAGTCACATATAACTAATTAGAATTAAAAAAAAATAACAACTTAGAGGAGGTAAGGTTTATTTGAGCTCATGATTTCAGAGGTTCAGTCTATGGTGGGCCAGTTCCATAGCTCTATGCTTGTGGCGAGGCAGAGCATTGCAACAAAAGGGCACAGTGAAGGAAAACTACTACACTTAAGACAGCCAAGAAATAGTGAGAAAGGGATGAACCAGGGGAACACGATATAATCACTGAGGACATACCTCCAGCAAACTACTTCCTCCACCCATGCCCTACCTGCCTACAGTTACCACACAGTAGGTAGGACTTTCAAATTACTAATCCATTGATTAAGATATGGCTCTCATAATTTAATCATTTCACTTTCTGCATTAGTGCAGGAGTTTTTGAGAGATACCACATATCTAAACCATAGTACCAGTTGAATTTGAAAAGACTCTTCATGGTTTCACTGGATAATAAGGAGATTATTAGCATCACCACAGTTGTCATTGTCTGTGAATGGCAATTCAGAAAGCAAGTGTGATATATGTCCTTGCTGCTTCCTTGCCCGGGGGCTTCTAGTAGAATAGGGTTTGTCTCATCTCTCTGAGATGGGCCCCCTCTGATGCTAATGAGAATGTACTCTTACTTCTAGAAAACATATTAAAAGACATTTTGTTTTATAAGACAGTAGGATAACTACAGTTGACAAAAAAATAATTGTACACTTAAGAATATCAAGTAGAATGAATTTTGCCTGTCCCTGGCCCAAAGAAATGATAAATGTTTGAGATGATGTTTTATACCAAGTACCTGATCTGATTACTATGTTATATACATGTATTGAAACACCACACTGAACCTCAAAATATGTATAATTATTGTGTGTTAATACAAATTTTTAAAGTATTTTTAAGAAGAATATTTAATAAAAGAATTTTTAACAGTTCCTTAATTCAATTCCAAAGCAGATTCCCAGAAAAGGGCAACTTCACTTATGAGGAGATGTTTCAAGGCTCATCTTGCTAAAATCTTGCTGCAGGATTTATTCTTAGCTGCAGGTTGGCATGGCTAGTCAGCTTCTCTGTTCTAGGTTTGTTGTGGGACTGAAAAGTGGCTGGAAGAGAGTAGGGATTCAGGACTTGGGAAAAGGTATAGGAAGTGCAATAATCCTTCAAGGTGTGACCCTCTTAAGGAACAACTACAGAGGAACCTAAGTCAGCATTCCTTCCCAAACCCAAGGTAACTGACACTATAACTGATATTTGAGGGATGAGCAATCCATGGTAAATAAGGGATAAATTCATTTCTGGGGGTGCTAAGTCATGAAGAATGAATAAGATCTCAAGCCTAATCCTCCTCCTATCCTCTGCAATATTCTATTTCCTTGGAAAACCCAAAGCTGACAGAATGGCTGTCATCAGCAGGGACAATAGGAATGACACAAATACTCTCTTCTCAAAGGCAGAACATGCCATGTGACTTTGTCTAAGATGAAGCAACTGGTAGCAAGAACTACCAAGCAAGAGTGGAAATGGGGACCATCCAGTCTGAAGGCCCTCAAGAGGAGATGTGACTACAGAAACTGACATCAGATTCAAGTATTTGGCTCACTCTGACCAGTGTAGAGCATCAGGAAGCAGAATTTCTCCCAACATTTTAGAGATCTACAGCTGAAAGGGAGACTGGACAGGGCTAAAAGGCAAGCCAAAGTGAAAATCAAATCTTGAGAGCTGGTCTCTGTGGCATAGATTTTAACCTAAAGAGGGGGGAAAATGTAAGTGAGATAAACTCCCCTGAGGAAATTAGCCAAGGCACTAGATTTTCCCCCACCTCAGACACTCCTACAGCTTACAGATCTGAGGCATGACATTTAAGAGTAAACTGTGAATTCAAGAATTCTAGTGCACTCAGCTGAGATTGAAAGCTGTGGATTCACAGTGACAGAATTGTGGATATGTCTCTGGAATCCCTGTCAATCCAGGTAGAGAAACAGAGACAAGACTGTGGGGATGCTTCTGGGAGCTCAGGTTTTTCTGGACATGTTGAATGGAAAGATGGAGATCCAGGCAGTTGAAAGAGCCCCATGAGGTGATCAAGGTATGGATGCTGGGGCCCAGGCTGGACTGGAAGGGCAATGAGGATGATAGAAGACAAAGAGATTGGGCAAAATTCACACAGGAAGCAATTGTTTCTGGTCTGTGAATGATTACAAATGCAGGGAAGAACATGCAAGAGGGAGAAGGCAGAGAGGAAATGAATAAGACATCATAGTTTAAGTTTCTGATGGGGAGCCCCTGTAGGTATATTCTCCAGTGTGTACAGTTGGTCTGTAGCTGAAGTGAAGATCACTCGTAGTAGGCAGACAAGGAACTGTGAGCCTTTTGTGTGGGAAGGGTAGTTGACTAGCTGTTGCAGGTTTCCGGGAGATGCCTGGTTTGCACCTGCTGCCTCAGTGTGATTATTAATAATGTGTCACTTTAAAAACCATCTACGTTTGAATGACTAATTATATGGCCATTTTTCTGATATAGCATCCCATTAGACCAGGCCTGGCTTCATGGGTATAGGACCTGTATAGTCACGCAAGGCTGAGCTCTATAAAAGAGGGGTCATTGCTTGGTTCACTTCTCTGCAGCTGCCACCTTAAAATTTGTATAACTTTATCTTTGGACTTGTGTTCTATAAATAAAATTCTGTGGAACACTGGAGCACATGCCTAAGCAGAGAAGATAGGTTGGGCAGCAGAATACACATCACAGGAATAGACCCACATGCATGCCCAGCAGCGGCCTGACTACCATGGCAGACATGTACACCTGGGGTAGTCTGTGACACTGTAGGACATTGATGAGATAATCAGGGCTAGAATATGAACTGCATTGGTGTTGATTCTGGTGGCAGCAGCAGTAAAAGCAACAGTGATAGAGTTAGCAGCCATGACTCAGAGAAAGGAGATGTGATGGAACCCAATGGAAGGTGTCTTTGAGGCTACAGAACCCACGCCAGTGCACAAATATTAAGTCTTTGGCTGAATTCAGGAAAAAAGCTATCCATGCTCAGTCAGTATATCAGTCAGCTTTCTGTCACTCTACCAGATACCTGAGATTTCAACTTATAGAAAGTAAAGTTTTATTTTGGCTCACAGTTTTGGAGGCTCCAGTTCATGATTGATTGGTCCTGTTGCTTTTTGGCCTGTGCTGAGGCAGTACATCATAGCACAAGCATGTGGCAGAGCAAATCTGCTTACCTAATAGCCAGGAAGAAAAAGAGAGCAAGAAGAGGACTAGAGTCTCATAATCCCCTTCAGGATACACTCTAGTGACCTAAAGATCTCCTGCTAGGCCCCACCTCCTAATCCCTACACTGCTAACCTGGGACTTTTCAGGGACATTCAAGATCCAAACTATTAGGCAGAGATCTTTGTTAGTGACAAAATTGTACTTTTACTACAAAACAAATATGCAACCTAGACATTGCAATAAAGTGTATCAAGGAGTTACTAGAATTTAGGGTAAAGTACATGGTTTTGTACATATTGCAAAGTAAATTTCCACAGACTTAAAATAAAGATTAAGATGAACTATTGTCACATTCAATGAAAAAGAACACTCTTTTCATACAAAACTTCAGGTAAACCAATTATTAATGAGGAAAGATTTTCAAAATTAATATCCTAGTGATTGAAGATTCTGTGATGTAGTGGTAATACATATATAAGTGTTTATACAAACCATGAAGCCATTTTATGTGTCATTCAACTTTCACAAGTTATAGGAATTCTCAGAGGAAACATTAAAATGCCATTGTATAATTTTGCATTGGAAATTATATACCTTTAATGCAACCATGTTATATGAATAGTTAAATCTTTTTAGAAAAATTGTTGCTTAAAAACCAGTCCTATATATACTAAGATTTATATTTTTGAATTAATTTATCAGAAATTTAGCCAAATGTTGTCATATTTTATAAGATACTCTTAAGTCTCAACAAGTTATTTCAGCAGAAAGATCCTTCTCAAAATTTAAAATTATCAAAATTATTTGCCAAGAGCAACTGACATTACTTTCAAATGTATCAATTGAAAATTAATGTTTTAAAAAATTACTACCACATATCAGATGTGGTGGCCCATGCTTGTAATCCCAGCAGCTCAGGAGGCTGACCAGGGGGATCACAGGTTCAAAGCCACCCTCAGCAACTCAGTAAGGCCTTATGCAACTTAGTGAGACTCTATCTCAAAATAAAAAACAAGGGCTGGGGTTGTGGCTCAGTGACAGAGCACTTGCCTAACATGTGGGAGGCATGGGATTCGATTCTCAGTACCACATATAAATACATACATAAATAAAATAAAGGTCTATTGACAATTAAAAAGAAAAATCTTAAAAAATAAATAACAAAAAAAGGCTGGGGACGTGGTTCAGTTAAACAAACCTAGGTTTAAATCCCCAGTACCCAAAAAATAAAAAAATTACTAACACTATAAATATTGATGACAAGACAAATTAATTCAAAGAAAAGTAAGCCATAAAAATATTATGCTCAACCAAGTACACCACATTAATAAAATATTATTGTTTATTGTAGTATATAAAGTTATGAAGCCAAAAATAGAATACTTTTACAATTTGTAGACTTCTGTTGCATCTTGGTAAATAATAAGATGCTTTAAAGGAAAAAAAACTTTACATTTTAGTATCTTTTTTGTTTTGTTTTGGAGTACTAGGGATTAAACCAAGGGATGCTCTATCTCTGAGTTATATCCTCAGCCCCTACTTATTTATTCATTTAGACGGAGTCTCACTAAGCTGCCCTGGCTTAGTGAATTTGTCATCCTCCTGCCTCAGTCTCCTGAATCATTGGCATTACAAGCATGTGCCAGCATGCCAGGCTGCTATATTTTAGTAACTTTCTTAAAAAATATATTTTAGTTGCCAATGGACCTTTATTTTATTTTATTAATATATGATGCTAAGAACCAAACCCAGTGTCTCCCACATGCTAGGCAGGCGCTCTACTACTGAACTACAACCCCAACTCCATTTTAGTATCTTTAATGCCAGTCTTTTTCTTGCTTTTTGAACAAGCCCTCCCCCCCCAAAAAAAAATGCTTCCTATTTTCATTTTGTGCTGAGTCCCATAGGTTATATAGCTGCCATTGCCTGGGGCATTGAATTCATCAGAATGATTGTGTGGTATGGGATGGAAGCACTGAATAGGTGCTGGCCTACAGAAACATGGCAGGGATGCTAGGTCAAGGCACATGGGCCCCTCACAACAGGAGGGCTTAGGCCCTGGGGATTGAGAGCCTCAACTGTCCAGGGGGACTGAAAGGGTAGCTGTGAAGGGCAGTTAAGGTAAGGAGGGTTGAAGAACTGTCTCTGTGGAGACTTGGAGAAGCCACTGTTGTTGATTTGTTGGTAAAATTAATGGAATTAATTTTATATGCTTAGCTTTAAGAAAAGAATTATCTGAAGGAGAGGAGGTGGGCTCAAATTATCAGGAAGCTTAACTTTTAATTTTATTAGAACATTTTACAGGATATTTGCATTACACATTTGTATTAGTCAATATCCACATAGGAAAGAAAAAGCCTCCCTCAAATGAAGTCATTCAGGATCACTTAAAAAAGACCAATTTCCAAAGAGTAAGTAGGGTTAAAGGAAACTGATATATGGTAATATAGAATCCTAGGGTAGTAAACATGGAGCTTTTACCTGCCTAGGTATGAAGGGGAAAGGGAGGGAGTGGTTTTCAGCTTCTTAGTGACAGTAGGATGAAGCCGACAAGTGCAAGTGTCTGTGGTCTGTGGTGGGACACAGATGCCAGACAGGAGAGAGTAGGGGGAATACATACCCTGATTGCCCATTCTGTCTCCTGCCCTTGCCCATCACCTCCCACTGGTGGAGCAAGTGAGGCCCCAGAACACAGACAGGGAGAGAATGGGGAGTGGATCTGTAGTACCAGGAATTTGCATGTGAGGTATATATGTATATATAGGTTTGGAAATCATTAAATACTACATGTAGTGTGGATGCATGTGTACATATAGTATTTATTTATGGTATATACATTCACATGTTTACTATGTATACAGCTGTACATAATATATACATATATACGTCTATATATGTATGCTTACATATACGTGTGTGTGTGTGTGTGTGTGTGTGTGTGTGTGTAAAAGAGAAAAAAAACATAGCCAAACTACAATTTGGGAGGTAAAGTAACAATAAAAATCATCATCTGCTATTGATATCCTTATATCCCTGGTTCATTCAAAACTCTTTAAATATAAGCCTAGGTAGAGGAAAGAGTACTTTCTGGTTTGCCTGGATTCTTTCTTATGGATAGGAAGGAATAACCAAAGGCCTTAATTCTTATAAGAGAAGGTTGTTGGTTCTGTGCATACATGGTGTTTGTATGTGTGTACGAGTGTGTGAATATGTGTATGCCTATGTGTCTGTGCATGTATATGTGTAGGGTGGTACAGGACATAGATCCAAGTCAAGCACTCTGGTTTCAGGGTGGATCTCAATATGTGCTTTCCTTCTTGCTCCATGTAAATGTGCCCATATTTGATCATGACTCTCAGTAGCCTGGAGCCAGTTTTTAAAGACCCTGAATTAGGCTGCCTGTCACTTTAGAGGTGATGGAGTGGATTATGGGTGCAGCGCAGATGGCACCATAGAACGTGCTGAGAGAGCTTAGAGTATAGTTGAAGTAGGCTTTCCCATAGTCCTGGGAATTTAGAGTCTTTGGTTGCATTCCTTAGGAACTCTACTCAGTCCCAGCCATAAGTCCTACTCAACCTGATTCTACCCTACAGCATCTGAAGTGCCAGGAATCTCATCTTTTCCCATGTTCTGTAGAATCTTCTTCCTATCTCCTCCTTCTTATCTCCACTCCACAAAAGTACATAACTTATAGGACCTAGAACTAAATAAAATGGGAAGTTGTGTTGTGGGTGGAGGCATCCTTATTGAAAAGCAAGAAAAAGAAATCATTACAGATAGTAAAATGGAGCAGCCTGATGCTTGTAATCCCAGTGACTCAGGATGCTGAGGCAGGAGGATGGCAAATTCACTAATCCTGGGCAGCTCAGTGAGACGCCCCTCTCAAAAGTAAATAAATAAATAATGGGATGGGGATGTAGTTCAGTGATAGAGTATCCTGGGGCTCAATCCCCAGTACTCCATAAAACAAAACAAAAAGATACTAAAATGTAAAGTTTTTTTCCTTTAAAGTATTTTATTACTTACCGCATGTAGTAACAGAAATCTACAAATTGCAAAAGTATTCTGGTTTTGGCTTCATAACTTTATACACTACAATAAACAACAATATTTCATTAATGTGTATCTGGTTGAACATAATATTTTACTGGCTTACTTTTCTTCAAATTCATTTGTCATGTCATCAATATTTATAGTGGTAGTAATTTTTGGAGAGGAACTGGGGACTTAACCCAAGGGCTCTTTAGCCACTGAGGCACATCTCCAGCCCTTTTAATTTTTTATTTTGAGTCAACGTTTCACTATGTTGCATAGGGCCTCACTGAGTTGTTGAGCCTGGCTTTGAACTTGTGGTCCTCATGGATTAGCCTCCTGAGCTGCTGGGATTATAGATGTGTATCATCAGAGCCCAGCCCCCAGTGCTTTTAATGTCATAGCTAGAGATAGAGGACTTATGTGCTAAGTATTTAGCCTCAGGTTAGATAGCTTCTCTTTTCTCCCAGGCTTCTTACAGAGTCAAATGATGGACACAGAGTAAAAAAGGCATCCCACTGAAGCAGAATCAGAGACAATTTGGGTGAATGGCCAGCCTGTCACTTCCATTTTTCTTCTAGTAGGCTGAGCTATAGTCTTCAACAGTCAGCTCTTCCATACCTGTTTCTTGTGTCTAGGAAATATTACTTTCCAATCTTCCTGATTTGGGGGTCATTAGAATTATAGGAGCACAGATCAGAAAGAGATCATTAGAATAGCATTTTTAGACCTCCAGCAGTATACAGTGTATACGGAATAAGGATTTTGTCCCTGTGTTGGAGATGTTGGTACCAGTGTTGAGGATCTGATTGTTCCAGAACCATTTATATTATGCCCTTGGATTCTGATATTGTGACTGAAGAAGGGGATCTGGCAAAAGGCCAAAGTTTCCCTCAGAGCTGAATTGAATTAATGAGCTTCATAACCACATTACACAACTCCCCTAGGGACACTGTTCACATTAACAACTCCAGTGTACATGCTCAATTATTATATTATTAAAATTTCTAGACATCTTTCTTGCATCTCTTTCAAATTTGAAAAGTAATTTTTGTAGTTCACTATACCCTATAGTAATAATCGTTGCTCTGTATCCATGGAAGAATGGTTCCAAAACCTAACATAGATATCAAAATCCACAGATGCTCAAGTTTCTTATGTAAAATGATATAGTATTTGCATATAACATACACACTTCCTCCTGTATAATTTAAATATTCTCTAGATTACTTATAATACCATGTAAATATATGTACATTGTTGATATACTGTATTGTTAAGGGAATAATGACAAGAAAAAAGCAATGTTCAGTACAAATACAATTTTAAAAATTTTTTATTGGTGCAAAATTATATGTAAAAGTGGGGTTCATTGTGACATGTTTGTATATGCACATAGCACAATTTAATCAACTTCATTCCACAGTAACTCCCTTCCCTTCCCCTTCTCCTTTACTCCTCATCCCTTTACACTACTGCTCTCCCTTCCTATTTTCATGAGATCACTTTCTTCTGTTTTTTTCTTCCTAGTTTCCACTTACCACTTTTAACTTTCTGAGTTCGACTCATTTTGTTTAACATGGTGCTCCACAGTTCTATGAATTTTCCTGAAAATGACATAAATTTGTTGGTTTACATGAATGAATAAAACTCCATTGTGTATATATACCACATTTCTTTATCCATTCATCTGTTGACAGACACCTAGGGTATTTTCACAATTTGGTTATTGTGAATTGTGCTACTATACAGATGGGTGGGCATGGTATCACTATAGTATGGTGACTAATGCTTTTGAATAAATACTGAGGTGTTGTATAATTGGGTCATATGGTAGTTCTATTTCTAATCTTTTTTTAAAAAAAAAATCTTTATTTTTATTTATTTACTTTTATGTGGTTCTGAGGATCGAACCCAGGGCCTCACGTGTGTAAGGCAAGCGCTCTACCACTGAACTACAATCCCAGCCTTATTTCTAATATTTTAAGGGACTTACATATTGATTTCCATAGTGATTGTACTAATTGACAATCCCACCAATGGTATTGAGGTTCTTACCCCTGCCCCCCTGCATCCTTGCCAGCATTTATTATTATTTGGACTCTTGATTGCATTTCAACTGGAGTGAGATAAAATCTCTTTTTAGTTTTGATTTGCATTTCATGATTGCTAAAGCTGTTGAACATTTGTTCATATTTTTATTGGTCATTTGTGCTTCTTTTGAGAAATGTCTGTTTAGTTCACTTGCCCATTTATTGATTGGATTATTTGTTTTTTGTTTTTGAGTTGATCATATTTTCTGAGCAGTAATCTTTTGTGGAAAGAGTAGCTGACAAAGATTTTCTCCCATTCTGTAGGCTTCCTCTTTCTGCTATTCATTGTTTCCTTTGTCATGTAGAAGCTTTTTAATTTGATGCCATCCCATTTGTTGATTCTTGGTTTTATTTCTTGAGCTTTATGAGTTTTATTAAGGATGTCAATGCTTGCACCTATATATTGAAATGTTGGCCCTATATTTTCTTCCAGCAATTGCAAAGTTTCTGGTCAAATTCTTCAGTCTTTGATCTATTTGAGTTGCCTTTAATTCAGGGCAAGAGATAGGGATCTAGTTTCTTTCTTCTATACATGGCTATTCAATTTAAGTAAGTACTGCTTGTTAAAAAGACTGTTTTTTCTCCAATGTAAGTTTTTGGTGCCTTTGTCAAGGATAAGATAACTGTAGCTGTGTGGGTTTGTCTCTGTCTTCTATTCTATTCCATTGACTTACATATTTGTTTTTATGATAGTACCATGATGTTTTTGTTACTATGTCTCTATAATGTAATTTGAAATCAGATATTATGATTCCTCTAATGCTAGATGCAGTTCTTTTTTTTTTCCCCAAATATTTTCAATTTGCAGTTGCTTGAATTCATTGGTATGGAACCCATGGACACAGGACCAACTGTATTTTCGAAGTTGTTTTTCATTTACTTGAAGCAAATACAAAAAATTCAATATAAACAATATCCAAAATCTTTATGATTTTACTCTTCTTAAATATTTGATTTTATTTATTCTTATCAAATGTCTGATCTTACTTACTAGTATTCTTTGAAAATCTTATTTTTTTATAAAATATTTTTTTAGTTGTAGATGGGCACAATATCTTTATTTATTTATTTATTTTAATGTGGTTCTGAGGATTGAACCCCGTGCCTCACGTGTGCAAGGCAAGCATTCAATTACTGAGCCACAACCCCAGATCCAGAAAATTTTATTTTTGACTGGGCTCAGAAGTAGCACTTCTCAGAGCAGACTCTGTCCTCTTTGTGATCTGCTCCTGATATTCTTCTTTGATATTCTTCTTTCTCTTAGCCAGAAGTTTAGCATATTTTGCAGTGTCTTCCTTATTTTTTCATACCATGTTGCTTTCCTCAGAACAACATGCTGATGTTTGAGTTGTCATGTACATACAGTAACAAAATATGAAATTGTGGGTGCTTTGATCTTGGGTTTCTTACTTTCTTTATTCCAGAAGCTTTTTCACAATATGCTGGCAGATATCATCTTTATAGGGACTGAAAAATCTGTGTTTTACTAGCCTCAGGTATTGTGTCCCATCAGTGTCAGTACAAGAATATCCATTTCTTTCATTTTTTTTTTACAATAACCAAATTAAGAACACTGAGATTAGAAACTACAATGCAATCCTAAAACAATTTGTGCTTTTTTTCCCTCTAGTTTTCTTTGATATATATCAGGAATATTCTTAATAGCAGATGCACAAGTTTTCATGGGGAAATCTTGGTTGTCCTTACCACTTATTTAGACCACATAACCTTTCCAACTTCATCCAGAGCATTAGCAGTAACTTCTGGAGCCTTACATTTCTCAAAAGAGAGATAGTTTGCATTCATTATACCCTTCAGGAAGTTTTGGGGCAACCAGTGGCTGGGAAAGAGATGTTCTGCTCAGTTTTGAAACAGCTGATTGCAAATGAGGTACCATGAAAAAGGAATTTTTTGGCTCTGTCTTTGCTGTTTCTAATTTTGTGTGTGTGTGTGTGTGTGTGTGTGTGTATGTGTGTTGCTGAGGATCAAACCCAGGGCCTTACACATGCTTTATGCAAGCACTTTAACACTGAGGTTACTTCCCTAGCCTGGTGAGTGTATGTTCTAAGATTCCTGTTTTGAATGGGTGGACAGAAAAAAGTATTGATTAATTTTAGATAGTGATGAATTCAGTATATTTGTCATAATTTTTAGGGTACCCATTAATAGAACAGAACCAGCATACATAAAGTGTTATGATTTGAATATGAACTATCCCCCAAAAGCTCCTGTATTAATGTAGGAATGTTTGGAGATAAAATGATTGGATTGTGAAAGTTGTAACCTAATCAGTCCATCCTATTTTAAATGGCAGCTGTAGGCAAGTGGGGTGTGGTTGGAGGAGGTAGTTATTGGGGGACATACCCTGGAAGAGTACATCTTTCCTATGGCCTTTTCTCCCTTCTCTCTTTCTCTCCACTTTCTGACTACATGTTGAGCAGCTGTCCTTTGATGGGTCCTCCTACCATGATGTGCTGCTTTACTTCAGGCCTAGGGCAATGGAGTTGGCCATCTATAGACTGAGACTTCTGAAACTGTGAGCCCCAAATAAACTTTTCTTCTACTAGGTTGTTCCTGTCATGTACTTTAGTTACAGCAATGAAAAACTAAAACAAAGGATACATACATATCTATCATAAGAATGTGAAAACAAGATAAAAAGTAACAAGTAAAATCTAAAGCCAGAAAGGGTAGAAAAAAGGATGTTAAATACATTGGGACAATAGAAAGAACAAGCTAAGTTGTTTTTTCATAACCACAATTATTGATATATTTTGCCAAGTATACCAGCATTATTTTAAATGTAAGTAAACCAAAATTTCAGTTTGAGACCAAAGTAAAGTAAATCGAAACTAAAAATTTGAAATATGTGCTATTTTAAATAGATTTAGCTAAAAAAAGGATGAAAGGAAAATATACCATGCAAAAAATATAAAAAAGAAAGCTATGTAACTATATTACTCTCAGAGCTAGTAGATATTAAGTAAAAAAGCATTACTAGGATAAGGATAGAGAGAATAATTTATGATGATAAAAATTCAATTTACCAGGAAATGAAACTATTTTAAATCTTCAAACACCTAAAAACAGGTAAAACTAAAAAACACCTAGACACTGGTAAGATTATATGGAGATTAGGCCAAATCTACATTCTTATTAGACTTTAATATACTGCTATCAATAATTCATAGAATAATCATCAAAAACCAGCCATCATATAAAGGGTTAAATAACTTGACAAAATGGTCATATTTAGAACCCTGTCCCCATTAACTACAGAGTTTACATTCTTTTCATACATGGAAAAACATATAAAAATGATCCATAAAATAAGTCTTAAATATTTTAATGTAATTCAGTAATTTGTAGAGCTTATCCTTAACATATTGCTATTAAACAAGAAAGTAATAACAAGAGGATAAGAAAATTTTCTTATACTTACAAATTAAGGCTCATTTTTAATTCATGAATGGAATAATTAATCATAATAAAATAAGAAACATTGTGAACTAAGTAAGAATGAAAACAATACAAAATTAAACACTTGTGTAATGCAATCAAAGCAATATTTAGAGAAAAATATTATCGCCTTAAATGCTTCAAATTGAAAAATAGAAAATCACAAAATTTGAAAGACATTAAAGAAGAACTAAATATACGTGTAGGCATACCATGTTAATGAATTAGAGAATTTACTGTTGCAATGAACAAAATAAGCACTTTATTTGAAAATTTTTAACAAATAATTTGCAAAATAATTTCAAGGAAAGTTGAAGAACAGAAATAGTAAATAAATATAAAAAAATTAATGAAAGAAAAAACAGATTGAGGTTGGGGAGAATAAATAAATGATATTGGGAAATTTTTAAGAAACATAATTACAACTATAATGGCTAGTAAAAAGAAATTAAATAGAAAAGACACTTTCCTAAACATAGATAATATCAAAACTAATTGGAGAAGAAAGACAAATCTGGAATTTTAAACCTTGAAGAAATGGAATCATTTTTAAAAAAATATTCCCATAAAACTTTATCAGACCCAGAAAGCTTTAATAGCAAGTTCTATCCAAACTCAAGGAACAAATAATTCTTTTTTAAAAATATTTTAGTCTTAAATTTGTACATAATTGTTGTACATATTTATGGGGTATGGTGTGACATTTTAGTACTTGTTTACAATGTGTAATGGTCAGGTCAAGGTAATTGACATATCTATCACCTCAGACACTTACCATTTCTTTTTGTTGGAAACATGTAGGATTCTCTCTGCTAGCTATTTTAAAGTAGACAAGTGTCAGCAACAGTTATTCTACCATAGAATAATACAAATTGAGTTATTCCTCCTATCCAATTATACCCCAGTAATCATTAACTTTCTCCACCCCCACCCCAGGCACTGGTAATCACTATTTCATTTTCTACTTTTGTGAGATTAACTTTCTGACATCAAAGAACAATTTGTTGTCAATTCATTTTATGAGGCTAACATAAATAAAGAAAATTACACTTAACTCACATAAATATGAATATAAAATTTCTAAGCATATTTTAGCAAACTGAATCCAGGAATATATAGAAAGAATAATTCATCTTGACCAAGTTGAATATATCTCAAGATGTTGATTTAACACTAGAAACAATTATAAATAAACCACAATAACTGATTAAAATTTTAAAAAATTATATAATCTCTATAGATTCTGAAAAAGTGTTTGATTTTTCAACATGCAATCATGGTGAAAACTTTAAGCAAACTCTGAAGAGAAGAGAATTTCCTTAATCATAATGGTGTATCTACTCTAAACAATAAACATTATCCTCACCAGCAAAGTATTAAAAACTTTCCATCTAAATACATATATCTGAAAAGAAAGCCCACTTACACTTCCAATCAATATTATACTGGTTGTCCTAACTAGTACAATAAGACAAGAAATAAAAGGTGTTAGAATTGGAAACAGAATCCAAACTCTCATTGTCAGAAATTATTAGACAATGCATGTAGATAATTCAAGAGACTCTACAGATGAATTACAATTAGTTCAGCAAAGTAATCAAGGTGTGTGTGTGTGTGTGTGTGTGTTTGTGGGTGTGTATGTGTGTAATGGGTATTCAACCCAAGGGCAGTTTACCACTGAGCTATATCCCCAGCCCTTTTAGTTTTTATTTTGAAACAAAGTCTAGCTAAGTTGCTCATGCTGGCCTTAAACATGCAATCCTCTTACATCAGCCTCCTGAGTAGCTGGGATTATAGGCATGTTCCCAGCTGTTCCCAGCTGTTAAGTATTCAATATATAAATTAATTATGTTTATGTATTTGCTAGCAACAAACAATAATAAAAAGATATTAAATGAGTTAAAAGATATTTAGAAAGTGTATAAACATGTGAAATATCCAGATATAAATATAACAACTGATGCAAAAGCTCTGTATGGAAAAAATTACAAAAAGTGAATGAAAGGCATCAAAGAAGATATAAATATATGGAGAGATATACCACGTTTATGAAATGTTAATTTTCTCTAGATTTATCTAAAGATCGAATGCAATCACTTTCAAAAATCACAAATAGGACTAGAACCAGTATTCTGCCTTAACTTCAGATTCTTTCCCCCCATTCCTCTTTTGCCTTTCTCCCCAACACTATTTCTAAACAAGGAGCCTTAAATACCCCTAGAAGACTGTCATCCCACAGTCTCTCTCTTGCCATCATTTCCCACATCTGTTACTTCTTTGCTATTATCCTGGTCACTGAGGGTATTTCCAGTCCCTGTAAAGTGATTCTTGTCTCTAGGAGGCTCAGACTTTCTTACTATTGCTTTTGGCTTAGAAATGGTTATCTTAAAGGTGAGGAGAAGGAAAGGTCCAAGAAGAAAATGGGGCAGAAATAACAAAGGACAAGAGGGGAGGAGGGAAAACAAGCATAGAAGTGATTTTGGTACCCTTGGGTACTGACTTGTATCCACTGATTTCCTCAGAGAATGAGGAGCCAACTAGCACTTCACATGCTCTCCAGGTAAAGAAAAATAGATTGGAACCAGGAACTTTTATAGCTTTGTGACATTTGCAGGCAAGACAAGCCCTGTTAGAGTCCTCCCTAACTTGGTACAACAGAGCAAGGTAGGGACCACTTCTTAGCTTGATCAAGTGCCTATAACACTGGGAAGTGTGAGGAACCTTTCACCAAAGGGCCATGTGTCCAGGAATGGGTAGAATTTGTGTGATTGGTTTTGTCACTTCCTGCCACAAAACTATCAATGAATTCCCTTTCATGTGGTTTCTTCTATAGCAGGTAGAGACAAGGTGCGCACTATCCATGGTCCTTCGGTCAACATGGTACCAGGAAATTGTGATTGGGACTGATTGGTTGTTCCAGAAACATGAGGGAGACATCAGATTTCAAGGACCCATGCAGGAGCAGGCTTGTGTTTGAATGAACTGTGTATTAATGACACTGAATCCAGTGGTTAGGGGCCTGGGGACACTGGGGCAATATGTATTAATATTTCAAGAAAACTGGCCATATAACATGCATCTATAATCTTATACTATCCTCATATTGAATTTATGAGATAAGTATTATTATGACTCTGGTTCAGATGAAAACATTGGTTTAGTAATTTGAGAGGCTAAATTGCCCAAGGTCTCCTGGCTTATCCACCTGACAGAATCTAGAGTTGAAACTCAGGTCTGGTTCTATGATTGTAATGTACTGCCTTAAAATTAGTTGTGGTTTTTCTTTTTTAATTTATTAAGACATAGTCCACAATTGGGCAGCATTGCTCACCAAGTAGCCCTCCATGCTATCCTGTCAGAGAAGAAGGACTAAATGGGATTCTTTGGTTGGGTGCTTCATGCTGGTTCTGCATTGTTGGATGTAGGACTGCCTCTCATTGATATTGGATGGTCTTGCTTCTCTGTCACTTGACAAAAACAAAGATAACAATACTTCACCATTTGTTCCATGAGAGACTCATTCCCATGTTTGGATGAGCTCTTTAGTTCAGGGGAAGAAAGGTCATGGCCCATGAGAATAAAAATAATTTGTAGACTTCTAAAAGAAATGAATTATTTGTGAAATCTTATGTTAGATAATGGTCTGCAGAGGTAGATATAGATGGGTGGTGTTCCAAACCATCCCAGCACTAGCTGCTCAAACACAAGTATCCTTTACCATTGTTCTTTGCACACTCTGTAAAGTGTACCTGGCATAGAGTTGACTTTGATAAATGTTTGAGTAAATGATGGTATGGATAATACTGAAATTACAGAATGTCAATGATTAACTCATTGAATGTGTAAAATATGCAGTGGATTGCCATGAATTTATTCATTTAATTCTCACAATCATTCTCTTTTAGCAGATAGATTAAATAAGTCACCCAAGTTCCCATAGCCAGTAAGTAGTGGGATAGTAAGTGAGTGAGTGATTGAACAATGGGGATCTACTTCATTATTGTCATACTTGTTTGGTCCAGGCCTCAGGTAATATAATGGAAAAGTCAGACAGACTGGTGACCCCAGTGGGAGTCAAGAGAGACAGATGGGTGGGCTATTAAAGGCATGGGCAGGATGGTAGGGAGGTACTCAAGAGTGTGGCAGTACGGAAAGTGGGGAAGGCAACAAGTTCTCACCCAATGACCCAATAAGAGGAGCTGAGTCAGTTCTGAGTGAGGGTGAGGCAAAGCCCTTATAGGCCACTTATGCTCTCAAAGAGTTCCCATTTTAGTGGCAGATAAGCTCTGGAAGAATTGACCCTTTACCCAAATTTAGTGCTTTGTTTTTCAGTTGAGTGCTTGAATTGTCATTCATCTCTTCCTAGCATCTTGCCAGCATTGGACTATATTGCTCTGAGAAAAAAGGCCATAGGAGCTTGGTATCTCCCAATTTGTTCACAAGTGGCCTTGACTCATGTCTATTTCTGCTTGCTCTCCATCCTGTGGGTCCTTTATTGCACCTCCTCTGACAGCAGACCTGGCTACAGTGGGTCTCCAATTCCAGTCTCAACTCAACTCCTGCTTCCTTCCTCTCTGGGCCCTGGATTTGACTCACTGTACCTGAAAGGAGAGTCAAAGGAGCAACCATGGCTGGTGGAAAGTGTTTGCACCCACAGCATCTAGGCACCTTTAGGTAGTGCTGTTCAGGCCTCTGCCTCCTCATGACCTCCAGGCTGGTTCACAGGACCTTGCCATTGAAATCTTAGTTACAAAAGCATGTACTTTCCTTTCAGTTATCGTTCTAAGAAAACCACCACTCAAATTTTATCTAAAGAAATAGCAGCAACACTAGGAAATGTCATTCATCCCAAATCACACACCTTTGTTAGCTGCCCACCTGCTTGGCAGGTTAGCTCCAAGTTCAAATCACAACCCTGCAATTGCTAAGGGAAGCAGAAGAGACCAGACTCTGCCCCTCATATTGCTGGTTGGTCTACCAGTTTCAGTTGGCTCCATCTCCCTCTTCAGCCCCTGTCCTCACTATCTTTTCTGGTTACGTGTTGACCCACATCAATCTATGCCTGCCCTGCCCAGCCACAGATTTGAAACCTAAGTGTCTGGCTTGCTCAGACATAATACTTTAAACATCCCTGCCTTCCTCCTTTATCACACAAAATGTATTATAGGCACTTTCCCCATTTTATCCTGGTCATCCTCTCACCTTACTGGCCTCCCTCTGGCCTTCTTGATTCTCTGACCCTCTGTAAAGTTCCAGTCCCTCAGGCCCAGCTGTTGCTCACTGTCTCTATGTCCCTTCTTAAATTGATCACCGTCTCAGCCTTCCTTATACGCACTCCAAATTGGCTCTGTTTTTAACTCTGAGTCCCATCATACTCATCAGCGGCTGCTTTTGAGTGCAACTTCCTTGGCAATGTTGAGGTCATGGGACAAGGGACTATCAGATTCCTCCCACTGGACCCAGCATTTCTATGTCATTTCATCTGCTTTCTTCCCCTCCCTCCCATCTCAAAAAAAAGGACTACCCTCACCTTTGAAATGTTAGCAGACCAAACGGTACAAGGAGATTACTGCTTTGTGCTAATATTTCTAACAGAAAAGGTGGAAGTAGTGGTGATTTTAAGCAGATCAACATTTACTTGAGTGGCAGGTGACTTAGACTTAGCAACTATAGAGAGTTGAGAGTCAACTTAGAGCCTGCTATATTACTAGAGAAATTCACTTTCTCCTTCTGGGACTCAATTTCTTCATTTTTTTTTGCATGGTTGACCTGAACAAATTGCTAAATAAAAATCACCTGGGCACTTGCTACAAATGGATCTGCTCCAGAAATTCAGGTTCACCGGGTCCAGCAATGAGCATCATCCTTCAAATGTTTGGTGAACTTTTGCAAGAATTGAGTTACTTCCTAGCAGTTGGGCTTGCAAAGGATGTGTGTATTTTGAAGTTTAATGAATATTACCCGTGATTATTACCAGTGAATACTACCCAGGATTACTAATCCTTATAGAAAGATAGTACTAATCAGTATTGTTACTATCTGCATATGAGAATGTGCTCATTGATCATCCCCTCACCAGCAAATTTTTAAATTTTATTTATTGGGAAAGCAAAACCTCATATTTTTCCTTTTTAAAAAATACTTCTTTCTCCATTCATCTGTTGAAGGACACATAGATTGGTTCCATAGTTTAGCTATTGTGAATTGAGCTGTTATAAACATTGGCTGCATCACTACAACGTGTACAATCAGAAAAATGAGAAATTCCACCCCATCTATGTATGATATATCAAAGTGCATAAATGTGTTTTACTGTCATGTATAAGTAATTAAAACAAATAAAAAAATTTAAAAAAAATTCTCAGTTTTGGTACTGTGTATTATTTAAAAGCCTCAAAAAATCTGTTCTTTTGCCACTACTTATACAGGAGTTGTGATCTCTTTCTTGCTGTCCCCCTCTTCTGAAGGTTCTTTCTGAACCTGAGTATAAGAGAGTGTGAAGATTCTTTCCCTCTTTCTCCACCCACATTCCTCCTGCCTTCCCTTGGGCAGCTCCAGGTATTCTGTTCATGATGAGCTTGCATGAGTCTCTGTTCTCTTGGATTCAGGTCCAAAGTCAGTGCTGTAAAAGGGTATGGAGGACTGGTGTGTTGATGAAACTGAGTTCGGTTCTGAGGCTGTCTCCTGCTCCTTGCAGGAATCTTTCTTTTATTGGACCAGGAGATAAAGTGACATCAGTGTAAAAGCCCAGCTGAGCTGCCCTCCCATGGCCTTCGGTGGCACCTAATCCGATTGAGCTCTTACCGGCTAGCTCACGGGTCAATGGCTTTGAGGACACAGGCTGCTGGGGTGGGGGGTGTCTGTCTGCTAAGGCCAGAGAATAGGTCCCAGGAGAGCAGCAGCAGCAGAAAAGGGAAGGGACCTTGTTGACTCACTCTCTGGGCAGCTGAGTGCTTAGTGACAAACAGTAAACAAAGGCGGCAGCAACACGGCTGTGGTCTCTCAGCAGACGGACTGGCAAGAGATTCTTACTCATTGTTGGAAAGTTGTTCCGTGGTGAAGGCCTAGACTGGGCCAGGAGACTTCTGGATACAGCCTTTGACAAAGGACACAGGTACTTCTTGGCATTGTTCTCTTTTCTCTTTTAAATCTGGGTCAAAAATAGGCAAATCCCTGTCTGGGTCTGGGAGAGGGGAATTAGGATAACGCAGCTGAGTTAGGCCATGCATTAGTGACTGCGGTATTATTTGGGGTATTACTTGTTCCAGGTCACTAGTAGAGTTTGATACAAGATGGACTCAGAAGAGAAAAAGGGACTAAAGGGTCAGACTAATCCTTGTTTGAATCACTGCTTGGGTTTTCAGTATCTGTGCAAATTCAAATGATGTTGTAACTTTCCTGAGACTCAGTTTCCTCATCTGTGAAGTGGTGACAACAATGATCACATTTTACATGAGGTGACATATATAAAGCACTTAGCACATGCTAGGGGCATAAGAGCAGACCAATAAACAATGACTGTCACTATTTTTCAGAAGTGAGCATTTTGGTTATTTATGCTAAAGAGTACCAGCTTATTTTATTTGACATCCAAGAAACAATTTAAAAAGGGGGAAAAGTCAAGGATTCACCCGATTTTGGTTACCTAGCAACTCTTCTACCTCCAGATTCCAATTGGTAGCAGCTATTGCCTGTCTGTAAACAGTTTTTCCAAACAAGCCAAAGGAACCCAGGATAGTATCACCTCAAATATGCAAATGAATCACCTGTTGGTTAAAATGCAGATTCTGATTTAGGATGCCTGGGGAGGCCCTGAGTCTGCATTTTTAGTAAGCACCCAGGTGATGCCATTGTGGCTGCTCTGAGGAACCATACTTGGAGTTGCAGGACTGGTGCGAATAGCCGTCAACACTGCCACCTGCAGCTCTCACTGGTAGAGTATGTCTATTCTGAAGCCCTAGCTTATTAGGTTTGTACCTACCCCAACTTCTGCCCTCACCATAAGCTCAGTATTAATAGCATGAATAGTTAGCATTTATTGAGAAACTACTATGTGCTAGACACAATGATTGAAGGTACAAAGAGGATAAATAACTTGCCCAAGGTAAGTCAGGGTCAGTCCCACTCTGACCTCAGAGCTTATCCTCTTAGCCACCATACTTTGCTATTCTCATTAACTTTCTGAGTTTTATCAGTCTTAAGGTGCTTGATTTGAGTTTTTAGCTGCTTTTTTCCCCAGTGTGACTAACTCCTTGTCCTGATACTTGGTTCATTTTGATTTTGGTCGCTGGCAGTTCTACTGTGAATTATCTCTCCCATCTTTTTTCTCTATTGGCCATAGATGTCTTTGATTGTGTCCTTGATTAAAATGGTTATAAAGGTTCAATATCGTTGGAAAGAATATAGATGGTGAAGAAATGTGAGTGGGTGGTGAAGGAAAGAAGGAAGGATGTGGGCAGGAAAATGGGAAGTCCTAGCTCCTGGTGAGTTGGTGCCAGTCAAGTGGTAAGATTTCAAGACTGAGTTGTCAGAACTAACTTCCACAGATTAATGAGGTGTAACACGGTGTCTGCTAGGTACAAAATGTGTTGAGCATTTTAAAAAGTGCCATCGAAAAATTTCATGTATTTCTTGTTTCAGCATCATTTCTGTGTGAAGCTTATACATAGAGTAGACGGCTCACATTGCACTTCGTTGATTTACCCAATCATTCAACTGATGGGGATGATGCAAAGGATCCAGATTGAGTGCCTTTGAACATCCTATGGAAAGAACAAGAGGGAAGTAGTGTGTGGCACACCCAAAGCAAGGGAAAAGGCTGCAGAGGCAAGGGCAAGTGGTTGGAACTCGCTCTGGAGGGATGGGCCAGAGGTCCCCTCATCCTTGTTCAGGAACATGGATCTGGACTGGTGCTGCAGAGAACAGAAAGCTACTGAGAGTTTGTACATGGAGGAGAAACAAGGTCATTTTTTTTTTTGTTTTAGGAAGAGAATTATACAGGATGGAGAATTGATGGGGCAGCAGCAAGACTGGGTTGTATAACACCACGAAGGAGGATCTCTAGTGGTTATTCAGGGGAGGGATGCTGATGGATTTGACTAGGGAAGTGGCATGGTAGGAGGTGTTAGAGAAAAATGGGTGGATATTAAGGAAAGTTTGGAGGTGGATGGGGAGTTGAAGGACAGGAAGGAGACAAGAATGATGCCTAAGGGTTTGGCTTCAGTGACTGGAGAGCTGGCTTTTATTCTGTTTGTACTGCTATAACAGAATAACTTGAGATTGGATAATTTATAAAATGTAGGAATTTGTTTTTTATAATTCTGGAGGCTGGGAATTCTAAGTCAAGGCATCAATGAGTTGGTTGTCTGGTGATGTTACAGCTCTTCTTCCAAAGTGGCACCTTGAATACTGTGTCTTTTGAGGGGACAAATGTGTCTTCATATAGCAGAAGGTGGAAGGGGGAAGGGACAAACTCCCTCCATCAGGTTCTTTTATAGGCATCTAGTCCCATTCATGATGGCCAAGTTGTCATTGACTCAGCTACTTCCCAAAGGCTACACCTCCCAATGCTGTGGCATTGGGGATTCAGTTTCAACATGAATTTCAGAGGGGACAAAAACATTCAAACCATAGCAGTGGAAGGAAAGTGAGTTCACTCTTGAGCATCCAATGGGGTTATCTAAGAAGCAGCTGGAGACATAAGAGAGAGGTGTGAGCTTGGCACACAGCTGTAGAGGTGATGGTTTGACAGCTGGTAACTTCAGAGAATGTGGAGTGATTCACAAGAGACTCCAGGGCAGAAAGAACCCTGAGAACACTGACATTTGGCAATTCATTTATTCACTGACAAATAATGCCATGGAAAATATCTTTCAGTGTATCCCTTTGTCAAAACATTCTTAGCATACATTTTAGAAGAGGAAGAACTTGATGGGAGGAATGGATGTTCCTTGAATCCTGGTATTGGATGCTCCTTGGATTCTGGCATTGCAAATTGCTCTATAAGTTGGGCATCCCAACTTGGCCACACATGTCACGTCTTTGAGAGAAACAGTCTCATGGCAATCAGCTCATCATCAAAGCCAGCTCGATGGATGAAAATAGTGCCTCATGATCATTTCCATATGCATCTCTTACATTTCCTGTGGGGGTGAACAGTTTCCTTATTCTTTAATAACGAATCACAATTTCTTTTATGAATTCTCCTTAATCTCGTTTTCTCACTTATCAACTGGTGCTGGGATCCACACGGCTTCCCCCCACCCTCTTCTTTCTCTGTTTAGACAGAAATAGTCTCTTTCAGCTTGACCTTCATCCTTTATCTCAGCTGGCTGTATTAACTGTATTGCATTTTGTCGATAAGACTGTGGGAAATAGCTTCCTAACTTAGTGTTTGAGGAGAGAGGTCTGGTAAATGAAGCCCAGGAGAGGAGTGTGACACCAGAATTCTTTTCCTAAAGCCATGGAGAGTGGAATGCTGAGAAGTGCCTCCACTTCTCCCACCCTCAGCCGTTTTCACATTTCTTCACTTTTAAAGTGAGGTCTTTGTGCATTTCTCTTTTCAATTCCACTAGCTTTTGCTTCATGTATTTTTCAATTCTCTTGTTTGAAGCACATATGCTTGGAGTTGGTGTCGTCTTCATGGAATAGCCCTTTTATCATTATAAAAAGTCCCTCTATCTTTGATAATTCTTTTTGCTTTGAAGTTTAATTTTTGATATTAATATAAGCATTCTTGCTTTGTTTTGTTGATGTTTCTATATCTTTTTATCATTTTATTTTTAACTTATCCATATCATTATATGTGAAGGGTTTCGTTTTGATAACGTCCAGTTGATAAAAATCTGCTCCTCCATTCTCTGTCCTTAGTGTATTTAGATCATTGAAATTTAATATGGTAATTTTTATGTTGAAGTTTAAATCTTCTGTTTTATCCCCTTCTTAGCAATTGACAGAAAATCAGCAAGGGTATAGAAGAACTAGCTCTATAGCAGTATCATACAACAGTATCAACAGTAACATACAATAGGATCTAATTGAAATTTATAGATCATACCTAATATCAGAACACATAATTTTTTCAAGAACCATAAAACAAAGTAGACCATATCCTGAGACATAAAACAAACCTGAACAAATTTAAGAGTTGAAAAAACTATAGAAATGAAAGAGCAAAATAAAACCAAAGCAGTTAGAAGGAAAGAAATAATAAAGATAAGAACAGAAATTTAAAAAAATAAAGTGAGGTCTTTGGATTAGTTAAATGTGATATACACAGTTAAGGTGATTCTTCACTAACCATTATTTTAATCATCTTCTCTGGATGGATACATTTGGGTGGATGAAACTTCTTTGCCTTAGAGGGGGATACACACACACACACACACACACACACACACACATATTTTGGTGGTTCTTGGGTACTGGGAATTGAGCTACCCAGGGACACTCAACCACTGAGCCACATTCCCAGCCCTATTTTGAATTTTATTTAGAGATAGGGTCTCACTGAGTTGCTTAGCACTTGCTGTTGCTAAGGCTGGCTTTGAACCTGCAATTCTCCTGTCTCAGCCTCCTGAGCTTCTAGGATTACAGGCATGTGCTACCACATCTGGCAAGAGATATGTATTTAAGCAAAGCTTTTTTCCCTTGGGATCTGTGACAGAATGAGACGAAGGAAAACCCACTAAATGCTTTGCTCTGCCTCTCAACCAGAGATATATTCCTCAGCTGTTGTTGCAGAATGAGAGGGGAGTACATTCTCTGTGAAAGGGTACCCACCACTCCTGTCTGGCTCCTGGTTTTCCATATCCACTTGTCCTGTTTCTGGCCATCCTTATACCAGGCACCACATGCAACATCTATGCACAACAACCCTTCTGTACCATATCTTCCTGTAGCATTTAGAGATGTTCCCTAGGAGATGTAGAATTGGCATCGCTGGATCCTGGAGAATGTACGTTCTTAATTTTAATAGATTAAAAACTTGAAACTAATTTAACTCCATAATGATGGGGATTATAAGAGGCCCTGATCTGCAGTACCCACCTTGCTAACATTAATTATTTGAAAATTTACAGAACATGTGACCTTTGAGACGACTTTTTTTCACTTGGCATAATGTCCTTGAGATCCATCCAAGTTGTCCATATATTAATCATAGTTTTTTTTTATTGCCAAGTAACATTTCATGATATGGATTTACTAAAATTTGTATAACCATTCACTAGATGAAGGACATTTTGGTTGTTAACCGATTTTGGCTATTACAAATAATGCTGTTATTATGAATATAACATGAAAACTAATAACAGATTTTCAAAATTTGTCCATACTGTAGCATATATCAGAACTGTATTCCTTCATAGTTGAACAATATTCCATTGTATGGACACACCACATTTTGTCTGTCTATTCATCAGGTGATGGACTTTGAATAGTTTCTTTTCGTTTATGAATAGTTCTTTGTGAACATTTATATATTCACATATGAACATGTAAACTAGAAATGTCTACTCAAGTAAAAATAAACATACAAAAATTTTAAAATTGTTTGTGCTTTTATTGTTGAATTATAAGAGTGATTCATATATTCTAGATACTAGACACTTATCAGATTTATGATCTGCAAATTTTTTTTGCCATTCTGTGGATTGCATTTTCATTTTCTTCAGAGTAACCTTTGATGCCCCAAATATCTTTTGCTATCTGTTGAGACTGGTCATTTCTATTGTTCTGTCTTCACTCCACTGCTTCTTCTGTCTTCTCCATTCTGCTGTTGAGCCTACCCATTAAGTTTTTAGTTTTGGTCATTATATTTTTCAATTCTAAAATTTCCATTTGAGTTTTCATATTTCCTTGCTGAGACTTTCCATTTCTTTGCTGAGACTTTCTAGTTTTTCATTGCATTTATAATTTCTCACTAAAAGTCTAGTTAGATAGCTGTGTCATCTTGGTGTTGGCATCTCTTCTTTTTCTTTTTTTTTTAAATTCAAGTTGAGAATTTCCTGGCTTTTGATATGATGAGTAATACCTAACAAATATCCTTGTGTTATATTATGAAACTCTGGGCCTTTTAAAAATTTTCCTTTCTGCCAGATATCCCCTATACTGCATTGTTAGGAGAAGGGAGTCTCTGCCTAGATATTTGCAGGGGAAGGGGGAAGTCCAGGTTCTACACTCAGTGTCTGTTGACACCTGAAGGGCACCTTGTTACTGCTGCTCAAGGGAGGTGTTCTGCCTCTCCACTAGTCTTGTTCTGATCCCACTCTTAGGGGTACTTCATTACTGCTCCTTATGTGGCATTTCAGGGGGTGCCTTGTTACCTACATGGGTGAAAGTCCTGACTCTTTACTAGACCTCCCCTGATATTACCCCAGTGGGTAGACCAAGAAGCACCTTGATAACCAGATGGAGGTAGAAGTCCAGGCTCCAGTGTGGGTCTCTATTGGCATGAGAGTGGGGAGCAGGTAACCACAGGTGGGAAATTCAAAACTAGGTGACCTTTGCTGACCACTTCTTGAAAAGGCTATCTCAATTTAATTGCCTTTCCTCTTTTGCTAAAGGTTAGCTAACTTTATTTTTTATTGATCTATTTTGGGGTTTCCTATTGTTTTCCTTTGATCTATTTGTCTGCTCTTTCACTAATAACACACTCTTTTGATCAATGTACTTTAAAGTAATTCCTGAAGTTGTATAGTGTCAGTCCTTCAACCTGTTTTTTTTTTTTTTTTTGGTACTGGGGATTGAACTCAGGGGTACTTGACCACTGAGCCACATCCACATCCCCAGGCCTATTTTGTATTTTATCTAGAGACAGGATCTCACTGAGTTGCTTAGCACCCCGCTTTTGCTGAGGTTGGCTTTGAACGCATGATTCTCCTGCCTCAACCCCTCAGCCCCTGGGATTATAGGTGTGCTCCACTATGCCTGGCTCAACCTCGTTTTCTTCTTCAGTATTGTATTGTCTGTTCTTTTGTTTAGTTTTATTTTTTAATAAGCTTCAGAATCAATTGTTGATATCTGCAAGATAAATGTTTGGGACTTTGAGATTAAGTCTATGGATCAGCGTTGAATCTATAGATCAAGTTGGAAAAAATGACATCTTAACAATAGTGGGTCTTTTTCGTTATGAACATGGGATAAATAACACTCCCATTATTTAGATTTTTTTCAAGTTTTCTTTCATCAGAATTTTGTAGCTTTAAGGATCTTGTTCATATTTTGTTGGATTTATACCTACATACTGCATAATCTTGGGGTATTAGTATAACAGTTGATGTCATGTTTATAATTTCAAATCCCAGTTATCATTGCAGATATTAATTATAATGAAAACAATTGACTTTTTATGTTAACTGTGTGTCCTACAATGTTCCTATAATATCTTGTTAGGGCCAGGAAGTTATTTGCTTATTGTGGGGGGATTTTCTAGATAGACATTCATGTCATCTCTGAATAGAAATAATTTTATTTCTTCCTTTGCAATCTATATACCTTTTGTTTCCTTTTCTTTTCTTATTACATTAGATAGGACTTCCTGTGCAATTTAAATAGGAGTGCTAAGAGGGAACATCTTTGCCTTCTTCCTGATCTTAGAATGATTGCATCTAATTTCTCACAATTAGGTGAGATGTTGGCGACAGATATTTTTAATAGATGTTTTTAAAAATCAAGTTGAGAAAATTCTTCTCTATTCCTGATTAGCTGAGAGGGTTTTTTTTTTTTTTTAAATCATGAGTGGGTGTTGAATTTTGCCAAATGTCTTTTCTATATTAATAGATATGATCATATAATTGATCATATCACTTTAGCCTGTGGAAGTGGTGGGTTGTATTAATAACTATTTTGAATGTTGAACTAGCCTTTTATACCTGGAGTCAATTTCAGTTGGTCATTACAAATGAAGGGCTATGTTTGAACATTGTTGCACTCAATTTGCTAATAGTTTATAAAGGATTTTCACCTCCTCATTCATGAAAGATATGTATTCGTGGTTTACTTTGGTGTAATGTATTTATCTGGCTTGGATATTAGAATAATTTTGCCTCATAGATTGGGTTAAGAAGGACCCCTTTGTTTTTACTTTCTAGAAAAGAGTGTAGAGAATTGATATTATATTTCTTTCTTAAATGTTTGATAGACTGCATCAGGAAAATCCCCTGGGCCATTTATTTTGTTTTATAAAACCATAATTATTGATTTAATCTATCTAACAGATATAGGCCTAATTATATTATCTATTTCTTTGTGTGGGTTTTGGTAGATTGTGTTTTTCAAGGAATTGGCCCCTTTCATCTAAATTTATTATTAAGTTTATGGGAATAGAACTGTTCATCATAATTCTTTATTTACCCTGTAATGTTTATAGGATCAGAAGTGATGGCTCTTCATTTGTAATTTAGTTATTTTGTTTTCTCTTGGTTATTTTGGCTATGTGTTTATTAATTTTATTAATGTTTTTCAAGAACCAGCTTTTGGTTTTATTGATTTTCTCTAGATCTCTCCTGTTTTCAATTTCAATGACATTTGCTTTAATTTTTTAATATATATTTTTTCTTTTATTCAGGTTTATATTGATCTCTTTTTTGTAGTGCCCTAATGTGAAACTTATATTTCTGATTTAGATTTTTCTTACTTCCTAATACATACATTCAACAAGTTTCTGCTTATTTACTGCTTCCTTCGTTGAATCTCAGATATTTTCATCAAGTTTAAAATATATTTTATTTTATTTTGAAATTTTTTTTGACCTGTATGTTGTCTAGAAATGTGTTTAATTTCCAAATATTGGAGTATTTTCTAGCTATCTTTCTCTTATTGATTTATAGTTAAATTTACTGAAAATATGTTTCATATTATTTTTTGTACTCTTAATTTTTTTTAACTGTGTTTTATGTCCCAGAATGTAGTATATATCTCATGAATGTTCCATATAAAACAGAGAAGAAGATGTATTCTACTGAATAAATGGGTCTACAAATATTAGTTAGATCAAGTTGACTGATGATGTTTATACTTTAACTATGCCTTTACTGATTCTCTGCCTGATGAATCTGTTAATTACTGATAGAGGAATGTTGAAGTCTCCAACTGTAATAGTGGATCATTTATTATTTCTTACAGCCTGTCAAGTTTTTTCTCATGTATTTTGATGCACTGTTGTTAATTGCAATCACTCTAAAGATTGTTTTGCCTCGTTGGAGTATTGAACTCTATCATTACAATTACGTTAAGAGTAACGACCCTCTTTATTCCTGATAATTTTCCTTATCCTGATGTCAGCTTTGCCTGAAATTGATTATTCCAACTTTCTTTTTATTTGGGCTAGCATAGTATATTTTTCTCTATCACTTTATTTTAAAATTTATTTATTTTCATTCCATCCCTTTACTTTTAATCTGTTTGTGCTCTTATATTTGAAGTGGTTTTATTAAATTCAATAGTTATGTTTTAATCCACTCGGCCCCTTTCTGACTTCTGATTGGTTTAGTTAGACAATTTATATTATAAAGTCATAATTTATATAGTTAGAGTAATACTCACCATATTTATAACTGTTTTCTATTTGTTGCATTTATTTCTTTTAAAAAATCTTCTATTTTATTCTTTTTCTAGTAGTAATTGAGCATTATATATGGTGTCTTTTTCTTTCTTATTTCAGCATATAAGTTATATTCCTTTTAAAAATATTTCTAGTGGTCACCGTAGAGTTGCAGTATATGTTTACAATTATAAATTTATTTTCAAACAACAGGTGTGTGGTGAGGTACCTAGTACAGGATGATCTCAATTTCTCCCTCTCATTCTTTGTAACTGACAGGCATTCATTTCACTTATTAATAAGATATAATCACCCAATCAACTGTTGATATTATCATTTTAACGAATAGTTATCTTTTAGATTAATTAAGAATAAAGAAAATAAAGTTTTAAGATCTAAGTTCCAGGCCTATATAATTTTTCTTCTCTCTGAAGGAATTTAAAATTATTTCTTATAAAGCATGGCTACTCGTGACCAATTTTATTAGTTTTATTTTTTTTTAGGTTTTAATTCTTCTAACTTGTGAAAGAAATCTCCCCCTTTTAATAGTTATTTTTAGTTGTGTATAACATTGGGATTCATTTTGACATAATTTTAAAGGCATTGGATATAATTTGCTGTAATTCAGTTCCAGGATCTCCCTTTTTCCTCCCACCCCATTCCATTCCCCTTACTCTATTGATCTTTCCATTATTTACTTTTAGTTTAGTTTTTTTTTTTCAGTTATACATGATGGCTAGATTCACTGTGGTTTATTCATATAGGTACATAAGAAAGTTACTTTACATTCATTCCAATGTTCTATCACATTTCTTCTCCCTTTCCCTCAATCACTTCATCTAATTCACTGATCTTTCTTCTATTTTGATGAAATCCCTCCTCCCTCTACCCTCTCTCAAACCTCCCCTCCCTTATTTTGGACTAGCATCTGTGTATCAGAAAAAAACATACTACCTTTGATTTTCAGGGTCTGGCTTATTTCACTTAGTATGATGTTCTTCATTTTCATCCATTTACCATCAAATGCTATAATTTCATTCTTTATGGCTAAGTAACACTCCATTGCATGTATGTGTATGTGTGTGTGTGTGTGTGTGTGTGTGTGTGTGTATATCACAGTTTCTTAATACATTCATTTATTGATGGGCATCTGGGTTGGTTCTATAACTTAGCTATTGTGAATTGTGCTGCTATAAACATTGATGCAACTGTATCCTTGTAGTACATTGATTTTAGAGGAGTAGGATAGCTGGATCATATGGTGTTTCCATTCTTAGTTTTTTAAAAAAATTTTTTAGTTGTCAATGTGCCTTTATTTTATTTATATGTGGTGCTAAGAATCAAACCCAGGGCCTTACACATGCTAGGCAAGCGCTCTGCCACTGAGCTACAACCCCAGCCCCATTCCTAGTTTTTTGAGAAATCTCCATGTGCTTTCCAGAGTGGTTGCAGTCCTATTAACAATGTATGAATGTACCTTTGTCCCCATATGCTTGCTAATACTTCTTATTATTGTATTCTTCATGATTGTCATTCTAACTGGAATGAAATGAAATCTCAATGTTGTTTTGATTTTTATTTTCTTAATTGCTAGAGATGTTCAGCATTTTTTCATATATTTGTTGGCCATTTGTATTTCTGTCTTTTGTTGTTGTTGTTGTTGTTGTTGTTGCAGAAACCAAGTTTTATGTGCTGAGTTTATTTCTATGGGTAATATTAATTAATGGTGATGCTTAAGTGAAGTACACAAATATAAACTCTTTGTAACATAATTTGTAATAAAAAATTCTTGCATTGTATATTTAACATTATCCAATTAATATGTGGGTGTTTTTGTTTTGTTTTGTTTTCTTTTCTTGCCTCTGCCCAGCAATGAGCAAATATAATGGTTATTCTGGTAGATTTGGTTTTCTATTTCTCCTGGTCCTCAATTTTATTAGACTAGGTATACTTTATTATTCATGAAAAACTCTTACCCTCTATTATTTTTTGTTTGTATATTTAGACTTTTTATTTTTAATTAATTAATTTATTTATTCTAGGTAGATATATATGACAGCAGAATGCAATTTGATTCATTGTACACAACTGCAGCACAACTTTTCATTTCTCTGGTTGTACATGATGTAGCATTGCACCATATCTGCAGTCATACATGTAACTAAGGTAATAATGCTCATCTCACTCCACCATCTTTCCTGCCCCCATGTACCTTCCTCCCCTCCCTCCACTTTGCCCAAAGTTCCTCCATTTTTTTCACCCCCCTAACCCCGACTATGATCAGCATCCACTTATCAGAGAGAACATTCTGTGGCCTTTGAGTTTTGGGGATTGGCTGATTTCACTTGGCATTATATTCTCCAACTCCATCCATTTACCTGCAAATACTATGATTTTATTCTCTTTTAATGTTGAGTAATATTCCATTGTGTATATATACCACAGTTTCTTTATGCATTCATCTATTGAAGGGCATCTAGATTGATTCCACAGTTTAGCTATTGTGAATTGAGCTGCTATTAACATTGATGTGGCTGCATTACTATAGTATGCTGATTTTAAGTCCTTTGGGTATAGACCAAGGAATGGGATAGCTGGGTCCAATGGTGGTTTCATTCCCAGTTTTTCAAGGAATCTCCATACTGCTTTCCATAGTGGTTGCACCAATTAGCAGTTCCACCAGCAATGTATGATTGTGTCTTTTCCCCCAACATCCTCAGCAACAATATTGTTTTTTGTATTCTTTTTTTTAAGAGAGAGAGAGAGAGAAAATTTTAACATTTATTTATTTATTTATTTTAGTTTTCGGCGGGCACAACATCTTTGTTTGTATGTGGGCTGAGGATCGAACCTGGGCCGCATGCATGCCAGGCGAGCGCGCTACCTCTTGAGCCACATCCCCACATCCCCTGTTTTTTTGTATTCTTGATTACTGCCATTCTGACTGGTGTGAGATGAAATCTTAGAATAGTTTTTACTGGCATTTCTCTAATTACTAGAGATGTTGAGTATTTTTTTCATATATTTATTGATCGATTGTGTATCTTCTAAGAATTGTCTGTTTGTCTCTTTAGCCCATTTATTGATTTTTTTTTTTTTTTTTTGGTGTTAAGCTTTTTGAGTTCTTTTATATATCCTGGAGATTAGTGCTTTATCTGACATGTATGTGGCAAAAATTTGCTCCCAAAATGTAGGCTCTCTATTCACCCCATTGATTGTTTCTTTTGCTGAGAAGAAGCTTTTTAATTTTAATTCATCCCATTTATTGGTTCCTGATTTTATTTCTTGCACTTTAGGAGTCTTGTTAAGGAAGTCAGGGCCTAATCCTATGTGGTGAAGATTTGGGTCTTTTTCCTCTATTAGGCGCAGGGTTTCTTGTCTAATCCTAGGTCCTTGATCCACTTTGCTTTGAGTTTTGTGCATGGTGAGAGAGAGGGGTTTAGTTTCATTTTGCTGCATATGACTTTCCGGTTTTCCCAGCACCATTTGTTGGAGAGGCTATCTTTTCTCGAGTGTATGTTTTGGTGCCTTTGTCTAGTATGAGATAACTATATTTATATGAGTTTGCCTCTGTGTCTTCTATTCTATACCATTGGTCTACATGTCTATTTTGGTGCTAGTATCATACTGTTTTTGTTAGTACAGTTTTATAGTATAGTTTAAGGTCTGCTATTGTGATGCTTCCTGCTTCCCTTTTCTTGCTAAGAATTGCTTTGGCTATTTTGGGTCTCTTATTTTTCCAAATGAATTTCATGATTGCTTTTTCTATTTTTATAAGGGATGACAATGGGATTTAATTGGAATCACATTGAATCTATATAGCGCTTTGAGTAGTATGGCCATTTTGTTAATATTAATTTTGCCTATCCAAGAGCATAGGAGGTTTTTATATCTTCTAAGGTCTTCTCTAAGACCATGGGGGACTTTTACATCTTCTAAGGTCTTCTTCAATTTCTTTCTTTAGTGTTCTGTAGTTTTTATTGTAGAGGTCTTTTACCTCTTTTGTTAGACTGATTCCCAAGTATTGTATTTTTTTTTTTTGAGGCTATTGTGAATGAGGTAGTTTTCCTAATTTCTCTTTTAGAGGATTTATCACTGATGTAAAGAATTGCATTTGATTTGTGAGTGTTGATTTTGTATCCTGCTACTCTGCTGAATTCATTTATTAATTCTAGAAGTTTTCTGGTGGATTTTTTTAGATCCTCTTAGAATCATGTCATCAGCAAATAATGAGATTTTGAGTTCTTCTTTTCCTGTTCATATTCATTTAATTTCTTTCATCTGTTTAATTGCTCTGGCTAGAGTTTCAAGGACCATGTAGAATAAAAGTGGTGAAAGAGGGCATCACCAAAAACTGTCCTGTTCTAGTTTTTAGAGAGAATGCTTCCAATTTCTCTCCATTTAGAATGATGTTGGCCTTGAGTTTTACATAGATAGCTTTTACAATGTTGAGGTATATTCCTACTATCCCTAGTTTTCCTGGTGTTTTGAACATAAAGTGGTGCTGTATTTTACCAAACGCTTTCTCTGCATTAATTGATATAATCATATGATTCTTATCTTTAAGTTTTTTGATTTGATGAATTACATTTATTGATTTCTGTGTGTTGAACCAACCTTGCATCCCTGGGATGAACCCCACTTGACCATGGTGCACTACTTTTTAAATGAGTTTTTGTATTCAATTTGCTAAATTTTATTGAGATTTTTTGCATCTATGTTCATTAGGGTAATTAGTCTGAAATTTTTTTTTCTTGATATGTCTCTGCCTGGTTTTGGTATCAGGATGATACTAGCTTTATAGAATGAGTTTGGAAGGGTTCCCTCCTTTTCCATTTCATAGAATAATTTGAGAAGAATTAGTATTAATTCTTCTTTGTAGGTCTTGTACAACTCAGCTGCGAATCCATCTGATCATGGGCTTTTCTTGATTGGTAGGCTTTTGATGTTATCTTCAATTTCCTTGTTTGAAATTGATCTGTTTAAATTGTGCATGTCATCTTGACTCAGTTTGAATTGATCATATGACTCTAGAAATTTGTCAGTGTCTTTGAGGTATTTTATTTTACTGGAGTATAAATTTTCAAAACAGTTTCTAATTGTCTTCTGTATTTTAATAGTGTCTGTCTGATATTTCCTTTTTCATCAGGAATTTAAGCAATTTGAGTTTTTTCTCTTCTATTTTTTGTTAGGGTGGCTAAGGGTTTGTCAATTTTGTTTATTTTTTCAAAGAAAACCAGCTTTTTGTTTTGTCAATTTTTTGAATTTTTTTTGTTTCAATTTCATTGATTTCTGCCCTGATTTTAATTATTCCCTATATTCTACTACTTTGGTATTGGCTTGTTCTTTTTTTCTAGGGCTTTGAGATATAATGTTAGGTCCTTTATTTGTTGATGTTTCATTCTTTTAATGAATGAACTTAATGCAATGAACTTCCATCTTAGTACTGTCTTCATAGTGTCCTATAGGTTTTGATAAGTTGTATCAGAGTTCTCATTTACCTCTTAAAGGCATTTTATCTCCTCCCTGATGTCTTTTGTTATCCATGCATCATTCAATAGAATATTGTTTAGTGTCCAGGTGTTGGAGTAGTTTTTATTTCTTGTTGTATCATTGATTTCTAATTTCATTCCATTATGGTCAGATAGAATGCAAGGTAGTATCTCTAATCTTTTGTATTTGCTAAGACTTGCTTTGTGGCATAACATATGGTCTATTTTGGAGAAGGATCTATATGCTGCTGAGAAGAAAGTGTATTCTCTCATTGATGGATGGAATATTATATATACATATATATCTGTTAAGCTAAATTATTGATTGTTTTATTGAGTTCTATAGTTTCTTTGCTTAGTTTTTGTTTGGAAGATCTATCAAGCGGTGAGAGAGGTGTATTAAAGTCACTCAGTATTATTGTGTTGTGGTCTCTTTGATTCTTGTAGTTGAGAAGGGTTTGTTTGATATACATAGATGCCTCATTGTTTGGGGCATAGATATTTATGATTGTTATCTTAAATAACAAGTCCCTTAGGCAGCATGAAACCTCCTTCTTTATCTTTTTTCACTAGCTTTGATTTGAAGTCCACTTTATCTGATAAGAGGAAGGAAACCCCTTTGTTTATGCAGTCCATTGAGTGGTACTTTTTTCCCACCCTTTCACCTTCAGTCTGTGGATGTCTTTTCCTGTGAGATGAGTCTTTTGAAGGCAACATATTGTTGGGTCTTTTTTTAAAAAAAATCCAATCTGTCAGTCTATTTCTTTTAATTGATGAATTTAGGCCATTCACATTCAGGGTTATTATTAAATTACGATTTGTATTCCCAGACATTTTGGTTTATTTTTGGTTTTTAGCTTGACTTGGTTTCTCCTTTGATTTACCTATCCTTTAATGTAGTTCCTCCCTTTGTTGATTTTCATTGATTTTTTTCATTTCCTCATCCTGGAATATTTTGCTGAGGATGTTCTGTAGTGCAGGCTTTCTCACTGTAAATTCTTTTAACTTTCGTTTATCATGAAAAGTTTTTATTTTGTCATCAAATCTGAAGCTTAATTTTGCTGGATATAAGATTCTTGGTTGGCATCCATTTTCTTTCAGAGCTTGGTATATGTTGGTCCAGGATCTCCTGGCTTTGAGGGTCTGGATTGAAAAATCTGTTGAGGTACAAATTGGTCTCCCACTATGTGTAATCTGATTCCTCTCTCTTGCAACCTTTAAGATTCTGTCCTTATTCTGTATGCTAGGCATTTTCATTATGATGTGCCATGGTGTGGATCTATTGTAATTTTGTACATTTGGTGTCCTGTAATCCTCTTGTGTTTGGTTTTCCAATTCATTCTTCATGTTTGGGAAATGTTCTGATATTATTTAATTAAAGAGATTGTGCATTCCTTTGGTTTGAATCTCTGTGTCTTCCTCTATCCCAATAAATCTTATATTTGGTCTTTTGATGCTATCCCATAATTCTTGGATGTTCTGTTTATGATTTCTTACCATCTTCCTTGTGAGGTCAAGATTGTTTATTTTGTCTTCATTTTCTGATGTTCTGTCTTCCAAGTGATCTAGGTTGTTGGTGATGCTTTCTATTGAGTTTTTTATTTGGTTTATTGTTTCTTTCATTTCAAGGATTTCTGATTTTTTAAAAATCTCTATCTTTTTCTTGAAGTAATAGTTTGCTATCTGTATTTACTCCCTTATCTTTTTTGTTGGTATGATCAATGGTTGCCTATTTTTGCTCCCTTATCTTTTTGTTGGAGTGAGTATTTTTTTTCCTGTATTTTGCTCTCTTATGTAATTCTTTAATTCATGGATCATTTTAATTATACTCATTCTGAATTCCTTCTCTGACATTTCATCAACTGTGCTGTCAATGGATTCTATTACTATAGTATCTTGGTTTGTTTGGGGCACTTTCTTCCCTTAATTTTTCATATTGTCTATGTGTCTTCCTTTCTTGCAGTGCAGATCTGTGGTATTACAGTTTCTACCCTATAATCTTGTAGTGTCTCTGCAGATTACTTGTACCACACCCCGGTGTTGGGCTTCCAGTCTCTGGCCAGTGTACTAAGATGGATGCTACTGCAGGTAAAAGTGGTGGCAGCAATAGTGGAGGTAACTCAAGATAGCAGTAGGGATGTTCCAAGATGAAGCCTTACAATGGCTGTGGGCTGCTATTTGGAGACGCAGCTGTCTTCTGTTCCTCTCTGTTGTCCCAAGGTGTAGATAACTACTTGGGGAGGGCTATGATGATGGCTGCAGTGACCCAAGATGGAGGGGGGCTAGGCCTGAGCTCCTGCATGAGTCTGCTGGGCAGTCCTGGGCCAGGGCCTGGGCTCCAGCGTGGGTCTGTTGGTTGGTGGGGGCAGTCCTGGGCCTGATCTGGGCCTGGGCTCCCAGGTCTGTGGGAAGGGTCCTGGGCCTGGGTCAATGGGGGAGGTCCTAGGCCTGGGCCTGTGTTCCCACAAGTGTCATCAGGGCTGGTCCTGGGCCTGATCTGGGCCTGGGCTCCTGCATGGGTCATATATTTCTTCTTTTGAGAAGTATCTATTTAGTTCCTTTTTCCATTTATTAATTGAGTTATTTTGGTGTTAAGGTTTTGAATTCTTTACATATTCTGGATATTAATGCTTTATCTGAGGAGCAGGTGACAAATATCTCTAATCCTGTAGGCTCTGTCTTCACATTCTCAATGGTTTCCTTTGCTGTGCAGGTTTTTTTTTTTTTTTTTTAATTTGATGTCATTTTACTTATTTATTTTTTGGTTTTATTTCTTATGCTTTAGGCGTTTTGTTAAGGAAGTTTGTTCTTATGCCAACATGATGGAGTATTGGGCCTACATTTTATTCTATCAGTTGCAGAGTTTAAGTTCTAATTCCTATATCTTTGGTCCACTTTAGGTTGACTTTTGTGAAGGGTGAGAGAGAGGAGTCAAGTTTCATTCTTCTACATATGGATTTCCAGTTTTCTCAGCACCATTTGTTGAAAAATCTATCTTTTCTTAAATGTATGTTTTTGGTGACTTGTCTAGTATAAGATAAATTGTGTTTATGTGGGCTTGTCTCTGTGTCTTCTATTCTATTCCATTGGTTTTCATGTCTGTTTTGGTGCTAGTACCATGTTGTTTTTGTTACTATAACTCTGTAGTATAATTTGAGGTCTGGTATGCTTCTAACAGTGCACTTTTTGCTCAGGATTGCTTTGGCTATTCAAGGTGTCTTTTTTTTTTCCAAATGAATTTCAAAACTGCCTTTTCTATTTCTGTGATCAGCAACATTGGAATTTTGATGGGAACCAAATTGAATCTGTATATTGCTTTTGGTAGTATGGCCAATTTGATAATATTAATTCTGCCTATCCAACATGGGAGATCTTTCCGTCTTCTAAAGTGTTTTTCAATTTTTTTCTTCAGTGTTCTAGAGTTTTCATTGAGGAGTTCCTTCATATCATTCATTACATTAATTTCCAATTATTTTTTGTTTCAGAAGATTCATTATGGGATAATCATAGTTATTTTGATTTGTGTATTGATCTTGCATCCTGCTACTTTACTAAATTTGTTTCACAGCTCTAGAAGTCTTCAGGAAGAGGTTTTTTTTTTTTTTTTTTTGTCTTGTATAGGATCATGTCATATATATATATAGGATCATGTCATCAGCATATAGAGATAATTTGAGCTCTTCTTTTTCTATTTGTGTTTCTCTAATTTCCTTCTCTTGCCTGATTGTTCTGGCTAGAGCTTCTAGGACTATGTTGAATAGGAGTGGTAAGAATGGATATCCTTGTCTTCTTCCTGTTTTTAGAGGACATGCTGTGAAAGGTATTTTTGCTGGACACAGAATTCTTGACTGGTAAGTTTTTGTTCCAAAACTTAGACATTTCACTCCATTGTTCTCCTGATTAAACAGTATTTGAAACAAATCCTAGTGTTATTCTTATCCTTTTCCCACTTATAGGTAAGTTGACTTTTTTTCTCTGACTTTTTCCATGATTTTCTCCTTGTTTTTGGCTTCCAATACTTTGAATATGATATGCCTAGGTGTTGGGTTTTTGAAATTTATTCTAATTGGTGTTTTCTGAGCTTCTTTGATTTGTGCTTGGTGTCTGTTATCAATTTCAGAAAATCTCCAGATATTATTGCTTCAATATTTCTCTTCTCCTCTTTTCCTTCTCTTTCTGGAATTCCCATTACACATATGTTATACTTTTGTAATTGTACTGAAGTTCTTGGATATTGTGCTCCACATTTTTATTCTTTTTTTCTCTTTGAAATTTAAGAAGTTTCTATTGATACACCTTCAAGATCATTGATCCTTTCCTCAGATGTGTCAAGGACAATGGTGAACCCATTGAAGGCATTCTTCATTTCCCTTATAATATTGATTTTTAATATTTCCTTTTGATTTTATTTTTTAGAATTTCCATATTTATACTTCTATTACTCATCTATTCTTCCATATTTTCAATTAAAGCCTTTAGCATATTAATCATAGTTATTTTAAACTCCCAGTATGATAATTAGAAGATTTCTGTCTTTCTGAGTCTGGTTCTGTCACTTCAGACTGTGTTTTTTCTTGTTTTTACTCATGACTTGTATATTTTCATTAAAAATTGAACATGGTGTATTTGGTAATAGGAACTGAGATAAATAGTGTGAGCATTTATGTTTGTCTGGAAAGCAGTTATGCTGTGTTTACTGTTTGCTATAGTTGTAGGTTTGATAGTTAATTTTATGTGTTAACTGGACTGGACTGTGGAGTATCCAGGTTAAATATTATTTGTGGGTGTGTCTGTGAAGGTGTTTCCAAATGAAGTTAAACATTTGAATCATGAAACTCAGAAAAATAGATGGCTTTTCCCAATGTGGGTAGGCAGCATTCAATCATTTGAGATCCTAAATAGAACAAAAAGCAGAGAAAGAAGAAATTCTTCCCCTTTTTTTCCCTGCCAAACTACTTGAGCTGGAATATCTCATCTTATTCTGCCCTTAAACTAGTATTTACATTATTGGCTCTCTTGATCCACAGACCTCTGGACTTGAACTGAATTATGCCATTAGGCTTCCTGGACTTCCAACTTATAGATGGCAGATTATGGTCACTTCTCAGCCTCCTTAATTGCATGAACCAATTACTCATAAAAAAATCTTTGTCTCTGTATTTCTATTTCTCATACACACACACACCTCCTATTCTGTGTCTCTGAGGAATATAATAGGTGTATGAGGCTTTGATTTTTTTCTCGTCTTATGTTATGATTTACATATTATTATGATTTAGATATTGTTATTCTCCAAAAGCTCATGTGTGAGACAATGCAAGAAAGCTTAGAAGTGAAATGAATGGGTCATGAGAGCCTTAACCTAATCAGTGCATTAATCCTTGATAGGGATTGACTGGGTGGTGACTATAAGCGGGTAGGGTGTGGCTGGAGGAGATGGGTCTTTGGGGGCATGACTTTGGGTTATGCATTTGGTGGGCTGAGCTTAGTTTCTCTTTCTGTTCTTGGTGTGATGTCTTGAGCTGCCGCTGTCTGGCTGGGCACAAGATCACGAGCCACTCAAACAGGAACAAACTTTATTTGAAAGAACCGCCAATAACACGTCCGCCCGGGAAGCTTCCCGATCCACCCACGCGGCGTTCTGCTGCTCCTTTCCGGAACTCCAGCGCAAGCGCCTCCCCGGAATTCCCTCCTACTGTACTTTCCCAACCAATGGGAACTCTCCAGGAGTCCCGCAGCAGGAGTCCGGTATCCATATGAATGTAATTTTTAACATAATCATATCATCTCAATGGCTAGCTGGCATCACCTTTCAATCAAAAATGCCATGCATCATATTAATTGGCTGTGGCTCCCAGCATCTCCCCCCTTCTGTTTAATTAAGAAGCAAGTAATGTGGCTAGGGACCGTGCCTGTTAGGTTTGTCCAATTCAACATATGGTTCTTACCCGTCATTGGAAAACTGACCTTTAGGCGTCAGCCTCCTGTCTTAGGTTGATACCATTGCAATTGGATCATACCCGTCACTGACTACCGGTCCAGCAAATAGCCATAATTGTGGATAGGCCTATGCACCAGTGGGGGGGTGAGGTTCTTTGCCTCACCTCTGTTGGCCCCCAGATTTGGCCTTGGTGCCAGTGGGGGGGTGAGGTTCTTTGCCTCACCTCTGTTGGCCCCCAAAATTAGACCATCACTAGTAGAAGGGAGGAGGATACAGAAATGCCACAACACCACATCAATTGACGACTCCTAGGGAAAATTGTATCACTGGTGACACATCAGCAAAGATACGCCAGCATTACCATAATTTGTTGTATCAACGGATAGATCACAGTGCATACAAGTGATACATAGTCCAGGCAAGTTTTGTAAGCAGTTCAAAGTGGAGGAATCTATATACAGTTTGTTGTGATAATTATCGAAGAAGTTGTAGTTTGGTTTCATCTTTGTCTTCACCGGCACTGGGATGAAAAATAAGAATTCTGACAATGATGTTAAAGAGAAAAAGAAAAAAAAATGTAACATTTTAACAGGTACTAAGAAAACATTTTTTTTTTTTTTTTTTAGAACAATTTACATTATCTTGAACAGAATTATTAAATATAATGAAAAGGAAAGATGAAAATAAACAAACAGATTTGTTAACCTGCTTATTTGTACACATATTAAAATAATTTTTAACAGCTGTTTACCCAATTTAAATTAAACCATTAAAATTACGTGAATAATAAAAAGTACTTGGATCCATTTTTTTTTTTTTTTTTTTTTTTTTTTTTTTGAGCACTCCTCATATATGATCTATGGACATACGCACATATAGACACATAACACAAAACAGAAGTGTGCACATATAACATACAACACATAAGACAATAGTAAAGGCCTTGTAGTTTCACCTAGGTGAAATCTCCATTGCAATGTTAAAAACTCCACAGTTAAAAAATAAAACTGATCAGAAAAACATCAACCTAGGTCTGTATGAGCTCAAAAATAAAATAGAACCTATGATATGGAAAAATGCAATAATAAAATAGATATTGAAAAAAGCATCCTGGTTAATCAGTCGCAGATGTAAGAATGGCCAAGCTGGAGTTCTGGATATCAGCTGTTATGGATTTGAGTCAAATTATCTTCTTTTTGATCTGTAGAAATCGTTTTAGTTAGTCTTTCTGGAATCCAAATCGGCTGCTGTTCTCCCTGTGGAAACACGCAAACAGAGCCCCGACTCCAGACAATTACTGGGTCAGGACCTTTCCATTGTCCTGTTAGAATATCTTTCCAAAGAACTTTAGGCTTATGCACATTTTTTGGATACATATGCCTTTCCGCAGCACTAAGTCCTGATGAATCCAAATTTAAAAAGTTTAGAGTAAAGAGGGTTATTTTAAGTTTATCTTTGGGGGATATATACCCCTTTCCAATTCCCTCCTTTTGTTTTAATAAGTACATTTTAATAGTTTGATGAGCTCTTTCAACTATGCCTTGTCCCTGTGGATTGTATGGAATTCCTGTTATGTGAGTAATGCCAAATGATGAGCAGAATTGTTTAAAAGAGGTAGAAGCATAACCGGGACCGTTATCTGTTTTTAACTGTTTTGGAACGCCCACAGTGGCAAAATTTTGTAAGCAATGAGCTATAACATCTTTAGTTTTTTCTCCGGCATGAAGGGAGCCCATCAAAAATCCAGAAGAAGTATCAACTGTAACATGTAAATATTTTAATTTTCCAAATTCTGGCAAGTGTGTGACGTCCATCTGCCAAATATGGTTAGGTATCAGTCCTCTAGGATTGACTCCAAGATTAACTTGTGGTAAAAATGTCACACAATTTTGACATTGTTTTATTATATGTCTGGCTTGTTCTTTAGTTATTTTAAAACGTTTTTGTAAAGTATTAGCATTGACATGAAACCTTTTATGAAAATTTATAGCTTCTTCTATTGTGGAGAAAATATGTATGTCATGTGTAGATTTATCTGCTAATTCATTGCCTAAACTAAGGGCTCCAGGCAATCCTGTATGTGCCCTGATATGTCCTATAAAGAATGGATCTTTTCTGTCCCAGATTAGACTTTGTATAGTGGAAAACAAAGAGAAAACAGTAGAAGAAGGGGAAATCCTACCTGTATCTTCAAGGGATACTATAGCATTAACTACATATTGACTATCAGAAAATAAATTAAATACAGAATCTTTAAACATCATAAAAGCTTGTAATACTGCATTAAGCTCTACCTTTTGAGCTGATTGTTTGGGTACTAAAAATGTAAAAGTTTGATCAGGGGTAACTACTGCTGCTGTACCATTATTTGACCCATCAGTGAATATATTTGGAGCATTCATGATAGGGGACTTTCTTGTCATTTTTGGAAAAACTACAGGATGCTTAGACCAAAAAGACAACAAAGGATTAGATGGCAAGTGATTATCAAATGAAACATTAGATTTACACATGATTATTGTCCAAGTATTTAACTCATTGGCTAACTCATCAATTTGATCCATAGTATATGGAGTAATAATTTTATTGGGAGAAATCCCAAACACTCCCTTTGCTGCTTTTATTCCTTTGAGTATTAATTGTCCTACAGCCTCAGGATATCTAGTAAGAATAGTATTAGGAGAATAAGATAAATGTATCCACAATAATGGACCTTCTTGCCAAAATACTCCTGTAGGAATATTTTTTGTTGGTAGTACAATAAATAATAAAGGCAAACTTATATCAATTCTATCCAAGTGCATATTTTCCATATATGTTTCAATGATTTTTAATGCCTTTCTTGCTTCAGGCGTTAGCATGCGGGGTGAATTTGGATCTGATGGACCTTTTAGGATATCAAATAAAGGTCCTAGCTCTCCTGTTGGTATGCCTAGATAAGGCCTTATCCAATTTATGTCTCCCAATAACTTTTGAAAGTCATTAAGTGATTTGAGTTGATCTACTCGTATTTGAATTTTTGGTGGACGGACCATGGTTGAGGATAACAGGACTCCTAGATAATTAATTGGAAGATTTAATTGTACTTTATCTATTGCTATCTCTAGATTATAATTTTTTAATAAGTTTGTAAGTGTGGCATAACATTCCAGCAATATGTTTTTATCTTTATGTGCCAATAATACATCATCCATATAGTGAAATATTTGTAGTTCAGGATTTTGATTTCTAAGTGGCTGGATTGCTTTGTTAACATAAATTTGACACATAGTTGGACTATTAGCCATCCCCTGAGGGAGTACTTTCCATTCATATCTCTGATCAGGACCTTCATGATTTAGTGCAGGGATAGTAAATGCAAAATGTGGACTATCCTCAGGATGAATAGGAATTGAAAAAAAACAATCTTTAATATCTATAGCTAAAACATACCAGGTTTTTGGTAAAGCAGACAATTGGGGAATCCCTGATTGAGCAGGTCCCATAATAACCATCTCATTATTAATGGCTCTTAAATCTTGTAATAATCTCCATTTACCAGATTTCTTTTTAATAACAAAAATGGGAGTATTATGGGGAGATATGGAAGGTTGTATATGTCCTTTCGCTAATTGTTGTTTAACCAGATCATGGGCTACTTGTATCTTTTCTTTAGTCAGGGGCCACTGAGGAACCCACACTGGTCTTTCTGATTTCCAAGTAATTTTTATTGTCTCAGTGGCCCTTTCTGAAAATCCAACCCATGTCTGTCTGTTCCTTGATCTATTTGAATTGGTGCTGCTATATTTTGTCCTTGTTTTCCTAATCTTTTTTCTTTTTTAAAACCTTGTTTAGCCCTAGTAGTGGGCGCATTAGGATTGATGTTATTTGTTAACGTTAAACCTAATTGATCTAGGACATCTCGTCCCCATAAATTTATAGGAAGATGATCCAATACATATGGCTGTATAGTTCCCTCACATCCTTCAGGATCCTTCCAATCTAATACCATTGCACTTCTATGGGGATTAGTAGCCACTCCTAGGCCTCGAAGCGTTTGAGTGGCTTGTTGTAATGGCCAATGTTTTGGCCATTCCTGACTAGATATGATGCTAAGGTCTGCACCTGTGTCCAGTAGCCCATTAAAGTCGTATCCTTGAATATTTAGTTTTAGCATGGGGCGAGAATCTAAATTTAAAGACAGCATAGCCCAATCTACACCTGTGGAGCCCAATCCCCTGGTACCTCTTTCTACAGTACGACTAGAAAATTTATCATGTAGGCTGGGTATTATTAGTAACTGTGCTATTCTATCCCCTGGTGAGATAACTGATATGCCTCTTGGAGAACTAGCTATAATTTTTATTTCACCTTCATAATCGGGATCAATTACCCCGGGACTTATCATAAGTCCTTTTAGTGTGGAAGAACTGCGTCCCAATAATAAGCCTACCGTTCCTTGGGGAAGAGGTCCTTTTACTCCTGTGGGAATAATTTGAATTCCCATCTCTGGAGTTAGTACTGCTCTTGCGGAGGCGCAGATGTCCAGCCCTGCGCTCCCTCTAGTTTGTCTGATGAGGGATTTAATGGATAATGTGTCCTGGGCACTACCTTGATGGTGCTGTTGGGTTCCTCCATTGCCCCGTATATTTGTGGTTTTGGGCCCCGGAGCATTGGGCCCTCCAGTCCGTTTTTTGGCAATGGAGCCTGATGCCTTTCTCCACGATATCGTGGGTAAACACTTGATCCTTGTCCGTTTTTTGATAACGGAGTGCCCTCTATGGTAGTTTGAGAACGGCATTCATTAGCCCAATGTCTCCCTCTACGGCATCGTGGGCAAATACCTGGTATTCTATTCCTTTGATACCTAGCTTTGTTAAACCCTCCTCCTATGGGACAATTCCTTTTAAAATGTCCTGTCTGATCACAATTGTAGCATGTTTTTGGCCTGGCATCTAAAGCCTGTTGTACTGCTGCTAAGACTTGTCCTTGTTCATTAATGTCTCTACATAATTTAATATATGTGTTTAAATCTTCATGTTTCCATGGTCTAATGACCTCTCTGCAGCAACGATTTGCTTGGTCATAAGCCAGTTGTTTTATAAATGGCATTGCTTGTTGTACATCTCCAAATATCCTAGAAGCTGTCTGAATAAGCCTATCTACAAATTCAGCATAAGGTTCGTTAGTTCCTTGTATTACCTTAGATAACTGTCCTTGTAAATCTCCATGCCCCTGTAAAGTTTTCCATGCCCTAACTGCATCTGCAGCAATTTGTGCGTATACACCAGGATCATATTCAATTTGTTGCCGTTGACCCTCATAAGGTCCCTTTCCTAACAACATCTCCAGATTTCTTTGAGGGTAACCGGCTGCTGTATTTCGCCTAGCTGTCTCCATGCAGAATTCCTCATTGGCAACCTTCCATAACAAATATTGTCCTCCATTTAGCACAGATCGACACATGTTAGCCCAATCTGCTGGTGTCATGTCTAAGTTGGTAATAGATTCAACCATGCTTATGGTGAAGGGTGCTTGCGGGCCATAGGTTGTTACAGCCTCTTTTAATTGCTTTACTGTTTTGAAATCTAGAGCGCGATGAATTCGTTGCCCTCCTGCCTGCTCAAGTACAGGGCATGCTAGTCTTTGGGATCTTGCCTTAGGATTTTGTGCATTAACTACAGGAATTGAGGGCCGCTCAGCTCTTACGCCCTCTGGTGATAGAACGGAGTTAGTAGCAGCCTCCTGTTGTAACTCCCCAACTGATGGTCGTTTTTCCTCTAAGCTTTCTTTCTTCAAATTTTCCTCTGTCTGACTAGCTGGAGAGACCTTCTCTTTTGCTTGACCTGACATGTTTTCTACCACAGTTTGGACCTCTAACAATTTACTTAACAGTTTTTCGGTTTGTTTTTTACTAGTTTCTAATCTACTATAAAGGTAACGCAACCCAGTTAGGTAGCATAAAACAAACCCGAAACAGAATGAAACAAAAACGGAGCAAAGAATAGTTGTATCAATTTTCTCTTTCTCCGGGCCAAACAACTTCAAGCCTTGAGCCAACCATTTTTCCCAGTTTGCCTGAGAAAATTCTAGGGATAGGCAGCTTGAAACAAAAACAAAATAAATCAAAAGAAGAACACATTGTTTTTTGAAATGGTCACCCATTCTGTCGCCTTCCCTCAGGGGCGAGCAATTTTACTCACCTCCAAGCTTCAGGCGCTCCCCGTACAGGGCCACCAGTTGCCGCTGTCTGGCTGGGCACAAGATCACAAGCCACTCAAACAGGAACAAACTTTATTTGAAAGAACCGCCAATAACACGTCCGCCCGGGAAGCTTCCCGATCCACCCACGCGGCGTTCTGCTGCTCCTTTCCGGAACTCCAGCGCAAGCGCCTCCCCGGAATTCCCTCCTACTGTACTTTCCCAACCAATGGGAACTCTCCAGGAGTCCCGCAGCAGGAGTCCGGTATCCATATGAATGTAATTTTTAACATAATCATATCATCTCAATGGCTAGCTGGCATCACCTTTCAATCAAAAATGCCATGCATCATATTAATTGGCTGTGGCTCCCAGCATTGAGCCACTTTCCTCTACCACACACTTCTTCCCTGATGTTCTTGTGCCTCACCTCAGACCTGGAGGAATGGAGTAGGCTCTCTGTGGACTAAGACCTCTGAAACTGTGAGCCCCCAAATAAACTTGCCCTCACTAAAATTATTCTTCTTAGGCCTTTTCGTCACAGCTATGAAAAACTGACTAAAACATTCATGTTTTTCTCTCCTCCATTGTCTTTTGGTTTCCCTAGAAACTCTCTCTTAAATAGAATCTGAGCCTTGCTGTTCTCTCAAGAATCCCCTGACAGATGTATCAGGAATTAGTTGAAAGTTAATTAAATATCACATGAAATGGTTCTTTTTATATATAAATCACTAAATTAATTGAACATAATATTTTAAAATTGAATTTAAAGGCTCAAGACAAAGCTGCTTTTAAAATCCATGATTTTAACAAATCAAATACTAATTTCAACATGTGAACTTTACTTAGTCTTGCTAGCTCCCAGCTGCATCCTGCCCTCTTTTAGAAACCTAAATGGTACCTACTAGCCATGTGACTCTTGTATCTTAAGCCAGCTAAATTCTCAGTTTCCTCATTTGGTTGAGGGAACCATTTTTGCTGTGCCTATCTTGAAGGGTTTTTGTGGGAATTGTGTTTAGCTCTGTAAGCTGTAAAGGACTACTTTACCTACAAACCATTACCATAAAGTGTAATTGGTGAGAATTTGACCAATCTGCATGGAGGACAGGCTATCTTATAACTAGTTCTGAAACCTTAAAAAAAAAAAACAAAACCAAAAAAAACACAAAAAACAAAAACAAATGCTGAAATCGTGCTTCCCAAGGCCAGGCAGAACTATGGAAAGCAGGTGGAACAGAAACAACATTATGTTTTTGACATTTTGCTTCATATTTTTCCCCAGAAAATATTAAGAACAGAGTCTGTTCAGAATTTTAGACTTTTCCCATTTCCCAAAACAAATTGTTCCTTTCACTAGAAAAGATCAGATCCCAGGCTCAAAGCTTCTGGGAGACAATATTATCTGGCAAGAATTCAATAATTTAAAAAAAAATCATTGTAATTAACTTCTATTTATGTCTTATGATGCTATTTTTTCATTTACTAAGTGATATATAGTTTCCATTAAAATGCATTCAAATGAAAAAAAAACCTATCTTAGTAGTAGAAGTGAAAGGGAAAGGTAGTAAACATTCAGAAAAAGGTATATATAAGACTGAAGAAAAACTACTCCTTAAACTACTCTAAAATGCTCTAAAATTTTTCTTTGTACTGGTGCCCATACGCACATCTAAAACAATGCAAACTCCATCCACCTTGGCGTACTGCAGAAAGATAGTTTGTCACTAGCTGCCTTTCTTGCATTGGATTGCCATTTCTCACATCTACCCTGTAAAGTAAGAATTATCATCTCCACTTAATAGAAAAGGGATTTCAGGTGTGTCTTTGATCAAGGTCATACCTCCTCAGTGGTGTGTTCAGTATTTAAATTGGTGATGGGGGTTTGGGTTAAGGGGGCAGGGAAGGGCCTGTGGGGAGAAGACAGTATTGACACAGTTTCATACATTACCCCCTGGAGGTCAGGTTCTGAGGTGCTTACTGTGGGAAGTTCTGGAAGGGAAGAGCCCTGACATATTTAGTCCTTTAAATAGGGTGCAGTTGAGGCAAAAGAGTCTTTTGTCCTTAGAAGAAAGATGCAGTTTTCCTTCTGGGCAGGTTTTGCTCAGATCTTGATCTGACTACAAGCAGATGGTTTTCAATGAGCATCCAAAGGGAGAAGTAATGGAGAGAGACAGAAGGAACAAAGGGAGGAGGGAGGAAAGGATTGTTAGGAGAGTTTTGATTCCCTAAGAGCCCCATACCCTTTCCTGGTATGGGATGTCTATTTTGGGGACATTGAGATATTTAGGCATTTTACTAAGGTTGAAAATGGGAAGTTTATAGCACCTCATTCCTGGCAGACAGATGGAAACAATTAACACTATATCTTAAAAATCACATAGTTGGAAGCTGCTCAGTAGCTCTGATGCTTTAAAATCCCTGTTTGTGTGGTTGGAACAGAGATGGAAAGAGATAGGAAATAAGACATGTTCAGCACTTCTTCCATGCTGAACACTCGAATACAATCTTCTCCATGGTTCAATAAAGTAGCCGCTACTATTTAATCCTATTTCTCAGATAACAACACTGAGGCTCAAAAAGGTTGCGTATGCACAGGGTCTCACAGCCAGGATGTCAGGGAGTTAAGGATTCAACCTCCGATGCTCAAGTCTTTTTCAGCCAACAGGCAGAGAGTGTAGAATGGGCCTATGGGAGGCTGACTAATGCTCCCCTCCAAAAGATTAAAATGAAAAGATATCTACGTCCTGTGAATGACGTAGAACTTGTGAATGTTATAATGCAAAAAAAAGACTCTGTAGATGAAATTAAAAGATTTTGAGTTGGGGAGACAATTCCAGGATATCCAAGTGTGTGTTTTAAATTAATCACAAGTACTCTTTTTAGAGGAAGGCAGAGGGAGATTTAAAACAGAAGAAAAGGCAATGCAACTACTGAGGCTGACTGGAGCAGTGGGGTCACAAGCCAAGGACTGCCTGCAGCTATCAGAAACTTGAAGAGGCAAGGACCGAATGCTCCCTTTGAGCCTTTGGAAGGAGGGTGACCCAGCTGATGCCTGGATTTCAGTCCTATGGAACTAATTTCAGACTTCTGGTCTCTGAAACTATGCAATCATAAATTGTTGTTGTTTTCAGGCATTAAGTGTGTAGTATGTAGTGATTTATTATGGCAGCAAAAAGAAACTAATACAGGGTCTGTGATTAAATTCTGAAGGATAATATTTCAAATACAGGAAGAGGGAGAAAGGATGCTGGAAAAAGTTAGGGGAACCAAGAGTTGAAAGCAACAAGGTGTGTTTCCAAAGAGAATAGCCACTTGGTCACTGATCCCCAGGAGACCAAGAATTGTGCACATTATCCCCACTCTGCAAGGTCACCTCTGCTTCCCTTGGCTCCTCATGGATGCCTTCACTTCCTGGGAAAAATAGCACCTAGAACTTTAGAACTAAGATGGGTTTAGAAACCCAGAGACCTAGGTTCAAGATCTCTCCTAGGGCATTCCAGAGCTCTGTAAATCTTGCTAACAGCCCTGAGTTAAGGTCAGAGGTCTCTGCTGGTGGCTTGTGGAGTGTGATAGAGGGGAGGTAAATGAGGACAGAATGCAAGACAGTGACCCAAATCTCACAGTTCTAAAACCATGTACAATCAGTTAGTAGGTGATTCGGATTAGCAAAGATCCTTATTTCCTTAGATATTTGCCAACTATCATGTCAACAAATGCATATGGTGTTCCTCCAGGTAGATGACCTGATCTACCAGTAGGTGCTTGTCACTCAGTACCTATTCAGGGGACTTTTACCCAGGTGTCACATCCATAGCTAGGTTGTACCAGGACAGTGGGATATGTTGCTAAGAGACCAAAGAAAATACCTGCTGACAGTGTATGAATGGGAATGGTTTAATGGTGACAGGAGTTAGTACCTTGTGGTGAGTAGAAATAGTACCTTCATCACTCAAGGTCTTTTACCAAACAGGGCCTCCTCTTTCTTATGGTGTTTTATGTAATGGCTTTCGACTAGATGAGAGTCACATACCTTTCCCATGGTGCCCTCATTTTTGCCCCAGTTGCCACTGAGAGAGGGGTTTTATATGTTAGGCTGTAGAATTGTGACATCATCAGCATTAGCTTGCTTAGTTTGCTTGTAGCATCCCAGTAAACAACTGTCCTGGAGTACATGCAAAAAGGTATCTTTCTACAGATAATACCAACTTGCCCTGATTTCCAGAGTACATAAGAGAAAGCCAGTATCCTTCAAGATAATGCATATCTGGACATTCTGGCCAGACTTGCTCTTGTTATTCCTTTAATTTGGCTAGATTTTTGGGAACAAAAAGGGGGTATTCAGGGGCAAGGTTGATACAACAGGTTTCCTCCTGGGGTGGGCAAAGGGGAGATGTGAGATTTGCCCTTGAAAAAAAGCACCCCTACTCACAGGACTGATAAAGCATTAGATGAGACAAGGGGTCTGATCTGTGGACCTTCAGGTACTATTCTACCCTTAGTGGATACTCAGCCACAGGAGTCAAAAAGGTTTCTGCCCAGCCTTTACAGTGTGGGATGCATTTTCTCTGCAAGCTAGTAGCTAGGCCACTTCTTTCCTTGGTCCAAGTAGCTTGGCAGGCAGCCCCTGTTCAGCTCTGCAACTTCACCACCCACCTCTGCCCCAAGCTCTGCCATGCAGGACTTCTCTCTGTTCTTGAAATCTGCCACATCTTGAGATTTTATTCCTGTTATTCCCTCTGTGTAGAATGTTTTTCACATGGTTGGTGCCTTCTCAACATCCAAGTCTCAACTCAAATGCCACCATCCTACGCACCTTTCCTGAAGCTCCAAAGCCTGCTATCGTGCATCACCTCATTTTAATTTTCCTTATAATCTATCATTCCATGCAGTTATTTTATTTGCTTATCTGTTCATTGCCTGTTTCCCTCTGCCTATCCCCAAGTCTCACAAAGATAGGATGTTGTTTTGGTCACTGCTCTATTCAGCTTGAAATATACTAGTCCTTAATGAAAAGAGGAATGCCTGAGATAGGAGTGCTGGGACAGGTTCACAGATGAAGTTCAGGCCACTGTTGCCATGGCCCACATAGAAGCACTAAAGATCAAGGGCAAGGGGTGAGCTTTAGCTCAGACCAGTAGGGGGTTGCTGAAGGGTGGGCATGAACCAAAAGAAGTCCTGGCAGACAGGATGCACCACAGCCTTAGTTAGAACTCTGGAGGGGGCACCAGGATGTTCCTGGATGGGTAAAAGGGGCCTGGGACAGAAAAGATTTTGAGTGAATAGATAGAAGCCATCAGATAATGGAGTCAATATAGAGAATTAAGTTCACAAGATGTGATGCAGGAAGATGCATAAGAGATGAAGATGCAGTGCAGAGCCCCTCAGAAGGAGTGCTCATTGGTTGGATGCTTTCCCAGAGCATCCTCACTGGTGGGTGGACCAGGTTTATGTGTGTGATGGAATCTCTGTGTCTTATTAATAGTTAACAAGCCCTTTTTTAGGCCACAGTGCAGCAGCATCTCGCCTACCAGACCATTTAGAAAAACTTGGAGAGAAGCCCAGAGGCGTCATGGTATGATAAAAGGTTGATAACTATATCCCAGCTCATGACTGTGGGCTCCATAAAGTGCTTAATGTCATTTCCTGAGCCTACAGCATACAATGGTGAAGTGTGCTGCCTTGGAAATCAGGAGCATAAACCCAAGTTCAAGCTGTGTGACTCTGACCCAGTCACTCAATCCTTTTGTTCTTCAGTTTTCATGTCTATAAAATGAGCATGATTAGAGTCCTGTTTAAAAAGGTTGTTGTGAGGTTTAAATGATTTCATACACATAAAGCACTCTGGACCCTGCCTGGTTAGGTGCTATGGAATTGTTTGCTTATATTGTTATTTGAGGAAGTGTCAATTGGCTCTGATATAATATTTGTAATATTAAAAAGAGATGATAATGTTAATGGTGAGTCCGATTTGTTTCTCAAGAGCTGGTGGGCTGGAGTGGTGTCTCCAGAGTGAACCCAAATGGGTACTCTCCACTAGAACCTCTCCAAAAGGAAGCTGATGTGGAGGGTTATGGCCAGGGCTGCTTCAGGTAGCTCTCAGGCATCTGTGCTCTCTGCTAGCACCAACTCACCCTTGGGCAAGATCACAACATTCCACTGCAGCTCTGGGGCCAATCAGACTGGAGTTTGTGAAGAAAAGTGGAATGTAATATTTTAGTCAGTTTTTTTTTTTTTTTTTTCACTGTGACCAAAAAACCTGACAAGAACAACATAGAGGGGCAAAATTTATTCAGGGCTCACAGTTTCAGAGGTTCAGTCCATGGTCAGCTGACTCCATAGATCTGGGCCTAAGATGAGGCAATTGTGGTGGAGGGGCTAGGCATTGTGGCGCAGCTCAGAACACAGCAACCAGAAAGCAGAGAGCACTCTGCTCACCAAGGACAAACTATAAACCCCAAAGGCACACCTCCAGTAACCTACTTTCTCCAGCCACACCCTAGCTGCCTACAGTTATTGCCCAGTTAATCTTTTTAGTAGTTCAATTTAGTAATTCAATTAGTTTACACCTCTCATAATCTAATCATTTCACCTCTGAAAATTCTTGCACTATGTCACACATGAGTTTTTTGGGAACACTTCATTTCTAAACTATAACATGCACACATTTCTTTCTGCAGAGGAAACATGGGTCCATGCTGAAACAAGCATGACTATTTTTTTTTTAAATGTAAAGGATAATAAGTCCATTGTGTCACTGATTCCTATTTCAATTTTATATTTGATGGGGAAGCTGTGTTCTTGACACTTCCGTAATGAGAACTGCAACTTTAAACCTAAAGGGCCTCTTAGCTTAAACAACCCCAAAAGGTATTTATTTAGCCAATTGAGCAGTTTCTAGATGTCAGATGGTATTTTTAAAAAAAATCTAATAAGAGAAAAGAGGGTTGTAATCAAAATTCTTATTGTCTTTTACATGTGGGCTCCACATGTAAAATCACTTTTACAAATAATTTTAATTACCTTTACAAGTTTTGTATTTCTTTATGTATATCTGACTGTCCAGTGTCTATTCATTTTGGTCTGAAGGATCCCTTTAGTATTTTTTGAAGATCAGCCCTGCTAGCAATACATTTTCCCATTTCATTTCTTTCATTTTTGAAGGATTGCTTTGTTGAAATTGTTTGCTTGTATCATTATTTGAGTGTCAAGTGGCCCTAAAATGGTATTTGTAATATGGTGGGTGTGGTAGTGCATGCCTGTAATTCCAGCAGCTTGGAAGGCTGAGGCAGGAGGACCACAAGTTCAAGTCCAGTCTCAGCAACTGGGCAAGGCCCTAAGCAACTTAGCAAGATCCTGTCTCAGAAATAAAATAAGATAAAAATTAATTTTAAGAGGACTGGCAATGTGACTTAGTGGTCAAGTAGCTCTGGGTTCAATCCCTGGTACCAAAATAAAAATAAAAAATAATAAAAATGTTATTTGCAATAGTACAAAGAGATCAGTGCCAATCCTGAGTCCAGTTTGTTTCTTGTGGACTGGTGAGCTGAAGTGGAATCCCTAGAGTTAACCCAAGTAGGTTACTTTCTAATCAGACCTCTCCAAAGGGCAGCAGATGTGGAGAATTCTTGACAGTCCCTCCCCCGCCTCTTTAATTATATCACCTGGCTGCCTTTTGGTCCCCATGGTTTTTGATGGACAATCAACGGTTTATATCTTATTGAGGTCTCCCTATTTGTGATGAGTTGCTGCTGTTCCTCCTCCTTCTCCTCCTCCTCCTCCTCCTCCTCCTCTGATTCTTCTTTTTCATCTTTTTTTTTTTTTTTCCTTCTGCTTTCAGTAGCCTTGGTTTGTTGTTCCTGGTTTAATTAAGATGTGTTAAATCTGTGGATCTCTTTGAGTTTTTCCTACTTGGACTTTGTGTAGTTTCTTAGATGTGTAGATTAATGATTTTTATCGGATTTGGGATGATTTGGGCAGTTAGTTCTTCCAATATTCTTTCTCAATCTCCCCTCTTTCTAACATTTCTATTCCTACTATAGGAATTTCCTAGTAAAGTTGATGGTGTCCCACAGGTCTCTGAGGGTCTGCTCCTTTTTCTTCATACTTTTTTCTTTCTTTTCCTTGGAGTGAATAAGTCCCATTAGTAAATTTTTCATTTTAGATACAGTACTTTTCTTTTTGGTTCTTGCCCCTTTTAATTTCTCTTTATTGCTCTTCTTTAGTTAGTGAGACATCGTTTTGATATTTCTTTTAGTACTTTAGACATGATTTTCTTTATTAATTTGAGTATATTTTAAATAGTTAATACAAAGTTTTTTTTCTGGTAAGTTCAACATCTGGGCCTTTTTAGGAACAATGACTACTGACTGATTTGATTTTCCCTTTCTTATTTCTTCTTCTCCTCCTCCTCCCTCCTCCTTCTTCTCCTCCTTCTCCTTTTCCTCCTTTGTGAAAATCAGAATTTTAAATTATATAATGTGGTATTTCCCTCTTGCCTTTCCCCAGGGTTTCTTGTGGTTGCTATTTGTTGTATAGTTGTTTCTGCTTGTTTAGTTAACTGTCCTGAACTAATTCTGTAATATCTTTGTAATGTACTTCCTTGTTATGCATGGGTACTGAAGTCTCTGCCCAGTTAGTTTAATGGTCACATGGTGGTTGGTCAGGAATATCTTTAAATACCTGGAATCATTATGTCTCCCAGTCTTTGCTGAGGTGCTTTGTGGGATGTGAGGGCATTGCTTTGTCATTCCATCACTTAACTCCACTTACTATTCACTCAGAGACCAATGGTCAGCTAGGAAAGATTTTAAGGCCTTTTCACCTATTCCTGGGCACGTGTACAACCTTATGCATGTAACCGGCTTTACACATTAATGTGACTTTCCAGAACTTAGGGATATTTCAGAGCCTTTTAAAGGTGCCCTTGGCCATCTCTCCCCTGCCTCTTTTAAGTTTTTTGATTAGTGTTTTTTTGCCTGGTTGTTTTTGCCACCTTGGGCAGCTACAATATTAAGCAATTGCTGATGATTGTTTTTGAGAAATGGGCCCAGGAAAAAGTCTGCTCTTGCTGGAAGAGCTCTGAATCTGGTCAATAAAACACTGTCCTAAGAGGAGACTTTCAGGAACTTCCAGACAGGTCAGATACTGACAATTCTTCAGAATGGGATTGCCAGTTACCATAGACATGTTCTAATTGTTACGGTGTCTGCTGTGCCACTTGTTTAATCATCACATTTATGGAGGGGAGGACTTTGGAAGGCTCTTACTCTGGTATTCCCATGACCTCTGTCCTCTTTTACTTTTTCTTTTTTTATTTTGGTGCTGGGTATCAAACGTAGGGCCTTGTGCATGCAAGTACTTTTTCGTTTTTTTAATTTAAATTTGCTTGAAATTAGTTATACATAATCATAGAATACATTTATGCACTTTGATATATCATATATCAAATGGGGTATAATTTCACAATTTTCTGATTATACATGTTGTAGAATCACATGGGTCATGCAGTCATAGATGTACATAAGGTCATAATGTCTGTTTCATTCTACTATCCTTCCTATCCCTATATTCACTCCCATCCCTCCCTTCACTTGCCTCTACTTATTCTTCCCTAGTGCCTGCCCCCTATTATTGTGAATTAGCATCCCCATATCAGAGAAAATATTCAGACTTTGTTTTTTTGGGATTGGCTTATTTTGCTTAGCATGATATTCTCCAAATCCATCCAATGCATTTTGATTCATTGTACACAATTGCAGCGCAACTTTTCATTTTTCTGGTTGTACATGATGTAGCATTGCACCATATGTGCAGTCATACATGTATCTAGGATAATGATGTCCATCTCATTCCACCATCTTTCCTACCCCCATGCACCCTTCCATCTCCTCCCTCCCTTTGCCCCATTAAAGTTCCTCCATTTTCACCATCCCCTGCATTGTGGATCAGCATTCACTTATTAAAGAGAACATTTGGCCTTTGGTTTTTCAGGATTGTCTTATCTCACTTAACATGATATCTTCCAACTCCATCCATTTACCTGCAAATGCTATAATTGTATTCTCTTTTAATGCTGAGTAATAGTTTGATGATGTTTTCTACTCATTACTTGAAATTGATCTGTTTAAATCATGTATGACCTCCTCATTCAGTTTGGGTAAGACATATGTCTCTAGAAATTTGTTTATGTGTTCAAGATTTTCTATTTTATTGGATTATAAGTTTTCAAAATAGTTTCTAATTATCTTCTGTATTTCAGCCATGTCCATTGTGATATTTCCCTTTTCATCATGAATTTTAGTAATTTGAGTTTTCTTTCTTTTTCTCTTCATTAGCATGGCTAGGGGTTTATTTATTTTATTTATTTTTTCAAACAACCAACTTTATGTTTTGTCAGTTTTTTTAATTGCTTCTTTTCTTTCAATTTTGTTGATGTCACTTCTGATTTTAATTATTACCTTCTACTGATTTTGGTGTTGATTTTCTAGGGTTTTTGAGATATAATGTTAGGTCATTTATTTGCTGACTTTTTATTCTTTTAATGAATGAGCTCAATGCAGTAAACTTTCCTCTTAATACTCCCTTCATAGTGTTCCAGAGATTTTACTATGTGGTATCGGTGTTCTCACTTACCTCTAATATTTTTATTTTTTCTACTATGCATTCATCATTCAGTAGTGTATTATTTAGTCTCCATTTGTTAGAGTAGTTTTTATTTTTGATTTTATCATTGATTTCTAATTTCATTCCATTATGATCTGATAAAATGCAGGATATTATGTCTTTTTAAAATTTTTACTAAAAGAGTTGCTTTGTGGCATAAGATACAGTCTATTTTAGAGAAGAAACCATGTGCTGCCTAGAAGAAAGTGTATTCACTCACTGATGGATGAAATATTCTATATATGTTGGTTAAGTCTAAATTATTGATTGTATTATTTAGTTCTGTGGTTTCCTTATTTAGTTTTTGTTTGGAAGATCTGTCCAGTAGTGAGAGACGTGTGTTAAAGTCACCCAGTATTATTGTATTGTGGTTTATTTAACTCTTGAAATTGAGAAGGTTAGTTTGATGTATATAGATGCTCCATTGTTTTGCGGCATATATAGTTATAATTATTATGTCTTGCCAATATATAACTTGTCCTCTTTTTCTTAAAATTTTCTTTTTTTTTTTCTTGAGCAACCCACTTGTTTGACTTGAAAATTTTCTCTGATTTGGATTTTGCACTGGTGTTTTTGATGCAATTCAATATGTCCCTTTGGTGGTGCTATGTCCTTTTTGTGACAGACACAATGTTTGAATTTTAAGGTTGTCTTAGTCCACTGTCCACAGATATACCAGAATACCTGAAATTGGATAATTTGAAATTAAAAAAAGAATTATTTTAGCTTATGGTTTTGGAGGTCCAAGAGCATGTTTGTGGCATTTGCTTGGCTCTTGGCCTCATGGAAGAAAACAGAAAGGCAAATGGATAAATATGGACAAGAGGAAGAGGACAGAGGAGCTGACCCACTTTACAATAATCCACTCTTTTGAAAAGTGATCCATTCCCACAAGAACTAACCCAGTCTTGTAATAAAGACATTAATCCCTCTTAAAGCCTCCATATCCCAACACGGCTGCATTGACAACCAAATTTCAATGTAAGTTTCAGCAGAAACAAATCATATTCAAACCATAGCAGAGGCCAAATCTACAATGAAGTTAAATTTTTTCTTTCTTTCTTTTGGTGCATTCTACCAACTGAGCTATATCCTCCGCCCTAAATTTTTTTTTGAGCAGGGTGCTAAGCATATTTTTGTGTATATATGTTCTAAAATTAAAAATAAAGGCAGAAATCTTATTGAACCAATCCTTGTTGGCTGACTAGTATATAAGAAAAATCCAACATGTTGGTTTGTTGAAATTAAAGTTTTTAGGATCCAAAAATGATCTATAATAACCTTAGTAATATTCTAGTATAGCATATTAGTTATCTATGAATACTGACTTAGTACACATAATAATTATAATAATTATAAAAGCTACTACTTGTTTTATGTTAAGCACTATTTTAGCCCTCTTTATGAAATATATGTTTTTCATTTGCCTCTACTTGGCCTGTAGTAAACTGTGAATACACACACACACACACACACACACACACACACAGATATACATTGCCCCTCCTTTTCATTTTTATATGCATTGAAATTGTTGATAATATTATGTTCAATATCTGTAAGTCCTCAATTTCACTTGCTTTATTTTAAAAGATTGTACATAAATTTATGATAGACAAAGTCTTATTCTTCTGCTCTACTGTGGTTATTCAAGAGGTAATATTAGTGTATGCTACACAGATTTATCTATTGAAGCAGCAGACACAGCAAACTAACACACTTCACATATACATGTGTGTGCGTGTGCACACACAGCATCGTGTGTCCATGGCCACGTAGGCCACTGCAACTCCCTAGCCTGAGAGTTCTGGAAAAGAGCATGCACACTTAGGGTAGTACTTTACTTGTGTTTGTGTGTGTATGTTTAACATGCATGTTCAAGTTTAGTAGTTAATACTTCGTTTTCCAAGGCGACTGGCTAAGCCAACTCATGGATAGATATTTGTGTGAACATAAATTTCTATTTCTCTGGTATAAATGCACGAATACTACTGCTGAATTATATAGTAGTAGCATATATAATTTTATATGATTCTGCCAAACTGATTTTTAGAGTAGCTGGACCATTTCACATTCTCACCAGCAATTTGTGAGTACTTCTACATATGTTTATCAGCATGTCGGGTTGTTAGAAATTTTGATTTTAGTACTTCTGATAGATTTTAGTGGTTTTAATTTGCATGTCCCTAATGTCTGATAATGTTTAATATATATTTATGGCCCAAATTTGTCATTCGTATATCATTTTCTAATTGAATTTCTATTTTCTTATTGAGTTTTAAAAGTTTTAAAAAAATTTAAGTATGTGTACTTTTTCAGATAGGTGATTTTCAAATATTTTCTCCCAGCCCATAGTTTTTTTTTTTTTTTTTTTTTTTTTAATCCCTGTACTGGGTATTTCCCAGAGCAAAAACTGAATTTTGATGAGGTCCAATTTATGAATTGGATATCTTTATATAGATTGTGCTTTGGGTGTCAAGTAAAAACCTTCTGCCTAGTTTTAGGTTCTGAATATTTTCTCCCATTTGTTTCTTAAAGTTTATGGTTTTATGTTCAATATTAAATCTATGACCCATTTTGATCTAACAGTTTTTTTTTTTTTTTTTGGTGGTGTGAGGTTTAGACCATTGTTCAATATTTTTCACAGTGGACCCAACACTATTTCTTGAAAAGGCCATCCTTCCTCCATTGAATGACTACTTTGAAATGATGGTCTCAGCTAGCCATGCCAGCCTAGAAGCTGTTCAATGCATTCTTTTCCTTCTTATCTTAATGTGATTGGAACTCCTCCCCACCCCACCCCCTGCTGCCTGCCTGCTTCCCTATTTTAGGTTGGGATTCAGAGATTTTCTGTCTGAGAATCAGTCTTCTCCTGTTTTTTTTTTATCTTTAATGAGTAGCATTTCATTGTCATTGTAGAAAGTTAGAAAAATATGGCCAAATGTGAATGCTTAGTCCATAAGTCACAAGCAAGTTTGTGAAAAAAGGAGGAGGAAAGGAAAAGAAGAGAGAAGGAAATAGAGGGCCTGGACTGGAGCTTTGAATCCATCACTTGAGAAAAAATTTAAATTATACATAGTAATTGTACATATTTATGGGGCACAGTGGGATTTCCATGTACGGATACAGTGTGCAGAAACCAAATCAGGGTGACTGGCAAGTTCCCCACAGTGAATGTTTACCTGGTTACTTGGACTGCTTTCCTGCCTGTAAATGGAAGCAACAGCCGCCCCTTCACAGACACTTTCTCATAAATAACAGTTTCCAAGTAGGTCTTCTTAAGGACAAGGCAGCTCCTTTCCTGCCCCCAGGTAGAGATATAAGAGCTGGGCTTTTCTCTAGAAACCTGTCTCCCTTCTCAGATAAGCTGAGCAGCTGGTGAGTGGACAGCTTGGCTTAGTGCCCATGGAGAGATGCGGGGGTGGTGCTGTGCTGGGCTCCCCCGGCCCCAGCCCAGCACACCCCCCCTTCCTCCCTAAGCTCTGGTTGTAGAAAAAGCTCTGTGACGTGAATAGATTAGGAAAAGCCTGCCTGGCCTCTTCCTGCTGTCCCTGGCTCCTTAGGCTCTGGAGATTAGTGGGGGGTGGCTTTGTGCATGGGGTGGGGGCAGGGATAGACACCGAAATGTCAACTTTGTTTAAAGGAATGCTTCTCAGAAGAGAGGGAAAAGAAGCCCAGCCCTCCTGCCTGCTCCTGCAGTGTCTCTGCACGTCTGCCCTTCCTGAAACATGGAGCTCCGTCTTCCTTCTAGGGATTCTTGCCTGCTCTTCAGGCAGGTGCTGGCAAAAGGGCTGGTGCTGGGACCAGATCCAACTCTGCGTGTGGCAGCTAGAGATGAAAGACATGAATCAAGAGTTGGAGGCAAAAATGGTTGTTAATCTGCTTTCTCAGACAGAGAAGGAGAGTAGACAATGAATGCCCCCACAGCCCCCCACACTCCTCTCCTGCAGAGGGAGCTCTCCCTGAGGAGGGGTTCCTATCATGGTTTACTTGTTCATTCATTCATTCATTTACTTAACCTTTTGCTTAGAAGTTGATTTGTCTATTCACTCATTCACCAACCGGCATCTGGGCCAGCCCCTCAGTGAACATTCCTTTCACTTCTCAAGTAGGCTTGGCCTTGTACTCTCCCCTGGGGATGCAGGTGATGAAAATATGACATCCATGTACTTCAGAGGGGCTGGAGTCACAAGTGCTGGCCCAGATGTGCTCGTGGACATTGCTGGGTCTCTACCACATGTGTGTCTTTGCAGGCATGAGCCTGGCTTCTGTGACACTGGCCAGTGTCCTGCAGGTCAGGGGCGAAGCTCTGTCTGAGGAAGAACTCTGGTCCCTCTTGTCACTGGCTGCTGAGCGGCTCCTAGAAGACCTTCACAATGGTAAGAGTTTGGGGCAGTGAAGCCACAGGGAACTGAATGTGAAGCTTCCCATACAAGCATATTTTTGGCTGCTGCTTCTCCATTAGTTATTAGTCTGAAGTATTAAAACGAGCAGGCAAATGGCACCCTCCACACAACTACGTTGGGAGACTAGCCTGTCTCTTGGACCCATGCCATGTGGCAGAGTCAGAAGGCCTTGCTTCTGCCTTGGTACTTGCATAGTGCTTAGGGAGGTGCTGGCTGGAGCAATGTAGGCCTCTTATGGTTTAGACATGAGGTGTCCCCCCAAAAGCTCATGTGTGAGACAATGCAAGAAAGTTTAGAGATGAAGTGATTGGGTTGTGAGAGTTTTAACCTAATCAGTACATTAATCCACTAATAAGGATTAACTGAGGCAGGTAGGGAGTGGGTGGAGGAGGTGGGTCACTGGGGATGGGCCTTTGGGGCATGTATTTTGTTCTTGCTGAGCAGAGTTCTCTCTCTGCTTCCTGATTCTCAAGTCCTGAGCTTCTTTCCTCCTTCTCACCTTTACGACATGATGTTTTGCTTTATCTTGGGCCCAGAGCAATGGAGTTGGCCATTTATGGACTGATGCCTCTGAAACTGTGAGCCCCAAGTAAACTTTTCCTATTATATGTTGTTTTTGTTAGGACTTTTGGTGACAGTGGTGAAAAAGCTGATGCAAACAGGCCCTCTTCCATCTCTCGGGCTATTTGGGCACAACTAGAGATGGGAGGCAGAAGATAGTCACCCTGGATACCCCCATACTCTGTCAGATGGTGTAATAGTCTGTGTCCTTTCGGAAGACAGAACACACACTGTGGTCTAAATAGGGGAGGTTATTAAGAGTAACTGAAAGATATAAGAAAATTATTCATGGTGCCCTCGGACTGAGATGGGTACCCAGTGAGAAACAGACTTTGAAGGCAAGTTCTGTCCCCAGGTTGGGTTTCGGACCTGCTGGGGGAGCTGTGATGAAGTTCACTGGCTTGCTTAGTTGGTCTTGGTCTGCAGTCATGGCTCAGGTGGGGAACAGGCAATTGCCAATTGTGGCCGAGGGAGTGGAAGGTTGGGGTGATGGCAGGCTCAGGTGAGCAGGAATCCCTTGTGGGCAGGAGAGAATGAGCCTGCACCATTTGTATAGATAAGTTAAAGAGAAGGGGATCATGTGGAAGATTAGGCCTTGAGAGTGACCAAGGGACCTTGTTGTCCTGGGCCTGAGTCCAGGACTGTGCCATCATCTGGTGGTCACATGCCCATACCACTGCTGACCATAGCCAACAGAAGGAGGGCACTAGTGTCCTGTGATGACTCTCCTGTCTCCTCTACTGAGAAGGTTGTCATGGTGCTCTAAATATTAGGAGATTTGTGTAAGGGAAGAATTTGTGTTTGGAAGAATGAATTTGGAGCTGTGAGGCATTAAATTGGTAACTGAAACAAACATTGAGAGCCCATGCTCTGCTGTCAGTTCATCAGTCCCACATGCTTGGCAGCTGCAGTGCATGCAGCAGAGGCTGTCAGCCCATGTTACCACACATGCTCCATGCCAGAGACTGTTCCAGTCTGGGCAGGTAGATGGAGGCTGCTAACTTGTGCCCTTGGATTCATCTTCTTCCTGAGGCCTCACTCTCTTTTCTCTGCCCTAGAGATTTTGACAAACAGATACAGAGCTCCCAGAAGACCAGCTGCCTTGGGTTCTGGCCTGGCTGCAGGGAATTCAGGCTTGTGTCAATTTCCAGTAGGACTTGACCTTTTTTTATCTTTTGCTTTGAAACTCTCAGTCCACTGATGAATTTGGTTGCAGGTGCTCAGTTCCTGGTCATGGTTATAGCCATCTTTTGTGATCAATGCTCCCTTTCAGAAGAATTGAATTAATTCAGTTCTATGTCTCCCTGGGATCTTGCTCATGGTCTACCCTAGAGACAGTTATTTCTAGGCACCTACCAGACACAGTCCCACAGCTGGCTCTCCAGATGGTGGCCCTTTCTCTATACTCCTATCGCTGACTTGCTTTCAGATTCCTCGGATTATGTGGTCTGCCCCTGGTCAGCCCTGCTTTCTGCAACTGGAAGTCTTTCATTCCAAGACCGTGTTTCTCACATAGAAGCTGCTCCTTTCAAGGCCCCTGAATTGCTACAGGGGCAAGGTGAGGACGAGCTGCTTGATGTGTCACAGGTAAGATGCGTGGCCTCTCTGTAGTACCTGTCTCCTGTCCCCTGGGAAAGGCCTGTTACTGGGCAGTACTCCCTGTTCCCAGTTCCATCCCGAGGTGCCTGATTCTACCTTGAGGCAGAGTGGGTATTAATGGTTTGGATATTAGCTGTTCCCAAAGATGCCTCTGTTATTAATGCAGGAATATTCAGAGGTGAAATTATTAGATTATGAGGGATGAGACCTCACCAATCCATCCTAGTTTGAATGGACTAACTGGGTGGTCACTGTAGGCAGGTGGACATATCTGGAGGAGGTGGGTCGCTGGAGATATGCCCTGGAAGGATGCATCTTCTCTGTGGCCCCTTTCCTTGCTCTACTATCTGGCTGCCATCAACAGAGCAGCACCCCTCTACCATGCCCTTCCTCTATGATGTACTGCCTCAGGGGTCCTGAGCAATGGAGCTGGCCCACCACAGACTGAACCTCTAAAACTGTGAGACAAAATAAACATTTCTTCTTTTAAGTGTCCTTGCCAAGTATTTTTGTCCCAGTGACAAAAAGCTAACTAACACAAGTAGATTTAAAGAATGTTGTTCTCAGGCTTTTTTTTGCCAGCTCTTGGGTAGGGGCAAGTCAAATTTGTAGAGCCCAAGTTTCTACATCTGTATAGTGGGGTAATACGACTTAGACAATCTGGCTATTATCAACATTCAAAAAGAAATATCCCAAAAGATAAGAGTAAAAGGTCTGTCTGTTGTTACCACTGGCAGCACGAAGAAAGAACAGAAAAATAAATGATCCAAGTCCCCAACTAGAAATCCTCAGGCCCAAGTAAAGATAGATTTGGCTGTAGCAATATTCAGCATTGTGTTGTTGATGTCAGTTAAAAGTTGGAAACAAGATGAATGATCAGTTGAGAGCGGATATGAGAATAAGCATTAAAATGAGACTGCTGTAGAAGTGTATTCAATGACTTGGAAATAAATTCAATATATGCATTGATATATGCATACACAATGTGATCCAAGTTTGCAGAGAGAGAGAAAAAAAAAACGAGAGAGAGGAAGTTCTAAAACACATGTACCACCAAGTTGTCTGGAGGGATTATTTCTGGATGGTAATATCAATGGAGATTTTTGGCTTTCCTACAGGGAACATGTTTTCTTTCTGAACTGCAAAAAGTTCCAGTAGACAGTAGTTTCAATTAAAAAAAAAAAAAAGAAAAGAAAAAGAAAATCAAAGTGAGAACGATATAAGGCAGACACACAGCCCTGGGCAGGGCATAGTAGGTGTTTAAGGTACCACTTCTATTCTTTCTTCCATGTTCTTTCATGGGAAATATGCAGATCTAGAAATGGTGCTCCTCTCAGGAGCCATGCTGGAACTGGAGATGCTTTTCTTTTGGGCTCCAAGAAGAAGAGAATGTGGCCCCAGTGACTTCCAGGTTTGGGTTGTCAGAGTCCATGTGTCTCCTATTCATATTACAGCAGTGAAAACATCACCATTGTAATAACCCTGGCTCTGTCACCCGATCAGCAGTTGTCCCTGTACTTCTGGCACATATACCTTTCCCTGAACTGCTAGCATCCCAGAGGTGAATCACTAGACACCTGGGTCAGACACAAACTTGGGTGCCACTCAGATTTCTTCTGCTTGGTCCAGGATCCACACATGCCAGTTTTTCTCCTATGCTATGGACTTGTTAAGATGTGACATGCTCAATCCTGGGATCTGGCTTTCTGAGCCACCGGTAAAGAGAAGTGCCAGGCAGTCTGAAAATGTCCGGGAGCCAGGCACAACTTCCAGAGAAGTCCTGAGATCCAGGAAGCCAAGTCTGCTGCACTTCCTGCTATTCTTTCATGGGAAAAGTGCATATCTGGAAATGCTGTTTCTCTCAGGAACTTCCTGCTGGCTCTGTGGTCAGCATGGTGAAGCTGCATCTGCCCTTGCTTCCCTTCTCCTTTTGTCTCTCACTCTCATTGCTCTGGGATGACAGCTTCTGTATGTAGTGTCAGTGCCCTGCTTTCTAAAGGACCTGAGTTAAAACAGTTCTTGACCACTCCTGGGGTCTTCCTTGTCCCTCCCAGGACTCCCTGGTGAAGCACAGGTACTGCCTTCCCAACTTCAGTTTGGCCTCCACTGAGTGCCTTGGGAAGGTCTAGTCACTCCTCTGCCCTTGAACTAGAGAAACACATCCTTTCCTCCTGCACAATTTCCTCCATGAGCCCCTAGGCTAAACGAATAGAGCAAGCTCAGAACTGGGTATGTATATGTGACTCAGAGGCTGGATCAGGCAGAGAAGGGCCAGTTGAACTGGACAAGGGCCAGTGTGGGGAAGGACTAAATTCTGAAGGAGCCAGACAGCTATTTTGGTTGGTTGCTTGACCTCTAAGCATGACACATGGTGTATGACTTAAAGGACCAGAAAACTCAAGCACTGTTAATTAGGCCAAGAGGCAGGGTTACCTGGTCATTGATCTCTTACACGGTCCCTAAAGCTCAGTTCTGATACCCACTATCCCACATGCATCACTCAGCTCTCTCTTTATCCAACTTGCACAGGTCTGTGAAGGGTGGGATGGACATTCAGGAGAGTGTCCCCAGGAATGGCTGTGCCTGATCCTCCATCTATCCTGGGTCCTGCTATAAGGTTAGGACAATGTACAGGAACTCCTCTTTGACTAATATACCTCTCTGACCAGTACACTATTTCCCTCACTGCTTGGAGTCTTATCCCAGGTATAGATGGAAGATGTGGGCAAGTGTCTAACTACAAATCACCTTTGCTGTCATTACCCCTCCTGTGTGCATGGCAGATGTTACCAGTCAATCATGGTGTTCTTTCCCACTGAGACAGGAGTTGTTTTCAAAATCTGTCTCGCTGCCTTTCTGCAGTCAGCGCCTACCAATGGGCTGGATTTAATATTTGGGATGTACCCTGTTTTCACTGTGGCCTGGCTTGGCCCTAGGACACTTCAGGACAGAGCCCTTGGAATCCAGGAAAGTTCCCAGGTTTGATCGGGGCCTCTGGCTGTGCTCAGGTTGCTATTCCCATGTCTGCTTTTACGGTTATTTCCCTGGGATTGAGTATAACTTGTGAACTTCCCTGAATGTTATCTAGTCTCATTCATCCCAGGGCTGGTGGCTGGGTTAAGGGTTCAATTTCAAAGACAATAGTTAATCAGCCCAGGTGACATGGAACACACATCTTGACCTTGTCATGTGGCAAACCAAAACCACTGTTAGACCAGTGGGCTGCTTAAGCAACTGTGTTTTCACATGCCGTGTTTCGTGTCCTTCAATGTCCCTCCTCCAAAGGCCCCTAAACCTTTTCCTTAGAAAAGATCTTAGGGGCAAATGGCCTTGTCAATTATAATAGAAGCCCCACTACATTGTAAAAATTAAGTCATTCAGGACTACTATGATTCAGAGGTGACAGCTCTGTGGTGGCTCAGGGCAGGAGCTCTGGTACCTAGCTTCAAGTCCAGGTTTGAGTCTCATTTGGGCAAATTTACTAGCTTGCCTTTGCTTTAGTTTTCTCCTCTGTAAAATGGGGACAATTAAATACTTGCCTCAAAGCATTGTTGTGAGGAGTAAAAAAGTTTATATAAATAAAATATTTAATAGGGCTTGCTATATTGTGAATGCTCTGTTTTAAATAAAAACAATAATGAGAATAGCAATTATTGCTATTGTCTCCAAGAATTTGTTACTTGATCTTCATGAGTATTTAGGCAGAATATTTGATTTACAGATGAAGAAACAGGCTCAGAGAAATCAAAAAATGTTCTTTCCAATATATAATATTTCTTTTTGACAAGATATGGTGTGTTTTAATCAGCATGGTGTATAATATGTCATGTATCGATAGGTTTGGCTGTAAGAAACAGCTTAAAATATAATGGCTAGAGCCACAGATATACTTATTAGTTACTTAAAAAGTCTAGGGACTGGTCAATAACTCAGTCATGCCATCAAGGATTCAGTCTGTGTATTTCCATTTTACCCTAATCTGCTGGCTTTTTGTTCTTATGCCTGTTTCCTTATAGTCACAAGATGGTTGCTATGATTCCATGTATCACATGCAGAAACAAGGCAGAAACAAGGTAGACAGTATGGAACCAGTCATATATACTTATTAGTAAAGCAGCAAAAAAAAAAAAAAATTCTTTTTGGAAGCCCCTTAATATACTTCCCTTACATCCTTTGCCAAAATTTGGTGTTGTAGTTATTGCTAGAAAGCAAAATTCTGGCTTGATAGCCTCTAGTGTAGGAAGCAGGAAAGGAAGTACAGATGGTATTGGGCCAGCTAGAACACAGTATGTGTATATGCAGAAATTAAATTGTATTTGGTTTGCAGGACCTTAGAATAGCAGAGATGATTGAAAACTAATCACATGCTTTTCTTTTGGGCAGATGCATGTCTATTCTTTAGGAATGACTCTCTACTGGACAGCAGGGTTTCATGTCCCACCAAACCAGGTGTGTATATAACAATGCCCCAAGTCTTTCCAGGTCATGTCTTTGGATTAATTTAGTGGTGTTCCTGGGCAGGGTCCACAGATGTTGAGCATGGGTGCTGTTACTCATTCCTCCTATGTCCCAGGCAGGCATTGCCAATTGATCACACATCTCCTTCTTGCTAGAAAGTCCAGAAATAACCTCAGAATCCCACTTAACATGGCACTTGAGTCAGATACAAGTTTGGACTGGTGGAGAAAAGATGAGATTTATTTGCTATCTCCACTCAGAGGAAGACATAAACTAGAGGATTTTACAGACACTGAAGATACAGTTATATATTTATTCACTTAGTTATGTACTAAAAGCCCTTCCTGAAGTGAGATGCTTTCCTGCAAAAAGGTTCCCTGCTCATCAAATGTGGAAAATGCTTCCTGCAACGTCTCTCAAAGATTTTTTTTCAGAGTAGTTTATTAAAGACTACGAGAAGGCTTAAAGCATAGAGTCTTATAAACTTTGTTTAAGGTGGCATTTTATAAAACTTGGGATAACTGAATATTTGTCTTTTTGTAAATTTTCACCTGACACTGTAAGAATTCCTTAGAAACTAGTGCTACAAGAGCATGTGCGGGAGAACCTGTACGGATGATACCACCCCTGTTTCCCTTCCTTCTTCCTCCTTCCCTTCTTCCTTCCCTCCTTCCTTTATTTCTTTCTCCTTCTCTTTTTTCCCCCAATTCTCCTTTCTTCCTGATTTACTTCATTTCTTCCTTCCTTCCTCTCTCTCTCCCACCCTTGACCTCTCCAATCCTAAATCCTAGTGATTCCTGGTGCTCTTTTGTAAACAGAGACCTATTCACAACCCTTCTTTCATGAAATCTTTGGTATCTCCAGGATACTCAAAGATTACATTCTAGCCTCTCAGCAGGACCCACATGGAGGCCAAAAGTGGGCTCTTACCTGAATAATTCTTCTCTGGTTCTCCGCACTCCTCAGGATTAGCTCCATGGGTGTATGAATGTGGTCCTGTGCTAGACTTAATGCTGTGCTATCACCATCTTGAAAGTCTTAATAATTTGGATCAAGGGGTCCCACATTGTCATTTTGCCACAGGCCCTCATCCTGCCCATGGCCCCTTGCTTTCAGACAGTGGGCACCTCTGTGCCCATGCCCACACTGCTCCTTCTGTTCACAGCTCACTCCCCACTTTCCTTGTAATGAGTCCCTGTGTGCACTCTGGTATCAGCCTGGGTCAGGTCCCTGTCTCTGTGTTATCACAGTTCTGTTCTTCCCCAGGCCAAGCTTTTATTATTCTGTACTGCCCTCATCTCCTTAAGTAATGATCTTTCTTATTGGAATTTGATCTTAAAAGAAGGGACCATCTTGAATAACTGTCCAGTTTCAGACATACAGAGACCTCCAATTTGCTGTGTGAGTATAAAACTTGGTAGCCTGACTTCCCTTGAAGATGGCACCTCAGAGGATGCTCCCTGCCTGACATGGCATTGCATCCTTTCTGCCAAATGACTTTCAGTGTGGTTGGAGTGGGAGAAGCAGTCAAATGATGTTGTTATTCATGACGATGATGATGATGATGATGATTTGTAGTGCTGGGAATGGAACCTAGGGTTTCATATAGGTTAGGAAATGTTCTGCCACTGAGTGATACCCCCAGCCCCTAATAATCAGAGATTGAATCTGAATTTGAGGCCTTCCTCATATAAATGGTGGTCACTTCAATGCTTGATGGAAGTGGTTATAAAAGACTTAGCTTTTCTTTTGCTTGACAAGTGCCTGTGGCCTAAAGTTCAACCAATGATGACTGAGCACATGTGCTGCTGCCTGTGACTCCAATGTTTGTAGGCTCTGGAGTTCAAGATCTAGTGGAAAGGACTTAAGTCTTACTTGAATAATTAGTCAGGCTTCCCAGGTGACCATGAGTGAAAGACTGATCTCTGGTCTGATCCAGGGTGCTTGGCACAGGTGTAACTCCATCATGTCCAGCACCTGTTTTTCACCAGTATTCTAAGCACATGTCAGGCTGAAGCATATCTGAGATTAAAGAGCAGCACACTTTGCACAACGGAGGCAGAGATAACTGCTCTGCATCGTGTGGCCTCGATGAAGAATCTCGTGTTCATCTAAGCTCTCGGAAGGAGCAGGCCCCTGCTCTGGTGGTAATGAAGGCATCCTTTTCCATTAGTCCCCTGGGCGCACCTGACACAGTATTGCTCAGCAGCAGCTGCTCCAGCTGTGCTATGCTTCTCACTACCCTGTATGCTCTGCAGCCTTTGCAGCTCCATGAGCCCTTGCACTCCATCCTTCTGACCATGTGTGAAGACCAGCCCAGCAGGCGGCGGCCACTACAGTCAGTTCTGGAAGCTTGTCGGGTCCATCAGGAAGAAGTGGCTGTGTACCCAGCCCCTGCCCGTCTTCACATCAGACGACTGGTGGGCCTGGTTCTGGGAACCATCTCTGAGGTCAGTATAGACCTGACATTTTCAACCTGGTAGCCACTAGCCATGTGTGGTGGTTGAAATTTAAATTAATTAAAATGAAACAAAATTAAAGATTCAAGGGTCTGGGTATGTGGCTAGTGGCAGAGTTCTTGCCTAACATGTGAAAGCTCTTGGTTTGATCCCTAGCACTGCAAAAAAAAAAGTTCCTCAGTCACACTTGCTATATGTCAAGTGCTCAGTTGCCACATGTAGTTGGTGACTACCCTATTGGACAGGGCAGATCTAGAACATTTTCATCATTGGTCATAGCCGTTCTATTGGGCAGTTCTGATGAAACCCTCAGGCAGGTCCTAATTCCTAACATGACTGAGGCACTTGAAATCTTTTAAGTGCCTCTTTGAATAAAACAATCATGCTTATGACCTGTGATTCAGGTCTCTTATTAAAATACAACTCAGCCTCATCTGACCTTGACCACACCCGCCCTCTGTGATCTTATTCCTGGGGAAGTCCCTTTGCTACCCTTGTCTGACTGTGCTGCTTGATGCCTTGTCCATCCCCAGTGTCCAGCCAAGGGCCTGGGACATGGCAGTATCTGGCTTAGGTCTTTTTCCCTTCAAGCTAACCCAGAGACTGGGATTCCTGTGCAAGTTATTTATTGGGAAAATGTAGTGATGGGAAGACAGTGGGATTAGGCACAAGCTGAACAAGGAAGTTGACTCAGCTGAAGATAGCATCCATCTGTCCCCCTGGGGAGCTCCAGGGCAGGAATGGCACCTAGAAGTTGGGTAGAAGATCAAGCAGGGTGAGGCAAGTGATGTACTCATGGTACAAAGTGTAACAAGGCTGGCTGGGTTCATTCCTTTCTTCTATCTTTCCTTCCTTCTTCTTTTCTTCCTTTTTCTTTCTTCCAGATGAGCGCTCACCACCTTGCCCCAGGTTTGCCTTGAGCTTATTTCTCTCACTGTAGCTTTCTGAGTAGCTGGGATCATTAGTGTGCATCACCATGTCTGGATTTGTAAGGAAGTTTTCACGATAGATGAAGTTCGGGAAGGCTAAGCTAGAGACCAGCTGGGCAGCTGCACTTGTCTAGGGACAAGTTGGAGATTCCAGACCAAGGTTAATGTAAGGGTCATGTAGTTCATGTAGGTTAATGTAGGGAGATGAAGGGACAGCTGGATAGGGCACAGTCAAGTCAGTCAGTAAAAGCCTCTTCCATCCTAGCATCCTTCTTGGACTCCTTTTCTCTTGCATATGAATATGTGGCTTCTGCTAATTAGGTCAGAAGGTTTTTTGAGTTTTTAGTTAGTTTTATATTAAAAACAAGTTCACCCTAAAATCTTCAATTACATTCCACTAATGCTGTGTTATTTGTAGGTATTTTTCCCTTTTCATATTTCTGACAAAGAAAAAATTGTGTCCTATCATCCTTAACATGTTAAATCTCTTGTTAAAAACCTGTTTTGTGATACACAAAGCAGCATGAGACACCATCTCTTCACTCAAGTAACAGGATGTGACAATTAAACATGAAAAGCCCCCCATCCTCTGTTTGTCCTCATATTTCCAACTCATGAAGGCACTCCTCATTATGCTGGGTCTCTACCTGTGCTAGTTCACCCTTCTGTCTAGAATCTGCTCTCCGCTCTCCATGCCAGCAGACTGTTCCTTATTTTTTGTGTACCAGGGATTGAACTCAGGGGCACTCCACCACTGAGCCACATTCCCAGCCCTATTTTGTATTTTATTTAGAGTCAGGGTCTCACTGAGTTGCTTAGTGCCTTGCCATTGCTGAACTTGCGATCTTTCTGCCTTAGCCTCCTGCCCGGCAGACCATTCCTTTCCAATAATGATCACTTTCCTCATCATTGCCAGGGTCTAATACTCCATGCAAGTTTTACCCTATGCAAGAATGCATGCCTACATTGCTATGGGCTAGAAGATTTTGTGGGGGAAAGGGGTTTAATTATTTGAAAGACAGTATAGTCTATCCTCTAAAGGTGTGTCATCGTCCTTGGACAGACACTGCATTGACCTATGGCATTTCCGCAGAATGAACTTCAATCTCTTATTTAGCATTAATGCACTGCACCAGGTGAGCTGCAATGGTGCATAACAATTTAGGGGAAACAGGTAGGCAGGCAAACTCAAGGTAATGTAGTGTAACAGAGAGAGATGTGAGTAGAGGGATAAAGAAAGATAAAGGGTACATGGCTGTAATCCTAGAAGCTCCAGAGGCTGAGATAAGAGGATCGCAAGTTTAAAGTCAGCCTCAGCAACTTAGCAAGGCCCTAAACAACTTACGAGACCGTGTCTCAAAATAAAATATGAAAAGGGCTGGAGATGTTGCTCAGTGTTATGCACCCTTGGGTTCAATTCCTGGTGCCAAAAAAAAAAAAAAAAAAAGAAAGAAAAAGAAAAGAAATAGTGGTCAGAGGGGCTGAGGTAAGAGAATTAGAAGTGGAGAGGACACAGCTCTGGGTCTTAAAGACACAGAGGAGGAATTCATGAGAAAGACACAAATGTGAATGACTCACCTCTTGAGTGCTTGTGGGTGGTGAGTCAGGGCATGTTCTGGTTGCTGGAGAATGTAATGTTAGGCTCCTGCAGTGTAGGACAATTCTACTGACTTAGCTTAACTAGGTAGTTTGTATGTACCTATGTGTCTCCTGACCTTGGGTTGTGGATGTATGATGGCTTTGGCCCTCAGATGGAGAGAAGAGTTATGGAAGAAAGCACCTGCATGCAGCAGAGCCGAAGTTACCTGCTCAGGAAGAGGCTGCAAGGGACAAGCAGCGAGAGCCCAATGACACCGGCCCTGGAGTGTCTGAATCTTCGCAGAGGTTGGTGAGACGCCCTTAGCATTTTTTGCATGGGTCACTGGTGCTCTTTCTATTGTTCCCTGCCCTGTGTGGTCCAGGCGTCCCTGTGTGGTAGCAGATAAAACCTGAGCCAAGCCTTTCTTTTATGAAGCCCTAGGAGAGAAGCATTTGAGCTCAGTTCTCATCTATGTCCACAGGAAAGGTTTTATAATTTAACATTTATGTCCAATGTTAACTTTTTAAAATAGAAGTCTAACTGTCCAAGTTGATGAGAACCTATTAAAACAAGCAACAAAAAGATAAACTTAAAAAATGACTTTCTAACTGGAATGAAAGGAAAGTAACTTGTAAAGATTTTTTTGGTTACTATTCTAGTTATGTTAAAAGAATGGCTTTTAAAATAACCTTCAAATCTTCTTCTGTTCTCTACTTTTCAACTGAATCTGAGCTTGCTTGCTTTATTTATGTTTTTGATTAAAGTTATAATTTTTTTGTCTCTAAAACAGGGTGTCCTTTTGTTCTTTACCATTAGACTTTATGTTCCATTGTAACACTGCCTCCCCATAATTCCCTCCGGTCCCCATGACTGTCATTTCCATTTTTGATATATGAGAATACAGACTCAGAGATTCAGTAATTTCACCAAGGGCCCATAGCTAATGAACTGTGATATTATCCACAATGTGGGATGCCTGATTCCAGAAAGCCAGACCCCTTGCCTCTGCCCATGCTCTCTACCAGGCTGTTTGGTTAGTTTCAGACAGAAGTACAGAGACCCAGAGCTCCCTGGAGCCACGCTGGAGTACTTCAGCACACAGTCGCTGCAGCCTCTTTGTTAACAGGTGAGCTTCAAGGTGCTCAGGGTGCTGTGAACTTGGTATGGGATGTTGGTGTGAGGCACCTCTCTTCTGTGTCTTTACTGATTACTGATGAGAAGTCTCTTGCTTTTTCAGAACATGCCTGCCTTTTCCCATCAGCAATCGCATATATGTTTAAGCAGCTATGAAGCCAGGGTGCCAAAGGGTCTGGTGGCAACTGTGCCTTTGGCCGCCTTGCCTCCCCTGGTAACCATGTTCGGGCTCAAAGATGGAACAATAACCTGCTTCAGTGTTGTTGCAATTATCCACTGCCACATCTGCCGTATAACTAATGCGCACACAGCACAGTGTCTGAAAGCAACACTTATTCATTTAGCTCCTTATTCTTCAGGTTTATAATTTAGGCTATGGTTAGCTCAGAGGTCTTCCGGACTCTGCTGGGTCCTCTCCTGCAACCGTGATCAGCTAGGCAGCTTTGCCCCTGGAGATGGCTGGCTGTCTCTCGGGGACCCTGGGTCTTCTTCACCAACAAGCCAGGCTGGGGTTGTTTAAATAACAGTGGCAGAGGGAGAGGGTTGGTGTGGGTACAGGGCTCTTAGAACTGACACCCACCACTTTCACCTTATTCCATTGGCCAGATCAAGCCAAAGGCCAGCCCAGATTCAAGGGATGGGGAAAAAGAATTCCACCTCTTGACAGGAGAAGGATACAAATTAATTTCAAAGGGCAGGGAGAAGAATGTGACCATTTTGCAACTAGTCTTACACTGATACATAAGTTGTGTCAAATCCGACAGGGCTGGAATTTGGACATTTTGAAGTTTGGAGGATTTGGTATTTGCATATTGATTTGTTGAGGAGAATGGTGATGGTATCCATTGTTCAACCAAGGGCTTTTGTCATACTTGTTACATCCACAGATGGGACCTTGACCAGATGTTATAATGAAATGATTTTTCCTGCCATTTAAAACTTGATTTTTTTTTAACAAAAGGAGCTTTTACAACCCCCATTTGTTATTTAATGATGGGATATATTTTGAGAAATGCATCATTAGGCATTTCATTGTTGGGCAAACATCATAGAAGGTACTCACACAAACCTAGATGGTATAGCCTGTTACACCATATGGAATGTGTTTATACATAAAATTATATATATATATATATATATATATATATATATATATATATATATATGTATTGTATATAATATGTATCATATCATATAATGCCATGTATAAACACACACACACACACACACACACATATATATACACACACACACAAATATGTAGTATTATATAGACTCCTGGGGTTGTGATGGATGAGGCAACATGAAATTAGACATAAGAGAAAATGATACATTCAAGAAACATGGTAAACTGGGCATGGTGGTGCATGCCTATAATCCCAGCAGCCAGGAGGCTGAGGCAGGAGGATTACAAGTTCTCTGCAACAACTTAGAGAGGCCCTAAGCAACTCAGTGAGACCCTATCTCTAAATAAAATACAAAAAAGGGCTGGGAATGTGACTCAGTGGTTAAGCACCTGTGAGTTCAATCCCCAGTACAAAAAAAAAAAAAAAAAAAAATCAAGAAACACAGTAAGCACATGATGTAAGAGGTTGCTATGGGCATAATGTGGCCTACAGTTTAACAGTAAACTCTTTTTTATAAGGAGGAGAACATTCTAAAATAATGATATGAAATATAGTAAATACATAAACCAGCAACATAGTCCTTTATTATCATTATCCATTTTAATAATAGCATTGTATATAATTGTACAACTGGCAGCACAGCAAGTTTGTTTACTCCACCATCACCACAAACACATAAAGTGGTGTGCTACTGTGTATGGTGATTTTGGCCTTATTAGGTAATAAGAAAATTTCATTTCCATATTAATATTATGGGATCACTGTCATATATGCAGTTTCTGTCAACCAAAACATCATTATGCATACATAACTATGTTTATTGTCAAGATATTTTGAACAATACATAAGATTTGAAGGAAAAAAGTCAGTACCCCTGGAATCTCATGATCTGATCAGAGATTATTGGGGATCTAGGTCATGACACCCAGAGCACACAGGCAAGGACCTGGAGTTGAGGGAGAAGAAGACTGTGGCCTTGTACCTCACCCCCTCCCGCAAATTCCAAGGCTGTGCAGCCTTGACTTCTGCCAACCTCAGTTTCCCCTATAGGTATTGGATAACGATAACATGAAATAGCAGGTGTACTCTTCCCAGCTAAGCCCCTGCACATGGTGGCTTTCATGGCATGGAAGCATGAATGTATCAAGTACTTACCCCTTCTCAACCCTGCCAGCACTCTTGCAGGTACATTTCCCCATGACCAGCAGGAGGGCCAACGGCTCAGCTCTAGGTCTGTGCTCTTGGCAGAAGCAGGAAGTTCACAGCTGGCAGCTCCTTCTCAAAGGAATTTCCTGCAAAGAAAGAAAAAGGTGAGCAAAAGAGGGCTAGACACTCCCCTGGTGGGTTTGAGCAGAGACAGAAAATAGGCAGGATTCACAGAACTGAACTGACATAAATCTGTAATTTGCAATTCAGGGCATAGGTATTTGTTGAGTGGCCTCACTGGGCCAGGTTTTGCAATAGATATTGTGTAGGATATTAGTTGAAGATGCCAGGTTCAACTCTTAGGAAGTCAACAGCTACTGGTATATAGGGCTGTAACAAAGCATGCCATATGATAAGGAAACTGATAAAGCAGAATGCACTTGTCACAGGCCTTCTAGACAGACAAAATGCAGAGGCACAGATTTGGAACTGCAGAGGGGTTGCTTCTCTAGGGAGAAGAGCGTCTCCCTTTTGGTTTGCAAAGAGTAATAGGCTGAGGGGACATGTAGGGAGTTGAGGCCCGAGAGTGGCCAGGCCCACTTGTCCAAGTCTTGGAGGCCAGGCTAACAGAAAAGATGGATATATCCTAGCACTGTAGCTCTGTTGAGGAATGAGGTTGCCAATTCTGCACTGAGAGGTGGGATCAGGGGTGGGCCCAAAATGTACTTTCTGACCAAAAGGGTCTTCTGGAAACAGCCCTGGTGCTGGCCATAGCCACTTTTTTTTTTTTTTTTTTAAATAAAAACCAAAGTCCTAGGTCAGATGCCTGACTACAGGGCTCCCAACAAGCCAGGACTGGCCACTCAGCCCAAAAAACAAACAGAAAAGATGATGATAAAAAGCAGGAAAAGAACTTTAGTCAATATGGCCATATTGGAAAGGCAAAGTGAGATCAGCATCTCAACCTTGTCTTTAGGGTACTGAGAGGTGCTTTAGGTTTAAATGGAGGAAGTTTTGAGGCAGGGAGCAAGAAGTATGCATAATTAAGCAAACTGTGGTCTGACTGATTATTCTCTCAGCTTTGGATCTGCAAGGTGGCTCTAGAGAAGTCTTTAATTACTTGAAGGGAAAAATTCCAATTGTTGCTCAGGATGTTTATTCATCAGATCTGTGAGCCTGGGAGGGGGCAGCAAATTTTCCATGAGATGATTGCTCCTGCTTAAAGGAAGCAATCTCATCATGGGGTGATGTGCCTGCCTCCCTCAAATCCTGGCAGGTGTAGGACAATGACTGAAGAATTTTAGGCACCACCCCAAGGGTTTTAAGCAGGATGCTGCACATCTTGCCTCAGTCCTGGAAGGGAATGAAATTGGTTAGGTCAGTTTAGGGCTCATAAATCTTGTTTTAGTAATTTTTACATGAATACTCTTTAAATGATTAACATACCTGCATGTATAACTGAGCAGGGAGCTGACCCAAAGATTAAGGTAATAAAAGAGAGAGCCAGGAATGGTGGTGCATGCCTGTAATCCCAGTGGTGTGGGAGGCTGAAGCAGGAAGATCTCGAGTTCAAAGCCAGCCTCAGAAAAAGCGAGGTGCTAAGCAACTCATTGAGACCCTGTCTCTAAATAAAATACAAAATAGGACTGGGGGTGTGGCTCAGTGGTGGAGTGCCCCTGAGTTCAATCCCCAGTAACCATACCCCCCCCAAAAAAAAAAAAGAGAGAGAGAGAGAAAAAAAAAACAAAGGCAGAGATGCCAAGCTTTATCCTGCTTTTAGTTATTGATGGACCATCTGCAAGCCTGAGAAAAAGAGTTACTGCTTTTGGCAAAGGCAGCCACTCTAAATCCCTGTTACAACACCAGTGTGTTTAGAATAAGTCACACCTTCTTACTATACAATACTGCCATTAGCTGCAAAACTATCCTACAACCATGCAAGGCTACAGTGACCATGAGATTATTGCTTCCTGGACCTATGAAGAGCCCCCTCTGGGTAGGCTATTCAGTGAGGAGGTTGTCTTTGCCTGGCCTTCTGTCTCACCATCTGGGACCCTTTGGGAACATCAGACCTAGATGTCCTCAGAAGGCATTTGTCTGTCTGTCACAGGGAGATTTGCTTAAAGCCTCTTAACAAATTAGAGATGAGCAGAGCAAATAGCCTCCAGATATCCCTCCTCTTGTGTGGCCCACTTGCCCCACCTGACCCTCTGCAGTCTCCAAGGCCATTCTTTGGTCTTCATGGGTACAGGGGAGGTGGTAGTCAAAGAGGGGTTTCTGGAATCCTTGAAGATGCCAGGAAGTTTGCAGCCACTCACGTGGAAAGCAGAAGCAGAACACAGCATGCTATTTTTTTTAAGCTTTATTTTTTCCTGATTAGTCACTGAAGGCACATCCACTGAGAACTTTCAGGACACAGACCATTCCATGGCTGGAATTTTGACCTCTTGAGACAGGAGTCCTGCTGAGTATTCTTGGGGACATGTTAGAAGCTGCCAGTTGCTGGCTATATGACTCCCCCCGTTAATTAGACTTTTGAAGCCTCAATTTCCTCCTCTATAAAATGGGTTGAGAGCATGCACCTGAAAGGATGGCGACTGAGTCTAAAGAACAATGAGGATTAAAGCATTTCTCAGTCACAAGTGTGACATAAACATGAAGTATTGTGAAACTGAGAATGAGAGATGCTTATGAACCCTGTTCACTCAACATTCAGACTGGAAAATCTCTGCCCTAATCTAAAAATCAAGGTAGTTTTGTTTTATTAAAAAATTGTTTTAGTTCAGATCCCAGTACCTCTTCTTCCCCTTCCCATTCACTACCCCCTGTTCTCTTCCCTCTATCAATCTTTCTGCCATTTACCCACAGTTATTTTTAAATTAATTCCTTGTGTATGTACTTGATACTGAGATTCACTGTTGTGTATTCATCATATAATTTAAAAAACAATAAAAATAAAAAAATTGGTTTATTGCACATAATGTATAAATGTGCTTTATGCATTCAATACCCATGAAATTTTATGTAATGCTTTATGAATTGTGAACATTTAATGATGTAGGCATCCCTGTAATCAACTTAAGACCCAGAACGTTGCCAATATCCTATACCTGCCTGTAAGGTTCCACATTAAGGTGGCCAGTCCAGCTGGGGCCTCAGCTCAAGTTAGCTCCATAATGCTGAAACCTGTTTCCTTGGGGCTCAGGGGGTTAGAAGGCTGGGAGAGGCAGGGAAAGGTGATTCTATAAGGGAAATTCATCCTCTTTTTTTCACTGTAAGTGACTTTGAATATTTTCCCCAGTTTTCCAGGCCGGAGTTCCTACTACTGGCTGGAGAGGCCCCAGTGACCCTACATCTACCTGGATCAGTTGTGGTAATTACTGGTTTGCACAGGGCAGCATGAGGTGGGGAGAAAATCTCCCAGCCAGGCAAGTCTGGGAGATGACTGCACTCTGACTGTTGCACGTTGTCCTGGTGGTGCTCAGTGTCCTCTAGACCCACCAGAGCCATGCTCATGGCACCACAGCTCCTCATCCTTCAGCACATCTCCTTCCCCTTTGAGATGAACCTCCTATGGTTTGGAGCTCAGTCCTGCTGGTCTCAACTCAGCCTTCATCTTCTCATTTAGCCAGAGTATTTGTAAAGAAGCATCTAGCACATGCCAGACACTGCTCTAGGTCCCATCTCTGCTGTGGAAGCTTAAATTCTAGCAGAGGGAGGCAAAGGTAGACAAATGTATGCATACACATAAAAGAATGCCAGGTAGTGATTTGTGTTTAAAACAACAGGAAAGGAAAAGACCAATAAGGATGCAAGAAAGTGGGAGATGGTGGGGTGGGGAGGAGGGAGAGAAGTGCTCTTTTATATAGGGAGGTGGCTCTGAGGAGGCACCAGTGAGCAGATACAGGAATGAAGAGAGAAAGGGGACGGAGAAAAGCAAGAGGGCTTTTGGGGAAGAACAGTTCAGGCAGAAGGCAGATGCAAGTGGGCGACACTTCCCAGTCTCAGGACACCTAACAGGAACATGGCCCCCTGTAGAGTCCTGCAGGTCAGGATGTGACTGCAGGCACAGCCCCTAGAGTACTAACACTACATACCAGTGTCTGTTAACTGTTCTCTAAGGAGAACTTCCCAGGAGAGGTCTGAGTAGGCCCTGATCTAGGCTTTGAGACAAGAGTGGAGGTGGGGATGCATGGATCCTCAACCCTAGTCCTTAGAGAAGGACACAGACAAGGAGGAGTCCTGAGCCAGACATGGCAGACTTATAGGAATTTGTGGTGTGGGGAAGAGCATTCTGCTCCCCTAACCCCACATACAGTATGTGCAAAGTCAGGCAGAGTAGCCCATGGGGGTGTGGAATGCTGAGCTGCCTGGGAGGCTGCACCTGGGTGATGGTGATTAGACAGGGCTGTGGTAGAAGATGAACCTGGGAATAATCCAAGGAGGCGGACAAAGCAGAAGGCAAACTCTGGTATGTATCTGCAGCTCTGCCGACTGGTTTCTACAGTCCCTTTGCTCTAGCCAAATCTTGTTTTGGATCTGCACCTGTCCAAATTTTCTCTGCAGTTTATTTCATTAACCTGTGCTTGGCAGGACCCTAGGGGGACAATGTCAAGTTGGGGGACACCTGGAGGGTGTGTGATTCACTAGTCAGTCCTGACAGCAAGCAGAGCCCAAGGGCAGGCAGGATTTCTGCAGGGGAAAGACATGGGTCAGACCTGCCTCCCAGTCTTCCTGGCCCCTGCAGAGCCTGGCAGAGAGCTCACATCTGAGTCTAGGTTCTGTCTCTTGCTAACTGTACAACCTCGCGCAAGTCCCTTACCATCTCAGATGAGCCATCATTTCTCTTCTGCTAAATAGGAATCATAATCATATTTGTGTCTTTAGGGTTGTTTAATAATTAAATGAGATGATGCATGTAAAGTGCTCAGCATAGTAACAAACACAGGTTAAAGGCAATGTCTCATGGTTATTGTGACAGTTGATACTATTGTTTTCAGACCAAAAAAGGGAAATCCTACTTGGCTCTCAGGGACCTCTGCGTGGTCTTGCTGAGCGGGCAGTGTCTGGAGGTGAAATGTGATATCGAGTCCACAGTGGGAGCTGTCTTCAATGCTGTCATGTCCTTCATCAATCTTGGGGAGATCACCTACTTTGGCTTGGCTTACCTGAAAGGTGGGTGTTCCCTGGGGAGTCCTTGGCACTGCAGGCATCTGGATCCCTAAGCTCCTAGATATTGGTTAGCTGGTGTCAGCTTCAAGTGTATGTGTGTGAAAAAAGTGTCAAGTGTGTGCAGACTATCACAAAATAACAAATTTAGGGTGTGGTAGGTGTGTGTAGCTTGCCAGGTCCAGTTGATCAATCTCAGTGCATGATCTTAGACAAACAAATGTTAAAAATATCTATTTTGTCTGACAGAACTAAGTACCTTGACCCCAATAGCCTAAGAATCCATTCAAAGATCTAAGTGAGGGAAGGGTTCTTTATTTCCTTCCCATCTCTGCCTTTCCATTAAGGGACTTTTCCTTTACTGCAAATATTCCTTTGCTATAGTTGAAGTTCTTTACCCACTGTGTAGCTGGTTAGGGAAGGAGGTTGAGTTTGATTTTATGAACCTCAGGTTAAATGCTGGTTCCAGCCCACACTGCTTAAGCATAATAATCTCAATCTTCCTCTGTTCTTTTGCCCCAATAGGACAAGCTTTTGATTATTCATTGTGCTAGATTGGGGCTGGCAGGAGTGTCATTGCCTCCTTGTCGCTCTCATCTGCCCTTCCCAAGATCCCTTTTACAAATAAAAAGAACAGTTATAATATGCATTGATGTGATCATAATCAATGGATGCTCACTCTTGCAAAAGTAAGAATAAAATCATCTTCAGGAAACAGTGCATTTTTATTGATTTATAATGTGTGATTTAAATAAAAACTCTGTGAATAGAACCTCAGGATGTATCCTCTACTTGTCCCTCTCAATCAGGTGGCTGCCCCTGAGCCCTTCCCAAGTGGACAGTTCCCAGTACAGCTTAGCAAGGAGCCTCATGGGAAAATCACAGAAAAATAGCCACCTCTGGGATTTGATATGACCACCTTGGGGGAATTTTTCAAATAGACTGTACTGGGAACTCACCCATTCCTAGGGGAAAATAACCCTAAGAGAAGGGTGTGGAGAGTCAGATTCAGCAGCAAGGGAGGAGGGATGAACATTAAGTGGGGAAGGCCACTAAAACTACCTGGACACCAGCCCTACCCTCCATCATGTACATGCCCTAGGAAAAAGGGAGGGTACTCATTTAAAAACTCTGCCTTCTAACTCTAGGCAGGATTCCCACCTAGGCAAGCTGCTATGTGCACCCTAGGCTCAGGGAGTGGAGAATAAAGAGGGAACTGTTTGGGTACAGGGTGGGTACTGACCCACAGGAGTCCCCAGGGAGTGGCCAAGAGCACCCAGGCAGGGTGGGGTTCACCTGTGAAGACAGCAGAGGGGTGGGGGTGTCAGCCTCATTGACTTGGACTGATCCAACCTGCTTTCCAGAGGGGCTAAAGGACCAACTCAGCAGGAATTAATGTCTGGAGTCTTTAAAATCAAAGGACAAATATGAGTACACTTGTACCCTGTCTTAGTTTGGGCTGCTATAAAACATTCTGTAGACCAGGCGGTTTAAACAACATTCATTTCTTTAGTTCTGGAGGCTGGCAAATTCAAGATCGGGGTGCCGGTTGATTTGGTTCCTGGTGAGGACTGGCTTCCTGGCTTGTAGAGTAAATCTTTTTCACTGGGACTTTATGGTGGGGGAGGCAGGGGTAGAATAAGAGTGAGCAAGAGGGTTAGCTCTCCCCCTTCTCAAAAGGACACTAATCCCATCATGGGGCCCCATCCTCAAGACCTCCTATAAACCTAATTGCCTCCTTAAGGTCTCTCCTTACAAACACCGTCGCTTTGGAGGTTAGGGCTTTACATATGAATTCTAGAAGGACACAAACATTTAGTTCATAAGATGCCTGTGACTGGCAATTGGCAGGAACTTAATAATACTCTTTCTATTGGTTTATAATCTTATTTATATAAGATGGTAGCTGAAAAACAGACATTGAGGGACATCTCTCTAACATAAATATTGTTGTCCCTATGGGGTGAGTTCCCGGATTCTCTCAGACATGCAAATCTTCTGATACTTATATAAAATAGTATTTGCATATAACCTACACACATCTTCCTACATATTTTAAATCATTGCTAGATTACTTATAAAAATGAATGCACTGCAAATACTGTCTTAATAGATGTTATATTGTATTATTTAGTAAACAATGACAAAAATGTATATGTACAGTACTTATGAAATTTTTTTTTAAAAAAATTCATCTATGATTAGTTGAACCTATGGATGCAAAACCAGTGGATATGGAGGGCTGACTGTAATCATAGTTTTTCCTCTTGGTACTGAGTTTTTCTCCCTTGATCCTTTCTTCTTTACCTCTTAGTCTTAGTTCCTCTTGGTTCCAACAAAAGTCCCCTGGTACCAGGTATGAGGGGACTTCAGTCTTGCTCTCCCCTACACTAACAGCTCACATCTGACTTCGTGTAGGGTTCAGGGCTGTGAATCAGAGAGGTGGGACATCCCCTACTGCTTTTCCCTCCAAATTCTATTTCCATCTTAGGCAAAGAGTTCTTTTTCCTGAACAATGAAACAAGATTGTGCAAAATAGCCCCTGAAGGCTGGAGAGAGCAGCTCCGGAAGACCTCCACGGACTCCTTCACACTCTTTCTGAGGATAAAGTTCTTTGTCAGCCACTGTGGGCTGCTACAGTGAGTGCTGCAACTTGTCCCTTGGTTCCTTAAGGAGCTTATGCCCATCCCCTGACATTACAGGTAGTGGGTAGGCAAGTGCTTTGGGAATTACATATGAATGACAACAGATATGGTGGTTAATCTTCTCTGGATTGGACTCTGATATGATAGGATGAGGGGGGAAATCAGTTTTTTGAGGTAGGCTCCAGTCAAAATGAAAGCTTTTCTTTGTGTTTCAAACACAGTCCACTCAAGGCCTCTCTCCCCTAAACCCAAACATACTTCTTCCTTCCTCCACACACAACCCAGTGGCCTAGGGATGAGGCTTGGAGGAGAGGGAGTTGGGTTTAGAGTTGGAGGTGGTGGTCTCTTTATTTCTTTGATTGCTACAAACACTACCTGACTTATAGTCAGTTTTCTTTCTCCAACCACAGCCACAAATATCTCTGTAGGTGGTGTGTGAAATGCCTGGCACAGAACAGCCCTCACCAGGGGCAGGGGACATGGTGTAGATGAAGGAGACCACACTGGCCTTCCTGGCTTGTCCTCTGGGTTCTATTGGGTTGTACCCTGTCTTCCCTTCTTTTCCTACCTCTCAGACTGACAAGCCCTCTGGTGCAGTGTTCTGGCCTCAGCATTCCAGCCTCCTTTATTCCTGTATTTCTTTGCTAGGGACAGCCTGACAAGGCATCAGTTTTACCTGCAGCTTCGTAAAGACATCCTTGAGGAGAGGCTACACTGCAACGATGAGACACTGTTACAACTGGGGGTCCTCGCCTTGCAGGCTGAGTTTGGCAATTACCCTAAGGAGGTAAGAGTGGACACACACCTAGGACCTTTGGGTGGGATCACTGGAGACATTATAATGGGGTGGGTAGGACTGTAGGAATGGGGAGACTGTGCTTTTGAGAAGTGTTGTTAGTATCTACCACTGAGATTGGGGTCAGTTATATCCATCTATTCATAGATTCACTTCATCCATGTGTCCATTCAATAAGCATTCAATGAGTGCTATTTCTTAGGCTCTGGGGGATACAAAGATAAACAAATCAAATTTATGCATTGAAATGTTGTTCTAGCTTGATAGTTCCCTCCTTGTATCAGTCAACTCTGCATTACTATAATAAAATAACTGAAGCAGCCTACTTATAAAGAGTTTATTTACTTCACAGTTTTGTAAATTCAAAGTCCAAGATTAAGTTACCCCATTGGTTTGATCTCTAGGGGGATTGGTGGGTGGTAGCCCATTATAAAGGAGTGTGTATGTTAAAAAGCTTACATTGCCAGGCAGGAAGAAAGAGAGAAAAAGAGAAGGAAAGAGAGAAAGAAAAAATAAATAAATAGAGATAGGGATAGTGACATGATGTCTCCAAGGGAATTACTCTAATAACTGTAGGGTCTCCCACTAAGTTGCACCTCCCAAGTGTTCTACCACATCTCAATAATACTAATATTGAGACCAAGTCTTTTATAACAGAGTGTCCCTTGGGGGACACTTACAACACATCAAAACCATAGTATTCCTAAAAACTAAAAACTTATGTATTTATTGAGTTCCTATTATCATCATCAGTAATAATAACCAACCTTTATTAAGAGATCATGCTGACCTTGCCACTGACTTAGTGTTAACTCACCTAACTCTCATAGCAACATTGCAAGGTTGGTATCAACACTCACATTTTCTAGAAAAATAATCTGTGACTCATGTAGCTAGTAAATGTTAAAGTCTAAATTGGGAACAGGTGTGTCATACTGTAATGCCAGTACTGATTCTGCTGGGATGTACTGCTACTCAAAGAGTGGCTCAAATATTGTTGGTCAAGCCTTTGCCAGGGCAGCGGAATTGTGTAAGTTTCATTAATCAAACTTGCTTTTGATGATCTTCTATTTGAGTACTCAGGGAGTTAACAGAGGAGACTGGTTTCTCAAATTTTCAGATGCCTGAAACTAAGGAAGGATGATGGTAATATACCTAATGGTAATAGATGATGGTAATATACTTAAGTAGGATTCAAGATGGAGATGCTAGGCAGGATGGGGAGACTTACAAGGTAAGCTTTTAAAGAGAGCAATTTAGTATAGCTTTTGGTGCACGATGCACCTCATCCATGTTCAAAATATGGAAGAGGCTTAACCACAGTCCTCAAGAGGGAACTAGCAAGTGACTCAGCAGGATGATATGGGGTCCAAATAAGGAATCCATCTCCAAATGCATTACTAGGAACAGAGAAGAAAGTGTCAAGGAGGTAAAGTTCCCAATGGTCTCTTCTCTGGTATTTGGCCAACTTTCTATCATTGTTATAAAATACCCAAGATAATAGACTTATAGGAGGAAAGGTTTATTTGGGCTCATGGTTTCAGAGATTTTAGTCCACAGGCTCTTGTTCCTGTTGCTTTGGGTCTGTGACAGCACTGTAAATCATAGCAAGAGTGTGTGGCAGAGTAGATCTCTGTTCATTTCATGCTGACCAGGAAGCAAGAGAGAGAGACAGGAAGGGGACAGAGTTCTAATATCACCTTCAAGGACATGCCTCTAATGACTAACTTCCTTCTACTTGGCCCAATCTCCTAAAGTTCCATCACCTCCTGATAGTGCCACAGGCTGGTGACCAAGCCTTTAGTATATGGGCCTTTAGGGGGGCATTTACAACTCAAACTGTAACAGCTGGTGGCCTCCCAGCCAGCATGTTGGACTTTATCTCTAAGGATGCTCACTGTTATGTGACAATAGCTGGGTACTACTGGGGAATACTCAACTTGGAGAAAGATGCTCTAGAGAGGACACAATGGCTGTTGAAGGAGGAAGTCCACTGCTCAAAAGAAAGAAATTAAGAGGTTTAATATCCCTACCTTTATGCCCCAGAAATCCTCAAAATGACTTTTTAAATCCTTGAGATCCCAAGAAATGGTACATGCATGGACCTCATATGCTTTCCCCACTAGTGTATGCATATTTGTCACAATCATAACCCTCTTCCTGGTTGACCTAAAATGCACAGCTTTCCTGCCCCCATGAATAGACTGATTTCTTCTCTGTACCCTTTGGGACCTTTTGACCATCTTGCCCGTACCCTTGGCCAGCACAGATTAGTCAGTGCTCTCTTGATTGCAAATAGCAATTGAATTCAGATTGTCTCGAATAAAATGTGTCATTTTTTTTTATTGGTGTGCAGAACTGAAAGGTCCAGGTCCAGGTCCTTTCCTAACCTACCCCCTGCCCTTTTGACAAACCTCCTGCTCTATAACACTTACATGGGGTGTTTACCATGTTTAGGGCTTGTAGGCTGTGAAAACTCAAATAATGTCATCAGAACTTCTTGTTCCTGGGGGTATCTCCATGTCTGTTTTATTTCCAGTGGCTTCCCAATTCTATCATGCAGGCTCCAGCCTAGCACAAAAAGGGGATGTGCTCTCTTAAAAAAGGCCATAGAAATCCTGGGCTCACCTCATTGGTTCTGATAGAGTTAGGTGCTCATGCTAAACCAATCACCACACAGGGAGGTGCCATACTCTGATTGGCTGGGCTTGAATCTCATGGCTGCCCTAGAAGCCAGGGCTGGAGTCCACACTAAACAAAGTACATAGACTGAGAGGTAAAGGTGATGGTTTTGCATTTCTAGGAAGAAATAAAGCAGTGAGGCATGGCCAGAAATAAATGGGCATTTGATGGTCAGCAATTCTACATTCCTGGTGAGTTAAGGAGCCATGCTTGGCCAAAGTTTTATCTGTATTATGGGATGAATTGTGTCCCCCCAAACTTATATATGGAGCCATAATCCCTAGTACCTTAGAATGTGATTGTATTTGGAGACAGGAGCTTTAAAGAAGTGATGATCCAGATGCAGAGGCTCAAGCCTATAATCTCAGTGCCTGGAAGGCTGACATAGGAGGATCACAAGTTTGAGGTCAGACTGAAATTAAAGCAGATAGGGATGGAGCTCAGTGGTAGAATGCTCAGTGGCTCAGTCCCCAGTAAAACACACACGCGCACACACACACACACACACAAACACACACCACACATCACACACATACACATACACACACACACAAAGTGTTGAAGTTGAAATGGGGATATGTGTGGCTCCTAAACCATTCTGACCAGAGTTCTTATAGAAGAGAACATTTGGACACACAAAGAAGACTAGAGATGAGTGCACAGAGGAAGAAAGGCCCTGTGAGGACACAGAGGACACAGGGAGCAGGTGACTATCTGCAAGCCAAGGAGAAAGAGTTTAGAAAACAAAACAAAAGAAATATACTAACACCTTGATCTAGGTCTTTCAGCCTCCAGAATGGAGAAAATAAATTGTCGTTTAAGCTGCCCAGTCTGTGTTCTTTGTTATGGCAACATAATAATATTATAGTCTGAATAATAGACTGAAGAATGCAGTCTGAGAAGGAGAAGCTGTAGTCACCACTGCATGTGGATGACTTCACAAAACTGTGTTCTTAATTCTCAAATGTGCATGGGCTGGAGAAACCAGGGGTTAACTTAGACACGACTTGTGTGCCTCATCTCAGTGATAGGTTAAAGAGCAAATACAGCTCAACATTTAAAAAAATTTTTTTTTGAGAACTGTGGCTTCAAGTGTTTTATGCTGTGACCCATAATTTAAAAAATTATGTCCATTATAACCATCAGTCTCTCTCTCTCTCTCTCTCTCTCTCTCTGTCACACAACACACACACACACACACACACACACACACACACACATGCACACAGAGAACTAAAGCAAAAGTTTCAGGAAATAGGTTGCACCCTTTCTACATGTGATGCACATTGATATTTCTCTTTCTATTCTAGTTAGTTTACAAAAATGCTGGTTAAGAGCCTGCCAACGGATTTCATGACTCTCAAATGGTTTGCAGACTACGGTTTGAACAATACTTCTCTGACTGTATCAGTGTTGCCTTGAAACAACTCCCAGAACATTTTTGGAAGTTGCTACCAAGTCCTGGAGTCTCCAAAGTCCTGTTGCATCCCCTAACACTGCTGTATGTTTCTTCATAGTATTTATCATCACCTGGCATGATATATCCATTTATCAATTTTATTTTCATTCTCCGTGTTATGATTTGGATCTTGAAAATCCCCAAAGGTCCATGTATAAAGACTTGGTCTCCAATCTGTGATGCTATTGGGAGGCTGTGGAACCTTGAGGAGGTGCAGCTAGTGTAAGGAAATTAGGTCCCTGGGGACATACTCTTGGAGGGGATTTTAGAATCCTGGCTCTACCTCTTTCTCTTTCTTTGTTTCCTGGCTGCTATGAGGTGAACATGCTTTCTCTACCATATACTTCCTCTATGTTGTACTGTGCTACCACAAGGCCAAAGCAACAGAGACAAGTGACCATGAAACTGAGCCAAAATAAAACTTTCCTCCTAAAAAGTTTATTATCTCAGGTATTTTGTCACTGCAATGGAAAGCCAATTAACATACTCTGTTAGAATCAAGTATGCCTTAAGGGTTTTGTTTGTTTCGTTCTACTCATTCACCAGAACCAAAATGGTACTGGAAACACAGGGAGTATGCCCAAGAGCTATTGGTCTCGGTGGAAAATGAATTGAGTGCAGCCTCCTGGACTGGATAGCACTATAGATAGACCATCAATCAGAAAAGTCAGCAGTTTTCCTGCCAGGGACCTGTAGTGCAATTTCCATTCCTATCCCCCATGGAGACTCCATGGAGACCCCATGGCGACTCCATGGAGACCCCATGGCCCAAGGGCACTGGGACTTTCTTTCTGCACTGACACCAAACTGACCCAGGAAAGCAGTATTCCAGAGCTATCCTGGCCCCCTCACCCTCTTTCCTCCATCCCTGTTGATGCTTATCTTGGAGCTCCTTTGCATCTTCAGCTCTAAGACTGGGGAGGCCTGGGCCAGCCCCCATGCCTTTGTGCTGCTACATTTGGGTCCTTTGAGAGGAGAATGCTCCGAGCTATTGGTGCCCCTGTGAATCCTTCAATTGACTTTGCTGTAAGGTTCTAGACCACTCTAGAATTTGGCAAAATTGGATAGGACAGGGTATCTTCCAAAGGAAATGTTAGTCTAACCTTAGCAGACTCTATGATCCAGAGAAGTGATGCTAGAGTCCTGGAGTTGGACAGAACAGTGTCAAAGCCTGACTTTTCTGGTCAGTAGCTACATAACTTTGGACATGTTATCTCTCTGAGCCTGGCTTTTTCATTTGCAGAATGGAAAATAATAATGCATATATAGTGTCTGGCACATAGCCATTTCTGTTGGCAAGCTTTCTTTCCCTTTCCCCAGAATTAGGAATGCTTTAATATAAAATTACACAACAACTAACCATCAGTCTATGGTTTCAGACATATGATGTGAAACCTGAGTCTAACTCTAGTACTTGGGGGGGTGGGGTTGTTTGTTTTATTCTACTCACTTCACCAGAACCAAAGTGGTGCCTTTGGTTGAAGGGCAGGCCCACTGAGGGCACCTGGGGAACTTGAGTAATACTTACTCAGGTCCAGAATCTTTCCACCAGTATAATTTTCCCCAGGGTCCCATAGGCCTGGGGAAAATTACTATATAGGCCCAGGTTCTTCAGAGAAATAGAAGCAATAGGATATCTGTTTGTCTGTTTATCTATCTACCCATCCATCCATCCATTCTTCTACCTACAGCTTTATTATAAGGAATTGATTCATGTGGTTATGGAGACTGACCAGTCCCTAGTTCTGCAATTGGTAAGCTGAAGACCCAGGAGAGCAGATGGTGTTTCAAGTCTGAGCCCAAAGGCAGAAAACCTGTGTCCCAGCTTGAAGACAGTAAGGCAGAGAGGAGTTCCTTCTTACTTATAGGAGGGTCTTTCTTTTTGTTTTATTTAGGCCTTTAACAGACTGCTTGAATCCTACTATTATGATTTGGATGTGTTCCTTCCAAAGTTCAAATTGAAACTTGCTCCTCATGTTGATAGCATTAAGTGGGACTTTTTGAGGCATGAATAAGTCACAAGGGCTTGGCCCTCATGAAAGGATTAATGCCTTAAGAAAGGACTGGAGTGAACTATCTTAGTGTTTCCCATTTTCCTTCTGCTTTCCTCCATGTGAGATGGCAGCAAGCCTCCCTCTTGGAAGCACAATACTTAGCAGCCCTCACTAGATACCAGTGCTGATGTCTTCTCAGGATCCAGAACTATGATAAATAAATTTCTGTTTTTCTGTAAATGACTCAGTCTGTGGTATGATGCTATGATAGCAAAATGGGCTAAAAACACCTGCAACATTAAAGAGGGTGATCTGCTTCCCTTATTCTATTAATGTAGATGTCGATCTTATCCAAAAGCACCCTAATGGATACACCTAAAATTTGACCAATATCTGGGCATCCTGTTGCCCATTCAAGTTGACACAAAATTAACTACTGTGATGCCTCATTCTGGTAACCTCCTGTGCCTGTCTAGTTTCTATTTGACCTTATTTTGCTTCTGCTTCCATCTGTTCTCATTCTCCACTTATGACTCCCTACCCCCAAATCCTGCCAAGCCTCAACCTTTTGGGTACCACTGGGGTCCACAGTATTTCTGAGGTGTTCTCTGATGCTCACCATGTGATTCCTAATGCAGAACTTTTTTCCTTTTTTTTTTAAATGTGTGTATGAAGGTAATAGAATATACAAACCCATTCATTTATACATGTACTTGCTTAGTCCTAATTTATAGACTGCCTGTTTTAGGCTTAGCACCATCTAATCCTTATTTAACCCCCAAAAGCTAGTATTATTTCCATTTGCAATTGAGGAAAATACAGCTCTGTGAGGTTAGGTAAGTTAGTGAGAGCCCAACCAGGACACACTTCTAGAGCTTTGCTTCACTGCACTAGGTGCTATAGTGGGAATGTCAAAGGCATTAGGGAGGGGAGAACCCTTCTTTGTGTCATTGACTGGGCAGGAGGAGGAGACCAGCCCACCCAGGAAGCTTCAGATTTTTCACCATGGCCTGAGCTTAGGTGGCTATCACGCTGGTTGGATAACGTGTCATATTTGGGGGGACTTAGTATACCCTCCTTAGGGGCTTATATTTTGTTTGATTAAGTGGTTCTGGTGCTGGAAAAAAAAAAAAGATTTCAAGCCATTGTTGTGAAAGATTGGGAGCCCCAGAAGAATTTTAAGCAGGGAAGTAACATGATTACATTTGCATTTTAAAAAGGGAGACAAAGGCAATTTAGTACAAAAATAAATCTCCTTAATCACATCATCACGGCAGAACAACCTTCCTCTGGGCACATTCTCTTCCAGCCTTGATCACATGCAGGGACTTTTATACAGTTGTAAAGATTGCCGTATTCAATTTGTAGTCTGCTTTCTCACTTCATGGTATATGTCCTCTATGGCCTTCCTGATGATCATTTGTACTGGCTGCTTGTTATGAGTCCACAGGGCTGGGTCTGCCTTCACTTGTCCATTCTCTTATTGTTGGGCATTCACCTGATACTGCCATGTAAGTGATAATTACTATTATTATCATTCAAATTGCTTCTGATCTTTCTCTTTTATAAATGACATAGTAATAAATGTACTTTTGCCTGGAGCTTTTTTTAGTTCCATGTTGACTTCTTCTGTTAGATATATTCCTTGCAATGAGGTGCTGGTTTAAAGATCCCAAATGCTTTTTTTTTTAACCCCCAAATATCTTAATAGACTATTTATTAATTTATTATGGAACTGGGGATTGAACACAGGGGTGCTGAGACACATTTTCAGTCATTTCAATTTTTTCTTTTGAAACAGGGTCTCAATAAGTTGCCCTTGAACTTGTGATCATCCTGCCTCAGCTTCCCAGGTCACTGGGGTTGTAGACCTGCACCAACACAACCAGCTTAATAGACTTTATTTTTTAGAGTATGTGTTAACTTTCCATCACTGTAACAAAATAGCTGATATAATCAACTTATAAGAAGGAAAAATTTATTTCAGATTAAGGTTTCAGTGGTTTCAGTTCATGATTGCTTGGTCCCATTGCTTTGGGCCCATGGTGAAGTAGATTATCATGGTTGGGAGCCTGTGGTAGAGCAAAGCTGCTCACCTGCTGGGATGAGAAAGTAAAAAAAGAGAGAGAGAGAAAATAAGGAGCTGGGGTCCCAATATCTCTTTCAAAGACAGCCACCCAACCCAGTGACCTAACTTTCTTTCACTAGGCCCTACCTTTTATTGCCTCTCAATAGCACCACAGACTGATGACTAAGCCTTTAGCACATGGGCCTTTGGGGACATTTAAGACCAAAACCATATCAAAGCAGGTTTAGGTTCATGGCAGAATTGAGTGAAATGTACAGAAATTTCCTATATCTCTTAGCTCCTACACATGCACACTGTCTCCCTGTCTGAACACTACAAACCTTATGCACCAAAATATACATTTCATCAACCAATGAAGCTGCATTAACTCAATTACCACAGTACATAGTTTACTCTGGGGTTCACTCTTGGGGTTATATATTTTACAAGTTTTGCCAAATGTATAAAGATGTATATCTACCATCATATTTTCATATAGAGTAGTTTCATTGCCCTAAAATTCCTTTGAGTTCTATCTACTCATCCTTCCACCTAACCCCTGGCAACTACTGATCTTTTACTGTCTTCATAGCAGAATGTAATACAATTGGAACCACACAGCATTTAGCCTCTTCAGATGGGTTTCTTTCACTTCAGAATATGCATTTAAATTTTCTCATCTTTTCAAGTCTTGATAGCTCATTTCTTTTGGATATTGAATGATATTCTATTGTCTGGAATTACCAGTTTATCCACTCACCCACTGAAAGATAGCCTTTGCTTCCAAATTTTGGCAATTATGAATGAAGTTGCTATCAACATCCATGTGTAAGTTTTTTGTTTTTGTTTTTGTTGCTGGGGATCAAAATCAGGTCCTCATGCATGCTAGGCAATTATTTCACTGCTGAGCAACATCCCTAGTCCCTGTGCAGAATTTTCTATGGACACAGGTTTTTAGCTCTTTCAGGTAAATTCCAGAGGACATGGTTGCTTGATCCTATGGCAAGAGTATGTTGAGTTTTGGAGGAAACTATCAAATTTTCTTCTAAAGTGGCTGCTCCATTTTACATTCCTGCCAGTAGTGAATGAGAGAGCTCCTGTTGCTCCACATCTCCAGCAATATTAGGTGTTGTCAGTATTGTAGATTTGGCAATCTAAAATACTTTTCAATGCATGAGATTGCTGAGTCAGTACCAAGCTGGAGGATGCTGTTCACCACCACAAGGCTGTATGTAGCACAGCAGGAGTGTAGGATGTAGTATACACTATATTATTCCCTTTAGATCTGCTTCAGGCAAACTCACCTACACTCTGCCTAAAGAAGGCCAGATTCTTCCAGTTCCCAGGTGTTTTCCTCATATGTGATCGCCTTCAAAGCTGGGGTTTTCTCAAAGGTACTGAGAGAATCATCCTGAGACCACAGAAAGTTGATTCAGAAACAAAAGCAGAGTCAATTTCTCCCTCTGCCTAATCCTGCCATCTTCAATCTTTACAGTGTACCCTGAGACCACTCCTCCACAAACTTCAGCATTCTTCTCTCTGAGTCTGTGTTCAGAGAACTCAGTAGCAGACGGTGGGTGACCCAACCTCTCTCAAGAGACTATAGCCTTACTTAAAAAAGGATGACCTTAAATCTATGAAATGTTTTCCCTACTTGTGGATCTTGGCCATGGCCATAATATTTCCTCTTTTGCAAATTATTGTAAGGATGCAGAGTCTACTGAGTTCTAAAGACCACCTGGCATACAGAAGGTACTTCTAAATGGGTGGCTCCTTTCTTTCTCCTTTCTATTCATGTCATAGGGTTTGGCCCCATTTATAATATGCTAGTAGATGATGTTCCTGGTGGGCACCTCAAAGAAGCATCTTTGTTATGGGGCCCTAATGGGATTGTGACTACAGACACATTTCTGCTCATAATCCCACAGTAGACATCTTTGTTATGCTTCTTTCTCCTGCATCCTATTTCCAGCAGACAGAAAGTAAGGCATATTTTCGAGTTGAAGATTACATCCCTGCAAGCCTGATAGAGAGAATGACTGCTCTCCAGGTCCAAGTCGAAGTCTCAGAGATGCACCGGCTCTGTTCTGCACCATGGGGAGAGGATGCTGAACTGGAGTTCTTGAGGGTAAGGCCTTTGGACACTGAGAGGTGTGCTGGTGCTCCAGGAATGCAGCTAGTGTTCCCCTCTAAGGCACTCTCTGGGGACCAGTTGGCTCAGACCTGCAAAGGAGATGCAGGCCAGAACCTTGAACTACAGGAGAAAAGAAACCTCCATTGCTCTGAGGGGATTAGAGAGGTTTCTGGGAGCAGGTAGCATGGGAAATGAGCTCCAAAATAGGCCAGGGTGGGTGCTGTAGGGCCTATATGCATACTTAGAGCAGCATCATTGACAATTTCCTGCAGGTAGGGAGACCATATTCCTATGCATGACTCCCAGGACAACTGAAGTACAAAACTGTGATGTGAGTCCAAGCAAAGTCATTAGAAGACTTCTAGTGTGTAGACTTGGATTATTTGTCCTCAGCTCAACACAATTAGTATGTTCATGCCCAGGAGCATGAACTCTTCACTCCTCAAGTAAAAGCAGCAATAGTTCAATATGCATATATTCTCGAGCATCCATGATGATGACTACCTTTGCTTACCCCACAACCTCTACTCACTGTGGGTCAGGTACTGTGGGAAATGGAGACAAAAAGCATGTGCTCCCTGCTCCTGGTGAGTCCCAAGTCCTAGGATGATAGCCACATTGTGGTAACGATGTGATAAATGCCTGTGAAAACAAGAACAACACTGAGGATTCTAGGTCAAGACGGTGGGATTGGGTTGAGGGGTGAGTGATTACTTTTCCTTGCAGGTGCAGCTGGAGGTCAGTGAAGGTGGTATCCTCTGGATCTTTAGACTTGGGGCACAGTTTCAAAAGAATGACTAGACCTTTAGACTTGGGGCACAGTTTCAAAAGAATGTAAAGGGATTTATGCATTTTTGTGTACTTGAGCCTCCTGACATGAGTGGAAATAGTCTGTCCACATTTTCTTGACTTTAGCAGAGATGGATGCTTGAAAGAAAATCTACTGAGATGAGGCCTGACCTTTTTCTTTGGCTGGTTATTTAGCAGAAGCCTCCCAATGCTAGCATCCTGAAAGGTTTTCATTTGAGAAGCCCCAACAAAAACACACTCGCTACATTCCATAGTCCAGTCTTCATGTGGGTTTCCTGTCAAGAGGATGTAGCATTGCCTTGATGAGGGATAAGTGGGCACTTTAGAGCTTATCTGATGGTGAGTGACCACAGAACCAAAGAATCAAGCCGAGAGGCCACCGACTCAGCCCAATTGTAGACTTCTGCAGGGTGGATGCTCTCTGCCATGCTCTCCCAAGCCCAGCTTTGTGTGCCAGGCTCACTGTTTTTGTTCTTCCCTTCCATGGTTGAACTATGAAAAATGATTATAAAAGGAGCCACCGTCTCAGAAGCAAAAATGCAGAAAACATGTTTTCTCCAGTGTTTCACAGGAAGCACTGAATAGATTTGATTTCATTTGCATGCAATCTTCATTGTGTCAAGGAATACTCCGGCTTTCCCGGTTCCCCCTGGTGGACTGGATGGAGTTGCCCTGGGTGCAGAGATGAACTAGACAGGGCTTTGTTACCCTAGTGCACACTGGGACCTTCCTCATTAGGGCGTAAGACTGTTGAACAAACATTTTCCATCATTCGGTCCCTTGGAGTTAGCACATTTACATTTTTGTATCTTCACCCTCCTCTCTTTGTCCTATTCATTCAAATATATGTATGTATGCACATATATTTAAAAGTGGGTTTATATTATATATGTAATTGTATGTATTTATGTAATTCCACATCATGAGGATCTCAAACTTATTTTGAAGCAATATATATTTTCTTCCTCAGTGCTCCATTGCTCAACATGTAAGTTTTTTCCCAATACAGGACTATTGTAAACAGTACCGAGATTAGTATTTTTCTATATAAATCTTTACCTGTATTTCTGCCTAATTTGTTAGGGATAGAATATCTTGGGTGGAATTACAGGTTGACGGTAACAAGCAGTTTAAACGTTATTGCTACACATTGCTGAGACAACGAGCAGTAGAGTCTCTTCTGGGTATTTCTTGCCTCTTCTACTAGGCTGTAAATGCCTGGAGGGCCCTAGATCCTTAGAACCTGTAGCAGAGACCGGATACTCTATAAATAGTGCTGGATTATTTAATCATAGCTCTTCATGGCTTTTCTATTTTATTTTTTAAAAAAACCTCAAAAAACCCATTCCTGATCACGATGCCTAGCTCTGCTGGTTCATCACCTCACACTAGAAGCAGACTTGGCAGCAATCCAGGGTGGGATAACGCTGAATGCCATCCTCTCTCTGCAAGATTCACAATTACAAAAGCATATTAACCCCAGAACAGCTTGTTTAATGTTAACTCGCTGTTTTCCAAACTTCTTCAACCACAGAACCATTTTCCCACACAAGTAGGGCTTGTGACATGTAATTTAAATGTTTTGGGGTTTTTAGCTGTTGAACTTGTACTGGTTGTATCCTGCATTTTCCCCCACTTAACATTATAACCAGTGCATTCTCCAGATCATTGCAAATGCTTTGCAAACATCCTTTATAAGGACTGCCTGATTTATCAACCATTTTAAGGCATTGTTGTCTTTAGGACGTCAGGCACTGCCTGAGAGCTAGTCTCCTCAACCTTTCCTGGCAAGTCGGCACTGAAAAGAATTCTGAGAAGGATTTGTCTCAATTATTCAGCATGTTTTCTTAGGAAAGATTCTCAAAAGTGGAATTATAGGGTCAAAGGATATGAGTTGTTGTGAATCTCTGAGTGAACACCTGGAAATAACAATGCAGTTGTTTTCAACAGTTTTCAGTAAAGCAAGGATGCTCTAGGGACTGGTGTACAGGAGCACCTGGTTCCAGTTTTATTTTGATGTCTGCTGCAGTCAAGACAGGAACCCCTAAGAGGCTGGCCCTTATCACATGAAGATGAAATGACCCTTTGAGAAGGAGGCAGATAACAGCCATGCTGGATGGGTGAGGAAAGACACCATGGAAGATTCCCTGGTAGAACAGAGCGGAGACAGATAATGTTATTTTCTTATAGACTGTGATTCAAGGCTTTCTGAATATCCTGTATTTTAGTTTAGAATGAAAACTCAGGAGCAAAAAGTCTCATATGAACATATTCTCATTCCTGGCTCCAAAATGGAAACTTTGGAAGATGACTTGGATCAATTGAACAATTTGTCTTTCAGATATACTTAATTGAAGTATTTGCCCTTTAGTATGTACTAAAATATACTAAACCAAAAGTTAAAACATTATATTAATAGAAGGTTTTTCTGATATATGTAGTGAGAGAGAATTGAAAGCATTACTTTTAGATTGATTTTGTCACATAAATGTGATGCACCATATTGACACCAACTGCTCTCTGGGCCTTGCACTTTTCTTTACATTTGTTTCAATAGAACTTGATGTTTTGAGCATATATGCCAAGAGGTGACATGAAATGGAACTAAATAATTTGATCTTGTTGGAAACCAAGGAAAGGCTGAATGTGATTATCTGCAGCACATGAATCCAAGTGAATGGTAGAGCCAGGCTGAATTATTCATGGCAAAATAGGCAGCAAAGTTTGGGCAGAAGGGTCACCAATAAGTTCCAAGTAACCAGTAGCTGATCAATGGGTTTTGTATATACCAAAACCCTTATTTCCCTTTCTTGAGCACAGTTATGATGATACTTGATTATGTGACTAAAATAGGAATCATCAAAGAAAGTAATGATTTGGACCATCAAGCTGTATCAAATGCAGTGTAAAGCAATGCTTGTATGCTTTGCAACCATGACTGTAGATATCAACCATAGTGTGGAATGAAATTCCTGTAACAGTAGGTCTACTTTCTCCATGACTTCCTTATACTATAAGAATAGAAGATGAAGTGGCATTTTCAGGGAAAAGTTGAATTTTATTAAAAAAAAATTCATTTAACTGAAGAATTTGACCTGTAGGGACAAAATGTTTAGTTGACCTGATTACTTATCCCTTTTGTGCCTCTATCCTCTCCTTTTAAAAGATACCTATATCTTAACGTTGCTGTAAAGATTGAATAAATAATAAAATAAAGCATGGGAAATGCTTAGTATAACACTATCACTTAAGAATTTGGGGACCCCAGCACCCAAGTATTATAACCCTCTCAGTATAATTAAAAAATAAAATAAAGCTAACACCAAGTAATTAAAAAAATGTAAACAAGGCATTTGTATTCTCACAAAAACTAATGCTTTAAAATTGTTTTTAAAGAAATATCATGTTAAATTCTTTAAAAGAATTCACTTAATTGTTTTGGGGTGGCCCTACTCTGTCATACCTTAACCAATTGCATGCCCAATCTGGCTACTGGTTATTTCAACATCTGTGCTCAATAAATACTGTTTTGAATGATAATGAAAATGACATGTCTCTCCAAAGTTAAAAGAAGAGGTTCAGCATCCAGAAATTTAATTGAAACCATGTGGAGAGTCATGGGATCCACAGGCATTACCAACCATCTGTAGAGATCATTTATTAACACAAGGAGAGAGGTCAGCAATGAACCTGAGAGAGACACACAAAAGCTGTAATTTGTCCCTGCTTTTGTGACTGCCAGGGGGTGAGAAAGATTGGGTAGGACTTGGTATTCTGCTGGGGATGGAGATGAGGTACCAGATACCACCAATGAAACCCTTCTGAGAGGGTTACAAGTGCCTGGAGCAAGATACCCTTGCTGTGGGTCCATGTGCATCATCTTGATGAGGACTGGAGTCCTCTTCTTGGTGAAGATAAAGATGAAAGAGACATGACTACCATTCAGACTTAAAAACATACGTGTGAGTTTATATCTCAAATTCTCTTAAGAATTTAGTTTGCCAGATGCAGTCTCCAAAGCTAATTGACTCTTGATCCCTGGCAAAATTCAGTCTCCTGGTAAACTGAGAGATCTGGGACTATGGAGATCCTATAAAGGCTATGCTGCATGAAAAGAGATACTAACGTAATGGGATGTTTTCTCTGCAAGGTGGTTATGGCTTATCTTGGTTTGACACTAATGCTAATGATTCAGAAGTTGCTTTCTGTGTCTGAGCCTGTGTTTTTCCATCTGTAAAACAAAGAGGTTTGAGCAGAAAACACTGCAGGTGATGATGATTTACACAATTGGAAAAAAGGAACTTCTTACCTTGAGATGTTCCAGGAGAGTCTCAATTCTAAAAATACTTGTTCAGAATATTATTATGCTATTGTGTCATGTAACTGTGTTTCAAGGGTTGCTTTAGGACTTCTACAATTGAGATTCCATGAGATAAAAACAATACATACACACACACACACACACACACCCTGTCATCATCATCATTATATCAGAGGTGTGGGTACATTTCATAATAAGAAAATCTGTTTAGCTGGGTGTTTCCAAACTTATTGAGTGACAATATCTATTAATGTATTTTTCATGGAATGGTTTGGGCTCATTATTTTAAACTAGCATGTCTGTCTCTCCTAAATAGAACTTTTTCTTGCTCTAGATCATTCAGCAACTCCCAGAATATGGAGTGTTGGTTCACCAGATTTTCCCAGAGAAAAAAAGGCTAGAAGAGGAGCTGGCTTTGGGCATCTGTGCTAAAGGTGTCATAGTATATGAAGTGAAAAACAACAGCAGAATTGCAACTTTGCGGTTTTGGTGGAGAGAAACTGGGAAGATCTCGACTTATGTGAGTGTGGCTTAGTTACTAAATGACCTGTGCTTCATTTTCCTTTGATCTGCTGCCCCTTTAAAGGAGCCACAGATCTCGTGAATTTCTCTTGACCAAATAGCTCACAGCCCAGCCTTAGTTAACCCGCATACTGATACATGGTGGGTATTTGGGAAAAGTCTTCTAGGGTATTTTGGAAGGTCTCCAGAAGGCCAGTTCTTCCTACCATCCTTGCCAGTCCCCTCATAAGTCCTGATGAAGAATCTTCAGACCTCAGCCTAAAGGGCTTTACTTTCCTTCTGGATAAAGTTTCCTTAAATTGGGGAAACTGTCAAGGTTGATAGCAAGTTTGGAAGTGGGAGATGGAGGAGTTGAGTGGAGTCTGCCAAGTTATGAAACATCTTCCTTCTTCCTTCTGTTTTTTTTTTTTTTTTGTACTAGGGATTGAGCCCAAGGGTAAATAACCACTAAGCCATAGCCCCAGCTCTTTATATTTTTCATCTTGAGATAGGATTTCAGTAGGTTGCTCACAGCCTCAATAAACTGGCTTTGAACCTGTGATCCTCTTGCCTCAGCCTCCAGAGCAGCTGGGATTACAGGTGTGCACCACCGCAACCAACTTTCTTCTGTTTTAATTTTCCCTTTGCACACAATGTGCCAAAGCACCTAAGTCTGTCTCCCATGGACCACAGGTGTACTATGGGACACAGAGTATTGCAAATTTTTGATCCCTACGGAAAATATTTAAAAGCCCAGAAAGTCCCTATTAAACATACAATATTTGAAATTGTATTTGAAGAATTGCATGAGTATTTATACTTCCTGAATTTAGTTACAATCAATTTGTCTCTGGTACCCTGGTAGTTGACTATCCTTTCCTGTCCCATGGGCCATCCAGATCAGTATCCATATTAATTTAATGGTGATTCATTAAGACAAGTTCTTGGTCTTATGGCCCATAAAAATTATGGTTTTTCTTTCTATTTAATTTTCTCTTATGATTTAATAATTTCTCTACTCACTAGATTACTATTTTTATTATTATCTGATGTTAGAATTTCCTAAGTAGAACAAAATTGCCTTTATTCATTTTCTGGAAGTTTCTTTTGTGCCTCCCATCTTGTCTTTTGAAGTTAATATAGTGTCAAAATATAACTCCTAATGGAATTTCACAATAAATTATCATTTGTTTTTAGGGGGAAAAACTTGTATCTAAAAGGAGATAATAATTGAGCATAATTTTTGAGTTTGTTAAAGTGGTCCTAAGTATTCTAAGGAAGCTAAAATTTTCCCAGATGTTTTCACTCAAATATAAATAATAGTTATATCCATGAATTTTTCAGAATTTTAATTATTTGAATTACTTTAATTCAATTAAAAGATATTTGAAGAATTTTAACACTAAAGTAGTTTAATTATACTGCATTGTTTCTTACTTTCTTCACTGCATGTTAAAAAATTCCAATATTATTTGTTTTAAAATATTCATAAAAATTCAGATACTCTAAATAGTATATTTGATAAATGTAATTTTATAACCATAAAATTCAATGTTGCCTTTAAGGAAGTACTTCATATATAAATTGGTTTAATTCTTACAGATATTTATTTTCCCCACAACCTGGAATAATTTCTTGATTAAAGCCAGGAAGTATCAGGTTCACAAGATAAACTCAGTAGCTTAAAAAAACATGACTTAATTAGGATTTCCAGTCCCTGATAATCATCCTCTTCCTTGGCATGAATGACTTATTTTTATGGAAAAGTCATCACATGAAGTAATATCACCAGCTGCTTGCCACCAAACAAGCATCTTCCACAGAAAATGACTTGAACTTTTTATGCTTGTGCAAGCACAAAATAGGGAACTCTGTGAATAATAAGAGAATTAGCTCAGGAAGCTAGTTTAAATATTTTTTTTTATTAATAGTAGAAGCAAGATGCCTCAGATAATTACAGATTTCATTTTTCCAGTCTGCATGGAAGTAGCCAAAAAAATAGAGAAGGACATCATTTTCAAAGTATATGATTCATAGGTGAGTTGACATTTATATATGGTCTGATTATTCAAATAAGCATTCCTTCTAAAACAAGGAACCTGTTCTTGATTATCAGAACTAGTTAAAATCTTCAAAGAGAAATTCATGGAACACAGATTTCAGCTATATAGGACCTTCTTTAAGGAAAAAAATACAAAGTGGCAAATACAAACTCCCATATGAAATGGAATATTTATTCAGAATTCGAAAAGAAATCACAATAGCTTACAAATTTAAAAAGCCAAACAAATACTGCAAATATAAAAATGTCAGAAAATAATTTTGTTGATGAACTCCTTGACAAAGTCTATAGAACTTCTTTTTTTTGCAAAATTTTTTTAGTGGCATACTCTTTGATTATTTTTCCATATGATGATATTTTTGTATTATCATTTTCTTTAAAGCAAATAGACAGAGTTACTATTATAAAAGAGAGCCACACAATAAAAGCCACATAAATAAATCCCACTAAATCTAGACTAACTGGAGCCTTGCTTCAACTTCTCCTTAGAGGAATCTGTTCCCACACCACCTAGCACACACACTATCTGGTGTGAGTATATGAAGTAGAAAGGAGATTACATAAATCAGTTTTCCAACACTATGACAAAATACATGAGATAGTGAACTTAAAAATAGAAATGGTTTAAAAATAGAAAAGGTTTGTTTTGGTTCACAGTTTTGGAGGTTCCAATCGATGATCAATTGCTTTGGGCCTGTGGTGAGATAGCATATAATGTCAGGAGGACACCACAGAGCAAAAGGACTCATATCCTGGCCTTGGATCAAAGAGATAAGAAGAGACTTGGGTCTCACGTCCTTTCTGAGGATATATCACCAATGACCTAAAGACTTCCCTCAAGTGCCTACCTTCTAAAGTTTCTACCACTTTCTAATTGGGGCTTTGGTGGACAATTTTTAAAGTAGTAAAGTTAATTTTTTTAAAAAAATAATTTATCAGCACATTATAGTTACACATAATAGTTGGGTTCATCCTGACAAAATCATACATGCATGGGATTTAATTTCAGTTCACATTCTCCCCATTCTTCCCCCTCGATTCCTCTACTCTACTAGTCTTCTTTTCACTCATCTATTTATTTATTTTTAATTGGTTCTTTCTATTTATATACAAAGGTGAAATTCCCTGTGGTGTACTTATCTATGATTTAAAAAAAATTCATTCTGTATTTCCTCCCTTTTTCTTTCTCTCCTCTCTTGCTCTCAATCTCCTTCTTCTCTATTGATCTTCCTCATATTTTTATGATAGTCAGTCCTCTCCTCTTCTTTATTTTGCTCTAGCTTCCACATATAAGAGAAAACATTTAGCCCTTGAATTTATGAGCCTGGCTTATTTCATATAAGCACAATGTTGTCTATCCATACATTTACCAGAAAATGCCATAATTTAATTCTTTTTTATAGCTGAGGAAAATTCCATTTTTTTGTGTATATATATATATGTATATATACACACATACACATACACACCACAACTTCATTTCTTTCTTTTTTGGATGGGGTGGGGGCAGGTACCAGGTATTATACTCAGGGGCACTCAATGACTGAGCCACATTCCCAGCCCTATTTTGTATCTCATTTAGAGACAGGGTCTCACTGAGTTGCTTGGCACATCACTTTTGCTCAGGCTGGCTTTGAATTTAGATCCTCCTGTCTCAGCCTCCTGAGCTGCTGGGATTATAGGCGTGTGCCACCATGCCCAGCACCACAATTTCTTAATCCATTCATCTATTGACAGATATCTGGGTTGATTCCATAATTTAGCATTGTGAATTGTGCTGCTGTAAACACTGAGGTGGCTATAATGCCACAGTATGCTGATTTTAGTTCTTTCAGGTAAATACCAAGGGGTGGGATAGCTGGACCATATGGTGGTTCTATTCCAAGTGTTCTGAATAATCTTCATATTGCTTTTCAGAGTGGTTGTACTAGTCTGCAGTCCCACCCACAATGTACAAGTCTACCCTTTTCCCTGGTTCCTCACCAGCATTTATTACTGTTTGTAGTCTTGATAATTGCCATTCTGACTGGAGTAAAATGAAATCTTAGTGTAGATTTGATTTGCAATTCCTTGATTGCTAGAGATGTTGAACAGTTTTTCATGTATTTGTTGACCATTTGTGTTTCTTCTTCTGAGAAATGTGTTTGGTTCTTTTGTACATTTACTGATTGGGCTATTTTTATTTTTTTGTATTAATTTTTTTGAATTCTTTGTATATTCTAGATATTAATTCCCTATCGGAGGGGCAGATGACAATGATTTTCTCCCATTCTGTAGGTTCTTTCTTCATACCCTTTTTTTTAAAAAAAATATTTATTTTTGAGTAATAGGTGAACACAATATCTTTATTTTATTTTTATGTGGGCTGAGGATCAAACCCAGCACCCCACACATGCCAGGCAAGCACGCTACCTCTGAGCCATGACCCCAGTCCATCTTTCTTCACACTCTTAATAATTTTCTTTGGTGTGCAGAAGCTTTTTAATTTGATGGCATCCCATTTATTGATTCTTAATTTTGTATCTTGAGCTTTAAGGGTCTTTTTGAGGAAGTTTGTGCCTGCATCAATATGATGGAGTGTTGACCCCAGGTTTTCTTTTAACAATTGCAAGGTTTCTTGTCTAAGTCCTATGTTTATTATCCTTTCTAATTTATCTTTTGTGCAGGGTAAGAAATTGGGATCTAGTTTCATTTTTCTACATATGACTATTCAGTTTTCCCAGGCCCATTTGTTAAAAAGACTGTCTTTTGATATGTCTATAACATATATTTTTGACCCCTTTATGAAGTATCAGATGGCTATAAATATATGGGTTTGTCCCTGGGTGTTCTGTTCTGTTTCATTGGTTTTCAAATCTATTTTTATGCCAAAAATAGATGAGGTTTTGTTACTATAGCTCTGTAGTATAATTTCAGATCAGGTATTATGATGCCTCCTGCATCATTCTTCTTGCTCAGTATTCCTTTGAATATTCTAGGTGTCTTATCTTTCCAAAATAAATTAAATGTTTTTTCCCTAATTCTCTGAAGAAAGTCATTGGTATTTGAAGAAAGTCATTGGTACTTTGATAGGCATTGCATTGAATCTGTACATTGCTTTTAGTCATTTTGACAATATTAATTCTGTCTATCCAAGAACACTGCAAGTCTTTCCATCTTCCAAGGTATTCTTTAATTAATTTCTTTAGTATTCTGTGATTTTCATTGTAGAGATCTCTCACCTCCTTGATTAGATTAATTTCACTTTATTTTTTGACCTTATTCTGAATGAGATGATTTTCCAGATTTCTTCTTCAGCAGAATCACTATTGGAGTATAGGAAAGCTTTTTATTTATGAATGCTGATCTTTTATCCTGCTACTTTGCTGAATTCATTTACAGCTCTAGAATTCTTAGGTGGAGTTTCTTGAGTTTTCTAGATATAGAATCATGTCATTAGCAAACAGTTTGATTTCTTCTTTTCCTATTTGTATCCCTTTATTTTCTTTGCCTGATTGCTCTAGTTAGTGTTTTGAGGACGTTATCGAATAGAAGTGGTGAAAGTAAACATCCTTGTCTTGTTCTTTATTTTAGAGGAAATGATTTCAGTTTTTCTCCATTCAGTATAATGTTGGCTTTGAGTTTGTCATAAATATCCTTTATAATGTTAAGGTAAGTTCCTTCTATCCCTAATTTCTCCAGCCTTTTAAACATAAACGTGTGCTGGATTTTATCAAAGGCATTTTCTTCATCTATTGAGATGATCATGTGATTCTTGTACTTAATTTTATTTAAGTGGTGAATTACATTTATTGTTTGGTATATGTTCTATGAATCCTGCATTAGTGGAATGAAACCCACTTGATCATGGTGTATTATCTTCTTGATGCGTTTTTCAATGTGCTTTGCTAATATTTTATTAAGGATCTTTGCATCTTTGTTCATCAAGGATATTGTAGTTTTCTTTCCTTGATGTGTTTTGTCTGGTTTTGTTATCAAGGTTATATTAGCTTCATAGAATGTATTTGGGAGTGTTCCATTCCTTTTAATTATCTTATGAAATAATTTGAGGAAGACTAGTGTTCGTTCTTCTTTAAAGTTCTGGTAGAACTTAGCTGAGAATCCATCTTGTCCTGGGGTTTTTTTTTTTTTTTTGAAAGCTTTTAATTGCCGTTTCATTACTTTATATTGGTCTTCTTAGGTTTTCTTTATCTTCCTTGCTCACTTTGGGCAGGAATTTGTCAATGTCTTCTAAATTTTCCAGTTTATTGGAGTATACATTTCCAAAATAGTTTCTAATGATCCTCTGGATTTCAGAAGTCCGATATCTCCTTTTTTTCAAATCTAATTTTGTTTACTTAGGTCATCTCTGTCTTTCTTTTGGTTAGTTTGGCTAATGGTTCATCAATCTTACTTATCTTTTTTGAAGAACTCACCCTTTGTTGCATTGATCCTGTCTATGTTTTTAATTCTCAATTTTATTAAATTTGGCTCCAATCTCAATTATTTCTTGTCATCTGCAGATTTGGGAATTAGTTTCTTCTCCTTTTTCTAGGATCTTGAGGTAGAGAATAAGCCTACTTATTTGAAATCTCTCTGTTTTCTTAAATGTCAGTACTGAACGCTTAAATGCTCAAATTTGCCTCAGAAATGCTCTTATATGTTTTAGACATTTTGATATGTTATATTTCTGTTCCTATTTGTTTCTAAGAATTTTTTGATTTCTTCTCTCAATTCTCCTTTGATCCATTCTTCACTTAGAAGAATATTATTTAACCTCCATGTGTGCATGAAGTTTCTATGATTTTTCTTGCTGTTGGTTTCTAGTTTTATTCCATTAGGATCTGATAGGCTGCACAAGATTATATTGATTTTTTTTTTGTATTAGCTAAGACTTACATTGTGATCTAGAATATAATTTATTGTGGAAAAGTTTCCAGGAACTGATGAGAGGAAGGTAAATTCAGCTGTTCAGGGGTGAAATATTCTGTAGATGTCTGTTAGTTCCACTAGATTTATAGTATTATTTAGGTTGCAAATATCTTTACTGAATTTATGTTTGTGATGTCTTGTCTGTTATTTATAAGGGTGTGTTGATGTCACCCAGTATTATACATTGGTGTCTACTTGAGATCTAATATCAAGGAATATTTCTTTTTTAATGTAATTGGGTGTGCTGACTTTTGGAGCATATATATTTACTATTACATCTTCCTGTTGGATTAGTTTCTTTATCAGTATGTATTGGCCTTTTTCTGTCTTCTGATTAATTTTTGCTTGAAGTCTGCTTTGTCAGATGTGAGAATGGCTAATACTGCTTGTTTTTGGACTCTATTTGCATGGAGTGTTTTTTTTAATCCTTTTATCTTCAGTCTGTGAATGTCTTTCCCTATGAGATACATCTCTTGCAAACAGCATTAGACTTGTTTTTGATCCAGTATGCTAATATGATTTTTTAATTGGGGAATTGAGACCATTTACATTCAGTGTTAATATGGATATGTGTTTGTAGTTTTCTGACATTTTGATTTTTTTTTTTACTATATTTAATATCATCTTGATTCCCATTTAGCAGTACTCTTCCATTGATCTTGCTTTATTTGGGAGCTTTGGGATTTGTTTTTGGGTTACCCTGTGTGCAGTTTACCTTTGAGTATTTCTTGCAGTGATGATTTGGTGGTCATGAATTCTTTTAGTTTATCTTTTTCATGGGAAATTTTTATTTCCCCCTCAAATGTGAAAGAGAGCTTTGCTGGATATAGTAATCTTGGCTGGAAATTGTTTTCTTTTAGAGCTTGGAATATCTCATTCCAGTTAGTTGGGTGAAGGGTGAGGCCTGATCCTAGGAAACAAGATTCAGAACTCTGGCAGTTGAAAGAAAATGTGAGGCATGGTTGAAATATTAGTCATCTTTTATTTAAAGGCATCAGTAGCCCTTAGAAAACCACATTTAATTCCCATAGCCATTTCCATAGGCCCTTTTTTATATGTAGGCCAGACAAAGAAGGCACACTGCCAACAGGTTACATCAGTGGCTCCGTGCTCACAAGCTAATGTTTATGACCTGAAGTACACATGCTCAGTCAGAGTGTTTGTATCCTTGACTACACAACAACCATAACATAACTGATTTATGACCTTGGCTACATGCTAAAAACATACCAGAGCTTGCTGGAAGCCCCAGTGAGGGAACCTTACTATAGCCATTTTGGGCCTCCTCCAACACAGTTCTTCCTTGATTTTAGGATCTGAATTGAGAATTCAGAAGTCAGTCTTATTGGTTTGCCTTGAAATATGCCCTGATGTTTCTTTATTGCGGCTTTTAAATAATCTCTCCTTATTTTCTCTGTTAGGTATTTGGATTATGGTGCATCTTGGAGAACTTCTTTTTATGAAGAGGAAGGGGTCCTGTAGGCTTCCAGTATGTCATTTGTGATATGAGGAAACTTTTATGCTACCATCTGATTGAAAATATTCTTAATGCCTTTAGCCTATATCTCCATGCTCTCTTCTATCCCAGTGAATCTCAGGTTTGATCTCTTGATGTTGCCCCAGGGTTCATGTATCTTCTGATCATGTCCTATCATTTTTCCCCTTTATTGCATACTGTGGGAAGCCGTTCTCACACGTGATTGGGCACCTCCCTGACTGGGTATGAGGCGTTCCGGCCAGCCGTGTCAGAACTTATCCCCACCCTTTTTAGGTGCGAGAGCCCGTCCGTGTGGGGGTGTGACTGACCATTGACCCTGAGACTAATCACTGACCCTGACCTTGGAATGCTGTCCCCCTCGACCTTCATTGGATGGAATTTTCCCTTGAATTTTTTGTTCCCCAATAAAAGCCCACTCTCTGGCGTGCTCTCCCTCTCTCCTGCTGATCTCTTGTGTAAACCTTGCTACCACACCAGGTGGCTTGAGGCAGAAGCCAGGAAGGGCCGTCTCTTAGCTGGGCAAGAAAAAGGTAAATTGAGTTTATGTGTCTTTATTTTGATCTCACTAGTTAACTTCTATGCTTAGGACCTCTAGTATGAAGCTAGCGTGCTGGTCGCGTGGCAGAAAATATTCTTAATGCCTTTAGCCTATATCTCCGTACTCTCTTCTATCCCAGTGAGTCTCAGGTTTGATCTCTTGATGTTGCCCCAGGGTTCATGTATCTTCTGATCATGTCCTATCATTTTTCCCCTTTATTGCATACTGTGTACTCAAGTTCCTGTACCCTATCTCTAAAACCTGAAATTCTGTCTTCAAGGACTAAAGTTCTATTTTCTATGCAATTTCATTTGTGGTGATCGTTTCAAATGAATTTTAGTTGTTGATAGATCTTTATTTTATTTATTTATTTTTCTGTGGTGCTGAGAATTGAACCCAGTGCCTCACACATACCAGGCAAGTGTGCTACTGCTGAGCCATAATAACTCCAGCCCCTCAAATAAATTTTTAATTTGATTAATTGTGACTTTTATTTTCAGGAGTTCTGATTAATGTCTTTTTAATACTTCTATTTCTTTATTGAAATGTTCTTTCATTTCCTGTATTTATTCTTTTAATTCATTCCTTAGATCTTCTTTTAGTTCACTGAACATTTTGATAATCATTTTTTTATAATCTTTCTCTGAGATTTCATCAACTTCCACATCTGTGGGATTCTTTGTTGGGAGATTGTGAATTTTAGAGGGAGATTTGTTTGCTTGTTTCTTCATGTTTTCAGAGGTGTTGGACTTGAGTATCAATTGAGATGCATTCTTCTTTCTCTTTTACACATATGGCCTTTTGTATGTAGTTAACTTTTTTGTTCTGAGACTTTTAGAGAGACCATTTTGATATTTGAGTAGATGGGACTTGAGGTCCTCTGGTTGTTCTTTCCTGTGTCATGGTTGTTGTTTTGGATTTTTTGTCTCCTCAATTCTCTGAGTTGGAGTAATTTTAAGGCTCAGTTGGGACTAGATTATGTGTGGGGTGAAGTTCATTGTTGCTTGACTGAATTGTGAATGTTTCTCAGCATCTCTACTTTGTGGTCTTGATTTGTCCCGAACACTTTCCAGATTTTCTTAGATGGAAGGGTGACCCAGGAATAGCACCAATGTCAGCAACAGATGTACAGCCTTAAGATAAGTGATCAATGTCCACCTTGACATATGCAATACTAATTGTCACTGGTGTAGGATTAGTGGGGCCACCATTTAATATCAATATCAATAATAAAAAACTATGAATTAGATAAGGCATTTGACAGCAGGTGTATTCTATATTGTCCACTGTATTAATGATCGCAACAACATGAGTGGCGTAGGAATTACATAAATTTTATAATTGTATTATTTAATGTTATTACAGTTTCCTAGGTAAGAGAAAATAGTGTTGGAAGGCAAAAACATTTTGAAATATTTTAAAAAGTGAATCAGAGGGTCAGGATATAGGTAGCAGATATCAGCTATAAAAAATAAGGAATAAAAAATAACTGAAAGTAATGAAAAAAGAAAAAGAGGAAAAGGTAACAGGAAAATTTGGTTGTTACTGAGGGAAGAGAGTGAAGAAGGAGAGATAGGAGAGACAAGAACCAAGATATGAACAAACCAGAAAATGAAGATCAAAACAACCTGAATCTTCTTATAAGTCACACCCCACCTAAGTCAAATCAAGGCTGAGTAATAAATGCAGAAGAAAGCTGCTAATGTGAAGGTGAAATTATATGAATATATATACACATACACGACACACACACACACACACACACACACACACACACACATATATAGTATATATTCTCCAAACCTATTCATGCAGTGAGAACACACACACACACATTTACATACACATACACACAAAATTATGCATAATGGAAAAAATTAAACAATAATACAAGAAATGATGCTTGAAAAAATTTTTTAAAAATTAAAACTTAAAGAAGATTAAAATAAATGGGAATACAGAGAATAAATAAATAAGGAAAGGGCTGGGGATGTAGCTCAAGTGGTAGCGCGCTCTCCTGGCATGTGTGTGGCCCAAGTTCGATCCTCAGCACCACATACAAACAAAGATGTTGTGTCCCGTCGAAAAAAAAACAACTAAAAAATAAACATTAAAATTCTCTCTCTCTCTCTTTAAAAAAAAATAAATAAGGAAAAAGAGAAAAAGAGAAAAAAAATCTTAATGAGAAATAGAGGGCTTGTTTCTGCTATAGTGATCAGACTGTTGGCAGGGATGGATTTCCATTCTTTCTATTTATTTTTGGCTCTGCAATCCTTGGGTCAAAGGCTGGGGATTGTTAAATTCAATGTCTTTGTGTTCCTCATACTTGATGGCCAGGTGGTGTAGCTCTCAGGTTTTAGTCTCCTAGTATAGGGTGGGATAGACTGGGGAGGGCTTATGAATTGTGTAATCCTGTTTGTGGGGTGGTGGTGGTGGAGGTAACACAGAGTTCAAATTGGAAGTTCCAGTAGTTGGGATTTAGTCTTGGGTGAATTTTGGAACTCTGTTGGTAGGTATTTGAGATTTGATCCATGCCCTCTGTTACTGGGGAGCTTCCAGGACATCTGGATCTCTGGGGCCTCTGGTAAAATCCATTTTTAGGATATAGGGACTACATCTTCACATGATTCATCTTTACCACCATGAATGTGAATTACCAGGTATTCGCCCAAGACTTCAGATGCTCCTGCGTGGTCACGATCAGTGTCTTTCCAGTAGTTCTCATGGCGTCCTAGAAACAAAGATTTTCTTTGTGTCTATTTCGGTAGCTCTGGTTCAGGCACACACTGCAGGTCATAATATGTGACTGCTGGGTACTTCCTTTATACATCCTGATTTGTCTCTCCTCACTGCTGTGCAGTGTTAACAGATAGTTTCCAGGCTGCAACTCTGGTCATTTTCTGGGCCAGCAATGTCAGTCACCACTGAGCTGTCTGCCCTCGAGGCTCAAGCAGTTTGGGGTTTGTTTTAATGAACTACTTTCCCCACCGACTCTTTATTCATTAAGATCAATGTCTGTCACTAATCCACAGGTTCTCCCAAGCCAAAAATCTTTAAAATTTAATTTATTTTTATTGTTGTTATTTGCCACACTGTCTTGTCTTTCTACCTGCTGTCCCCTCTCCCCTCAGTGGCTGCTCTTGCAGCTCCTGCCACGGCCAGCCACACTGGCACATCTCTAGCACTGCGTATTAAATTCTGTTTGAAGTTTCTGATTTTCTGTATCTGTATAGTTTCTTTTTGCAGTCCAGTATTCAATTTCAGTGAGTTCAACTTATTACCCACCTGCCTGGGGAGCAATCGTCCTGCTTTGTAAGTCTGGTGCTGAGGAACTGCTAGGAAGTGCATCCTTCTTCTAATCCACTGTCTTCTTATTTGATGGGCATTTAAAATCCAAGCTATAGCTTAGGAAAAGTCAAAGGGAAAAGTAGAGCTGGTGGCTTGATGGATTGCAATAAAAACATCTTACTTTCCACATCTCACCAGACCCTGTGAGCACATTGCCAGGACCCCTCGCAGGAAAGGACCTACCCAAGTAAGGGCCCTGAATCAATAGATTTAGAATCCATTCACATGGACGCAAAGAGCTTTGCAAAGCTTCATGAGATTCATGACAAGTCTCTGCCTGCAAGAAAGTTGTTGTTTTGCAAAGATATATCAAAACAAACAAATACTCAAGCCAGCAAGCAAACAGCAACAACTGCTGTGGATGAACTATTTGAAATAGTAAACTAATGCTTTGAAACAACATGATATTACAGAAGCACCTGGAATATTTGTACTGCAACCACAGGGGCTGAAGAAAGGTTTTATGTTTGTGCTGAAAATTCTGATATTGAGATTTTACATCATCTTGTTCACAGAGCATCTTGCTTCTGACAAAGTTTGCCTGAAGCTGTGAATTTCCCATTAAATGATGTTATCAGAGTGGCGATAAATACACATAAAGCCCTAACCCATTTCAGTCAAGGCTGTTTTCAGCTTTATGCCAAGAAATAGGATGGATATTACACTTTCCGTTTAATACCTTAGAGCATTGTCTCCCAAAAGGAGGATTTCATTGAGTTTATAAACTGAAAGAAGTGTGTGTGAGTGTGTGTGTGTGTGTATGTGTGTGTGTGTGTGTGTGTGTGTGTGAATGATTCACCCTTTTCAGATTTGTTAAACAGTAGTTATTAGATTAAAAAGAGTGACTTGGTTATCTAAAAAATTTTAATATCTGAATGAATGAAGTTGAAATAAAATGTTGGGACTGTGGGAAAGCATATCAATGTGTACTGACAAAATGCATGGATTCTGAGAAAATGTTCAACTTTGAAAGTGGGCATAAAATGACTGATTGAGTACTAAGGAAGAATTTTGACGACCAGTAGAACAATATGAATGAATACTTGAGAAAATGCATTATTTAAAGAACTTTTATATCAACAGATTCAGAATCCACTAACATTGTAATAAGGAGGCTCAGAGCTACATTTATCAATGAAAGTAAAAAATATTTAGAGAATTATTAAATTATCTGAAATTAGGTCAATGATGAAAAGGAGTTTCTCAGAGGAAAGGCAATAAACAGTTATCTGCTTCTCATTAATATCTGATTTGTATGAATAGAATTCTTACAAATGGTGTCTGTGGGGCCTTAGAGGAGATCAGCCATCAGGAAGATCAGGAGTTTTAGGGGGTTCTTTAAAACATAAACCTGTTTTTATAAAATTATCTTAATAGAGAAAGCTCAAGGTTCTTAATTGAATCATACATAATATTTAGAATAGAGATTTATTTGGAAGTTATATATCAATTCATATTTAATATCATCTGTATTTCTTTGTTCTTGTTCAAAATTATATATTGCAAAAAGTTATGACTTTATTTATAAAGCTCCATGTTAATAACTCCAGGTAGTAATACTCACCAATTTAGTCCAGTGAGCTCTACGAATATTATTGTTTTGCATGTGGGTCTAGAAGATATAATGTAGGGAAGGATTTCTTGGTGGTACGACCTCAATTCCTGCTGCATTTTGAGGACTCTTTCTCTCTTTCCTCATTTTTAGGATAAAGATAAAGTTCATTCTGTAGCTGTGAAGACAAGAAGTTAAGATTTATGACACACTTAGATTAGAACCTGGCACATAATAGCAAGAAATATTAGAACACATACAAGTGTTTTTGTCTTGCCAATGCCTGACTAGCTAAGATTTTATCTGCAACTTCTTGGAGTTGGTACAATAAAAAGAACAGGAATCAGATTTAATGGTATTTTCATATTGCACACAGAAATATGGGGGCCAAGTATGGACCAGACCCATTTCATATTCTTTCTATCCAGCATATCCCTTAGCACATTGAAATTGCCTGATAAATGTTTTATGAATGAAGGAAAAATAAAAATAGGATTTTCTTTTCTTTGGTACCAGGGATTGAACTCAGGGGTACTCGATTATTGAGCCATATCCCAGCCATATTTTGTATTTTATTTAAAGACAGGGTCTCTCTGAATTGCTCAGCACCTTGCTTTTGCTGAGGCTGACTTTGAGCTCATGATACTCCTGTCTCAGCCTCCTGAGCTGCTGGAATTACAGGCGTGCGCCACCATGCCTGGCAAGAAGGATTTTCTTTGGTCTAAGAAAAATAAGTTGGGTCAATATCTGCCGTATACCTCTGGATACCTAGTATGCTGATGCTGAGCTGAGAGACAGAGTGTGCTATTATTCACTGGACACTTGTATTTCAATGAACAGGCAGGGATGGTCAGCATACTAAAGTGTGTGTTTGTTTCTTTTAGAGGAAAAAGTTCACCATCACCAGCAGTGTCACTGGGAAAAAGCACACATTTGTCACTGATTCAGCCAAGACATGTAAATATTTACTGGGCCTCTGTTCTGCCCAGCATGGGTTTAATGCGCAGATGGGCTCTGGGCAGACTATCCATCTTTCAGCTGGTGAGTAGATGCTATATTCTCAATGGACACTTTGGCAAGTTTGTTGTTTTGTAAATAATTTGTATGAACTGATACAATTGACTGGAAGCGTCTATAAAGACTTCAATTTCCTCAGTAAGGACAGAAATACAATAAAAATGAAGTATATTTTTTTTTCTCAGATTGGCAAACACTAAAATAAATAACATTGGAAGGGTAAATTGATACAACTTTCCTAGAGTACAATTGGAAGTATATATCCAAAGTCTTTAAAAAAAAAAAAAAATGTCCTTTTGGCCCCATAATTTTACTTGTAGACAGATATTTATTTTACTGTAATAAATACAGAAAAATGCAAAAGTTGATGTTCATGGGTGTTCACTGGAACATTATTTATAGCAGTGAACATTTGGAAGCAACCTAAATTTCCCAGAATAGAAGACTAGTTAAAAAAAAAATCATAGCACATCTCTATAGTTCAGACAGTTAAAGTATTTTTTGGAGAAGGATGATTTGTGAGACTGTATATGCTATAGAGCTAAGTGGATGACAGCAAGATGTGGGACCATATCTAGTACCATCCAATGGAAGTTTCTTTGATGATAGAAATAACTGTAGCCTTCAGTATGGGAGTCATCAGTATATGTACCTATTGAGCATTTGAAAGGTGGTAAAAACAAATGAAGGATTAAATCTTTAATTTCAGTTTTAGTGATTTATATTTAAATTTGAATGGCTACATGTGCCCATTTATTAAAAAGAATAGCCATACTCAGGTGGTTAATAATTCCATGTTACAAAACAAGAAAATAGAATATAGAAATGAACACCACCACAATATCACTTGTTATTACTTTGTGAGTTATGTATGCAAGCATGATTATTTTCTTTATATTTTCACTATTTGTTAAACTTCCAGCATGAGCATATATTACTGATAAAGTTAAGAAAAAGCCAATTGATTAAAATGTGGCCACACATCATATAAGATCAGTTAACAATTATTGAGCATGTAGGAAATTCTATGGAGCTGTTTATTACCATTGTTCCTACTTTTTCCTGACATTATGATAATCCTTACATGCAAGATCTAATTTATGCTCCAAATACACTTTTTTCACACTGTAATTGTCAAACAGCCCTGTGAAGCAGGAACCAACATTATTGGAAGAGGCAAACTAGGGCTCGAGTAGTAAGAACTGTGCCGGGTGTTTGTTGGTGGGGCTGAGTCTTGAACCTGTGGCTCTTGGGGTCCAGTGCCCATCTACTTCACCTCCTGCAAAGTGATATTTCATAACTTGCCTGAGTGTAAACTTTAGGGCCAGAGAGACTTGCTTTTGAGTGCTTGCTTTATCACAGTGTCTGTTGATCTCTAAGCATTATTTCTTCTTCTGCTATAAAAGAGAACAATAAATACAATGATTCACACTCTACATATTCAGATTGTGGTCTTTGGGCCCTTCAGTATGCACATTACCTTGGAAGTTCACGATGGATGCAGAATCACAGGTCCCACTCCAGGCCTACTAATCAGAATTTGTATTTAAAAATATCCCAGGTGATTTGAATACACATAAAAGTTAGAAAAACACTGGCTAGGAAAATGGCTGGGTGACTTTGGCCAGCTCACCTCCCCTCTTTGAGCTTTAATGCCCTCATTCAAACACACTGATTGTCTCATAGGCTTGTGTACTCCAGCACAACAGTGTATGTAACATTTCTAGCTTGATGTCTGGAGTGTGAAGTAGGACAGTGTCTCTTGAGTATGAGGATTTGACTCAGTGCTAATGCATGTAAGAGCTGTGTCACAAGTTCTAGGGACTGGCCCAGGAGTTAGGTTAATAATGGGAAACAAAATTACCAAGCTTAGAGATGAAGATGCAAACACAGAAAATAAAGGTAGCATATTATTTGCAGCAGAGCCAAATGAAGACATAAACATTTCATTGGAACTGCAGGCTGTTGGTCCCAGGTTATTTCCAGGGAGCTAGAGATGATAAATGCAAATTAATTATATCTGATTTACCTGGTGATGCTAAGATACCGTGTGTGAAACACCATCAATATTGCTTTTATTGCTTGATTTCAGTGACCATAAAATATTTATAAAGATTTCCTGAGCTTACTTGTGAAATTAGTCCTTCTAGGCCTATTTTGCTCATAATAAACTGTTTTCTCAAACTGCAAATTCTACCACCTTAAGAGTTTTTAGAAATCTAACGCACGTTTACACTAAAAGGATTCATTTTGACAATTCTCCTTGCCTTTTAAAAACTTCATTTGAGAAACTCTCCTTGGACACCATTTTCAGTGATTGCATGCAGCAAAGAGCTGGTCATCTCCATCTGTCCTCAAACTCTGTATCTCCAGCTGATCTCTTCCTCCAGTGTAACTCCAGGAGTTCTGCTGTGACCTTTGCCTTGTTCAAAGGGGACCACCCATTCACCCAGCAGGAACTGGGAGTCTGGATCTGGACCTTCTCTTCCTGCCCCACATGCCACCAAATGCTCTCAGATGAGCTTCCTGCTGAGATTTATATCCCCTGCCACTGTCCAAAGTCATTTTCAAAGTGATCATTCCAAAGGACCCATCCAATCATGTTCTTCCATACTGAAAACTGTCAATGACACTCTGCTGTCTGTTTGTACCTAACCTCTTTAGGATGACCTGTTGGATTCTACCAACTCTTGCCCCAACCCTGACTTATTTCCTGTCTGGTTACCTCCCCTCTCCTCTCTGGCTATGCTGCCTACTTCCTTGCTGGCTGTGGAACACACCAGCGTATCTCGGGTTCCAGGGTCTTGGTGCCAGTGGCCTCTACCATTGATGCTGTTCCTAACCTCTTTGTGACTCACACCACCAAAATAAGCCTGATATTCCATGAACATATTGAAGGACAGCCTCCCCCTTGAACAGACTTTCCTTTTTTGGCTGCCCCCAGTCGACTCCTTTCTCAGGTGGAGTGGAGTAGACTGCTCCTTCTTCGTGCAGATCTCTTTGTTTTTTCACTCTTATTTGTGCATGTATGCCTCTAATCTGTGGTAGACTGGGAATTCCTTGAAGGCAGGGACAGTATCCTGCAGTCTTTCTAGCTCTGTTGTGGAACAGAGAGGTATGTCAAAATGGCAAGTGGTTAATACATGTTTGAATGGATGGATGAATGGAAATACTATTTGTATGGAAATACTGTTCCTTAATCATCTCCCTCTTTTCATGCTTAGTTTGCGTTTCATTTTTCAATACTACTAATTATATTGTGATAAACATCATTGGAGAAAATTCTTTTCTTGATTTTCTTATTTCTCAAAAATGTATTTGAGTACAAGAGCCAGGGCATTTTAAAAACCATGGCTGTTTTCCTGAGTGTTTTGCCTTCTTGTCATCCTGCCTGTTTCATTGCATTCTTGCTGGAATAGTTGTCATAGTGTTTATTTTTGTTCATTTGACAGGTAAAAACGATTTTTCACTGTTGCTTTATTTTGTATTTCTTTTATTGTTGAGAAGCTGAACACTTACCAAATGTTTCTTCTGTGAATTGTCTCAACAAGCATATTACTTTATAGTTATTTTTGGTTCCCTGGGGAGAAAGAATCACTGAGCTTTTACAAGTGGGTATTTCAGGACAAGTAAGTATTTCAGCACTTCAGAGTGGCCCTATGGCCTTTCTAATGGGTGGTCCAGTGCTTCAGGATACTCCTGGCCCTTCCAGGAAACTGTGGCTGCAAGACTGCAAATTTGCAGTGAGCTGCTTGGGATCTCATCCCAGTTTCCTTTTCTTTGTGGGTTTCTCCTGTGTGCTTGGAACTCCAGCTAACTTGGGCTTCAGCCCTTGATGTCCAGACAGATTCAGACATTTGTCAGATATTTCCCAGATGCTACAGTTATGCTGTGAGTCACCCATGGCCAGGGAACAGAAGCTGTTCATTCTCCTCAGTGTGCTAGTGGCTTTGGGACATTATTGGCAATCCTTCCTTCTGTTCCTGAAAAATGGTCAACTCTTGGATCTCTGACCTACTGACTCATCCCTCCTGCACTGTAGTCTACCTAGTCAAACCCCATGAGGCCAAGGCCTAAGGATGAAGCCAGCACTCAGCACCAGTCACCAGGCCCACAGCCTCGGTCTGAGTCTGTGATGCTGAATATTTTGCATCTGTGATGTCATTTCCTGACCTCACTGTGGGCCCTTCATCTGTTCACTGAGCTCCCTCCTCAGCCTCCTGACTTCCCCTCCAGCTTCTGGAAGGGAACACAGCTCTTCCTGGATCCCAGGCACTTGGGACTCTCACCTCTCTGCTCCCCTTCTATGAGTTTCTTCCCTAAGGGACAGCTCCTTTCTGTAGCCCCAATCCCTCCACAGTCTTGCTTCAAACCAGCTAAACCTCTATGAGCTGAGGCCCTGAATCTAGTGTCTCTTCCTAAAGTATTCTAGAATATTAACGGGTGTTAATATCTACGAGATTAAGTCCAATGTCACTGTCCCTTCTGGCCCTGGTGATCAGAAGGCTGGGCAAGCCTCAGGTGAATCTCTTAGGCTGCTGTTTTGGTCTTTGTGTCAGGTTCCCCCATACTCCAGTGTGGAAACGTGCATTCAGAGACACCTCCCACACACATTCACTACACACACACACACACACATGCACGCACACCATACACACACAGACACCCCCACATATATGCTGGCCATTCACTCACATACATAGATACCACAAACACACATTTAGCATACACACACGTACTGGCACCACACAGCACACTTACCATATGCACACAGACACACACACATACAAGAAAAAGTGGTGCCCATAACAAAGCAGAGTGTGCACTGGCCTTCCTTCCAGGTTTTAGCAGGGAGCAGATAGTCTGGAGATGGTCATCATTTTTCTTTCTCAAAATACAAATTCACTTTGGGTAAAGCCTCATTAACTTAAGAGACTATTGATCAAATCCCCATTTTTTTTTTTTTTTTGTGAACAATATAAATAGTGAAGTCTCTTACACCTGGGTCTTGACCAGAGTCACCTATTAATCCTTTGTGCACAAAGGAAGGAAGGGAAGCAACAAATCTAGGAGTCCAACACATTGGTGCTATATTGGTGTTACTTATATTCCAGGAAACAGGATCTTACATGAACTATTATTACCAGGGAAAACTAAGCTGTGTTGAGACTAAAGATTGTGTGCCACAGGGCAAAGCCTAATTTTGGGAGCCTGGATGATTCAAAGTCCCATTTATTATGAGAACGACTGTGAGGACAGATCTGCAAAGGCGGAAAGCAGAACTGGGTGCTAGAAGCTAATTTTATCTAAGGCCCTGCTGGAGCCTGACATTCCCAGGAATGCTTTGGGTGAGCACCCATCAGAACAGGCTCTTGGGCTCCCAATTCTATCAGCTACTAGGGAGGGAGCCTCTGTTTTTTTCTTTCTTAGGTTTCTAAAATGTCCTTCATTAGCAAGTGCTAATTAGGAAGACTTGCAGTCCCAAGCCTAATCACAAGAATTCCCTGAGTTAGCATGAGGCAAAATAGCAGGCCTCTCAGTACAGAAAAAGAACTGGGAGGGAAGAGCCCGAGCCTGGGAGTGTTTTGCCACTCCAAGAGCTATGGGACCAGTATCATCTTGAGTGTAAAGTATATTTATCTTTTTCTCCTCCAATTCAGATCGGGATAAGTTTGTGCAAATGGCAAATTCAAACCCTGCCCAGCAGGCCCAGTCCAAGCCTTTTACATGGATTCAGAGATTGTCATGCTCAGAAAATCAGTTGTTCATACCGAGGTTGCAGGATACCATAGGCGGCCTGCTGAGTGCGTCACTGGAGAACTTCAACTTGGAAACCAATAAGGAGACTGGCCCAGAAGGAATCAGAGACAGGTGGGTTTCCTCTGTCCTCTGAGCCCAAACTACCAGGTATTGGTGTGCTGGAGCCATCTATACCTAAAGCCAGTTGTTTAAAGGATGATACATGCCTAAGGAAAAGTATATATTCACTGTCAATTAATTCCTTGGCTTAGTTGTGGGGTTATGCTTTTCTTATGTCTTAGTCTAAGCTAAATACTGTAGGGCAAAATTTTATTCCCCTACCATGATGCTCATACCTTTTGGTAGAGAAAGAGGACAGAATTAAAAACAACAACAACAACAACAAAAAAAAAAACCCAAAACTACAGTAATTTTGGCCTTATCATAAGCTAGGTAGTATTCTAGGTACTTGTACATATCAACTAATTTAACCTGTAGAATCATGTGGAATACTTTTATCATCCTTCTCATTTACAGGAGGGGAAACAGAGGGGCTAGAACTCAAACAAATACCGCTGGACCCAGAGACTATATTTCTGATTTTGACACTATTCTACCTTCCCCGTTGATGACATTTAAATTTTTATGTGGAAACAGTGAGCTGATACATGTAACTTTCCATTATAAAATAATGATCCATACATTTAAAAATAGCCTAGAACTTGGATGACACTTACATTGCAAGTTATATAAATAGCCCAGATTCCCAGGCAGCACACGACTAACGAGGATTGCTGTAGGAGCTGTTTTGGGGGATGAGTTATACATCTGCTTCAGCATGAGTGTATGGATGATTCATTTGAACTGAAATTCATGTATATATGTATACATCTTGAAGTAATTCTTAGAAAATTATTGCCCAAATTCTATAGATGCAAATTTGCACTGCAAACATAATCAATAACGGGGAAGCAAAACTGTTCTGTGTATCTATTGCTGTGAAACAAACCACCCAAAATGCAGTGGTATAAAACAATCACCATATTGTTATCCCATTTCATAATTTTCTAGGTTAGAAAATCAGGCAGAGCTGTGTTGGGGAATTCTTCTGCTTCTTGTGGTATTGACCAGGATCATGACTGGATTGGTCTGGCGGGGGGTCCAAGATGCATGCAAGGAAATGCATGTGCACAGCCCTTGGTGTGAGTGGCTGGGGCTGGGATACATTGCTAACTGGGTCCCTCTCCCTTCTTATGCAATCTCAAGCCCTCTCCATATGGTGTCTCCAGCAAGATTCTACATGGTAGCTCAGGGCTTCAAGAGCCCAGGGAGAGATTGCCATTCTTTATAAACTCTAGCCTTGAGTTAACGTGGCATCTTTTCCACCATATTCTTGGTTAAATTAGTCCTAGGTCAGCACAGAGTTGAAGAGAACAAAAATAAACTCTACCTCTTGATGTGACCATCAAAGGGTTTGGGGCCATTTTTTTTTTTTTTAATCTGTCACTCAGACTAATGACATTATATAGCATTTTATTCTTTAAAAGGTAGAAGCAGCCATGATTGGCTTAAGACCACTGTTAATTTTCTGTCACTGCAACAAAATCCCTGAGACAATCAGCTTTAAAAGAAGAAAGTTTATTTTGACTCACAATAAGTTTCAGTCCATGATTAGTTGGCCTCATTGTCTTCAGGCCTGTGGTAAGGCAGCACATCATGGTAGGTCTACATGGTAGAGGAATCTACTCTCTTCAGGGTGGCTCAGAAGGAAAGAGGAAGTTGAAAGAGCTGAAGTCTCTATATTTCCCTTTAAGGTACAATAATCTAAGGATCTTCCACCAGGCTCTACCTCTTAAATGTTTCCCTGCTTCCTAATAGTGCCATGGGTAACACCTTTAATATGTGGAACTTTGGAAAGTGCTTTTCACAACCTAGCAGCCACATTGAACAGTGTGTTAACAGCAAAGTAAGCTTCCTGGGGATGATGGTGCTTCCAGTGACCTGTCAATCATCCCTCATGGTAGGGGTTTTGCAGCATCATGTGGCAGTTGGCTTTTCCAATAGGAAGCTGTATTGGAGTCCTCAGAAAACTCTAGATACTGCTGTAAAGTATGTTTGTGTCTCTCAGTTTACTAACGCAAAAATTTCACCACTCTTAATAGCTCTCTAGTAACCTGTAGGGAAAAAAGGAAACCAAAGACTTGTTTTAAGTCCTAGGCCATCTGGAAGATCCAAAAGAAGCACAATCTAAGCCCATGACTTGGTGCAGGTGGGTTTTTATAGATGTGAGGCCAGGTGTGAGCAGAAGCGTGAGCTAGGGAAGGAAGTAAAGCCTGTACAGGATGGGGTCATCAAAGAAACGTTGAGGGCAACCAAGGCTCAGTTCCTCAGCAAAGTGTACTGAAGATCTCCCTTAATTGCCAAAAAACAGAAGGGTGGATGCCTATGTGCCTGCCCCCATTCCTCTCTGGTTGAAGGTCATCTGTGGGACTTGGCTCCCCCATACTTTTGGGTAAAGAGGGAATGGGAGGGTGAAGAGAAAGCTCCCAAGATGTGTACGAAGTTCAAGGGCAGAAAGAGAACTGCATCTGAGGTAGGATTTTGTCAGCACGAACTGAGCCTGACCACTCATGGGCCTTCCATCATAGCTATGGTCAAAGTCTGAGGTGGGCCAAGAGTGTGACTGTGGCCATGGGTCACTGTCAATCTTGGTGACTGGAGGAGATGCTTAGTATTCCTGCTTACTGCAAAGATGACTCAGCTGGAGGTTCCCTTCAGACCACACTGTGGATCCATCCCAGCCTTAAGAGAGTTGGTTACCAATGCCTGTCCAGCTGTCTAGTTCTCTGTGATCCTGAGAAAGTTTTTAAACATGCCGTGCCATTCATCCAGTGGTATGAACAGTAAAGCCATGCCCACTGGGTGGCTGCAGGAATTAAACTGTTATAAATGTTGAACACGGGCTGAGTCCACAGTGAGGGTCCCAATGCTGGTACCCTTTCCATGGTCTCTACGGGACATGATAGAAGCACATGAAGACAAAATGGATTAAACATTCAAGGCAGGCATAGGTAGCATTGTGGCTCCCTTGCAGGGGAGGAGTAGGGAGGTTTGTATGGGAGAGATGACATTAAGTCTTGTTTGATGAGTAAAATTTGGGCTGGGTGAGAGAGAAGGGAGAAACACCGTGGGTAAATATTCATTCATTTTGGTTGGAAAATTATATAAACACCTACTGTGTGCCAGCCCTGGGCCAGGTGCTGAGCTTTCAGCCACCTACTGCCTGTCAGTGCTTCTCCAAAGCCTTTCCCAACTTCCCTTGCATAGGGATGGTACCTGCACACCACTGGGTCCATTTACAGAAACCCCCCTTTTCCCTTTCACCCCGACATTCACATGCTTTCATCCATCTCCCTGTCAATCATTCAAACTCAAGAACAGTGACATATCAAGTGCAGTCTCAGCTCTAAGGTCAGAATGTGAAGGCTTTCAGTAATTTTTTTTTTAAAGGTTTACATTAAAAAAAAAAAAAAACCTTTATTTGTGGTAAAAATAGACAAACCATAAAAGATATCATCATAACCACTTTTTAAAGTCACAGTTTGCAATGGCATTCAGTTCATTCACATTGCTGTACAATCATCACCACCCATCATCCACCAGATCTTCATCTTCCCAAACTGAAACTCTGTCCCCATCCAACACTGACTCCCCATTCCTTGCTTGCCCAAGTCCCTGGCAACCAGCTCTGCTTTCTGTCTGATTTTGGCTACTCTAAGCACCTTATAAACCAAACAGGCTCGTATAATATCTGTCCCTTTGTGGCTGGCAGTAAATGACTTTTAAAGTGGAGGGCAGCATGTGTGGCCCAGGTCACGAGAGCTATAGAAACCTGGGGGCACATAAGCCCTTTCTTTTCCTCAAAGGCCACCCTCAAAGGCCATTTCATTTTCATATCCTTATCAGCTGCTCTCAGACGGCTGGGATTTCTCCTTCCTTTGAACAAATGAACACTCTGCTAACACCTCTCCCTGGGGCACTTGGTAGACTTGGAAGTCATCTAGACCCTGCATGCCTTACCAGCCCAGGCATGATCCCCAGTGAGTTCTCAATCAATTTGGGTTGAATTTGCTGCAATGCACAACATAAGAGCAAAGACAGAATGAGGCTCATTCCGACCTTACAAAGAGCTGACTGTGCTGCCCTTCCCTCTCTACTACGTTCCTCTCCTCTGTCAATCCTGTTCTTCCTGTGAATACTGCCAACCAAGGCAGCATCCCTTGCTATGGTCCAACTGCCTAAGCTGTGGTGTGGCCTCTCTGGTGTTGGGGACAGTCTGCTCATGTGTTTGTCCATCCTGGAGACCCAATACTAACTTTTTTGCAAGGCCCTAGGCACCCATAGCTTTGTGTCTATTCTTCTTGCTCTGTACTCTGCTTATCTTTGAATATAGCTTATCTCTTTGGAGAGCTGAACTTGAGGATAGGGCAGGGTCCCCTTGATTCAAGCATGCTCCTAGTGCTTAAAACATGCTTTGCTTACTAGAATTTTGTTTATATTTTCTATTTTTGGTTGTTGTAACAAAATAATGCAAGCTGGGTACCTAATTAAAAACAGAAATTTAATTAGCTCAGTTTTGAAGAGTGAAAGTCCAAACAGCATGGCACTGGCTCTGGTTAGACCCCCTACTGATTGCACTATCTCATGGCAGGTGGCATCATGGTGGGAATGCATGTAAGAGGGAGACCCGAGGGTAAGACAAGAACCCAGAGAGAGGGGAGGGGCCAGTCTTGCTCTTTTATACCAACTCAGTCTCCAAGAACTACTTAATCTCTTCTGAGGTCAGTGTCTCATTAACTTAAGCAACTCCCATTAGGCTCCACCTCATAAATAATCAACTAACTCCCAGCATCATACTGAAGACCAAGCATCCAGCACATGAACTCCTAGGGCACAAACCACATTTAAACCATTGTACTGCACATTCAGCTAAGGCCACTGAAAACATGCACAAAAGTTTTCTGATCTCAATAGGTGCGATTGGGAGTGGAGCATCCATCTCAAACACCTGTAAAGATCAAGAAGGTACACCAATTTTTTAGTACTCAGGGAGGCACAGCCTATGTGGGGTACTAGAGCATGATTGGCCCCACTAAGAGCCTTCAGCTAAAAAAAAAAAAAAGCAAACAATAGAACATCAGGACCCATCGAGTGTCATGCCTTATACTATTATATGGTTTTGGTGCCATCACAAACCTGGGAAATAGAAGATTATCCCTATTTTATGGTTGAAGAAGTGGAGGCCTTTAACAGCTGCATATCCAACCCAAAGGTGGATAGTGGGACGTTCATGTGAGATCTAGGTGACTGCAGTTAACCCTTTGGGACAGAAAGATTCTACCACCATTCTTTTGGTGTAGCCTTGATAATCAGATTTGATAACATTCCTTCCTCTTTGGAGAATGTGTCTGGAACTGCTGGATGGTCAGGCAAAAGTCAGCCTTCTCCAGATCACTGTTCATATTAGAACTGCCTAAGAAGTTGCCTTATCTTACTAACATTGTCACCTTTCTCTGCAGCCCCTGCCCTGGCCAGGAGCAGCTGAATAGCACCTGTTTGATCCAGAAGTCAATGACCTGTGGCCCACATTCTGGACTGCCTTTTCAGAATATGAACACAGGTATGGGCCAGGCCATGGTTTTGGTAAAGGAAACCTTACATACAATGTTTGATTTTGACCTTCTGAACCACTGCAGTTTGTTTCCCAAAGTTTGTAACCTTTTTACTTTTAAAATGATTCTAGAATTTTCTTATGGTTGGGAAGAGCTCTCCCAATAAGCATTTGGCTTTGGCTGGGTATGTGGATCTGTAATGCATTAGCTGTGGTGAATTGTTTTCCAGCCCTTTGGTTCAGCAGAGGGAATATCTACTATGGAGTGGTATGTTTAGAAAAATGCACCATCCATTTTAGTTATGCTGCTTCTTCAAGGCCTAGCATATCACTCAGTGTTCCCCAGAAAACATGCACAGGGAAGATAGCAGTTTCCTTCTGGCAAACCCCCAGTTGAAGGCAAAGACAAAGAGACTTCATAACTAAGGAAAATATCTATATTTGATGAGCACCAAGCCTGAGGGCTGGATCTGGAATACCACCAAGCAACTCTCTAAATTGAGTGTCTGCCAGTTTCCATCATGTTTCCAGAGGGAGGAAGAGATGAGTGGTGGGTCACCAGTGGGGAATTTTCCCAAGTGCATTGTGACAAGATTTGGAGAATCTAATCCCAGAACTCTGGGAGCAACTGTAGGGCTGTACTTTGGATTGCCTTTAAGGCCCAAACTGGGAAAGTACTCCAAAGTACCCAGACTGGGCTGATAGCTCCTGACACTCTCTGACTGTTGGAAGCCTGTGTAAGTCAGCTTTCCATTTCTGTAACAAATAACCCAAGATAAATAAACTTAAAAAGAAGAAAGTTTATTTGGTTCATGGTTTCAGACGTTTCAGTTCATGGTGCTTGGCTCTGTTGCTTTGAGCTTGTGGTGGCCCATGGCAAGAAGACAGGGTAGAAAAGGCCTATTCACCTTATGGTGGCTAGGAAGCAAAGAAAGAGAGGGAAGAAGGAGCTAGGGTCCCGAATCCCTTCAAGAGCACACCACCCGTGACCTAACCTCCACCCACTAGGACCTACCTTTTATAGATTCTCCCGCCTTCCCGTAGCACCACAAGCTAGTGAGCAAGCCTTTAACGCATAAAGTTCCTGGTCCTCTTCCATCTTGTCCCAAGGCCAAAAAACTATCAAAAGTCAGACAGAAAAGAGGCACCACAGCCCAGTCTACCTGGCCTGTGCTCTTACAGCCCAAGTTTGACCCAAATTGACCCAGTGAGGCTCACTGGAAGAAAGTCCTCAGTGATTGGTTCTGAGTTTTGCTAGGAAATTAAATGTGGGCTATCTTTGCTCTCAGTGTGTGTGTGTGTGTGTGTGTGTGTGTGTGTGTGTGTGTGAGAGAGAGAGAGAGAGAGAGAGAGGGAGGGAGAGAGATTGTTCCCTCCTTTTATATTGGGTTCCAAATAATTTGGGGGGTAAAAGCACAATATGGTGTTTTGATTACACTCCTAGGGCTCCAGAATAACAGAAGAATGAGCATCAGTGCTGAACCTGGTCGAGAAATCGTGCATGTGACACTGGAGCGTGACCGCCATCGTGGTTTTGGTAAGAGGGCTCCCTCCAGGTGAGACCCACTCTTTTCTGTCTGGCAGAGAGAGATGTGTGTGTGTGTGGTTTTTCCCTTTGGACTTTCTACTCCCTTTTCTTTCCCCTCTTCTTCTACTTTGCCTTTTTTGGGTAGTCTCTTCTGCTTTTCCCTCCCTTGAAGTACCCCTAAGGAACAGTGGCACTTTTGTATCAAAAATTTCCCTGTAGGCCCTGATACATTTTGGGGATGGGTCTAAGCACAAGGTAGGAAAATATTTCCCCCTAATACCGTGTAACGACATTTCTCTAGCAGAAGTGGATTCTTCGCGATAGGGAGTAATAGCCAGTCTTCCTCTCATCATTGATCACATTTGAAGACCCTTCAGATCACTTAAAAACAAGATACTGAAACAGAGTACTTGACTAAAAATCATCTCTTTCCTATCTCTGATTATCTTCTGGAGTAAAATCCAGCACATATTTTGAGCTGCATTTCTAGCTTTAGTTGTGATTGCTAAAGGGAATAACTCTTCCCTGTGTATTGCACCCAGATCCAAATATTAGTTATGCCACCTGGTAGCTGTGTGAGCTCAAGCAAATAACTTAACCTTTCTGAGCTATGAAGTCATTAAATATCATCTTATTAAATGCTATTTTGGATTATAGGTTTTGTCATTAATGAGGGTGAAGACAGAGGCCAATCTAACCCTGGCATTTTTATATCTTCTATTATTCCTGGAGGACCAGCAGAAAAAGCAAGAACAATTAAACCAGGTACATCTTCTTATTAAACTGCCAGAGATGCTGTTTTAAGGAATCACCCTTTCTTATTTCCATGATGGGTTATTGAGTATGTTTTATTTTTTTCAGGAGGGCAGATATTAGCCTTGAATCACATTAGCCTGGAGGGCTTCACATTTAACATGGCTGTTAGAATGATTCAGAATTCTCCTGACAACATAGAATTAGTCATTTCTCAATCAAAAGGTATGTCTTCACCTACTTCCAGAAACCGAAGAGACTTTTATTTTCAGTTGATCACTATTACCATGGGCAACTTGCTAAGTTCTGCATAGGTAGGTATTTTGTATTGCTTTCCTTGTGGAAATGGCTTGCATAGAGGCAATGTAGTGGCACAAATCAATAAGCTCTGCACTTTCAGGGGCAGAGTGGGCTCTGCCATTGCTTATCTTGCTGTAAGGCAGAAACTTGCTCTCTTTATTAGGCCTAGCTGAATACACCCACTGTTTGCTTTTCTGCCCACTCTCCTTACATGACATGGAGGATATTATTGTTGTCACTCGAGTCCTTGTTGAAAGTGGCTCTTCCTGGATTCTACATAGTTTGGGCTTAGCTCTATCAATCACCTGCACAGCTGGGAAGGAGACTGCAACTGATCTGGAAGCTGAATTTGCATAGCAAGCAAGCTGTTCTTACTTGTGGGTGTGTGACAGATCAACCCAAAGAGTCAAGTTTTTGTTTTTTAAAGATTTTTTCCATCCTGCCGCAGTTTGGCTGGGCACAAAATCACGAGCCACTCAAGCAGGAACAAACTTTATTTTTTGAAACTGCCGCCAATGCCCCATACGAGCCCAGGAAGATTACAAGTGGCGTTCTCCCAGAACCCAAGAGGAGGTTCCTCCTTCGGAATTCCCTCCTATCGCACTTCCCCAACCAATGGGAACTCTCCAGGAGTCCCTAGCAGGCTGAGGTGGACAGCAGGAGTCTCCAATATCCATATGAATGCAAATCTTAACATAATCATATCATCTCAATGGCTTGCTGGAGTCACCTTTCAACTAAAAATGCCATGATCATATCACTTGGCTGTGGCTCTTAGCACCATCCTTTAGATAAGAATGAGAGAGCAACTGATTAGACCAAAGAATGATATGATAATATTTATTTGGGGCAGGTTTAGGGGCTGGATAGAGGTAACAGGGAGGCTGACATCCTCCCCATCCTAGTTTCCTAGGACCATGGATGCTTTTCTGGTTGGGTGGTTTTGTAATTACGGACTGTTTGAAACTCAGGCTCATCTTTTGCTTCCTCATGCTCCCAGGGCATGGCACAATTTCCCCCTATGTACAGAAATGATTCATATCACACTGGACAACATTGTCTAGGCCTAAGTGCAGGCACCTCATTTGTTGGGCCCTTTGAAAACCGTGCACACACTCTCACTCTTACACATGTGCCCATCATCACAGATGGCTTTCCCAGGCATTGCAGCTGCCCAGTCCAGAAGCAATGGGATGTGGCGGGTGTGGTGATGCTGGTGCCTTGGTGGTGCAGCTTTCACCCTATGGCTGGAGCTGCCCCAGGGGCTAGCCTCAGCTCATGCACAAGGCTGATCTCGGGCTCACTGTCTGGTGGTGTACTGATACTTCTTCCTAAGGCAGTTCAGCAAGCCTTAAATTTTCCTCTACACTCTCTGATGATCCATCACTTTGGTTGTCAAAAAATTTAATGTGGTAGTCAAATCACAATTCAGCATAGTCCAAAGATGGCCTGTTGTGATTCAGGGCGGGTGTCAAAAATTGACACCCAAAGTCTGCATCATCTTAGAATTCCAGACATGGGTTTCCCTATTACACAGGCTCTCACCTTGGGTCTCAGTCACCTGTTGAGACCGTGGCCATTTGTCACAGTTGGGGTTCCTTCTACAGCTGGACCATCACTGGAGGAAAAGGTTTCCATAGTGACCCTGGCTGCACCTCCCTGGGCACAGACTTGACTGCCATGAATTTTTATTTAATTAAACATCTGTTGAGGTAGCCAGTTTAAATTGGAGGTCATTGGCCAAATAGATAACATCCCATTATGAGCAGCCATCAGGGTCTACAATAAGTTGAGTTTTAATTATCCACAGAAGGGCTCCTAGCTCATATTTCTATCAGAGAGGACACAAGTTGCACAACTTGGCTTTTAAGCTCAGTCATAAGTCACATTCTCATTTCTCATGGAGGGTGTAGAAGAAAATGAACAGATGGTCACAATATTACCAGAAGGATGCAACAGTGGACTATGAAGGAAATGTCCAGGAATATTGCATTTTGGAATGGTGTCCTGCCTCGTTACCTACTGAGTACCTTTAGATTTGAATGACTCAAAACCAAATTCACTGGGGCTGAGGGTGTGGCCAGTGGCCTAGTGCTTGCCTAGCATGTGCAAGGCCCTGGTTCAACTTCGAGCAACACACAATGATGAACATATTCATTAGATGAAGTTCATTTAATATAGGAGTTTGGGCATTTCCCTGGGTGTTAATGAGTCTGTATCAAACTAGTGAATCTATCCATATATTTATATATTGAGATCTAAAGAAATTTAAACCATTATGCCTTCTTGCATGTTTGTTGAGTAGTTAATGTTAACATTAAATACATTAATTGTTTTTATATATATGCTATATATGCATGTATATTAGAGTATATCTATATCTATATCTATATATATATATATATATATATATATATATATATACTATCTTTTTTTATAATTTCTTAATATCAAAACCTTACAACATTATTGGTATTGTCTCCATATTTTACTTAATTTGTTTCATTTTACTTTTTTGGTACTGGGGATTAAACCCCAGGGTGCTTAACCATCATCCCCAGCCTTTTAAAAATATTTTTATTTAGAGACAGGGTCTTGTTAAGTTGCTTAGTGCCTCACTAAGTTGCTAAAGCTAGCTTTGAACTTGCGATCCTCCTGACTTAGCCTCCAGAGTTGCTGGGGTTATAGGCATGTACCACTGGACCTCAAAGGAAATTGAGGTCCAGAAATGGTAACTGCCTTGTGCAAGGTTTACAATTGATTCTCTGCCTCATGTTTTTTTTCTCTGTTCTGTGCCAGGTCAAGGTTTGGACTTGGGATAAACAGGAATGAGTGTTCTAGTTTTTACCCACAGGAACCCATAGTATGGTTATTACCAAATTCCCCCCTAAAATGATGTTTGAATCACATGCTGATCACAGTGGGGTCTTGGGAGAGGCTGAGCAGTTCCATATACCAGTCATGGGATTGGGGAGGAAGCTACTTATTTCTTTTGACTCTGTTTTCTCATGTTTGAACTGGGATGATATCTTCTCAGTGGCTTGTTGAGAGAATGGAAAGATCTGACTCTCCCCTCTCACTCCATTTGGTGATAAGATCTTAACAAAGGCAAGTTGTCATTATTCACTTTCCTTGGACCTATATTTTCATAGTTGGGTCACACAAGTGACCTTTTTATAGGTTTCTGAATCATATACAGAATCTTCCCTTTCTCTGTTCTAAATGCAACATCCTTTATAAGGTGCTAAATTCACATGACTTCTTGCAACTGTTAAATTCTTTCTGTCACCAAAGAACAACTGGGTGCCCCATATAGAGATGATGCTGAGATGCCAGCCTTTTCAAGCTACTGATTTCTTGTTGGCTTGCTTTTATAGGTGTTTGTGGAAATAACCCCTGTGAAGAAAAGAATAGCACTGGGGTCTTCTCTACCAACATCCTGAGTAACCAGGGAAACCAGGGAAGTCTATCATCACATACACAGGACCAAGACAGAACTTTTGGAGAGCTGAAAGTGGCTCAGCTACAGAGCTCAATGCCTCAGCTTTCCTCTCTGCCATTAAAGGTGATCATCCCCTTGCTTCTTTTTCTAGACTTAGAGGAAAGAGAATAGCTAGTGAGTCCTGTGCTCTCCAGGTACCATGTCAGGTAGTTAGTTGGAGGTTACTTAACCCCTCTGATCCTAAATGCCTGCAATGAATATATGTTGAAAACTATGCTGAGTTCCTGACACAGTGTCTGGTGACAGGGTTCATTTTGGACATTAGAGTGTCCCCAATTACTAATTATAATTGCTCATGGTAATAACAACATGAGCAAATTGATTGCTGCCAAGGGAAAAACATGGGTATCTCAATATCTTGGCTTCTAATTGGCTTTCAAGCCGGCAGCAAAGTGACTTTGGTCTTGACCACTATCCCATAAAATAGGTGCTCAGTAAATCTTATTGCATGGAGGAAGATCTTGAAGCCTGGTTTTGTCATATGAGTGACATGTTTCAGCCATCCTCTGGCTGCCTACTTGAACACTGGGTGGGAAAGTCGTCCACCTTGGCCTCTCCAGACCCACTTTTTGCCTTCTGCTCTGGGTCCCTTGCAACTGATGTGAACAGACCATGTCATCTTTCTCTTCTGGCTGATTCTTCCCAGAAGCAGCCCTGGCAGGATCCTGCAGTTGGGGAACAGGTTAGGACAGGCTTGTTACTCTCCCTGTGCTGACACAGGGTTGCTGTCACTACAACTGATGAGCACAGCTCCTATCAGGCAGTCTGGGCCCCAGAAGGACTCTCTAGGTTCTATTACCCACTTTCCTCTTGCCCAGGCTCAGGGGTGGCAACAGCCTCCTCTGTTTCTTGTCCCTGGTGCTCAGCTTCTTCTTCTTAGTTTCTTCAAAGGCTGCAAGAACCTTTGAGCAGGTTTGCTTATCACTGCCATCTCTCCAAAAACTTACACAGTACCTGTGTCTTAGTCCATTTCCTGTTGCTTTACCAAAATAACACAGACTAGGTAAATTATAAACAATACAAGTTTATTTGGTTCATGGTTCTGGAGACCGGAAAGCCCAAGATTGAGGGGCTGCATCTGGTAAGGGTCTTCTTGCTGAGTCACAATATGGGGGAAGGGACTTCTTGCTGAGTCACATGGTGAGAGAGAAAATATGAACATAAGGAAGAAAGAGTGAGAGAAAAAGGGGGACAAATTTTCTCTTTTTATAACTATTCACTCCCACAGTAATTTATCCATGAGGATTGTGCCATTATGACCTAATCACCCCTTAAGATATTACTATATTATAATGGCAATTACATTTTAAGAGTTTGGGGGCTGGGGTTGGGGCTCAGTGCTAGAGCACTTGGCTAGCATGTATGAGGCACTGGGTTCAATTCTCAGGACCACATAAAAATAAATAAATAAAATAAAGGTATTGTGTCTAAAAATTTTAGGAGTTTTGGAGAGGACATTTAAACCATAGAATTTTGGGATAAAATAGGTGCTCAGTAAATCTTGTTGCATGATTGGATGAATGAACAAGTCTTACAGAGTTATTGTAACATACCAAGCAAAATGCCTCGTATATGGAACGACCATTTTTCTCTTTCCTGAAGCATTCAGCTATGGTCTACTGAGGATCCAACATGGCCACTATTGCTAGAAATGATTAAATGACCTCCTCCTGAGGTCATTGGTATCATATGTGAGGCTTGGCTGGTATCATGAGTGAGGCTTTCAAAAGTGCCTCAATAGCTTCAGTTCTAGCAGGTATTGCCCAGTGAGGGGAAACAGGAAGGAGCTTACATTTATTGAGTCCTTGCCATGTATTGGGCATATTTGTAGTCAGTTACAGGAGGGGATCTCACCCAACAGTTATTTTTTTTAAGCTTATTGTATTTATCCTTTTTAATTAATTAATTAATCAATTAATTAATTTTGCAGTAGAATGCATTTTGACACATTGTACACAAATGGAGCACAACTTCTCATTCCTCTGGCTGTATATGGTGCAGAGTCACTCCAGGGATGTAATCATACATGTATACGGGGTAATCAGGTCTGTCTCATTCTACTCTGTTTCCCGTCCCCACAGCCCCACCCTTCTCCTCACTCCCTTCTACACAAAGGAAAGTTCCTTCATTCTTCCCTATCTCCTCACCCTGCTATGGATCAGCATTTGCTTATCAGAGAAAACATTCGGCTTTTGGTTTTGGGGGATTGGCTTATTTCACTTAGCATGATATTCTCTAGTTCCATCCATTTATCTGCGAATCCATAATTTTATTCTTATGTATGGCTGAGAGAATTCCATTGTGTATATGTACCACATTTTCTTTATGCATTCATCTGTTGAAGGGCATCTAGGTTGTTTCCATAGTTTAACTATTGTGAATTGAGCTGCTAGAAACATTGATGTGGCTGTGTCACTGTAGTGCGCTGATTTTAAGTCCTTTGTCACCCACCAGTTCTATGGAATGGGAAATGGAAGCTGGAAATCTGGGAGACTTGGCTAAAGTCACACGGGGAGGAACTGACAGTGCTGTAGATGAGTCCCTGTTTCCAGGCTGGAAGCTCATGCTCTTTCTGGATATGATGCTGCCTATTCCTGGCAACTGGTGATAGATAAGAGGAACCTTATGCATAGACACAGCAGGTGCCTCATGCCTTGTTTTCTTCTGTTTCTTTGTTTGGGACAGGGCTCTTCTTGTCCTCCATCACCTTCAGAAACCAATACTGATAGAATCTACTTTGTGGAGCTGGTTAAAGAAGATGGAACACTTGGATTCAGCGTGACTGTAAGAGATGTTAGGAGGGTTTGGAGTACAGTTATAAGGGGCTCCCTATGGAGCCTTGGTGGGGCTTGGTTCATCTACTTCCCATGTGCCAATGGTGAGTCATACAGGCCAATGGTGAGTGGTGAAATCCACGGACATCCTGAGCAGGATCACAGTGGAGCCTTGATCTCCATCCTCCAAGGGCCGGACTGACATTTTGCATTTGACTTCTGAGCTCTAGCAGAACCTTATAGGAGATGACCCATCATCTTGATCACCAGAGGGACTGGGAATGGTGCACACAAAGGTGACAAAAACTCACAGGTCAGGGATCAGAAGGTACTGCTATTGTTACTGAGCACTGAAAATAACTCATTACCTGTAGACCTTGGAATGGGTCTGGATTTGAGCAATAATGCCATTGTTGATTTTAATTGTTGACTGAATATGGAATGGGATTTTCCAGCAGGTAAAGAAATGTCATGTTCTAAAAGAAACCAAAAGATAGGTGAATAGAGTAGGCAATCTTTGCTTTCCTACATGGTAATTCTGAACACCGAAGATCCCTGGATTGCTGAACCATCAGCCTGCAATAAACTTGTCAGTAGATAATTTTAAGGAAACAAGTAAAACATCAAGAAATAAGGCTCATGAATTCATAGGGAGTGAGCAGGCTGCTACCAAATATGGTCAATTTATTCTTGGTTTGGAGTAGTACTTTTATCAGACACCAAGCATAGCTATTCTGAAAAACTTGCTAAATTTTAGATTATTCATTTACACACACACACACACACACAAACACACACACGTCGATACTAAGAAGAGGTTGGTGATTTCTTTTGGCTGATGAAGAAAGTTTGATTTTCTTTGGAGAAGCTTAATTGCAAAAATAATTATTGAAATGTCTCATTCAAATCTGAAGAGCCATTAAACAAATGAAAAACAGTCAAATCCATGAGAAGTCACAGGAATATAAATTAAATTAAAATGAAACTTTGCAACTTTCAACTTGTCTAAATATAGCTGATGGGATGTAGAAAAAGGGGACTGTCTTACAAAACTGGTAGAATATGGATAATTACATGCACATTCACATTGGGATGCAATCTGGCAGCATCTCTGTAATGAAAAATGCACATATCCTTGAGCCCATAGAAATAGAAATCAGAATTCCACTAAGTAAGACCGTATACGTGAAGATGTTGAATACAGTATTGCTTACGCTGACAAAAACTCTGGGGAAAAATGACTAGAGATCAATTGAGGAAAGGCTGCCTGTGCTTAAAATAAATGAATCAGTGCTAGCTCCAGCTACTTGTGAAGACTTCCATAAGGTCCCTCTTCAGCAAGAAGTCAAGATGTAGAGAACTGTTCATATGAGCTCCATTTTTGTGTAATATGTAACCTAGGTGAGTGCATTATTTGTCTGTGTTTATTAGTAAGAAACAAAGGCCACCAAATAGTAGTCTGAAATGAAGCAGAAGTTACTGTTTGACCAGGAAGAGAGAACTTCATCAGCCTCATGCAAGTTCAATAAGTCTTTCTAAAGAGGAACTGAAGGGGCTAGATAGAGGACAAAATAGGCAGAAGTCCACCAAGTGAGGTGAGACTGTGAGAGAGCGTGTCTGAGGCTGGTTCATGAGGTGGGTTGGGAGCCCCTTCATTCCTACATTTAAAAAAATTGGTTCTTTTTAGTTATATATGACAGTAAAGTCTACTACTACTACTTTGACTTATTTATAGAAACATGGAGTACATCTTATTCTAATTAAGATCCCACTCAGCTCTTTCTTGTTGGTTGGTTGCCTTAAGGTTTTGCATGAGCAACGTTGGAAGCCTAATTTCAAAGGAGTCTTGACTTAATTGAATTAAATTCCACCAGGTCTTAGAGTTGGGCAGCTTTCTGTTACTAGAGTAAATACCTGATATAATCAGCTAATAAAAAGAAATGGTTTGTTTTAGATCACAGTTTTAAAGATTTTAATCCATGACTGAATTGGCCCTTTTCATTTGGGCTAGCACTTAGTGGAGCAAAACCTCTCAACTCATGGCTGGGAAGTGAAAGAGAGAAGAAAACAGTAGAATTTTACAATCCCCTCTGAGGACATACTCACCCAAACCTAAAGACCTCTAATTAGGCCCACCTTCCAAAGTTTCCACCATTTTCCAATAGTGGCACACTAGGTGACAATTCAGTCTAAGCAGGGTCATTTAGCTGACAGGCTCGGGTGTCCATCTTGAAGCTTAGTCAGGTTTTTCTTTAATCCTTTCTATATGATTATATGAACACACAGAAAAGTACAGAAGGATGTATAGAAATATTCCCAGTTATTGCCAGCTATTACTATGTTTTATGTAATGGGGTTGGGAGGCATTAAAAAACTAAGAAAATGTACAATCTCATTGATAAAAATTCTGTCTCATATGCCTGCAAGCATTAAGTAAATCAGAAGGGAAAGACAGAGTTAGATCTTGATAATTTGACCTATAGAATGCTCATAATTTATTGTTAAAAAATAAGTTACAGAATATGGTGTAGTTTCATTCTATATTTATATCTACAAATACACAATCACACAGGATGTTCCAGGCATAAATCTTCAGGCAAATCCACCTGTGTTGGTTATTACCTGAAGAGATACTGTGTATCTACATGACTAGTTGCGAAGCACCTCCCATGTGTGGATGCTGGGCTGGGCTGAGGTTGGCTTCCTCACTCTGCTCATATTGTTATATTCCAGGCAAACACCTGACCTTATTGCTCAGTGGAGAATATAGGCTACATGGGTGAATATAGAAGAGAACATTGAAAGGAGATGAGGCAATGATAGATGATGGGGCACAAAGGGGCTTCCTTCATTAGGGAAATAGGGGAGGACCCCCAAGAGGGGCAGATAGGTGATGAGTTCTTCCTTGTTTTTCAGGGTGGTATTAACACAAGTGTGCTCTATGGAGGCATCTACGTGAAATCCATTATTCCTGGAGGCCCAGCTGCCAAGGAAGGACAGATCCTTCAGGGTGAGGGATGGAGTCATGCTGGGAGCTCTGTGGTCTGGGCCAGGGAGGGTCAGCCTCAGGCCTCACCCCACTCCTGCTCTGGAAATTCCTGCAGACCATTGTCTCTCTAGGGTTCAATTTTCTCACCTGCAAAGGAGGAAGATTTCACTTTCCTTACCCCATGTGATAGGCTAGCAGGGGGTGGGGGGGTTAATGTTTGTAGTGACACATTGGGAAGCATGAGGTGATATAAAATAGGAGATTTAAAAGACTCATTGCTGGCCTTCACGGGAGAACAGAGCTATCACTGGTGACTCCACTTTAGTATGGGAAAACAGTGAATATTCTCTCCTGGTCTGCAGGAATTTCCAGAGCAGGAGTCATGTGAAGACATGTGAAGACAGAGTGGGCATTTGCATCCCTCCTAAGACACTTTAATATTTGGGGGGACTTAGTGAGTCTTCTCTCTGCCCTGCCTCAGGTCTCATTGCTCTGAAGGAAGGCAGTTGTTTTTATTATTTTTCCAAACTGCCAGAGTTGAGATAAAAAGGCATTTAAGATCTTACTTATCTCCATTTCCCCTTGAATTTCAGTGTCTCCAACATTGACCATGTCTCCCTGACTTTTCTGAAAACTGAAAAAAAAAAAAAAGTTTCTGGGGATATAAATATTATCCCTGAGCAACTTTAAAATACTTTCAAAAATGGTTTCACAGGAAAACAGGAGAAAGGTTAAGGTTGAACAGAGCTGGCTTAAACATCCTGTGAGCCAATAATAGAAAGGCTTTCATATCATTGATCTGTTACATCCCTCAGAAGGAGGGGTGAGGTACTCAGAGAGGCTGATTCTCAGGCCGAGGCAGGATTCACGCTGACTCCATGGCAGCTCTGTGCTGTCCCACTTCTTGAAGCTGCATAGAGGATTCAGGGCAGGGGCCTTGCGGAAGGGTCCTTTCTGCGTCCCCAGAGGTCCAGGACATGACATGCGTCCTTTTCCCAGGTGACCGACTCCTGCAGGTGGATGGAGTAAGTCTGTGTGGCCTCACCCACAAGCAGGCTGTACAATACCTCAAGGGTCCTGGGCAGGTGAGTGTACCCTTGCCAGGGTTTTCCTTTACTTCCGGAGCTCTTCTGGACAACATGAGAAGCTGCAGTTTCTTCTGGGTGTGAGAGAGGCAGCCAGGGGGTTAGCAAGAGACTTTTTTCCTTGTCAACTTTTTTTCTTTTTACTACTTTCTCTTATCATCACTTTTCTCTGAGGATGTTGAAACTCAGGAGATAGCAGACAGATGTTTCCAAGCAGAAAATCTCATCCACTGTAAATAGCTTGAAGAGATTATGGTTCCTTGTCTAGATTTAGAAATCAGATGGTGAACAGAGTCAGTAGGGTGAAGCAGTTTCTCCAGCCTGGCTCTGGCTCAGTCCCCCATGCCTGCTCCAACCCTGTTGACCAGTGAGTGCATCCACCTACTCTCAGGCCTCCTCTCTTCCCTGCCTTTGCCCATGATGATCCCAGCCTCCTGGTTTATGCCCTTCCCCATCACCCTGTTTCTACCCACTAGGACCTGGGCTAGGCTGTCCTGGGATTCTTGTCTCCACAATACTATCGAAATTCAGGATGCCAAGAGTAGGAGGTGTTCATCTGTATACTCCTTACCCCTGTTGTTCCCAGGCAGTGTATCCATGTTCCCATGCTATGATTTGTCCTATGCTGAGTCTTTAATTGCTATCCTGTCCTGAGCCATAGAGCTGGCATCACCCTTTTTTGGTAACGGAGGAGTAAACAGAGACAGAAAGGATTCCTGGGAACCTTTGCAGAAAGCTCATAGGTGGAGCTCTGCTTTCTTTTAGCTTTCTTTCCCAAACCAATCATCTGGTTCATGGTCAAATTTACTTGTCTTGGTGAGTTTGGCTGACATATCTTGAAAACAGTTATCATTTATTAGCAACCTGTGTTCTTTAGACTTTTGCTAACGAACATGGTTAGAGAGGGCACTTGGCTGACTTGCTGGCAACAAGGTAACAGGTAACAAAGGTATATAGTGCTGTGGGGGAAAAGGATGGGAAATCAAACCAGATATAAAGGGGGAGGGAATATTGGCATAGGCCCAGATGCCATCGGATGTGTTTGGGTTTTAGGTGATGGGAGACACTGGAGACATTTTTTTGTAGAGGAGTACTCGGATTGAACTCAGGGGCACTCAACCACTGAGCCACATCCCCAGCCCTTTTTTGTATTTTATTTAGAGACAGAGTCTCACTGAGTTCCTTAACACCTTGCTATTGCTAAGGCTGGCTTTGAACTTGCAATCCTCCTGTCTCAGCCTCCTGAGCTGCTCCAGGAGTGTGCCACTGTACTTGGCTTGGAGACTTTTATTCTAGAGTGTTCCACGTTCAGTTCAGTTTGTCTTATAACAATCCACCAGTAGCCATGATGGGGGTGGACCAAAAGGAATGAAGATAGGGTCCAGTAAGCCAAATTAGTGGGAGCTTGCCGCAGTCTAGCTGGGCATTAGCAGTGGAGAGGGAATGGAGGAGGAGCACTGGAGACATTGCTTGCACAAGCCTCAAATCCAGATAGGTCTTTGGAGGCAGAAGAGGAAAAGCAGTACCACACTAAGTGTAGCCCCTGCGAGGTTAATGGAGAGATGGCTGCATGTTATGAGAGCCAAGCAAAGGGGAGGAATATTTGAGAAAGGACAAGGAGGGTGCAGAGAGGATGAGTAAGTGAAGGAAGATGAGTATGGCACTGAAAATGCTGACAGGAAGGTACATGTGTTATTTCCAGGTGCATGAATCTAATCAGCACTTGGAAATAGAGGTCTGGATACTACAAAGAGGCTAGATTGAAGACTTTGATTTGAGATTCAAATGAAGCAGCTCATTGGGAGAATTAGAAAATTAATTTTTTTTTTTTTTTTTTTCGGGAAGGGAGTGCCTCCTAGTTGCCATTTGAAGAACAAATTGAGTTTGTCCACCCATCCTTCTAGGTTGTAAGACTGGTGTTAGAGAGAAGAGGCCTCAGGACTGCGCAGCAGTGTCCTTCTGCTAATGACAGGATGGGAGATGAACATGCGGCTGTTTCCTTGGTAACAGCCCTGCCTGGCAGGCCTGTGAGCTGTGTCTCGGTGACAGATGGTAAGAGGAAAGAGAATTGAGTGTTACTATTGTCATGTCATCACGAACTGCTTTTGAATTGTCGAGTCAAAAGGGAAAGATAGGAAGACTTCCTCTGGATTCTGAAAAAAGAAAAAAAAAACCAAAACAAAAAAACCGCCATGAATGCAGATCATGATCATCAGCAGAGCTGATGGGACATATTTCTAGAAAACAAATGTATTGTTCCAAAATGATTACCAGGCATAATTCTGCTCCCAAGCCTTCCTCAGTTTTCTGATCAGCTGTCCGAATATTAATGTTTAAGTATTTATGGATGAAATTGCAATGGAAGGGTCATGTGTTTTCAAATACATGCATTCCAGCTAAGGCATTTGTAACAGAGTTATCTGAGGACTGATGAGGCAGGTTGGGAGATGAGGGTGTTCAGGAAACTAGCCTTATGAGAAACATCATTTTGAAAAGCAAATCCATGATCAGTATAGAAGGGCATAATTGCCCATCTTCTGATGGATTGCCTCTTTCCATGTCTCTTGTGATTTTGTTTCCTGCTAGATTGAAAATGTTTATTTTCTTATGATGTCATGATTTACAGCTTAGCTGTATCCCAGGCCTTGCATAGAGATCTTGGACATACCTGCAGAAGGTGTGAGACAGACTGGATGTAGGTAGTCATAGGGTTGAGTAATGTGGTGGCTGCAGGATGAACACTTATCCTTATACAAAATATTTCCTCTTTTCTTATTCTTTTGCACACCTCAATGGGGACCTTTGAAAAACTGACTACACACTGAGCCAAGGAGGCTCAAATGGTGATAGTAGAATCTGCTGTGTCACATGTCTCCACTGTATGGCTTCAGCCACTTGCGTTCTTGCCCCAACTGATGTTTACAAGTTGAGGCTCTGTCCTTTTGTTCACTGATGCCAGCTCAGTTGGTGAAGGTTGACAGGAGGAAGCCCAGGGACTTCTTTTGCTGCCATACTCCCTAGATGTCCAGGGTTGTGTCTATCTTTGGTGTCCAGGAGTGACTGCTTTGTCATATGGCCAGTCCATTCAACCAAAAACAAGTGCAACTAAAACATCCTCAGAGTTGACCATAATTGTCCCCATGACCTAATTACACAAAATTTAGTATTGAGCATACTAAAACACAAGTAAGGTTCCAAAGGAATAATGTTTATTTGATTCACATACAAATTATATCATTATATTTATTTTGTTAGTTATCTAAATTGTATTGTCCATTCAGTGGCACTGTCCAATATGCTAACCACTTGCCATTGTGGCTATTGAGCCACACATGGCATTAGGTTATTAGGCTATTTGGCCTAATCAAATAGATAAAATACATACTGGATTTTGAAGATTTAGTTCATAAGAAGAATGCAAAATATATCATTAATATTTTTTTCATATTGATTATATGTTGAAATGATATTTTAGATGTGCAGATGGTACCTAACTTTTGATGGCTTCACTTACAATTTTTCAACTTTACGATAGTGCAAAAGCAGCATTCAGTAGAAACTATACCCTCAGCTTTGAAGTTTGACCTTTAATGGGGTTGGTCATGCAAGATATGCAGACAATCAACTCTGGAGATGGTAGGCAGCTGTCATGCTCAGGAGGGGAAACAATGGATGTTCTGCTGAGTGATATGCTGTTTAGCTAGGATGCACCGTAGGTTACTTTTGATATTTTCAGTTTATAAGGGGTTTGTCAGGATATAATATCATCATAAATTGAGGATCATCTGTGTTGAGTTGAATAAAATATATGATTAAGATTTTAATTATATTTGTTTCCTTTTACATGTTTTTGGAACCAGGGATTGAACCCAGGGGTGCTTAACCACTGAGCCATATATCCAGACCTTTTTTTGTTTTATTTTGAGACAGGGTCTCACTAAATTGCTTAAGGCCTTGCTGAGTTGCTGAGGCTGAACTTGAACTTGCAATCCTCCTGCCTCAGCCTCCTGAGCCACTGAGATTACAGGTGTGCACTGCCACCCCTGCTTACTTTTTTCTTAATGTACCTATTTGAAAGCTTTGAAATGACACTGTGGTTTATATTTGAGCTCATATTACATCTCTATTGGGCAGCACTGGTCTATAATAGGCATAATAGACTCTGTCATGAAAATTAGCATGTGAAATCTTTTAGTGCAAGTCAGAAATAATTCATTACCTTGACAATTTGCATTTTGAAGCTTATCAATTGTAACCTACTGAAAGATTTATTTCTATCAATGTTTCAAATGCAGGTCTTAAGTTTGAAGTCAAATTGAAAAAGAATATCAATGGTTTGGGATTCAGTTTTGTGCAGATGGAGAGAGAAAACTGCAGCCACCGCAAGAATGATCTCGTGAGGATCAAGCGGCTCTTTCCAGGGCAACCAGCTGAGGAACATGGGGCCATCGCAGTCGGTGACATTATCCTGGCAGTCAATGGAAGGCCCACAGAAGGCCTTGTCTTCCAGGTGCTGGGGCCTTTGAAGACCACAGTTATGTGTGCAGGCTGACATCAGCCATCATTCTTTCAGTGCCCCAATGCCACCCCTGCAGGGAGTACGCAGGCTCTTGAAATTCACACCTATAGCCTGGACTGATCACACAGAAAGCATTCCCACATTTAATTTTCTGTCTCAGTTTCTAAATCTCTGACCTTAAGGAAGCCTTGCTTCTCATTAGGTTCATCAGTGAAACTGAACATGAAATTCTGGAACCGTGTGTGAGACGGGAGGGACTAGAGTGGGTGCCTTTCTGCTCTCTTCCCCTGAATTTATAGTTTTTGACATATAATATAACACTGATTATCCTGCCTGTGATAAAATGGAATGAGAGAGAGAGAGAGAGAGAGAGAGAGAGAGAGAGAGAGACAGAGAAGAGGATTTTTCTTAATTCCCATAGCATAGATCTCAATCAAATGTTGTCTAAGTTAATCAGGGTCCTGCAAGAAACTGAGAAAATGGAGTCATTTGTGGAGAGTTTAGTAATGTGTGGGCAGGTTGTTGGGAAGTTGGGGGAGAGTGTAGCAGACTGAGGACTAGGGCTCGTCATAGTGGGGTACATTTCCCACTCTCCCAAGCCCAAAGGGGATGGGGAAGGAGCAATTACCTAAGCCCAGAAACTGCCAGAGTGGGTGAAGAGGACTCACTGGCACAACGTTAGCGGAGGGAAGGAACCATCTTGTGGCAACCCCATGGAGAGGAAGTCAAGAACCAACATTGACCTCCCTCTCCTCCCTGTCCCTGGTCTCTGCCTGTGCTCCTTTGGTTGAGTCCAACAGGGAGCCTCATGCAGCCCACACAAGTGGGTTCCAGGAGCCCAGAGTAGGAAGGTAGAAAGTGGAGATCAGCTCTGGGAGGGGCCAGGAGGGGTGTGGAGTCTGCAGAACAGAGTGTGCTTAGGTGGGGAGGTCTCAGCTTCATTCATCCATCCTCTGACTGAAACCTGTACTCTGAGACTGAAGACATGGGGGAGAGGAGTTCATATAGTCTCAGAGATCAGGTGGAAATGGGACAGCTCAGGAAACAAAAGTGACTACAGACAATAAAGGGCATATCTGGGCACAGTGGCACAAGTCTTTACTCCCAGGAACTCGGGAGACTGAGGCAGGAGGATTGCAAATTCAAGGCTGGCCTCAGTAGTGCCTCTGGGTTCATTCCCTAGTACAAATAAAATAAAATAAAATAAAATAAAATAAAATAAAATAAAATAAAGAGTTGTGAGAGTTGAAAGCCCATCCTGTTTCAGCTTCTCTAGGGAAGAAGTGCATCCTGTGGAAGTCCTCGGTGGCTGAAGTGGGAGGCTGTGGAACATCTGGATCATTGGTTCTTAAGCAGAAATGCATTTGTCTCTCAGGGGATATTTGGCTTTGCACAGAGATGTTTATAATTATCACAAGTGACAGGTGGTGCTGGCATCCTGTGAATAGAAACCAGAGATGCTGCTAAACATCATTCAATATATAGGACATGTGTCTCAGCAAAGAATGACCCACTTGACTCCCCAGTACTGCAAACCCCCTCCCAAATAAAACCCTCCAGAATTATTCAGCCTAAAATGCTAATAGTACTAGGAGACTGACAAATCCTAGCCTCGATAGGAAATAGGGGCTGTTAACATCCTTGTGTCATGGGCAGGGTGTAGGTGGCTTAGAGCATAGGTTCAGCATGGTGGGAGCTTAGGATGTGGGTGGAGAGGGGAGAAAGAATATGGAGAAGTAGCTGGGGAGAGAGGCAATGGCAGATGAGAACAGTGTGCTCTGTGTTTGGGACAAGCCAGGGAGGTGGTACAGTAGCAGGAAAACTTGGCCATTTCTGCACTTTGGAAAGACTGCTTGGGCCATTCAGAGGAAGGCAAGTGGGAGACACTGGAGAAGGCAGGTGGGAGACATGGGAGAAGTCAGGAATCAAAGTGGGCCATTGCAATATCACAGGTGAGAGGTTCCCAGGGTCCCAGCAAGCCATGGCAGGAAGCTCAGAGCCAGTGTCATGCTTTGGAAGTCTAGGTAGTGGGACTAGCTCCCCACCTAGCCTCTGTGCATTGCCCTTGTGGGCCCCACAGCCACACTGTCCTTGTCTTCTTGCCCTTTGAGACGTCAGGCCCACAGTGGTGTTCTTCAAACTTCTCTGGAGCCATGAAACAGATCAAGGTCGGGGAAGTGGCAGCCCTTCAGTCACAGTGGGGAATATAGAGGAGAAGCTCCCTAGAGATTCCAGCCCCAAATCTGACTGTGACCCTGGGTTTCTCATAGGAGGTGCTCCATTTACTGCGAGGGGCACCACAGGAAGTCACACTCCTCCTTTGCCGACCCCCTCCAGGTGTGCTGCCTGAGATGGAGCAGGGATGGCAGGTAAGATGCTGTGGACTCTACTCTCTTTACCTGGCTCCCAAAGTTACCTGGTCATAAAGTCTTTTCCCTGTATGGTGGTCCTAAGAAGCACATTGCTACTTGTAGGAGGATTCACCACCACCTCCTTCCACTGGGGGAAGAAAATAAGTAGCTCACAAGCATCAGGGAGTCACCTTCCTCCTTCTGCTTCTGCTTCTCATGATGCTGAGGTCTTCTTGTACATGTTTATACATTTAGACTTTGGCTGGGAACCTTCTAAGGACAAGCTTTTTGGTAGACTGATCATCAGAGAATGGAGGAAGAAACAAAGAGAATACACATAAATAAGGAATTAAGTGGAAAATAGGATGTATGCCTGCCCTCCTAAAGCAGGAAAGCATGAGGTTCTCCTAAGGCATGTGTGATCTAGTACAAAGAAAAGAGCCACTGGAATCAGGGAAAGCCAAAATTTTTACCTTGATGCTTATGTTAGAGAAACAGTACCACACACACACACACACACACACACACACACACACACACACTCACACACACACACACACACATGCAAGAAAGAAAGACATTTATTTTAAGGGATTGGAATGTTGGTGGCTATCCAGCCCAAGTTCTACAGGGCCAGCCAAAACAGGCTGGGGCCTCAGGGAAGAGTGCATGAGGAAGTCCAGCTCCAGGAGAGTTGGAGGCAGAAGTCCCTTTTATCAGGGTAGGGGCAGGAGGTGACCTTTACCCTCAATGCCTTCATCTGGTTGGATAAAGCTCCACATTATGGAGGGTAATCTATTTTACTCAAATTCTATAGATTTAAATGTTAAGCACATCTGAAAAATATCCTCACAGCAATAACTAGACTGGTGTTTGATCAAATATCTGGTTTTGTGGGCAAGCTAACGTGAAATTCCCCATTGCTCTGTCCCCTGTAGAGTCCTAGGAAACAAACTCTTAGGCAGGTATTTGAGTGCAGGAGGCTTATGGGTCCTTCCCTCTGGGACATCATCTGTGAGGAAGAGGTCAATATGGTGCAGCTGCAAAAACAGGCCTCAGTGATCCCCTTAGATCTCTCCTGAATTTCACTCTGCTTTAACCAGCAGTGGGATGTGGGCTGGTCCAGGGAGGGGGCCTAACTTTGGCTGAGGGAGCTCAGCAGTAGTTCCTGACATTGTATAAAAATCAGTTTTTGGTAGCCTGTAAAGATGTTTATAGTGGGAGGGAGGGGAAAAATGGATGGGGAGGAATATTGGCTAAATTACATTATTATATTGTGTGCATATACAAATATGTAAAATCAAATAGCATCAGTATATATGACCATAAGGCACCAATTAAGAACGTGGATAAAAAAGATATTTATAGCATATCAAATGAAGAGGTCTATTAAACAGTAGTTTGTGGCACATAAGTATGAGGTCAGGACTGGAAAAACTGAATTTGGAATTGTTAGCATATAGCCATCACAGAATGGTTTAAAGTGGTGGGGACAACATTAGGAAAGTCAAGAAGAGGACTGAGAAGTCAGCACCAGTCTTCAACACTGAAAGGTCTGGTTCAGAGAGATGAGGCAGCAAATGAGACTGAGAAGAAGGCCTGAGAAGTGCTAAGAGAACCACACAAGAGTGTGATTGACAGCAAACTCCACGTATGTAGGGTAAATAAGTAAGGAACCTTCCAATAAGGAGGAAGGGACCAGAAGTCTTGAGTGCCCATTTGTCATCTGCAGTCACACATCTCACATTGGCGTGGTCAGAGGCTCAGAAGCATCTGTGAAGTCCATGAGTCATTTCACTAGAAACTGGAATTTAGATGAACTGTCTGCAGGTGGAGTGGAGTGGACTTCTACATGCACTCTTCCTAGAGATGGAGGTGGAGAGGGATGAGAGGAAGGAGCATAGGGGAGTTCTTTGGTTTTATGGGAGCAAAAATGGGATAGAGTCCTTTGACTCTAGGCAGAGTCAAAGGAAAAGTGAGAGCATGGTGGTGGGAAGAGGAGTGACAGTGATAATTAAAGAGCAGCAGATCCTGGACTGGAAGCCTTGAAGAGTGGAAGGACTGCGGGAGAGAGTGTCTGAGGACTGGGAACAGGAAGGAGAGTGAGGGTTAAAAAGATCTTGAAGGTCCCCCCAAAGAATACAAAACTGTGATAACTGTTCTTTCTTTTCATTTTTTTCTCATCTATTTTAATTTTTGATTTTTGGTACATCCATTATAATGTGCAAGTCTATCCATGTTACAGTGTTTCTGATTAATAAGTAATAAACGTGCACCTCTCATTGTGGGGATATAGACAGTCAGAATGGCAGGGAATCCTCAGGGGTGGGTGATAGAGGTAAGGACAGGTCTGTGAGCTCAGCCAGTGTACTCACTGGGATGTAGACTATGGATTAGAAGTGCTGATCTAATTTTCAGGCAAAGGTGAAGTCACGACTGTCATACAGTTATAAACATGAGCACCTGTTAAAGATTTTCTTTAACTCATTCAAAGAGGAAACTAGGCAGATGTTAAAACTGATTCAAGAGAGATTTCAAAGAACAACACATTTATTCATAGAGTTGTAAAATAGCTCAAAGGCCATGAATGTGGCTAGAATCAAATGACTCAGAAGGTTGTGCTATGCGTGGTCTTCTAGAAACACAGACTGTCTTTCTATAGAAGGTTGAGTAATGGTAACAAGTCATAGCAGGTTTTCAAAATAAGAACCTAAAAAGCCAACAGAGGTGCAAGCAATAGAGGTGGATCAAGTCATGTTTGGAGAAGAGGGGTTGAGATCCAAGAAAGAGCCTTATGCTAGAAGGCAGAGAAAACTCTTTTCTTATTGGAAAGTAAGATAAAACGTCACTTTTTTAGTTTTTCTCCTATTTTCATTTTGTCTAAATATTGCAAATACTGTAGTACTCCCTTCTTCAGAAGAGATATGTTTCAAAATCCCCAAGGGATGCCTAAAACCATGTATAGTGCCAACTCCTGTATATCCCATCCCCTCATATGACCTGCAGCACATAGTGCTAGAGTTAATCTGTCCTTCCATCTTTTATGTCCTGATGCCTTTTTGCATCACTACTCTTGTGCCTTTTGGCCAGTATTAAGTAAAATAAGGGTTATTTGAACAGAAGCACTACAATACCCTAATAATTGATCTGTGACCAAGATAGCTACTGAGTAACTAATGGGCAGGTAATGTATACAGCATGGATACATAGGACAGAGATGATTCATGGCTTGGGCAGGTTGGAGCAGAATAGTTTGAGATTTCATCATCCTATTGAGAATGGTGTGCACTTTAAAAGTTATGAATTATTTGTTTTTAGTATTTTCTATTGATATTTTTAAACCCTAGCAATGACAATGAAGCCATGGATAAAGTGGTGTGTGTGTGTGTGTGTGTGTGTGTGTGTTTGTAATGAATTTCTCATTATAAAATAATCAGAGCTCACATTTATTGAGTGTTTTCACTGTCCCTACACTAAGGTGCTAGGGATAGGACTGAGTTTGTTGCTGTGGTTCAGGAGGAGTAAGTGGGAAAGCTTGGATCTTGATGGAGGGGTCTAACCCCAAGGTCTATCTTTTAACTGCTCTGACCTACAATCATGAAAAAAAAGCCTTTTATTTCTCAAAGAGGCAAATTTTAGAGTTTTCTCAGTGTGCACCATGGAACCAGTAATCATTAGCATTTCTTTTAATAGATATCTGCACTCTCAGCAGACAAAGAACTCACCAGGGCAACATGTAGTGACTCAGAACACAGCCCCAGCCTGGACCAAGAAGACAGATGGAGGGACAGTGCCTCCCTGGATGCAGGGGAAGGCCTGAATCTCAGGCCAGAGTCTTTTTACAAGGCCACCAATGAGGCACAAGGAGGCCAAGACAGAGAGAAACTATGGGCTGGGTCCTTGACACGTCCTCTGGAGTCCCATCCTCATTTATGTAAACTTCACCAAGAAATGGAGCCACCAATATTGGCTACCTCATTGGAAAATGATTTGAGGCAAAATTGCTATTCTGTGTGTGATATCAGGAGACTTGAAAGGTAAGACTCATGACATTTACAGACATTTTGTAAATTGCATGTATTTCATTATAATCAAGCAATCAGTAACTAGGTTCAGATGCTTATTGTGTCCAGTATTGTTCTAGACATTTGGAAGGGAAGCAGAAAGAAGAGGAGCATAGTTTTTGTAACCACAGCTTGTGAGATTTGGGGGAAGCAATCCACCTAGTCCAAGATTGTCCCCAGTATATCCTGGAGAGCACAAAAGGCAGCCTCGGGTTTTCACAAAACTTTGTCCTATATCATTCATAGCCTTGTAAAACCTCTAATAGTGGTAAGAAATTCTTGCAATATAATTCTTTATTATCCACACCACCTTTAAAAAATACATCTACATTTTTACAAACAGAGTAAAATTTTCATGTTAATAGCCATTTTTGTTCCTATCCATCCCTAAGTATTTCTAGTTTACTACTGTTCTCATGAAACACACATCTTTAGTTCGATAAGTATTTATTATATACCCAAAGTTCTAGGGGCAGAGAGTGGAGTTCAAATGCAAGGGGGCAATTACTGCTTCTAGGTGTTTGCCAACTCAATGCCTATGCACCCAACAGGCAAATAGCAAAGAGCAGTAGTTTGTGTTTGACACTATATAAATGCATTGAGATTAAATTGCTCTAATTTATGGTCATCCTAGACGAGAGACACGAGTAGATAAATAGGACTAGCTGCTGATATGAAGAATAGTAAGCCCTTCATATGTGTGGGTTCTGCATTGTGGATTCAACCAACTATAGATTGCAAATATTTGTAAAAATTGCATTTGTACTGAACATACACAGATTTTTTTTTTTAGTCATTAATCTTAAACAGTATGATAACAACTATTTACATAACATTTCCACTGAGTTAGGTATTATGAATAATCTAGAGATGATTTAAGTATGTGGAAGGATGTGTAGGCTATACTCAGATATCTACTACATTTTATATAAGGGGATCCAACATCTGGGGATTTGGGCATTTGATGGGGGGGGTGGCTCTCTGAAACCAACCCACTATGTATATTGAGGCTCCACTATATGAAGCAGCAATAAGCATACAATTAGGCCTTATGAGAGATGTGACAAACAGGGTCCAGGCACACATTCCCTCAAAGCAACCTGATGCAATTTTTTAAAGAACAGTGTGTCAACCAAACAAAACCTAACTAGCTTACAAAGTAGAACAGGGTGGGCAAGCACATTAATCAGTGATACTAGTTTCAATTGTTTGATAATGAACATATAAACCCATGTGTATTTACAGTTCCTTACAATTGCTTTCTAGGCAGTAATTTATATACTTGATAAAATCATAAAAAGAATAACCTATGGAGATATATCCAAGGACAATCATTGACATGCTCTTGTAGGACATACAAGAATTCTACCTCCTATAGGCATGGGGCTACTATTTTGAATTATTAAAAATCTTATATCCAGATAATTCAGGGTGATAAACCCTGTCATCTGGTTTCTAGAGTAGTTCTGAATTTACATGTAAGCCCAGATATAGAATTACCATGTGCCTTTAACCCAATATTGTTGATAGTTACTAAAAATGCTATTTTCAAACTAATTTTCAAACAGTCAATACTTCATTCACAGTGTCATAGAATATCAGATTATTCCATATAAAGATGATCTAACCTAAACTCATTCTCCTTGCTAGAATCTGTTCTATAACACTCCACAAGAACAGGACCCAGCTTTTGTTTGAATATCTCCAGGAATGCAGAACTGGTTACCTCTTGAAGTGACCCATTTGAATATCATAGAGTTGTTGATCACAAAGTGCTTCATTTTATCAAGATGAAATATATTTCTTTATTTCTTCTACTTGAAAATTCTGACGCTCATCTCCTCTTATCCTTTTCTCATTAATTTAATTTTATTTTTTACAAGAAACATCATATTATTTTGTTTTTCTGATTAAATTTGGCTTTCTGTCCCTGCTTACAAGGGCATACCAGATGTCCAAAATCTGTCATTCTTAGAGGGGGTTGCCTTTTTAGAATCACACAAGAGTCCCAAATGGCTTGTCCAGAATGTTCTAGTAGAGCCTCTGCACTCACTTGGTTTCCACCCTTTGCTGATTGCCCTGGCCCATGTGGTGCACACAGCCATGGCAGGCAGCCTCAGTGTTTTCAGCTCTGCTCCCTCCATAGCCCTCACCTTCTCCTTGCACTTGCCTCTTGGTGATGGTTCTGGCATTGTTTTTTTCTTATTTTCGTTCTCCCCCCACAGGAACCTTTTCTCCTCTCTGAAAGAAAAACTCAAATCATGACAGCTTTTCCTCCAACAGTGCATTAGCTCACATTTAATGCACAAATAGCTAGTGACTGCCCCCTACCGGAATGAAAATGTGGCACAAGCCCAGCAATCACAAGGCAGTTCTTTCAACTCCTGAGAAGGATGGGAATTAAAAATTCCAAAATAAGACTGTGGTTCTTTGTGGATCCACTTAGAAATATCTTCAGTTTTGATGTGGCTGTGCCAGGCCAACTGCCTCTTTGTTTCTGGTATCTATGGGTCAAACTTTCTGCAGTTTACAACAACAACAACAACAAAATCACAAACTTCTAGATCACATATCTCGGTTTTAGTTTTACTACTTACTAGTGTGCCTGGAGAGGTGATGTCCCTGAGCTGGAGGCGTCCCCGTTATGAACAAAGATCACAACCATTGCACAGGACATGTGCAGATCAAAAGAAATCACACATCACAGTACTTGGCACAGAGTAGGGACTCAGCACAAGTCTGTATTCTTTCCCTTTCTAGCTAAAGGACAGGCTTTGTAAATTGAAATTCCCTGCAAACTACCAGAACTTACCATCTACTGGGTGGCTACTTCTTAACCCGAGATGCCTTCCAGCACCTCAGAAAACTCAGAATGTCACAGAAAAGATTAGATTTCATTTTTCCTTCTTTGTTCTCTTCATTCTGTGTTCAGAGATTTTTATCATGTAGTCATGGATCTTTGTAAGCACAACATCAGAAAGCAGTGCAGTCCATTTTCACAGAGGATTGTAGGGATTCTGTATCTATTAGGGGCAGGGCTTGGCTGGGGAAGCATTTGCATCTTTTAAAAAATTTGTTCTAATTAGTTATACATGACAATAGAATGCATTTTGACATATAGTACACAAATGGAGCACAACTTCTCATTCCTTTGTCTGTACATGGTGCAGAATCACTCCAGTAGTGTAATCATACATGTATATAAGGTAATCATGTCTGTCTCATTCTACTGTCCTTTCCATCCCCACAGTCCCACCCCTCCCCTCACACATCTGCATATTATTCAGGGTTAGTTTCTAAGGTTTGGACATAAGGTGAAAATCACATTAAGTTATTTTGCCCTTGAATATCACTTTGGAAGATATGATGTTATGTGCTTCCTTAGTGTGGGAGCAGAACACTTCTTTGTTTGAGCCCCAATGCAGTCTGGAGGCTTGCATCTGTGGGCCATACTCTATGCGAACTATCTTCAAATCCTGGGTTATAGGAACTGAGACTGAACCTCAGACATGGAGGATTCCCTTCTCCCACTCAATGTGTACTTCGGGGCTTACACTCATTGGGTGAGGAGTTAGACACAGCAAAATGTTTGAGGTTCTCTCTTTCTCTCTCTTTCCTCCCTCTCTCATGTAGCACATGTAGTTGAATTGATGTAAGTAAAATGCATGTAAGTTGAGCAAATGCCATTTTGTAAAATGATAAATTTTTATGGCCATTTAAGAAGCAAAAAAGAAAAAAAAAAGCTAGGTACAGTGGCATATACCTGTGATCCCAGAAAATTGGAAGGCAGAGGCAGGAGAATAATAAGTTTGAGGCCAACTTTGTCAATTTAGTGAGACTCTGTGTCTAAGGGAATAAAGAGCTGGAGATATAGCTCAGTTGTAGAGCAACCCTGAATTCAGTCCCCAGTATTGCTAAATGAATGAATGAATGAAAAGCAAAATAAAGCAGAAGTCCTTGAAATGAACCCAAAGTGACTCTACGATGCCTTCTGTGAGAGGGCACTGCTCTTGGAATAGTAAGAATAATTAGCAGGCTCAAGGAGCTGCCAGGCCAGCTGTGACAAGAGTAGCTTATGGGGGATGAATCAGCCAATGAACAGAGCAGGGCTATCATGCCTACACTTCATTGAGAGTGTGATTGAGGGGAGTGAGTGAGGCACAAGCCCCGCTAGGACCAGCAGTAGTCTAACAGAGCGGAGCCCACAGCAGGCTCTCAGCACTTACAAGAACCCCTCCCACCAAGACATACCTCTCTGACAACTCCAAAATATTGATCTCCATCTCAAATTTATCATTTGAGCTTCAAATACAGCACTCCATTAGAACTCTCTACTTGATGTCTTAGAAACATTGCAAACCTGACTTGCCAAATGTTAAAGGAGTGAAGACCCAGAGCTCCCATAAGCATCACTAGGACTAACAGGACATGCGAATCAGACCTAATACTGGAAAGCTAGAGAAAAAGCTAGAGAAAAGGCTGAAGTTTACATGAAGAGATACAAAATTTAACTTTTTGTAAGATTAACCACAAGTAAATAGAACAATTATATTGTTCTATTTGTAGCTTTTTTATTTCTATTGTAGCTTCTTATTTCAAATCTGAAATGCTATCTTCTAATTTGTCTTCCTCAAAGATGGAGATGATTTTGGTAATCCAGATCTTTGAAGAACATCATCTGTCTATGGAAACTGGGCTTGGTGTCTTATCTCTACAAATAACCTATCATGAGCTGAATCTCCAGAATAATTTAACTGACCTCAGAGCTAAATTAGGATTCTTATTCATAGAAATAGCTGCTAAAGAGCTGCAGGATCTTGGTGGGACCCTGTCTGCTTGCATGGAAGAGAGATGGTTGGGCAGAGGGAGCCCAGGGTGGATCTCTAGATCTTCTTTTAGGTACCATGTATCTATCAAAGACTCCTTTTGGATAGCTTGGTAGATAGGAACAAAGGTAGGAGCATTCAAGTTCACTAAATATACCTGGGGGTGAGCAGAGAACTCTGAACACATTGACCCCTTCCGTTGCTTCATGGGAGTCCTGCTACATTCTCCCTGGAGGTCTTAAACTGGCTTCAGGCCTCAGTGAAGAACTCTGACCCTGTACCTCGTCTGTCCACCTGCCAAAACACCTGGCCTTGCTCTACTGTCTTTATCAAATTCCTCAGATCTCCAAGTCTTGCCCTTTCTAAGCAATAGGCTCCACCTTGGGGCACACACCAGCCTTTTTGTGCCTCTTCTTTCCTTGTTCACCCTTTCCTATGCCCATGGTGGAGTTCAAGGTCAGATCTGCAAGAGTAGCTTGAGTGTGTGCAGAAGAGTGGAAGCAACGGCTGTATTTCTTCATAACGTAGAGCAGAATGAGGACTAGGATCTCTCCATGGGGACCACCAAGACCTATCTGGAAAGGTTGATAGCCTTCTAGGTCTATGTCTAGGCAGGATCAGAAGCTGGAGCCTCAAATCAAAGCTAGACTCCTTATCTGAAGGGATAGAGCAAGAAAGGTGGTAAAGGTGTGGTATGGACTTTCAGAAGGCTCTATTGGTTGGGGGGCAGCAGCTTCGTGCCCCCTCAGGGTAGGGAGTTTGGCCTGGGCCAGCATGGGCAGCAGTCTAATTTTCCTGGATGTTCTTATGTTTATATGTGATTCGGACTACTATTTTTAAGTTTTTTATAAAACATTTTTTCCTCCACACATTCAGCAATTTTTACTTTTCTTCCTCATCCCACTCTCCAGCATTTTTTTTTCCAGCCAGGCATACTCCTGTAATCCCAGCAACTAGAGAGGCTGAGGCAGGAGGATCCCATGTTTGAGGCCAGCCTCAGCAACTTGGGGGAGACCCTCTCTCAAAAATAAAGAGGATTGGGGATGTAGTTCATTGGTAAAGGGGCCCAGGGGTTTAATCCCTAGTACCAAAACCAAAAAGAAAACGAAAGCTTTTGGTCACCTTGAAAGTGAATGTTTCTCTGTAGTCCGTGCAAAATACAGTTTTTTTTTTCTATATACACAAGTGTGCTTGCATTTACATGGAATTCACTGCCGCATATGCCCTGTAGCTTCTATGAGCAGAAATGATGTCCTTTTCACAGCAAAATCAGGTTGTGACAGATCCTTTCTGGGTGTTCGGGGTTTGTAGCCATTGGTAAGTGCTACAGCTGAATTTAAGAGAGTCAATGTGGGAAACGAGAAGGGAGGGAAGGGACACATAACAAAGCCAATCTATTGGGGAAGGAGGCTGAGAAAAGAGGATTTGTGTACTTGGTGAAACAAACTAACAAACAAATTAAATCTCTATGCTTTTCTCTTAGATTTTCCTTCTCATCCTCTCTAACCAGACTTGCAACAGATATTTTCTGAGCACCTTCTCTGCATGTCTGCAGTGCTGTGCAAAGTTCCCTGCTGTCTGCCTGGACTGTTCTTTCTAATCATGGCATGTGTGGCAATATTGGGGTAGTCCCTGGAAGGCTCATTCTTTCGCCGTTGAGTCTGCAACATCAGATAATGAGTTTTACTGCTTCCTATGTCCTTCTAAGACAGTGAGTAAATGTCACTCCAGCTGGCTGCCTCTCGAAATAGGCACTTTTATTCAGCAGTCAGAAAAGGACCTCATATATGCAGAAAGTGCTTTGAAGGTCCCCTGCTTGAGTCACTCCCAGTCTCCTTTGTTGGCTCTTCCATGTAATCCCTCTGCTGAAATCACAATCATCATAATAGTCGTAATAATAGCATCTTTCACTGACTGAAAACTCACCCTGTGCCAGGATCCATGGAAGATATATACCAAAATTATTTAATTTAAACATCCTAACAATCCTATAAATTTGTTGACTTTCCAGTTTTTGCAATGAGAATATTAAAGTTCCAGAGAAATTAATAAACTCTGTTTATCGTGTGAAAAGTTGATCCTAGAACTGAGTCATAGTGCTGCTCTCAATGCTCTGTCCTCTGTCAAGTCCCGTGTGGCCTCCGGGGCTTGGTAAGCTGTCCCCTGCTCATGAAACACTCAGCTGCTTCTACCATTGCACTTACTATTCAGACCGTATCATTTGTTGGCTGCTCTTTGGTCTTAAACTGATGCTACTCCAGCACAGGTGCCATGCCTCATTCTGTGATTGCTTTCTGGTGCCCGGAGCAGTTTCTCGCAGGAGCTGTTTGAAGTCTAGCTGGGTCTCATGTGTCATATCATGGTGCGCTTCCTGCAAGGCAAGAGGAAGCAGGGTGAGGAATTTCTGACTGAGACTGGAAGGACACCCATTTCTGTTTTCTAGTCCTGAACTGGATAGGGATGATGAGGAATGTGGCGTACATTATCCACCTGAAAGCCCTTCCCCCACCTCGGAGGACGAAGAGAACCTGACGATCAACTCTGTATTCGAAGACGAGCTGCCCTGTGCAGACTGTCTGGAGGCAGATTCAGGGACCATTCCCTTGCCACAGTTCTGCTCTTGGGGCCCTCTCCCAGAGTCTTTGCTTCTGGAAGGGTCCCATGAGAGTGACAGTGAATGGGAAGACCTGGAAGAGCCTGTGGATACAGATGATGGTGGCCTCAGGTGGGTATCAAGCTCTCTCTGGGTGGAATGAGGCTGAACTCTTCCCATGGGGCTCAGTATTTCCAATCCACTTGGGCCAGGATAATGGACTATGGCATGACTAAGTCCCTCCGTCATCCACTGGGGGGTTGTCTAGGCAGCTGTTATCACTGAGTGTTTCCTACAGTCCTTGTTCCATGACAAATACCTACCAGACAGGGACTGCCATCACCTTCATTTTACCCAGGACATTTGGGGCTTCTCCAGGGTCAAATGGTGAGTAAACGACAGAGTCAGGCCTGGTCTCCCCTCCAAGGCTATGGGTTGAGAGCCTTCTGTGCTGCCTCCAGCATATCACTTGGGCCTCTCCCTTTCTGGGGGCTACATGTCAAGGGCCAATTCCTTTCTTGTCTCCTCCTGCCTGCCTCTGGCCTAGATGTATTTCAGAAAACAGTCTTGCTGTCACATAATGGGGCTCTTCTTGTTGAGCTGCTGTGACTGGTTATAGGTTAAAATCAAAAAAGTTTATTAATGCAAGGATCCCCTAGGAGCTGGGACAGGGCCACCAAGCTGGGGTTGGAGCATATGATGAAAAAGAGGCAGGAATAAGTGTAACACAAACCATCAGACTGAGTGGAGAGGAGGTTACATTTTTGACAGGTGGATAAACATCCCAACATTCTGATAAAATATATATAATGTGTGCAGTTCCAGGGTAAAAAGATGCTGAATATTCAAGAGACTTTCACATAAACCTGTTTCTAAGGCATATTGAAATTGACCAAGGCATTAGTTTCTAAAGATTCTGGTATAACTGAAACACACTCATTTTTTTTTTTCATCCCATTGTGTCCCAGCCCCATTTCCCTCCCTGGCTATATAAAAGGAAGTTGGGCCACCACAAGTGATTGAACTGGATTCTCAGAGGAGAGTGGCAAGCAAGCTGATAAGGGTGGATATTTGAAATTCAAATATGATGATAGAAGTGCTGGTTCTTATCTGAAATAGGAAGCAACACATGAATAGAGGGGATGATGCCGAAGCTTTGAAAGCAGTGCACGGGCATTTGTGGGAAGTTGGAAACCTTATCAGGGTAGGAAGGCATATTATGGATTCACAAAAGTGTGGAGCAAGCAGGGAGCAGCTTATATGTGGAAAGCAATCTTCCTGGAGGGGCTCCTTGAAGTTTGGGAGCTAAAGGAAGGAGGCTGAGCAATCTTTGGGCCCCACAGGGAAGCAACTAAAGACCACAAATGTCAGTGCTTATGAAAGGTCCTGCCAAGATCTGCAGGCAGCAGAGAGCGGAACAATGAGGATAGGACATTGAAGAATGGGTTCAGGTTCGCACTATTAGATCCTGTAGCAAATGATTTTTAAACTAATATGCAGCTGACCACCAAATGGAGATAACCAAACCCACTTCATTCTGTTATTGTGGGTTAGGTGACAATGCATGCCACTTGTTTAGTAGTAACACTCAGGAAGTATTAACTATTTTTATCATAAATGTAAAGGGGAAACTATTTCAATGAGATTATGTAGCCCTCTGAATGCATCCAATTCTGTTGCTTTTTTCCACGGAGACAAAGGAATTAGGCATGCAGACTTGTGCCCTAACATGAGGTGTGGGATAGGTGGGGGGAAGTACCCATCTAGGAAGTATCCATCTAGGGCAAGTGTGTCAGGATCTAGGTGGACTGACTAGTCCTCAGCTGTGAAAGGTGGATTGGGATGTAGTTAGGATGAGTACTGTCATAATCTCTTATCCTGCACAAAAACAGAGAGCAATTTTCACCCTCACCCCCTGCCATGCTAATAGAAGGTGGTGTGCAGGTATTGAATGCTCAAAGCATGTGCTCTAGGCCTGGGCTTCAAGGAGTGGCCTGTTTGCTTCAGGGGAAATGTGTTTTGATATCTATCTGTATCCTTTCATCAAGATTTCAGCACTCAGAGCTCCCGTCCCCATCTAAACTTCTGAATATTCTTTGCATTTCCTAAGAGGTCTCTAACCCCCCAAACTTTAAGGCTATATACACTTGTTTGTCCTGGAAGTGAGGAAACATCTTGGACAATGTAGAGAGGACTTTGCTTATGGATGGAGTAGTGTATCCTTTAAACCAAAATCTGAAATTATTTTGTTTGATCCTTTTAGACATTTAGACAATAATAATAGAAAACTAGTGTGATAATGTAATTTTCCCATCAATTTTGAATGGTATTTTTATTTCTCTTTTATAATGGGCTTAGAACACTTATTTAATTTGTCTAGGATCATATATCCAGGAGAGATGAATTCACACTGGTGTATTTTAAAATTTCCTCTGAATATGTGTTTCCATGTGAATTTATATAATATTTATGTCTCTCCACCAAGTGGCACAAAGGTTACTTTTTTTCTTAAAAAGTACTTCTCTTTTGTGAGGCTAAAAACAACAATAACAACAACAACAAAAAAAACCCAAATAAATCCAAATGCCCTAACCAATCAGATTTCAGGAAGGCCGCTGGCCAAATAATGGAGCCACCCATTAAAAGCTGCTTGTCATTTTAGGTGAATATAGAGAATGATACAGTCTCCTGAGACAGAAACTGAGGTCTGCGAGGACATCCTTTGACAGAAGAGCCCACAGATGATGGTGGTCCACAAAACATACCTACAGGCTCTGCCACCAGGGAAGAAGCCTGTGGTTCCTGGTCCCTGAGAGGACAACCTAGGGTGGAGCACCTGGCCCAGTTGTTAAGAGCTCACTTTTAAAACATCATGCCTATTATTTCCAAGACTCATTTTGAACACTCTAGGATTTACATCAATCAAAGCTTTGTATGCATTAGGATGGGGTGGCTTCCTCTCATGAAAGGAGTTGGGAGTAAACCTTTTTCATCAAGATTTCAGGGTGCAGTGGTGCACACCTGTAATCACAGTTACTGTGGGTGGGGATGTTAAGGCAGGAGGATCCCAAGTTCAAAGCCAAACTGGGCAGCTTAGCAAGACTCTGTATCAAAATAAAAGACTGGTTTTAGCTTAGTGGTAACATGCTTGTTTAGTGTATGTGAAGCCCTGCAATCCCCAGTAATTAACTGAGGCTCAATACCCAGTATTTGAAAAGAAAAAAAAAAAAAAGTAGGGTAGGGCAAAGTCTTTGCACACTTTCTAGGACAAATACAAACTTCTAGTTTAAATTTTTTAGATTCCTATTGGTCAAAGGAGTTTCTATTGTTATCAAAGTACCACCATTTGCTGGAAGGAATCTGCTAAGAAGCTTGATTCAAAGGCCATGGGGGAAATGTGTTTTGATATCTATCTGTATCCTTCCTATACAACTTCATAGTTATACACTCTCTTACAGGGACTTTTCCTTTTGTACTTAAACACAATTCTAATGATTATATGGAAGAAAAATAAGATAGGAACATCTAATAATAAAAAAAGAGTGAAGAACTAGATCTAGCATTGCTAGGTGTTAAAACATTAACTGTAGAATTAACAAATGCACAAAAGAAATATATGTGGCAGATCACAGTGCAAGCTACAGAACATACTTGAGGATATATCCAGATCATACAATGGGGAAAGATGAGGCCTAGTGAAGGTCTAATGTGGAAAAAGGGGGAACAGCCTCATAGGTACAACTGGAAGAGGGAGAGATACAGAGGGATAGATACAAAGCAACAACAACAAACAAAAAGCAAATATGAAGGTTTTAAAAAGGCTGTGCTCTAAAATCTAATTTATGTATTCTTCTAATTTTTACATCCTTGTGTGCTTTTGTTTTTATTCTTTCTTTTCTCTTCATGATTGAGAAGATTTATAGATCATGACTTGTTCTTTTAATAAAAGAAGTAGTTTTCCAGCCTTATTTCAGATTTTCTCATAGCCTTATGCACTGATACTGTAGCCTTCTATGCTAGTATATTTGTCAAGTATGCAACGAAGTGAATAACAGGATTTGCAATTTTGGTACCACTTGCATTCTGCTGAACTCTGGTCATTTATTTCCTCTTTGAACAAGAAATGAGTGGATATAGAATCAAATGAATCTAGACCTTCTCTTTACAGAAAAGGACTCCCTGGGACCCACAGACCCATTTGAGTTGTGTCTCATGAAGAACATGTTAATTTGCTTTAGGTGGACTTGATTGTAGCTTCCACTTGCTTTCTTCCAGGGTAAAAGTCAGAATGAACTGTGCTGTCTTAGGGCACTTGGCTTATTGCCTGTACACTACTTCCACTTTTGGCCCCTACACTGAACATTATCAAACTTGACTATGTTTGAGAATCAACTATACATGGTGCTAAAATATAGATGCACTGGCCTCATTCCTAGACTGGGATGAAACAGCCCAACTGGGATGAAACACAAAAATCTGTACCTTTCCCAAGCTCAACAGATTTGTGTGAACAGATTTAGAGACCACTGATGCAGAATCTTCAAGACTTCTCTTGGCCCTTCCATTCTCCCTCCCAACCATAAATATTGATTAAACTTTTATTGTATACCAGCACACCATTGGTATGAGGCTGCTGAAACTATATATATTCAGAACTAAATTGTAGTGCAATAGTGGGCTAATCAAAACTAAAAGCAATAATAATGTCAATTTTCCCTAAACTAATTTGTCAGTCTCAAGCAAATCCTATAACAATCCCAGTAAGGTATTTTGTAGTCATAGACAACTTTATTCTGAAATTCATAAATTCTATTTTATTTTTAAAATATAATTTGCATTACATAAAGAAAAATATGTTCTGAAATTTATACAAAAAAGTAGAAGCCTTAAAACAGCTATAGGAATCTTGAAAAAGTAGGAAAAAAAGTAGGAGGAGCTAGGTAGGGGTGGTGCTTGCCTTTAATTCAGCTTCTAGGGAGGTTGAGACAGGAGGATCCGGATTTCAAGGCCAGTCTGGGCAGCCTGGCAAAGCCCATCCTCCACAAAAAAGTGGGAGGAATGACTACACCCAAAATAAAGGCTTACTATATAGCTACAGTAATCAATAGTTTTGGCAGGGGGAGAGATGCATAGAGCAAGATAGAATGGAGAACCCAGGAATAGATCCATACAAATATGCCCAACTGATTTTTGACAAAAGAAGAATTTTTGAAGAATTTCAATGGGGAAAAAACAGTTTTTAAATAAATGGTGTTAGAATAACTGGACATCCATAGATAAAAATAATAATAAAAAGAACATTGCTTTAAATCATGTCTTATGCAAAAATTAAATTGAAATTAATCTTGGGCTTAAATGTTAAAATAAAATATAAAAACAATACTTTCAGAAAAAATAAAATATATGAGATTGAAGTGTAGTCAAAGAGTTTTTAAAGTTGACACCAAAAGCATATTCCACAAAAGAAAAAAAACTGGACAAATTATTAGTCTTTTGCTCTGTAAAAGACTGTTATTACAATGAAAGATAAGTTACAAATTCAAAGAAAGTATCTGTAAACCACACATCCCAAAAACCACAATAATATATCTTTACACATGGATAAGAATGATAAAATAAAGTAATAGGAACAAAATCAAAAGGTGGTGAGAGTGTGGAGAAAGAGGATTGCTCAGATACTGCTAGTAGGAATGTAAAATAGTATATCCAATCTGGAAAACAGTTTGGTAGTGCTTATAAAGCTAAATATGCAATTACCTTAAGACCCAGGAATTGGACATTGGCTGTTTATCCTGGAGAAATTAAAAATTCATAGTAAATTTATTTGTAATAGTCCCAAACCACGAACAACCCAAGTGTCCTCAACCAAGTGAATGGTTAAACAAATAATCTATATTAAAAGAAATGAAATATTGACATACACGATGACTTGGAAAGAATATCAAGAAATTGAGCTGAGTAAGCAAAAACAAGGTACTATAAGTCTGATTCCATTTATATAACATTCTTAAAATGACAAAATTGCAGAAGCAGAGAACAGATTAGTAGTTACTAAAAACCAAGGAGGGTATGGGGTAGAGTGGGCAGAAGGGAGGGGAGGAAAATGATTATCAAAGGGCAAGAGGAAGGTAATATAATGATCTGTGTGTTGACTGTGATTGTGTAGTAGATATGTGAATCTGCTCATGTGATAAAACTGTACAGAATTTAACGTATACACATACTCCTTTTATTGAACTAGGAATTGAATCCAGAGGCACTTAACCACTGAGCTACTTCCCCAGCCTTTTTTATTTTTTATTTTGAGACGGGGTCTTGCTAGTTGCTTAGGGCCTTGCTAAATTGCTGAGAATGACCTCAAACTTACCATCCCCCTGAATTACTGGGATTATAGGCATGCACCCACCATTAGACTATGCACACACTCTTGAGCACAAGTAAAACTGAGAAAATCTGAATAAGATGAACGGATTGTATTTATGTCAGTATCTTGGTTGTGATACCAAATTTTGCATGATGCCATAACTGGGGCAAAGTAAGTAAAGGTACAGGGAATCATCTATATTATTTCTTCTAACTGCATGTGAATGTGCAATTATTTCAATACAAAAATGTTTACTTAAAAAAAGAAGTCTTCTCAACTCTGTTTTAACCAGGCCACAGATGTTCCATATGATGATAGGGTGGGTTTTATAGAAAGCTACAGATCCACTGACCAAGAGCAAAAGTGCTCAGTTTTAACAGCTGACTGTATCTGAGTTGCCCATGATTCCTCAGTATCCTAGCAATACACTCAGTGCCATCATGTGACACTTGTAATATTATGTTTCACAAACATTTATTGAGTACTTACTGTTTATCAGTCTGTAGGCCAGGCCTAGGGGATAGAGATGGACATGAATGGGAATTGACACAGGGCCTGCTTCCGTGCAGGAGGTAAAATACAAACATATGAAGTAGTACTATAGTTAGAGGATTTGATACCCAAGTATGTCAATGTTCCTATAGAAATAAATGTATAAACAAAAGAGAATGGCTTTTTTTCTTCTTTTTTGCCCTACAAACAATAATAATCCTGATTGAGAGGAAGGTCTTGGATTGGGTAGCAAAGCATTCCTCCGAGTGGAAGGGTACGTTAAAAGGGATTGACAAATGGAATCAGAGGACATAGAAAACTTAAACAGATCGATTTCAAACAATGAAATGGAAGACTCTATCAGAAGCCCACCAGCAAAGAAAAGCCCAGGACCAAAATATAGGTTCTTAGCTGAGTTCTATCAGACATTCAAAGAAGAATTAACACCATCCTCCTCAAATTATTCCATGAAATAGAAAAGGTGGGAATCTTTTCCAACTTATTCTATGAACCTAGTATCAACCTGATACCAAAGGTGGTGAGAGTGTGGAGAAAGAGGATTGCTCAGAAAGAGGATTGCTCAGATACAAAACACATCAAGGAAAGAAAATTTCAGATCAATATTCCTGATGAATATATATGTAAATATTCTTAATAAAATCCTGGCAAGTTGCATAAAAATATATTAAAAAGATAGTGCACCATGATCAAGTGGGGTTCATCCCAAGGATGCAAGTTTGGTTCAATATACAGAAATCAATAAATATAATTCATCATGTCAATAGACTTAAAGACAAGATTCCCATGATTATCTCAATAGGTGCAGAAAAAGCACTTGACCATATACAGCATCCATTCATGTTCAAAACACTAGAAAACTATGGATATTAGGAACATAATGCAACATTGTAAAAGCTATATATGCTAAACCCAAGGCCAATATCATTTTAAATGGAGAAAAATTGAAAGCATTCCCTCTAAAAACTGGAACAAGGCAGGGATACTCTTTTTTACCAGATCTATTCGACTTAGTCCTGAAAACTCCAGCCAGAGCAATTAGACAGGGAAAGAAATTAAAGGGCTACAAATAAGAAAAGAAGAGCTCAAACTATCCCTATTTGCCTACAATATGATTCTATATTGATAAAACCCAAAAAACTCCACCAGAACACTTCTAGAACTCAGAATTAATTCAGCAAAGTAACAGGATATAAAATTAACCCCCATAAATCAATTGCATTCCTATACATCACTGATGAATCAACTGAAATAGAAATTAGAAAAACAATATTTTCTAATTTCACAATAACCTCAAAGAAAATAAATATTTGAGAATCAATCTAATGAAAGAGGTGAAAGACCTCTACAATGAAAAGTATAGAACACTGAAGAAAAAAAAATTGAAGAAGACCTTAGAAGTTGGAAAGAACTCACGTGTTCTTAGATAGGCAGAACTACTATTATCAAAATGGACATACTACCTAAAGCAGTATACAGATTTAATGCAATTCCTATTAAGATACCAGTGTTGTTCTTCATAGAAATAGAGAAAGCAGTCATGAAATTGATTTGGAAAAATAAGAGACCCAGAATAACCAAAGCAATCCTTAGTAAGAAAAGTTAAGCAGGAGACATCACAACATCAGATCTTGAATTATACTATAGAGATGTTAGTAACAAAAATGGCAGGTATTGGCATTAAAACAGACATGAAGATCAATATAGAAGAATAGAAGACACCTAGACAAACCCACCTAAGTACAGAGTCACCATAACATACATTGCACAAAGTCACCATAAACATACATTGGAGAAAAGATAGCTTCTTCAACAAATGTTGCTGGGGAAACTGGAAATCCATATGTAGCAAAAGGAAATTGAACCCCTATCTCCCACCCTGAGCAAAACTCAACACATAGTGGATCAAGAACCTAGGCATTAGACCAGAGGCCCCATGCCTACTAGAATAAAAATAGGCCCAAGTTTCCATCATATTGCCTTAGGAATCAAATTCCTCAACAAGACTTCTAAAGCACAAGAAGTAAATCAAAAATCAATAAGTGAAATAGTATCAAACTAAAAAACTTCTTCACAGCAAAGGAAACAATCAAGAAAGTGAAGAAAGAGCTTACAGAATGGGAGAAAATCTTTGCCACCTTCACCTCAGATAGAGCATTAATGTCCAGGATATATAAAGAACACAAAATACTTAATACCAAAAAACAAATAATCCAATAAATAAATGGGCAAAGGAACCAAATAGACACTTTAACAGAAGAAGAAATACAATCATTCAAAAAATACAAAAAATGTTCAACATCACTAGCAATTAGAGAAATGCAAATAAAATCTACATTAACATTTCATCTCACCCCAGTCAGAATTATCAAGAATACAAGTAACAATAAATGTTGGTGAGGGTGTGGGGTAAAAGGTACATCACTGGTGGAACTGAAAATTGGTGCAACCACCCCAGAAAACAGTATGGAGATTCCTCAGAAAACTTGGAATGGAACCATCATTTGACCTAGTTATCCCACTCCTCAGCATATTCCCAAAGGATTTAAAATCAGTATTGCCACCACATCAATGATTATAGCAGTTCAATTCACAATAATTAAGCTATGGAATCGATCTAGGTGCCCTTCAATAGATGAATAGATAAAGGAATTGTGGTGTATGTACACAATGGAATATTTCCCAGCCATAATGAAGAATGAAATTATGGCATTTTCTGGTAAATGGGTGGAACTAGAAACTATCATGCTAAGTAAAATAAGCCCATCCCCCAAATCCAAAGGCCAGATGTTCTCTCTGATATGCAGATGCTAACTCACAATAGTCAGAGGGGAGAGAGGAGTGGACCATATTGAAACAGGAGGGAGTGGGGGAAAGGGGGGGGGGATAGGAATGGGAAAGACAGTAGAATGAATTTGACATAACTTTCCTATGTTCATATATGAATAAATGACCGGTGTAACTCCATATAATGTACAACCACAAAAATGGAAAATTATACTCCATGAATGTATGTGTTTTAGTCATTTTTTTGTCATTATGAGGAGAAAAAGTTTATTTTGAGGCTAAAGGTTTCAGAGGTCTCAATCCTCAGACAGCAGTCTCCATTCCTCGGGGCTTTAAGTGAGGCAGAATTTCATGGTGGAAGAATATGGCAGAGGGAAACAGCTCACAAGTTGATCAGGAAGGAGAAAGAGAGAGAGAGAGAGAGAGAGAGAGAGAGAGAGAGAGAGAGAGAGAGAGAGAGAGAGAGAGAAAGAGACTGATTCCACTCAACAGATATAAATATATACCCCAAAGCTGTGCCCCAATTCCCACCTTCTCCAGCCACACCCTACTACTTCAATTGCCACTCAGTTAATCCCTACCAGGGGATGAATTTATTGATTGGGTTAAGATTCTTACAATTCAATCATTTCTTCTCTGAACTTCTTGCACTGTCTTACACGTGAGCTTTTGGTGGGACAACACATCTAAACCATAACAGTGGGATGCCTCATATCCAAGCCATAATAGTATGATATGTCAAATACATTCTACTGACATATATAACTAAAAAAATAAAAAAATAAAAAATAAATAAAATAGAAAAAAAAAGAATCAACCACCTGTATCCTATAGACTTTGGGTGATAATGATGTGTTAATTTTGACCAATGTACCTCTCTGGTATAGAATGTTGATAACAGGGGAGTCTATGCTGGTATGGGGCTGTAGGGGCAGGGAGAATATGGGAAATCTTTTTTCCTTATGCTTACTTTACTGTGAACTTATAACTGCTCTAAAAATAAAGTCTTTTAAAAGTAGTAAAAATGGGGGGGGGGCTTAGCATATTGGGCTCAGAGAGGAGATAAGCAAAAATAAGAGAAGATAAACCCGGACACATGGGGCTGAGTGGTAGGGGAAGAATGGAGGGATGGATGAGGATAGCTGGGGAATGAAGAGGCTTGGCTTGTCAGCAGGTATTTGTTATAGTAAGAACTCAAGTTAGAAAAATTAATCTGGATTGTGGAGTGGAGAAATGAGAAAACTCTGGAGATCATTTCTACTTCCTGAGAAGAAGGAATGGTGGAGTCATCACCTGATTTGGGGACTGCTTTAATTTGGTCTTGGACGCTTCTCAAAGGTCCACTTGTTAAAGGCTTGTCCCCCAGCATGGTACTACTGGGAGGTGGAGGACACTTCAAGGGTAAGGCCTGGTGGAAAGTCCTAAGTCACTGTGCCCCTTGAAGGAGGCTGGTTTTTTCTCTTTTTGCTTCCTGGACACCATGAGGTAAGTGGCTTTCTCCATTACATGCTTGCCCTATGATGTGCTGCCTCACCACAGGCCCAACTGACTGTACACTGAAACTTTCAAAACTGTAAACCAAAATAAAGCTTTCCTTTTTTAAAGTTGATTTTCTCAGGTATTTTATTACAATAACTGAAGGCTTATTGACATAGAAATTATGGAGGGATATCCTATTTGGTGATCAGTTTGATTCTGTATATAGAGATCTTTCTGGATATGGCCTAATCTAGAGGGATATTTTCACTAAGGTGGGATCACACTACATTTCCTTGTTAAGGATGTAGTTACTGAGCTCTCAAAGCTATGCTGCACCATATTTTTATCTACCAAAATAGAGAGTTGTGCTCTGGAGCACTGACATACAAAGAGAACAGCAGAGGACATTTTGGAGGTGAATGTAAATGGACATATGTCAAGGTTATGGGTGGAATAAGGATAGAGGGCAAGGAATGCTGTGTATGTCCTCTGTTTCTTTATTATCCTCATCACTGACTGGCTTGACTAAATCATCCCCTCTACTTGATAAGAAACATCTCAAGACTAACAGGTTTTAAACCTCCTCTCTATCTCAGTTCCTAAAACCAGGCCTGCTTACTCTCGGTGGGTACTGACTAGATTATGAGCTATAACTTCAGTATCCTGTCCTCCATCTTCCTGTCTGGGTAAGGCCTGGTTCACCAGGGAACTTCTGAAATGATAGTAATGATGGTAGTCATTACTATGGCACATGATCGAGTAGTAGTGATAGAACTGATGATTACATTTAAGGCAGTGGAATACATAGACATGTTGTAGGGGCTTTTAGAAAAATATCCCTACATATCTTCAGAAAAAATTTTCTAGAAGCAGTTATTTATATATTCCCTTTGAATAGCTTCTGACAGCTGTTCCAGGACCTGAAGAGAGGTACCAGTTTTAAATGAAATTAACACCATGGATGTCAGGGTAGGAAGATGGAGAGGACTGGGGTCCTCATTGACATACTGAGATACTGAGCTACATAATATTGACATAAATGAGCTACTGAGCTACATAACTAGAGCCCTGCCCTGCAGAGGGTCTTGGAGTTCTCATGGAAATAACTTTGCTCATGTTCAAGACAGTTCAAGTCTTTTATTTGCAGCTGAAAGCCTTCTAGCTTACACAAGGGATTCTTAACTTCATTGCTCCCAATTCTATCTTCAAGATAGATTGAAGATTCAAAGAGAGACATTTGTTAATTCTAATCTTCTGAGATTTCTATTTAAACTATTCTTTTCTTTACCAGAACTTTAATTTTTTTTTATTGGAAGAATTTTTAAAAGGACAGTCCAATGTCTAGTTGTGTTATTGAAGATAAATCCTTTTCCTAAAGTACTTGTCAGTGAGAAGCTGGAAGTATTAACAATTGCTGTGGGTGGAGACTGTTTTTTCTAGAGGAACTTTATCAGAACCCCCAGTTTGAGCTCTGCTCCAGGCACTTTGTGTTGAAACCACATTTAACCTTCACCATTGCTTTGCAGATTGGGTGTCTGGAGCAGTCACACAGGGCATCTTGAGGGTGGAGTAGGACTGTGTGATTTCTGATCAAAGAGTTGTGAACATAAGTGATGCATACCAATTCCATGCTGGTTCATTTAATAGCAAGTGTGGGACCTGCCAGAATGTTTTATTTTTCCCATCTGCCACTGTGGCCATAAAGTGATCAGGGATGGTGGGTGTGTAAAGTCAGATAGCATGGAGCAGAGCTGCCAGCTAACCCACTTTTAGCAAGTGGCTTGAAATTTAGTGCTTATTTATTATATCAACATCATCTAGTTTACTCTGACTCCCATAACATAATGCTCATTTTTTATACTAGAGAAAATGAGACCCAGAGAGGTTCAATAATTTGAGGCTGCATATAAATATTGTCATCGCAATAAAACCCGGGCCACTCTGGAATAAAGGGCATGCCTTTCTCACTCAGTCATCCTGCCTCCCTAGGGATCTGGCAGACTATTTTATAATCTTTTATGATGCTATTAGTCAAGGTGTGTCCACAAGAGGTGTCAGAAGGGGATTGGAGCAACAGTGTCTATTATACTCTATTATACTCCGTTTTATAGAGGAAGCATGCCACATGGGATCATATGGGGAGGCATCAGGGCAATCACAAGGCAGAAGACAGGAGCTTGCCTTTGATATGTGAGCTAACTGGTGCAGAGCCACACCTCTTCTCTGACTCATATAGCCCAGGAGGTAAAATTCCTCTTCCTAATCATCCCAAGACCAGGTACCAGGCAATAAGGAACCACCCCTCTAGCCCAAAGCCTGCTGAAATTATTCAGATTGGCCAGTCCCAAACTGCTTATACTGTCCTGCCTAGTCTTTCCCGTGGAAACCTCAATAAAGGGCATGGCCTAAGTGTTCCTCTTGCTCCTGTCTTCTGCCTCTGGACCATCCTGGCATCTTCCTCCTGCAGCCCTGAATGGCATACCCATAGCTCCTGCCCACACCTGTCAAGCCACATCATGAAAAATTATAGAACATGAACCACAGAAAATGACTGGCTCTCATAACTATTAGAAACCACTTTGAGAAATGGGAAAAGGTGAGCAATTTTTTTTACTCTGATTGGAAGTTTACAAAAACAGTATGCTAAGAATCAAATAAAAACTTGCACTTCCCCATTTTCTGTTTTTGGATGGCTGATCCTATGGTATAATGTTCACATTTTTTAATATGGCATTCAAAACACTGAAGCATCTAGCTGCAACCCAGCTCTCCAATTCCAATTCCATATTTTTGACACCCCCCATCCCTGCAAACTCTCTTCTCTCACAATCATATGGAGCTCCTTGTAGGATCCTTGAGTATGCCATACTGTCTCATCCTCTTTCCACTCCGTGCTTGAGATACCCACACAGCATAGTTTCCTGTCTCCATTTGATTAATATCTACTCATGCTTTAATAAATGGCTTTAGTGCTTTAGTCAGTAGCATGGTTATTATCCATAGTCCAAAAGGATTTAGAGAGTAAGGAGTCCAGGAGTAGAATATCCCTTTGAAAAGAGTAGTTGGAATGCCATGACATTTCTCCTTCTACACCTGTTTCCTCTCCTAGAGGAGGAGAGGGGAATAAGGTCTTTCTATTTCATCTCTAGCCATGTGAGAAAGACTTTGAGAAAATAATGTATAAGGCTTGACATGTATTTTCTGCAAGGACTTGGTGTTTGGCATGTTGTCTGAGTATCCTAATGGTGAGAGGTGATGCCTGAAACCTTGGTCTGATGGGAGAGCAAAGAAAAGTAGAACAGCCCTAGGACACTGCCAGTCTCCAGTTCTGGACAAGGGTGCAGAAGTCCTTTTTCTTAGTTTATTCCTGCTGCTGTAAAAATATACATTAGACAAAGAATTCATAAACAATAGAAATTTATTTTTTCACAGTTCTGGAAGCTGGGAAGTCTAAGAGGAGAGTTTCTCAGGGCCTGTTTCTTATTGATGGCATCTTTTATGTGTCTTCACATGGAAGCATGAACATTGTGATATCACATGGCAGAAGAAGGAAACAGTTCCCAACCATATATATGTATGTATGTATATATATATATATATATATATATATATATATATATATATATATATACACACACACACACACATACATATATAAACTATATATATGTATATACGTACATATATATGTATAATACATATATATATACATATGTGTATGTATATACATATATTTATATTTAAGGAAATAGAAGACTTTAAAAAAATTCTTTATTTTTGTTGTTGTCAATGGACCTTTATTTTATATTTATTTATATGTGGTGCTGAGAATTGAATCCAGTGCCTCACACATGCCTCTAAGCTACAACCCCAGCCTCCCCTACATCTTTTATAAGGTCACTAAATCCCTTTCTTGAGGGCTCTGCCTTCATGACTTAATTATTCCTGAAGGCCCCGTCTCTTAAAGCACACAGGGGTGACATGCACCAAAATTGGAGAGAGAGCCAGAGCCCCAGTTCTTACAGTGGATGCTCTGGTGAGGGTCACAAAAGGCACCTTCCCGTGACTCACAAATTACACAAAGGTGTCCCTTTCTCCCCTTGAGCTGCCCTCATTGGGCACAAAGCTATGCCCACAGTTCAGCCTCAAGTTACCCATTTGATGATGCAATGGCATCATTCATAACACTTTGGTAGCCCTGGTAAGAGAAGGGTTTTAAGCAGCTGTCCCGAGATAGGATGGCCCCAATGGAGTTGTACTTGGAGATTTCCTTCAGGGGATTCCTGAGAAACTACAAGAGTGTCTTTCAGGAGAAACAGTTCAAAACATCTGCCCACTGTGGATTATTCAAGATGCAGATGTGTCAGATCCTGAGTTGGGAGAGTGGATATGAAATTGGGTGAGAAAGGAAAAGACCTTTTCCCAGGTTTGGAGGCCAAGGAAGCATAGAAATTAGATGAACCAGAGGGAGTCTTACATTGAAATGAGACTGTTCTGGCTGCTCGATGAGATAGACCAGTCCAAGATTTTGCATGCAAGGGCTCAGGTGATAAAATACTATAGGCAGTAAGTTCAAATGACATAAGAAGCAGACAAAGAAGTTGACTTTTGCATGCACTCTATTAAGTCCAGTTAATAAGATATAATAGCATGGCAGCATCTGTATTCTTGCTATAAAGCACAAGGCTTGGCAGCACCAAACAGTAATACGTAAGCATTTAAAGCATAAATTCAGCTCTCTCTAGAATTTGGCAGTACTTGTACTTTGCTTTCTGCCACATCATTATTTTACAGTTAATAAGTAGAACTGGAAGTGGAAGACAGGGCATTTATGTGTAAGAGTTTATGGCAGACTCTCTTGCCAACTTAGCAACTCTCTCCAGTGAAAGCCTATGGATTCTCTCTTCTTGTGATATATGTAAACAGACTGATGGACTGGTTGAAGCTATAAATGGGCGAGTGGCCAACTAACGGATCAATCAACTCATATTTGTTGGGCATTAGCCATACAACAGACTCAGGAACTAGGAAGCCAGAAATTCACAATGAGCTAAATGTATGTCGTCGTCGTCCTCCTCCTCCTCCTCCTTCTTTTCTCTCTCTCTTTTAATATTTTTTAGTTGTATATAAACACACAATATCTTTATTTATTTTTATGTGGTGCTGAGGATTAAACCCAGTGCCTCACACATGCATGGCAAGCACTTTACCACTGAGCTACAGCCCCAGCCTCCTTCTTCTCTTAAATAAAATTATTTTCAGACTCCACTGGGATTTTTATTGGCATTGGGATTTGCACAACTTATATTTATAGAGTCTTTTATGGAAAGTGTCTTAAAGTTGGGTAGCAAGAAAGAAACTTACAGAGAGGCCACACAGCTTACTCCAAATTCACAGTCCTCATATACTCATACTTAGGGCTGGGAGTGAAGAACTCCATCCCAAAACAACCAGGGAAACCAAGCAGAGCTCTTTACTAGGGGGTGCTGTGGAAGGGTAATGTCTCTGAAGTGATTGTTTTTAGTGATTGTTTTTCTTTGTCAAAGGTTCTTGTTCTTTGTTATCTGCTCTTTCTAGATCCCACGACTGGATTAGAAAACTGAACTTGAGCATGGGCTTTGGGGACTGTGAAGAAACAACTTAGGCTCCTCAAGTCCCAGGTCCAAGCTGCCCAGTGAGGTCCTCATTGACTGTATCTAGAGACCCATGTCTTGGGATGAGAGGCTATTGTGGCAACCAGTTCTTGCACTTGTAAGAGGTGGATGGGTCCCACCTCAGTAAAGAGCGGACATTTTCTTGGACTTCAGTGTCCTTTCCCAAGGGATTTTGCATCCCAAAACCAGAGGCAGAGACTATAAAGACTGTGAGACTACAGAACCAGCATTACTTCCCTGAGATTGTCACTAATGCTCCCCCAGCTGAGTTTCTCTGGTACTGATTTAAATGTCTGACCCTTCCAGATAACATGTTAAAATTTAGTTGACATTGTGGCTATATTAGGAGGTAGGACTTCCAGGAGGTGATAGAGCCATGAGTGTTCTGTCCTCATGGGTTGAATCAATGCTGCTATCAAAGGGGCAGTTTGGCTTCCTTTCCCTCTTTGCTCTTATGCTCTCTGCCATGTGAGAACCCAGTGTTATTCTCTTCTGGAGGAATGCAGCAAGAAGGACCCTGCTAAATATTGGTACTTAGTCTCTAGAACTATTAGAAAATAAATTTACATTCTTCATAAATTATATTATTTCCCCTATCAATAGTTTTGTTTTCTGCAGTTTTAGTTACTTATGGTCAATCACAATCCAAAAATATTTAATGGAAAACTCCAGAAATGAATAATTTGCAAGTTTAAAATTATAGTTCTGAGTAGTGTAATGAAGCCTCAAGCTGTCCCTCTCTGTGCTGCCTAGGATATAAACCATCTTTTTGTTCAGTGTTTCTATGTGGTATATGCTACTCACCCATTAGTCACTTAGTAACTTTCTTGGTTATTAAATTGACTGCCATGATATTCCAGTTCTTATGTTCAAATAACCCATATTTTACACATTTTACTTAATAATGGGCTCAAAGTGCAAGAGTAGTGATTATTACAGTACATTGTTATAATTGATTTATTTCATTATCAGTTACTGTTAACTCTTACTGTGCCTAATTTATAAATTAAGTTTTATCATAGGTATGTATGTATAAGAAATATATATACATACATATCATAGGTATGTATGTATGTATATACAAAGTTTGTCAGTATCTGTGGTTTCAGGCATCCACAGGGGGCCTTGGAACACTGCATCCCCACAGATAGGGAGACTACTATACTCAGTCTTAAAATGGACCAGAACACCCAGGAATCACCAGATGGTATCTGGGGACAGCAAAGAGGGGTAAGCCAAGAGACTCCTCAGTCAGGCTAGAAAGGGGACCTGGGGGGATGGACTAGGAGAACAAAGTGTGACCTGGTTGGTGGACCAGGTAGTGGGACTGATACTGGTCTTGGAAATCAGGATTGGGTCTTTGTTCCCTTGGTGTTGAATGCTGAGGCAAGCATAGAAAACATGTTTTATTTAAGAGACAGAACAGAGATAGTAGACTTCTCTGGAAAGGAGTGGGAACCCACAGCTGGTGCTCATCAGAGTGGGGTCATCTTCCTTTATTTACTGACCCGCTCTTCCCTTCTTTCCTGTGGGTATGCCCAAAAGCAGGAAAAGACCAGCCCCAGTGGGTAATTGCTTGTGTTGAAAGTGCATCCTAACCCTCTCCTGGAAGTGTTAAGAGTGTTGAGAGGGAAAGTGCTATCTGGATATTAGCAGTTAGCAACCCATTTCCTTTTCTTTGAATAATTAACTATCTGTACTTTCCTCCACCTCAGGAACTGCATGGAGGAGTGAGGGTCTGGAGCTATAGCGGCAAGCCCAGTGAGCTTGATTCCTGGGGCCATGAACAGAAAGAACATTAGCAACAATGTCTTGGGCCTGTGATTTTAGAATTATTGTCTGGTGTTTAAATGTGTTTGGCTAGTAGGAATCCAGCATTACTCCCAACAGGACAGAGAAGGAGACTGTGCAGGGTCCCTCGCTCAGAAATAGAGAGGATGGGCACAGAAACCCTGGGAGGGTGTCTATCCTAGAGAAGTGTAAGAATCAAACTTCCTGGGAAAGGAAAGCAGCATTTACTGCCAGGCATAGTACAGGATGTTTCCATCCTCTCTCTTATTAAACATTCACAATCCTATGTTCTCTTTTTAAGAATAGGAAAATTAAGACAGAAGTCAGGAAATAGCTTACTTGAAGTTACCAGTTATTTAGTAGCAAAGCAGGGAATTATGGCCAGGCCTACACTAATGGTAACTGGCAAAGGACAATAGTTTTAAAAGGTCTCAGAGGAATGGTAGTAATTGTGAGGGACACTTAAACTATATAGTTCTTGGAATTTTCACTGGTTAAAAAAAAAGTAGAAAGCAAAGAAGAACCTTCTGGGTCAGTGGCCTCTGGGGCTAATGTGTGGTCTCGCAGGTAGTGTTGGAGAGATGGGATGAAACTTTAGAGTCCACTTGTACCCAGGGTTCATTTAGTCGCCATTCAGGGATTTTCTGATGCTATAAGAGGAAATACTTCCCTTCATGTGTCCCTGCAGCAGCTGTGTATATAGGAACACCTCTATCTATAACATTTTGATTTGTTCATGTTACTCATTTTGTCAAATGTGCAGAATCCTAATGTTATGAACTATGAGGAAACACAGGACCATTACACATGTGGACCATCTTTAAAAAACTTATTGATGCATTACAATTATACATCATAGTGGGTTTCATTGTGATATAGTCCTCTATGCACATAATGTAATTTTATCAATTTAATTCCTCAGTACCTCCTCTTGCCCTTCCTTTCCCTCCTACCCCCTGCTACTCTACTGGTTGGTCTCCTTCTATTTTGATGAGATCCCCCCCACCTTTTTTTCCTGCTTGTTTGTTTGTTTATTTATTTATTTATCTATCTATCTAGTGTCCACATAGGAATGAGAGAAAACAGAACACTGGGGCCATTTTTAAAGGGGGATCCTATGCTGGCAACAGCATAGCTCTTCTGCAGGGAGCCCTGGTTGTGGCAGACAGAGGAGGCCTCGGATGGAGAGAAAGTATCTACCATAGTGAGTCCGGGAACTCTTAAGAAGCTGGCTGCTCTGTACCTGGACAGAGGGTGGCCATTGCTAGCTCCAGTTCAGCTTGAGCCTGTGGCTTTCTGCTTGAACCAGTATAGAAGGCGGCCGCTAACTGCAGCACATCTTGTCATATCTTCAAGGGAACTGGACCCCAAACATGGCATGATCAGGAACAAATGAATAGAGAGGTGTGTTCATCAAAATAAAAGATTCTGACTTCACGTTTTTCAGCAATGTCTACACCTTGAATTCCCTGTACTCTGACCACTCTAACTTGAAACCATCTCATGTTGCATTGTAGTCAAATGACTTCATATTTGGGCACAGGTTAGTGACTCCTTTTGCAATAGTCTGCCCTGCTCTGATACTGCAAAGGGACTCTCCACCCCAGTCCCTCAGGGACTCAGTAGGCATTTGGGTGACTATCCTTGGATAACAAAGTTCTCAGTGCTTGGGGTGGCGTGGCGGGAACGCCTCACAGAGCCATTAGTCTTTTGAGTCTAGCCTGGGTCCCAGGGCATGCGCAGTGTGCACTGCTTGGCGGGTGCTGCATTGCCTCGGAGGACCAGCAGGGGGAAGCACTGACTGCGCAGGCTCCGGGGCTTCGCCAGGATTGGACGTCTTGTCTGGGACTGTGACGGCCATCGTAACTGCCTGTGCTTCAGGCCCAGGTGAGCTGCGATGACTGGGCAGGAGGGCAGAGAAGGACATGTGAGGCTTGAGGGCGGACTTGAGCTCCTTTCACGCTGCACAAGGGACTCAAGCATGTGGTCTGGGCCCCCGGGAGGCCTGCATCTGGGTTCTGTGCACTGTGGCAGAGAGAGGCCAGAGCCTATGTCTTCCTGCTGCCAGGGGCGGACTCATCCCCGCAGCATGAGGCCTGGCCGCGCGACCTGGTCTAGTGTTGTGTGAGACAGGTTTGGGGTAGCAAACACGCTGGCTCTGTGGTAAAGAAAGGTTCAGGACTCTGGCCGAGGAGGAGCATGGATCTGATTCCACTGCTAAGAAACCCCAGTTTCTCCTCTGAGCAGAGGTCGGGGTTGGTTTGCAGGCGGAGGGCTCCATTTTGACTCTAGTGCCAGTAAAGAACATTACTTAATCAGTGCATTCAGCAACAAATTTTGAACATCTCTTGTGTGCCAGGCACTGTTTTAGAAGCTGGGAATATCGAGAGACAGGCAAGGGCCCCTGCCTTCATGGAATTACAGTCCAAGTGGGAGATACCCAGGCAAGGATGAGCCCTTGACCCAAGGAAAACTACAGAGATGGGGGTAGGTTTCAATTTTGCAAGTTATGATATCAATAGTGATATTTTGAATGTTAGGTTTGACATACCTGTTGGGTGGTTTTAAAATAAGCAGAAGAGGTTTACTGTCAACTCTGTACACCTACTACCTAGAGCCTACCATTTAGCTGCACTTGCTTTTTCACATTTTATGTTTCTCTCCATCTTTGAATCACATGGTAGTTCTATTTTTGTGTGTGTGGTAAAATACACACAAATCATCTACCAGTTTTTTAGATTGAAATGACAAATGGGGTTTAGTAATCTGAATCTGAAGTCCTGGATGGGAGTGTTGGGCAGTGATGGATATAACTAGAGTTAACTTTTGAAATCATCACCATATCTTCTCCAATGCCATTCATTTACCTGCAAATGCCATGGTTTTATTCTCTTTTATTGCTGAGTAAAATTCCATTGTGTATATATGCCACATTTTTTATATCCATTCATCCACTGAAGGGCATCTAGTTTGGCTTCACAGTTTAACTATTGTGAATTGTGCTGTTATTAACATTGATGTGGCTGTGTCGCTGTAGTATACTGTTTTTAAGTCTTTAGGGTATAGTCCGAGGAGAGGGATAGCTAGGTCAAATGGTGGTTCCATTCCCAGATTCCCACTCCATTCTTCTTTTTATATTGGCTGCACCAATTTGCAGTCCCACCAGCAATGTATGAGTGTACCTTTTCCCCCATATCCTTGATAACCCTTATTGTTGTTTATCTTCATAATAGCTGCCATTCTGACTGGAATGAAATGGTATCTTAAGTGAAGATAGCCTATCCCCAAAAAACAAATGCTGAATGTTTTCTCTGATATAAGGAGACTGACTCATAGTGGGGTAGGGAGGGGGAGCATGGGAGGAATTGATGAATTCTAGATAGGGCAGAGGGATGGGAGGGAAAGGAAGGGGGCAGGGGATTAGCAAGGATGGTGGAATGTGACAGACATCATCATCCAAAGTACATGTGTGAAGACATGAATTGGTGTCAACATACTTATATACAACCGGAGATATGAAAAATTGTGCTGTATACATGTAATAAGAATTGTAATGCATTCCGCTGTCATTTTTAAAAAAATCATTAAAAAAGTCAATAAAAAAGAAATTATCACCATATAGATAGTATTGAAACTTAGGGACTGAATGAAACTGCCTGAGAGATCCATAAAGAAGAGGAGTAGCAGAAAAAAAAAAAGGGAGGGGAAAGTGTGGTGGTCACCTGGACGGAACACTACTGTATAAGATGTTTTTGACAATTTGGAGGATTTTAATCAGTTTAATAAGAATTATTTTAGTGGAAGGGGCCTTTAGGAAATTGTATTTTTTTAAATAGGAGAAACTAGAATATGTTTGTATGCCAATATGATAGAACTATAGGAAGAGGAAAATGATGCAGATGAAAGAGGGGAACATTTATCTTTGAACATTTGAGAGGGGGAAAAGACCTCAGAACCATTGGGTCTTGATTTTGAATCGTGTGGGACACATTCTGTTTAGATAGAGGGGAAGCCCAGACAACAGTTGTGAGTCAGGTGGGTGGTAGAGGGAGGTCTTTCTGTGGGGAGTCCTAGATTATAGGATAACATGGGACAGGAGAAGTGTTGCTGGAGGAGAGACCAGTAACGTAATCCTTCTGGAGAGTGGGAAAATTAACTAGGGAAATGGAATTTTGTGTGTGTGTGTGTGTGTGTGTGTGTATGAAGAGACAGGAAGAAACCCTTTCTAGAACCTTCAGAGAGAGCATGGCTCCTCTGTTCCCACGATTTAAGACTTATAGTTTCCAGAATGGTGAGAGAATACATTTCTTTTAAGCCACCCATCTATGGTACTGTAGCAGTCTGTGGATACTGATATAGTTATATTTTTTTAAAGTTTTATAATAAGTTTTTGTGCTACACCTTTAGGTCTGTGATCCATTTTGAGTTAGTTTTTTTATAAGAAATATGATGATTTTTTTGCAAGTAGATGTCTAATTATTCCACTACTATTTGTTGGAAAAGAATATTCACTCCCCTTTGAATTGCTTTGCTTCCTTATTAAAGATCAATTGACCATGTTTGTGAGAGTCTCTTAAGGGCCTCTATAATTCTGTTCCATTGATCTGTCTATTCTTTCAATTGTAACATGTGGTCTTTATTATTGTAACATTATAGTAAGTATTGAAATCAGATACTAACAGTCTTACATTTTTTTTGTTCTTTTGTATTTTGTTGGTTCTGGGTCTTTTACCTTTCCTTATAAACTTTTGAATGAGTTTGTTATATCTATGAGAGAACTAGCTAGGGTATTTGGGAGGATTGCATTGACTCTATAGATCACATTGAAAAGAATTGAAATCTTAATTATTTTGAGTCTCTATCCATGAATATGATACAGTATCCCTGATATCCATCTACTTTGCTTTTTCTTCATCATTTCATAGAGTTTCTCATATAGATCCTGTATATATGTTACATATTTAGCTATGCATTTCATTTTAGGGGAAGCTAATGTAAGTGATATTTTGTTTTTAATTTCCAAAGTTAATTATTGTTTTATAGGAAAGGAATTGACTTTTATTTATTAACTTTGTATTCTAAAGTCTTATTACCATTGGTTAGTAGTTACAGGAGTTTTTATTGTTGCTTATTCTTTGGGACATTTTATACAAATAATCAAGTCATGTGAGAAATAAGATAGTTTCCTTTTTTCCTTCCAGATCCATATTATTTTCTTTTTCTTGTTTTATTGCAATATCTAGAACTTCTAATATTATGTTGAACAGGAGTAGTAAGAGAGAGGACATCCTTGCCTTAAACTCTAGTTTCCCCTCTATTTGATTACTTTTTTTTTTAAGATATTCTTTAATAAGTTGAGGAGATTCCCCTTTAGACCTAGTTTTCTGAGCTTTTTTATCAAGAATGGGATTTGTCAAATGCTTTTCTCTGCATCTGTTGATATTATATGAATCATTAAGAATCAGTGAGCTGCTTTGCCAGGTATCCATGAAACAGAGATCCTTGGAGGCAGAGGATATTGCATTCATCTCTATGCCTTCATCTCTAACACAAAGCTGGCTGAATTGATGTAAGATTTTACTGTTCATAGCTAAGAGCTGTGATCACACTTCTGAAAGACATATATTGTAACTCAGTGCATGGAAGGTGCTAGGCAACCATGTTCATCCTTGGTTGTTGGTGACTGAATAAAATATTGGGATTGGAAGCCATTATCTTTGAGACTTCCTAATTACTTTTTAAGAACTATCTGATTGAGGCTGATACTTGCCTCCTCATCTTCATCTCTGATGTTTTTTCCTTTTCTTTGTCTCTGAGTTAGTCACTGGGGAACTTTAGCCACTTCCTAATAATGCAAGACACCCAAAGCGTGAGTTCATTTGTCATTTTTTAAAGAAACAGCTTTGTTTTAAGAAGTGGGAGGCTGAGCCATCACTACCTCATCATAGGGCAGCAGTTTTCCATTTTTGACCTCATACCTGACTATGAGAGACCACAGAGGAGGGAGGAGGTGGGAAGAGGAGCTAGAGAGGGAACAGTTTAAGATATGAAGAATTTTCTTTCTTGACTAGTCTGCATAAGCTCAAGTGATGTTGAAAGCTAGTGATGTTGAAAGCCATCTTGGGTCTCTCTTTTTCCTGTGAACTTCTTACAAAAAGATGCCTAATAAGGATAGGGGAGTAGAAACGTGCCTTTTTTTCCCTCTTTTTGTGTCAGAGATCATTTTTTTTAAAGAAATTTTTTAGTTGTAGATGGGCACAATACTTTTATTTTATTTATTTATTTTTTGTGGTACTCAAGATTGAACCAGTGCCTCACACATGCTAGGCAAGTGCTCTTCCACGAGCCACAACCCCAGCCCTTGAGTCAGAGCTTTTTAAAGGAGCTGACTATAGTTATCATTTCAGAGAAGAGCATTATAACTACAACAAGTGATCTTTGGTGTTTTAAGGAGATGGTTTAAAAATTTCCTATCTGAAAAAGATCCACTTTGTTAATAGTCCTGTTTTAAATATTTTATTTTACATATTAAGTGACTAAAGATTAAGGATGATTTTTTAAAAATCTGTTGGAGGAAATATGCTAAAGCAATTTATGTCATGAATGGAACAGACAATAGAAGATTACTTACCTTGCCACCTAAATAACAGAAGCCTACAGATTATGAGGTCACTTTAAAAGATGTTTAATGTGATTAGTTAGTTTCTTTACTTTTATAGTCTAGTAATGTCCTACTTTTAAGAATATCTGGATGTCACATGAGTGAGGTCCTTTATGGGATTACTGTGAGCAGGTTTATATCTCAGAGGAGTCAGAGTCTTGGGGGAATAAGCAGTATAGGCATGGTGGAAAGAGATAAGTCTCAGGTGAAAGAGACAATGATGCTTTACTTGGGGTCTGCCCTGACTTAATGATCTTTTATTGAGTCTGTTATTTTTATACCTTAATTACATATACTCATTGGTTGTACAACATGGGGTATATGACTGGAGTTCCTTTCTTCATAATAGCAGAATAAGTTGAATTTTGTTGGAAATTTTTATATAAAGAAAATATTAGCTTTTTACTTCTTAAAACATTTTTTTTCATAAAAGTGGTTAGTGTAGTCAGGTTTTTTTGCAAAATTATTACAAACATTTTCTTTGCAGAGATAGTTGTTCTGTAAAGGCTCAGAGATGATGTGCAGGCAATGCTGTGCAGACTTTTTATCCTCTGGGAAGTGTTGGGCAGAATGAGATAACCAAGTACAGTCTGTTCATGAAGATAGCCTCTCCTCTGAGAGGTGAAAACATACTCTGTCAGGGCTCTCCAGGACCATCCCAGTTTCAGTGTTTGGCTAGGAATACTCATTGAACTCAGCATACAGTTCTTTTCATGGCTAAGATTTTTTTATAGTAAAAGGATAAGCAAAGTCAGCAAAGGGAAACCAGACACAAGATTTCCAGGGTCTTTCCTTGGTGGGGTCATTTGTGACTCAATAAATTCCCATAGCAACAAGCTGTGGAAACTTATATGAAGTGTTGTCTGCCAAGGAATATCACTTGAGCCTGGGAGTCCAGGGTTAAAATCAGAGGTTAGTCATGTAAGCACAGAGTGCTAGTGTAACTGAGATTTTGCATACTCAGAAGAAAAGCAGGTGTTTAGCATAAACCACATTGTTTATAGAGTCTAGGCACAGTGACCAACTCCTAACATGTTGAGAAAGTTTTATATCAGGATAGGTGACTGGTTCCTGGCTGTCAACCAAGGGCTCTATTTGCAAGTGGGCCTTTATCAAGAGAACAATAATTGTCCTGTTATGTGTACATTTTTAAAAAATAAATTTATTTATTTTACTTAGGTTTATAGGACAGCAGAAATGCATTTTGATCCATTATACACAATTACAGCACAAATTTTCATTTCTCTGATTGTACACAATGTAGCTGTAGCATTGAACTATATGTGCAGTCATACATGTACCTAGGGTAATAATGTCCATTGCATTCCACCATCCTTTCTGCCCACATACCTGTCTGTTATGTGTACTTTTGTCTGCACATGTGATACTTGTACATTCCTGACTGACATGATCTCAGTTACAGGAATGGTTTAGGTGTACCTTATAAATCAGTAGTTCTTTGGGTTATGAAGTCAAGGTCTACTGATTGGATATATACATGGTGTATTTTGAAATTAAACCCTTATGTAATTACTGACATACTTCTGTAGGAGAGAGAAATATAGAGAGGGAGGGAAGAAAGACCTTAGGGACAGACAGAGAAATTAAGAGACGGAGATGGACTTGAGATTCAGGTGGTTAGAGGGACTATGCCAAATATACTAAAATTATGTCATGCATTAAATGAACAGTAGAAGATTATTTGTCGGCACTTAAATTCCAGATTATGGAATTACTTTAAAAATATGTTTTAAATGATTGTTTTTTTTTTAAGTATTTTCTCAGAGTGTGTCTCATAGTAACTGTGTCAGTCCCTGGATTGCAAGTTGACTAAGAATTGTTGATATGAGGTTCTGATGCTTTTGGAACCTTAGATCATCATCTTAAAAGGATGGTTATAGCAATCCTTGCTGCTAACACATGAGGAGTAGCAGGTTGCTCTCATCTATGATTGGTGGGTGACAACTAATTAATTTTGAAGCTTTCATTAATAACTCATTGTTGATTTTATACCATTTTTTTTCTGTGTATTTAATTTTACTGAAGTTTATTTTTTATGGCTTAAAAATCAACTGTATTGAGTTTTTCTTGTATTATTCCTAATCCCTTTATTTCTTTTTCTTTTTACCTGATTGTATTGCACAGAACTGTCAGTGGCTCTGGAGGTAGCATCTCAACCCTTTACTCCCCTGAATTCCTTGGCAACCCCAAACTTCTTGCATCCATGTTACAGAGAATGATTAATAAACCACTGAATAAAATTTACTGATGATTACTTTTACTATAGATATTGATTATCTTTATAATTGGAAAAAGCAACATTATTCTTTTTGTATGTGGTGCTGAGGATTGAACCCGGGCCGCATGCACACCAGGCGAGCGCGCTACCGCTTGAGCCACATCCCCAGCCCAACATTATTCTTTTTAAAAACCAACTAAACTATAAGCAATTCTTAAAAAGTATAATATATGCCAGATAATTAATATAGTCCAAGAAGCTTGTACTGGGAGTTTGGTCATAGAAAATATAGATTTTACAAGAAGAAACCCTAGTGTGACTGCAGGTAAGGGGCAGCAGGAAACATTTTTAAACATTTGGGGCTTCTTGCTTTCTTTTCTTTCTAGGTGGGTATACGTCTTTGAGAATTGGTCAGGATAGCATTTTCACAAGTACTTGAAGTAGTCTTAGTCCTGGAGATAAGAATTGCCAGGGCAAGGGGCTGAGTGAGTAATTTTCAGTTCAATGTTTTGGCATCATATACTCAAACTAAAGTCCACTATGAAGAGTTAGTCTTTGTTAGTATTTGCTTTAGTTTTGAGAGAGGGAAACGGACTGAAAATGGCACCCCAACTGAGAATCTGCAAATATGTACAGTATCCATTAATTCTTTTTAAAGGCATTCTAACTCTTTTATTTTATTTTTAAATTCTTACATACATGACAATAGTGGAGTACATTACAATCATAATTGCATTCTAACTCTTGAAAAAAAAATACTTTGCTTTTGTTGCCTGTGCAAACTAAACACTTGTGTTTTTGTCCTTCAAATCAATTGGGATCACTGTGTGCCATGTTGGAGCTGTTTTTCCCTTATCCTGAGCTGTATCATAGAACAAGTATTATGTATGTGTATGTGTGTGTATGTGTGTGTGTGTGTGTGTGTGTGTGTTTATGGGCATACATACACATTTTTTAAAGTTTTTCTTTTCTTACAGTTAATTCCTTAATTTTCTGTGCCACATCATCTTCCCTAGGAGTTGGAGGAAAACTTTTATCTTAAGGACTTGATCATAGGTCTCCAAATGTCATTTATAATCTTTCCCTCAGGGACCAAGTTCATAGCATGTAACTAATACTCATGTGACTTCCCAGTCTTGATAATAGGTGTGAAGATTACCTGGTGATGTCTACATATTTTTCATGGAATTAATGAATTAATCAACCTGTTAAACATTTCTTGAATGTCTTCAGTGTGTTATTCACTATAGATATAAAAGCAAAAGAGTAATGTCTTCAAAATGCTTATGGTCCCACTTAAGAGTCTAGAGATCATATAAAGCATGGACATTATAGGGGAATCACTTATGGATGTTTATTTAGTCAAGCTTGGAGGGAGGTGGGAAAAAGTTTTTACTTTATTTCCTGAAAAGTTTTCTCTTGCTTCATAATAAATGAAGATGTTTTTATTGTATATTTTACTTTTGTAGACTTTATAGACACTGAGGCTTTCAGTACATATGTATACTTATGGTGAATTGTGTGATTGTATATAGCCTTAACCCCAAAATTGAATTGTTAATCAGCTTAACATTGATTTTTTGATCTATTTTAAGATATACTTAATAATAAAGGAAGAGAAATTCATCCAGTTCAATTCTTGTGTTTCTGTAGGGTTATCTCTGACTCACTACACTGCTGTTTGTGAAAATGCCATAAATGTGCATGTATTTCTAATCAAAGCTGTTTGCTCTGGAAGTGTTGCTGACTTTTATGGAAGATTTGAAACTAGCCTCTGTTGGTATGGATTGATAAGAATTTTAGTCTATTCAAGTATGTGCTACAGAAATCTTATTAATGTGTATGTATGTGTATATTTATATAAAAAGTACAAATCATTAGAATCAGGGGTCATTCACGTATTTATTTAGTGGAAGGCAGGTATTGCATATTTAAACCTTGGTATTTCTGTAAATAAGCATATCTCTAGTCTTGAAGGAGTATCTTAAAATTATTTGATGGAATTTAAAAATCTTTTTGCCTTACTCTCATATTTTAAGTAAGTTTTCTTAAGATCCTATTTCTGCAAGTTTTAAAATATACCTATTTTAAGACATTAACTTTAGATTCAGTTTGTAGTAATCCCACTTTATTTTTAGGTGGCTAATGAAAAGGTCTTTAGACAAAAATATTTTGAATTTTAACTAGCAAGAGCAATGTAACATGTTCTATTATAAGCCAGTTATGGCAAATATTAGAAAATAAAACTCCTTAGCCTATGTGAGGATTGAATGAACATGAATTCCTTGAAGACAGGCTTTGCAAGTAATTTTTATTTATTCAGTATTGAATTTTCAGCATCTAATTCAGCATAGATAGCTGTGACATTTAAAGAATTGAGTGCCCATTGAATGACACTGACTGAATTAATGAGTAATAATATGTCAAAGCCATGAAAATTCCAGTTGTGTAATAGAAAATTCTTTGTTTTGTATATTTGATCAGGTGAACATCAATCGTTTGCTGGCCCCTGGATGCTAATTAGACCTTCTGCCTGATTCACAGGACACTTAAGGCTCAGTATCTACATAAGCCTTTTACCTATCTTGTTTGGGCTGTGGTGACATGTCTTCACCAACCGAGGTTAGAAAAAAATCTGGTAGGTTCTGATGCATCATTTACTTTGGGGGATATAGGAACAGAAGGAGTTGGATCAGTGCCTCTCAGATTGTAGCTGTGTAGGACCAGGCTTTGTTAACTAGCCCAAGACTGCATTTCTAATAAGCTGTCAAATATAGAGCACCAAGGATTAGTAGTCTTTGACTACTGTTTTTAAGTAACATTTTTTTCCTGATTATAGTAGTAATATAGGTTCATTTTGAAGAATTTGGGAAGTACAATAAAAACACAAAGAGGACAATAAGATTTGTAATCTGTCACAACGCTTTGATTATTTCCATAATTTTCATAGATATGAATTGAGGGCACAGAGATTTCTAAGGCTTTTGGTTCATAATACTAATGGAGTACTTAGTTACAATAAAGCTGTCCTTCAAATGACCTATGTTGTCATTGTGTTGTTCCAAACATTAGTAGCTTGAAATCATTTTTCAATATTCCTTTCTTTATTCCTTCCATGTCCACTTAGGAGTTTTCTTTTCTATTCCATCTCCTTGTTATCAATGCTGCTCTCTCTCCATGGAAGTAATTCCCCCCCCCCACAGCTTTATTGAAGATGTACAACTTGATGTTTTTTTATTTATTCTAATTTGTTATATATGACAGCAGAATGCATTACAATTCATATTATACATATAGAGCACAAATTTCATATCTCTGGTTGTACACAGAGTCACATCCTTCATGTCTTCATACATTTTCTTAGGGTAATGATGTCCATCTCATTCTACCCTCATTTCTACCCTTTGTGCCCCTCCCTTTCCCTCCTACCTCTTTGTCCTATCTAGAGTTCATCTAATCCTCCATGCTCCCCCTCCCACTATGAATCAGCCTCCTTATATCAGAGAACACATTTGGATTTGTTTTTTTGGGATTGGCTTACTTCACTTAGCATTCAGTTTTCCAACTCCATCCATTTATCTGCAAATGCCATGACTTTATTCTCTTTTAATGCTGAGTAATATTCCATTATATGTATATGTGCCACATTTTCTTTATCCATTCATTTACTGAGGGGCATTTCAGTTGGTTCCACAGTTTAGCTGTTTTGAATTGTGCTGCTATAAACATCGATGTGGCTCCATGTAGTATGTCGTTTTTAAGTCCTTTGGGTATAAACCAAGGAGTGGGATAGCTGGGTCCAATGGTGGTTCCATTACCAGTTTTCCAAGGAATCTCCATACTGCTTTCCAAATTGGCTGCAGCAATTTTCAGTCCCACCAGCAATGTGTGAAGGTGCCTTTCCCCCCCACATCCTTGCCAAAACTTATTGTTGTTTGTATCCTTAACAGCTGCCATTCTGACTGGAGTGAGATGAAATCTTAGAGTAGTTTTAATTTGCATTTCTCCAATTGCTAGAGATGTTGAATATTTTTTCATATATTTGTTGATAGATTGTATATCCTCTTCTGAGAAGTGTCTGTTCAGTTCCTTGGTCCCATTTATGGATTGGGTTATTTGTTTTTTGGGTGTTAAGATTTTTGAGTTCTTTATATATCCTAGAGATTAGTGCTCTATCTGATGTGTGTATAGTAAAATTTGTTCCCGTTCTGTAGGCTCTCTGTTCACTTCACTAATTGTTTATTTTGCTAAGAAGAAGCTTTTTAGTTTGAATCCATCCTATTTGTTGGTTTTTGATTTTAATTCTTACGCTAAAGGAGTCCTATTAAGGAAGTCAGAGCCTAAACTGACATGATGGAGATTTGGGCCTACTTTTTCTTTTATTAGGTGTGGTGTCTTTGATTTAATTCCTAGGTCCTTAATCCACTTTGAGTTGAGTTTTGTATATGGTTAGAGATAGGGGTTTAATTTCATTTTGTTGCATATGGATTTCCAGTTTTCCAAGCACCATTTGTTGAAGATGCTATCTTTTCTCCACTGTGTATTTTTGATGCCTTTGCCTAATATAAGATAATTGTAATAATGTAGGTTAGTCTCTGTGTACTCTGTTCTGTACCATTGGTCTATAAGTTTGTTTTGGTGCCAATACCATGCTGTTTTTATTACTACTGCTCTATAATATAGTTTAAGGTCTGGTATAGTGATGTTATCACTTTACTCTTTTTGCTAAGGATTGCTTTAGCTATTCTTAGTCTCTTATTTTTCCAGATGAATTTCATGACTGCTTTTTCTCTTTCTATGAGGAATGTCATTGGAATTTTGATTGGAATTGCTTTAAATCTGTATAGTGAGTTTGGTAGTATGGTCATTTTGATAATATTAATTCTTCCTATTCAAGAACAAGGTAGATCTTTCCATTTTCTAAGATCCTCTTTAATAATTTCTATCTTTAGTGTTCTGTGTTTCATTGTAGAGGTCTTTCACCTCTTTCTTTTAGTTGATTCCCAAGTACTTTATTTCTTTATTTTTTTAGGCTATTGTAAATAGGGTAGTTTTCCTCGTTTCCCTTTCAGAGGATTTGTCAGTGATATACAGAAATGCCTTTGATTTGTGGTTGTTAATTTTATGTCTTTCTACCTTGCTAAAATTCATTTATTAGTTCTAGAAGTTTTCTGGTGGAATTTTTTGGGTCTTCTAGGTATAGAATCATATCTTTGGCAAATAATGCTAATTTTAGTTCTTCTTTTCCTATCTGTATCCCTTTAACTTTTTTGTCTAATTGCTCTGCCAGTGTTGGAAGAACTATGTTAAATAGAAGTGGTGAAAGAGGGCATCCCTGTCTTGTTCCAGTTTTTAGAGGGAATGCTTTCAGGTTTTTCTCCATTTAGAATGATGTTGGCCTGGGGCTTAGCATAGATAGCTTTGATAATGTTGAGATATGCTTCTGTTATCTCAAGTTTTTCTAATGTTTTGAACATGAAAGTGTGCTGTATTTTGTTGAATGCTTTTTCTGCATCTATTGAGATGATTGTATGATTCTCATCTTTAAGTTTATTGATGTGATGAATTACATTTATTGATTTCTGAATGTTGAACCAGCCTTGCATCCCTTGGGATGAACCCCACTTGATTGTGGTGCACTGTTTTTGGTATGTTTTTGTATTTGATTTGCCAAAATTTTATTGAGAATTCTTGCGTCTATGTTCATTAGAGATATTGGTCTGAAGTTTTCTTTCTTTGATGTGTCTTTCCCTGGTTTTTGAATCAGGGTGATATTGGCCTCATGGAATGAATTTGGAAGTGCTCCCTCTTTTTCTATTCATGACCTGATTTGAAGAATATTGGTATTAGTTCTTTTTAAAGGTCTTGTAGAACTTAGCTGTGTATTCATCTGGTCCTGGGCTTTTCTTCGTTGGTAGGCTTCTGTTGGCCTCTTCTGTTTCATTGCTTAAAATTGATCTATTTAAATTGTGTATATCATTCTGATTCGATTTGGGCAAATCATATAACTCTAAAATTTGTTGATACCTTCAATATTTTTTATTTTATTGGAGTACAAATTTCCAAAGTAATTTCTAATTATCTCCTGTATTTCTGTAGTGTCTGTTGTGATATTTCCTTTTTTATCATGGATTTTAGTAATTTGAGTTTTCTCTCTCCTTCTCTTCATTAGCATGGCTAAGGGTTTATAAATTTTATTTATTTTTTTCAAAGAACCAGCATTTTGTTTTGTCAATTTTTGTTTCTTTTATTTCAATTTCATTGAATTCAGCTCTGGTTTTAATTATTTCTTTTCTTCTGTTGCTTTTGGTGTTGATTTGCTCTTCTTTTTCTTAGGCTTTGATATGTAATGTTAGTTCATTTATTTGTTGACTTTTTCTTCTTTTAAAGAATAAAATCCATGCAGTGAACTTTCCTCTTAGTACTGCTACAATAGTGTCCCAGAGATTTTGATATGTTGTATTAGTGTTCTCATTTACCTCTAAGAATATTTTAATCTCCTCCTTGATGTGTTTTGCAATCCATTGTTCATTCAGTAGCATATTATTTAGGCTCCAGGTGTTGAAGTAGCTTTTATTTTTTTTAAATTTTTTTTTGTCTAAGAATTTTATTATCTTAAATATCTTTTTGTTCTTCAACCTCTTATACAGGGGATCTATTTACAGCACTCAGGCTTGTAACAGAAAAATTCAGACATGCCGATCTCAGTCTCAGACAGGTACTTCCCAGTCTCTGGTTGAGCTGGTTTCTCTTCCCATGGAGAAAGATTTGCTAATCCACCATTATCAGCCTTATCTCTTGGGTGGATGCATCCCAGAAGAAGCTATGGGGCGATGCCCATTTGTACTCCTCCTTTGTAAACCCCAGTCATAAAATCAGAGGAAACTGGAAACAGCACATCTGCCACTCATTCATTTACACTCCAAATTTTTAAACCTGAAGATGCTACGAGAAACATAAAGGCAATGAAAACCCTATGTGTGTTTATGTGACTATTTCCCCAGAATTGAAAGTGCTGGCCTTTGTGAATCTGAGGATTGTTTTTTAAATATCATATTCTTTTCATTCAATCACTAAACATTTACTGAACTCCTACCATGAGCAAACACAGTAGCCTTTTTTCATGTCTCCAAAATAGAAAGCAAAGGAGGTCTTTATGCTGTGGGCTACAGCCACAGATGGGCATGACAATTTACACTTGAGTTTTTAACTCAGTTTTAAAGTAATCTGTTCCACAGAAGAGAAAATAACAGAAAGTCAGGAAGGGAGGGGAGACAGGAGTCGGCACCTACTTCATGCCAGTCCTGGACCAAGAACTACAAGTGGGTATAAGCCGTAGAGGTCTTGAGCCTCTTAAGAACTGTAGGAGTTACTGTATTTATTTCTCCCATTTTATGAACAAGGGAAAAGAAGCTTTAGTAGTGTCCTCACCATTCAAGATCCTTTCCCAGGCTACACTACAGCTTAGCCTCTTAACAGGTTCATCATGGGAAAACACCATTAGGAAAACTCTAGGATCCGAACTGAGATCTGAGTAATTCCAAAGTGAAAACTCAATGCCTCCTGTGTTCACGTCACAGCAGCAACATGCAGGAGATTTCTCTAGACTGAGAAAAAGCCTGAGTTCTCTGAATGGAGAAACTACTTTTGTTGCTATACATCCAGTTTTCCCAAGATTGTTGGTTCAGCTCTCCCTCTGGTGAGGAAAGAGCCCTTAAACGTATGTGTCCCTATGCCAAGAAATCTTTTTTTTTTTTAAATTTATTTTTATTTCTTGTATATATGACAATAGTGGAATGCATTACAATCATAATTTTCCATTCACAGCATAATTTTTCATAACTCTGTATATAAAGTATGTTCACCCCAAATTATGCCATTTTACATGAGCATTACAATTCTTAATAAACCTTTATACCACAATTTATCATATCTCTATTTGGTCACCAAATTCACATCTTCATACATGTATTTTGTATAATGATGAGGATCTCCTTCCACCATCCATGCTATTCCCCTTCTCTCTCCCTTTCCCTCCCATTCCTATTCCCTATCTAGAGGTAATCTTCCTCCCATGCTCTCCCTCCCTACCCCACTTTGAATCACCCCCCTTATATCAGAGAAGACATTCAGCATTTGTTTTTTTGGGATTGGCTAACTTCACTTAGCATAATCTTCTCTAATGCCATCCATTTCCCTGCAAATGCCATGATCTTATTCTTTTTTAATGCTGAGTAATATTCCATTATGTATAAATGCCACATTTTTTAATTCATTCATCCATCTAGGTTGGCTCCACAGTTTAGCTATTGTGAATTGTGCTGCTATCAGCATTGATATGGCTGTGTCCCTGTAGTATACTGTTTTTAGGTCCTTTGGGTATAGTCCGAGAAGAGAAATAGCTGGGTCAAATGGTGGTTCCATTCCCAGATTTCCAAGGAATATCCATACTGCTTTCCAAATTGGCTGCACCAATTTGCAGTACAACCAGCAGTGTGTGAGTGTACCTTTTTCCTTGCATCCTCGCCAGCACTTGTTGTTATTTGTCTTCATATATGCTAGGCATATATGTTGTTATTTGTCTTCATGTATGTTAGGCATTTTCATTCTAATGGCCTTGGTGTGGATCTGTTGTGATTTTGTGCATTTGGTGTTCTGTAACCCTCTTGTATTTGGTTTTCCAATTCATTCTTCATGTTTGAAAAATTTTCTGATATTATTTCATTGAATAGATTGTTCATTCCTTTGGTTTGGAACTCTATGCCTTCCTCTACCCAAACTCTTAAATTTGTTCTTTTTATGCTATCCCATATTTCTTGAATGTTCTGATCATGGTTTCTTACCATCTTCACTGTGTGGTCTACATTATTTCCAAGATTGTATATTTTGTTTTCATTGTCTGAGGTCCTGTCTTCCAAGTGGTCTAATCTGTTAGTAATGTTTTCAGTTGAACTTTTAATTTGGTTTATTGTTTCTTTCACTTGAAGGATTTTTTTAAAAGAACCTCTATCTCCCTTGAAGTAATCTTTTGCTTCTTGTATTTGCTCTTTATCAAATGATCTTTTGCTCCCTGTATTTGCTTTCTTATATCATCCTTTAATTCACATAACATTTTAATTATATTCATCCTGAACTCCTTCTCTGTAATTTCTTCTGCTGTGCTGACCATGGATTTTAATAATGTAGTATCTTGATTTGTTTGGGGCACTTTCTTCCCTTGTCTTTTTATGTTATTTGTGTCTCTTCCTTTCTAGCTCTATGGATCTTAGGCATTACCGTTTTACCCTATAGGCTTATAGTGCCCCTGCAAGGTTCCAGTACATCTCCTTTGAGGGGAAGGACAATGTTAACAGATCCCAATACAAACAATATACAACCTTAGACCAAATAGTTGCTATTGAGACATTTACAGTTTGGTCACAATATATAGAAATGGTGAGTTCAATTATTATCTATAATATAGACACTAGGTTTGCAAAAGGGTTTACAGTTTCTGATATGGACAAAGAACCAGGGGTTAGGTGTAGGATGAAATGTTTAATGGGTAGGAGGTGAGGATATAGAGTTATTATATCTTAGGAAGTGTGAAAGAGGAATCTAAAGAAGAAGGTTAGTAGCAGAAAAGAGAGGTAGTAATTTTGGGAAGACAAGTAAGTGGGAAGAACATAGGGTAGATAAAAGAAACACACATAAATACTAAGAAAAAAGAAAAAAATTAAAAATAGGATATAGAAGAATATACAAAACAACTGTAATATACTATTCAGATATCCCAGTCCTCAGTATCCTAATTCATGGAAAATACTTGGTTTCATATATGTTGGGGATGTGAGGGCAAGAGAATGGAGAGGGAGAAGAAAAAAAAATCTCGAAGGAAGAAACAAGGATTGTTTTGGTTGGGAATCAGTATTTTTCCTGCTTCCCTTCTCGTCCAATAGGTGGAATTGTCTGTTATTAGCTGGTATCTCCACCCTCAGGAATAATGAAGGTTACCAGGGTAGAAGGGTTGGACTTGGGTGCAAGGCATCTGGAAGTGGGGTGTGGCACCTGCTGTCCCTGATGGAGACTACACCCCAAGGATCTCCTTTGGGGCCTGTTTGTAAGATGTGAGCACCTTGTCTTACCACCTTATCTCGCTTGTGGACCTCACAGTTCCTGGTCTCTAAATTAGTCTCTAAACTGGATCTCACTCATCCTCTCTCTTTATATTACCTAATCAGGGACTTTGGGGACTGAGCATCTATCTTGGAGAGCTGTTTTGTATTGGACAGTCACTGTGCTGTGTTAGCGGCTGTTGTGGAGAGGGGGAAGTTGGGAACTATGGTACCTGCCAAGCCAGTGTTCCAAACTAGGAGTTGCCCCAACTAAAGATGGAGATGAAGGTGATTCAAAGTGGAAGAGGCTTCTTTCAGCAGTGGGGTCTTGAGTCAGGTGGGGTAGCTGGGCGATGGCATTGGGTGATATGTTTAGAGATGAGTCTGTGACATGCAGTCTTGTGGCTGTTGGCAGTCTTAAGAGCCTGTTCTATCACTCACAGCGAAGCAGTATTTCCACTACTTGAGTCCCCGGTCAGTAATGACACAGAATGCTGCCTCCCTCTGGCCTGCCATCTTGGATCCCTATGACTTGATGTTTTCATATGCCTATATATTATGAAATGATCACCACAGTCAAGCTAATTAACATATTTAACACCTCGCGCAGTTACCATTTTATTTTTTCATTTTTATGATGAGAACACTTAAGATCTACACTTTTAGCAAAATTTAATCATACCAGTAACAGTATTATTAACTGTAAGTATCATGCTGTATTATCAGAGCTTTAGAATTTATTCATCTGTATAACTGATACTTTGTATCATTTGACCAACAACTCCCCATATCCCCCTCACCATGGCAATCACCATTCTACAGTGCTTGTATGAGTTTGATTATTTTATTTTTTGGGTACTGGGGATTAAACTCAGGGGCATTTGACCACTGAGCCACATACCCAGCCCTATTTTGTATTTTATTTAGAGACAGGGTCTTAGTGAGTTGCTTATCACCTCACTTTTGTTGAGGCTGGCTTTGAACCTGTGATCCTGCCTCAGCCTCCTAAGCCACTGGGATTATAGGCATGTACCACCATGCCTGGCTAGTTTGATTATTTTAAATTTCACATATAATCGAAATCTTTCTGGGTATAGATTATTTCATTTAACATAATGTCCTCTAGGTTCATCCATATTATAATAAATTGCAGGATTTTATTCTTTTATGTGACTGAATACTATTCCATTGAATACATGTACAACAGATTTTTTTTTCATTTGCTCATTGACAGATATTTAGGTTGATTCCATATTTTGGCTATTTCATAATAACATGAGAGTATAGATACCTCTTTGGGACATTCATTTCATTTCCTTTGGATATATACCCAGAAGAGGGTATATAAAAATTCTGTTTTAAATTTTTTGAGGAAATTCTTTATTATTTAAATTCTTTATTATTTACCATAATGGTTGTACCAGTGTATGTCCCCACCAACAGGTGCAAGTCTTCCGTTTTCTCAACATCTTTGTCAACAACTATACTATATTTTCTATATTTAATACCATATTTTCTAAGGGTTTTGAGATGATAATCCCATGTTTTTGATTTGCATTTTCCTGAAGATTAGTGATGTTAGCACCTTTTCATATACCTGGTGGCTATTTGTCTTCTTTGAAGAATGTCTATTTAGGTTATTTATTTTACTTGCTTTGGAGTTGAATATTTCCTTATGTATTTTGAATATTCATTTCTTATCAGATAGATGGCTTGCAAATGTTTCCTCCCATCCTATAGGTTTTGTTTTCATTCTGTTGTTTCCTTTGCTGTTCAGAGTGGCTTTATTGTTTGATGCAATCTGTTGATTATTTATTTTTACTTTTGTTTCTTGTGATTTTATTCCTTTCTGATTTTTTCATATACAAAAAAATCATTACCCAGGCCAATTCTAAGAAACTTTCCCTGTTTTATTCTAGTAGTGTTATAGTTTTATATCTTATGTTTAATACATTTTGACTTGATTTTTTTCTTATTGTGTGAGGTAAGGGCCATATTTATTCTGCATGTGGATATCCAGTTTTTATGATACCATTTATTAAAGAGAGTATCCTTCCTTCATTTGTGTATTCTTGGAATCCTTGTTGAAGATCAGTTGACAGTAAATATGTGGATTTTTTTTTTTGGGGGGGGTTCTCTATTCTTTTCTGTTGGTTTATGCATGTGTTTTTATGCTAGTACCAAACCATTTTGATTACTGTGGCTTTGTAATATAGTTTGAAATTAGGAATGTTATACCTCCAGCTTTAATCTCCTTGCTCAAGATAGCCTTGACTACTCTACTTTTTGTGGTTCCTGTTCCAGAGTTATAAGCCAGGTTTTCTGTGGAGCAGGGATTTCTTGACCTTGCAGCTCTGACCACAGAAGTCCTCTTAGTCTTTTTAGTCTTTCTACACTTTAAAACTTTTTAAGATGAGAGGCAGCTTTCTTTCTCATTGTGATATTACTTATCCATAGCAATATGTTGTTCCCAGTTTTTTTTTGTTGTTGATACATTATTGACCATAAATTAATAATTATAGCCTCTATTTTTTGGCTGAATAATTTTATTCCTTAATTTAATAAATTCTCTGGATTGGGATAATTGAAGTAATGGGTCTGAATTTTGCTTTTTTTCTTGGATGTCATATCATTTTCCCAAAGAGGTTAAGCACTTTACCCAAAGTATACCACTTACACTGTAACCTACCAGCATTTGTATTATCATACCAAAAAGAAATGTTACTAATTTAATTGTCATGAAATGATATTTGAACTTTCTTTGATTTTCATTTCTCAGATTACTATTCAAGATTATTTATCTCCTTTTGTTATAGTTTGTTTTATACCCACTTAACATTTTTTTTCTTTTTGAGTTAAGTTTCATCAATTAATGGTTGATCTATTCTGTTTTGTTCAAGACTCTGATGAAATAATCAGTTTTTCTAGAATCTTTTAAATGTAGTTTTGAGTCAATTTCTTTTTGATTTTACATGTTAACATGTCTTGCCTATGTTTTAGATTCCTTAAAAGGGACAAAAGAAGCAATAGTTGAATAGTTGAGGTACCTGCTTATTTAAAACATTTGCAAATTAATGTCACCAGCCCAACTGGGTAGACTTCTTGATAGGAGCAATTCTGATGATATTCTGTTGGAAGAAATTTTAAGATTATAATTATATTTTTACATTAAAAAGTGTTGTATTATGTAATGGTGATTTTTAAAAATTGTTTAATACTACCTGGTAATGGTATCTTTTCTCAAGGAAAGAAATGGTTTGGAAAATTAAAAGGTTGAATGTATAAATGAATTTAAAGTCCAAAATGAGAACACAAAGTTACTTTATTATTATTATTTTTAAGATGGCATCTTAACATTCAAGGCCCAGATTGGACTTGAACTCATGATTCTGCTGCCTTAGCCTTCTGAATAGCTGAGATGATATGTGCATGTCACAATACCCAGCTGAAAAACATTTTTTTTTTTTTTTTTTTTTGCAGTGCTTGAGATTGAACCCTTGAAAATGCTGGGCAAATATTCTTTCACTGATCTACAAGTTTCTTTAAACTATAATTCTTACCCTGACACAAGTTCCAAAATTACTTATTAAAAGTATTGATGATATTAGTAGGATTTGTATTCTTTCTGTGTTCTCATAGGTTTTATTTATATCCCTATTAAGGGATATATTGTTTTATTGTCAAATATTATAGATATTTTCCTATTTCTCTACTGAAATGTAAGTTCCCTGTGGATAAAGTTTGAGTCTTTTTCTGCTTTGCTTAAGCAAACTCAGTATTTTGTATATTTTAGGTGTTTAATAAATGTTTGTTGAATTGAATATTACCTTAGAACTGCTCTTGAATATAGAATAAAGCAGAGAACAAAAGAGGTGTTTCTTACTAATTATAATTTCTGTACTATGATGCCCCTTAAGAAATGATAGTTTAGCCATCTTGATTTATGTTATATTTCTATTAACAAATAGATGGTTTGTGAGCCCTTAAGAAAGAAAGGAATGATCTTTAGGAACTGATTTTCATTAAGAACAAGGCAGGTTAAACCAGATTTTAACCAGAGTAGTGTAGGGCACCCCTGAATCAAAAGCTTAATCAAGGGGAAGCTCTTCTAATGCTGATGAGGTAAATGCTTTCTCCCCACTCCTCCCCACCCCCGTCACTCGTAATAGTTCTGATTAGATGGCTCAAACTGCCAAACCCCAGGAAATTTGCTTGGGGTATTTAGTAATCCTAATCCTGGTTTTCTGTTTTAAGACTAGATAAATAAATGCTTGAGTCTACCAATACTTGCTAAAATAAAAAGTCATCCTTTATGATATGGACAAATGATAGAATGCACATATTTATTTAGTATTTATTTGCTTTGATGATCCATTGGTAAAATCTATGTAAGGATCCTCAGCCTTCTTCATGTTTTATAATCCCTTAAAATCTAACTCTGATGACCTAAGATTTCTAGTGATTTTGCCCATCAGGTCAATATTCTAAAGTATGCAGAACCACGTACATACGGCCCATGTCAACTGGCCCAGGGTTTATGCTTCTCATTTTCCATTCCTGAGTGTCCTGGAAGAGTATTCCTGTAACTATAACATAATTCTTGTGGTAGTAAATATTTTTGCCAAAACAGACCACTTTTTTCTTTGTGCTGGTTCATCTCTGGTGCCTTATATTTGCTTAAGAGGCAATTCTTTTTGGCCTTCCCACTTGTGTATTTGAGAGAGGGTCACATTTGTATCTTGTACTTTGTAAGACCCTCCAAATTCATGTCTACCTGTTAATAAACTTAATATAGTCACTAGAGGTATTTGAAGGAGTCTTTGGGAAGTCTGTTTTGTACCATGTCTTGTGTGAATAAAATGACAAGCAACATAGCTCCCAAATGCTGTATTACTATCCAACAAGTAGTTACATCATTGCATACATCTTTCATAGTAATTATATCTCTTACTCCTTATGCTATATAAATATCTGTAGAGCCATTCTAACTCTTACTTTTTGCTAGGGAGTCAGAGTCTTCCTGATTCTGGTCATTGCTCAAGTCATCTTAGTCCACAAGAAAGATGTATATGGTACCACACCAATGAGTACTACTACTACTTCAAATGATACAGCATGGCTCATGAAGATATTCTTTTGTATTTTACTCTAAAACTTTATTGCATAATCTTTCAAATTTTAAATCTATGATCCTTCTAGAGTTGAATTTTGAATATGGATATCCAATTGAATTAGCATCAAGAATTAAAAGACTGCTTTTTTTGGTATGTTTATGAGGGATATTGATATGCTTTTCTTGTATTATTTTTATATGTTTTTTGATAACAGGGTAATTTTGATGTCATAAAATGTTTTGAGAAGTTCTCCATCTTTCTTTATTTTCTAAAACAGTTTGTGTAGAATTGGTATTATTTATTTCCAAAATGTTTAGTGGAAGTGAAGTCGTACAGGCCTGAGGTGGTTTGACTTTCTTTTACAAGGTTTTTAAAATGCAAATTCAGTCTATTCAGATTTTCTATTTTTATTGTGTCTATGTTTGTAATTTATTTTAAAAGAAATATATTTTCCTAAATGATCAATTCCATTAACATAAAGTTTTAATAATATTTTCTTATCTGCTTATGTCTTTAGGATATGTAGTGATATACCATCTTTTATCAACCACCAGGCATTGCAGGCCTCAGTACCTTTTACTTTATTTTCTTTGCCCATTTTTCCAACTTACATGCCATGTACATATCCTATTTTAATTCCATATACTTCTTATCATCATATTATCATTAATTTAGATAGTAATTAGCTTTACCTATGTCTTTACGATTTCTTTCATATACATTTACTGTTTCTTTCATATATATGCCTTTTCACATCTTTGTTCATGTGAGTTTTTTTTCCTTTTATTTGAAAATAGCCTTTAGTATTTATATTAGAGCACATCTGCTACATATGGATTTTTCAGTTTTGATAGATCTTCAAATATATATGTTTTAATCTTTGTCCTTGTAAGACATTTTCCCTGGCACAAATTCTAATTTGGCAGTAACTTTATTTCAACAGTATTTTTGGGTTTTTATTCTTGCTGTTGAGAAGTTAGCTTTAGCCTGATTATTGCTTCTTTAAAGATGATTTGTCTTTTTAAAATCCTGTTATTTGTTTCTCATTGTTTCTCCCCTCTCCTTCTAATATTTCAGTTTTACCTAGTTAGACCTTTCCTCTCCATCTTTCCCTCTCTTCTGTATTTTTCATTTCTAACTCCATGTTTCTTCTGACTTTTTCTAGTTCATTAATTCTCTCTTTAGTTATATCTGTTCTGCTTTTAAGCACACAATTTATATCTTAGTTTCAATTGTTACATTGTTTAGTATTAGTCTTTCTATTGGATTCCTTTCAACCACTGAACTTTCATTCTGTTCCTTTATAAAATTTTCATTTTGTCTTTTATGTCTTAAGTAAAATTTAAAAAATCTTTTAATATTTAGAATTCTTTTCTATTTCTTCTGTCTCTTCTTTTTCTACCTCCCTGTTGATAATATATTGAATGGATAGCAAGAGTACAAATAGAGAGGCTTGTTAAGAGACTGTGGCACTAATCAAAGGACAAATGTTGGATAGTAGTAGGGACATTAAGAGTGAAAATGATATTTAGGAGGTCAAAACAAGATCAGTGGCAGATTGCACATTGGAGTTAAATTATATGTGTTAAGGATTTCTAAGTTCTTAAATTGTGTAACTTGATGCATACTGGCATATCTTTCATTGAGGAAAAAACAATGGAAAGGTTAGTTGTTGGTGCTGATGGTTATTGTGTGGTAGAAATCATTAGTTCAGATTTAGACTTATCAATTTGATGTTCATGAGACATCTAAGTGGAGCAATGTACTAAGGAGTTTTCTATGCAGAAGATAGTTGACATGTCTGTTCCAGAGATAGAGTTTGTGATTCATGTAATTATGTCAGTATAATTAAAGATGAGTAAAGATGAAACAGACCATCCAAGGAGATACTGAACAACTTGAGATGAGAGGAGTTCTTAGAATTACATCATTTAATGCCTAGGTAGAAAAAAATATGGCAAAGGTGATAGACAATGAGCTGTAGTGGGATGACAGGAAAATCAGAAGTGGTGTCCCACAAAAGCCAAGGTAAGAAATATTTTAATAGGGAGGTAATGTTCAACAATTTGATATACTGCTGAGAATACTTTAAAAAAGCCATTTGTTCAAAAAAGTTTGAAGCAAGATAGTAACATAACTGAGATTATTGGTAACTTAACAGAGAACTATTTTAGTAGTATGTTTAGACTGAATGTAGGTTTCAGTGGGATGAGGACTAAGTGGGAGGTGATAAAATAAATAGTTGAGACAGCTCTCAGGAAATGAGACGGGGGAGAGAGAGAGGGAGAGGGAGAGGGAGAGAGAGAGAGAGAAGAAATGGGTTGATATCTAGAGGATGTTGTGGGGTTGAAGGAACATTTTTTGTGGGAAGGAGAGTTTAATGTAGGAAGAAATGAAAAAGGCAGAATATGGAGAGGGATCTGAATTCCAGATTGGAGGAGTGGTTGTTGTGTTATTTTATTAGAAAAGGAAGATAAGGTGTGTGCAGAGTTGGTGGATTGGTCTGTTGTGTAGCAATAAACAGGGGAATAGCTTTATTTAATTTGTAAAGTATAGACCAATCATCTGCTGATGTGAGGAGGAGATATGGAGGTGTTTAAAGGCTTAGGCAAGTAGGAAAGGGTTGAAATTATTTTCAAAAGTAGGAGAATAAATTAATTCCTGAAATCCTCTAGACCACTTTGAAAGCCCTTTGGAAGTGTGTGTGTGTGTGTGTGTGTGTGTGTGTGTGTGTGGTGTGTTGGGATTAAATACAGGTGTGAATAGTAGAACTAAAATATCAGTGGCTTTATAGAATGTTAAGTTTATTCATTTCCCACATAGAAGCCTCAGGTAGGTAGAACAAGCCTAGAATGCTGGTTCTGCTCCAAGAAGTATAGGGACCCAGGCTGTGTCTGGCTTTCTACTTTCTTGTTTTAGTTAGCTGTTTAGGCCAAAAAACAATTTTTTTTAATTTATTTTTTTTATTGATTGTTCAAAACATTACAGAGCTCATGATATATCATCTTTCATACATTTGACTCGATTTATGAATTCCCATTTTTTCCCCAAATACAAATTGCAGAATCACATTGGTTACACACTCACATTTTTACATAATGGCATATTAGCAACTGTTGTGTTCTGCTACCATTCCTATCCCCTATTATCCCCCCTCCCCTCCCCTCCCCTCCCATCTTCCCTCTCTACCTCCTCTGCTGTTGTTTAATTCTCTCCCTTTTTTCCCTCCTCCTTTCCCCTCACAACCTCTTATAATATTGTGTAACATTGAAGGTCTCCTACTTTTTCCATATGCTTTCCCTTCTCTCTCCCTTTCTCTCCCCCCTCTCGTCTTTGTTTAATGTTAGTCTTTTCCTCATGCTCATCCTTCCTGTTCTGTTCTTAGTTGCTCTCTTTATATCAAAGAAGACATTTGGCATTTGTTTTTTAAGGATTGGCTAGCTTCGCTTAGCATAATCTGCTCTAATGCCATCCATTTCCCTGCAAATTCTATGATTTTGTCATTTTTTAGTGCTGCATAATATTCCATTGTGTATAGATGCCACATTTTTTTTATCCATTCATCTATTGAAGGGCATCTAGGTTGGTTCCATAGTCTAGCTATTGTGAATTGTGCCGCTATAATCATTGATGTGGCAGTATCCCTATAGTACGCTCTTTTAAGATCCTCAGGGAATAGTCTAACTGTAGTTTAACTGTAGTTTGATTTTTCTATACAGACAATTATAATAGTGTAAATATTGTAAAAATTTTGTAAAATTGTATATATTATAAAAATATTGTAAAAATTTTTCTATACAGACAATTACAATATTGTAAATAATAGTTTACTTTCTTTGTTACCAATCCTAGGGTTTTTTTTCCTCCTTTTTCTCTATTACTTAGATGCTATATCATATATGTTAGATAAGAATAGAGATAGCATGCATTCTTTTATTTTGCTTAAATAATGAGACAATATTTAAAGTCTTACCATTATGTATAATGTTAGCTTGATATTTTGGATAAACTTTATTATAAATTAAAGCAGTTTCTTCCTTTTATTTCCAGTTTGATAGACTATTGAATTTTTAAAATGATTTTTAAGTGTTTAGATGATAATATGATTTGTCCTTTATTTTGTTAACATTTGTTAACATGCTAATTCATAGAAATAGATTTTTTTTCTGACATTGAGTATACTTTGAATTCTTGAGATAGATCCACTTAATCTGGACGCATTTTTCCCCACTGCAGCACTTAGTATTGTTTTATTTAGGTATTTTGCATCTGTTTGTTATTGAGTTTGGCTTATCATTTTTCTTACATGTATTTTATATTTTGTTTTCATGTCAGGATTTTATTAACTTAATATAAGTTAATAAACTTTTAAAGAAAAATTCTCTAAAACAATTTGCATAACAAAAGGGTTTTGTTCATTAAAAGTGTGGTAAAATTTTATGTGGAAACTTTTTGGGCCCAGATGCCTTTTCCCCTGGAATTGATATTTTTGATTATTATTTTAACTTTTTAAGTGGTTATTATACTAGTTAGCCTTTCTGCATCTTCTTGAGTAAATTTTTATAATTACAATTCTTTTATAAAGGTTTCTATTTAATCAAATTTGTTTAAAGTACTGATAGTATTTGCTCATTACTTTTTAAAAAATTATAGTTGCATTTTTAGCTGTGTTTCTTTTTCTTTTTAATATTATTTATTTTCTACCCATGGATTAGTAGTGAAAGAAGTTTGTATATTTTTAAGTCCTTTTCAAATAAATAATTTTATTTAGTTGATTATTCTTTTTTTACCTTATTTTTTATTTATTATTTTTATTTATGGCTTGTTCTTTTCTACTTACTTTGAGTTTCCTGAAATTTTATGTTTGTTTGGATCTGTGACTGAATGTGAATCTAAGTTTTGTCAGTATTTTCTGTCTTTTTTTTGTAAATGCATTTAAAACCTACCTAAACACTGCTTCGGCTATTTCATGTAAGTTTTGATCTGTTGTCCTTTCATTGGTATTTAATATTCTATATTTATTTTCAAAAATTAACTCATGTTATAATAGTTCTTAATTTCTTTTCTTTTTTCTTTTTAACACATTCAGTGATTCACTTTTTAGTTTCCAAAGTACTAGCTCACTATATTTTTACTTAGTTTTAAATATGCTATATCACAAAATTTCTAAATCATTTTTAAGGCTATCATGATATGGGAAACAGTCCCTTGAGTGCTTCATTCTGAGATCAGAGAATAATTTCTACTTTGGCTTCTTATCTGAAAGGTTCTGTGCAGTGAAATTAACAAAGCAATTAGCAATAATCATAGAATAAATTCAGCAGTGAGTTTTCTTAAGATGATTCATATTTTGTTCTTCAATAAATCCTGAAACAACAATGATCATATAACTGATTTTTGAATCATAAATACTACAAGGTGTTAAAGTGAGAAGAATTGTGTTCACAATGCACAGGTTCTGCGAGTTGCATAATTTATAATTCACCAGAAGAATACTTTCTTGGATATTTTGGTAATTAGGAACAAAGGAACAAAATCAACAAAAATCAACTCTTTGGGTATGAAAAGATGCAGGTTCTTCTTTGCTACTGTTTTTTTCAAAGCAGGAGGAAAATAGATTAATATAGGAGATAAAGATGAGATGATTTGAAAAATAGAAAATGTAGGTGAAAACCACTCCCTTCATATAGCTAGATTTTTTGCACTAAGACTTCAGCTTCTGTGTAGTGGTTTCCATTTGATTGATTCTTTTCTTTTCTTGTTCAGGAAATGGTAAGGAAGAAAATGAGCCTGATTCAGAACAACTGAATTTCGGTAAGAGTTTGCCTTCATCAAGTACGAAAAAGACAACTAGATCAAAGGTAAAATCTAAAAGGAGATAACTGTCAGCTAATTGATGGTAGCTTATAATGAAATCATTGACTTCACTCTCTAGGGAATTGATATCTATTTTATTGTTCTCACCACAATGATCTCTCTCTCTCTCTCTCTCTCTCTCTCTCTCTCTCTCTCTCTGGGGATTGAACTCAAGGGCATTTAACCACTGAGCCACATCCCTGGCCCTTTTTGTATTATATTTAGAAACAGGGTCTCGCTGAGCATTGAGTTGCATAGGACCTTGATAAGTTGTTGAGGCTGGCTTTGAACCTGAGATTCTCCTGCCTCAGCCTCCTGAGCTGCTTGGATTACAGAGTGCACCACCACACCCAGCACCAGAATGATTTCTTAATTTTTTTTTGTCACTCTGATGTTGAAGATGACCAAAGTAGGGATTTAAAAGAGTGAGGCTTTTTGAAACTCTGAAGAAAACTCCTTTTAATGCTGCTCTGTGAAAGTGTTGTGCACGCTGTTCCACTCCACCCTACTCCCATTTTGGGTGGGAGACAGGGCATTTCCATCTACAGAGTTTACTCTGCTGGTTCCCACTTCAAAACCGTTCTCTATGATGCTGTAAACTGGTATCTCTAGGGTAGATGTAGGTGTAGAGACTTAATTGTTTCTTAAGCTGTTAGCTTAGACATGAACTTTGCAAAAATGATTGTCACCACAATTCTGTGCCAGTAGATTGAAAAAACTGGAGCCTTTATCATTGACCAGGTGGTTTTGTACCTTCAGTCCAGCTTAATTTAGTCTGACTTTCTTTTCTTCTGTTTTTGAAGTAAGCTTGATAGGACGGTTTGCTAAATTAATGGTACTGGGTATAATTTATTATTTCAGCAGGGAAAATAAAACTTATTGTCATCTGAAAGTAAAAGTTAACAAAACATTTTTTTTCTTTTTGAGAAAATAATTTTGTGCTAGTTTTATAATCCCCATTTCCTTAGAATCAGATGAAAATAGAATATCAACTGTGTTGCCAGGCAGTATTAGTTATGGTAAAATGACTCTTGTACTGGAAGGATTGTGACAAGGGATGATAAGTGTCTTCTTGAAAGTACAGATGGGCTCTTGCCTGAATGTGGGTGGCAGGTAATACTGGTTTCTTTGTAACATGAGGCTTCTAAGCCAAGGTGACTCTTGTATTCATCCATGTAATCTCACTGTCTGACACCAAAATGAAACTAGATTACTCTTAGGACATTTGATGCTTCTGCCTAAGACTGTCCATGGTTCCTTTCCTGTGCCCTGCAAAGATCCCCTGGTACTTTGAGTGGACTTTCAGATCTTGTGAATGTCCAGGTAAATGGAAGATAACTATTGGTGATTTAGCAGGGTGGGAAAATTATACTGTACCCTGAAATTTATTCAAGGTGGATTAAATCCCCAAATGTGAAAAACAAAACTTAGAAAAATATATAGTAGAATAATATTTTTCTTAATTAGCTAAGGAAGCATTTTTAAAAATTTGTATTTTATGTATTATTCAAACTGGCAATTACTCAGTCTATTAGAATTTAATAAATCTATAATGGTCATGTTATTGATAAAATATACATTTATATTTCAGGAAATGTTTATTCATGTTAAGATGAAAACTCAATTTATATATTTTAACCTGTTCAACAAAATTAATATATTTGATAAAAGTGCCAGGTGGTTGTTTACATGTATTAATGTCTTATTTTTAAAAATAATTGTTTTGGGGGTCAGTGTTCTGGAATGATGACTGTATTAATGTCTTCTAGGATTAGGACACATACATACAACACACACTATCACGAGAGGAAAAAATTAATAAAGTTTACAAATAAAAATTATGAGAGATATTTACAAAAAGATGAAAAGAATACCCAGATTGTAACTGGAGATATTGTATGAGAAATAGGCATGAATTAAAGAGTAGAAAATAAGGCAGAAGCCAGAGGTATTTGTGTATGTGCATATGTGTATGTTTTTCCTCAGAGTGCTTTCTTGTTCCTTTGTTCAGCCTCTTCTTTTTCATTTTTTATATATACAACAGTTACCTGTTATCATACTCTGTTACTAAATTAACACAACATTGGCTACAATTATTTTTATGCTTACTTGTTTTGTATCTGTCCATGAGAATATAACCTTCATAATTTGTCAGAACATATGCTTCTCTTGTTCACCATTTGTCCTATCAGGACATGTTTCTCTTGTTCACTGTTTTGTTCTAACACTTATAATAGTATCTGTACATACTGGGCCCCCCCAAAAGAATTGTCAAATTAATAAATTTTGAGCTTTAGGGGGGGGAAAGGAGGGGGTAGGAATGATGGGAGAATGAGTTAGACATCATTACCTAAGTAAATGTATGAAGACACGGATGTTGTGAAAATACTTTGTATACAATCAGTGACTTGAGAAATTGTGCCCTATATGTGTAATATGAAATTAATTGCATTCTGCCATCATGTATAACAAATTAGAATAAATAATAATTTAATTAAAAAAATAAAAATTAAAACGAAACAAAAAATTAAGAAATGAAGCAAGGGCTGGGGCTATAGCTGAGGGGTAGGGCATTTGAGACACTGGATTACATCCTTAGCACCGCTTAAAAATAAACAAATAAAACAAAGACATTCTGTCCATATACAAGTACAAAAAAATTAAAAAAAAAAGAAATGAGGCTGAGTCAAGGCCTAAAATACTAATTACTGAATCTCTATTTTTTAAATAATTTATTTGTTTTTATTTTAATTTAACTCATGGATGCTTTACTACTGAACCCCAGCCCTTTCATATTTTATTTTTGAGACAAGGTCTCACTAAGTTGCTGAGGCTGGTCTTGAACTTGTGATTATCCTGCCTCAGGCTTCCAAGTTGCCCAGTCTCTGAATACTTATTTTAATGTGATTTTCTTCCTCTAATTAAATTTGATGTAATCTACCATAGAGCCAGGTACTATGGAGAATGTTTAGTCAAAGAGGACTAAAATCTTTCCATTGGATATTACAAAATCTCATGGGAGGGACATATGTAGAATTACTGGATTAGATGTTGCAAATACTGAAGTAAAGATAAATCTAGTGTTAAGGATTTTATCTTCACAGTAAATTAAATGTCATAAGAACTTATAGTAATCTATTCTGGGCTGCAATAAAAAGCAATCTGTTTCAAATTAAGTTTTTTTTATTAATGAGTAATTCAATATGAATCACTTGTATTTACATAAAGTACTCTACACTTTGTTTTGACCCATTGGAAAATATTAACTAGGTAGATATACATTTCAAGAGATTTTCTAGGAGTATAAATAACATCATTATTATGTTTTAATTCCATCATGGAAAATCTTATCTTAAGAAGCTATAGAAATAATATTTCATTTAACTATATTTCTTAAAATCACAAGGTTTGTTTTCTTTCTCATGCCTATAGGTTTTACAAAATAAAGTTAACTCAGAGAAGGTGAAACCTTCTAAGAAATTCTCACTCAGAAGTAGTGCTGCTGAGGATCTTTTTCAAGAGCTTTCAGAAAGGTATAACTAATGTACTTATTTAGTGAATTTTGTTTATCCTATTCATATTCACACTTTATTCATATCCCTTCATCTGAATGGGAATAGTGAATAATGGCCCTCAAATGTTGGGTTATTTACATTTCTTTGTAAGGCTGATTTAGTTTTCTTGGAAATATGTTGCATTTAGGATCTTATAAATACAATATTGACACAAGGAAAAGATATTATCAAAGATTCAACTTCTCTATCTTTTCAATAGTTACACAGCCTCCAAGCCTTTGGAAATGTGCCTGGAGCTGTTAGAGGGGACAGTGTACTGAAGGTAGCATAAAACTCAGGATAGCTTTAAATTTTACTAGGAATTCAATCTTTCCAGAAAGATAATTATGTACTAAAAACAATAAAACTGTTAATGTGGTGAATTCTCTGGTCTATATATGAAATAAAAATTTAAAGAAACAAGAAAGCAAATTTTTATTAGGAAAATGAAAGAAACAGTAGTTGTTATGTTTATAAAATGTTCAAATTTAGGCATTACATGTAAAAAAGCGATTAATAAGGAGACATTTTGTAAAGTCATGTTTCCTTAGAAATTTATTAGTAATAGCTATAGTCACTGAAATAGTACTGCATAATAATGTGCATATTGTTTATATTGTGTGTATGTGTGTTTATATACATACATATATGTGTATATATATCTGTATATGTATATGTATATATATATATATATATATATATATATATATATGTATATATGTATATGTATGTAGGTTGCCCTTTAAGAAGCTCATTAAATGAACAAATAATAGTAATTCCAAGGCATCTTGACATTTTATACTAAGCACTGTACTCAAATACAAAATATCACAGTTTGCTCTTTGAATCACAATTTAATTGGGAAACAGATATGTAAGAGAAATTTAAATACAATGGTATAAGCATTGTTATAGAATCAAAATCCAAAGATGTTGAGTATAGAAGACAGAGAATATATGCCAGAGAAATTTATCACAGCCTTTTTTGATGTAAAGATATTTTGGTTGGGTTTAGAATTTAAATAAATAGAAACCTAGCAGATGAAAAGGGAGGGAAGAAAATTTTAGGCTGAGGGAAGAAGTTTGAGCAAAGGTAAGGACTTGTGGAAATACCTCATTGGTGGTGAGAAATAAGTGTCAAGAGTGATAGGAATTGGAGAAGATATCATTTGGGCCTGTTGTGTGAAGGAACTCAATATAAGTAAAGCGAAGTATACATTTTATTAGTTTATTGACTTGAAAATGAAGCATAGGTAGGGTCTGTCTGTATTTCTAGAACTAAGATTTCTGTTAACAAAGGCAGGATAAAAGTGGTAGGAAATGAATGTCAAGTAGATGATTGCAGTAGTCAAATAATAGTGAGGAGAAAAGAGAAAGAAATGTAAGATTATTCACAGAATAAAAATAAAAAGGTAATAATTTTTGCATAAAATACATGTAGGAAATTAGTACAGATGAGATGAAAAAGTAGGCAGGGGCTTGTTTGCCAGCGTCCTTAAAGTGTCCAACAGGGAGCCTTGATTTATTCCAAAGTTGACTTGCAGTTATAATTAAATTTGTGTTTTAGGAATAATTTTATCTAGACATTGATTATTAGATCCAGAAATCAAATTAGGAGACTTTTGCTAAGTGAAGTTGAAATAAAAGTACAAGAGCCTAGCAGATAGAAGAGGTGAATAAATTGAACAGTGAGAGGTTGGAAAAGAAACAGAAAGTGAATATGGTTAGTGTTTAAAAAATCTTTTAGCAATTATTAGCATGACAGAGGTTGTTTAAAGGGTTTCCTGTATTTATTGGCATGTTATAATTATGCATAATAGGGGATTCATTATATTATATTCATACATGTACATAATTTGATCAGTCTTATTCCCCAGTGCCTTTCTGTCCCTCCCCTTTTTCTTCCCCTGGTAAGCTTATTCTACTGATCCTCCTCCTTATTATTATCATCATTATTTCGTTATAATTTTGTTTGTACACATATACATGGGACTCATTGTGGTATGTTTATTCACAGATGTAGCATAATTTGGTAGATTTCATTTACCAATACTTCCCCATTTTTAAGATGAGAGAAAGTTGAATTTTTTATGTGAAATAATCTATAGATAATAAGAAAAGATGAGTTGTAAGAAAAATTTTTCAGAGGAACCAGAAGGTATGGGATTAAGAAAGTGCAAGGATTAATTCTAAACAGGGAAAAAGTAAAGAGTAATGAAGAATGTTGATGCATTTGAGTGTATGTTTTAAAATAGTAAATTTTGTCTTGCATTGTCTAGGAGGGACTACTTTTTTACTAAGGCAGAGGATTAAGATAAGGACCATATGAGGGTAGAGGCTTGGAGATAGCTGCAGTGGACAAATTTTAGAGGAAATTGACCAGAGGCATACCAGTGTTTTCCAAGTGGCTCTTTTCTAGTGTCAGAAATCCCAGTGACTCCAGTATTTCTCTTTCACTGCCAAGGTAAGGAGGAGAGAAGGTGAGTAGATATAGATTGAGACAAGATGATTAGTTTGCAAGCCAGGTAAAAGTGATAGGAGATGAAGTTTGTAATCAGACATAGAATTTTAAAAGTATCTCAGAAGGCATCAGTCCAGTTGATGACAATGGAGTAGGTGGTTGAACTGAAATAGATGTGACTCTTTATTGAATAATGAATATAGATATTAGAGATACATATATTAGACATAATGTGTGTACATATTCTTTGAACAACATACACATTTTTTTTTCTAGTGAGAGTGATCACAATGTGTGGAATGCCAGTGCTGCCTTGAAAAGAGACAGGTGGAACAGTGATGATGAAGAGTCTGCAGGGACATCAAAGACTGACTCTCCTGAATTTGCTGGTATGATGTAATACTATTTGTAGTAGTAAGCTCTGGAAGGGGCTCTACTTCAGACCAATTGGAGGTCTGTGAGATTGTGTCTGTGAGTATGTGTCAACTTTCTTTGTGTCTTTAGCTTCTTGGGGTTATGTACTGTTGTACTGACCCTACATTTTCTTTCAGCAATATGTTGCTTATGTCTAAATACTTTTTTTAGCACTTGTGCTGTTCCTGACATCTCTTTCTGTCATTGACTACAAGTGAGCCAGTGTTATATGCTGTCACTTTTTAAATGGACTCCTCCTGGGGTCTGTTATTTAAGTCTATAATAACAAAATATTAATACCCAGAAAATATAAAACTGCATTTTGTTAAAATAAAAGAACCAAATAGAAAAATGATCAAAAGCCATTAACAGGTACTTCACAGAAGAAGTATAAAAACGTGTTTCAACTTAAGTTTGAATCAGATAATGAAAAATCAAATCACAGTGAGATAACAATATACACTGGTTAGATTGTTTAAAAAGTATTATAGTTAATATTGGTGAGTTTGTGGCATGATGCAAATCATTTTGAGTTACACACAGGGTAGTCCTATTCCTTCCCTAAAAGAGGATATAACATCTTTATGTTTTTCTTTTTTTCTGTCTTCTCCAACTTTTTCCCTTTAATATTTTACAAAAGAAAACAAATGTTTAGTTAATTTATTATATCAAATATTCATATCAAAAAAGAAGAATCCTGCATTTGGATTTGATACAAATCCTTGATTTGTATCAAGTATGTTTTTGTGATATTTTATAAAAATGGAACTTATGAAAATATTTTAACTCCATTGTTGTTAATATGTAAACATATAATTAATTTTTGTATATTGTCCTTGTATCTTATTTATTTATTTATTTATTTGGTACCAGGAAATGAACTCAGGGGCACTCAACCACTGAGCCTCATCCTTAGCCCTGTTTTGTATTTTATTTAGAGACAGGGTCTCACTAAGTTCTTAGTGACTTGCTAAGTTGCTGAGGCTGGCCTTGAACTCAGGATCTTCCTGTCTCAGCCTTCTGAGCCTCTGGGGTTAGAAGCGTGTGCCACCATGCCTGGCTGTCCTTGTATCTTTCAAAAACCTTCCAAACTTATTAATTTGAGAAGCTCTTTTCAATGTAAATATTCATGTTGTCAGACAGTTTTATTTTTTTACTTTTCCCTGTGTGTTTACCTATCGCATCTTTTACTTGACCTAATGTACTAGCTTGGAACTTTGTTATGATGTTAAAGCCATTTATTAGCTGAGGAAGTGCCTTCTAATTCAAGTTTGCTGAAGAGTTATCATGAATGGCTTTTGAATTTTGTTATATGAATTGAGATGATCATGTAATTTTTCAGAATGAAATACCTATTTGATTTTTAAAATGTTGAGCCTGTTTTACATTCCTAGGAGAGGTCCAACTAGGTCATGGTATATTATTGTTTTTTATGCTATTTGATTTGCTAGTATTTTCCTGAGGATATTCATTTGTTGTTTTGTGTGTGTGTGTGTGTGTGTGTGTGTGTGTGTGTGTGTGTGTGATATTTCCCTGGTTTTAGTGTCAGGTTTTATTGCTGACCCTACAAATTCAGATGGGAAGTATTTTCTACTCTCTATGTTCTGGAAGATTTTACATAAAATCAATATTATTGCTTCTTCATATGTTTGGTGGAATTCATTTAAGCCATCTGGGCTTGGAATTTATTTGCTTGTGATGTTTTAAAATACATAGTTTTAGATTTCTGAGGTTTTATAGAAAAATATCCCAGACTAGGTGGCTTGAACAACAGAAATTTATTTTCTGACAGTTCTAGAGGCTGAAAGTCAAGGTGTCATAAGGGTTGGTTTCTCCTGATGCCCTGTCTGTGGCTTGTAGAGGTTGCCTTCCTTCTGACTTCACATTATTTTCCACTTATGTATGTCTGATTCTTGTTATCTTCCTTTAAGGACCTTATTTTCACTTAGTTAACATCTTCAGAGATCCTATCTCCAAATATAGTAACATTTTGAATTACTGGAGATTAGGACTTTAACATAAATTAGGGAGCGGGCAGACATAATTCAGTCCATAACAACATTCTGTTTCTTTGTTACAGTACAGTATAGTTTTAGGTTCTCTTTCTTGCTTTAATGAGACTTTACAGTTTGAATTTGTTCCACATTCAATGAATTTGTTCCATCCATGTAAATTGCCTAATTTATAATAATAGAGTTGATCATAATATTACCATATTAGTTTTTTAATATCTGTAATGTCTTAATTGATCACTGTTTTAGTCAGCTCTTTCACTGCTGTGACTAAAAGGCCCATTCAGAACAGCTATAGAGGAGGAAAAGTTTATTTGAGAGCTCATGGTTTCAGCTTTATTCCCTGGGCTCGAGGTGAGGCAGAACATCATGGTGGGAGAGTGTGGCAGAGGAAAGAAGAGAGAGAAAGTCTCCACTTGCTTTAATCTGTGGAGTTAGGGGAAATTGATCCTGGGTGAAGCTTTGTACCTTTCCTGCAGAAGCTGCTACATCCTAATGCACTCATGCACTATGAGGGAGAATATTTTTAGTTCCTAATTCTGTCTCTAGTTGCTCTCCTGAGCCTCTCATTAGGTCCTTGTAAAGTATTTTTCTGTTTTTTCCCCTTTCTATTAATTTATGTATACATGCATCTGTCCCATCAATAAGTTTATTTTTAGCCATCTGCTTTGTTTTTTGAAGTGTTTAATTATAAATCAGCAACAGTTTCTCTTTAGGTAAGCAAACTATTGCTCACCTCATGATATTGTTTTATTATCTTATTTTAAATTCTTTTAAAAAAGTAATTCATTTTCTTTTCTTTTTTTATGGGGTATGAATTCTTATTTTTCCCACGTGTACATATTGCAGGATCACATTGGTTATACAGCCACGTTTATACATACTGCCATACTAGTGTCTATTGTATTCTGCTGCCCTTCCTATCCTCTCCCTCCCCTCTCCTCCCCTCCCATCACCTCTCTCTACCCCATCTACTGTAACACATTTCCCTCTCTTTTTTTCCCCTACTTCCTCACACTATCTTATATGTAATTTTGTATAGCAATGAGGGTCTCCTTCCATCTTCTGTGTAATTCCCCTTCTCTCTTCCATTTCCTCCCACCTCCTGTCCCTGTTTAATGGTAATCTTCTTCTCATGCTCTTCCTCTCTGCTCTGTTTTGAGTCGCCCCCCCCACCCCCTTATATCAAAGAAGACATTCGGCCTTTGTTTTTTAGGGATTGGCGAACTTCACTTAGCATAACCTGCTCTAATGCTATCCATTTCCCTGAAAATGCCATGATTTTGTTATTTTTTAGTGCTGACTAATATTCCATTGTGTATAAATGCCACATTTTTTATCCATTCATCTATAGGGCATCTAGGTTGATTCCACAGTCTAGCTATTGTGAATTGTGCTGCTATGAACATTGATGTACCTGTATCCCTGTAGTATGCTCTTTTTAGGTCTTTTGGGAATAGTCTGAGAAGGGAAATAGCTGGGTCGAATGGTGGTTCCATTCACAGCTTTCCAAGGAATCCCCATACTGCTTTCCAAATTGGCCGCACCAATTTGCAGTCCCACCAGCAATGTACAAGTGTACCCTTTTCCCCACATCCTCACCAGCACTTGTTGTTGTTTGACTTCATAATGGCTGCCATTCTTACTGGAGTGAGATGATATCTTAGAGTGGTTTTAATTTGCATTTCTGTGATTGCTAGAGATAGTGAGCTTTTTTTCGTGTATTTGTTGATTGATTATATGTCCTCCTCTGAGAAGTGTATGTTCAGATCCTTGGCCTATTTGTTGATTGGGTTATTTGTTTAATTTTTTGAGTTCTTTGTATACTCTGGAGATTAGGGCTCTATCTGAAGTGTGAAGGATAGAAATTTGTTCCCAGGATGTAGTCTCCTTATTTACCTCTTTTATTGATTCTCTTGAGGAGAAACAACTTTTTAATTTGAATACATCCCATTTGTTGATTCTTGATTTTAACTCTTGTGCTATAAGTGTCCTATTAAGGAATTTGGAGTCTGACCCCACGAGATGGAGATTAGAGCCAACTTTTTCTTCTCTTAGACGCAGAGTTTCTGGTTTGATTCCTAGCTCCTTGATCCATTTTGAGTTAACTTTTGTGCATGGTGAGAGAAAGGGATTCAATTTCATTTTGTTGCATATGGATTTCCAGTTCTTCCAGCACCATTTGTTGAAGATGCTATCCTTTCTCTATTGCATGCTTTTAGCCCCTTTGTCTAATATAAGGTAATTGTAATTTTGTGGATTGATTTCTGTGTCCTCTATTCTGTATCATTGGTCTACCCGCCTGTTTTGGTACCAGTACCATGCTGTTTTTGTTACTATTGCTCTGTAGTATAGTTTAAAATCTGGTATCACTATACCACCTGTTTCACTCTTCCTGCTTAGAATTGCTTTTGCTATTCTGGGTCTTTTATTTTTCCAGATGAATTTCAGGATTGCTTTTTCTATTTCTGCGAGGAATGCTGTTGGGATTTTGATATAGAGTACTTTTGGTAATATTTCCATTTTAATGATATTAGTTCTGCCTATTCATGAACAAGGTATATCTTTCCATCTTCTAAGGTCTTCTTCTGTTTCTCTCTTTGTATAGGTCTTTCACCTCTTTTGTTAGGTTGATTCTCAAGTATTTTATTTTATTTTTTTTTGAGGATATTGCGAATGGGGTGGTTGTCCTCATTTCCATTTCAGAGGATTTGTCACTGATATACAGGAATGCCTTTGATTTATGTGTGTTGATTTTATATCCTGCCACTTTCTGAATTCATTTACTAGCTCTAGAAGTTTGTTGGTAGAACCTTTTGGGTCTGCTATGTATAGGTTCATGTCACCTGCAAATAGTGCTAATTTAATTTCTTCTTTTCCTATCTTTATGCCTTTAATTTTTTTTGTCTAATTGCTCTGGCCAGTGTTTCGAGAACTATGTTGAATAGAAGTGGTGAGAGAGGGCATCCCTGTATTGTTCCAGATTTTAGAGGGAATGCCTTCAATTTTTCTCCATTCAGAATGATGCTAGCCTGAGGCTTAGCATAGATAGTTTTTACAATGTTGAGATGAGTTCTTGTTATCCCTAGTCTTTCTAGTGTTTTGAACATAAAGGGATGCTGTACTTTGTCGAATACTTTTTCTGTGTCTATTGAGATGATCATATGGTTCTTATCTTTAAGTCTATTGATGTGGTGAATAACATTTATTGGTTTCCATATATTGAACCAGCCTTGTATCCCAGGGATGAATCCTACTTGATCATGGTGCATGATCTTTTTGATATGTTTTTGTGTCCGATTTTCCAGAATTTTATTGAGGATTTTTGCATCTAGGTTCATTAGAGATATTGGTCTGTAGTTTTCTTTCTTTGAAGGATCTTTGTCTGGTTTAGGAATCAGGGTGATGTTGATGAATTTGGAAGTGCTCCCTCTTTTTCTATTTCCTGAAATAACTTGAAAAGTATTGGTATTAGTTCTTCTTTAAAGGTTTTGTAAAACTCTGCTGTATACCCATCCGGTCCTGGGCTTTTCTTGGTTGGTAGTCTTTTGATGGCTTCTTCTATTTCCTCAATTGATATTGGTCTGTTTAAGTTGTGAGTATCCTCCTGGGCAAATCATATGACTTAAGAAATTTATCGATGCCTTCACTATCTTCTATTTTATTGGAGTATAAGGTTTCAAAATGATTTCTAATTATCTTCTGTATTTCTATAGTGTCTGTTATGATAAATACCTTTTTCATCCCGTTTGCTAGTAATTTGAGTTCTCTCTCTTCTCTTTGTTAGCTTGGCTAAGGGTCTGTTGAACTCATTTATTTTTTCAAAGAACCAACTTTTAGTTTTGTCAATTTTTTCTTTTGTTTAATTTCATTGATTTGAGCTCTGATTTTGATTATTTCTTGCCTTCTACTACATTTGCTGTTGTTTTACTCTTCTTTTTCTAGGGTTTTGAGATGAAGTATGAGATCATTTACTTATTAGTTTTTATCTTTTTTTGAGGAATGAACTCCAAGCAATGAATTTTCCTCTTAGAACTGCTTTCATTGTGTCCCATAGATTCCGATATGTTGTGTCTGTGTTTTCATTTATCTCTAAGAATTTTTTGATTTCCTCCTTGATATCTTCTGTAACCCATTGATCATTCAGTAACATATCGTTCATTCTCCAAGTGATGAAGTGTTGTTCCTTCTTTCTTTTATCTTTGATTTCCAGTTTCATTCCATTATGATCAGATAAGATGCATGGTATTATCTCTACTCCTTTATAATTTCTAAGAGTTTCCCTATGGCATAATATATGTATGGTCTAAATTTTTGAGAAGTGCTGCTGAGAAAAAAATATATCCACTTGATGATGGTTGATATATTCTATATATGTCGTTAAGTCTAGGTTATTAATTGTGTTATTGAGTTCTATAGTTTCTTTATTCAACTTTTGATTGGAAGATCTGTCCAATGGTGAGAGAGGTGTGTTGAAATCACCCATAATTATTGTGTTGTGGTCTATTTGTCTCTTGAACTTGAGGAGGCTTTGTTTTATAAACGTAGAATCACCATTGTTTGGGGCATAAATATTGATAATTGTTATGTCTTATTGGTAAATGGTTCCCTTTAACAGTATATAGTGTCCTTCTTTATCCCTTTTGATTAACTTAGACTTGAAGTTGATTTTATTTGATATGAGTATGGCCATTCCTGCTTGCTTCCGAGGACCATGTGAGTGGTATGATTTTCCCCAACCTTAATCCAAGTTACCAGCCTATGTCGCTTAATTGGTGAGTTTAAGCCATTAATGTTTAGGGTTACTATTGATATATGGTTTGTACTTCCAGTCCTGTTTGTTTGCTTGTTTATTTATTTATTTTTATTATTTTTTCCTTCTCTGATTAGTTTTTCCCCCGTTTACTGAGGTACTTCCCACTCTTGGTTTTGGTTATTGTTTTTCATTTCCTCTTCGTGTAGTGTTTTGCCCAAAATGCTTTGCAGTGCTGGTTTTCTGGTTGTGAATTCTTTTAACTTTTGTTTATAGTGAAAGATTTTTATTTCATTGTCAAACTTGAAGCTTAATTTTGCTGGATACAATATTCTTGGTTGGCACCCATTATCTTTCAGCATTTGAAGTACATTGTTCTAGGATCTTCTCGCTTTCAGCATCTGTGATGAAAAATCAGCTGTTAACCTAATTGGTTTACCCCTGAATGTAATCTGCCTCCTTTGTCTTGTAGCTTTTAATATTCTCTCCTTGTTCTGTATGTTGGATATCTTCATAATAATGTGTCTTGGAGTTGGTCTATTGTGATTTTGTAAGTTCAGCGTCCTGTAGGCCTGTAGGATTTGGACATCCGTTTCATTTTTCATGTCTGGAAAGTTTTCTAAAATTATTTTATTTAATAGATTGCTCGTTCCTTTGGTTTGGACCTCTATACCTTCCTCTAACCCAATGACTCTTAAGTTTGTTTTTTTATGATATCCCAAATCTCCTGGATATTTTGCTCATGGTTTCTTACCAGCCTTTCTGAGTTGACTAGACTCCTTTTGAGAGTCTAGTCAAAATATTTTGTCTTTATTGTCTAACGTTCTGAATTTTCCTGATCTACTCTACTGGTAATACTCTTATTTGAGTTTTTAATTTGGTTTATAATTTCCCTCATATCTAGGATTTCTGTTTGATTTTTTTTATAACCTCTATCTATCTCCCGATAGAGTTGTTCTTTTGCTTCTTGAATTTGTTTATGTAATTTGTTGTTAAAGTGTTCTTTCATTGTTTGCATTTTCTGTCTAATGACCTCTTTAAGATTCTATTCCATCTGAGTCAGGTATGCCTTGAGTTCTTTATCTGACCATTTTTCTGATGCCTTTAGGTTCTCCTGTAAATTTAAGCTGTCCTGAATTGTTTATAATTCTTTTTTCCTTGTGTTTTTTCATGATGCTCATGTTACTTTCCAGCTCTGTTTGACTGCTCTGTTACTATTTTCTCCTATAAATTTGTTTTGGTATTGTATATCTCTGGGATCTCTCATTTGTGATGGGAGACAATGTCTAGAGATGTTGGGTTTTATTGTAATTTAAAGCAAATTCATTCATTTCATAAAAGGCATACAGATTCTGATGGCATATAGCGAACCGAACTGCAGTTTGGTCTTAGGACTTTATGTTTAAGTGGGGTGATGTGATGGTATGGGGATTCGTATATCTTAGCCACCTTGGAAGATTGCTCTACTGAAGGGGGATATTCACAGGAGAATGGACCAGAGTATTTGGGAGTAGCTAGGGACTTGGTAGCACTATAGATAGCCTCAGAACATTCACCAATTTGCATTTAATAAATAACACATAATAGAAGTCGTAATGCTTGGGAGGAAAGGTAGGGGAAGAGGAAGGAAGAAGTCACTAAAGAGAAAGAGAGAAAGAAAAATAGTTAGAATAAAAGAACAGGGAAAAATAAAAATTAAAAAGAAAAAAAAAGAAAAATGCACTTAGAGTTCTATTATCTTCTCTTCCAGTAGGTGAAGCTGTGCCCTCCAGGCCAAGCTTCTTCCCTCAAGATGCAGGAAACATTCTCTGTGAGGCAGCTCCTCTTCCCCAGCTGGGCAGCTCTCCAGTCCTGGTCACCCAGGGCGGCTCCTGGTCTCCAGCACCCTGCCAGGCCCCACTCACTGGTGCAGTTCTCCACAGATCTAGCTACACTCCAGGCCTGCTGCCCCCTGGATGTCCTGTTCTCTTGAACGACTGGGCACTCTCTCTGTTTGCCATTCACCCAGACCTCAAGGTTGTGGAGCACAGGAGAGCTGGGGTTCGTCAACTTATTTGCCTGATTCCCTCTGTTAGCCATGCCCCTGAGAGATGGCTAGAAAGGCCTCGGCTGTTGCCGCTCTTGGGACGGGGAGTTGGAGGTCAGGTGCCCCTCCTGTTTTCCTCGGCTCCAATAATCACGCTCAAGGAGAGCTGGGAGATATTTTTGAGTTTTCCCAGCTGTATGGATATGGTATGCTGAGGGTCACATACCTGTTGTCACCGAAGCAATCCCATCCGCCGAACTCTGATGAAGTCAGTTCTCCGCCATGGTGGATGCCAGACTCCTTGCCAGGATGTCCAATGGGAAGGGTGAATCTGGTCTGTCTCTCCTAAGTCCCAACCTCAGATCTTGGCCCTCTGGCACATGGAGGCTTGGTTGGCATATTCTCACAGGATCCGAAGTTTCGTTTCTGTACGCCGCTCAGGGGTCTCCATAGCGCTGAGTTGCCTCCGACTGTGGCAGGTAGTGGGTCAACCAGCCAGTACCTCCGTGTGTGAGGTGGCCTGGATTCACCCACGTCCGAGCACACTGCAGCCTTTGAGAAGCTCAAACTCCTCCCTTAGGTTTCACCTCAGCCCGACTTTGCTGGATGTTCCTGACCAGACAGCATCCAGTCCTTCTGAAGTCGCTGAATGCAGAGTAGGTTATGGGAGTGCTACCTCCCCACCCGCGGCCATGTTCTGAACCCTAATTCATTTTCTTATTAGTTCTTTCTATAGCTGATGCATATGTGATGCATTTTATTTATTTGATTATCTTCCATTTCAGAATAATTTTTAAAAAATTTTACGTGCTGTATTGCATTACTAATTTTCTTCTCCATTTTAATTTCCACCTTGTCCATGAACATATATATAGCTCTAGATGTCTCTTACTGATTAAGCATGAATGAGTTCTTCTTGATTTCCATTCTATTTTATTTGAATCTTATCATTCACTGCAAACTAGACTTTATTTTAAAGTCTGCATTTTGCTTGAAAATAATACCAAGTATTCTGATGAGATAAAGAGAATGAACAGAAATCTGAAAGAGTATGGAAAAAACAATATATGGCTGATATAAAGACATCTTTCTCAGCACTGATCATATTCTTCTCCTGGTGTACCTTCCTATGACCTAGGGAGGAAAACTAAAAATTACATTTCCAAGACTTCCTCTTATTCATTGTGATTGGCTTGACTTACTATATTTACTCAATCAAGACATAAATGTTCAATGAGTCATTCACCTAACAGAAAGCATGGCACTCCTGGTCCTCATTATAGCTCAGGTTATATATTACTAGAGCCAACAGTTTTGGTGATGACTTTATAATTCCTTCACTGTTGCTTACGTGGCGTTATCTGGGAACTAGTTGTTAGAATACTGGTCTCCATCTTCTTCAGTTTATCATTGTGGCAAAGACAGCACTTCTCTTGGCAGGTCACTCTATGGTATTCTTGAATCATACTGAGGAAAGTACCTGCTCTTCAAGTATACTCAACCATGATGCCAGCACCAAATACCTAAGTCAAGTCCCTTTCTATAAACTGATTGGAATGATTGACATTATTTATTGCCAAAGCATGACCTATATACTTTGATAGAAATTCTTAGACCAGACTGCAAGAAAAAGAAATAAAATTTAAAATGATGTTAATGATTAAATACATTTCAAGTCCAGAGGTTGAAAGGATTCCAGGTTTGATATGATTAGCTACGTAGTGATGTCATTCAGAACATGATTCTTTTTACATTTTTCATTTCTGCTTTATGCAACTCTTTTTTTATGATTTCCTGAGGATTACCTGTGATAATTAGGACTTATGCTTCTTTATGTCTGGACAGTAGGATGGGGTAGGAGATAGCCTTACTTTTCTTATCTGTAAGACCTGAATAAACTTCTTCTTGCTTGTTCTGCCCAAATCACCACATGCCTATTTCTGAATTATTTACTGACAAGCATGTTAGTGTGGAATAAACATGAGTGGCTTTAACTAACAATCAGGGTAGAATCAGTGTTGGGGAGTTGACAGCAGTGTCCTACCTCCTCCTTTCTTTGTGTATTTCTCTCAACTTGTTTTCTCCCCAGCAAAACTGGAACCCTTTGGGAAGCTTTAAGGGTTTTGTTTTATTTTGGTTTGGGGGGCTCAAAGATGATTTAAATAGCTTCTACTCTTGTGGTAATTTTATGAATTTAATCTTCCCTTCTGGACTGCTTAGAATTTGTCTCATACTAAGGCTAGAAATATTTATGAGGATTTAGAATTTTTGTGACTATTGGTTCCAGCCAACAGTTCTTTCCTATCCTTACAAAGGGCTTCTGGATATAGTGTGGTTGTAAGACAAAATGAGATACCTGGTGCTGTGCAAAATCTTATAGATACGGATACCCTTTTCTTTGTTTCATTAATTGTTGTATATTTTTGCTGCTGTTAACATGATATTTTTGGCTCATATTATTTGTCATTGGAAAGAAATTTTTGAGAACTGGCTTCATGTAAGTATTTTACCTCAAAATTCTGAAACTTTTAAGGCATTATTTTATTATTGGTTTCTGGATTACTGCATTTTGACCGGGGATATGCTGTATAATATTTCAGATATTTGGAGCCCAGATTACCAATGTGACCTAAAAGATCATCATGAAACAAAAATTCCACATGTGTTATTTAATAGAATGTATTCATTTATCATTGGTTAAAAGCATTAATATATATCTATCATTTAGTCTTCTTAATTGCATAGTATAGATCTTGTCTATCCTTGAAGGGATGTTTGTGTGTGTGTGTGTGTGTGTGTGTGTGTGTGTGTGTTTGTGAATGTTAGATCTGTTTTAGTAGAATATGACATGTGTTGGACTCTCTGTATCTTCTCATCTCAGACTCCAAGAACTTCTAAATACTTGGTTCCAGGAAGGCAAAACATTAATTTTTTATTAATCCAAAGTCCTATATATTCTTTCCTTGACATAATTGTCAATCTTATACCCTATTCACATTGTAAAACAGAATACTTTCTGTTATATTTACAACTGAATGGTTTTCCTCCAAGAAAAAGGAATTTTGTGTAATTTCAAGATACATAGCATGTTTTTTTCAAAACAAAGGTAGTCTCTTTCAAGGCTATAGACCCTTTGCCTTTTGGAAGAATTAATTTCCATTGACCCTTAATTTCAATGGAAATTAATTTTCCCTTCATACACATATAAGGAACTTAAATGTGAATTTCCCTTCATACACATATAAGGAACTTACAAATGTGAATTTTTTTCTTTTTTAGATACAACAGACATTGTTTCTGAAGAAGAGCTAGCTCAGTTGGCTCAAATTCAACCACTGATATTCAATTTTAATGAGCGATTAGCCATCAAGAATTGTTTGAAAATGCTTGCAAATAAAGTAGCAGAAAATGGTACCACTCAGGAATTTATGGTATATTTTTTTCTTAACAAAAGTCTATGTATAATATTTTTTTGTATTATAACCAGAGATTTTTCTTTACTTCTGCCTTTTTTTAAATTGAGTACAGTATATTGAGTACATTGTTTTTATTTTTAAATACTACATTTTAAAAAGTAATATATGTACATGGTAAAAAATGTCAAATAGCATAAAAGAGTATAAAATATGTAGAAAGTTTTGCTGCCTCTGTGTCTCTATTAATTACCTAGGTCCCTCTTCTACCATTAAGATTGTCATGTAAACTTTCAGAAAATTTTTTGGCATGTACTTTATTCATGATACCAGCCTTTAATTTTTTTCCATAAAACAAAATTTTCAGACATATTGTCAGCATATATAGCTTATCTTTTAAGTATTGCATGGCAGTTAATGATATGGATAAATACCTTATTTTCTTTACAAAGTTTCTTATGTTGGACATTTATTTATTTATTTATTTTAATATGTTAGTTCATTTTTTTAATTGATTTAAAAAAATAAATGACAGCGGAATGCATTACAATTCTTATTACATGTATACAGCACAATTTTTCATATCTCTGGTTGTATGTAAAGTATGTTGACACCAATTCATGTCTTAATACATGTACTTTGGATAATGATGTCTATCACATTCCATCATCATTGCTAATCCCCTGCCCTCTCCCTTTCCCTCCCACCCCTCCGCCTATCTAGAATTTATCTATTCCTCCCATGCTCCCCTCCCTACCACACTATGAGTCAGCCTCCTTTTATCAGAGAAAATATTAAGCATTTTGGGGGGATAATGGCTAATTTCACTTAGCATTATCTTCTCCAGTGCCATCCATTTACCTGCAAATGCCATGATTTTATTCTCTTTTATTGCTGAATAAAATTCCATTGTGTATATATGCCACATTTTTTATATCCATTCATCCACTGAAGGGCATCTAGGTTGGCTTCACAGTTTAACTATTGTGAGTTGTGCTGCTATAAACTTTGATGTGGCTGTGTCCCTGTAGTATGCTGTTTTTAAGTCCTTTGAGTATAGTCCCAGGAGAGGGATAGCTGGGTCAGATGGTAGTTCCATTCCCAGATTTTCAAGGAATCTCTATACTGCTTTCCATAATGGCTGCACCAATTTGCAGTCCCACCAGCAATGTAGGAGTGTACCTTTTCCCCCACATCCTTGCAAACACTTATTGTTGTTTGTCTTCATAATCGCTGCCATTCTGACTGGAGTGAGATGATATATTAGAGTAGTTTTGATTTGCATTTCTCTAATTGCTAGAGATGATGAACATTGTTTCATATATTTGTTGTTGGATTGTATATTCGTTTCTTTTTTTTAATATTTATTTATTTATTTTTTTAAAGTTTTCGGCGGACACAACATCTTTATTTGTATGTGGTGCTGAGGATCGAACCCAGCACTGCGCGCATGCCAGGCGAGTGTGCTACCGCTTGAACCACATCCCTAGCCCTGTATTTTCGTTTCTGAGAAGTGTCTGTTTAGGTCCCTGACCCATTTATTGATTGGTTTATTTGTATTTTTAGTTGCTTAGCTTTTTTAGTTCTTTATATAACCTAGAGATTAGTGCTCTATCTGATGGGTGAGGGGTAAAAATTTGCTCCCAGGATGTAGGCTCTCTGTTCACCTCACAGATTATTTCTTTAGCTGAGAAGAAACTTTTTGGTTTAAATCCATCCTATTTATTGTTTCTTGGTTTTAATTATTACACTCTAGGAGTCTTATTAAGGAAGTTGGGGCCTAATCCCACATGATGAAGATTAGGGCCTACTTTTTCTTCTATTAGATACGGAGTCTCAGGTTTAATTCCTAGGTCCTTGATCCACTTTGAGTTGAGTTTTGTGCATGGTGAGAGATAGGAGTTTAATTTCATTTTGTTGCATATGGATTTCCAGTTTTCCCAGCACTATTTGTTGAAGAGGCTATATTTTCTCTATTGTATATTTTAGGCACTTTTGTCAAATATAAGATAATTGTAGTTTTGTGGATTAGTCACTGTGTCCTCTGTTCTGTACCATTGGTCTACCAGTCTGTTTTGGTACCAATACCATGGTGTTTTTTTTTTTTTTTTTTTTTTTTACTATTGCTCTGTAGTACAGTTTAAGGTCTGGTGTAGTGATGCTACCTGCTTCACTCTTCCTGCTAAGGATTGTTTAGCTAATCTGGGCCTCTTATTTTTCCAGATGAATTTCATGATTGCTTTTTCTATCTCTATGAGGAATGCCATATCATTAATGCAATGATCGGATTTGCATTAAATCTGTATAGTGCTTTTGGTAGTATGGTCATTTTGATAATATTAATTCTGCCTATCCAAGAGCAAGGTAGATTGTTCTTGGCTTTGCTATTATAAACAGGAATTGTCCTTCTTCATATACCTGTGTATATGTGTCATTTTTTAGAACAAATTTTTAGAAAGACATTCTGTATTTTGGGTTATCAAAGAGTTAATTCTTTGCCCATCGCTAAATGACAAATGATTTTTTGTTGATGATATAAATGTCTTTCCTTTATTTAATAACAAAGGAGTATCTATCTTTCCATATGTTTTTGAACATTTTGTGTTCATTTTCAATGAACTGCTACTTCCAATTATTTGCCAAAATTTCCATTGTTTTTAGTACCAGAAATTGAACCCATAGTTTCTTAACCACTAAGCCATAACCCCAGCCCTTTTTATTTTTTATTTTGAGACAGTCTTGCTAAGTTGCTGAGGCTGGCTCTGCGATTGTGATCCTCCTGCCTCAACTTCCTGAGCAACTGGAATTACAGGCATGTGCCACTGTGTCCTGCCTATTTATTCTTTAACAATTCTTTATATAATGAAGAAATTATTTCCATGTGTGTATTACCTATGTTAATAATCTCTGCTGTTCATGTTATACAAGTGCACATACACATATTTATCATGAAGAAAGAGCTCATTTTTAATAAGCTACTAATAATCAATATGTTAATCTTAGGGCTTCTGGATTTTCATGTTCTTTAGCAAAACCCCTTTCAGTCCCACATCAGAATAATTACTTCATGCTTTTTTCTAATGCTTTTTTGAATTTTTTTTAGCATTTGAATCTTAAATCAAGCTAGAATTTATCTTGAGTTATTTGATAATGACTACCATTGTGTATCTCTTCAGTTCTCTAAAGACTCTCCAAAGACTTTGATATAAGATTGGGCTTTTTTTTTTCTTTCTTTCTTTTTAAATTTTTTTATTTTTATTTTTGGTACTGGGGACTGAACTGAGAGGTATTTTACTAAAAAGCTATATCCCCAGCCCTTTTTATTTAGAGACAAGGACTCACTGAGTTGCTTAGTGCCTCACCATTGCTGAGGGTGGCTTTGAACTCTCAATTCTCCTGTCTCAGTCTACTGAGCCGCTGGGATTATAGGCATGTGCTCCCGTGCCTGGCAAACTGAAGAACTTTTAAAAAAGTATAGTGTCAGGCTGGAGTTGTAGCTTGGTGGCAGAGCACTTGCTTAGCATGTGTGAGGCACTGGGTTCGATCCCTAGCATCACATAAAAATTAAAAGTATGGTCTCAGACTTTGTCCACTAATATTCTAATTGTGTCAGATTTGATAACTCCCAATTTCTTTTTTGTTTTTGTTTCTTTCAAGATTTTGGACAGCCATCCTTAGTTTATTTCACAAACCAGGATATAGCTACTCACAAATATAGTCAGAATATGTTCTTAGGTTATATGAGGCAGATCTTATATTTTTATCATTCATTAAATTTTTTATTGTATATTATTTATAGAGAATGGTGGATTTCATGGAGGCTTATTCTTGTGTACATAAAAACATAATTCCTGTTTCTTTTTTATAGTTGACTGTGGATTCCTCATTCATGTATTCAACCAACTACAGATCAAAAGTATTAGAAAATGTACATCTCTACTAAATATGTACAGGCTTTTTTCCTGTCATTATTCCTTAAGCAGTACAGTATAATAACTATATAGCATTTACATTATGTTTGGTGTAAGTAATGTACAGATGATTTAAAGTACATGAGATGATGCATATAGATTATATATAAACACTACACCGTTTTATATAAGGAACTTGAGAATTCACAAATTTTGATATCCATGTGCATCCATGGGGGTTTCCAGAACTGATTTTAGTCGATACTGAGGAGTGACTGTGTATAGAACAAGGTTTTTCCTACTTTTAGTCTACTCTGTCATAGACCATGTGCTCTGTGCTCTTGTTACCATGGTGTTTATTCTTTCCCCAAGAGGATATATATGTCTTCATGGCTTCTACCTGAAATGACATCCCTTCACTATCCTTCTTTGCTTCTACACACTCACTGACTTTAATGTGGCTGACTTTTGATGACTCACTCAGGACCAATTCAAGTTATATGAAGAAGTTCAGGCATAAATCTGATGCTGTCATTAGTACTATTGGTTCTGTATACTGGTCCTAGGTATTTGATTTATGTGTTCTCTGCCTACTATATTCTCTCTTCAAGGTTGAGGCCATTTTCTGCTTCATGATTGAATTCCAATATCTAAATCAGTGCCAGAAGCATACTAAATACTTGATAAATGTTTGTGGAATTTACACTTGGTGAAGTAATTTTTTTGAAGTAAGACCATTTGAATTATTGTCCAAGCTTCAAGAAATAAATTTTAAGACTTTATATCTTAAGAGCAGATATTTTGTTATTTGTTTATGAAATAATAGATTTATGGTTAAGCCCTAAGAAATTAACATTTAATGTTTCCTTGGGTTATGAAAATGGAAAACCATGAAGTTCAGGGAGAGAGTATATTAAAAAAATGTAACTTTTTTTTTTTATCAAGGAACTCATTGGTTAGCATCTCCAACTTAGGATATTATATAGAGTACTTTTTAAATGAGGTTCTAATTTATCTGCTTTATTAAATAATGAATTACATAGCAAGTCATATCATAAAAGGGTTAAAGGATCACAAACACTAAACAAAGATGATGTTTTTTTCTCTTTTTTTTGTTATAGTAAATCAAGACTTTCTCTTGTTTTACTTTTAAAGGATTTGGAACTTAAGAATCTACCTGGTGAGTTCAACTATGGGAATGAACCACTAAACAGAGAAAAAAACAGATACAGAGATATTCTTCCATGTAAGCTAAAAATGTTTTGATTTCTTTCCTGTTTACCTTGGAAAAGGTTACGAGAGTTGGATGACTTTCTATATGAGTGAGTTTGATCTGTGACCATGACAAAGAGCTCTGGTAGCTAGCAGCATTTTACCTGGCCATATTCTAGGAAAAATGCTAGAGAGAGTAAAAGCCTCTATTTCTGGTATGCTTTCTAGACACTGTCAAAAGGTTATTTATCACAATTGTGGCCTTACTCTCCTGAATTGCTGCTTCTCAGTTCATGAACCATTGAACTTCTCAGTTCAAAGATCTGAGACATCTGCCACCTTGGGTAACATTTGAATTTGGATCACTTTTCTTGACCATTTTATTTAGACACACATATGTAATGGGGGCTATTTATATACTTCTTCCTGGAAAAAACCTATTTATCTACCTTCCAATAGCTGCCCCTTTAAAAAATTTTTATTGGTGCATTATAATTATACATAATAATGAGATTCATTATGCCATATTCGGGTGTGCATATAACATAATTTGATCATTCTTATTCTCTAGTATTGGCTGTTTTTTGATTGTCTCCAATTGACCTACTAATTCCTTCCCTGTGTTGGGTGGACTGTAGTACTATCCTCTGTCTTCTGGCCCAATCCAAGTTTTACTTATAGGATTTATCTGTCTCAGACATCCAAAGTGGAGAAACAAAAATAAAACAACACAGTTTTAATCTTAGGCAATAAATATCATTCCATGACTCACATTCCTTTCAAAAATTTTTTTGAACTAAATTTACCCTTTTTCTTCTAAATTTACCCTCTCCCTTATATCTTATATCTTAATTAATGTAGTCCTCTGTTAACAGTTTAAAAATGAGGTGTCCCTAAATGTTCATGTGAGACAATGCAAGAAATTTAGAGGTAAAGTGATTGGATTTTGAAAGCCTAAACCTACTCAGTTCATTAATCCTCTGGTAGAGGATTAACTGGGTGGTAACTGTAGGCAGGTAGGGTATGGTTGGAAGAGGTATTTCATTAAGGGTGTACCTTTGGGGCTTATGTCCTGGTGAGGACAGCCCCCTTTCTCTGCTTCCTGGTGCCATGTCCTGAGCTGCTTTCCTCCACCACACTCTTCTGCCATGATTTTCGGCCTCACCTCACTCCCAAACAAATGGAACTAGACATTTGTGGACTAAGATCTCTGAGACTGTGAACTCAAAAATAAAATTTTTCTCCTCTAAAATTGTTCTTGTCAGGTCTTTTAGTCACAGTGAAAAAGCTGACTAAATTATAAATTGATACTGAGAAGTGGGGTAATTGGTGAGATTAACCTGACTATGTGGTTCTGAAGCCTTTGGAGCTTTTTGGAATTTGTAGGAGAAATTTTTGGAAAGTTTAGCTATGTAAGCTTGAAAAACTTTAGAATGTTGTAAGCAGAGCTTAAGGTTTGATTCTGATGGAAGCGCAGAAGACCAGAATGCTTATCTGACTGTGGATAGTAAAGAGTGGGCTCATGAGATTTCACAGTGTGAGAAATAGAAAGTCTGATGGCCCATTTCAGAATATAGTATTTATCTTTAATTGGGGTGTAAGATCCAATTGTAGCCATTTTAACTATAGCCCTTCCCTTTGCCTTCCCCAATTTTAGATGAGCCAGTTGCATAGATTGTGACCTTAAAAGCTCCTCCTATCAGAGAAAAGGGCAGTGCTGTGTTAGGGTTATTCCTAACACGGAATGGGCAGACTGCCTGCCCAAGGGTGCTTGTTTGCCAGAATTTGTTCAGTAACACCATGTTTGCAGAAGTAAAGTTTGACTTGCTGAGCTACTTCTGAGCACATTTGATTTCCTTGTGGCACCCTGGTATTTCTAGCAATTTTGGCACTTAACATGAGGCTATGTGTCATCTAAGGGGTTTTGAGGACTTGTTGTGCCTTGTTGTGGTGGCTTAAGAATGAGAGAGGAAACTTGCTATCCTTGAGACCAAAAACAGACCCAAAATCAAAAGTGGATTGGCAACATGGGGAAAGCTCAGTGGCAACCAGGTAACTTTATGCACAGACCAATGTAGGAAAATTTATTCTTGAGAAAGAAGTACTTCCTTGGTAGTTTTGTGTGACTGAGAATCTCTATTCAGAAACACAAGACCACACTCATGGTGGGTGTGAAAGAAATACTGAATAAGGGGAGTTGAACACATGAAGAACCCAGGATGTATAAGAAACCTCCAATATGGGGATAAATGAGAATTCATAAATTTAATGAATGGATCCAAATGCCTTTCAGTTCATGTGGATTAAATAAAACTTTAACAAAAAGGGTCAGTCTAAATTGGTAAGACTAAATGTGCTTTTGAAATATTTAACCGCATGATTTTCTAGGTGACCTGCCAATCAAAAGTCAGACTCTTGTTTTCTATAAAATGTTTAAAGTGTAATTTCCATTGCTTCTAAAGATTTTTCTTTGGCACAAATAACTGACTTAAAGTAATAACTAGACTTATTTGATACCTTGGTTTTCATGAACCTAGGTTAGAAATGGATAAATTGGTTTTAACATTAATCTTCATAAATGTTTTGTTAGAAGAGACATCTGATTAATTTGCAAAGTTAAAATACTAAAAAAATCAGCTAGGATGAATTCAAATACTCGTAGTTCCTTGAATTCTATGAGGTAACATATATTTGGGTCTAATAAATATGTCTTTATACATTAGTAAATGAAAAAAGGAAAAAGATTTAAATTCCTTAAACTCAGTACCAGGAGTCCCAGCACTCTTTCTCAGCCTGGCCCCATGCAATTGCAAATCATCCACTATGGGGCAAGAGATACCATCCCTGGGCTGGGGAAAAAAGTTCCAGGAAGGTTTCCTGGGCTATAAAGAAATGGGCAAAGAAGATCCACTCTTGGCCCTGCCTTCCAGCCCCTTTTTGAGAACGGTGCTCGGTTCACCACTTTTGCTGGTGGGTGGGGTCCATATGGGCTGTAAGCTTCATTGATTTCTTTCTGGGTTCCTGTCTCATGGGTTCATCCATAGATGCTAGCAGAGGACAAAAATGAAAGGAGTAAGATTTATTTGAAAGATGGAGAAGATGGAGATCCTGTGATTGAGAGGGAACCTACAGAGGGCTTTGTCTACTTGGTATACTAGTCTCAGGTCTTATGGCTTCTGGATAATGCTGAATAGATATTGAAAAAAAATATTGAGGCTATAAATATACAGGCATTGGGAGGTACCAAGGCTATTGGCTTGGCCCATGACTTTCTAATTGATTACTCCATTTTAGTCTTTGAGTTTGAATTTTTCTGTAACGTACATTTGGGTCCACCCCCACTTCCATTTCCCTTTGCTGCTCTGGGACAAAGGAGTTGAGTATAATGTTTAACCTCTAGGGATGGTCTTTACATTTGAAAAAAGCCTTAATAGGGGACCTATTAACCTGGTGGTTAACTCTTCTATCTTATTCAGGGGGTGAAAGCTGCCAGTCATAAAGGATATAAAGGATATAGCAGTGGGTTCCAGTGCTATTAGATTATAACCTGGGGACAAACATGGTATGCCCTTTTAATTCCTAATAGGGTACCCATTTGGTTAGGGGATACCTCTGGATGGAATCCTGCCTGTTGTCTACAAAGATAAAATGGGCCTCCTGGAGTTTGGCTTGGACATTACAATTTCTGTATAGAGAGGTCCCTAACAATCTCTACAGACAATGGGACTTTCAATGGACAGAGGGAGGAAACTGACACAAACCCTTACAACTAGTTGATAGTGCATTTATGATGTATAATGCCTGGGAAGAACAGAAACAAAGACCAAACTATGTTTTGTTGGCAGCTATGTAAAGGGATCTTTAAGGAAACCTAAAGAAAGGAATGGAAAGGGCCTCCTCCACTGAGTATCAATATGCTTAGTGTAAGAAAAAGTCAAAAAAGACCTTTTGGATATAGTTGACAGGGGGAACTCACTTAAAGTTGATGGCATTATGATAATGATAAGGAATGCAGGTCAGGCTCAATAATATCCTGTGCTCCAACCCCTTGAATGCAACCTGGTAGGGAAAAGATTAAGGCACAGTATCTTTTTTATATATGCCAGATTGTTCAATCCCTCTCCTGAGATAAAATTTGTTGTGGTAAGTGTACAGATAACATTCCCACCACAAAGGTAACAACTTCATTTGCAAGTTCCTCCCAGGAAAAGGAAACAAAGCCTGCTTTGCTGGAGTACTGGAAGTCTACTAAAAGTGAGTAAGGCCATTTGGACCAAAGGGACCTTGAGAACAGTGGTCAGTGTTATTTTGACCAAGATTTTTTTTAAGGAGGAAAAAAAGAGAGGCATTAGTGGAGATTCATTCTCTTCTGGACAAATTTTTTATTATTATTATTATTTTAATTTTTTATTTGTTTTAATTAGTTATAAATGACACTAGAATTTATTTATGCACTTTGATATGTCATACATAGATGGGATATAAATTCTCATTTTTCTGAGTATACAGTTGTAGAATCACACATTGGTCTTGTAGTCTATCTATCTATCTATCTATATCTATATCTATCTATCTATCTATCTATCTATCTATCTATCTATCTATCTATCTATAGTCTGTTTCATTCTACTATCCTTCCTATTTCTACATCCCATCCTCTGCCCTCCCTTCACTTCCCTCTACCTAATCTAAGGCGACACTATTCTTCTCTAGTGGCCCCCCATCTTATTGTGAATCAGCATCCATATATTAGAGAAAATATTCAGCCTTTGGTTTTTTTTGAATTGGCTTATTTTGCTTAACATGATATTCTACAACTCCATCAATTTACTGACAAATGCCATAATTTCATTTTCTTTAAAGCTGAGTAGTATTTATATATATATAAAATCTCACATTTTCTTTATCCATTCATCTATTGAAGGACACCTAGATTGGTTCCATCGTTTAGCTATTGTGAATTGAGCTGCTATAAACATTGATGTGGCTGCATCACTGTAGTATACTGATTTGAAGTCCTCTGGGTATAAACTGAGGAGTGGGGTAACTGGGTCAAATGGTGGTTCCATTCCCAATTTTTTGATGAATCTCCATTCTGCTTTCCTTAGTGCTTCCACCAATTTGCAGTCCTGTCAGCAATGTGTGAGTGTACCTTTTCCCCCACATCTTCACCAACATTTGTTGTTGTCTGTATTCTTGATGATTACCATTCTGACTGGAGTGAGATGAAATCTCAGTGTAGTTTTTGACAGATTTTTAAAACATGAATTGAGTCAGCTTTGCTAGACACCCTAAATATATGTGACTAGAGAAATGTGTACATTATATATATCTGAAAGCTTAGGAGAACAGTTTACTAACCTGGTGTTCTCCAAACTAAACTTGTCTTTAGTGGTAATCTCTTTTAGACTTATATAAAAATGGCAAATTTAATTAATTGGTGATTTATGTATATTATTATGTTCTATAATTGGATAAATCTGACCTTTATCAAGCTCTATATAGAATTATCTCTTTACACTAGAATTGGAAGTTAAATGTATTTTATGTATCAGGAGTGCTTATAAATATCACAAAATCTCTGTCACACGTTTGTTTTGAATCAATTTGAGATCTATGTTTCTCCCCCTCTCCACTCCTTCTGGTATGATTACTCTGAGCCCCTGCTCAGACTCCTATTCTGGAGTTTTCAGTTCATCACTTGCAGCCTGGCAAGTTGATTTTAATCAAGACCTGGAAAGAAGGCAAGCTTCAGCTGAACTGGAAAGGACCTTACCAAGTGGTCCTAATCACTGGGATGGCGATCTGATTGTAAAAGGGGAGAACTCATTACCATGGGTTCCACCTCAAAAAGTTAATGTATCTAGGATGTTTGGAAATACCAAAGCATAGAAGAACAAAAATGAAAATGACATCAAAATGTATAAAAAGAAAAAGGGGCAGGGCTACTGAGAAATAGAAAGCCTGATGGTCCATTTTGGAAAATAGTATTTTGCCTTAATTGAGATATAAGATCCAATCGTAGCCACTTTCCCTTTGTTCTCATCAGTGTTAAAATTAGCCAGTTGGACCCTGAGCTCCTCCTATCAGATCAGTGCTGATTTAGGGATTAAAAACAGGTGGACTGCCTGCCCAAATGTGCTTGCTTATCAGACTTTGTTCAGTAGCACACATTTCTACAGAAATAAAGTTTTCCTTGCTGAGCTACTTCCGAACACATGTTTGGTTCTTTGTGGTACCCTGGTATTGATAGACCCAACCTAATCTTTTCTTAAAATTGGGAGCCATCTCGCCACAAAGCCATGAAAAGCTAATTTCGGCTTTACTATAAATTACTGCAAATTCTGAACCTGCTTGGAATGCCTGCCCATGCCTTGAACTCACCCATGCCTGGTTCTCTGACCAGATAGCAGCCCTCTCTGAAACCTTAGTGACGCCCCACAAATCTTGGCCTTCCCTGGCCAGATAAGGACCCTCTCTGAGGCTCTAATGACCTTCATAAATTCTGATGTCGCGGCCAGCAAAAATGTAAACTACCATTTGTGGTTTGCTTGTCAGAGTTCTGTTATCTGTAACCCCCTTTGTGTAACTTTCTGGGCTATAAAGCTGGGCTGCAGGAAAGCTGCTGCTGCTGTCTTGTTCCCGCGGTTTTGGGAGGGAGAGGCAGCCCGGCTGGTCGAAATAATAAGCTTGCTTTAATTTGATTTTAATTGGAGTCAGTGGTCTTTTTTTGCCTCCTGGTCTAACAGTATTTCTAACAAGAGGAGGAAGACTCTGTTGGAAATTGGACTAGAGGCCATTTGTGTTAAAATCTGGCAAGAAGTTGTCTACATTTGCCCATGTCTTGATACTTTCAGTGAAGTTGAATTTAAAGGTGTTGAACTTCTTATTCTGGTAGAAGAAATTTCTAGGCAGTGTAACATTCAGGCAGTGTCATGGGTATTGCTGCAGTTTAGCCGTTTATTGTGAAAATTGTGAACAAAAACCAAAGCAGAAAGATTTGAAAAACTAACAATTTGGCCAGAAAACTATGAGTATATTTGGGGCTAAGGAAGGTTGGTTGTTAAAACAATACAGCCATGAAAGACATGCTAAATACTTTCAACAGAGACAATAGGAAAGATAGCTTGAGGGCAAATCAGGAATTGGCATGACCACTCCCACTTTAGGATTTAGGGTATAAAAGTAAAAATTTTCTTGAGAAGAGTTCAGTGGGATGTCCTGCTTGCATAGGGCACCTCAGAAGTTGTTTCACCATGCTTAGCCACCCAGGCACTCAAAGGCTGCTGGAGGCTTGATTACTTCTTGAGATGGTCGCAGACCTTGGCATCAAACACCAGGTGCTAGTTCTGCAGGAATGCAGAATGTTGGAATTAGAGGGTCATGGATGCTTCCACTGATACTTCAAAGGAAGGCCTGGAAGGCCAGGCAAAGTGCAGCTTGTAGTTCCTGTGGACAGCTCCTGACAGCGGGATGCATGGTGATATGAGAAGGAAGCCAAAGCTGGGTTGGAGACCCCCAAGATTAAGAAATGCCAGTACTGTGGACCTTTTTCCAAGGAAAGCTGCAATGAATGAACCTAGACAAGCCAACAGAAAGAAAGGCCATGTGGGCTGAAACCAGCAAGGCTATAGGGGTAGAGCTGCGCAAGCCTTTTTTGGAGAAAACATTATGCCATATGCTCCAGATAGTTTATCTAGCTGGATTTCAGTCTTTCTTTGGTACCATTCCTTTTTCTCTGTGCCCCTATTTCTTCCTTTTGGAATGGAAATGTTTACTTTGTGCTTTAATGTACTGGATATATATAACTTGCTTTTGATTTTAAAGGGGCTCACAACTGAGAGTTTGCCTTGAGTATCAGAAGAGACTTTATATGTGGACTTTTGGGCAATCCAGGAACTATTAAGACTATAGGGACTCTTGGAAATGAACTAAATGTATTTTGCATGTGAGACAATACTGAGCTTTTGGGGGCTAGGAGCAGATTGTTATGGTTGAGATATGAGGTGTCCCCAAGTAGATCTTGTGTGAGATAGTGCAAGAAAGTTTAGAGGTGAAATGATCAGGTTATGAGAGCCTTAACCTAATTAATGTATTAATTCTCTGATAGGGATTAACTGGGTGGTAACTATAGGTAGGTAGATCAGATGTGGCTGGAGGAAGTGTGTCATTGGGGGCATGCCTTTGGGTTTATATTCTGTCCTGGTGAGGAGAGCTCCCTCTGTCGGCTTGCTGGTGCCATATCCTGAGCTACTTTCAAATACCACATTCTTCTGCCATATGTTCTGCTTCATTTTGGGCCTCAAACAATGGAGTTGGCCATCTATGGACTAAGACCTCTGAAACCATGTGCTCTAAATTTTTTTTCTAAAATTGTTCTTGTCAGATCTTTTGGTCACAGCAGTGAAAAATCTGACTAAAACATTTATTTGTTCAAGCCAGAAAACTTAAGTCACCTGTAATAACCAAAAAGTTGTTGCAAATTCCTTTGATTTTACTTCCTTAAGACCTCTATATTCTGCCTCTATCTCTTGATTCCAATTTCTGGCAATTTTAGATTGAGCCCATTTTATCTCTCAGCTGCTTGTTTTACTGCCTCCCTTTCCTATCCATTCACAGTAGCTACTGAAGACTTTTCTCCAATGCAAATCAGAGTATGCTGCTCTTCTCATAAAGCTTTTTCTTGGCTCTTGTTATTGTCATGGTAATGTTCTTTTGCATGGCACAATAATTTTAATTCTCATTGCCTCTGTAACCACTGCAGTTCTTCAGAACTTCTTTTGGTTTCTGAAATTTATTTTTCTCTTTTTCTTACCTCCATATTTTTGAACCCATGGTTCATGCAAGAACCACCCTCCTCCCTTCTTTGCTATGGTAATTCTTTCTTTCATAGCCTTTTCTTCTTGCCCTCTTTTTTTCCCCTCAAAGCTAAGTTTTGTGTTTTTCCAAGTTTCGAAGTATCTTGTAATCATCCCCCTCTAATTACCAAACTCTATTTTGATTTTTTTGTGTATGTGTTTTGCCCACTAGACTTGAAGTAGTTGTGTGGAACACAGTGACAACCATCATTTGATAACTTCATATTTAGTTGGTTCATTCAGATTAAAAATAGATTTATGATTATAAAAACGTAGAATACCTTCCCAAGATATTTAATTTATTCTGCTACAATCAATGGGAGAGTGTGAAAAAGTGCATTGATGAGTAAAAATCTGGGTAATAAACCATTATAAGATATTTTAATAGTTAATGCCAACAGTTTGGTACTCTTCTAAGAAGCAAAAGGTCTTTTGTTCAGTTATGTAATTTCTATTCCTATGTATGGTGGCTTGAACTCTATTCTGGTACAAAGAATGAAAAGTAAAGAGATACAGATATACAAAAATGTGAAGTTAATTTATTGAAACTAAGGGAAATCAGAAAAAAATTTGAACCAAATTGTGTTAAGTGTCACTAATTTATCTTCTTAGTTTCATAAAATAATCTATACTGAAAATTTTTTGATTTCTTCACACATTTTTTGAATTTATAGAGGTTCCTGAAGATTCCATCAAGGAAGCCAGAGAATTGAGCATAGTGACACATGCTTATAAGCAACTCGGGAGGCTGAGGCAGGAGGATTGCAAATTCAAGGTCAACCTTAGCCACTTAGTGAGACCCTCAGCAGGTTAGCAAGACCTTGTCTCAAAATAAAAAAATAAAAAGGGCTGGGATGTAGCTCAGTAATAAAGTGCCTTGGATTCAATTCCTAGTACCACAAATAAAAATAATAAAAGGAAAGAAAAGAAAGAAACCCAGAAAAATAATTTATTTGCCCTCAACACATAGAGTCTTCACTTTGTGTGGCACAATATGGACAAATATAGTGGTTACTGTATTCAATTAAAGAACAGCCATACTGCTTTAATTATCATGATATATTAAATAATTAGTTGCATAAAATAACAAACATCTTTGCTAGCTCCTTAGTTCACAAACCACTATTTAAATAAGAGATTTGCATCGTGACCAGGGACTAATCATGACCTTTCTTTGACAATCTATTGCCAGTAGGCCACCGTGTGTCTGTTATTCCATTTATGCACAGACAGTGAAGTGTATAGTTGTGTTACTTCCTTTTCTTTCAGTGATAAATCCACATAACATTTTGTAAAAATGTGTCATCAAAAGTTAATTGACTGACAAAGATGAAGCTATAGTAAGGGCATGAAAATTGATAATTTTTGGAATGAAATTCATATTGCACATAAATGGAGTTATAGAAGAAATGGCTGATGAGGAACATGTAACACTGCCACTATACAAGAGACCCTAGAGGCACAGTTAGAGGAAGTTTTTAAAGGAGGAATTATTAACATTAATGTCATAAAAAGCGTGAAAACCATGTAGGGAAAGCAATGCCAGCAAAAACTTTTATATTAAAGGGACGTAGCAGCTTTTTCACAAAAATGAAAGTACAAAGTCCAAAATGATAGTGATCCAAATTTAGAAGGGAGTATGACAACCAAAACATAGAAAAAATGCTCATTCTGTAAGTTACATGATGAAAGGAGAAAGCAAATACTGTTTCAGCTACTCATTGATAATTTAACAAATTAAATGCTTTAATTCTAAAGTTTTATAGTGTTTGAGGTAAATATTAATGTTACTACTTTTCACTTTTCTCTATGTTTATAATCAGAAATAAAGGGGTTTTAAGTGTTTTGACAACAATTTTAGGTCTATGAAACAATCATAGGTTTTCCTACTGATTATTAAATATTAAATGTTAAAGTATTTTTGCATAGATTGAATTTGCACACTCATATTTGTGGCTCTGTACTACCAAATCAAGAAAGGCTTTTGTTAAATAGCTCAGATATTTTCAGGACTACAGAAAGGCAGGATTTTACATTTATTTAGCATTTTATCAACCAACAAAGCCTTTTAAAAGCTAATAAGGGAGTTGGCTACCCTATATGTAAGATCTCTGGCTTTTAGCATGATACAATGTTTTGTTACTTGTCTCTGGATCAGGATCTACTAAACCAATAATTGTGGTGACTTAGATTTCTATGATTGTTCTCTACAATATGAGGAGGGCAGGGAAGATGATAATATCTGAATTTACTGATGCAGGAAAATGAGGAAAGAATAATCTTTTAACAAATGGTTTGAACAATTGCATGTTTTTATACTAAAAATTAACTTTGATCCTTACCTTAAACCTTCTATAAAAATTTACTTAAAATGGATCATAGACAAAAATATAAAAACTTCTGGAAGAAAAGCTAAGAAAAAATTATAGCTTCATTGAGTTTTGCAAAGTTTTTCCCAATAGGCATGAAAGTTTTACTTTTAAAGTGCTAATTAAGATAAAACAAGACTCTTTGTATATGCCCTTATTCAATTCATCTGGTGTCCATATAAGAAAATGACAATAAAACACAAAGAGATACTAGGAATTCAAAAGCACAGAGAAAAGACCATGTGAGGGTACAGCAAGAAAGTAGCTATCTGCCAGCCACAAAGAGTGACCTCAGAAGAAATCAAACCTGCTTCCACCTTTATCTTAGACTTTTAGTATTCCAGAACTATGAGAATAAATTTGCCTTATTTAAGCCACCCAGTTGATGGCATTTTATCGTACCATAACTAGAATACTAATAGCACTATGTGCTTCAATGTATATAAAATTTTAGCTAATCTGCATTGACAAAGTATATGAGTGGTTGCCTTGTGACAGGATTGGAGTAAGAAGGCTAGATTATAATATGAGATTTTTCTTGTAGTGATGGAAATATTCAATTTATTGCTGTGGTGAGTTCATGGGTCTACATGTATGACAATTATACCCCATTAAACTGTTATAAAGTTGATTTGGAACTGAGTGCAAAAAGGATATTACACTTTTATAAATACTTTGTACAGTTTTCCGCTATAGTTTAGATAGCTGGAAAAGCATTAGCTTTTTAAGACAGAGATTAAACCAGCATTTATACCTTAGTGTGGACACTGTATGTTTATTTCTATTACTAGCACTAGTAATATTAATAATAATAGCAGTATAGCAATGGTAGTAATACAGTTACTACTATTTTCTCTTACTGATATAAGTCCATCATATGATGTTGCTACCATTGATATCCTTGTTTTACAAAAAGGCTAAAAAAGATTAAGTAAATTTTCTGTTGTCACATTGCAAATAGACGACAGAGCTGGGATTCAAACTGAAGCTTAATGACCACTCTATCTTAGCATTTATCTTATTTCTTTTTCCAGACCATTCATAAGCTTTCCTGAATAATATATTTCCTTTTTCAGGAAATAATTTTTATCATTAAAAATGATAGATACTCCATCACTTTTTATTTAGGTATTTTGCCAGATGTGTTGCTCTGTTATTTCATTTTTTTTCTTTCTTAATTTAAGATCTCCATCCTAAATTCATTAAAACTTTATAATAGTTTGGTTAGGTAGGTGTAAGCAATTGGGTTTAAATGATCTCAAACTATACTTTCTGCAAAAGTGTCTTCTCTTATCCTTATAAACGAATGTTAATTTTAGGATTCCGGGATTTCATTCCTTTTCTCTAAGTTTTCTTTGAGTGTTATTTCACTGACCCTAACTTCCTGGGTTTTAGATGAGAAATATGCTGGTCATATAACTCTTTTTCTTTATAAGAAATCTTGTTTTTTTTTTTTTTTTTTTAACCTTAGAATTCAGGAATGTTGTCAGAGAACCTGTTAGTAGGTCTTTCTAAGAAGCTACACAGCAGGGAAACCATAAGGGCCTCTCCCAGCTCTCCCGTAAGGGCCCCTCCCAGCTCTCCCATGAGCGCGATAGCCAGACCTAGGGAATCAGGAGTTGCGCGGGACCCGCTGCGCGGAACTCCCAGCTACTGCTCCCACCAGTGCTGACAACTGAGGTCTCTTGCACCAGCTACTGGGGGTGTGGCTACTGGAGGGCAAGCAAATTTCGCTGAGCGTTCTCAGCCCCAAGCTCTACAAACTTAGGGTCTAAGGGAATGGCAAACAGGGAGAGTGTGCCCAGTCGTTCATGAAAACAGGGCTCCCGGGAGCAAAAGACCTGGTGTGTAGCCAGTATTGTGGTGAGCGTCACCGGTGAGCGGGGCCTGGATTGAGGAAAAGTGGGGAAGTGACTAGACACAAGACAAGGCCCTAGGCACTCAGGATTGGAGACCCGCCCAGTCTGGGAGGAGGAGCTGCTGCACAGTGATTGGTTCCCGCTTATTGAGAGGAGAAGCTTGGCCCGGTGGGCACAGCTCCACCTCCTGGAAGAGAAGTTAATCAAACTCTAAGACGGCATTTATTAATTTTTTTTTTCATTTTCATTTTTTTGTTGTTGTTTTTAAAATTTCTTTTTTTAAAATTTTTTTTTAAATTTAAATTTAAATTTTTTTATTATTTAAAATTTTTTTTTTCTTTTCTATTTTTTTCTTTTGTCTTTTCATTTCTTTTCAATTTTCTTATTCCCCCTTCCTTGAATTCTACCTGCTTACTCTCATTCTCTTTAGTGACTTCTTCCCTTCCTTCTAATACCTTTCCTCCCAAGCATCAAATAAATTTATAGGAGTGAACAGTAACTCAGCAGTCAAACAGAACAAGAAGTAACATGAGCAGCATGAAAAAGCAAGGAAGAAAAGGAGTACAAACAATGCAGGACAGCCTAAATATTCAGTAGGACCTAGAATCATCAGAAAAATGGTCATATAAAGAACTCAAGGAATACCTTAGACAGATGGAATGGAACCTTAAAGAGGATATGAGACAGCAAAATCAAACAGTGAAAGAACACATTGAAATTGAATTACATAAACAGATAAAAGAAGAAGTTAAGCTTCTTTTTCAGGAGATAGAGAATATAAAAATAATCAAACATTAATTCTAGAAATGAAGGAAACTATAAACCAAATTAAAAACTCAAATGAGAATATCACTAACAGAGTGGAGCAAGTAGAAGCCAGAACATCAGATAATGAAGACAAAATATATCATCTTGAGAAGAGTCTAGCCAGCTCGGAAAGGCTGGTAAAAAATCACGAGAAAAACATCCAAGAGATATGGGATAACCTAAAAAAACCAAACTTAAGAATCATCGGGATAGAGGAAGGTATAGAGATTCAAACCAAGGGAATGAGTAACCTGCTGAATGAAATAATTACAGAAAACTTTCCAGAAATAAAAAAGGAAACGGATATACAAATTGTAGATGCATACAGGACACCTAGCATACAGAATCACAGTAGACCAATGCCAAGACACATTGTTATGAAGATATCCAATATACAGAACAAAGAGAAAATATTAAAAGCTACAAGAGAAAGGAGGCAGATTACATTCAGGGGTAAACCAATAAGGTTAACAACGGATTTTTCATCACAGACGCTGAAAGCGAGAAGATCCTGGAACAACGTATTTCAAACACTGAAAGACAATGGATGCCAACCAAGAATTCTGTATCCAGCAAAATTAAGCTTCAGGTACGACAATGAAATAAAAATCTTTCATGATAAACAAAAATTAAAAGAACTTGCAGCCAGAAAACCAGCATTGCAAAGCATCTTGAGCAAAACACTACATGAGGAAGAAATGAAAAACAATAACCAAAACCATCAGTGGGAAGTGCCTCAGTAAAGACAGAGGGCGGGGAAAAGCCAATCATGGAGAAACAAATTAAGTTAAAAAAAAAAGATAAATAATCAAACATGACTGGAAGTACAAACCATATATCAATAGTAACTCTAAACGTTAATGGCTTAAACTATCCAATAAAGCAACATAGACTGGTAACATGGACTAAAAAAACAAATCCAACAATATGCTGCCCTCAGGAGACACATCTGATTGGAAAAGACATACACAGGCTGAAGGTGAAAGGTTGGGAAAAAATATACCACGCACACGGTCCTCATAAGCAAGCAGGGGTGGCCATCCTCATATCAAATAAAATCGACTTCAAGACTAAGTTAATCAAAAGGGATAAGGAAGGACATTATATACTGTTAAAAGGAACCATTCACCATCAAGACATAACAATTATCAATATTTATCCACCAAATAATGGTGCTGCGACGTTCATAAAACAAATTCTCCTCAAGTTCAAGAATCAAATAGACCACAACACAATAATTATGGGTGACTTCAACACACCTCTCTCACCATTGGACAGATCCTCCAAACAAAAGTTGAATAAAGAAACTATAGAACTCAATATCACAATCAATAACCTAGACTTAACTGACATATATAGAATATATCAACCATTATCAAGTGGATATACTTTTTTCTCAGCAGCACATGGATCCTTCACAAAAATAGACCATATATTATGCCATAGGGAAACCCTCAGTAAATATAAAGGGGTGGAGATAATACCATGCATTTTATCTGATCATAATGGAATGAAACTGGAAATCAATGATAAAAGAAGGAAGGAAAATCCTACATCACATGAAAAATGAACAATATGTTACTGAATGATCAATGGGTTACAGAAGACATAAAGGAGGAACTAAAAAAATTCTTAGAGATAAATGAAAATACAGACACAACATATCAGAATCTATGGGACACAATGAAAGCAGTTTTAAGAGGGAAATTCATCTCCTGGAGGTCATTCCTCAAAAAAAAGAAAAAACCAACAAATAAATGAGCTTACACTTCATCTCAAAGCCCTAGAAAAGGAAGAGCAAAACAACAGTAAATGTAGCAGAAGGCAAGAAATAATTAAAATCAGAGCGGAAATTAACGAAATTGAAACAAAAGAAACTATTGAAAAAATTAACAAAACTAAAAGTTGGTTCTTCAAAAAAATAAATAAGATAGACAGACCCTTAGCCATGCTAATGAAGAGAAGAAGAGAAGTCGAATTACTAACATATAGGATGAAAAAGGCAATATCACAACAGATGCTACAGAAATACAGAAGACAATTAGAAATTATTTTGAAAACCTATATTCCAATAAAATAGAAGATAGTGAAGACATCGACAAATTTCTTAAGTCATATGATTTGCCCAGACTGAGTCAGGAGGATACACACAATTTGAACAGACCAATATCAATGGATGAAATAGAAAAAGCAATCAAAAGACTACCATTCAAGAAAAGCCCAGGACTGGATGGGTATACAGCAGATTTTTACAAAACCTTTAAAGAAGAATTAATACCAATACTTTTCAAGTTATTTCTTGAAATAGAAAAAGAGGGAGCTCTTCCAAATTCATTCTATGAGGCCAACATCACCCTGATTCCGAAACCAGACAAAGACACCTCAAAGAAAGAAAACTATAGACCAATATCTCTAATGAACCTAGATGCAAAAATCCTCAATAAAATTCTGGCGAATCGGATACAAAAACACATCAAAAAAATTGTGCACCATGATTAAGTAGGATTCATCCCTGGGATGTAAGGCTGGTTCAATATACGGAATTCAATAAATGTTATTCACCGCATCAATAGACTTAAAGATAAGAACCATATGATCATCTCAATAGACGCATAAAAAACATTCGACAAAGTACAGCATCCCTTTATGTTCAAAACATTAGAAAAACTAAGAATAACAGGAACTTACCTCAACATTGTAAAAGCTATCTGTGCTAAGCCTCAGGCTACCATCATTCTGAATGGAGAAAAATTGAAGGCATTCCCTCTAAAATCCGGAACAAGACAGGGATGCGCTCTATCACCACTTCTATTCAATATAGTTCTCGAAACACTAGCCAGAGCAATTAGACAGATGAAAGAAATTAAAGGCATAAAAATAGGAAAAGAAAAACTTAAATTATCACTGTTTGCGGACGACATGATTATATACCTAGAAGACCCAAAAGGGTCTACAAAAAAACTACTAGTACTAATAAATGAATTCAGCAAAGTGGCAGGATATAAAATCAACATGCATAAATCAAAGGCATTCCTGTATATCAGCAACAAAACTTCTGAAACGGAAATGAGGAAAAACACTCCATTCACAATATCCTCAAAAAAATAAAATACTTGGGAATCAACCTAACAAAAGAGATGAAAGATTTATACAATGAAAACTACAGAACCCTAAAGAGAGAAGTAGAAGAAGATCTTAGAAGATGGAAAAATATACCCTGTTCATGGATAGGCAGAACTAACATCATCAAAATGGCGATATTACCAAAAGTTCTCTATAGGTTTAATGCAATGCCAATCAAAATTCCAATGGCATTTCTTGTAGAAATAGATAAAGCAATCATGAAATTCATATGGAAAAATAAAAGACCCAGAGTAGGAAAAGCAACTCCAAGCAGGAAGTGTGAATCAGGCGGTATATCAATACCAGATTTCAAACTATACTACAGAGCAGTAGTAACAAAAACAGCATGGTACTGGTACCAAAACAGGCGGGTGGACCAATGGTACAGAATAGAGGACACAGAGACTAATCCACAAAGTTACAACTATCTTATATTTGATAAAGGGGCTAAAAGCATGCAATGGAGGAAGGATAGCATCTTCAACAAATGGTATTGGGAAAACTGGAAATCCATATGCAACAAAATGAACCTGAATCCCCTCCTCTCGCCATGCACAAAAGTTAACTCAAAATGGATCAAGGAGCTTGATATCAAATCAGAGACTCTGCATCTGATAGAAGAAAAAGTTGGCTCTGATCTACATATTGTGGGGTCGGGTTCCAAATTCCTTAATAGGACACCCATAGCACAAGAGTTAATTACAAGAATCAACAAATGAGACTTACTTAAACTAAAAAGTTTTTCCTCAGCAAGAGAAACAATAAGAGAGGTAAATAGGGAGCCTACATCATGGGAACAAATTTTTACTCCTCACACTTCAGATAGAGCCCTAATATCCAGAGTATACAAAGAACTCAAAAAATTAGACAATAATTTAACAAATAACCCAATCAACAAATGAGCCAAGGACCTGAACAGACACTTCTCAGAGGAGGACATACAATTAATCAACAAGTACATGAAAAAATGCTCACCATCTCTAGCAGTCAGAGAAATGCAAATCAAAACCACCCTAAGATACCATCTCACTCCAATAAGATTGGCAGCCATTCTGAAGTCAAACAACAACAAGTGCTGGCGAGGATGTGGGGAAAAGGGTACTCTTGTACATTGCTGGTGGGACTGCAAATTGGTGAGGCCAATTTGGAAAGCAGTATGGAGATTCCTGGGAAAGCTGGGAATGGAACCACCATTTGACCCAGCTATTGCCCTTCTTGGACTATTCCCTGAAGACCTTAAAAGAGCATACTACAGAGATACTGCCACATCGATGTTCATAGCAGCACAATTCACAATTGCTAGACTGTGGAACCAACCCAGATGCCCTTCAATAGATGAATGGATAAAAAAAAATGTGGCATTTATACACCATGGAGTATTACGCAGCACTAAAAAAATGACAAAATCATGGAATTTACAGGGAAATGGATGGCACTAGAGCAGATTATGCTAAGTGAAGCTAGCCAATCCCTAAAAAACAAATGCCAAATGTCTTCTTTGATACAATGAGAGCAACTAAGAACAGAGCAGGGAAGAAGAGCAGGAGGATAAGATTAACATTAAACAGGGACATGAGGTGGGAGGAAAGGGAGAGAAAAGGGAAATTGCATGGAAATGGAAGGAGACCCTCATTGTTATACTAAATTACATATAAGAGTTTGTGAGGGGAATGGGAAAATAAACAAGGAGAGAAATGAATTACAGTAGATGGGGTAGAGAGAGAAGATGGGAAGGGAGGGGAGGGGGGATAGTTGAGGATAGGAAAGGTAGCAGAATACAACAGTCACTAATATGGCATTATGTAAAAATGTGGATGTGTAACCGATGTGATTCTACAATGTGTATTTGGGGTAAAAATGAGAGTTCATAACCCACTTGAATCTAATGTATGAAATATGATATGTCAAGAGCTCTGTAATGTTTTGAACAACCAATAAAAAAAAGTAATGGCTCTTTCTCAATGTTTCTTGTCCCTTTTTCTGGAGCTCTTATGATTTGTAGAGTTGTACATGTATGACATATGCATGTATGATTTGTACATGTTTGACAATTATGCCCCAATAAACTGTTTAAAAGTTGATTTGGTGTTTATCTTTCTTCTGCTTATTTTTACCTCTGTAGTTTTTTTATATGTGCTTTCTTTTTTCCTGTTTATGTGCTTTTTATCTTCTTTTTTCTTTCTTTCACTTGTATTATAGGGAATTTATTTAGTTTCAATAAAGACTTTCCTCCTTCATCTTGTCTACTAAAATTTTAGTTTTGTAATGGTTAATTTTATGTATCAAATTGGCTAGGCATGGTATCCAAATAATTTGGTCAAATACTACCTAGATGCAGCTATGAAGACATTTTTTAAAGGTATTTTAGATCAGTAGACTTTGAGCAAAGTGGATTATTCCCTACAATGTGATCCTCATCCAATCAGCTGAAGGCATTAAGAGGGGAAAAAACAGGACTGAAGTCCACTGAGCAAGAAGTATTTCTCCCTCCAAATGGCCTTTGGATGCAAGGCTGCACATCAGCTTTTCTCTTCAGATTTTGGATTTGCCAGCCCTGTCAATCACATGATCTGGTTCCTTTAAACAAATCTCTCTTGCTGTATGTATAAAGAGCTTATTGATTCTATTTCTCTGTTTATAGATTTTCATACTAAGAATGGTTATAGAAGAACACAATCTTAAGCATTAGTTTCATATAAATTGATCTCTAATCTGATAATATTTAAAGGCATTATTGACTTTCCTAATAAGAAATAGAATCCTGATAATTCATTGTATGATATGGCAATGGAAATACATAAAATATCACCATTGTTTACTCTTATTCAAATATTTACTTGTAAGAATCAAGGTTCTGAGTGACTATTTGATAAGTTAGAACATTTTTATTGAACTAATGAGTAGAATGAGATTGGCTAGTTATTCCTAACTGTACTATACAAAATAGGAAAAGAAAAAGATGGTCTCTGGAATTCCTTTGCCAGCTCATATTGCACACAAATAATCTGCGGGTTTTATCTGGTCCCAAAGAAGCCATTTATGTCCTGTAATCATAAAGCTGAGATTGCTGAAAAACAAACTCAGCATCTCATCCTGCAGATGGCTGAATTACAATGCAAATTGAATTCCCAACCTTGCAGGGTGTCCGCTGTTAAAGTGAGTGCACTGACTGAGAAGGAATGGGATCCTGATAATTGGGTTGGGGACTTATGAGAAGAGCCTGATGAAGCTGGGCACATCAAGCCCTTTGTCTCTAATGAGGCTTCTTTGCCAGTAGATGGACCCTTCTCACCACAAGTCTAAGGAGATTAACCCTACTTTGCCTGCGGAAACTTTTATGACCTCCTCCAAGATTGTTGCCTTGCAAGACAAAATTGATTCTCAGGACTCCAGACAACCATCTCTTCATTGCTTATAGATCTATAACTAGACTTAAGTAGACCCTGAAAAGTAATGTGAAAAGTGTGACTCATAGGAGGTATACTATACTCCAAAGGAGCTATGTAATTTTTCCAATTTATACAGACAGAAATTAGGGGAATATTTGTGGGAATAGAGATTGAGGGTGTGGACAATGATAGAAGGGACATAAAGTTGGGTCAGGCTGAATTTATTTTCTGAGTCCACTAAGAAGAGATTCTGAATTTAGTGTTGTAGTAGTTTAGAGGATTAGAAAGTATTCTAACAGTTTATTTGGTTGGTGGTCTACTTTAATTGAGTTCTAAATACCAGTACATCCTTAATATAATATGGAGGAAGGTGTCCAAAGGCTCAGAGAGATAGAAATGTTAGAGTGGATTTATCATGGAAGACATGCTTCACCTACTGTAGGAGGGCCTAGAGGACATAGCTTTCTCATTACTGTGAGAAATGTATTTGTAAGGCAAATTCTACTATTGCTCTTCTCTGTAGGTCAGAAATTACAGTAGAAATTGATGCCACTGCATTGGGAAACCTAAATACAGTGGGTATAATTGGATTCCAGACAGAATTACAGACCCTTAGTCATTTCCCAGACTTGAGTCAGGACTCATTTAATGAATGGGAGGTTAGGATAGGTCTGTAAGGAGAGATGCCAGTATGTTATCAAAATTATACTGTTAACCTTTCTTCCAACCTCTGAAAGGGACATATAACCTTTTACTAAGGTGACTGTGCATTGGGAAAACACAAATGATTAGACCTTTTGGAGACTACTGAACTGACACTAATTCCGAGAGACCTAACACATTACTGTGATCTATCAGTCACAATAAGGTATTATGGAAATCTGTGTTCAATGATGTTTTAGTTTAGGTTCATTTCACAGTGGATTCAGTAGGACTCTGAATTCATATTTTGGTTATTTCATGATATATAATCCAAGTATTTGTTCTCTGACCTGTGGAGTGAGGGCTATTATAGTGGGAAAGACTTTTATAGTGAAAGAGTAAATTAAAACAATAGTGCATTCCTAGAAAGGTTGTAGATATTAGTGTCACCATCAAGGACCTAAAGGGTAAAGTGGTGGTGATTTCTACCACATCCCAATTTAACCCCACCCATTGGGCCTATACTAAAAACAGATGAATTTTGGAGAATGACAATGGGTTACTATACGCCTTCTCAGATAGTGACTCTGGTTGCAGCTGCCATACCAGTTGTAGTCTCATTGCTTTAGAAAATTAGGATTATCCTCTTATATCTGGTATGTAGCTATTGATCTGTCAAGTGCCCTTACCTGCATACCTGGTAGTAAAGAGCATCAGAAATAGTTTGCTTTCAGCTAGAAAAGTTACAATTCACATTTACCATCACATTTGTATGTTAGAGGGTGGGAAGTAAATCCAACTGAAATCCAAAGATCTTATACCTCAGTGAAGTTTCTAGGGATGCACTTGTGTAGGAAATGTTGAGATAATCCCTTCTTAGGTGAATGATCGTATTGGTGAATTGCTATATCTGGCTTCTACAATGAAAAGGGAGGCACAATTCCTAGTGGACCTCTGAATTTTGAGGCAATGTATTACTCATTTTGGATGTGTTTCTCTGGCCCGTTTACTAAGTCAATAGAAAATAGCTAGTTTTGAGGAGGTCCTAGAACAAGAGAAGGCTCCACTGAACAAGTCTAGTATGCTGTCAAGCTGCTCTGCATAGGACCCAGCAGATTCATCATGCCTGAAGTGTCAGTGGCAGGTGGTAGTGTATCCAGATCCTTTAACAGACCTCTATAGTTGTATCATAGCACAAGTCTTAGAATTTTGGAGAAAAGACCTGCCATCTTTTGTGGGTAATTACTCTTCTTTTGAAAAACGACTTTTAGCCTGCTATTGGGCCTTTGTAGAGACTGCTTAATAGACAACTAAGTTCCCCACTAAGTGAGGATTGCTTAACCATGACTTACCAAGCTATAAAGTTGGTTACACGCACAATAGCACTTAACCATTAAATTAAATTGGTGAATGTGAGATTTGGTTCACACAGGACCTGAAAGGCCCCCAAAAAGTAAGTTATGTGAAGAAGCTACCTGAATACCTATTGTCCCCATTCCTGCTACACTCTTTTCTCTCTGCCAGGGTGTGCCTATGGCCTCATGGAGAGTTCCCTATGATCAGTTGACAGAGGAAGTGAAGACATACACTGATTTTAAGATGGTTCTATATGATATGCAGGCACCACAAGAAATGGAAAGCTGCAGCATCACAGCTCCTGTTTTGCAAAATCTCTGAAGGATAATGGTGAAGGGAAATACTCCCACTGGGCAGATCTTTGAGCAATGTAATTTGTTATTTATTTCAGAGAAATGGCCAGAAGTATAAGTCTATCACTATTTATAGGGTATGGCCAATACCTTACCTAGATGATCAGGGAATTTGAAGGAACATGACTAGAAAATTGGTGACAAGAAGGTCTGGGAAAGGTATGTAGAAAGACCTCTCTGGGCAAAAACCACAAAGATATTTGTGTCTTCTGTGAATGCAAAAGTAAGAGAACTTTAATAATCAAGTGTGGTATTTGTTCTATGGGTATTGATATTCAGACTGTTTCCCTAGCCACCCTCTCATTGGACAATGGACTCATAAACAAAGCAGGCTTGTCAGCAGGGATGAAGGTTATATATGCACTCAGCAATGTGTAGTTCCATTCACCAAGGCCAACCTGGCTATAGCCACTGCTGAGTTCCCAGTCTGCCAGCAACAGAGACCAACACTGAGTCTCCAGTATGGCACCATTCCCAGGGGTGATCAGCCATAGTGGTAGATTGATTACAATGGGCTGCTTTTATTATGGAAGAAACAGTGCTTTTTTTCTTATTAAAATAGAAAATTACTCTGGATATATTTGTCTTCCCTGCACACAGTGCTTCAGTGCTTCTGGCAAATTTACCATCCATAGACCTACAGAATACCTTACAAGATATTCCACACAGATTGCTTCTGGTTAGGGAACACATTTTGTGGCAAATGGTTTGTAGCAGTGGGTTCATGCTCATGAAATTCACTAGTGTTATATCCCCTACTATCTTTCAGCTAGCTTGACAGAATGTTGTCCTTTTGAAGACTCAATCACAGTGCCATATTTATGGGAATACCTTGCTGGAATGGGCTGTATTCCCCAGGAAGCTGAATATGCCCCCAGATTAGTACAATGCTGTTTCTGTCATAACTAGTATTCAGGAATCAAGGAGTGGACACAGGAGTGGCACCACTCACCATTATCCTTAGTGATCCATCCACTAGCACAATTTTTGTTTCCTATCTCTGTGATCTTACACTCTGCTGACCTAGAATCTTAGAAACTTCATTAATGTTGCCTGACACTCAGTGAGGTCTTTCTTTCTGCATACTTGAGTCTTCCTTGAGAGTTAGAAAAGAGGAATTATTTTGAGACTGTGGATTCTAATAGAATTGCTGCACAACATGGAACAAACGACTTAGAGTAGGTTTTTAATCTGAAAATCAAGAATGATAATAGCTCTTCCTCAAAGGATTGTTTGAAATTTATAAGGTGATATGTACAGCATAACTTCCTACTCAGACCCACTCAGCATGTTTGTTCTATATCCTGTTTACGGGACTTTTCTATGATCAGTTGGGTTTCTTCCCACTGTGTCTTATAAAATTTTGTTTCTGAAATTTCTTTTATATATCCCCTTTGTGTGCTTGATATCCTTTTAGCATATTAGTCATTATTGTCATCTTTATCACTTTCTTCTAAAAACATTCTTCAAGCAAATTTTCTAAATTTCTTAATTTGTTTGCTGTTCAAATATAACTTATAAGGTTGAGTTATCATGTTTTTATCTAAAAGCAATCTTTTAATATTTTAGAATGTTTAATTTCAAATGTATAATCTCCCTTTTTAAAATTATAAAAATGCATTCATACTATGAGTACATACTCTCTATTTGGATGATAAAATAACTACAGGTATTTTGATTTAATACTTGCCAGACTTCTCATTACATATGTATCATGCATACATACACATATACATATACACTATGATAAAAGATTTTATATAGTATTGTTACCTGCTATATGATATAATGTAACATTTATTATTAAACAGATGTATTTTATCCTTTTAAATAATAAGATAATGTACTCTTGAATTTCATTTGAAAAATAGTAACTTTTTTGAAAGAAGATTATTTACAGTGATTTCATAGAAAGGTCTCTTTTTAAAAATACTGTCTAGCCAGCAATTGTTTTTCCTATATATACATATTTATAAAAGAAGGATTCTGTGTGTTATGTTGCAGTTTGAGAATAGTTCTGTCAGAAATCATGTTAAGTCCCTGTTCAGTTATTGTTGTCATTGCAATATTTGCTAGATCAATAGTCCACATCATTCTGAGGTGATTAGTAAAAGCTCTGCATGTAAGGAAGGGGCTTTGGTATTATGTACATTCCTACTTCTGTGCTGGAGCAGTAGTGGAATAAGAACTCCAAGTGTCTATGTCAAGTGAAGGAAGAGCTCTTGGGACAATGAAGTTTTATTAATGGGCCAAGCAACTAGGTTTTTCCTTTCATATTTCCTATAAAAGACATGTTAGACAAGTCCCATGTTACTTGGAGCAAATGCTACAACATCCTTTTGCCACAAAAAGCTTTGATTAGCATGTTACTTTACCAGTTGAAGACTGAGGATGTAAGTCACCTATCATATTTTCTGGCTCCTGCTGCTCTAGGTTTTCAGGCTTCCCAGATTTGTAGGAGAATGTCATTCATTTACTGCTTCAGAGGGCTCCTCCTTTGCTGTGTTCAATTGCAAGCTAGTATATATTTTCTTTGGTCTTATCCTATCTTTAGTATATTTAAGAGGAGTTTTTCAAAGTGTCTAGATGCTGTAGACATTCTTCTTTGTATATTAAAAACTTAAAAAATAAAACTCCACTAATTGTATGTTTCTTAGGTCATGCCAGTGTGTTTTATGGGGTAAAGAAAACTTATGAACTCAACCCTTTTGTGAAGAATCTTCTAGGCCATCTTCTCTGTTGGTTGAAGAGATACATGTGTGAAATGCTTTCATGAAGTCTGGGTATATTGCATCTCCCACTTTTCCTTTATTTACCAAATGTTTCTCTTTCTGTAATAGATGATTCAACACGTGTTCCTCTTGGAGAAAGCATGGACTACATCAATGCTAGTTATATTAGAATAGTCAATCATGGAGAAGAGAATTTTTATATTGCTACCCAAGGACCACTGCCACACACTACAAATGACTTCTGGCAAATGGTTTTGGAAAATAATTCTAATGTTATTGCCATGATAACCAGAGATGTGGAGGATGGAGTTACAAAATGCCACAATTACTGGCCCATTTCACTGAAGACACCTTTGGAGTTGAAACACCTTCGTATCTTCCAGAAGAAATACCAGATACTTAAATATTTCATCATTCGAATATTTAAAATTGTGGAGAAGTCTGTAAGTTTTTAAAAATAAATAGGAAGTTGTACTATATTACACAAGCAGATATATTAGAACTAAAAATTAGGATTAAGATGTAATATAGACTGAATAAATACTTTGATAAGTAACCTTTCACTTCCCTTTTATAGAAGAAACTAACTACCATCACTTTTACTTCTGTATTAACCAAACTTTGAAAAGAAAAGAAAGTTGGAGAGGTGGGATGGAAAGAGTGAGTATTAGAAGTTGTCTGATCCTGGATATTCTTGGCTGCTTCTGCTGAATGTGGCAGATATGTATTGAGTCTTTGAAGTGCTAACCACCCTGACAGGCACTTCTGATACTTATTAAATAGCACAAGATTAATATACTCACTGATTCTTGAATTATTATCTTCAGTGGTAATATCGAGATCTGTATGGAGACTCAGAAAGAAGTGCTTAGATTTTCTTGAGGTTTAAGGGAAGATTTACTGGAGGAGGTGACATCTGGATGGAGAATTACCCATGCTAAAGATAGAGGAAATAAAGACTCACATATAAAACTGCATGAGAAGTGTATATAGAAATATAAATAGTTAAGTATTTCTGTAATGTAGGAGTTCAGTTTCAGGAAATAATGAAAGATAAAATGAAGAGATAGAAAGTAAGCAGGGACTATCCATCTAAAGCATGAAATGTCTTTTTTTCACCAAAAGAGTATGAACTTTGTAATAAAAAAACAGTTGGGAGACATTGAAGAATTTTAGTGAGTTGCATGGTCAAATAATGCAGTTGAGTTGAATTGGTAGACTGAAGTGATTTACGACTTGTGGCTTATAAATGATAAAAGGAAGAATTTAGGTTGTTCAACATTGTAGACTGACTATTTAAGTTTGGATTTATATAAAATGACAAATTCAGTTCCTCATTTGCAGTAGTTACATTTCTAGTGCTTGTTAGTCATGTTACTAGTAGATACTATATGGGGCAGTACAGAAGTAGAACATTTGCATTATAGAATGTTCTGTTAAGAAACAATGGCATTGGGCTGGGGATGTGGCTCAAGCCTCAAGCCGTAATGTGCTCGCCTGGTATACACGGGGCTCTGGGTTCGATCCTCAGCACCACATAAAAAATAAAGATGTTATATCCACCGAAAACTAAAAATAAATAAATAAATATTAAAACAATTCTCTCTCTCTTCCCCCCCCCCATCTCTCTTTAAAAAAATTAAAGAAACAATGGTGTAGAGTAATTCATGCTTTAATAGATTTGGAAAATAGAAATGGAATGGAGAAAGTGGTAAGTTACAGTACTCAAATGGGTTGGATTAACAGGTTAGTGATGGTGTGTTCATCAGGAGTGAAAAGAAGTTGGAGTTGAACAGGAATCTTGAAAAGAACTGTTGAGATTTGGAGTCATCACCAAATAAGTTGATTGAAACAGAGACAGTGACCAAGAAAGTGTTGATAATGAGTGATGCTAGTGGGTGGACCCATAAATTTGCACAAGCAACAAAACATGCAACTGTGTGATTATTTTCTTCTTAGCTGCATAACTTTGGGATCCCTGAACACAGACTATAGGACTAATTCAGGATGGAATGCTATCTAGTACATGTGGGAAGATTCAAAGAATCGAAGAATTGACAGTTTGGCAAGAGATAATTCAGATAATCCACTGTGAAGTGTAAGTTGCTTAGTGATATATGAGGGTTATAAACAAGGAGTAAATGGAGGACATGAAGACCTCCATTTGGTCATTCAACATTGGAGTTGAAGTGGAGCATATTGAGATAGTAGTGTAGGAGCTTCTGGCCACAACTTGATGTTGGAATTGTAGAACTGCAAATATTCTATACTAGACATTATAGTTTTGGTGGTCATCAATGGGAGTAGAAGAAAGGAAGTGTCCCCTGAAAGACAGAAATAAAAATATTGTGAGGTTATTGTGTTTGTTGTGAAGTTTAGAAATTAAATTACTCTGAATGATGATAGAAGTTACAGAAGGGATAAGATTAGGATTTTCAGTGAATGTGTAAGATTGTGAAATTAAGTCACTGGGTGATAACAATGAGAAGATAAAGCCAATATGTGTGAAACTCAAAAGGAAAAGCATTTTATACAAAGAGAAGGAATAAGGAATTGAGAAAAGAAGTGTACAGCAAGAATTGTTGTAAACACTTTTCCAACTTTCCTGGGTATAAAAGACAGACACAGTCTTTATTCTTGGAACTTTTATTGTCTAGTGAGGAAGACACTAACAAATCAGTTCCAAATGGTGTATGTGCTTAGAGAAGACAGATCAAAATTCCATTGGGTATATAAGCCAATTTTTTTTTATCCATTCATCTACTGAAGGGCATCTAGGTTGGCTCCACAGTTTAGCTATTGTGAATTGTGCTGCTATAAACATTGATATGGCTGTGTCTCTGTAGTATGCTGTTTTTAAGTCCTTTGGGTATAGACCGAGGAGAGGGATAGCTGGGTCAGATGGTGAATCTTGAAAAGATTCTATTCCCAAATTTCCTTAGGAATCTCCATACTGCTTTCCATAATGGCTGTACCAATTTGCAGTCCCACCAGCACAGTTTTGAGTGTACATTTTCCCCCACATCCTTGCCAACACTTATTGTTGTTTGTCTTCATAATCACTGCCATTCTGACTGGAGTGAGATGATATATTAGAGTAGTTTTGATTTGCATTTTTCTAATTGCTAGAGATGATGAACATTGTTTCATATATTTGTTGATTGATTGTATATCCATTTCTGAGAAGTGTCTCTTCAGATCCTTGGCCTATTTATTGATTGGGTTATTTTTTTTTGTTGTTGTTGTTGTTGCTTAGCTTTTTGAATTTTTTATATACCCTAGAGATTAGTGCTCTATCTGATGTGTGAGGGGTAAAAATTTGCTCCCAGGATGTAGGCTCTCTGTTCACCTTACAGATTATTTCCTTTGCTGAGAAGAAACTTTTTAGTTTAAATCCATCCTATTTATTGATTCTTGGTTTTAATTATTACACTCTAGGAGTCTTATTAAGGAAGTTGGGACCTAATCCCACATGATGAAGATTAGGGCCTACTTTTTCTTCTATTAGATACAGAGTCTCTGGTTTAATTCCTAGGTCCTTGATCCATTTTGATTTGAGTTTTGTGCATGGTGAGAGATAGGGGTTTAATTTCATTTTGTTGCATATGGATTTCCAGTTTTCCCAACACCATTTGTTGAAAAGGCTATCTTTTCTCCAGTGCATGTTTTTGGCACCTTTGTCTAATATAGGATGATTGTAGTTTTGTGGATTAGTCACTGTGTCCTCTGTTCTGTACCATTGGTATACAGGTCTGTTTTGGTGCCAATACCATGGTGTTTTTGTTACTATTGCTCTGTAGTATAGTTTAAGATCTGGTGTAGTGATGCTACCTGCTTCACTCTTCCTGCTAAGAATTGCTCTAGCTATTCTGAGTCTCTTATTTTTCCAGATGAATTTCATGATTGCTTTTTCTATTTCTATGAGGAATGCCATTGGGATTTTGATCAGAATTGCATTAAATATGTATAGTTTTTTTTTGGTACTATAGTCATTTTGATAATATTAATTCTGCCTATCCAAGAGCAAGGTAGATCTTTTCATCTTCTAAGGTCTTCTTTGATTTCTTTCTTTAGGATCCTGTAGTTTTCAAAGAATTTTAATGCACCTCTTTCGTTGAGTCCCAAGTATTTTATTTCATTTTTTGAGGTTATTGTAAAGGGGTAGTTTTTCTCATTTCCTTCTCAGAGAATTTGTCACTGATATACAGAAATGCCTTTGATTTATGGGAGTTAATTTTAAATCCTGCTACTTTGCTGAATTCATTTACTAGTTCTAGAATTTTTCTGGTGGAGCTTTTTGGGTCTTCAAGGTATAGAATCATATCGTCAGCAAATAGTGCTAATTTAAGTTCTTCTTTTCCTATACATATCCCTTTAATTTCTTTTGTCTGTCTAATTGCTCTGGCCAGTGTTTCAAAAACTATGTTGAATAGAAGTGGTGAAAGAGGGCATCCCTCTTCACAGTTTTTAGAGGGAATGCCTTTAATTTTTCTCCATTTAGAATGATGTTGTCCTGAGGCTTAGTGTAGATAGCCCTTTAAGATGTTGAGATATGTTTCTGTTATCCCTGAATTTAGTCTTTGTTCTCTAGTTTTTCTAGAGTTTTTAACATGTAAAGGTGCTGTATTTTGTCAAATGCTTTTCTGCATCTATTGAGATGATCATATGATTCTTATATTTGAGTCTATTGATGTGATGAATTACATTTATTGATTTCTGAATGTTGAACCAACCTTGCATCCCTGGGATGAATCCTACTTGATCATGGTACAAGATCTTTTTGATATGTTTTTTTTGAATTTTACTCAGCAATAAAAGAGAATAAAATCATGGCATTTGCAGGTAAATGGATGGCATTGGAGATGATAATGCTCAGTGAAGTTAGCCAAAATCCCAAAAAAACAAATGTCAAGTGTTTCTCTGATATAAGGAGGCTGATTCATAGTGGAGTAGAGAGGGGGAGCATGGGAGGAATAGACAAACTTTAGATAGGGCAGAGGGATGGGAAGGAAAAGGAGGGGACAGGAGGTTAGCAAGGATGGTGGAATGTGATAGACATCATTACCCAAAGTACATGCATGAAGACACAAATTGATGTCAACATACTTTATTACAACCAGAGATATGAAAGATTGTGCTGTATATGTTTAATGAGAATTGTAATGCATTCTGCTGTCATTTATTTTTTCAAAAAATCAATAAAAAAATAAATTAGTACCTCAAAAAGAGAGAGAGAGAGAGAGAGAGAGAGAGAGAGAGAGAGAGAGAGAGAGAGAGAGAATATCAAGTGGGAGGCTCAGAGTAATAGTCCATTGCAAGGATTCAAATGCTGAGGATATCCTATGAAGCCCTGGTAAGGGGGGCCAATGCTGGTGGCCTTTAAGTTGAGGCCCATGGTTGGATAATCTGCATCAGGAGTTCCATCTACATGGCATTGGATCAGGAAATTAGTGAGGTCCACCTTTGTGCAAGGTCTCAATAGTCAGGGGTACAGGAAAGATCTGATAATAGCAACTCTCAATTTGGTGCCTTCACAAGATTTTGAGGTATTGTTTACATCGTTCAGTTTCATACACCAATGATTCAAATGAGTTTTCTATTCAGTATTAAGTTAAAAGTTGTTTTAAATATCATCTCCTCTCACTGTCATTTCCAGATCTTAAGTTATTTCTGCCACTGTCAAGTGTTATGTAATATAGAACATATTAATAGCCAAAGTGACTTGGAGGTTTTCTAGATTTATGATTTCAGGTATAAAACTATATTAAATACATTAATATAGAACATATGACACAGCATTCTTATTATAGTTAGGTTTATCTAGAGAAAGATAACCAACAGGATATATATGTTTATGGAAAGAGAAAGAAGAGGGAAAATATATTACTTTTAAGTAATTGGCTTGCATGATTGTGGAGGATTGACACATCTACATAATGGGACAGTAGACTGGACACCCAGGAAAGAATTCCAGTTTGAGTCCCAAAGCAGTCTGCTGGTAGAATTCCTCTTGTTTAGGGGAATTTAGTCTTTGTTCTCTTAATGCCTTCAGCTGACTGAGTGAAGCCTACCCATGTTCTAGAGAGTAATCTGCTTTACTCAAAGTCCACTGATTTAAATTATAATATACTATAATACAAAAAATATCTTCACAGAAATATCTAGAATAATGTTTGACCAAATATCCAGGTACTGTGACCCAGCCAAGCAGACATGAAAATTAACCATCACAAATTAGAAGAGGGGTCTGAACATCTTAGGGTAAACCAAAGAGGAGGAAAATGAGTTGGGGCTGGGGCTCAGTGGCAGAGCACTTGCCTTACATGTGTGAGGCACTGGGTTCAATCCTCAGCATCACATGAAAATAAACAAATAAAATGAAGGTATGCTGTTCATCTACAACTACCAAAAAAAAAAAAAAAAAAAAAGGTGGGGAGAAACCCATTCTGACCTTTCCAAGAGGGACCATGGTGAGGTAAGACAGTGTTCCCACACTGGGCAAAGAGTGATGATTCCTTTGGATTGAATATGGTAAACTCCAAGTGTTACCTATGTCAATCTTGAGAAGAATTTCATGAGTATACTTCAAGGGTGCTAAGAACAATAGTTGGGACTACAGTCTGCTCTCATGTTCATAAACAACCTGACAACATCACTAGAGGAGTTTGGTTAGGCCCCTATCAGTTTTTATATTTAGTAATATAAAAGCTAAACTAAATTGCCTTTTATGGTTATATTCCTAAAGTATTGGCATATCTTTTGCCCTAAATATTTTGAAATCTTTATTTTTCTGCAACCTCATGCAGAATGAAAGTAGTGAATTATGCTTCAGGAGGCCTATGTTAAAGTCCCAATTTAAAAGTATGGGTCTTGTGACCTAGTATACACCTCCCAATCCCCCTAATCCTAATCTGTAAAACAAAGGATAAAGTAGGACTGACTCACAGGAATGTTGTGAAGATTAAATAGATTATTTCTTGGGAAGCCCTGGGTAAGCTCAATTTGTGTTGACTGTTAATATTCTTATTTTCATTGTTTTATTGTGTTCTCCTTTGTAAAATTGAGAAAAAATTCAAACCTGGCAACTTTCAGAATTTTTATAAATCAAAATTAGATTTGAGTTCTATTTGAAAGTTTTATATAATATTAGTATAATATGGTATGTCCACTATTATAATGATTGTATTATTATTGGTATATTAGAAATTGAAATTAAATCTCTTGTATAAGAAATCAATAAATCTCTCTCTCTCTCCCTCTCTCTCTCTCATTCTCTCTCTCTCTGACAGACAGGAACTAGCCACTCTGTAAAACACTTGCAGTTCACTAACTGGCCAGACCATGGCACTCCTACTTCAGCAGATGATTTCATAAAATATGTTCGTTATGTAAGGAAGAGCCACCTTACAGGACCTATAGTGGTTCACTGCAGTGCTGGTGTAGGCCGAACAGGGGTATTCATATGTGTGGATGCTGTGTTCTGTGCTATTGAAAAGAACTTTTCAGTAAGTATGTGAATCAAACAGATAAAATAATGCTGTTTATGTAACACTACTTTTAACAGCCTGATAATATTGGAAGACTAATATTTGGCCTTCAGGAACAATTTACAAACTGAAAGTGCATGAGATTTGGATACCTGCTTCTCATTTAACTTACTGCAGGTTCCGGGGGGATGTGTGTGATTGTGAGGATCTAAGAAATAATATAAATCAATCACTTAGGACAGTGTCTGAAAATATAGTAGATACACAGCTAATATGAGTTTATCTTCTTTTTTCTTTCCTCTGTAACCCACCATGGTTTTAGTATCTAGTATCTTGTAAATGAACTATGCCTGCTTTTAGTACATTTGAGCACACTGAAAAAAATACAGACTTCAGAGCTAATGAGAGGTCCCTAGGTTTGACTGTCAATTTTACCACATCAGATTTTGGTGACTTTGTGTAACTTGCTCATTCTCTCTCAAACTCAGTACACTTATATAAAATAAGGGCAATAATATTGTTGGGTTTTAGTCAAGCATTAACAATCCTTTAATTTTCTCCTAAATTTGGAACTAGTAAGAGATAGATACCAGGATCTAATATATGGTGATTAAACTGTTATTGCCTAAACTGATTGGGAAAGAGACTTGAGATCTGTGGCTAAAAGGGCTTACTTACTGAACTGTATTCCTATGCTGCAGGAATGAGGAGAGGAAGACATCTGTTTCTTATTACCTATTTACTGAGCAAACACTAGGAGGAAAGTGGCTGATAGAATGATCACAAGAAATGTGAAAGTGCATACCTCAGCCATAAGGAAACAGGTTTCTAAACATCTGCCCTGGCAAGCATATTCTGTAAAGTTACGTTTTTGTCAGAACCAGCGTCAAATCCCTGCCCTCTCAGAATTTTCGAAGTCATATTCTAACAGTGAAAGGTCTTCTTGGTAGCAGAAAAATGGCCGTTGTGGTTCCAGCACTCATTCTCATATAATATCAAATAGGGAGTAAAAATCTAATTCCAATTATTCCTTGGAGGATGGAGGAACATCTGTTTTTCAGAAGTTCAGGCCAAAATCTCCTAGTATGTCCCTTTTCTGACTGAAAATTAGCTTCTTTTATGAACTAATAACAGAGGGATGTAGTGGTCCATCTACCTCAGTTCATATGGTTGAGAATGAAAGAAATATAGTTTCCCAAAAAGAGTATCATTACCAAAAAGGACATAGACCCAGGCATGTGGTACATACCTGTAATTCTAGCTACTTGGGAGGATCACAAGTTTTAGGCCAGCCTGAGCAATTTATCAAGTCTCTGTCTCAAAATAAAAAAGGGCTCAGTGTAAAGTGCGTTTGGGTTCAATCCCTAGTACTAAAAGAAAAGAAAATAATATATACGAGGCAGTCAAAAAATGAAAATGTCCTAAAAATGCTAATATTAGCAGAGTCTGTTATCTTATTTCTATAATTAATATTTTATACTTTTAGTAGAAAATACTTTAGCATGTTTCTTATTTATATATTATCCATTGTAATTTCTTAATTTTGTATTTACCCTTATTTTGTGTCCCTTGTGGCAACTGGAAAAGCTATAAATATTATCTTTCATCATCAAATCTAAGTAGGGATCATTGCTTCCACTCCACATTATAGCTTCTTTAAACTTTAAAACTTAAAATATATCTTATAATCAATCTCATGTCATTTACTTGTTAGTATTTTTCTTTCTTAGTGATATATAAAATAATAATCTTACAATTAAAGATGCTCTGATCTGATGAAATATATAATGGTTCAAAAATAGGAAATCCATTTATTGTTTCTTTATTGACTTTCCATAGATCATGGAGCTGTCACTTAACATAAATGTTCTTACTGATGCCCTCCTCTACTCTCCTCAGAAATTTTATTCATCAGAGCATGTTTGTTATCTGCAGCAAGTTTAGTATGTAAAAATTAGGAGTAAGCATTTAGAAACTTTCAAAGCATTTTAAGATATTGATGTGACATCCAAGATTGTGATTAGTGTGTTAGATATGTAATTAATCTAATGTTCTGTTGATATAATAGAATACCTGAGACACAGGGTATTTTGTAAAACAAAGGTTTATTATATAAAAGTTCATTTTGTATCATACTTCTGGAACCAGAAATGTTCCAGATCAGACAGTGCATCTTGCAAGGGTCTTGTATTGCTTTAACTCATGGTGGAAATAGTAAGAGAAGCAAGTGTGTACAGAAGAGAATAAACATGAGGGGTGGCCTGTCCAGTGGTAACTAATCCAGTCCCATGAGAGCATGAATTTAATCAAGAAAGTTATTAATCTATTCTCTCTCTCTCTCTCTCACTCTCTCGCTCTCTCTTTTTTGTACCAGAGATTGAACCCAGGGTGATTAATCACTGAGCAACATCCCCAGCCCATTGTTTTATTTTTTGAGAAAGGGCTAATGGTAGGGAGTGGTACCAACTTATGGAACAAAAATAAGTAGAAAAGTATTTACTATTGAAATTTAATGAAGTCATTGATATGGATAAGTTGCTACGACCTTACTAAATTGATGTAACTGGCTTTGAACTTAGAATCTTCCTGCCTCAGCCTTTTGAGATGATGGGATTACAGGTGTGTGCCATTGCACGTAGCACAAACTAGTTCTTGACTTGCAGGATTTCAGATATTCTCAGCAGAACTTTTCCCTTCTTTAACCATCTTCAGCATGCAATAATAATTGTTAATTTTCAGCTAACATAGAGAATGATCATGTAATAAGGAGAATAATCCCAAATTTAACACATTGCCCTATATATAATAAAAATTTGTACTATGGCACTAAGCACACTTTAGTTCATCTGGCAGGTGTTGGTTTTTGCTTTTGTTTTTTTGTTAGCAAGAATCTTTTTGTAGTAGCCTATTGATTTTTCTTCTGGCACAAATTTCTTCATCTGTGTAACTACCTCAACCAACTACATTTTTTTGGTTATTTCAGCTTTCCTATCATAATATCATACTACACAAAAAGCGATCTTCAAGTCACTCAAATTTGTTGAAAATGTAGTGCTTTGAATTTTTATACAGTTTTAAACTAGTAGAGTTTATCGGTAATCAAGCTGAGAAAAAGGAAGAATTCTTCCTTACCATATTATGTTCATGTCACACATATACTGAAAGAATCACTATGTTATCCATATCAATGACTTCATTAAATTTCAATAGTAAATACTTTTCTACTTATTTTTGTTCCATAAGTTGGTACCACTCCCTACCATTAGCCAGTCCCCAAATTTATCTAACTCTGTGATATAATAAGAAAATGATATCTTTTTGCCAGACTTTCCAAGAACACATCTTTCAAATAGTCTCTCACCATTGTTTTAACAAGTGTGTGTGTATATTAATCTTAGCAATTCAAATTATTCCTTTATATAGAGTCTCTAGAACATTAATATTATGTATGAAACATTCACCATCAGCTTCTGTTAGCTTTTTATCTAATATTCTATAAAATAATTCTTTGTCTTTGAATTCTTTTTTAGTTATTATTATAAGTGACAAATAAGGCTGGGTGTGGTGACACACACTTATAATACCAGCTACTCAGGAGGCTGAGGCAAGAGGATTACAAATTCAAGGTCAGCCTCAGCAACTTACTGAGACCCTTAGTAATTGAGTGTGACCCTGTCTCAAAAAGAAAAAAAAAAAAAAGGACTAGGGATATCACTCAGTGGTATAGCACCCTGGCCTGCTCAATCACCAGTACCTAAATAAATACATAAATAATAAAAATGAATAAAAAGTACAAGTAAATTAATGATTATTTTGTGAAACAGTATAGTTATAGTCAGTATATCTTTGCAAATAAACACATATGGTCTTAGCACTTCACAATTAATACTACATAATTCAATTCATGAGGAGTCATAATTCAAGATAAAATTAGTATGAAAACTCTTTTGGTGTTAATTTCTTTTCATTCACCTCTATTGTCATTTATTTTGACCACTATGGCCTCATTGAGAAAGTTGTGTCATTTCTTGACCAAAATCCATGTTTATTTCATCATCAGTAAATTAAGGTTAAAGAATATACAGATTTATTTCCATAACTTATAAATATAATAAATATAATATGAATAAATAAATAAATCTGAATATACAGATTTATTTCCATAACTTATAAATATAATAAATATAATATGAAGTCACAATTTAAAGCTTTCAAAGAAATAAATTTTTCATTTCAATGAGACCTAAAAATTTTCTTTGTGTGTCGTGCTTTTGATGTTAAGTCAAAAAAGTCATTACCTATCTTGTATCTTAAAGAATTATTCCCTGTTGTTTTTGAAAATTTCTGTATTTTTATGTTTTAGATTTAAGTCCATTTGAGTTAATTTTTATGTACAGTGTGAGATTTAGGTCAAGGTTCAGTTTTTAAGTTTTTAAAAACATTTTCTATTTTTGCCTGGGTGCAGTGATGCATACCTGTAGTCCCAGAGATTTAGGAGACTGAGGAAGGAGGATCACAAATTCGAGGAGGCCAGCCTCAGCAACTTAGGACCTAAGCAGTTTAGTGAGACTATCTCAAAATAAAAAGGGCTAGGGATATAACTCGTAAAGCACCCGTGGGTTAATCCCCAGTACCAAAAAAAAAAAAAAAAAAAAAAAAATTCTAGGCTTAAAAGCAATACTGTTGTTCCAGCACTATTTGTGGAAAAGGCTGCTCTTCCTCTATTGATTGCTGTTATACTTTTGTGAAAAATTGTTGGGCATATTTATATGGCTCTATTATGGTTTTATATTATATTTCTTGGATCTGTATATATGTCCTGCCAATATTACTCTTTGGATTTCTATAGTTATGTACTAAGTTTTAACATCAGATAGAATGATTCCTTCTACTTTTATTATTCGTTTTCAAAGTTGTTTGAGCATTATAGGGTCTGTGTTTTCTGATACAAATTTTAGAATTAGCTAGATATGTTTACAAAAAGAACTTGATGTGATTTTGTTAGAAATTGCCTTAAATTTGTAGATTAATTTGGAAGAATTGACATTTTTGCTATGATAAATCATCTAATCCATGAGTGTAGTGATATATCTTTCCTTTCATTTAGGTGGTCTTTGTATTTTTTCATCGTTTTGTAATTTTCAGACCCTGTAGATGTTTTGTTAGATTTATCCTTTTTCATTTTCTTTAGAGCAAATGTAAATGGTATTGTTTTTCTTTCAATTTCCACATTCCTACTATAATGAACATGAAATGTAGAAATACAGTTGGTTTTGTATGTTGATCTCGTATCCTGTGACCTTTCTTTTTGAATTTTGAATGCACTTATTAATTCTGAAAGATTTTTATTTATTTTTTGTTTCTTTGAAATTTTCTACATATATGATTTTTGCTATCTGCAAATAGATTTATCTTTTCTTGGCCTAATTTGTTTTGTAATGTACCCTAATAAGATATGAAAAGACAGGTTAAAAATTGGAAGAACTGTTTGCAAGCCAAGAAAAGTCTTGCATTTAAAATATATAAAGGATCCTCAAAAATCAGTAGTGAACAACAACAATAAACAAACCAGTTAGAGATGGGTAAAAGACATGACCAGAGTTTTTAGCAGAGTATACAGATGACAAGTACATGAAAAGATTGTCAGCTTCTTTATCTTTTGGGAAGCAAATTAAACCTTGATGTGTGTACTACTGTCAGAATAGCTAATATAAAAATAGTGACACCATAAAATAGTGGTGCAGATTTGGAGAAATGCTGGCAAAGATTCAGAGAAACTGGATTACCCTTATATTACCTATACTCATCATACATTGGGAACTTACAATGGTACAGCTACTCTAGAAAATACTTTTGTAGTTTCCTTAAAGAAACTAAACTTACCATATAATCCATCAGTAGGATTCTTGGGCATTTATCCCATAAATGAAAATTTCATACAAGAATTTATACAAAGATGTTCCTAGCACATTTATTCATAACACCTCCATACTGGAAACCAGTACACATCCATACCATGGATTATTATTTAGCAATAAAAACAGGAATGAGACCACTAATAAATGGAATAACTTGGATACATCTCAAGGCAGTTACCCTGAGAGAAAAAAATCAACCTCAAAAAGTTAGATATTGTCATTCAATTCAGTAACTTTCTTGAAATAACACTACTATAAAGATGAAGAAGAGATCACTGGTTGTCAGGGGTTTATGATTGGGTCGCTGACTGTGAAGGAATAGCACAAGGAAATCTTGAGGTATAAAGGATCAGCTCTGTATTATGATAGTGGTTGTGGTTACATGAATCATCATATGTAATAAAATTGTATAGAAATTCACATAAATACACATACTTGACTGTATAAAACTAGTGAAATCTGAATAAACTCTGGGGAGTTGTCCCAGTGACAACTTCCTGTTTTTTATATTGCACTATAATTATGCTGGATAGTAGTATCATTGAGGGAAGTTGGAAGAAAGAAGGACCTTCCTGTACAACTTCCTGTTTACCTTTGTTACAAAAATAAAAATATTAAGAAAGCCTTAATTATTATTTTTATTATGAAGATGATAAGAATGACATGTTATAAATATAAAGGAATGCCTATTTTTAATATTTTTTTTTCAATGTTGGGGATTGAACCAGGGCCTTATACATGCTTGGCAAGTGCTCTGTTCTGCCACTGAGCCACATATCCTGCACCAAAAAAAATACAACTTTATATTCTTTTGGATTAAAATATTTCATGTTGACATGGCCTTGCAATACATGACTGTAATGAGCTTGTATCACATAGGACTCTTCAGGCAAGATCAGCAACTCCTAAGGTGGTCTGTGACTTGTTCAGCTGGTCATACTCCTAATGCTGCTCCAATATTAGATTGCTCCAGGTTTGTAAATACCTCCCAGAAAGTATCTGCTGTCGCTGTGGACCTGCACCACTCAGTAAACACCCCAGGTTGTACCAGTCTCTGCATAAAGGTGCAGAATTTGGTGGTGAACCAACTTTTGTTCAAGTTTCCATTTGAGTTGACAGGGCTGCTTATAGGAGAAACAGTTATGCTACTCTTGAAGGTAGAGAAAATCTTCTGTTTTCCCAGTCTTACATTGCTGCTTTCAGTTCTCCCTTCGGATAACACAAAGGTGTATGCAAGGGCAAATATGTTGTTATTTCTTTTGAAGATCATTTTGTTTGTTTATTGGAGAACATTTTTTATTATAAATGATTGCTTCCTGCATTTTCCTGAAAACCTATTACAATAAGTCTTTCTTATTTATTGGAGTAAGTTTAAAAAGGCACATTTTCTAGTGACTGGAAATGAGAAATTTCTGGTTACATGTCGACATCTCTTTTGCTAAAAAGAGGTATGTAGTACTCATTTGACAATCCCTGGGGTTGTGCTTTTCCCTCTTCATGAATAATACAAAATTACTGTCATCTTATTACAGTTCAGCTTTGAGAATATAGTGACCCAAATGAGAGAACAACGTTCTGGCATGATTCAAACGAAGGTAAGTTTTTCGCCACGTAAATTCTAATAAGAATAGTGAACACAAAGATTAACATTGTATAGCACTTGGTAATTTATAAAGCTCTTTTATATAACTGGTATAACTGAATCCTTACTATTTGAGGTAGATATTAGTAAATATCATTTTGCTATGATACTCTTATGAAGAACTTAAGGCTGAAGCAATGAAGTCTTCTCCACTGGGTCACTCAGACAGCAAGGGAAGGAGCTGCCAACATTGTAACTGAAATCTGATGCCTAAACACATGCCTTTTCCATAATGCCATGCTATTTAAGACTAGTATCAAAAGTTATTTGATAATTTCTGGATAGCAATTTGAGATACCTACTTGCCAGTAAATATTGTTATTGGCATGTCATAAAAAGAGAAAATTTTATGTCATAGATTAGTTATTCACTAGGAGAGTATTTAAAATGAAAATAATTACCCACAAATTTTTATATATATGGAATTTAGATTTTATATATATAAAGATTAATATAAGAGGCTGTTTAGAATTTTATATAGGATTAGCTCTGTGGATTATCTCAGTAGCAATTTCCTGGTTTTAATATTGTACTAAAATTATGCAGGGTATTATCATTGGGGGAAGTTGGGAGAAGGACCTTTCTGTACAACTTCCAATTTACTACCTATGCTACAAAATAAAAAGTATTTAAAAAGACAATTAATTTTTTTCTTGTAAAGATGCAAAAATGACAAGGTATAAAACAAAGAATTGTGTACCTTTTTTTTTTTTAATACTTCTTCTGATACCACTCCATTCTCAGAAAGTATTTGTGGGTGCTGGTAGATATCTCAAATTGCTATCCATAAGTTTATTAACAAATAATTTTAGATAAGTCACTTAAACAGCATGTCATTATGGAAAAGCCATGTTTTTAGGCATCAGACTTCAGTTTATAAGAACTTCAGATATAAGGAAAATGAGATAGTTTCCCCTTAGTTAAGACTTCAATAAACTACGTCTAGACTGAGAACTATATTATGATCATTTAACTATCTTCCTCATGTTTTGTTAATTATTTTTTCAATTAGCAATAATCACATCTCAGATCAACCTCATTGATTATGACACTACCACTATGAAAAGCTATCTTTTTCATAGTTTAAAATATATACTTGGATAAAGATGTTCTTACTTAAGTTAGTTATTTGTAGTTAAGTGTTTGCTCTTTCAGGGAGTTATCCTATGTGGTTGAAAAATTACAAATGTGTTCTCCAAAAGTGGCCATTAGTGTTAACTACTTATCATTGTGTTGTTTTTCATATATATGTATGTATATAGGAGCAGTATCAATTTTGCCATGTAATTGTGCTTGAAGTTCTTCGGAAACTTCTGAGTTTGAATTGAGAAAGACTTCTGTTCCTCACACTTGAAATTACCAAGTGTCTCGGAGTTCGCGCTGCAGTGAAGAGAGTTGTTAAACATACAATATGCATTTCTGGTATATCAGTCGATTTTTTTTTTTTTTCATTTCCCAGATCTCCCTGAAGGCAGCATCATTTGTTGTGGGGTTAACAGTGTTTACTCATCGACCTTACTGGACATTATCAGTACATTCTCCCATGTTTTTCAGTGAAACAAAAGTTACATAAAAACAACTACAGCTTGGCTATTTGGTTGAAGGGATTACAATGCCCAGTAAAGGATAATTAGCCCATATTAATTATGGATTGGTGGGTTTTATTGTATACTATTCAAACATATATAAAATATAATTTGATTAATTTTGCTCCCCAATTTCAAGACAAATGTGTATCCATATTCTTTAGCTAGAGTCTGTACTTCCAGCTGGTCTTTGAAAGACTCAATTTAAAAGGGGTCCAATGAGGATGGATTAAATTGACATCAATTACTTCCATTTCCTATACTTCTGTTAGGCTCTAGGATTTGAGAAGGCACTGTTTTTCTAGAGCAGCAAGACAAGGCCTTCTTGCTCTGGGAAGCACCTCATAGGTAGGCAGAGTCCCTCTTCTCTATTACATGGACGCGGTGATGAACAGTTCAAATGTAAGATAGATGATTATATAGAGAGCCCAAGAGGAAATGTTTGCCCAGCCCAATTTCTTTCCAATCCCCCTCTAACACTTAACATATTACTCAGGTTGCTTTGTTAAAAAGCAAATCTTACATTTTACTTAGTTCTTACCATTTAGTTGACCAACAAACTTTGATATAAGCATCATTATGTAATTCTGAGACATTCATTATATCTTTTATATAAGATGTATTTTTCAAACTAAGATTTACAATAGTTCTTTTTTCATTCCAGAGGTCTATTAAGTCATTTCTTTCCATTGTTGCCATACTCTGCTAAAATATTTAGATATTGGATCTTGGAATTAATTTTGGAAAACCAAATTTATTAATTTTGGAAAACCAAATTTTTTTGTGTTCATAAACCAAATTTATGGGCAGAAAATATCCACACTCTAGTTTCAAAAATATTCTGACCATTATTTCATTTTTATTATTATAGGACTTTGCTTTATACAATTATAATGATATTTTTTTGGTCAAGAAGTTTTGGTGACCGCATTATAAGTCACAGAACAACTGATAATTGTCTTTGTATAGTATAATTCAGTCGAGATCAAAATATTCTATCATTATATTGAAAAATTTCTAATATTAATCTTTAAGTACTAAATTTCTAAGAGGCTTGTTGTTTTGGCTGAATGAAAACAAATTGGCTGGGGCCTGGAGATGTGGCTCAAGTGGTAGCATGCTCACCTGGCATGCTCGCTGTGCTGGGTTTGATCCTCAGCACCACATACAAATAAAGATGTTGTGTCTGCCGAAAATTAAAAAATAAACATTAAAAAAATTCTCTCTCTCTCTCTCTCTCTCTCTCTCTCAAAAAAGAAAACAAATTGGCTGAATTAAAATTTATAATTCTTATTTTAAAAATAATTCTACAGAAATGTATTTGATATTAAATCAAATTGATGATTCTAGCCATCTACATTGTTTATATAAATAAGTCTGTGCTCATCATTAATTTCATTTTAAAAATATTTGAATCTGTAATAATTATATCTATAATTTCATTTTCATTGTTAACTGTAAAATAATAGGTATAATGTATAACAGTTTCTGAGAAGGATTCTATGCTGTTATTTAAATGAAAATGTTTACTATGTATTGCCTGAAGTATTTTTATTTTATTTATCTTGGCCTTGAAATGTTTTTGTAAAGAAAAATCCTCTCATCTTGATTTTAAACATGTCCCTTCTTTAATATGTGCCTCATATTTTTACAGCTGGACTATTTTTAGTTTTGCAGGGAAATTTAATAATTAAATATGGAAATACTGATTGCATTTGTTTTCATTTCCTTCTTGGAATGTGAATTCAAATTAAAAACTTTTGATGAATTGAAATACTAAGTTTTATACTAATAATGAATCATTTTCTGCCTAGGAGATGAATATGAAACTTGCATTGACACCTCTGTGAGTATACGAAAGCCAATTTAAAGGAGATTTTAAAATATTTAAGTATAAGCATATTATACATTTATTAGCTTTCAACTTGAAATACATATTTTTAATGATGCTTAGGTGTTCAATCAAAGCTTTTCAGAAATAAACATTATAGAATTTACTCTCATATCAGTTTAAATCATTTATTTTTCTTTGGTCCTTTTACTTCTGAATCTTCATAGAATATTATTGAACTTTCAGTAAAGTTTACATTTATTACTCAAAAGTCATTTCAGTGATTTATTTCTATTGAAAAATCTGAAAAGAAAATACCTTGAAAAACTCTAAAACAAGAAAGTTCTGTTTCCTACTTAATTTTTCCAGTCCCTAATAAGAATTAACTTTCTTTTAAGTTGTCTCAAGGTTTGAGTAATTGAACCAGAAGATTTGGAAAGTATCCATTAAGAAAACAGGGCAGTGGAATTCAATGGAGGTGATGGATTGCTTAATGTAGCCCTCATTGGTCTATAGCTATAATCCAAATGTACTAATAAATGGTGCTTCTATAAATGCTGAAATGCATGTATACTATAACTATAATGGGCTAATAAAAACATTTTTTAAAAAGTAGTAGTAATTATCTCATCATGAATTACAAAGTATCTTAAAAGATATCTAATATAAGTCAGGCACAGTGGTGCTTGGCTGTAATCTGTATCTCAGAAGGCTGGGGTAGAAGGTCAGCCTCAGTAGTTTAGATGGAACCTAAGCAACTTAGTGAGACCCTATCTCAAAATAAAACATGAAAAAACAACTGGAGATATGACTCAGTTCCCCCTGTATAAAAAATAAAACACGATGAAGCACATGTTTTAGAAACCAACCACAACATCAGATTTGAGGGTACAAAAATACAGCCTTCTGTTTAACAAAACAATACCTCCTGTTAGCACCATAGCTGAGGATTGCTCCAAAGTTATTTTACCAATGCAGTAATATACAAAAGAGGAATGATTGGGATAAATGTTGAAAAAATAGACCAAAATGATCATTTGTTTATTCACGTAATAATAATAGACTACTGCAAAAATTAGAAAATTCATTAAGAAGTCAAGATACATGATAACTATTTAAAATTAATCTTTCTGTACATCTGTTAATCACACTGTAGTTAGCACACTATGACTTCTTGGCCATATGTAAGCTGTTGCCTTTTTTTAAAAGTATTTTTTCAAAATTTAAAATTCTTTTTTAGATATAAATGACGGCAAAGTGTTGAATTCATTTTAGCCGATTTTTTTTGTGGGGGTAATAAGGGAGAAAAAAATCAGCAAAATAAGATCCCATCTTCTGTTCATTTAGAAGTCAGCATCCAAGGTAAAAGAATTCCCTGTTGGATTTGACATCTCTCCCATCCTCTGAAAACCTTGCTAAAGCCCAGCTTCATCATAAGCCTGTCTGCCATGAATTCAATATACTGCTTCATCAAAGTGCAGTTTATCTCAGTGAACTTCACAGGCAAGGCCTCCATGAGGAACTCCTGTTCTAAGCTGATAGCATTGATAAATATTTCTTTTACTCTCTGCTCCAATGGTTTGTGTAGCAGGTGTTTGAACATCAGGCAGGCAGAATCATAAAGTAAACCCTCATCTCTGCTAATAAGTTCACGGTAAACTTAGGCCAGGCATCAATTCCCATTTCTTGAACTAGAATGTTGATTCAAAAGAAACATAGAAGAAGTTTCCTTCCACAGCCGCAAAGGCTAAAACACATTCTCTGTAGGTAGCTTCTTTGTCCCCAATCCAATGCAAGACCGAATTTGCTTTCTTTTTTACATAAGGCGTTGTTTCAATGGCATTGAAGAGAAATTCCCTTTCTTTGAAATATTTTAAATGTCAATAAGGAGACTATACATTTCACAACATAGTTTTCCATGGCAATTTGGAAGACATAGAAACAGTGAACTTCTATAATTTGAACTTCCTGGCTTAATCACTCTGCCAAATTTTCATTTACTATGCCATCACTTGCTACAAAGAAATTCATAATATAAGACATAAAAAACCATTCCTCAGATTTCAGGGCTTCCTAGTGCAGAATGTCCTTGGAAATAGCCACCTCATCATCTGTCAAAAAGGAACCTTCAGCCTTCTTAGAAATCTGCCAAATATCATGGTATCCGATAGGAAAGAAGACAAAGCAGTGAGGGTTCTCTCTCAGTATAGTAGTTCATCCTCCATGCTGGGGGCAGTACTTTAGTTTTCAGCTCCATGGGCTCCTAGAAGATGCTCCTTGCAGTCTTACTGACTAGGATTCAGGTCCCACTGAGGGCTGGGGGGTATTTTCCTTGTCTGTCAGGCTGAGCCCCTTCAGTGGTAAGAGCTGCAGCTGCTACTGGTCTGAGATGTTGGCGAGTGGTGGCATTTGCAGACATGGAGGTGACAGTGGACAACGTGGCTAAGTGGGACCTGCAGCACTCAATATCTGTAATGTTAAGTGTCACAATAAACAGAAGTGATGAGATCAGTTATTGCCCATCATAAAAACTGCACATTTTCAAAAAGGATTACAATTTCGAGTAGTGAACAGGGAAAGAACAGAAGTGATGTATGATTATGAGGCTGGAGGAGAGAAAATAGAAGTAAAAAGTTAAAGGAAGAGTGAAAGAAAGAACAATAGAAATTGGCTGTTAGCAAAAGAAAAGAGAGAATCTAGGAAAAAAAGTGAAAGAAAAAAATATGTATAGTAAAAATAACAACAAAAAAGAATACAAAACAAAACTGATATATACTAATAAACATTCTAGTCCTCAAAATACTGATTCATGAAAAATGCTAGAAATGAGAAAAAAAGAAACAAAAATGAATATGTATAAGTGTCCAAAAACCATTTAGGTTACAATTAAACAGAGAAAAGAAAAAAAATTAAAAGGGGCAAAAAAGAGATCTCAATGAAAATTAAAGAATTGTTTCTGTTGGAGTTCAAAATATTCTCGGCTCCCCTTCTAAGCAATGTTAGGTAGGGTAGGGTCACTGGTATGTTCTGTGAGTGGAAATCCTGTAGATGGAGCTCCTGGAGGCGGGATTTAGGCTTCGGTATGCTCCAGGTTCCTCATTGAATGGCTATTGGTCTGAAGATTTTAAATCAGCGCACCTCCAGGGCTTAGCAGTTGCTGGTCCACATTTAGGAGACTCCACCCTAAGGATCTCACCTTGGTTCCACTTGTGCAGTGCAAGAGCTAATCCTTAGTTGCCCTCTGACACCTGCAGACCCTGTGTTTTGTGGTCTTTGTGGTTCTTGGGTTCAGTTTCTGAACTTAATCACTCCTGCCCCTGCCCTTTCAAATTCCCAACAGGGCCTCTCTCTCCTGGTTGGTCATGCAAGTGGCTGGATTGGAGGGGGAGGGAGAAAATCAAGTGGGTTTCCAAGATCTGTATTCCCCTGTGTAAACTGCTCTCTGTGTTTGATTTTCTCCTGGTCACTTAGGCACACTGTATGTTTGGTGTGCGTTTGCCAGGGCTGTATTTCTGGCTAAGTTTGGGTTTGCCAGGAATCAGCTTCCCCCAGCATCTGGACCACATGCTGAGGCTGCAGAATGGTTCCTTCCTTTGTACTCTCCAGGAGGGATACACTTTACCACAAGGATACTGTGCAAAACACCTTTCAGTTTAGTGGAGCCATGACTTTGATCTCTGATCTCTCAGTACCCAGACATGCCTCAAGCCTCCCCAAAATATGGATTCCATTAATTCCCTTACCCCTCCATTTTGCATGGGGGACTACTCTGCCTGCCACCATGGTGGCACTGGGGATTTCTTTCTTATTTTATTATATCCAATCTCCTGTGTCCTGGATCTGCTTTGAATGTCCGGTACTAATTCCCAATAAGGTCCCTTTTTTTGTTTGTTTGGTTTTTTTCACGCATCTTGCTGAGAAGCTACTTATCTGCTTTCTTGGTTTCATGCCCCAGAGCAGCCAGGAAAGCAACTTCCTCTCTTCTGCATCTTGAAAAACACCCTTTTTGGTAAAGTTTAATGCCCATTTGCTGACATTTGTTTCTGGCTGTTTTTGTGTTTTGTTACAGCAGTGGCTGAGTTCATTGCATTGTCAGGGATAATATACACCAGAAAACCTAAAATACTTAACCACCTGACTCACTAAAGAGAAAATTTGCCAACCCCTGCCCTATGTCTTCAATAGGAAACTATGTCTGAGCAACAGGGATATATAAAATACATATATTGTACAAAATATATAAAAGACGTAAGATTAAACATAACAAGAATTGACCAATTGATGCTTACATTCTTCATGAACAATAAATGCATTAAAAGTCCAGGAAATTATACATATACATATATATGATTAGGGATTGAACCCAGGTGTGCTTAACCACTGAGCAACACCCCCAGTTCTTTTTATTTTTTATTTTAAGCCAGGATCTTGCTAAGTTGCTGAAGCTGGCCTCAAGTTTACAAAAAATGAGCAATAGAAAAGTATACTCAAATCCTATACAAGTTACCACAAGAAAAAATTAAAATTTAGGGAACTTTATAGCATCTCTGTGCACACTGAAGTTACACCAAAAAGATAACACTCAAAAAATAGATAAACTATAAGCTACTATTTTGAAGTACATTTAAATACATTAGGAAAGTCACTTGTAAGACATGAAAGAACAGCAATCAAAATTAGAAAAATTCAAAATGGGATGATGAGAAAGAATTAGAAACTAAAAATTTTGAAATGAAAATTATAGAGGGAAAACAATAACTGATGAAATACCTTATGAGGAGGAACTTATAGGAGTTTAGGGTATAAGCATCAAAAACAGGCAAAGTATATAATAGAATTTTTAAAGAAAATCAAAGCAAGTATTCAGAACAAATAGTAATTCTAGAACAATTTTTAATAATTCAAAGAATATTCCTGAAGTAATTTAAAATTGCAAATTGATATAGTATGTCCCTAAGAATTAAATTAGTATGGCTAATACTTATTCTCTATTTGAGTTATTGAAGTTTGAAGAAAAAAAGTATTTCAGGCATTTCTTCAAAAAGAATACGAGAAAAATAAATTATTAACAGATTTTTTGATGTTAAATACTTTACAACAAAAATAGAATAATATATGTATTTACAAAGAAAAATTTTGTGAGCCGAGAATTTTTTATCTAGCAAAACTGACCTTGTTGTACAAAGGGTGCAAATTGAAGAGCTCAGAGAATATTGTTGCCAAAATTGCTCCCTCTGGAAAACTCAACAATGCAGAAAAAAATTCTAATCAAATGTGATAGCCATTCTTAATTTTTTGAAAAGAACTGGATTTTGAAATGGGGCAAATTATATTCCATGCATGTTTGAACATGTCAAAATGAACCCATTCTTATGTATAACTATAATGCACTAATAAAAAATGTGCTGTACTAGTGCTGAAGTATTTATTTACCCAGGAATTCTGCCTATCTGAAGCACAACATTAAAGCAATTGGCAACAAAGGGCCACGGCATTCTGAGAGACATGGCATTCTCAGAGTCTAAAGTACTACTGGCCTTACAAAGCAAATTGGTGTGGGTTCCCTTAGTGACTGTCTAAGCTGACTGCCACTGAGAATGGAGCCATGTTGGGGCCTACCCAGGCTGTTGGAGTGTGCGTTGTGGGAGCAGCTTATTTTGATGAGACTTCCAGGGGTCTCTCTGGGAAGACAGTGCCTAAGCCACCTGGCACTGACTGCCATCTCCAGAACCAAGTAGCACCCTACTAGCCCTGACATTTGAGCACAGTGGCCACCAGCTAACATCTCAGGTCAAGTTCTGTTGGGGAGACTGCTCCAAGTGGTGAAGAGAATACCAAGGCTCCTGACAGAGCTAAGGGCCATGAATAAAGACTTTAAAGGCAGACCCAGTGTTAAACAGGGTTGCTCATGTTTTTTTTTCTGGATCTATACTTTCAAGAAAAATATGTCAAATTAAGGAAGAGTAGATAGGATACTAAGGTATAAAACAAGTAACATATGAACAGATAGTCTAAGGATATGAGACTGCTGGGGTTCTTTATGTTTTTTGTTTTGTTTTGGAGGTCCTGGGGATAGAACCTATTCCTTGCACATGCTAGGCAAAAAAGTACTCTACCATTGAACTATCCACCAGCCTTCTTCACAGTTTTTAGTGAGAAGAAAAGAAACTCCCACTCATCACTGTGATGAAGAAGAGCACAGGTTTTGTTGTGTTGAGGCCAGGACAGGAGCCACACCTACAACCAGGGGTGTCCTACCTAGGAACCAGAGTGTGAAAACTCCAGACACCCATCTGTCAAGAGAGAGGCTGCCTTGAGAAGACAAGAGGGAACTTCAGAATGGCTGGGTAACACTGGGACATGGGTTTGGAGATCCTAACAAATTGGGTTGGGAAGCTCCTGCATGAGAAGGTTGTGACTCGAGCTTACGATGATTTAATAAGGGATTTTTTTCATGATAGTGTAAAAACAATACACATTCAGTATAAATCATGAATTTTGAATCTGATCATTTCTAGAGACTAGAAAAATTCTGTATGATCTTTTCTTAAGATGCTTTGTGGCAGCATCAAGCCACAATTCTCAGTCAGCCCCAGGATCAAGAGGTCAAGAGCCATCTATGGTGTACTATACTGCTAAGCTAGGATGTTCCAATGCATCTTCAACTCAATCATATTTTTAACTGGGTTGATCAGGTTATAACCCATTGTAAACAGATATACTATGACTTCCTAGTCCTGGAAAGTCAAAAAGGACAGTGCTTTTATTGTTCTCACTTTTTTTTTTTTATTGGGGATTGAACCCGGGGGCACTTTACCATTGAGCTACATCCCCAGTGCTGAGTAACTGGGATTACAGGAATACATCACTGCACCCAGCTCCATGGGCGTTCATGCAGGCATATGTCTCCTGGCACTACTTTACTTACCCAATGACACATGTATCTTCTAAGCAGGGCAGGTAGTAACATGTCACATTCCAATCATAAGCCCTCTGCGTTCAAATGTGAGTACAGTTATGAAATATGTGCAAATTTGGGATGCATCACTCGTTTTTTCACTTACCCCTAAAGTCTTACCACGATTCATTTGTACACCTACTGCAGCAAACATGACATTGCATAATTCTTGATTTGACTCTCCCATGAGCTCTTCAGTAGTTCACCTGTGCTTTATTCTGCTTTGATTTTCTGTTAACTAGCATGATGGCTAAAATAGGGGTCCTCTGTAAATATTAGATGAATGGAGAAATGATAGCTACTTCCTTGTCATATAATGTCACTGTTATGTAATCTTATTCCTAGCATAGTGGTTTATGACATGAGCACCTGATGCTCAGCAGCTAATACTAAGGCTCATTTTACAGACCCAGGTCCATGAGATAGTCAATAAGAGAAGTGTTCTATGATCATAGGAGTTTGAGAAATATATATTCCACATGGTTTTCTTGAAGTTGCAGAGTGCTATTAGTATATTAACACCAGAGGACCCTAGAGGAGAAGAACTTGTAGGGAGAAAGTGCCATTACTCTAGGCCACTGATACAAAATTATAAGATTAGGAATAAGGATGAGTTAATTAAATAGCTTATGAGCACAATGTAGTGACAAACTTGATTTTGTCTCAGTAGCTGGTAAATAGAAATTGTGTCATACAAAACCTGATTGATTCGAATTCATCCTTCAGTAGTTTTTCCAGGCTGTGCTTTCAACTTGTTTACATGTATGATGTTTTGGCTCTGTATAAGATTCAGATGTCATTCTTTCCTCACTTGGAGGATTGTACAGACAGTGTTTTACTTACTTTCTCTTAAAATTGAGTGCTCTTTTGTAACGTTTCTAGTTAAAACAATTCTCAAACAAGGAGCACATTTCATTGACCAGTTTAACCATGAATGACTAAATCAGCTGGAAGACAAAAGAGCTCCATCAGAGGCATTAAGAAATAAAATTTTCTCCCCAAATCTGTCAATTCACTTTTTAAAAATTTAGAGCTTTTTAATTGTACATAGTAGTTGGATTAATCCCATCAAATTCTTACATGCATGGAAATCTATTTAAATTCATGATAACCCATTTTCTCTCCTATTTCCTCTCCTATCCCATTCTCCTTCCTCTATTCTACTAGACTTCCTTTTGATCATCTATTAATTTGTATTTGATGGGCTTTTTATGTTATCTTATTCTTTCTCCCACTTTCCTTTATTTTACTCTAGCTTCAACATATGAAAAAAATGCAATCTTTGAGTTTCTGAGTTCAACTAATTTCACTTAGCATCATATTCTCCATTTCTATCCATTTGCTGGCAAATGCCATATTTTTTTTATGGCTGACTAGAACTCCATTGTGTGTGTGTGTGTGTGTGTGTGTGTGTGACAGTTTCTTTTATATATTTATTATTTATTTATAATTATAACAGCGGAATGCATTACAATTCTTGTTACATAAATAGAGCTCAAATTTTCATATCTCTGGTTGTATACATAGTATACTCACACCAATTTATGTCCTCATACATATACTTTGGATAATAATGATCATTGCATCCATCATTAATTACCTCGCGCCCTTGTCCTTTACCCTCCCACCCCTTTGCCTTTTCTAGAGTTCATCTATTCCTCCCATACTCCCCCTCCCTATCCCTCTATGAATCAGCTTCTTTATATCAAAGAAAACTTCGGCATATGGTTTTTTGGGATTAGCTAACTTCACTTAGCGTTATCTTCTCTAACTCCATCCATTAACCTGCAAATGGCATGATTTTATTCTCTTTTATTGCTGAGTAATATTCCATTGTGTATATATGCCACATTTTTTTATCCATTCATCTAGTTTGGTTCCACAATTTAGCTATTGTGAATTGTGCTGCTATAAACATTGAAGTGGCTGTATCCCTGTAGTATGCTGTTTTTAATTATTTTGGGAATAGACCGAGGAGAGGGATAGCTGTGTCAAATGGTGATTCCATTCCCAATTTTCTAAGAAATCTCCATACTGCTTTCCATATTGGCTCCACCAATTTACAGTCCCACCAGCAATGTATGAGTGTACCTTTTCCCCCACATCCTCACCAACACTTATTGTTGTTTGTTTTTATAATAGCTGCCATTCTGAATGGAATGAGATGAAATCTTAGAGTGGTTTTGATTTGCATTTCTCTAATTGCTAGAGATGATGAACATTTTCATGTGTTTGTTGATTGATTGTACATCATCTTCTGAGAGGTCTCTTCAGGTCCTTGGTTGTCTGTTCGCTTCACAGATTGTTTCTTTTGCTGAGAAGAAACTTTTTTGATTTAAGTTCATCCCATTTATTGATTCTTTATTTTAATTCTTGTGCCACAAGAGTCTTATTAAGGAAGTTGGAGCTTAATCCCACATGATGGAGATTAGGGCCTACTTTTTTTTTATTAGATGTAGGGTCTACAGTTTCTTAATCTATTAATCTATTGACAGACATCTGGGTTGATCCCATAATTTAGCAATTGTGAATTTTTCTGCTCTCCACATTGAGGACGTTATTTTGCTATAGTATGCCAGTTTTAGATCTTTGGGGAAAATACCAAGGATGGGATAGCTGAGTCATATGGTGGTTTCATTTCTAGTTTTCTGAGGAATCTCTACCCTGTGTTCCAGAGTATTTGTACTAGTTTGCAGTTCCACCAACAATGTACAAGTGTTACTTTCCCCCCACAACCTCACCAGCATATATTGTTCATGTTCTTGATCATTGCCATTCTGATTGGAGTGAGATGAAATCAATGTAATTTTGATTTTCATTTTCCTGTTGCTAGAGATGTTGAATATTTTTTATATATTTGTTGGCCATTTGTGTTTCTTCTTTTGAGAAGTTTGTTTAGCTCTTTTGCCCATTTATTGATCATGTTAGGTTACTTTTTGATGTTACGTTTTTGTATATTCTGGATATTAATCCCATATTGGAGAAGTAGTTGGCTAAGATTTTCTCCCATTCTGTGGCTCTCTCTTAATGCTCTGAATTGTTTCTTGGCTGTGCAGAAGCATTTCAGTTTGATGGCATCTGACTTATTGATTCTTGGTTTTATTTTTTTGTGCTTTAGGGGGCCTTGTAAAGGAATTTGGTGCCCTCAACTATATGATGAGTGTTAATCCTATATTTTCTTCTAGCAATTACAAGGTTTCTGGTGTAATTTCTAAGTCTCTGATCCATTTCAATTTGAGTTTTGTGCAGGGCAAGAGGAGTCTAATTTCATTTTTATACATACAGCAATCCAGTTAATACAAGACAATTTGTTTAAAAGGGTCCCTTTTCTCCAACATACATTTTTGGTAACTTTGTCAAATATCAGATATGGTTATAGATATGTGGATTTGTCTCTGTGTCTTCTATTCTGTCCCATTAGTTTTCATGTCTATTTTGATGCCAATACTATGCTCTTTTTGTTACTATAAATCTGTAGTATAATTTCAGATCAGGTATCATGATGCCTCCTGCTTCACTTTTCTTGCTTAGTATTGCTTTGGATATTTTGGGTCTCTTATCCTTCTAAATGAATTTTAAAAACCTTTTTCTAATTCTGTGAAGAATCATTGGTATTTTGATGGGGATTGCATTGAATCTGTATATTGTTTTTTGTAGTATGGCTATTTTGACACTATTAATTCTGCCTATCCAATAACATGGGGTATTTTCCCATCTTCTAGGGTCGTCTTCTGTTTATTTCTTTAATGTTCTATAATTTTCATTGTATAGCTCTTTTATTTCCTTGGTTAGATTAATTACAAAATATTTAATTTTTTTTTTAGGTTGCTGTGAATGGGATGGTTTTGCTGATTGCTTTCTTGGCTGAATCACTGTTGTAGTATAGGAAAGCTATTGATTTCTGGATGTTGATATTATATCTTGGTACTTCGCTAAACTAATTTATAAGCTTTCTAAAAGTCTTTTGGTGGAGTACTTTGCATCTCCTAGATAAAGGATCATAGTTGACAAACAGATAGTTTGACTTATTCTTTTCTAATTTGTATCCCTTTGATTTCCTTTTTCTTGCTAATGTTTTAAGGACTATTTTGGGTAGGAGTGGTGAGAGTGGACATTCTTGTCTTGTTCCTGAATTTAGAGGAAATGCTTTTAATTTTTCTCCACTTAGTATGATGTTGGCTTTGGGTTTGTCATAAATGGTCTTTATAATGTTGAGGTAAGTTCCTTCAATCTCCACTACTCCAGCATTTTTAACATGCATGTGTGTTGGATTTTATCAGAGGTCTTTTATGAAATGATCATGTGATTTTTGTTCTTAATTTTGTTTAAGTGATGAATTACATTCATTGATTTGCGTATGTTGAACCAACCTTGCATCCCTAAAATGAAACCCACTTGATCATGGTGTATTATCTTTTTCATGTGTTTTTGAATGCAGTGTGCTAATATTTTATTAAGGATTTAAATTTACTTTTAAATACCTTTTGTTATACCATAATCCTTTGCTGAGGGCATCTTTCTTCTTTAGGTCTTGTTTTGTGGAATCATAATTTCCATCTAGTAAATAATATTCATCTATCTATATTTAATCTGTTTCCTCTAGTATCTTTGACTGGCTTCCTTGAATAGCTTTGTTGCTTTAAAAGGCAGCCTTTCTCTCTGTCAGCTATGCTGAAGGGTGGTGTTGAGTTTGGGCCGAGGGCTAGTCAGCAGGCAGCTTTGATTTTCTTTTTCTAGTTCTGGAATGGAACCCAGTGCCTGGTGCATGCAAGGCAAGCACTCTATCACCAAGCTATACTCCAACCCAAGTCAGCTTGAATTTTGCTGTTGTCTATAAACGCATCCTCAGCAATATTGCTTTCCTTGGTTTCAATTAATTTGTAGTTTTAACTGAGTGAATGAATCCAAATAGTGTATTTTCACTATTTCTTTTCCTACAGGCTACCACGAATCCACTTTTGCTTTCAGAAAAACTGAGTACCACCCCAAGGGCCAAGAATAAATTGAGTAAACATTGTCAAGAGATGCCCCAAAGAGCTTTCTTTTTTTTGTGCATTGAATAGAGACACATTTGAATTTTCATTATGCAGTGACAACCAGAATGGTTAAACAGATAACATTTGACTGATGGAATGGCACCTTGGGTCCCATTCTCTCAGGCCATTTTTAAAGAGAGGCACACTATTCATAATGCATAATGGAAGGGGTTACTTTTTTTGTTTCATGTTGTTGTTTGAAGAAGGAGTTGGGGAAATCTATTAAGCCAATCATTCTGAATTTTGTAATTCTTATTTTAGATCCTTCTGCTGATAGGCAAAAAATTTACTGGTTAAAAATAATTCAAAGTGTACATTAACTCCAGGATACTGCCCTCTGTGTGTATACCAAGTATCTTAAAGCCCTCTGTTCTATCTCAGGAAGCTGGAGAAGGTGCCCAATGATAAAAGTAAGCAGAAACTCAGCCATGTTCACCTTGAAATCTGTCCAGGGACAACCCAATGTTGTCAGGGAACAACCTGAAACAAGAAACTAAAGGAAAAATAAGGAGTGAAAGTGATGATCATTGAATCAAAATAGTATCTTCATACAATGATGTGTTGCTTAAACATGGAGATTTCATCATTGTGAGAACAACAAAAGTTATGTGTACCAAAAAAGATTTAAAAAAGGGGGGGGGATAAAAACAAAGGGGGATCTGAGTAAAATAGAAGGGAGATCAATAAAGTAGAGGGAAGGGGATTCAGAAGGAGGGAGGAGGGGAGATCATTGGAAGTATCTGATAACAAAATCTGCCAAATTATGCTGTTCATGTACAAATAGGCCACAAATAATTCCACTTATATACAAAATAATAATAGTGCACTATTTAAAATAATAATAGGAAGGAAATCAGGACAGAAAAGTGAGTAGATTGGGGAGGGAAGAGAGGGAAAGGGAAAGTACTAGAGAAGGAGACTGAACAAATTTTGTATATATACAAATATGGCATAACAATCCCACTAATATGTATAATTATAATGCTACAATTAAGAAAGGTTACATATAGAAACCCAGACGGTGTAGCCTATATGGTATAGTCTATTGCTCCTAGGCTGCAAACCTATATAGCATGTTACTATACTGCATACTGTGAGCTACTGTAATACCAATGTAAGTATTTGTGCATCTAAACATAGAAAATGTATAGTAAAAATACTAGGAGATAGGAATTTTTCAGCTCCATTATAATCTTTTAAAAATCTGTTCTTTTTAGGGGCTGGGGATGTGGCTCAAGTGGTGGCACGCTCGCCTGGAATGCGTGCGGCCCAGGTTCGATCCACAGCACCACATACAAACAAAGATGTTGTGCCCGGCGATAACTAAAAAATAAATATTAAAAAAAATTCTCTCTCTCTCTCTCTCTACCTCTCTACCTCTCTCTCTCTTTTAAAAAAAATCTGTTCTTTTTAGATACAGATGACAGTAGAGTGTATTTTGACATATTATACATACATGGTGAATAACTTATTCTAATTAGGATCCTATTTTTGAAGCTGTACATGATGAGTTTCACTGGTTGTGTATTCATACAAGCACATAGGAAATTTATGTCTGATTCATTCTACTGTCTTTCCTATCCCCACCCCCACCTCCTCTCCCTGCCCTGACTTCCCCTTTGTCTATTACAATGAACTTCTACACTTCTGTCCCCCACCCCACCCAACCTTATTGTTTGTCAGCATCCACATATCAGAGAGAACATTCAGCCTTTGGGTTTTGGGGATTGGCTTATGTCACTTAGCACGATAGTCTCCAGTTCCATGCATTTACTGGCAAATGACATAATCTCATTCTTTACCGCTGATCCATTGTAACTTTTATGGGACCATCCCATGTGTAGCTCAAAGTTGATGAAAATGTTGCTACCTGCCCTTTCCTAGTACTGCTAAGAAATTGGCATTTGACCTGGCATGCTTTTATTGTGGCCTTGCCCCTTCACTATAGCAGGGTCTTCTGTAGCAGGTATGATTTGTAAGGGAGCTCCTTCCATAACAGGAAATAGGATCAGGGGAATTTCCTTAAATACAAGTGGCTATTCATCCTTTCATAGACATTAATAAGAATAAGAGGTGATTCATTTAGAAAACATTCTTGTTAGGAGAAAGTCTTAGCTCCCTGGGCTATTGGAAGGAAAGGTATAGACACTGGGGGTGGGGGTGGGAGCCTTATTGCTGGGATCCACTATTATTTGCCTTTTTCTTGGTCATATACACACAGTTCCTGACTTACATGGTTGGACTTAAAATTTTTCAACTTTACATTGGTGGAAAAGTACTGGTAATTTTTTTCACTTTCAGTACAATATTCAATAAATTACCTGAGATATTCAACACTTTATTATATAGTAGGCTTGTGTTAGATGATTTTGTACAATTGTAGGCTAATACAAGTGTTCTGAGCACATTTAATGTGAGCTACACTGAGCTAGATGTTTGGTAGGTCAGGTGTATTAAATGCATTTGTAATTTAGGATATTTCAACTTTTGTTGGGTTTATTGGGATGTGACACCATCATAATTCAGGCATACCTGTATAAGTTTCTTTCCAGTCCACAGTTTTTCAGATGAGGGGAAGCCAGCAAGGGACTAAGCAAAGAGCAGGTTATTTTCTCCCCTCAAAACTGTTACTCTCTAATTAACTATGGAGAATTTTCTCTTACAAAAAAAAAAAACCCAACCCCTCATGGAAAGTGTGAGGTACCACAATTTTATTGTTTGGTTGATAATTTTAAAGTTTACCTCTGATATTAACCTTGAATCAAATGTATTTCAAACTTTGCCATATTCATTTTGTATTTTAAGTACCCAGTGCATTTTCTGGCCCCCAGAAATGTTTGTTAAATAAGTGAATAAATAAATATTATGAATCTGAGCATGGTGACACATGCCTATAATTGCAGCAACTAGGGAATTTGAGGCAGAAGATTGCAAATTAGAGGTCACCCTTAGCAACTGAGATCCTGTCTCAAAATAAAAAATAAAAAAGGATTAGGGATGTAGCTCAGTGATAAAGTACCCCTGGGTTCAATCCTCCAATATAAAAAAAAAACAAAAATAAAAAACAGAAAATAAGAAATGTGATGAGAATGGGTAGTGAAGTAAGCTCATCCTCCTGGTGGCATACTTGTCCTTGCATGACCTGTCAGGGAGAGCAGTACCAGCCTCATGAGGCAGGAGGGTTTGTGCTTCCCGCAAAAGAAGGGAAGGGGTTTCTGGATCATATCCCCACTCCAAAATTTTCCCAACCATCATCTCTTTGAACTTTCAAAAGAGGTTTGTTGGTCTTTGCTTGGAGATGATGGGGCTCAGGGCCTATGTAATACAGCCTAGAAGGCTTTTCTCTGAGGCCAGCCAGAACCAGGGGGGTTGACATTCTTCGTTTTTACTTCCTGATGATCAGAGACTAGGCTGTCCCTTTGGGGCTTAGGTTTCCCCTGAGAATGGGTGAGGGGGAGGGCTGTGGGTATGTGGTGTGTGTGTGTAAGTCAAAGTGTCCTTGATGGGGTCATTTTTTTTTTTTTTACCTGGAGTTGGAGTTAAAATGACAGGAACTGGTTATCATGGGCAGGAACGTGGCTACTTGACCCTTACTGTGTGTACCTGTTGTTTATCTGCTGGCACCACTTGCTGACCATATGGCTTCTAGACTGTGACACAGACAGTGGGACTGGAAATCTCAGACTGCCTCAGAGCCCTCCTTGTTCTCACCCTCCCCAGTCAAGAGGGGACCAGTTATGGGCATCCTCCAAGGTGAGAGGAGTATGCAGTTGAGCTTTCAGAGGGTGGAATATGCACTAACAAGAAGGAAGGAGGAGGCCCTTTGATCAGGCCTCAGCTGGGTCATTCTGATCAACTCTAAAGGGCCTTCCTGCCATAGCCCTGCCTACCTCGTTTATTCTCCACTACATTGCTTACTCATGCAGCAAGCATTGTACGTGATCTTCTTCAGAAGGAAATTCTGCTCAACAGGCTGGCATGGCTGACCATCACAGAACCAGGAAGTTGAAGCTGCCTGCCTCCTGTTGAAGGAAGCTGGGGAAGCTGCCCCACATGGAGGTCTGGCAGCTGATGAACAAGACACACAGGCCCTGCTCAGACTGGCCCTACTTACAAAGTTATTGCCCAGGAAACTCTGGGTACCCAGGACTTTCTCTGAAACCGCCCAGTGGATCATATCTCTTATGGTGACTGAACACAGCAGGCCACCAGCTCAAAGGGGACATCTCAAACTGGAAGGCCTCCATGGCTGTGGCCCCCACAGTACCGATGCGGTGCCCTAGCAGGCCCCTCACAGGCCCTCTGGTGAGCCAAGCCACTGCTGGCACTCAGCAGGTCATAAATCACCAAACTGGAACGCCTTCAGCTGGAAGAACTCCACAGCTGGAGGAATTCTTTTCTTCCCCCAAACTTAACACATCATAAAACATAGCCATTTGGGAATGAGAACAACCAGGAGGTGTTTTCTCCTTGAAGCTCTGTTTGGGAAAGCTTGGAAGGTGAAGTTTGGAGTGCTACAGTCATACACTCCAGTCAACCTTACCAGCAAATGTGAGACACAGCTATGGCCACATGTCCCCACACTCCTTAACTAGCTGGCTGGCTGCTGTAACCCAATACTATTTAAAACCTATCACACAAAAAGGGCTTGGTTCTCTCTCTTTGGCCACCCTGGAATTGGGAACTTTGGGTTTACTGTAAGCAAGTATAAGTTTGTCCTGGAATTCAGTGCTGAATCCTCTTGTTCTTTTGAGTCTGTCAGCACATGTACCTGGCCCAGGTATGTGTAATGTGCTTCCTGTCTATGACCCACAGGTGTCTTCACTGCCTCACAGTGAGCAGAACATCTCCTAGGAGCCCTTTTCCCAATATAGAACCACCAGTGTAGGTAGAAGATGGTCTCCAGAGATGGCTATCATTAATTCCTCCCCTCCTGATGCATGAACACTGCTTGCTTTTGAGACATAGAGTTTTTCATGCCCTTTGAATAAGTGCCAAATCTTTGATGTTCCCCAATAAACTATGACTAAAGTGATGATTCTGAGCCAGTGCTAGACCTGGCGCTTAGGAAGACTGGAAGCTTCTGCTTTCTGGAAGCCATTGCCATGCTCTAAAGAAGTTTCTACTATAGTAATTCATACTGAGAGGTCACATGAAAAAGAAAGGACAGGCCACTTGGATGGGCATCCAGCTGTGAAACTGGGAACTTGTCAAGAGTGGATGCACCCATATGAATAGAAGACTCAGCATAGAACTAGGCACATAATAGCAACTGAACCAGTGTTCCCTTCCTTACTTTCCCAAATCCCTTTGCTCATCTGATTCTAGAGAAGCCATCTTTTATTCTGGCAGTCCTATGTCCAACAAGACAAATTTGGATAAATATACATTTTGCTGTGGCATAATGTGTGGAATGCTGAGCATTCCTCCTGGCAGAAGCGTTGATAACCACTTCATATCTTGGCTCATGTATAGGACATACTTCACATTGTGAGAATCTCTTTCTGGCCCTTTACAAAAACCCTTTCTTGGAAGGGCTTGAGATCATCTCTAGATGACTTATCATACCTAATAAAAAGAAAATATCAAGCTTCATATATATATGTACATGTGTATATATTAAATATACTGTGAAGTTAGGTGATTTGTGTATTTTATATGTGTATTTATATATAAAGCATATATATATATGAGAGAGCAGTCAGCAATGTGAAAAATGTTTAGGAGTGAGAAACAACTTGCTACATTCAGGAAACCACAGCTGATTAGCAGCTGGCTAGAACCAGGGAGAGGGAGAAGTGTTGGCTTAGCCTATATCCCAGGGGTTACCAAAGAGAAGGAGCAGATGGGATATATTAGTTTTGCAGAGAAAAAGTCACCTTAATTGGAGATTTGGGATGACTGCATATCCCTGAAATAGGTCATGGTCTTGTAGGATGCTGTAGGCCTCACAGACTCCTGAAAGTATCTCTCTCAGACTATATTTATAATTTTCAAAACCATAAGTCCCTTAAGTCAGAAAAAAGGGTAAGTAAATTACCAAAATAATAATAAAACTTCAAATTTCCTTTTGCTCCCCAAAGAGTCTTATCTTTACTTAAAGCTCCCTGGCATCTAAAACTGAGAAGTTTTGCATTTGGCAAACCTGTAACTTCATAAATACAAAGTCAGGCTTGTTCATTCTGCATGATGCCTGTCTGTATCCCAGGAAGCATGTATTCCCTGTAATATGCTGTGGACTACACCAGCATAAGACATCACATTTCCCAGAGGCTTCTGTTCCCACCAAAATTTGTTGCCCAGGAGTAATGAACTGCACAGTACCAAGCACACAATTACTCAGGGCCAGCAACATCATTTGGTCTAGGAGCTCACTCACCAACAGAAGAAATGGATATGGCTGAAGGTGGGTTGAGGGTGCCAGGAGGGAGCAAAAACTGATGACAGGATACATCCAGGGGGAGAGTTCCTGAGAAAGATTTCCAGAAACAGCATTTTAGTGGGGCCTTGAAAAGTAGTTGGATTTGAGGAAGAAGGTGTTACAGGTAAAGGAGAAATTGGAGTAAATGTGTAATATGTAGGAGGACAGGGGAAGACTTTGGTCTAGAAATGCCTTGGAGCCTGAAATTAAGCACACAGACTGGGACTTGAGGTATTAGAGGTGATATTGGCATCAGTAGAATCAGCAGTGGGGATGTGAGGTGTAACATGCCAAGCAGGAGTATTCAGTCCCCCCTTTCCTAACATGCACATCAGCAGCTCTGACTTATAGAGGCAGTTGTTCTTCCCTGGGGGAATGAGGGGAGTGGAGAATGTGTTTTCAAAAAGCTTCTTCAGGGACTCATTCCCTGTATTAATGGTGTTTCATTTTCCATATTCTGATGCTTTGATAACTTGAGGCCTTGCTTTCACTCCCAGGGCTAGCAAATTCCCAGTGATAGTAAACAACTAGCAAAGACATGATTTTCAAATGCAAACCCTATCAGTCCAGAGGGCTTCCATTACTACCTCCTCTATTGGGCCTTTACAAGTTAGACCACTATTTACCTGCTGAATCCCGGCAGGATCAGGTACCAGATGACTGAGGCTGTCCCTATGTTCTAGAGTCTTCTGAAGTTATTCACATTAGCCAATCCTTTGTCTGCTAACGTTGCCTTGCCCATTTCTTCCAATGAAAACCACAATAAAGCCTCTTGCTTACATTTCTCCCTTTTCTGCCTCCCAAATAACTGCAGTGCTTCCCCATGTGGACCTGTGTGTGTGTTGTGCCTTCTGTTTTTATGTATCTGAATGTAACAAAATTCTTCATGACAGTCATTTCTGTGCCTGTATGTCTTCTAACCCATGATTAAAACAAATCCTAGGCAACCCTATGGATAGGGTGACCAGGACAATCACCCTTGATGCCTTTTGCCATACTTAAATATTGATACCTCTTTTACTCCATTGAGTGGTTTGGTCAGTTATTTGGTTGATAAGTTATACAGGGTATGTCTCCCTGTCAATCATCATAGGTAATGGCAAAAGATATGGGTCAGGGTAGAATTATAGAAATTTCCAGGAAGGAAACTGAGGATCTTTTTTAATCTCAGTTGGAAAAGAGTTTTCACTTGTCACATCATAGAAACAGACTGGAAAAATCACAAGCTTATATATGATATTGGAGACAAACAGAATGGAAGAAATCATTGCACATGGTCTTCAGTGGGTGTAAGGGTTGTGGTGACAGGGCCAAGGCAAATGGAAGTGACAATTGCACAGTTTTAAAATTTAATATCCAAATATATATAAATATCTTACAACTCAATAGCAAAAATTCAAATAACCCAATTAAAAATGAGCAAAAGCTTGAATAGACATTTTTCCAAAGAAGGCATACAAATGGCTCCAGGCATATGAAAAGATGTACACTGTCACTTATTATGAACATGAAAATCAAAACCATGATGAGATATCACTGTATATCTCTTGGAATGACTAGTAAAAAGTGTTGGAGAGCATGTGGAGAAATTGGAGCCCTGGTACTATGTTGTTGGAAAACAGTGTGGAGATTACTCAAAAAAATTAAAAATTGAACTACCATGTGATTTAGTCTTCACACTTCTGGGTATTATCTGAAATGATTGAAGTCAGGACCTTGGAGAGATATGTGCACCCCTATGTGCATTGCAGCATTATTCACAATAGCCAAGATATGGAAACAGCCAGATAGCCATTGACAGGTGAATAGATAAAGAATTGTGGTTCTTTATTTCCAATGTCACGAATACAATAGAATATTATGCATTATTTAAAAGAAGAAATCCTGCCCTTTGCAACAGTGTAAATGAAACTAGAGAACATTTTACTAAGTGAAATAAGTCAACCACAGAAGGATTAGTAGTGCATAATCTCATCTATAAGAGAGCTCAAAAGTAGTCAACCTTGGGCTGGGGTTGGGGCTCAGTGGTAGATTGCTCGCCTAGAATGAATGAGGCACTGGGTTCGATCCTCAGAACCACACAAAAATAAAATATATTGTGTCCAACTAAAACTGAAAAATATTTTTAAAAAGTAGTCAACTTTTAGCTGGGCATGGCAGTGTACATTTGTAATCCCAGCAATTCTGGAGGCTGAGGCAGGAGGATCAAAAGTTCAAGCACCAGCCTGGGCAACTTGTGAGACCTTGTATCAAATTCAAAAACAAAAACAAACAACAACAACAACAACAAAAACCCAGCAGGGGCCTGGGGGATATAGCTCAATACCTGGTACTGAAAATAAAAAAAAGTAGTTAACTTCATACAAGCAGAGAATAGATTAGAGGTTATCAGAAGCTTAGGGGAGGGAAAATGGGAAATTACTTTCAAATTGATAGTGTTTCTGTTGTGCATGATGAGATACTTTCTGGAGGTAAGCTTTACAAAATAGTATCTGTAGTCAAGGATATGGTGTTTTGTACTTTAAAATATGTTGTGTTCTTGCAAAAAAAATTAAATAACACACAAAAGACTACAAAGACATTTTTGGAGGTAATGCGCATCTTTAGTGTTTTGGCTGTGGTGATGGCATCATTACCTAAGCTTATCAAGATGTATATATTTAATATGTTCACTTTTTGGTACATCAAATATACTGTAATATAGATATAATAATAAAACAGTTTTAAAAACAATTTGCAAGACAGAAAAATGAAAAGAGGTCAAGAAGGAATCAGGAAGGTGAGGTATCCAGAGTCCAGGGGGGGAAATTTGTCTTATAAAGAGGAAGGATATTTCTCAGAAAAAGACACACTGGGGGGAGATATAGACATTCCAAGGAGAAAGAGAAAGAAGGTGAGAATGCCATTATTGGATGAAGTTCTCAATAAATTATAAAGTGCATTCATCTGTTAGGAGTTCAGGAAGTGGGGTTGGGCTGTGGATTTGGGAAGAGGAGGAAGATTGGGAACAGCTGCTGGGAAGTCAGCATGGGATGAAGAACTGGACTCTGCAGCAGTGCTGGGGGCAGGTGGAGGTTAGTGAGGACTGGTTTGTCAAAGAGCCAAGGCACACAACTGCACAGCAGCACAAGTCAGGAGGCAGAGAAGGCAGGTGGTGGCTGGTGCAGACTTGAGGTCTGACAAAGTGGGAGTAGAAAAATGACAGGAGGGTCATGAATTTGGGGCAGTGCATGAGGACAGAGTGCAAAATGGTTTCAGGAGGAAGTTGCAGGATGAAAAAATGGGGAAGATGAAATGGGAATGAAAATCAGGTGAACAAGGCCTGAGGAGAGGTGGAAGGGCAGGTAGATTGTGGTCAAAAAGGGCAGTATCAGAGGATCTTGGCTTGGGGCTAGAATGATTCTGTAGGCATGAAAAAAAAAAAACAACTAAGGTAAGCATGTTATCATTGTGTGGCTAGAGAGGGTGGAACCTACAGCCACTAGAGGGGCTGGGAAGCAGAATCAAATAGGGTAATGGCAGGAGGCAAAGGAAAGAGGCTGAGGGGGTCTGGGCACTTATCTTTTGAGAAGGTGGGGAATTTCAGATGTGTAGTGGATGGCAGGGAGGCAGGGAGGAGGTGGTGATGTTGGGGCTGGCATTTTTTTCCAAATGATGTGGTGAAAACACTGAAGTGACCAGAGAGTGTAAAAATGGAAAGGACTATAATTTTAAGACAGGAAGTAGAAGGGTGACATGCTTGATAATTATGTAGCTGTCATCCAGATGGACATATTGAGAGGTCAGGAGTCTGGAGCCTGGGGAGAGTTCAAAACTAGAAATAAAATTTGGCATTGCTGACATCAGGGAAATAGTAAAAGCCACCAGACTTAAGAAGATCACTTGGGATAGTGTACACAAGAGGAAAGTTAAAAACCAAGAATGTATAAGGTGACAGTTGGGTATATGATGAAGCACCAGAAAGGAAGACTAAGCAAAGGTGCCCTGTGTACCATAGGAAAACCAGGAGAGGTCCCATCAGAGGAATGGGAGTAGACAATAGTGCTGGAGGCTTCTGTGAAGAAGAGGAATATAAAGAGTAGAAACTGGGAATGGAAAGTAGACTGGAGGGGTGGGGAGAGACAGTCTCAGGACTAAGAATTATGTGAAAGATCTAACATTTCACATCATTGAGTTTCAGAAAGAGAAAGAAGATTGTACTGAAAAAGTATTCCAAGACTAATGGTTGAAAAATTCCCAAATGTGGAAGAAGATAATAAACATACATATTCAAAAGCTAAGCAAACTCTTGATTGTAGTGATGGTCACACAAATCCTCACAAGTGATAAAATGGCAAAGAACCACACACACACCTTGTGTCAATATCAATTACTGGTTTTGATACTGTACAATAGGTACAGTATCAAACTACTAAACTACTGGGGCCTAATAGAATCTCTCAGTACTATTTGAAAATGTCTTTGAATCTATGGTTATTTCAAAAATAAAAATAAACAATAACTGAGTAAAACAAATATGACACAACAGGGGAAAATCACCTTCAAGGGAATGACAGAATGACAACAGACTTCCCATCTGTAGCAAAAAATGCCAGGAGCAAATGGAGTAACAACTTCAGAATACTGTTGAGAAGAAATTATTTCTTGACTTTCATATCAGGTTATATTGATAAGCAAGAGTAAGAATGTAAAGTTGCAGAAACTAAAACTTCCAAAGTTATTTCCCTTCAATCTTCAGTAAAAGAGATTATTAAACTATGTACTTAGGAAGTCCTTGCTTTTCACAGTAGCCTGGGGACTATAAAGATAACTAACTGCAAGATGAAATCATGAAAAGCAATTCTAATCAATGTGATAAGCTGCAAATTTTCAGTAATCTTCAATAATTATTGTCAAGACATTAAATACTCTCCAATGGTTGACTATAAGCATTGAGGAAAACAAAAAATACAATAAAGCTCATGTGCATTTTGTACATTGTAACTTAAAATACCAGTAATACGGAGAATTAAAGTAGTTTTATTTCTTTGTAAAGAAACTTGAAAGAGTAGTTTGAATAGTGCCTGCCTATTCAATGTCTTATTGCTTTTTAATTGCTGCATTTTTCATCTTTTCTGAGCCGACCTCCTATTTGTGTAAAATGTCAGTGGGAGACAAGGAGACAACACAACTGCATTCTTGAGGTATGTGTGAACTGAATAACAGATGGTTGGTGCCCAATCACTGATGGACTTTGAAAAAAGTGATTGATCAATCCCTGATCATGATTTATGGATAAAAGTGTTAGTAGCAGTTTGTATTTTATGCAATACTCACAGTTGTTGTCATGGTAACTGAAATTTGAACCAGTTGTTTGAGGACTGGTGTCTTCTAATAAAACTGATAACTAAAATTCATGCAATCAGAATTGTGCTAAGCAAGGGCTGCTTGCACTTCCAAAAAAAAATGGATTGAGAGGAAATTTTTGACAAGCAGAAGCTAAGGTGCACATGTCATATACTATAACTTTTTAATGTAAAATTAAAAGTAATATTTTATATCCAAAGATCAGAAATAAAACTACAAACAAAGCATCATGTTGAGGAAAAGAGATGAAGAGGTAAAGTCTGGAAGAGTCTTTTTTATACAGGGGAAATGTAAATAATGCATTATTGAGGTCTTCTTAGATTAAAAAGGTAAAGTACAGTATGTAGATTTGAAAGGTAAGGGTATCAATTACCAAAAGAGAAAAACATATAACTTCAAAACCATAGGGAAGCAAACATTTATTAAGCAGAAAAAAAATTAGGGTGAGGGATTGGGGCAAAGAGATAAGACAAAAAAACAATTGAAGTAGGTACAAATACATCAGTAATCACAAAAGTAAAGAAATTCACTTGCCTACTAATAGATTAAAAACTTGAAAATCCATCTATCTACAGTTTACAGATGACACAGCTAAACAAAAACATAGAAAAATCATAGAGTAGAAAAAGTAAACCAGGAAAACACAAACTGAAATAGTAATTTTAATAACAGATAAAATAGAATTTAAGGCAAATGGTGTTTTAAGGGTAATGTGGAACAATACAGTGACTTAAAAAGGACAGACTGCAATTATGGATTGTATACATCTAACAATGTGGCCCTAGAATACCAAGAGTGATATTTCCTCAACTTACATAAAGAAAAAATCCACAAATATTATTTAAAAACTTACAAAACTTGATCATAATGGAATCTTTTAATTTACTACTATATAAACTGAAAATCCACACAGTGGATTAGTAAGGACCATTGATGAGGAGATAGAGAATCAAAATCACATTTCCCTGCTTGGTCTGATAATAACCATGTAGCATTGCCATTATCAAAGCATTTTTCTTAATGAAATTTGAACCAGTTGTTGAACCAGTTGTGGGAATGGGTTGTTATAATAGAGGCTGTTGCCTCTTCAGAAGGGGATAGTTTCGAAGGTCATGGAAGACAAAAACTGTCCTTAAAAACCTATAAAGCACTTGTCAAGACATGAAGTGACCAAAAAATGTTCCACATTATGTAGTAATGGCTAAGGACTCTGGGTTTCATGATTCTCATCCAAGAAAATGGGCATGGTATTTCCTGCACTGTCCGCATGCTAGGAGTATGGCCAGAAGTCAAGGAGGGAAAAGGAGGTGAAGAGACTCTGGGATGTTAAACACCATCTATATACCAGGGTCAGGGCTTGCTACAAGGGTGCAGTTGAGTTTTAGAGGAATTGAGTGAAGGTTGGGACAGATGGGGAACAGATTAAACTGAACAATTGGGGATTGATTTCTTCAGTAGGAAAAGCTGATATGAACAGAGACAGCTTTTATTGTCCTGGAAATGAGGGAATTGGGAATGCCCAGGTCATTAAAGTCCAGCTAATTAAACCTGGGCTTTGACACAATAATGGGAAGTCTGGAGCCTGATAGTTGGAGGCCAATATGGGCTTGATGGAGTCCCCTGAACTCCAAGCTTGGCTGGCACATGATGACTGTCAGGCCTTGGAGGTTCATCCAGTGGACACTAAGGCCCATCCTGGGCCCACATTCTGATGCCACAGGTGGGCATGACCACTCACTTCACAGGGAGGCTGTGGATTCCCCACTTCATCCATCACTTTTTACAAAGGCTCTAGCAAAAAAAGGAAAGATATTTCTGGGGAAGACAATCTAGAAACAAGAGAATGTTGTTGTATTAATGTTTCTATTACTGTGCAACAAATTACAAATTTTGCCACAGACCACCCATTTCTCATTTCAAGGATCTGTAAGCCAGAAGTCTTGGGGGGCTCCACAAAGTTGTATTCCTAGGAATCAAGGTATGATGGGCCAGGCCCTAGACACTCTGGGGAAACCTACTTCTTAGCTCCATTAGGTTTCTGGCAGAGTTCAGGTCCTTGTGGTTATGGGCCTGAGGTCCCAATTTCTCGCTGGCTGATTTCTCTACCTCCTTAAGGCATCCAAAGAGCCTGGCCTTGTGGTCTCCTCTATCTCAGAGGAGAATTCTCAGACCCCTACATTTCACATTTCTCTGACTATCTGGTCTCCCATAACCAGAGAAAATGTTTTGCCTTTTAAAGTCTCCTGAGATGAGGTTGGGTCCAACCAGAAAAAATCTCCTTAAGGTCAACTGAGTGTTAACCTTAATAGTATGTTCAAAATCTCTTTGCTATGTAAGTAACACAATCATGGAGTGATAACCTATCATAGTTACAGGCTTTACTTACATTGAAGGGAAGAATATTACACAAGGGCAAGGGGTGCAATGGTTTTGATGTGGTTTGTCCCCCCAAGGGTTCATGCATTGGAGGCTCAGTTCTTAATGTGATGGTATTAATGGGTGATGGAACCTTTAAGAGGTGGAGCCTAGTGGGAGGTAATTAGGTCATTGCCCTTGGAGGGGATTAATGTGGTTGCCCATGGTGAGTTAGTTCTTGTGGGAATGGGTTGTTATAATAGAGCAATCCTGACCCCTGAATCACTCTGGCCTCTTATCTCACCATGGGATCTCCCCTTCTTACACAAGCTCTCATCATGATGCCATGTAGCATGTTGTGATAGAGTCAAGGGTGCCCTTACCAGATGCCAAACAGATGGGACTACTCAATCTTGGGCTTTCAGAATCCAAACATGTTAAATAAATCTCTTTTCTTTATAAAGTATCTATCTCAGGTATTTTGTTATAGCAATAGAAATACAAGAGTTATTAGGCATCATCTTGGAATTCTACCCCTACTACAGTGGTAGAAGATGAAAGGCAGTAAGGATACACCTAAAGGGATTTTGCTGGTGGGGGCTGGCTCTGTTTGGATGAGGAGTTCAATTTAGGGATCTTTTAAAGGCTGGCACCTCTGTATCACCCTTAGTAGGCTTTCCAGGTGAAAGCAAAAAAGGATCAGAAGGCAGCTCTGACTGGAAATCTAAAATAGCATGGACTTTGATGTTAATTGAATGGTGCGCGCCACTTTTTGTTCTATTAGTTACTTACCATCACTAAGTGATTGACCATTTAAAAACATTTGAGTGTATTTAAAAAAAAACATTTATTTAAAAAAAACATTTATTTAGCTCATGAAACTGCAATGTGAGAAGGGCTTGGGAGGGAAGGCTTGTCATTGCTTCATGACGTATCATTTAGGCAGCTGGACTCGGGGTGGATGGTCGACTTCCAAGATAGTGTACCACATGGCCCAGGGTATTAGTTATCTCTCTGTGTAACAAATGACCCTACACTTAGCTGTTTAAAACAACATTTATCATCTTGCAGTTTTGGTGGGTCTGAAATCTGGGCCTGGCTCAGGTCTTTTAAGGATGGCATCTAGGTGTGGACTCTGACTGCCCTTATCTCCAGGCTTGTCTGAGAAGGGTCCATTTCCAAGCATGCTTGAGTGGTTACTGGTAAGATTAGAAATTCTCTTATGTGTTGCTGTTGGCTGAATCCTATCTCAGCTCTTTACCACCTGGGTCTCTCCATGCTAGAGCGTGACAGCTGGCTTCCATCAGAAAATTGAGACAGAAAGCAGGAGAGAACACAAGATAGAAACCAGCATTTTGTCTGTGGCTTAATCTTTGAAGTGACATCCTATGACTTTTGCCATATTCTATTCATTAAAAATGAATTACTAGGAGTGGTCTAGGGTCAAGGTATGAGATTACACACTAACATGCATATCAGGGTGGGATGCTAAGGGCAGAGCTGGAACTTGACCCCATCTCTTTATGAATGCAGCATCTATGCTGCAAACCACACCCCCACATGCACACACGTCTCACCACACATCACACCCCAACATAACACAAGTACCACACAATATACTACATACCATACTACAAACACACCATACATATGTACCACACATACCACAGCTCATCACACACACTCTACAATGTACCATATCACACACACAACATACCACATACCATATCACACATAGATCTCACCACATACATACTACAAAGTATACTATACACATACCACACCATGCCACACACCTATATACACCACTCTACATGCACCATACCACATATTCATACACACACATATACATACACATACACAACAACATATACACAAAAGCACCACACCCACATACACCTATACATAAGCATATTTACCACACAGTCTACACATATACATACACGTTGAGAGGGTAGGGGGACAGAGCAGGTTTGGCATGGCCGTTGAGAATCAGAGTTCTGGTGTCACTTAGAAAATCCTCTTGGGTCATAAATAGAATTACAGTCCAAGTTGATTCCATTTCAAATAAAATGCAAGTTCAAGATGGAAGTTTAAGAATTCAGACAAGTAATTTTTACAAATGAAATAATTTGTGGGGCTCGTAGGAAGTGAGCTGAGTGAGTGGCTGTGCAGCCTGGGGGTTGGGGTCTCTGGCTGGCTGGCTGGGCTTGGGAAAGTGCCTTGACCTGTGAGAGTGACCCTGCCTCATGGCCCAAAGCCTGGCCTGCATTAACTTGTCCTTAGTAAATGTGACCTCACCTCTTTCCCATTCCATCTGGCTGTCCTCACAGGCTCCAAATGAGCTTTTGGAAAGTGGAGTACGGTTTTATGGCTGCTGATGGTCAGTTCCCAGACGGGCCCCTAAGGGGAGTGGGCTGGAAAATGTTGTACATGGATGAGGTGTGGGTGGGGACATGTGGTGTGTGTCACAGTGCTATGCATTTATTTGTATGTGTACATCTTTGTGATAGGACACCCTTCCTTATCTACCAACATCCAGATTTATCGTGCTAAGTGCATCCACTAGGTGGTGCTGCCTGCCTGGCAGCAGCCACATCTGAGCTGGAGGTGGGTCCTGGAAAGCAGGCTTCCCTGACTCCCCACCCTCACATTTTCAACCTAAAAGAAGCCACATCCCCTGTTCTGCTCTGTGTCAGAAGTTCATGGTCAGCAAATAAACCTCTGCTGGATACTGCTGCCATCAAACCTGAATCCATATTTGATCATGAGCTCAATATTACACTGGACTTTGACGTCCTAGTGCAGTATTTGTTAATTTTAGGGAGGAAGGGAATCCTTCATTTGCTCCATGCAAAGCACTTTATATATATTATTCCTTTGGATTTTCCCAACCACTTGGTGAGTGAGGAAACTGAGGCTGAGAGAGGTTAAGGAATGGCCCAGGGTCAGGTCACATAGCTGGGAGGAAGAAAGAATCTTGCCTGACTTTAGAGCTCACTCTTCTTCCATAGCACCCTGCTTGGGCCCTGCTCCAAGAAGCAGCCTCAGAAACTCAGTGGATAAAGTTATGCTGGACATAGGGTAGAAAACTTGTGGGTACCTCAGGAAGCAGGGACAGAGAGAAGACAGGCAAGGGCGGGAAAGCAAAGTGTACCTAGCTCCTTCCCTTAGCACTCCCACTGTGATACTGACATGACTGTAGGGTTTTGCTAACCCAAAGTGTATGAGCTGGAACTGGTCACCTGTGAGACGCTGTTCCCACAAGTTGGCAGCTTGGTAGCCCATATTTGCTGTTTTAGTCAGCTTTTTCTCCGTTGTGATCAAAAGACCTAATAAGAACAACTTAGAGTTAGAAAAGTTTATTTTAGCTTATGGTTTCAGAAATTCAGTCTGTGGTTGGATGACTCCATAACTCTGGGCCAAAGATGAGGCAGAAGAACATCATGGCAGAGGTCTTGGCAGAGGAAAGCAGCTCAGGGCACATAAACTAGGGGGGAGAGAGAGAGAGAGAGAGAGAGAGAGAGAGAGAGAGAGAGAGAGAGAGAGAGAGAGAGAGAGAGAAGGAGGAGGAGGAGGAGGAGGAGGAGGAGGAGGAGGAGGAGGAGGAGGAGGAGGAGGAGGGGAGGAGGAGAAGAGAGGAGAGAGAGCTCTGCTCACTAGGGACAAAATAGAAAACCCAAAGGGATGTCCCCAGTGACCTACTTCCTCTAGTCAAACCCTACTGGCCTAGTTATTGCCTATTTAATCCATATCAGGGGATTAATCCACTGATTGGCCATACTTAATAATTTAATCTTTCACCTCTGAAAACTCTTGCATTGTCTTACACGTGAGCTTCTAGGGAATACCTTTTGTCTAAATGATAACAGATGCCCATTAGTGGCTGCCCCTACATACACAGCTCATGTTCCTTGGGTAGTGAGAGCCCCCACTGGGCCCTTCATTTGCTTATCCTTGTCTGGTACTTGTAGGAATCTGAATCTGTGACCTACGGACAGATTGGAACTCTGAATCCACCTTCCCTGGGCTGAGTCCCTGTGATAAGCCATGGGACAGAAGAGCTGGACTGGGTGGGGGGGCACACCAACTTCCTAAGGAGGATCTCCGCCCACTGCCACTCTGCCCACTGCCTGTGGATCAGAAGATCTGGAGGTGGGGAGGACCAGGTACTAGTGGGTTTCTTATGCTCAGACAGGAGCTTCCATGGCAGGGAGACAGAAGGCAGCAAGAGGTAGCCAAAGTTAGACACCTGACAGGTGTCAGCAATCTCCAAGGCCACCTCTGGTTGCCATGCCTATCTGTACAGCTTGAGGGGGCAGGTACATTCATGTGCTCTGGCCCCATCATACCTGGGTTTAAGCCCTGTTCTACCAGCCATGGGAACTAGGGAACTAACTCATCTCCAAGCTTCTCTTTCCCTTTCCATAAAATAGGGCTCATCAGAGTGCCTACCTCCAGTGATGAGTGTAAAGATTAAGTGGGATTGGATCTGAAAAGCATGCCTGTCAGTGAACACTTATCACATACTGGCTCTCGCTTTTCTTATTCCTCACCTCTGGGCCTGTGCCCTTTAGAGCATTCTCCTCTTAGGCTCCAGCTGCTTTATGTCTTGTATCATCCAGACATGTGGAAAAAGCAAAGGATGGCCATTTACCACTCCCTTCTTAGGCCGTCACCTTCTGTGCATTCAGCGTGGGACATTGTTCTTGCTGGACACTGGACTTCACAGCAGCTTTAAGGAGCAGCTTCCTGGAGCCAGTCAAACACTGGGCAGTTGCCACTCTCTGGGCTTAGAGGGTAGGAGTGGGTGGGGAATATTGTGGTTTGGATGTGGGATGTCTCCTCAAAATTCCTGTGTTACTGCAGTAATGTTCAGAGATGGAATGATTAGATTTTGAGAGCTGTAACCTCGTTACATGCCATAGGGATTATATCTTGACTCTTCCTTTTCTCTTTATGCTTTCTGATGATTGCCATGAGTTTAACAGTTTTCTTCCATCTTCCTCTTCCGCCATGGTGTCTGCCTCACCTTGGGCCCAGAGCAACAGAGTTGGCTGACCATGAATTGAACCTCTGAAATTATGAGCTAAAAATAAACTTTTCCTCCTCTAAGTTGTCCTTTTTGAGCATTTTGGTTACAGTAAGGAAAAGTTGACTAATATAGGGAGTTAAGCTCAGGAGGAGCCATGCTATTCAATGAGCATGTTCCTAGCCCTGAGCTTTCTTCCTTTCCCCTGATGCAGGGGTTTCTGTGAGCAAGTGGGGAGAGGGGAAAGGGAAAAGGAAGACAGTCGTATGTACTGAGTGCTGGCTGGTGTCTAGTGTCAGGGCAGACAAAATCCCCCATCTCCTTACTCATCACCCTTCCCACAGAGGTGGACATTAACAGTGTCTTTCTTTGCAGAGAAGGGAACTGGGACCAAGCAGAGGTCATGGGGTTGGCCTGAGGCTGCCCAATCTAAATCTAAAACTGCCCCTGTGTGTACCCAACACATACTAACAATTCTCCAGATGCTTTCCTGGGGGCAGGCTCTGTAGGAAGGAGCCCCTGGAGGAGGCAGCAGCCTTCCTGAGTGACACACCTGGGCCATCCTTGGATGCTGAAGCATTGGAACTGGAAGGGAATTAGCTAGTGGAGTTTTATGGGAGATGAAGAAGTGGAGGGCCAGGCTTGTCACTTGCACTTCTGTAAAACTAGAGTAGACCCCTTTCAAGAGCCCATAGTCCAGGTCACCATACTCCAGGAAACCAGATGTCCCATGGCTCGCAAAGCTGACCCATTGTGGGAGGTACAACCAGGACCAGGGCAAGGTGGAGGGGTGGAGAAAGGGAGGGAATGACCACAGCACACTTGCCTTAAAGCCACCTGTCTCTTGAGGTCCTGGAGGAAACCTGGTGGTAGCACCATCTTTGCCCAATAAGGGACAGCACAGTGAGAGCAATGAAGACATGACAATGCCTACACTGTCAACATTTTGTGGGACACCAAGTCCTAGCTTCCTTTCCTGGGAAGCAGTGATCCAGGGAGAGGGAAAGAGCCTGAGGAGGAGTGCACAGGGGCTCCACGGGAGGATTCTACAGCGAGGCCCCAGCATGTCCTCCTCAGCAGCCATAGCATGACCGATCCCAAGTCTGCACCTCTGGGCTTGACTTCTGATATCTGCACAAAGGTGTTGTCCTGTCTGATGGCCCCAACTGCTCAGTCCCCAGTTTTCTCATCCTCAGCATGTCTGCAAGGAAGCTGCCACTTCTCCCCTGTCCCGTGACCTCCTGACCTTCTGCATCCCTAAGGCTGTTCACACAGTCCAGGCAGGAAGCTGGGAGCCTCTTCCCTGCCCTCTCATGCCAGTCAGTCAAATAGTTACACCTGATTTTAGGTCTAAAACATATGAGATCCCGCTTTTCTGCTCCTTACTTTTCTGCCTGAATGTAGGAAGACACCCACATGACTGTGCCCGCTTCCAGCCTCACCACCCTAGGCTCCATCCGGCTAATTCAAGAAATAGCTCATGAGAAGCTTTCCCAAGATGGTCACTGTGCTACCACGAGTCTCCATGTGATCACATGGTATTTGTCTCTCGGTGCTGTCACTGTTCCACAGCTCCCCATCACTTGCACGATAGAATGGAGGGGCCTTAGCACCAGCTAATGGGCCTTTCCTACCTGCGGAAGGGCCATTGTTGGGTCAGGACCATTGCTGGCAGTGGGAATAGACGCAGAAACCTTCAGGTAAGGAGTACCCTCACTCAGGAGCACTGGAAGGAAGATAAGGTGCTTTGGGCTGAATGTTTGTGTCCTCCTACAAATGCATAAGTTGAAATCCTAAGTCCCAAGGGTGACAGTATTACAAGGTGAGGCATTTGGGAGATAATTCAGGTCAAGAGGATGGAACTCTCATGAACGGTATTAGAGTTCTTATGAAAGAAACCCCAGAGACCTCTCCTATCCTCTTTCTACCATGTGAGGACACACTTTCTATGAACCAGTAAGCAGTGCTCACCAGACACGGAAATTACCAGTGCCTTGATCTCAGAATTTCTGGCCTCCAAAACTGTGAGTGATTAATTCCTGCTGTTTTATAAGACACCCAGTCTATGGTACTTTGTTATGGCAGCCCAGGTGGATTAAGACAATGGTGGTCTTCAGAAAGACTAAGCACTTGATTAGAGGGTTTAACTTTCTGTTCCACTCACTTTTGGACCACTGGGAAGGAAATTGGTACCTCTACATATATCTGTTCATTCTCATCCTTTCTAATAAATTATAATCTTAAATATAGTCTCTTCCTGAACTCAGTGAGTTGTTCTAGAAAATCATCAAACCTGAGGGTGGTTGTTTATGGAAATACTCAAATTTGTAGCTGGCCAAGCAGACGTGCAGGTAGCCTGGGGATTGGCATCTGAAGTAGGGACAGTCTTGTAGAACTGAGCCCTTAACTTGTGGTATCTATACTAATTCCCTGGAGTAAGTGTGTTTGGGCTGAATGTTTGTGTCCTCCTAAAAATGCATAAGTTGAAATCCTAAGTCCCAAGGGTGACAGTATTACAAGGTGAGGCATTTGGGAGATAATTTAGGTCAAGAGGATGGAATGCTCATGAATGGGATTAGTCTCTTCTAATTGAATTGAATTATAGGACACCCAACTAGTGTAGAAGAATTGTGTTTAGCTTCCTTCTCTATCCACACGTCCTACATGGTCTGTTTAATAACAAAGTCTCAGTCTCTCTGTCTTGAGATCCTGGAGCCTACTCTGAGGCCAGGTGACTCCCTGAACTCTGTGGGAAGAGAAGAAAGTGCAGAGCAACCGGAGATCCTCTGGGGATCCACTGGAGGCCTGGTATCTTAGAAAAATTACCTAAGGGGAAGCACATGGCATTGACCCCCTTGGAGAAGGCTAACACTCAGGCTGACAGAAGGGCTCTTATCAGTGCTGGGTTCACAGCACATCCTCATGGCAGCCTCGGGAAAGGAGCCTGCAGCACTGACATCTTGCTTTGATAATAAGAGTATAGTCTGAAACACTAGCCTCTATCCCAGGGTTCTTAGTGAGCATATCTGTATTTCAAGAAGCTCATAGTAGGGCATGGGAAGTAAGTTCTGGAGAGAGATATATCCCAATGTACCTTGGACTGGAACTGAGGATCCTCAGGTTGTTGGCATAGGTCTCAGGGACACCCCTGACCTCTTGCCCAGAGCCAAGTCATGTTCAGCCTGTGCCCAGCACACAGGGCTGCTCTGGCTGATGCTCCTGAGTGTCTGTTGAGTTTGCTCAGGCTGCTCTAACAAAGAACTGCAGGATGAAGGCAGTTTATTTTCTCCCAGTTCTGGGGACTGAATGTCTGAGATCAACGCGTTGGCAGGGGTGGTCTCTGCTGGGCTTGTATATGGCATCATCTTCCTGTGTCTTCACATGATCTTTCTTCTCAGTGTCTGTGTCCTGATCTTCTCTTTTAATAAGAACACCAGTTATTAGGAGCCACCCTAATGATCTCATTTTACCTTAATTACCTCTACAAAGGCCCTATCTCCAAGTATAGTCACACTCCGAGGTACTGGGAATTAAGACTTCCACATCTGAATTTTAAGGAGAACACAATTCAGCCTATAATAGCATCCTAAGAGAGAAATGGGTTTCAAAGACTTGGGAGGAATTTCCTCTGTAAAAATGTGTTGGAATTCCCCCTTTCAGCCTGATGGGACTATAACAGGAGATTTAGAAGCTGCTTTTGCTAAATGTACTGCCAGTTCATCTGGGCCTGCAAGATAAAGTTTAGCATCTGTCTTTATTCTTCATTAAGGAGTGTTCATCTAAAAACTAGTTATTCAACATTTATTATCCCCAAATTGGCCTAATCTATCTCAACCATGTCAAGGCTGAAGCAAGCTTTGCAGCGTCTTCTTTCAGTCCCCTGGGAGTGGTACCTAGAAGTTTTTGGTTATTGTCTTACACCTTACAAGAGTCAGGCACATTACACCACAGTGAGACTGCTTCTCCTAAGTAGGAGCCATTGTCTCATGGGAACTGACCTGTTTCCTTCCAGGACAATAGGTCTGATAGATAAATTCTGAGCAGCAAGTAGAAATTGCCCCCTCAAGAATCAGGAGCCACCTCACAGAATCAGGAGTAAAATAATAATCAACCAGAACACAGCTTGACCAAGACTACTTAATTATGAGTATATACTCCTCTTTCCTCCTGCCTCAAGTCTTCTTCTACTTAAACCTAAAGCTCATGTCATGTCATGAAGACAGATGATGTCTCTTTACTGTCCTACTATAATCATGGTGATTAAAGTTTCTTTCCTGCATTTCACCATTATTTTTTCCATTTGATTTTTGAGGTGAGTGGCTGGGCCTGATTTTCTTGGACTTCCAGAGTCTTCTGGCCTAGGACCCTGTATGAGGATCCCAAGTGACCATCAGCTCTGTGTTGGATTTGCTCTTGATCCCCATGGGGGAGGGGCATCTAGTACAGATAAACTAGAGAATGAAATATAGATATGACACTAGTTAATTCCACGGTTCAAAGATCAGAGTGGACCTACCTGAGGCTCAGGCTTTAAGGTGGCTGAAGTAGAGTGATCATGGGGCTGGCATAGCTATGCTAGGCACTGGGGTCTTTATGCTGATCACAACTCTGGAAATGAATGGAGTTTCCACAATTGCTACGTGGCCATTGTACACTGGACCTTCTCTGCCCTCTTAACAATCTCACAGAATAACATTTTTGGATCTTTTACACCATATTTTTTTTCCTGAAGTTTCCCCTTGAGAAGGAACATGCTGTATGTTGGAGTGTGGCTGCTGTGCTTGGTGTTGGCCTGGGAATAGGACGTGGTAGTAGGAATCAGGGTATAGGAAAAATCATAAAAACATGTGTTTTGAGGGTGTTATAAACTCTCCAGTTTATTAAATTCACATGATGTAACAGGAATGCAGTCAGAGGACTCAGGCCAGGCCCTTCAATTCCCACCTCTGTGCCTGGGAAAGATATTGACCCCTTAAGATGTAAAGCAGGGCCCCAAACATGGAGAGAAACTCAGATGGGTCCTTGGGACCGTGGTTATGCAGGATGTCATTTCATCTCTTTTAACTTATTCAGAAATTCCACCAAGACTGCTCATATGCATGAGGCTGACCAACACAGTCATAAGGACTAGTTGAAAATTTTGGGGTGGTAAGAGTGTATACCACCTGTTCACTCATTCACTCAACAGACATTTGTCAAATTCTTTCTGAATACTCACTGAAACCTTGTAGCAGTGGTTCTCAAAGTGTGGCCATAAGACCAGGAGTATCAGTGTCATGAAGATTTTTTTCTTTTTAGATATACATGGCAGTAGAGTGCATTTTGACATATTATACATACATGGAGCATAACTTATTCTAATTAGGATCCCATTCTTATGGTCGAACATGATGTGGAGTTACACTGGTTGGATATTCATATATGAACATAGGAAAGTTATGTCTAATTCATTTTACTGTCTTCCCTATTTCTATTCTCCCTCCCTTCTCTTCATTTCTTTTTGTCTACTTCAATGAACTTCTATTCTTCTCTCCCTTCCCCTTATTGTAGCTTGACATTGGAAATGCAAGAGCTCAGGTTCCAACCCCTACTCACCTCTGAGGTGTCCCAGCACTCTGTGCTTCAGCCAGTCGTTATAGCCGATTCTGATGCCCTTTCAAGATTGAGAACCACTGCCTACACACTATACCACTGCCTGTACTGCTCAGGGATGTGGATAGAGGACTAAGTATGTAAGTATAAAGGGGGTAATGGAGAAATAAAAGAAGTGTCAAGTGTGTAGGACGGAAAGGTTACCAGATAGGGGAGCAACTTGTGAAGTTCTCAAATACTACAGCATGAAGTTTGATGTTCCTTGAGACTCAAAGGAATCCATTTATGGATTTAGGACTAGACTTGGACAATATCATCAGACCTCTAGCAAGATCATCATGAAACCGGTATTGGAAGTGAGTGGAAGAGATCTAGCTTAGAAATACAAAGACAAGTTAGGGGGCTGATGTAATAACAGTCCAGACTAATGATGATGAATTGGAGAACTAATGGTGGGTGGGGAGGAGGTGAGCTGTATTTGAGCAACATTAGGCAAATACAACCCACAGTGCTAACTGGTGGGGTATAGATGAGGGCAAGGGGACACCCTAAATGATTCCCAGGTTTCTGGCATGGGTACTGGGTGGTGGTGATGTCATTCTTTGGAGCAGGGAATGCAGTTTGGAGGAATCAATAATGAGTTCAGTTTGGGACATTGTGAGTCTGAACTGCTGGTAGAACTTTCAGATGGAAATGCAGGTCCAGTGCAGGGGAGGCCAGGCTGGCGGCTTAGTGGGAGGTGGGAAGGGCTCCCAAGAGAGCAGCAGGAATAATCAGACTCCAGGTCCTGGCTTGGCCTTATATAAGCACAGCCCTTGGATCATTATACTTCACTGAATTAACTCTGGCTTGAGTACAACGGTGGAAGAGAATCAGGGACATTGTGTACAGTGTCCTTCACATGGACAGAGAGTTGGGTGGGGAAGTGGAGAAGGGCTCAGAGTGGCTGTGGCTGCCAAAAGTGTGTTCTCCATGGGGCCCTCCTGGTGGGCGCTGAAATAATCCTGAGTGGGGCAAGGACTCCTTCATGCTGCTCAGACCCTACAAGTGTCCCCCAGAGAGGATATGTGACTGAGCAGAAGATAAAGGGGCCTTGACTTACACCCAGAAGCGATCGCTCTTCCTAAGAGGAGGGAAAGGGAGCAGGTGCATTGTTCCCAGGATCATACTTCATTGAGTGGTTTCCTCACTTCACAAGAGAGAGCCAGGGAAGGGAGTGTCTTCAAAGACTAAGAGGGCCTTTCTAACTTCCAGAGCTGCTGCTCATCCAAGAAGCCCCCACTGAGATGACTTAGGGACTACAACTTTGGAGTTCATGCACAAGGGGCCTGTTTTGGTCTGTTTTCTGTTCCTGTAACAGAACACCTAGGACTGAGTAATTTATAAAGAACAGAGGTTTATTTTGGCTCGTGGTTCTGGAGGCTGGAGAGTCCAGCAGCATGGTGCCAGCATCTGCTTGACATCTAGTGAGGGCCTCATGGAAGGACAAGTGGGAGTGTGCAGAAGAGACAAAACATGAAGAGTGGCCTCACTCTATAACATCCCATTCTTTTTTGTGTGCACATACGGTACTGAGGATTGAAGCCAGGGAGCTCTACCATTGAACTACATCTCAAGCTCCATTTATTTCTTATTTCGAGACATGGCCTTGCTAAAGCTGGCCTCAAACTTATGGATCCTCCGCCTCAGCCTCTGGAGTAGCTGAGATTACAGGCATGTGCCACCGTGCCTGGTGCATTCATATGTTAACTAATCCAGCCCAGCAAGGATGAGAACTCAGGCACTCCCAGTCCCACAGGAAAGCAATGGATCCTACTTAATGACCTAATCACCCCCAGCACTGACACAGTGGCAGTTCCTTTTCAGCCTGGGTTTTGGAGAGACAAACCACATTCAAACCGTAGCAGACCCTTCCCATGGGAGCTGAGTCCTACAGGCATCAAGGGTCCCCTCAGCACTGAAGTGGGGTGGTTCTTTGACTCATTCTCCTGGTGATTGTGTCAGGTATTAGCCAGTGAGGGGGACAGGTCATAACCTATCCTCACCAGACATCGCTTTACTGTACAGCGAGCCTGAAAAGGCACTGTGTGCAACCCTCCCTGCATGGTGGGCATGAGGGTTTCAGATTGGATTCTTTTTCTTTCATTTGTATGTCATTTTATTGAGTCTCTGGTTCTTTTTTTGGTGCGGGGGGGGGGGGATACCTGGGATTGAACTCAGGGACACTCAGCCTCTGAGCCACATTCCCAGCCCTATTTTGTATTTTATTTAGAGACAGGGTCTCCCTGAGTTGCTTGGTGTCTGATTTTGCTGAGGCTGGCTTTGAACTTGTGATTCTCCTGCTTCAGCCTCCCAAGCCATTGGGATTACAGGCATGTGCCATTCCCCTCCCCCACCCCCCAGCTAAGGCTCTGGTTCTTGGTGGTGGTAGTGGGGACTTTCATGAGATAAAATCACAAACTGGGACCATTTGGGTGAATAGGAGGGTGAGCACAGTCTGTGTCAGTCACTCATACAGTTTTGAGGGGAATATGTTGATCAGTAACAGTGCATGATACAATGATGACCCAGGGTGAGGCAGACACCTTCCATGGGAGCCTCCTTGGGACAAGTTTGCTGCCGCATGCAGATGCATTTCCTGACGCAGGCACTTCAGAGTCTAGTGGTGATGAGAGGCAGAAGGACACTAAGGACAACCTATGGACAGCGTGGTGTTAGGAATGTGCTGTGAACATGTTCAGGAGAGCTGTCTGAGGGTCCCCGGATAAAAGATGGAGGAGAGACCCTCTGGTGTGGGGAGTGGAGGGTGTTAAGATATGGAGGTGACAGGACCTTCTGGAAAGACTCAAGGAAAGAAGTTTCCTGGGCTTCACCACAATTGGAGCAGTTAAATGGAAGCCAGGAGCCATGAGAGACAGGTTAGGGCTAAGCAAGCTGTGGAGACCGGACACAGTCCCCTCAGGCATGTAGCTCTACTTAGTAGGGGACAAAAGCCCTGACATCATATGTACTCTAGCAAGACTATTCTGGTATCAGCTGTCTGGGTGATACACGATGGGTTGGGAGAGGAAGGAATGGCCAGGGAGGTGGTTCAGCAGGGCTCTGGAGCTGACCCGGGAGATTGGAGATAAGAAGGGAGGTGGTATCCATCAGGAGCATCTCAGACATTTTTGCAGCTTCTCTGACCATCTTATTTTAAAATCAATGAAAATAAATAAACTTAAAATTTTATTGTATTGTTTTTGAAGAGAGACTTAAGAAATTAAGTCACCATTTTTCAGGCCTCCAGTTGTCTTCAAATTCCTGTTGAAAACTTGGACAGGGGACTTGTAACATCCTTGTCGACTGTCCTTATTAACTCAACATTTTATTTAAATTGCACTTAGCACCTGCCTCCAATTATTCGGCTCTGTCAGAGAGCGGAGTTCTGATTAAATGCTTTAGCACAGTGTCACCCCAGGCACAGATCATCATCTGTCTTCATCAAACCAGCGTCCTCAGTGGCCTGACAGCGGCATCTGGGAAGGAGCAGGGATGGTTAGTGCTAAGAGACCATGCCGCCCAAGACAGCCTCCGTGGCGCTCAGGGAGCCATTTGTATTCGTTACTGTTCTCCCCAATCATTGTCCCTGGTTTTCATGGGCCACTGGCGAGCAGACACTGACAGCCTGGCCAGGTTGTAAAATGGAGAAGGTTAACGAAGGCGATGATGCTGATGACAGTGACCGTGAGCTAAGGCGGCAGCTGCAGCTTCTTGATGCTGATGAGTCCTGCTGTTTTGGGAGCACCTGCCATGGTCAGGTACCATACCAACCAAGGACCTAACCCTTCCTGGATATTCTGTGTCCTATAACCATAACCTCTGAGGTCGGTGTACTCAGGGTCTTCTTCCGCTGTATAGATGAGGAGATGGAGACTGGCTCATGACCACTTAACCTGAAAAAAACAGGTCTTTTGTCACCTGCAGCCTCTATTCAATGCTTGAGAAAGTGACTCCCCCACCCTGACCACTGGCTTCCAGGAGATCATCCCTGGCCTGCATCGAAGGGGATTCTGTGCTGGATGACTCTGACATCATGAGTTGTCATCAGAGTTGATTTCATTAGAGATGGGTCTCTAATGGAGGGTGTATAGACTGCAGCTGGGGTTCCATGTTTGGGGGGAGGCTATAAAACCCAATGGTTAGAAATGGGACATGGGGAGAACCATGAAATAAATAGGAAACTTCACGATTCTACTGCACGATGAGGAGACTCCCTGGGGCATCAGGTTGAGACTTACCAAATCTGGTTCAGACCCAAATGAATGATGCCAGGATCAGAGAGAGGAGGGAGAGGTATATTGGTTGATTAACTCTTAGGTTCAAACCCAGGGAGGACAGGAAGGAACTAGTTGTCAGGGTGAATAATTTTGGAAGGTCTTGGGAGGTAACAGAAAAATATGTGGTAAGATCGGTGCTAAACATAAGGCATATGTGGGTTTGAGGCTTTCCTCTTCTCCTAACCAGCTTCAGTGTCTATTTGACGTTGCCAGGTCTTAGCAGCTTCTTTTCAAATAGAAATCAAGGTCTATTGTGGAGGGACATTATGAAAATAAACCAAAATAATTCTTCAAACCTGATAGGAGACAGGAAACTTTCTCTGTAGAATCAGATAGTAAATATTTTAGTTTTTTCAGGCCACAAGGTCTATGTCACAACTATTCAACTCTGCTGTTACAGCCTGAGAGCAGCTACGGATAATACATGAATAGATGGACATAATTGTGTTCTCAAAAATCTTTATTGACAAAAGTAGACAGGAGGCTGGATGAGCAGGGTTACAGGCCTTAGTTCAAAAAGTAGTTGTATAATTACAAAATAGTAGGCGTACCACTAATGTAAGGTCCCCTCTGTCAGAAGCACTGAGGACTGAGTGGTAGAGAAATTGAGGAATACGTTCAATAATGTAAAGATCAGCAGAGGGACTGGGCAAAAGGAGGGCAGGGCTCCTCAGAGAAGTACTGGATTGCACCATAAAGCATCTGCTGTCACATATGCCACATGGACATGGGCATGTCTGTCCCAAACACCTTGCCCCCTTGTCTGAGGGAAGATGGAAGGTATCCTGGACCACTGGGGGCTCTAGCCACATGAATGCATTGTGTGGGGGTGCTTACAGTCTTGGAATGTGACTAACCAACACCCCAAACTGCATGCCACCTGACACTAGAGGGGGTTCTCACGGTGGCTAGGGAAGGGATCACTGAACCCCTGTAGAACTGCTGGCCCTGACAGTGGCCACACTTGCTGAGGAAGGGGCTGTGAATACTTGATTCCTCTTCCCTGGACTGTGGGAAGCTGTGGGACCAGTCCCTGAGTGTAGGAGTACCCCAAGTTCCGTCCCCTATGCCAAACTCTCAGTTGGACCTAATTTGCTACGTCCTGGTCGCACTTCTACAGGCCTTTACTTTGAATCCAGCAGCAGAGGCTCTGAGCCCATCTGTCTAGGGGAGGCTATAGGGAAGACTTCAGTGAGGCTGGAGGAGGAGGGAGCCTGCACTGGGTCCCTGGGGATTGTCATGTCACCTCATGTGCAAGGTGTGAGTTCTGTCCCTCACACAGGGAGCTCTAGGCCCCTACCTGGCACTTGCTCTGTGGAGAGCTTGAGCAGAGAGGATCTTTTTGGTGGAGCAAATGCCTTCAGGGAGGCCACAGCCTCCTGGGTTGAGAAGGCTGATAATTACAGAACAACAGTAGAAGCTGTTTGGCATTTACACTTTCTGTTTAGCTATTTTCTAATCAGGATTGTCTTGAATTTTAATCTGTTTTAATGATGGTAATATAGACACTCAGAACTGCTCTAAACTTCCTACTAGGCCATAAATATGTGGCCATCAACTTGAGACATCTGCCCATAAACCCATATCTCCAGCTCCTGTCACTGACCAGCAACCACACCCCCGGAGACAGGGGTGGGTGCAGTTCTGCATCTGCACTTGGTTAACAAGACCTGTCACTGTCCCTCTTTTCCACTGTCTCACAGGCTGCCGGCAACACTGGTCAGCCTGCAGCCCACACTATGCTTTTCATCATCCCATTAGCAGAGGGATGTTGGGCAGGAAGAGTCTGTGTCCTCTCCCTTGTGCTTGACCCTGGAGTCTCTAATTAGCTCATGACACCAGCAGTCCATAATTTCCGCCCAAGCCCAGCTTTGATTTTTCCAGCACAAACATTGCTTGAGGACCACCGATAAGGCTTGAGAGGACAGCGCAGAGAGCCTGGCAGCTCAGGAGCGCATGTCCCATGTGCTGATCCCTTAATGAGGAATGGGGGCTTTGAGGGCAGGGGCCAGGGGAAGCAGGGGCTGGAGAAGCCCCAGGAATGCCTTACACTAACAAACCAGCCATCCGGCAGGGCAGCTTCTTCCACCCCATCGCGATATTCATGGAAACTTGTGCTAATTATGGACCAAGCAATGTGGCTCTGGAAAAGATGTCCCTTTGTAATCTCATGACCTCTGGTGATGATGCTTTAGAGCTGTGACATTAATATAAACGGTCCACGGTAGGTGGGCAGGATGAGAACATTTCGGTCCCCACAGCCTATCCAGAAGGCATGGTTGCTAGGAGGATGGACCATCCTGTCTTGCATTGTGAATAAGACTGTTCACACCTGTGGTCATTTTCTATCCACTTGTTTCACCATTTAATCAATTCTCACGATAGCCTTTTGAAGCACAAGTTATAGATCAGGAAGTTTTGCCGAATGTTATCCAGCTAGTGGAGCAAAAAAAAAAAAAAAAAAAAAAAAAAAAAAAGTGGTAGGACCTAACACCATTTGGTTCCAAATCCCATGTAAAACTCTGTGATGGTGCAGCTTCTTTGAGTCCCAAGAGGTGGCCTCACCAGGGTCAATGGACCAATTTCATGGAGGAATGAGGAAGAAGGAAGGCAAAGGGAAGAGAAGGGAAGAAGAAAGGGCTGTCTCCAAAGGCAGAGGCTACATGCTGTCATTTAGAGGGTCATGTAAGAATCCACAGACATGGACTGACATCCTGGCTTGGGCAGCTGCTGTCCAGGGCTCACCTGGAACGTGGAAGCCCCTGATGAATGTTTGCTAAATGAATGAACAAACACCCTGGAGAGGTAGATGCTGTCATTCCCAATCTGCTGAGCGAGATACCAGGTTGCCAGAAGGTTCCCTGAGGATCCCAGGCCCACCTGGTAAACAGACATGGACTTCACAAGCAAGGAGAGTGCTGTTTTATGCAGTCATTGCTACATGGTATAATTTAGTTTTTATGAAGATGTTACTTTATTTCTTGTTAACAAGAAGATTATATGAGACTTTAAAAGTATGTTAAAAATTCCCCATTGCTGAAGCAACACGTTGAGTTCGTTGGGACCTGGATGACGTGCGACTTGGAGTTCCTTATGCATGAATTTACCACTGAGCTTGAAGAAGGTTTTTGGAAATGTGTTTATTTTATCTAAAAATGGCAACAGCAGGTTATTTGTTGAAACATATTTCTTCTTATCAAGATACTTTGGTTTTCTCAAGTGGAGTGGACATCGTGTCCAAGCACCAGCTTCCTGATAAAAGAATGTTGTTTTTTCCCACAGAGACAACATCTGGATCTCAAATCCTTTACCAAGACTCGAGTCTCCCTTTAGTAAATCCAGACGCCCTCTGGGGACCAGCTGGTGAATTTTCAAAAGGGATTCCTAACAGCCTTTTCGGCTTTAAAATGGATTTTTATACTGAAAAGCACCTTGTGAATTGGAGTGCTGTGTACAAGGCCTGGATCGAAGGTAACTACTGAGAAAGTGGTGAAATAATCAAAACTCTAAGAAGCATGGAAAGATTTTTAAAATGGAGGCTGGATTCCTGGCACTGACCTGTGGCACATGACAGAACAGCACCTGGGAACGAGCAGACAGGCTCTGGAGGACAGGGACGAGGCGGACTATAAACAGGTGAACTTGCTGCTGCCTCTAGGGCAAAACTGGTGCAGTGACCCAGGGAAAGGCCTAGATGGTAAGACCACTGATGTGCACATCAATTCTCAGGAAGAAACCCTGATACAGAGAGGCTCCGAGCCCTGTCCTGTAGATCTAGAGGTATTTGGGGCTCAGAGAGGTCGGGACACTTGTCCAAGTCACACAGTTTTCACGTGGGAAAGTGGGATTCAACCACAGTTTTAGCTATATTTACTCCTTCCCACACATTAAGTTCCTAGTCATAAGATGTTGTCTCCTCAGTGGAATCCCTCTGGAGTGTTCCATACTCTTCACTATGCTGGGAAAAGGAGAGATCTGCGGATGGAAGGACAGAGGATTACGAAAGCAACTCCAGACAGATGCTCCGATTCTCTGCCTGCTGCTTTACCCAAAGCACGTGCTAACTCACCCAGGGCGGGGGTTGCACTGCTTTCAAGGGACTCAGGGGCTGCCCATACAGCCAGTGGGGACCTTTTAAGGATAAACCCCAACTTGCATTTAGTGCTTCCATGGTGACAAGGGTTTGTCACTGTACTGTGTGGGTATCGGAGGGTTGTAAGCACAATGTAAACACATCAGGGGCCCAGAGAGATGGTCTAAATTCATTTGGCAAATGATTATGAAGCCCTCACTCTGCATCACCTGGCTCCTAGGTTACTTAACATTTTGGAAACACTATGGCCCTGGGATAAACAGTGCAGACCTGCAGGCAGATGGGGCTGGATTGAGTCCTTGCTCTGCCACTAGCCAGCTGGTGGCTTTGGGCCTACGTTTCCCATCAATCAAATGGATATAATGCTAGGACCTGCCTCATGAGAGGTGCTGAATGAACCAAATGAATTAATATGGAAGGAATTTGTAGCAAAGCCAGACAAGGGAAGCTCTGTGAATACACAATGTGTTTTCAGCTCAAGGACGGGGGGACAACCTCCACACAAGTGTTGAAACACATGTTGGCTGTGCCATGGATGAGGGGTGCTGCTGAGGAAGTGGAAGAACGGGGAAGGGGACTGGGGCTTTGTCAGGAGAGGCCTCCATGACCTGTGAGAAGGTCAGTCCTGTTCAGACTTGAACAGGGTTTACACGAGAGCATTCCAAGAAACAGGCAAGGCAAGGGTCCCTTGAGCCGCCACCTAATGCCATCTGCATCGTGAAGCTTAGCTGGATCATTTTCTTTCTTTTAAGATTCAAAACATTAGAATCTCCTACATGTCCCATGACCCTGTATTCCTTCATGTCCCCTCACCTATGGAGCACAGCTATCTGAGCGCCTCCCCCTCTTGGAGTCTCCCTGACTCAGCTTGGGTCCAGTTTTCTTCCTCTGTCCACTCCCATCTTGCCTCCCTCACTGTTAAGATGGCTAGTGCCTTGGTCACTCTCTTCGAGCAGACAGGCCCAGGTGACCCTCTTCCCTTGTGCCTCAGTGCATTAGGGGGTCTCCATGCAGGCTCCTTGTGATTTTCCCCCCAGAGGTGCTCAGCGTTTGGTCCCTCCCTATGGAATGACATTCAAATGTTGCTCTGTGAAAGGGGGTACAGAGGGCTCATGTGCACTGCATAGATGCCTCAGCCATGTGGCTGTCTTCTCTGGAGTTAGTAGCTCAGATTTCCCTTCGCCCTAGAACAACTGCAGCAGCTCCCAGGCTGGTAGGGGATGCTGTGGGTGTTCACAGTAGGACCTGGGCCTAGAACCAAGCACCCACTCTTCCCTGGTCAGGGCCAAGGAGCTTAGGATCTGGGAAAAGGGGCCAGTCCAAATCTTCCTGTCCCACTTCATCATTGCGACTCCATGCCCATGGTGGCCTCCACCTTGTGTGACTTCCAGGATACCATCCATACTGTGGTATCTCCTGTAGTCCACTGCTGCTGGACTTTAGGACCCCAAGCTGCAGTTTTGTTGTTAATTTCAGAGCCTTGCAGCCATTGGCATGTCTCTTTGTCTAGCTCTGCTCCACAAATTAGTGACAGGTGCATCTGAGTGATTCCCCCAGAGCCCATTACAGCATCCTGGGGAAAAGAAAAAAAAATTTGTTCCCCTTTCCCAAAAATTGTGTGTTAAAAATCTAGTCTTGGTGTTCCATGTGAGCCAACTCTCTTCAATTTGATCTGTCTCAAAAGAAGTGAGAAAGTGCAGGGGCTTCCCCCCTGGGTAGGAATGAAGCATGACAGGAGCCTGGAAACTTGGCAGAGATGCCCTGGATCGAGGTTCTGGCTTTGGGCCCACTTGGCAGAAGAATAGGGAGAAGCTTCCAGTTGTCCCAGTGCAATTCTCTGGGTTGAGGTGAGGCAGGCACACTTGTGGTTTGCTGTGCTGCAGCCTCTGAACAGATGAGAATCAAATCTGCAAGGGACTCTGTGTGTCCCACTGACCTCAAGTCAGTGAACAGTTGCCAGTCTTACTTATCACCTACTGTATGCTGGGCACATTTCTGCCCTGGAGGAGGACACAAGAGGCCTTCATGTTCTCAGGGCCAAGATGAAGGTGGAAGCCCCTGGGCCCCCTGATCCTGCCCCATGTGATTCCTCATCATGGAAATGAGTGCAGATGTGCATAGCCACCCGGGAGGGACATTTCTCACTCTGATAACCTCTGGGACCCTTCCCAGTTTAGAATCTAGAATTTCCCACTTGGGACTTTGGGTTCTTTGGACATTAGGAGACATCCAAATGACTGGAGGCAGTGTTTGGCCCAGATGTTTGGCATTAGGGAAGTGTAACACACAGGCCACTTCATACTGTTTGCAGAGAATTCAGATTTTATGTTAAATGCTTTTCATATTCTTGAGGAAATTGGAATAGATATGAAGGGACTTCATATCCAGGGTCTGAGCTTCCCTGTGCTTTGTGTGGGACAGGGGGAGCCTGGTATAGTGGTAGGGGCTGGAATCCCCAGCAGACTAGCTCCTGCATGTCTATGCACCTTTTCTGCTGGGTCTGGTCAGGGTGCTCTGTGACAGTGTGGGCCTTAAGCTCACAGTCTTCTTGGCTGAAAGCAGACCCCAGAGTGAGGGGAAGACAGAGTCTGCCAACCTGGGTACCAGCATCCTGCACACCTCGCTTCCCCTTCTTCTCCAGAACATTTCTCTGTTCAGGGCACTGTCCGCCAAGAATTGGGTCCCGAAAGGCCCAAATAGACTCCAGCCGGCCCACCTGGGCAGAAAAGGACAAAGGACCCACTTTAAAATATAATCTTGGGCAAGCTGACAGTCAAGGCCTCTTTTCCCAGTCCCAGACTGGAGTCCAGTGGTTTGGAATAAGGAGGAACCTAAGGTTGAGGAAAGCCCCAGTGAGGAGGAGCCTGGTGACCGTGACCAGCCTTAACACGATCTGCCAGCAGGCGGGTACTCTGCGGGCAGGTAGGCTGGAGTCAGAGGTCCTAGGAAGCATCCATGTGTGTGCAGATATGTGAAAATGCACTGAGTATCTGGGCCTGGTAGGAGGGACCCTTAGGAGGGAAGCTTCATCAGGCAATACTGAGCTCTTGGCACCTTGTCCTAAGGCTCTGAGGACTATGGCAGGCATGGCCTGTGAATGACAGGGCCTCTATGTGCCCATGGCTCAGGGAGCATGAAGATCAGGTGACAGGAAGCCAGGTTATGGAAGGAGTAGTTGACAGTGTATATGGGGGACAAGAGGGGCAGGCTCCCTCCAACCTATGGAGCAAGAAGCCAGGCTGATAGAGGATCTCCATACTCCCCACAGAGCACCACGGAGGGGACTTGCACATTCAGCAGAGAGGTGTGTCATTCCTGGGTCTCAGAGGATGGGAACCTCAGGCCTTCTTAGGGGAGGGTCAGAATAGTTCAGAATATAGCTGTCTCTCTATATCCATGTGTGATTTGTTCCACCCCACCCATTTCTGCAGATGCCAAAACCTATGGATGCTCAATTCCTTTATATGAGACAGTGTAGCATTTGCATATAACTTATGTATATCTTCCTATATCCTTTACCTCTGCGTTACTTATAATACCTAATGCAATGCAAATAGTTGTTAGACTGTATTGTGTAGGGAATAATGACAAGAAAAATATCTGTGCATGTTCACCACAGAAGCAATTGTATTTTGAGTATTCTCAATTCCTGATCTGTGGATGGAGAACCTGTGGTTACAGAGGCCCACAGGCTGCTCAGGAGACACCGGGTGGCACAGTAACTGCAGGCCAAGGGAAAGCAATGGGGCTGGTTCCAACATGACCAGAACCCAGAAAGCTTGAATCTGGAGCAAAAGGCCCCTGGGTGGAAGGCAGCATATAAGGTTATGTTAAAGGAAACTCACTGGCATCAGAAAATATTTTGAGGCCCATACGTAAATTTTCCCTCCTTTCCCCTACATCAGAACTTCAAGATGAATTTAGCATGGAGGGCATGAAGAATCCAAGGTTCGACCTCTTGCCTGGAGGCATGCAGCTACCTGGAAAAGACCCAGTAATATGGACTTGGCTCAAGGGGCCCCAAACCTGATGTAGTCCATGGCAAGCTCTGGCCTTGGAAAGAGCTGGTCCAAGGACTCAGAGGGCTCAGCAATTCCCACAGGAAGGGCTGCTGCCATCTAGGAGCCTGGGGTAGCCTGTGCATCCTCTCCCTGCCTTGGCCTCCCTCCCCCTTCCTCAGTTTTCCGCCATGGCCTGGACTGAGACACAGTGCCAAGCGAGGGAGGCTATGGTTGCTGTGGAGGCAGGAAAGCCCAGGGCCTGGCTGGAAGGTCATGTGGGAAACTTCTGCTTGAGGAGAGTTGCTCAAATGGGCCATTGGTCCCTGGGATACAAGGCCTTGTTTTCCAGTCACTTCTTCCAACGGAGAAGGGGGCCCTGGGGCAGGGTCTGCCTGGCTCCAGCAGCTGAGGCATGAACAATGAATGGTCTTGCTGGCTGCCCTGTTTCACTCCCACAGGATGTGTAGCCCTGGCGGCCGGCTGCTGCCCTCCGGGAAGACCAAAGCTGCCATATGAATGTGATTCCTTTGAAGGACTCCTCCTGGGAGACAGGGCAGTGGGGCCTGTGGTCTTCCTGCTGCCCTGTTTTCTTTCTTTCTACACAGAGCTTTAGGCTCAGGCATGAGAGTGGGCATCAAAGAGGTTGTCATGGGAGTGGGTAGTTCTAGGTATGGGGGTCTTCTATGGACAGGTTCATGGCAGAAGTGGGTCCATGTGCAATAGGAGAGGGGAATCAGTGTGTCTGTCCACAGGTGTGAGGGGGCTCTGTGCAAGTGAGGAGATATGAAGCCAGAGGTGAGTGGGATGTCTAGAAATGGTGCAGGGCTGCAGTATTTGCTGAGAGGGAGTGCGAATAAGTTGATATTCCCTGGCTCTGATTGATACTGATGATAGGAAAACCCTCCCTTGCTTGATGCCCCTCTAACTCAGCCAAATCCTACTCATCTTTCAGAACTTCAATCAGATGCAGGTAGGGCTGTGCCCTTAGGTTGGGTCTTATCACCCAAGGCTTTAATTGTCACTGTGAGGAGGCCTGCCTGGCTCTTTCTCCAGGAAAGGAAGGCCCTGAAGGTTTTGAAGTGCTTGAACTATTTTGTCAAGAGAATGGAGTCTGGGGTGGTGCAGAATGGATGAGTGAAGGAAAGGAGAGTTGCTCATATGGTTGGACCCCAGGTCATGTGTCCTAGTCAGGGTATGAGGGCTCAGAAGAAGAAAGAGGATCAAATGTTGATTCCATAGAGAAAGGGATGTAGAAATTGAGACAGAAGAACTCTGACATATTGAACTCAGGGAACAAAGGCCAGTGGGCCACCCAGATGAGAAGATTTGGGACAGTATGACACACAGGTGTTTATGATTTTGTTAACTATGTGACTCGTATACAGTGTGTGTGTGTGTGTGTGTGTGTGTGTGTGTGTGTGTGTCAGAAAGAAATAGTTAAAAAGAAGAGAAGGGAAGGGAAGAGAAGGGAAAATGGAGCATGCATGCATATTCCTATCTGGTACCTTATCCAGGTCCCTGATGCAGAGCCTGAATGAAGCTGCATCATCAATGTGACCAGCAGGGGGCGCTGTGCCGCCAAGCTAATGGAAATTCCCTTTCAACAGCTGGAATACACATTTGTGCATTTTTGGAGCACGTGCCCATCCCTGGCCTGGCTTAGCTGTTGATCTAGCCCTGGCCCTAGCTGACAAACCGTCCTCACCTCATCACCTCCTGTGCTAATAATACCACAGGGTGTCACACTGGGTCGGCCCAGGCTCCTGGAGCCCTCAGCTCTCCTTGGTCCCAAGAAAGGCATGCATAGCCTGTGGCAAGAAGGCATCTGGATCCAGGTGTGACAATAAAGCTGAAGAAAGGGAAGGGGTCCCAGCTCACAGTCTGGGACCTGTGTCCACACAGGAAGGGCAAAGTGGAACCTGGAATGCCCCAGCAGGGTGTGGTTTGCTTGGGGTTGGGGAATGGAGGCATGTGGTGGCCCTGGAAATGGCTCAGGTATGTCACTCCCTATGCAGTGATCTCATGCCATGTGAGGACAGCTCCATCAAGGCAAAGATGGGTGCTGGAGTGGCCCGGAGGAAGGTCCAGATCAGATGAAGGGCTAGGGGTTGCTGGGCATACCCTCCAGTGGTGGGTATATCTGAAGTGGGTTCTGAAAGGTCAGTAGGAGTTGGCTGGGCCAAGGAAGCAGGGGACAAAGGAGGAATTTTCCATGATCAGAGTCCACTGTTGGCAATGGCAGCTGCCTCCAACAGCAAGGGGAGGGGATCAGCACTCGGTCAGGTGGCCCATGTTACATCATCAGAAAGTGGGAGCTGGAAGGAAGGGTCAGGAAGAGGAGCACTTGTGGAAGGTGGCTGGACCAAATTTACAGTAGCAGAGGCTGGGGGGGCGGGGGCGGGGGGAGAAATCAGTTCAAGGGCAAGGGAGCTGGATATGGTCACTGTAGCCAGCCAAAGTGATCCCAAATTCTGTCCTCTTGTTTCTAGATTAGACATTAATTCCAACCCAATTTGAATCTGGGCTCAATAGTTCAACATCTTTGGAGCTTGGGATTCTATCTGTGAAGTGGAAAGGGTGGTGGAGAGGCAGGCAAGGGGGCTATAATGAGCACCATTATCTAAGTGCCTCTCACACAGAAAGGTTCAAAAACATGTACCCGGAGTTCTGCAGGTCGGGGAAGCTGGGAGGAATTCATGTAATTATCTAATTTTGCTCCTTTTTGTCTAACATGAGGCAGTGTTCCTATTTTATAGATGAAGAAACTAAGCCCTGGCGAGTCAAGCCTCTTGCCCAAGTCCCACAGCTAACCCGTGACAAAGCTGGCCACTGCCCCAGACATGTCTTCCCCTTGCCCTCTGAAGAACAACCCCATGTGGGAGCTTCTTCAAGAGCTGTGGGACTCATATCCTGACTGAGCTGCCTGAGTGGAAGAAAAAAGTAGCTCTGTTTAGACATGGTCCTCAGTAACAACAGAGAAGGGCTGAGAAACCCAAGCAAGCATCGTCCCTGCAGCTCGGCTCTCCTGGAACTGCTGGGGCTTGACCCATCTGATGGCCTCTGACTCATTTGTGGTCAATTGTGCAGGTTGACAGGAAGGTGGGAGGTCTGGGATCTGCCAGCCAAGCAGGGCTGGCCAACCCGGAGGCTTCAGACTGCAGTGGGCCCTTCCATGGAGGTCATCTGAGTGCTGGGGGAGCTCTGGGGAGGACAAAGGGGCATGACTGTGGTGGGGGGCAGGTGCAAGAGAGAAGTGTGGAACCTCTGCGGAGAGGCGGCCAGTCAGTCCTCGGGGTGGTCAGGGGTTAGGTGTGGGTGTTGGGATACCAAACAGAGGTCCTAATCGTGGTGTGCGGGGCAGGTTGGTCCTGTGGACATGTTTTATTTGGCTCACAGAGTGCTCCTCATAAAATCTTGAAATATGTCTTGACATTTTCATATAAAAGTTCAGATCTGCAATGTCTCTTGAAAATTGAAGGATTTGGCTGCACTGTGTGAAAGGAGAGCAGTTGCCCAGCTGAGCCGGTGGAAGAGTTACTGCAGACCCCACCGTGCTCCACACGGATCCCACTGCTTATATTCCCTGCCTAGACCCCTCTGAGCCCCTCTGTTGTCAGTCCTCTAGCAATGATATGGATGCCCCCTGCTCTTGCCCATGACCTCAGTCTGCCTGTGACCCTCCACCCTGGTCACTTGTCCTAGAGTGGGGAAAGGGGTTCATGACAAGTATCCAAGGCCATTGGTCTCAAGAGTCTGGAGCTGAGTGTGGGGGCCAGAGAGAGGGCCCCCCATCCTCAGGGCCAGTGATTCAGAGGATTTGGGTAGGTGTCTGCCAAGAGCAGCCATCAGGGAGCCAGAGGGCAGGGGGTGCTTTCTTCTCCCATTACAGTAGAGAGAAGGCCAGAAATAATTTCCTCAGCCACACTCTTGACATACAAGAGGGTTCTTTCCACTCAGAATGAGATGAAGGGAGAACAGACATGAGGCTCCTGAGACAGACCTCGCCAGACTGACCCCCCAGATAAGGACAGACAGGAGGGCAACTCTTCTCTAACTCAAGCTGAGGGGGCAGGAACAAGGGGCAGGGACAGGAGAGGGTACTGGCTCTGGAAGGGCAGGGATGGCTAGCTGGTGTCAGAATACACCTGGAGGTAGGGAAGGACAAGTGTGAGGGCTGGGTCAGGCATTGCTGGGCAGAGGGCAGGACCAGTTCCAACAATCAGGTCCTTGGGCCTAGAGCATCTGCTGCCAAAGGAGGAGAACCTGCAGGAGAAGAGGAGAGGAGGGGAGGGAAAGAAGAGAGGGAAGGAGAGAGGTACAGAGGGAGAAGAGAGGAAGGAAGGGAAAAGGAGAGAAACAGAGTCAGACACAGAGACAGCGAAAGGGAGAAAGAAGAAGAGAGTAAAAGAGAGAAAGAGAGGGAGATGGAGACAGAGATACAGATACAGGAGAGCCCACGGGCAAGAGGGCAAGGAATGCTGAATGGCCAGGAGGAGGCAGCGGGTCCCTGGGGGCTGTGAGTTCTCATCTGAACTAAAACCAACTGGAGAGTCACTACCTTGTCAAGGCCTCATCTTTTTCTGTCTAGGGCCTGCATTTTGAGCCTGTGGGGCACTGGGGGACAGAGTCAGGGAGAACACCCTGTGCTGACCATACTGACATGCCAGGTGCTCAGGGCCTCTCCTATGTTGCCCAGAAGGGATTACCTTTTGCTAGGGACAGCATGGCGAGGACTACTGTGGTGGGTGGGCCTTTTGCATATAGCCAGTGAAAGAGGACAGGGAGGACTGTACTTTTCTCAGCAGCAGGACAGTGCAGGCCCTCTTATAGCCCAGGCCAGCTTGTGCCCTTGTGCCCTGTGCCTTCACTGAGACAGCCCGGCTTCCATGTCCCAGTGCAGGCTTCAGCCAGACATGGAGGAGGGCTTTGGGATGCATTGACGATGAAATCAAAACCACATTTTTCCATGTTGGAAGGTGGAGCCGTGATAAATTTGGAAAGTAATAAATATCAGAGCTTTGCAAACCATTTCCCGGCATCTCACAGCAGACTGGCCTCATGTAGCCGAGTGGCATGCCCCCAAGTGTGTGTGGCCTGGACTTGGGGTCTGCTGTGATTGGTAAAGGTGGAGATTTGGTTGGGAATACTGAATGCATTTCATTAGAGGCTGGTGATGGGGCACTTCCAAGTGGATGGTTTGGAAGCCCAGAAACAGGCCACGAGGGGGGACAGAGCCAAGCCATGGTTATTCACAGTGCACTTTTCTAGCTGTTTCCAAATCTGCCTTTGCCAGCTGGAACTGAGCATGAGTTAAACCACCCACCCTTGCCCCACAGGCCTCAAGGCATTGGTCATCCTTCTCTGTCCCCTAAATTCTTCAGAGCAAGCTCAAAGGCTACACCCAGAACTGATGGAGGGTCTGTATTAATCAGATGGTTCCTCCAAGTCATAAACTGATCTGAAGAATGAAAAGGATCAATGACTGAATGGGTTCCCAGATGGGGTCTGCTCTGCCTTATTTCTGTAGTTGTTGGTGGCCTTGGCTGGCTGCACAGACACAGTAAAGCTCCATTGGCACAAAAGCCCAAAGAAAGAAGAGATCAGAAAGTGTCTGGGGACACTGGGGTCTGTGGGCCTTGCTGTGCTCAGGCACCCAGTTCAGGGGCTGCCTTCCCTACTGGTAGCCCCTGAGGCCTCCTGAGCTCATGCTGCCATTGTGATATTCTGGCCTGCCCCGGGGCAGCCTTCTGCATCACACACAGATCTAATGTCTAGTTTGATCTTTCCTGGTCTTCCTTTCTCTCTCTAGTACCCAATCTTTATTGGCATTGGGCCCCAGCCCCATCACAATGTAGACTCCTTTGTGGTACCAAGTCCCAAGTCAAGGCCTCTACGTGGAGACAGATTATGATAAGGATTACCACAGCTTGAAGACAGGCCATGCAGGTCAGTGTCATCAGCCTGCCTTTGCTCAACTCACCTCCTGGCTGGAACTTGGTGGTGATGGTCAAGTTCATGGGCATGGTCCACAAGTGTACAGGCTGCTGGATTCCACAAAACAGTATAAACCAGGTACCCAGAAGCCACGTAGTGTTTTTAGTTCCTTCTCCTTTTCTCATCTCTGTTTTAAAAAATTTAATCCCTGCAAAACACGTGTAGTTTATAAATTCACATAGCCCCAGCCTTGCTTCCAAAGGGATGCCAGGAGGCTAGAGCAAGTGGTTTGATTTCAGGATCTAGCTACAGTGGAGCAGCAGTGATCGTACTAGATAGGGTGAACTCCTTGTTTTCACTGTGTCATTCACATGAGGCACCAGGCCAGGCAACTTCTGTTTTCCTAGGAATACTTGTATGGCAGACCTGGGAAGGTCTCTTGGAGATCACTCAGGGCTAGCTCCTCATTTTGCAGAGAGAACACCAAGGAAGACCAGCAAGGTGAGGTGAATCCATGTGTGTGCACTGCTGTTCTTTTTCTGTTCTGCATCTCTTTCCAAAGTCCAAGGGGCCAGAAGACTAGCATTTCCAAGTTATGGCTTCTTGGATATCTTGGCCCATGCATCTCACTGGCTTTTGTAGAAGTGAGATCCCAGAGACTGCGTAAACACTCTCCCCCACACTCTCTCCCTTTGAGAGATCCCTTTAGAACACAAGGGATCTCTCAAAGGGCAGCTCCACATTTCCAGGTTAGCATGTTGAAGCAGAGGTTCTGGATGACCTGGAGAAACGAGGTGGGGTCAGGGTTCAGATTTTAATCTGCTGGATTATGGGTGCTATGACATTTATGTAAGAGTAGACACAGCAGCCTACAGTGCAGGTGTCTTGTTGATTTCCTTCTACTAGTTCATTTCAAAGCGCATTTTCTTCTGATTGTCAGCTATCTTTGTGCACACGTGCATGCATGCACGCAAACACACACACACACACACACACACACACACACACACACAAGAAATTGCACCCTCAGAAGCATTTTAATAAATATCCTGATAAATTTCTTCTGGTTGTAGATACCCAACTGAAGGGAGATAAATAACAGGATGGTTATTTACCTATTTTTTGGTTAACACTGTTTCTATACTATCATTGTTGTGTCTTCAGATGCAGTGGGAGCTTCATTTTGCTTACATGTGTGCCTGCTTTTCAGATCATTTCCATTCATAGATTCCTGGAAGGAGAACCACTGGGCCAAAGGGTATGAGCACTTAGAAAATTTGTTGCCAACTTGTCCTCTGGAAGGTTTGAGTCACTTATGTGCTCTCAGGGAGGGTGATGGTACCCAGGAACAGTCTTGAAAAAAGGAATCAGAGCTGGAAATGACCCAGAAGCTAATCTGGTGATTAGATATTCAATGTCCAGATGCCAGCACACTCCACACTTGAAGTAGTCTGCCTGGCATAGATTCCTCCCACTCAGTTAAAGCTTCCAGGACACAGAGCTGCTTCCTGCAGACAAGGCTCATTTCTGCAGGTTGCCAGGTAAGCTCTGAGTCCTGGGGCCACCAGAGCATTTCCCACCCAAGGCTGCCTGCAGCAACAGAGGGCTTGCATGAGGCTCACCTTTGGCAGCATGTCAGTCACCCCCACCTAGATTCTCCTCCTCCATGTTCAATTTGGATGACTTTTTGACCAAAAGAATACAAGGTTATGAATAAAAATCTAGGTATGAACATGAATATTTACTTAAAATGATACAGGCTCACAATAAATGACAAAATTTTAAAAAGCTGATAAATAACATAAGCTTCACAAATCTCTTCCAAGACATTATTTTTTCCTAACTTCCGGACATACTTTAGTAATACTTTCCTTGTCATATTTTTGGCTGTGTGCCTTGTGTTCTTTTCTTCATGAGACAATGATTTTCTAGAGTCATAATAGAAAAATAATCCAGTCTCTCCTCTGGCAGGGCTGGTCTAACAATTTTAACAACAATTTGTAGTTTAGAAAGTTTTGTTCAACTTCATAATGAAACAGTAATGTCATATAAACTATAGCATATTATTGATGGATTCTATCATTTTTGAGGCATACAATTTTAGGAGATTTTGAGTTTTTTGCATGGCAATTTACCTTATATATCCTCTGAGAGTTGATATTTACATTTATGTTTATGTTCAGATTTATGAATTTTGTTCTGTGTTATTGTTTGGTTAATTTAGCAAAAATTTTAATATCTTCCCAGTATCTTCATAGGACTCATTTCTCTAAATTAATTTGATTACCAACCACTTAAAGAGCCCATTTATTTATTTTTTATTAGTGATTCATCTCTTCCTCTTCATGGTAAAGTCTTAACATTTAAAATCATAATTTGATTGACAGTCCTTTCTGTTGATTTCATGGCTCATCATTATAACTTACATCCTGTTAATATTTTTATTTGAAATTGTTCTCAGTTCCTTGATTATAAAATAGTTAAGCATGAAAAAATCATATTCCAAAGTGGAATACCATAACTTCTCATTTGTTTTATTGCAACATTTCAAAACATCTTCCCAATGTATAGACCAAATAAAATATTTCCCACTCAACTTCTTATCTGGGTCTCCAAGTGCCTGAAGCCCTGCCAGTGCCACCTGATGAGGACAAGGAGTACTATATGAGACAGAAGGGAAGTCCCAGTGCAGTGAGAAGGGTGAGCCTCCTACATTGCTAAGGCCTCTCCTGGAGCCTTAGAAGGAGTTCCGTAATAGAGGGCTGGTCCTGAAGCTTTGCTGGCTTCAAGGTAAATCTATGCTTCAAGGTAAGTCTATCTGATACCAGTCATAGATTGTACCCTCCCTCCATCTTCCCCATCTGCGGGGCTCCTCCATCCTCATCCCACCCTGCTGTTCCCTGTGTAGTTTCTGGGTGAGGAGGCCCCCTGATCCAGGATACATCATCAGGCAGCTGCTGGAGGTGAAGCCAACAACTTTTGCACAGTTAGACTTTGGCCCCTGAACCATGGCTGCCTGATTTTCCTTTCTTTCCTGATTCCTGGAGATACCATGCTTGGGCAGGAGCCTTGGACTGGGGCCTTAGTTCAGCTGCCACATCCTGCTCCCAGAGTCCTCAGAGACTCTGTAGCTCTCATATCATCAGGGGCCAAAGGTTGTTTTGGTGCCCCTCTTGTCCCTCTCTCAGCTTGTCCCTACTCCCCTCAGCAACTTGATTTCCATGGTTCACTTTATTCTTGTCCAGTGATTGATGACAACTGCAGAGGAGGAAGACTTGCCAAGAGAATCTACTCCTCCTCCCATCACAGACCCCTTCCCTCTCTGCAGGCACACCTTATCTGGGCATGTGCTCGGAGCTGGAGGGTCAAGTAACTGGGCTGGCCTTTGGTGACTTGCTCCAACATGGTGAGTCTCACAGAGCCCCACAATCCCTGGTCTGTGTGATCCAGTTGCCCTCAGCAGGGCCATTAGAAGAAGAAAGAGAAGGAAGGGAAAAGAAAAGAAGCGAGGCACGTGCTGTCTCCTGCACTCTGCTCTGCAGTTGGCTGCGCGGAGGAGAGCCTTCCAGATGTGGACTCGCTTCTTTCTTCTCACCCCAGGCAGGGCGTGGATCCTGCAGGTGCAGTCCTGCTCACCAGCCCTGAACCAGGGTCTCTAGTACTGAGGCAAGCTCTGGCCCTGGCCTCCCAGTAGGGGCCATGGGAGGTTGGATGGCCCTGTCTTTCTCATGTCCCCACCGTTGCAGTCTTGGGCACACAAAAAATAGTGAAATGCACAAGTTTAAAAAAGAACCAAAAAAAAAAAAAAAAAACAACAACCTGGAAAAAAGGAGCATAAAACCAAGTGGTCTGGGTCCAAAGCACAAGAACCCACTTTTACTCTTTATATTAAGGGGTATCAAGGGCCCTGACCTGGGCATTCCAACTTGCCACCGTCCCTTATTGGAAGAGGTCTCAGGGGCACCTGCCTTCCTGGCTGCCCCCTGCTTGGACATTCCCACTACCAGGGAGCAGAGTTGTCTCTCCTCTGCCCCAGAATGCTCCAAGTGAGTCCCTGCACCTCGCCCAGTAGCTAACCTCATGGCATTGTCCCTTGCTAGGATGACTGAGCGTGGGGATTCCTCTTCTTCCAGACCCTTGCCTTTCACATGGAAGGAGGAGGCCCACCCAGTTGAGTCTCTATTGGAGGGACTTTCAGCCTTTCTACCCCAAAGTGCTAGTCTAGGCACTGACTTCAAGAAGCAGAGCCAGCCAGGAGACCTGAGGGGAGTGGATGGAGCTTATCAGGACAAGAGTGACAGGCTCAACCATGTCTTTGTTGAGCTTCTTCTCTGTGTCGTTCCCAGCAAACCTGCTGCTGTGTGTGCAGGAGGGCCTGTGAAGCTGTGCTTGTGAGTTCGTTCTAGATCTAGCAAGGCCATGGAATCTGTCTTAAATAAAACTCTTTAAATTGGCTTCATGTTTATTTTTTTTCTTTTAAAGTCAATATAATTTGCTGTCATTTAGATGTTGAATGTTCCTTAAAGGCTCAAGGGTTAAAAGGTAGGTCTCCAGGGTGCTACTGGGAGTTGGAAGGTACAGGAGGTTGGACCTAGGGGTTGTCACTGGGGATGTACCCTCAGAGGCAACGGTGGGACCCTATACCCTTCCTCTTGCTCCTTTTGCTCAAGATGGGGCAGGGGCTAGCCCTTCAGGTCCTAGGGGCCAACCCCAGAGAGCTGCATTTCTTTCCAAATGTGTTAGAGAGATTTGAAGGGCACTAAACAAAATGAACAGTTTTGCTTTATATACCCTCCCACCATGATCCACTGCCACAGACTCAAAATAATGGAGTCAGTAGACCATGGACCAGAACTCCAAAACTGTAAACCAAAACTAACCTTTTCTCTTTATAACTTTGTAAGTGAGTTATATCAGGTATTTTGTTGTAGTGATGAAAGGCTGACGAACACATACATCAAGAAAATGAGTAGTCAAGCCATAGAATGTGAGATAATTTTGTACAAGACATACCTAATAAAGGACTGCTGTCCAAAATATGAAAAGATTTCTTAACACCTAACAATAAGAGAACAAACAGCCTGACTAAAAATAGGCAATCAATCTGAAAAGTGTAATTAAAACTCTTTGACATTCTGCAAGATGCAAAACTATGGAGATGGTAAAAAAAAAAAAAAAAAAAACAACAATGGTTGCCAGGGATTGCTGGAGTGAATAAGCACAGCACAGAGGATTTTTAGGGCAATGAAATTATTCTGTGATACTCTGATGCTGGACACATGTCATTATACATTTGTCCAAACCCACAAAATATACATCAAGAATGGACTCCAATGTAAACTATGAACTCTGGGTGGTGGTGATGTGTCCCAGTAGGCTCATCCAATATAATAGATATATCACTGTGGTGGGGAGTGTTTATGGTGGGGAAGGCTGTGCATGTGTGGGGGTAGGGGAGCGGAAGAGGGAACTCGGCTTTCTGTTAAATTTTACTATGAAAATAAGAAAGCTACTCTAAAAATAAACTTTATGAAAAACCTTATATTCAGTAATTTTTGTAGCTACTTCCTTGTAATCCACTTGATGGATATTTTCGCACCCGTGGTATACACTAGAAAAGCCCAAGGACCCGAGGATACAGTCAGGAAAGAGGCTGGTGTGGTTCTGGTATTGAAGGTACATGACCCCTTGGGGAAGACAGCCATTACACAAGTGTAAGTGACAAATTAAAATTAAAATCTCAAAAATGCCTTTTCAGTCACTCTGTATTCTAAGGGAGTAAGGAGTGGGGCTCTCGGGCTAGAGTGGCGGGTGAAGGAGCTTCCCAAGGAAGTGTGCTCTAAGACGGAGGGAAATGGAGTGGGGGAAGAGCCAGGTCGAGGACACATGGGGCAGCCCCGAGCGGGAAGGAGCCTAATAGTGTGAGGAGCTGCAAGGAGACTTCTGTGGCTGGAGTTGAAGCCCGAAGAGCACCTCAAGATGGGGCAGGGGCCAGCCCTGCGGGTCCTGGGGGCCCACCCCAGAGAGCTGCATTTCTTTCCAAATGTGTTAGAGAGATTTGAAGGATACAAAGCAAAAGAGTGAAATGATCAACTTTGTGTTTAAAAAAATCTTATATTTTCTAGTAGACAGCATTGATCTTTTTTTCTTGCTTTATTATTTTTTATTGGTATATATTAATGATACAGAAAAGTGAGTTTCATTGTGGCATATTTGTGCATACGTAAAAACATAAATTTGATCAAGTTCACTTCCCAATACCTACCCCATCTTTCCTTTTCCCTCCCCCCATCCTCTTTCTCTACCCTACTGGTCTCCATTCAAATTTTATGGAGTCCCCTGTATATTTTGTTTTGTTTTCCTTCTAACTTCCACATATGAGAGAAAACATGAGTCTCTCTGAGTCTAATTTTGCTCAAAATTATGGTCTCCAATTCTACCCAATTTCTTGCAAGGGACATAATTTCATTCATCTATATGGCTGAATAAAACTAAATTGTGTATCTATACCATATTTTCTTTATCCATGCATCTGTTGATGGGCTTGTGGGATGACTCCATAACTTAGCTATTGTGAATCGTGTTGCAACAAACAGGGCTATGCATATATCTCTAAAATATGCTGGCTAATTATTTTGGATAAGTAATTAGTGGTATAGCTGGACAGTAGAACTGTTTTTTTTTTTTTTTTGAGGAATTCTATACTAATTTCCATAGAGGTTTCATTTCACTCTGTTAGAATGGCAAGCATCAAGAATACAAATAACAAAAGCTTCTGAGGATGTCAGGGGAAATCCTCATCGTGGTAGGGATGTAAATTAGTACAACCCCACTATGGAAATCAGTATGGACAGAACGGATTTGATGGGAAAAGAAGTGGATATGGGTGACTAAGTTATGGGACCCAGGCAAGAAATCCCATTAGCCTGAGCAAAGGGAGAGATGTGGATGGAGCCAGGAGACTTTCTCAGGCAATCAGACTCAGTGAGGGGTAGATGTGGGGACTGAGAGAGAAGGGGTGGTGGCTGTAGACAGTACAATGTTTTGTCCTGAAACAGTAGACACTGGAGGAGGAGCAGGCCTGGGACAGCAGATGACAACAGGTTAATGGGATCTGCTGAATTTTAGAGGAGAAGGGAGGTGTGCAGGGAGCGGACATATGCATCTGGAGCCCCGGTGCTGCCTGGGCGGGAGACATAAATCTGAGTGGAGAGATCGTAATTGGAGCCATGCGGGCGGATGAAATCATCTAAGGGGAACGTGTGGGCTGAGGAGAGCAGGGAACAGGGCCACGATCCCTGATGCATCTGTGGCCGTGGAGAGACTGAGCCAAGACACTTTGCGGGGATTATCAGCAACGTGATGGACAACATAATCTAGAGCCCAAGTTTTACTTATGCTCTCCAGCTGGCAAAAGCCCCACCACCAATTGAGGTCTCAAGGACTCCTCACCCCAAGCCTGAGAGGGGAGCACATATTTACCCACTGGGGGCTTTACGGTGCAAAGGACAGACACAAGCGTGGGAATCCCAGAGACTAAGGCTCAGATTCACAGGGTGATAATCCTAGCCCCAGAGAATTGTGGCTATCAAATGTCATGGCACATTTACCAAGTAACAGGCATGGCGCCTGACACATGGCTGTTGAGGTTTTAAGGGACTCATAAATAACACCCCATTATTCTCCTCCTCTGTTCACATCCAGCTGAGAAACGAGGAGCAGGAGATAACTGGAGAAAGGACCACAGCTTTACTGCCTTCACTGATGACAGAAGAGCAGGCTGAGCTCTGGGACCACGTGTCGCTCCCTTCCTGCATCCTGCACATCCTTCCCTGTCAGAACTCGGACAGCCCACCTGAGAGAACATTTTGGTTGGTAGATCAAACTTACCTGAAGCAGAGGGGGAAGACCATAAGGAAATGAGTCTTGGGGGTGGGGGTGGAGTCTCCCTCACACTGGGACCCTTGGACAGTGCTGTCACCCACCACCAGCTGGGGGCAGGAGGCAGGGAGTTCACTCTGATGGAAGTGTCTTCACATACTATCATAAAACCTAGGGAGAAAGGATTCACCCTTAACCCACCCCAAATGACAGGAAGCTGCAGATATTGACTCAGTCCCTCGCTTAATATGTAAGGCTTCAGAGACCTAGACAGTAAGAGAGGCAGGTGACAGATTTGCACACAGGGCTCCTAACTCTAGGAGTTAGACATCTGGAGTGGTAGCTGGGTTTGGTGCTCACAGCTTGCTTTGAGGGCTCCACTTCCCTAAACTTGGTCAAGTTTTGGTGGGTCCCAAATGCATCTCTAGCTGGGATAGTGTGGAGGATGATGGTATGTATCTGCAGGTTTCTGTGCCTACCATAGTTGATTTTCTTTTTGCCTTCTGCTACCGAAGGAGCAGCTCCTGACCACCCCTATGCTCTACTTTAGGCATAGATTTCAGGTTCATGTGGTAGCTCTTTCTGCCCCATGGATCATGTCTTTCAGGTGTGAGTACTGAAGTCTGAGTCATAGCTCTCAGACCCTGCAGACCAGCTTCATTCTACATAGTGTTTGGGCCACAGGAATTTGGCCACAGTGTGTGTGGGGTGCACTGACTTGGGGATTCCCAATGTTCATACTCCCCAGGGAGACAAATAAGGTAGAACCCATCCCCAGCAGGAAGCTCATCTGCCTGCTTTGTTTTTTCTACAGCTCAGCAACACTTGGTGGGGCTATCTGCCTCCTGATGTCAGAGCACCCAAGGACATGTGATATGTCTATCTCCAAAGTCTCTTCCTCTTTTCCTTTGCCCTGACTCTGTCCATGGATCTCTCCACCCTTTTCAATCCTCCCAGGGCCACACATCTCAACTTTCATCTCAACTAGTTGTGACAAATGGCTTTGGAATTGGGCATCTAAAACAAGAGAGAAGCAAAACCCCCAAAGAGGTACATGTTCATGCCAGGATGTGGGAATCGCAGGGGCTTCCAGTTAGAGTTCCCCATCTCAGGCTGCGTCAAGCACAGTCTGGAGCAGGAGCATTCTCATCTGCCTTGATGTCAGGCTAAGCAGCTACCTCACCTGAAGCCCAGGTATCAGTCATTCAAAACAGCAACAAGAATAACTTGGGAAGTTAGCATCAGACTTGATTCCCAAACACTAATTAATTTGTGTTCTTTTGCTTGGCTGGAGAAAGTTCTGTCTCAATAACATTAGAGAATCCCTGTGCATCCTAGGCTTATCAGAGTGTTTGGGTCTTATAAGAGCAGAGGTGAGGTCCTTCATCCTACCTGTTAAGGCTGCAATGCAGAGGGCCCAGTTGGCAGGTTCTCCTCAAGGCCTGAGGTCATGGCCATCCGTGGAGAGTGAAAAACCCCATGCCTTCCATACAGAGGTCTTGTCACTCCTCTGTGCTGACAGCAGCCAGGAAGGGTCTCCTGTCCTTTAGGGACCTGTGGACCATGACTCCTCCAGTCTGGACCATCTCTCTTCTTTCTTTCATGGCTTCTGTAGCCAGTTTCTAAAGTCTAGAACAAGGTGGGGACACAGAGTGAACCCACAAGAGACACATCTCCATCACTGTCACCTTGCACCCACAGGAGATTTCATTGTTTTCCATTTGTCATCTCCAGGCTTCTTAAACTGGTTCAGCAGAACTTGGGGGCTTTCAGGCATCAGGATAAAATTTGTATATCAATCACTAACAAAGATACCTACCATAATTGAAAACATTGTCTGTCTTTGAAACCTCTTGTACAGAGAAACTCCCTGAAAGATGTTTGTTTTGAATGCAACAGTTACACTGACTGTTGGATTCACAAGAGTAACTGGAGCTAGGGGATGGATTCTGCACTGGGTTCCTCAAAGTTCATTTCATTGCTAAAGTGTACTGAGGTACTAGCCTTTGGCGGTACCTCATGGTCTCCCTGATGCTAAGATCAACATGTTTCTTCCTCCCTGGACTCCCTTCTTTTTCTCCAGTTTTGTCTGCCTTTGGCTCCCCACCAGGAGGGTCCCACTCTTGCCTCACACTAGGGGGTCAGTCCTTTGGATTCCCTGTTCTCAACTGAGAGGCACCAGGCCTAGACTCTGGGGTAAGCAGTTTTTTTTTTTGGTTGCTAGTGCTTGCCTTGAGCAACCAAAAAATGATCCTGTGTTCCACCTTCCCCAAAGAACAATCCTGCAGGTTCCCCCTGGACCTCGCTATGCTAGGAGAATGTCTTCTGTCATCCCAGGGGGGTGTGTGACTGAAGAAAGAGAAAGAAAAGGAAAGAAACAACCCAACAACAACAACAACCAAAACCTTTCTGCCGCATACTATAAACAAACAGAGATGTATTATTAAGAAGAGTGAAAACTTTTGCATGAATTTTAAAGATAAATAAGTAAGACTTCAAAGAAATTTCTCAATGGCAGTCCCTCTATGCTCCAAATGTCCCAAGTTACTTATTCACTTGTAGAAGATAAGTTGGTAAGACAGTCAGAGACAGTCTCACTTTACCAACTTAAACTTTTCTTTGTTGTTTCTTTGGTAGTTTTTAAAAAATTTATGTCTATGGAAGTCATACGTGTATGCAGTTTAGAAACGTAAATGGTTCTGTGAGGCTTGTAATGAAAAACAGCGATCCCCTTCCCACTCCTGAATCCCACTCCCCAGAGGCAATCACTGTGAATTCTTGCCGTTTCTAAAGTTATTTTCCTCCTTACTTTAAAATAACATGCTTAGATTGCCATTTCTTGATTTTCCAGTTTAAATGTGATTTAATGAATTCCTACAATGGAAGAGGAAGATTTAGCTCTTTAAGCCTCCCTCCCCCTGAGCATATGTGCGTTCTGGTCTCTGCCTCAAACTCGTCATGGTAGTTAAAGTGTAATTTTTGGCCAAATCAATATTCGGTATTTACATAGCTATGACTATGTTTACATTATTCACTGCTAAACCATGTAGTGCACGTTTCCTATTTTGTACAACTTTTTGTTTTACTTGGAATAAACAGTTTCCAACTTTCCCCTTTGTTTTGTGTTCTATTATTCTTCATTCCTAGACTTTAGGCTAGAAAGGGGCTCCCCTTGCAGTTTATGTAGATGTATCTGCTGATGGTTAGGCTTTATCCCTCCTGGTGACATCCCTCCTGGGCTTGCCTGTTCCAGTGTGGGCTGGTTGCTCTCTAACTGGCTGGTGTCTGAGGGTCCTAGGGGACCCCTTGTCTTCCCTGCATTATCTGCCTATCTGTAGACTTACTGGTTGTCTCTTGGTTTTCTCTATAGTTTTGGCAAAGCTTCTCCTCCTACAGCTTTCTGCATGAAGTTTTATGCTAGGAAAATGTTTTGAGAGTACATACATGCAAAAGTTAGATATTCCACCAATACCTATGATTGGCATTTTGGTTGAAGATTCTTGACCCTCAGATTTGGGGGCCATGGTCCCTACCTTCTGCCTTACAGAGCTCTTATCTAGAGGTTACCGGATGCCATTCTGATCCCTCTTTCTTCATAGGAAGAAACTTCCAATAGTTTTCAAATTTTTCTTCTTATCTTGGAGTGCTCTGGCCTGGGTCTCATTTCAGGTGATGGTTCTCAGTAGGACTTTTCAAACTGGAGACTCATAATGTTTACTATATGGTAAATATTCTTTTATTATTTTCTTTTATTGCAGATCTCCTTTATATATTTTCCCTGATCTCTTTTCTAAAACTTTGTTTTTCCATTATGAACCTCCTGGACTGATCCTCTAATTTTCATAACTTTTCTCTCCTATGTCCCATCTCTTTGTTTGTGTTTTATCTTTTGGAAGATTTCGCTTGATCTTTCTGTCGAATTTTCTTTAATCCTATTGTTTTGGATATTTGCCATTTTAATTTCCAAGAGTACTTTTGAAATTCGAAAAATCCTTTTAACATTTATTTTATTACTATTTTAAAAGCAACCAGTTCTTATTTCATGAACGTAATATCTTCTTATTTCCTGGAGATAGTGCTTGCTATTTATTTATTTATTTATCTAACATTTTTTTTTTTCTTTCTCACTCTTGGAGTTTTCTCTGCTTTCTCCAAATTCTTTTTCTACTCTTTGATAGTTTCCATCTCTGACTCCATGTGAGGAGTGAAGGCTCTAACAAACTCATATACTGGAAATTCTGTGTGCCTGGGAGAACCTTGATTAGGCTGATAATTATCCTGGGGGATTCCTACTGCCCGTGTCCATACAAATTCCATTTGGTCAACCAGTGTCCCAGGGAAAAATCATCCAAGATCTGTCTTAAGGATCATGAGCTTGGCTACTGCTTTTCAGGACAAGGGAGATACAGGGGTTTCATGTCACCTCCATTTGCAGCCTGGTGTCCTCACCTGCGTCTGTGACTCTTGTTCATGAGTCCAGAGTCACCTTGGTTTTTTCTCCCTAGAAAGTAGGGATCTGCCTTCCACCAGGATTGTAGAGAGGCAGTTTCTTTACTGTGTACATTGAGGGACAGGATCAGGGGTCAAAACATCCTCCTGCCAGCTTCCAGCCAACCCTTCATTTTCAGTGACATCCACATACCTCTTGCAGAAATACCTGTTGCTTCTAATTCCTCCCCTGTTCTGGGACGGTGGCATACTTTGGTATGTTTCCAGGCTTCCTGACGCCTGGGGAGACATCGGCCTTCTCTGTTCTGCTACATCGTGACCACTCATCAGCTGCTCCGACCAAGGTTTTGGTACTGTTCTTTTTCTCCATTCTCTCGGAGTGTAAAAGGTGTTGCCTATTTTTACTTTCCACATCCTGACAGTTACACCAACGACTGGGCTGTTCTAACCCCTCGAGTGAGGGTAACCAGAAGCATATCCTGAGGATAAGATCACCAATCCCCACCCTTCCCTTCTCCAAGAATACTTCCCTTCCCTGAAGAGGCAACCAAGATGAACCAAGAAGGCCTTTCTCTGAGATTACCCAGATGGGATCTGTTTCGTTGATGGTCCAGACTTCAAGAAAACTTCCCTGCCTTTTCTATAGGTGGGAGGTGGGGGATGGGTCAATCCTCTTAGTAAGTCCTGCATTCAGACTGGGGGCTCGTTGGTACCTACTATAGTTTTCTGGACCTTTGGGGTCTCAGGCAATATAAGGCTAAAAGAGTCCCATTTTGGCACTCAACATTATTGTCCAAATCTTCATGGTCCCTTGCAAGTCTTTGCCCATTTTTCTATTGGATTATTTCCTTTTTTGTGATTTGTAATATATTTTGGCCTACAAGTTCTTTGTCTATTAGGACATTTCACATTATATCTTTTTTAACTTTATTGTGTGTTTTGATCTATGGAAGTGTTTAATTTTGATGATGTTAATCTGTCAGTTGTTTCCTTTATGGTTTCTGGGTGTTGAATCTTTCTTCCTTGGGAAGGAAATACCCACCCTAAAGTTGTAAAAATAATCTTTTTTTCCCCTAACGCTTTTATGGTTTTGTTTTTCACTTAGCTCTTTTAAATCTTTATTTTTATTACAAAAATGCATCCTAAAGTAGCAAAAAAGTCAACACAGAATATGTAACTAAATAAGTTAACAATGTCTTCTCTTTCACCTCCTGGCCAACTTCCTCTGGGAATCAGTGCGAGGTCTACCTATCACACTGCTCTTTATGCACATCCAAATACATTTTCCAGTCTATGGGATTTAATTTTGTTTTGTTTTACCAAATAGGAAGGTGATGTTTAAATACTTCTGAAACTATTTTTTACTCTTGTATGGATTTTATTGGAATAAAATATTTTTATTGGAACACAATGTTTTTCACTCACATGTTTATTGAGATAACAGTAGATTAGTTATAAAACAGATGTTGTTGTCAAAAATAGATCTTTTGTATCTTTTTACATAATTTCCTCCAACAGTATCATCTTGCAAAAGTATAGTTGTGATAATTCACAACTAGAATAATAATGACATTGATACAACCCAGTGACCTTATTTCCTATTTTAATTATGCTCGTGTGTGTGCTTCTGAATAATTTTATCACATATGTAGGTTCCTGTGTCCACCACCATAGTCAAGAGAGCATGTCCATCACTGTACCTGATCCCCTGTTGTGCTATTGGAACCACACCCACCTACTTATCCATACTTAAGTCAATCCTTTAGTAAGGCCAGATTTCATCTCACTCCTGTCAGAATGGCAATCATCAAGAAAACAGGCAACAATAAATGTTGGTAAGAATGTGATGAAAACGGTACACTCATACATTGCTGGTGGGTCTGCAAATTGGTGCAATCACTATGGAAAGCAGTATGCCCCCTCCCTTATCCATACCTTCATCCATCTTCTCCCATCCCCAACCTCTGGCAGCCACTAATATGTCCTCTATTTCTATAATTTTGTCATTTGAAAATGTTATATAAATGAGACATATAGTGTTTAAACTCTCAGGTCTGGATTTTTTCATTCAGCATAATTCTCTGGTGATTCATTCAGATTATTACATATATCAATACCAGCTTAGGGCTAAAGAGAGAGGAGGAAAAAACTTATCCCTTTTTGGGATTGGACTGGAACTGTAGTGACACTTTCATCAAACTCTATTGGTCAAAACAATTAGAAATCATTCTGCCCTTATTTCTATGCTACTTTCTTTCTTTCTTTCTTTCTTTCTTTCTTTCTTTCTTTCTTTCTTTCTTTCTTTTTACAACAAGTTAACTTTATTCAGTAACATACAAGAACTCTTCTCCTTTAACAGCTCCATCCCCACCGGGTGACTGATGTCACAAAATGACATTTTTTTACATTGTATGTATCCAAATATGTAAATTAACAATTTAAAAAAAAATTTAGTTGTTTTAATTAGTTAAACATGACAGTAGAATGCATTTATGCACTTTGATATATCATACATAGATGGGATATGATTTCTCATTTTTCTGAGTGTGCATGTTGAAGAATTATATTGGTCAAACAGTCACATATATACATATAGTAATAATGTCTGTCTCATTCTACTATCTTTCCTATCCCCACATCCCCTTTTCTTCCCTCTCATTACTTCCCTCTATCTAATCTAAGGTAATGCTATTCCTTCCTAGTGCCCCCCTGCCCTGTCTTATTGTGAATTAGCATCTGCATATTAGAGAAAACATTTGGCCTTTGGTTTTATGGGACTGGCTTATTTTGCATAGCATGATATTCTCCAACTGCAACCATTTACTGGCAAACGCCATAATTTTTCTCTTCTTTAAAGCTGAGTAATATTCCATTGAGTATATATACCACATTTTCTTTATCCATTCATCTAATGAGGGACACCTAGGTTGTTTCCATTCTCTAGCTATTGAGAATTGAGTTGCTATAAACATCAATGTGGCTGCAGCACTATAGTATGCTGATTTTAAGTCCTTGGGGGTATAAACCAAGAAGTGGAATAGCTGGGTCAAATGGTGGTTCCATTCCCAATTTTCTGAGGAATCTCCATACTGCTTTCCATAGTGATTGCACCAATTTGCAGACCCAACAGCAATGTGTGAGTATGCCTTTTTCACCACATTCTTGCCAACACCTGTTTTCTTGATGACTGCCATTCTGATAGGAGTGAGATGAAATCTGGCCATACTACCAAAAGTGTTATACAAATTTAATGAAATTCCTATTAAAATCCCAATGAAATTCTTCATAGAAATAGAAAAAGCAATCATGAAATTTATTTGGAAAAAATAAGAGACCCAGAATAGCTAAAGCAATCCTTAGCAAGAAAAGTAAAGCCGAGCTATAATAATAAAAGCGGCACGGTATTGGCACCAAAATAAACTTGTAGACCAATGGTACAGAATAGAGGACACAGAGACAAACCCACATAAATATGGTTATGTCACACTGGACAATTCACTAGAGAAAAGATAGCTTAGTCAACAAATGATGCTGGCAAAATGAAATTAAACCTCTCTCTCTCACCCTGCACAAAAATCAACTCAAATGGATCAAAGACTGAGGCACTAGAACAGATAACCTGTGCCTAATAGAAGAAAAAAATAGGCCCAAATCTTAGCACATTGGCCCAGGATCTGACTTCCTTAACAAGACTCCTAAAGCACAAGAAGTAAAATCAAGAATTAATAAATGGGATGGATTCAAATTAAAAGTTCTTTTCTAAGCAAAAGAAACAATTAATAAAGTGAGGAGAGAGCCTACAGATTGGGAGAAAATCTTTACCACATCCACCTTCAATAAAACATTAATCTCTGGGATATATAAAGAACTCAAAAAACTTAACACCAATAAAACAAATAACCCGATCAATAAATGGGCTGGGAACTGAACAGACACTTCACAGAAGAAAAAATACATTGATCAACAAATATATGAAAAGATGTTCAAAATCTCTAGCAATTAGAGAAATGCACTTCTTTCTTTTTTAACTTGTCCCTGATGTGACTTTCATCTCTACTGCAGCCCAAAGATATGCCACCATTTGCAAAGCTGATCAGTATCTCCAAGTGTCACCCCAGTGCGTGTCCCATCTTCAGCCTGTACCCTCTTTGTCACTTCTCCCCCTTTATGACAATAGACCCAAGGTTCTAGAGGGTCTGGACTTCAGGAGCTGCTCTTTTTTTTTTTTTTTTTTTTGGTACCTGGGATTGAACTCATCTCCAACCCTTCTTGTATTTTATTTAGAGACAGGGTCTCACTAAGTTGCTTAGTGCCTCGCTAAATTGCTGAGGCTGGTTTTGAACTCAAGATCCTCCTACTTCAGCCTTCCAGGTGTGTCCCTCTCTGCCCAGCTGGGAGCTGCTTATTGACAGCAGTGAGCTCTGTCCTCAGGGTGGTGTGGAGGTCACCTACCCATGAAAATGGAAGAGAAGTCCACTGAGAAAGAAGTTTTCAGACTTTTATATGAAAAGTCCAAGCTAAATTGCAAACCATTGTTTCTTTTCCTCAAAGAACTAGTAATTAGCATTGCTTTGGCTTTGATTTTCCATGTGAAAGAAAAGGGCAGAAACATTCTGTTTGCTCTGAGAACTCCTTTCCACATCCCAGAAAACTGGGGATGGGGATTAGTGGGAAGATTGAAGTGTGACATTTACCTTTGAGGCTTGGGAAGGCATGGTTTATTTTTATAAATTCATTCAATTGCCAATAGTCCCAATTGACGTAAATTGATTACTGGTGATAGTTTAACCATAGGATAATCTCAGGCAAAGTTCCCATCTGCTCCTAAGGAGGAGCTCTCAACAGGACATAGGACATAGTGGAATTTGCATGTGCGTATGATCTTGAAAGATGAAGGGGAATGAGCTTGCCATTGCCACTGTTTCTAGGAGACAGAAGGGCATGTTATGGTGGCTAACATGGAAAGCAAGTTTCAGCTGCCATCTGTGTAGAACTAAGAGGGCAATAAGTCAAGTCACTCTAGGCCTGAGCTAACTTCCAAGGGGACCAAAAGTTACTGCTTAACTAGTACCAGAAGGAAAGATGTCAAAGTCTGCTGACTGTTGAAGAAGGGGATGAGAAGGTCCTATTCTATTGTGCACACTAAACACTGAGCAAAGACAAAGATGTCCCTGCTTTCAGACTTGGTCTTTCCAGGTGGGCTGATCACATCAACTAAGGCAGCTTGGTAGCCATCATTTGCAAAGCTGATGATTTTTAAATTCAGCTTTTATAAACTGGAGAAAGCCATCCTTCCCAAGTTATTATGGAGTTAGAGAGATGAAGAGAGATGCAGGTTAAAGGTGATGGCCCTATTAACCTTTGTAGATGTGGTACAATATGCCAGAGCAGCTATGCAGTAGTGACACAATTGGGTTAAATGGGGCACAAACATTTGTTCCCCACGGCTGTGTGCTGAGCTACAGCAGAGCCAGTAGGCCCATATCATTACACTTTCCAGGATGTGGCTGTGCCTGCTGCAATGAGCCAGCTCAGTGTTTTGGGGTCATGCCCATGCAGAACCTATTATTATAGGATAGAGGGGAGATGATGGGTAGTGGGAAATCCAGTTCTGTTAAATCTATTAGACCCCCCTACTTACCTCTGCCGTCCCCCATACTGGTTCTATCTCCTCGGGTGTGGATTCCCTTGCAAAATTCTTCAATTCTAGATTCCAGGTGCATCCCCACTTCTCTTTTATTTAGGACATTAACATAAACACAGCTTCCTGTGCGTACTATGCTCTCCTGGTGAATGCTTCCCTCCACATTTCACTACATCTAGTTCAAGGTCATGGTTGAAAGGTCCAAGCATGACCTGTGTATGCCTTGCTTGCATATGCCGTTTTTAGTAAGCCTCCCCCATTCCTGTCTCCCTGCTGTCAGTCTCAGGCACTTCCTGGGGGATGTTTTCTCCACTCCCCACATCCCACCCAAACTCTCCTGTAATTTTAAGACATTGCATTTATGACCATTTTTAATGGTTTGGCTTTAAGGACCATTTAAATTTTTTTAAATTTTAATTTGCTATATATGACAGCATAATGCATTACAGTTCATATTACACATATAGCACGATTTTTCATATCTCTGGTTGTACACAAAGTATATTCACACCATTTGTGTCTTCATAGTTGTACTTAGGGTAATGATGTCCATCTCATTCCATCATCTTATTTACATCTCTTGCCCCCCACTTCCCCTCCCTCCCCTTTGCCTATTTATAGTTTGTCTAATCTGGTTGTTCATGGTGGGCATTGCTAGCACAAAAATGATATGTATTTTGCCCACCTCTTTTCTCAGCCCAGAAGCTGTTGCTAGAGTACTCCATCAATGTCAGTTAATTAGTTACTGATGTCTATGCTCTTGAATCGGGTTATGGATTCAAGAATGAAGACTGATGTGTTAATGCCCTTGGGCTGTGTAACCATCACAAACTGAGTGATTTAAAACAGAGGAATTTATTTTTTACCAGTTCTGGAGGCCAGAAGTCTGAAATGAAGGTGTAGGCAGCACCACGCTCTCTCTGAAGTCTCTAGGGGAGGGTTCTTCCTTGTCTCTCTCTTAGCTTCTGGTGTTGCTGGCAATCCTTGAATTTCTTTGCTTGTCTGTACTTCAATCCTATCTCTGACTCTGTAGTCACCTGGTGGTCCTCCTGTGTGTGTGTGTGTGTGTGTGTGTGTGTGTGTGTGTGTGTGTTTGTGTGTGTGCCTCTTTCTAATCTCCTTTTATTTAAAAGAGCACCAGTTTTATTGGATTAAATCCCCCTCCATTATTACCTCATCCTAATTAGTTAAACTTAACAGCCACTCTATTTACAAACAAGATCACCTTGTGAGGTTCCAGGAAGAACATACATTTTGTGTGTGTGTTTGCCATGGTGGGGGGGTGGGGGTGGTTCAATTCAACTCAGTACAATGGGTGAGTCTCTGTTTTGCCTTTAGCTATTGTTTGGATGATGTTTGGTGCATGACCACCACTGCAAGGATGGGTCTGTCTACCATTCCCTGCCTTGGGATCTCTAGTTGAAACCTGTGAGGTGTAGAGAAAGTCTGAGGACTCCCGAGAGAGGAAGCTCAGCCTTGTGTCGACCATCAAACATAAGCTGTGGTGACATTTGCAGAGGTGGGAAAGCATGGCCTCAGGACCTTGGGGATGACTCTGAGGTCTTCCGTGATCATGATGGGGCATCTTTGTCATGGGATTTTGGCACTGCTCCTCTGGTCCTTCCTGAGTCATGTGGTTTGAATGGAAGCTATAGGAGCATGTGACCTTGGGCACAAATGTGTGACCTTGGGAAGAGTACAGTGGGCCAGAGTAATGTGATTGAGCCTCAGACAGATCTTCATATACTTTGCAAGCAGACATATCAGGGAGACTCTGGAAATTCCCAGCCCTAGCCCCTTACCTCATCATCGCACTGTGCCATTGCCAACAAGGGTTAGAGTGCTCTTGGTTTCCAGGTAACAGAGAATCAACTGAAAAACAGTCATACTAAAGGACACAGGAGAGCCTGAAGGTGGAAAGGGTATTGAGATCTGAGATCTGTTTCCAGATGGTTCCCAAGCACATAAAACCTATAGCAGGCTGCTGGAGTATCTCTTGACAATAAAAGGTTTGTCAAGTAAAACCACAGGTATCTTTTTTTGGAAAAAAATCAGTTTTTAAGATATTGATCGTATACCATACAATTCATCCATTTAAAATGTGTACTTTTTGTTCAGTAGGTTTTGGTACACTTAAAGAATTATGCAATCATTGACTCAGTCAATTTCAGAACATTTTTCATCACCCCAAGAGAAACTCATACTCCTTAGCTATAATTCCCCAGTGTCCCAGTCATAGGAGACCAGGAATCTATCTTTTTCTGTAGATTTGCCAAATTTGAACATTTCATATAAATAAAACTATTTGATTTATAGATTTTTGTCATGTCTTTCACTTAGCATGATGTTCTCAAGGTCATTCATTTGTAGTAAGTATCAGTACTTCATTCCTTTTCATGGTTCAATAATGTTCTATTGAATGGGTGTGCATTTTGTTTATTCATTCATCTTTTGAGGGCCTTTTGGGTTGTTTCCATTTTTTTTTTTTTTGCTATTGTGAATAATGCTGTTAACATTCATGCACAAGTTTTGTGTGGGTGTGTTTTTTTTTTTTCTCTTGAGTATGTATACCTAGGGGTAGAATGACTGAGTCACATGAGAATTCTATGTTGAACCTTCTGAGGAAATGTGAGTCTGCGTTCCAAAACCGTGCACCATTCTCTATTCTGACCGGTGTGTATGAGGGTTCTGGTAGTGTTGAAACTGTTATTATCAGTCCTTTTGATTATAGCCATGCTAGAGAATGTGAAGTGGTGTCTCATAATGATTTCAAATTGCATTGTCCCGATGGCTAACAAAGTTAAGCATTTTTTTCATGTGCCTTTTAAACATTCATGTATCTTCTTAAGAGAAAGAAGAGCTATTTACATCTTTTAACAATATTGAGTTATTTGTGTTTTATTATTAAGTTATAATTATTCTTTACATAGTACAAAAATCTGTTACAAGATATATGATTTGCAACATTTTTTTTCCTTTCTGTGGGCTGTTTTTTTCATAGCATTGATGCTGTCATTTGATATATAGATTTTAAATATAATGAATTTAATTTATCTACTTTTTTTCTTTTGTTACTTGTATTTTTGGTTTAATCTTATGAATCCTTCATGAAACTCAAGTTCATGAAGATTTATGTATGTGTTTTCTTCTAAGAGTTCAATGGTTTTAGCTCTTTTATTTAGGGTTTGATGCATTTTGATTTACAAAAACCACAGATATGTTTTAGAACTCTAGCATATTTGAAAGGAATGCTAAGGACAGCTTGTCCAACAACAAATTTGTATTATTTAATGGACTTATCTTTTGTAAATTTCCTTTCTATGCACACATTTATTTACCCCCTCATAATAATAGCCATACAACCATAATAGCCATTTTGGCAACTTTTAAATGATTCATGAGAAAGTAACAAACCATTAATTGGAAGCATTACCTGTACCTCATAGCATGCCCTGCCTTTTCTCAAGATCCTCCTACATCTTAAATATCAAAAAGAACTCCCAGATTATTGATTGACAACATCAAAAACTATGATAGAGAAAATGTAAGCCAAGAAATTTATTTTCTTTATAATTAGGGAAGCTCAGAAACAAAGAGGGCGTGGACCAGCTCTCCATCTGTAGGGGTCTGGGAAGGGCAGTCTTCAAGAAGCATCTGACAGTTGACAATGCTAAATCGGAGGGGGCAGAGATAGCCAGGTGATGGCAGGCAGGAAATGTGGGCCAACTGCTCCTGCAATCTCCCACGTAACTGGGAGAAATCAAGGGAGTTCATACATTTACCACAGGACTAGCTAGATTGTCTTCAGGGGCAAAATGAAAATGTAGAGCCTCTTGTTTGGAAAGTAGGAAAAGGTCCACTGAAACAAAATGTGAAGCTTTTTCCATTCTTGTATGACCTTGCCCTCCAAATGGTATTTCCCATCTGTTTACCACACTCTTTTTGGTGTAACAATGCTCAGGAGTGAACACAGAGCCTCAGGGATTGGGTGGGGTTCCCTCTCACCAGTCATTGGACAAATGTACTGTGCACTAGTCAGGGGTGGGACACCCAGTCTGACATCATCCTTCCCCATGAGCTTGCTACCCAACCTACAGTGGATAGGAGATCCCAGACTACCACAGTCTTCACATTGGGACACAATAGTACTACCGGAAGTCAACAAGAGGCTTGCACCCACCTACTGACCATAAATGAGGGTTGTGCCAGCCAAAGGTGTGGACAGGCTGGTACGGGGCACCAACAGCTGACCTCCATCCTCCACTTGTCCAAGCTGGGCCTTTGCCTGGCTGCTCATGCTGGGTGGGATGGGAAAAGAAAATCTGGGTAACATCCAAGCTACTGAGGACAATAATCAGATGGCCCAGAATCCTGCCTGGGAGGCAGAGGAAGGTTTTGAGAGGTGGCACAGCCTGTGAGCCCAGGTTCTGAGCCCCAGCAAATACTCCACTGTACATCTGACTTCATTAATAAAAACAGACCAGAAGATTATAAAGACTTTGCAAAGTGCAATGAGCAATGGCATGAGAATCCAAGTGTGGGCCCATCTGAGAGTACTAGGTCCTGGGACCACATTGGTTGTTCCCACCCTTACTAACCCAGGTCTCCTGTCCCAGAAGGTTTGTTGGAGACAGGCTGAAATGCCAGACCAGAGGCCACCTGGAGAGGTGAGGCACACATACCAACTTCCAGTGGAGAGGGGGGTCACCACCAGACACTCCTGTGATTCATCATTCTACAAACCTGCATGGACAAGGGGTTTCCTGGTCCCCACAAGGCCAAACCCCACAGACCACCTATGTGGAAGCATCTAAGGGGTCAAAAGGAGGTGGGGTCTGGACTCACCTAATTGGAAATGGTCAACCAGACAGAAGTTGACCCCAGTTCCCTTCCCACCAATGGAATGGAAAAAGGGGAGGAAGAAGAAGGAAATGCTTTAATTTTCACCAAAGAAAATTACTCAAAAAATTTACTCAAAAAAGTGGAGTTAAAATGTGTGTGTGTGTGTGTGTGTGTGTGTGTGTGTATGTGTTTATTGTTACAGAAACAAACAACAACAAGAAGGACAAAACCAAAACTGGAAGAATCTCAAACAAAGTATTAACAACTTCTGGGCCTTTTTCTATTTTTTCATTCCTGGGACCAAGAGAAGAGTTTTAAACTGCAGTGACTGAGTTACTCTGACTTGTACTAGTCCATTCATTGATCACAAATCTGATCTAAGGACTCTGTTAAAAGCCATTATACAGAGTAGAACATCTCTGTTTGTTTTTACAACTCAGGTCTGTGGGTTGCTGTAATCACGCTGGCACATGTCAGGGCCGATGCTGAGCCAGGCAGGTTTAACATTGCAGCTTCTTACAAGTATCCCAACAACAGCGCCCAGCAAGTACAACTTCGTCACCACTTGTGGAAGCAGAAACCAAGATTCAGGGAGGTGGAATATATGGGCTGAGGTTCTAAGATCTGCAATGAAAATGTGGGGAATTAAACATCAATGGCTCTAACCCCTATCCTGCTGGGCTCCATTTCCTTTTTATTCCTAATTGTGTGTGTGTGTGTGTGTGTGTGTGTGTGTATGTGTGTGTCCACATCTTTAAGGAAACACTTTGAGAATGCTGCAAAAGGAGGGAGGACAGCAAGGGTAGGAGTTTGTGTTGCCTGGGGGTACAGGTAGGAAGAAAAACCCTGGAGAAAGTGCCCAAACTGGCCAACTGAACAAAGGATGGCGAGGAGGGAGATTGTGCTATTCAAAGAGTGAGCTGTGACCCCACTTGCCTAAGAAGCAGCCTCAGAGAGGCTTAGGAATCTGTGTAAGCTCTCAGGGGGTGGGGCCCCCTCTTCAACAGAGGGCAGAGCAAGACCCAGGGGTCTGGACTTGGAAAGCAGAGAGCAGGTCGTGGAGGGACAAAACTAGCGCATCTAGGAAGCTCTGAGAACTGTATACAGAATTGTGAAGCAGCACAAACTCCTCCTGGTATCTTATGAGTGCAGGGGCTTTGTTTTTTGCAAGGATTCTCCAGGTCTAAGTGTGGCCTGTGCCCTTAGTGCTTCTTGGCAGAAGGATAACATTCATTTTATCTCCTATCAGAACGCTGTCGACAAGAGCACTTGCCCTGTATGTTGTAGTCCCATTCATACTGGGAACAAGACAGTCCACACTCTATGGAATTAATTGCCAGTGACAGGGCATGACAGGGCATGGACACTCAGGTGGAACACGTGTCCTTCATGCGTGCTGCGTACAGACTCTCTCTGGCCTTTCAACCCGGTCTTTCTTGATACATCTGTCCTTATAAAGTTACCGACGTACAACCTGTAGACATGACAGCCTTAATTGACATCTACTTCCTAGCTATTGCATTTCATAACCCAGTCAAGGTTCACGGATATTTAAATTGACTATAGGCAAATGCTAATGGCTGTCTCAGGGCAGCTATGATCGACATTCAAATACATCTCTTCAAATTAATTGGGTCCAACACTGGAGCAGTTGGTGGTGGGAGGGAAGAGGAAAAGGGAAGAGGAAAGGAAAAAGGCCTCCCTGGTTTGCAGGTAACAGTGTATGGGAGGAGATTCGATTTTCTGTCCGCTGTTCCAGTTTGCTTCTGATTTTCAAACACACATACACACTCAAAGTCTCGCAGACCCACCTCTCTCACACACAGGGATTTTCTTTCAATCATCCACTCAAAATATTTATGCTTCGGATCTTTCCATGGGTCTGCCTTTGTTTTGTTCCTTTCTTCTTCTTATTCTAAGCCAGGCTGAGATAAATAGTGGAAATCTCCAAGCCAATAAAATGCTATTCATCAACTTTAGACATGTTTGTTTTTTCTTCCAATATCTTTCTGAATATTTCAAACACATGCAAGGTAAGAAGCACAGTACAATGAAACATGTGTATTCTCCACTCAGATTCAACTGTCATCTACATTTGTTCCCATTTACATGTATGTCGTTATCTATTTATTTATTTTTGTGCAACCATTTGAAAGTTGCACAAGCCCCTTTATCCTTAAACATTTCAGTTTGTATTTTCTAAAAATAACATTTTTGCGATATAATTGTCACATCATTATCACATCTTGAAAGTCAAAAATAAATAGCACCACAATATGGTCTCAACTACAGCTCATTTACAAATATCCCTAGTTATTCCAAAGTGTTTTTTGTGGAGTATTTTAAACCGGGACACGATCAAGTTTCCAAACTGCATTGGCTTCTTATGCCTTGTCAGTCTCTTAAGACTCTTAAGTTGTCTTCCCCTTCCTCCCACCATTTTGCTTTTCTCTGATACTGACTTTAAAATAATGTCCAGGCCAGTTGCTTGTACAACATGATTCCATATGATGGACTTATCTGGAGTGTGCCTGAGCTCTGGACCCCAAGTCCCCAGCTTTACTCCTGAAATCACTTCCAGACCCCTTAGGACTGGGCCACCCTTACCAGGCTTGCAGAGAAGAAATACAGGCAACAGTCTTTGTATTTAAACACATTCTCCTTTTCTGGGTGTTATGGTTTAAATGGGTACCCCCCAAAGCTTGTGTCAGACAATGCAAGAAAGTTTAGAGGTGAAATTACTGGGTTTGAGAGTCTTAACCTAGTCAGTACATTAATCCTCTGATAGGGACTAACTGGGTGGTAACTATAGACAGGTAGGATGTGGCTGGAAGAAATGGGTCAATGGGGATGACCTCTTAGGACTTATATTTTGTCAGTGGTGAGGGGAGTTCTCTCTCACTCTCTGCTTCCTGATGCAATGTCCTGAGCTGCTTGTCTCTCGTCATGCCCTTCCTCTTAGATGTACTGCCTCACGTTTTGTCCAGAGCAATGGAGCTAGCTGTCAATAGGTTGAAAACTCTGAAACTGTGAACTCCCAAATGAACTTTCTCTCCTCTAATTGTTCTTGTCAGGTCTTTTGGTCATAGCAGCCAAAAAGCTGACTAAAACACTAGTGGCTTCCTTCCCCTAGAACCTGTCCCCTTTACCCTGTGTGATTGGCCCGTGGGCTCTAATGGCAGAGGGCCTAAGTAGAAGGGGAAATCGGGTGGATAAAGGATGCTCTTGCCTCTCCACCTCCACACAGTGCATGCTGAGAGTCAGGCCACGGAGGGTGGGGTAGTGGCAAGACGAACTCTCCTTTTACATGTCACATGCTGGGTTCGCTGGACACATTCCCTGAAGCTCCAGGTGGAAGCTGGATTTTAAAGACCAGCTGATCTTAGCCCACCCTACAATCCATTTCAATCTGACCACAGTGCCTCATGGTGGGCCTTGAGATTCCTAGAGCCACCAGGCAGTTGAGGAGGAAGGCCACCTCTGGATCCCCCAGGAAGGTTGAGGAGCTTGTCAGGAATGCCAAGGGTTCCAACTCTTAGATCATGCTTCCCTCCTGAGACAAAGCATCTCAAATTTAGTGGATCAAATCAACAGTCATTTTATTATGCTTTCAGATTCTATGGGTCAGAAATTAGAATCAGCAGGGTTGATTGGTCTCTGTTTTTTGATATCTGGGACATTATCCAGAAGACACAAAAAGCTGGACATGCCTCGAAGGGCTGGGGACCAAACTCATCCCTATATTCTCCACCTGGGTTGGGATGACCAGAAAGCTGGGCTTAGTGGGATTATCAGCAGGGGCAACCCTCCATGGGGCTTGGGGTCATGGCTGGTGTTCCAGAGGAAGTGTCCAGGATGGAGCAGGTAGAAAACCAGCATCCCAAGAGAATCAGGCAGAAGCCCATGGCCTCACTGATAGTCCCAGGATTGTTGTTATTAACAATTATTAGCACGTACATGCATCTTATGTGTAATTCACCCAAAGATGGCCTGCATTTTAAACACATGCAGCTAATTCCCAGGTGCCTAGAAGCCTTATAAGGTTTGTATATCAGAGATGGTGGGTTCTCTACTCTGTTCCAGGAGCCAGGCAGCTCAGGAACTCAGCAATTTCCTCAAGGCAGTCACAGGTCTTCATCTATTTTGGGTCATAAACCTGTGAGGATCTAATAATTAGCACTTTCACTCTTGAACAGAAAGTGTTATAGTTTTGCACATAATTTCAAGGCTTCACATATACCCTATTTAAATTGATCTCACATTTTGCTGCATGTCTGGAGGAAGCGGGAGGAATACCTATTCTCATCACACACCTGTTAATCAGAGAGCAAAGGATCTCCACAATCAGGAAGGCTTGGACCTGCGGAGCAAGTTTGAGAAGGCTTTTGGAGCTACGTTAAGGATGGAAAGATGGCAGGTTATATTGTAGAGGAACTTGGCAGGATCAAGAGCCTGCATGGGGAGCTTGCGACTTGTGACTTTCTTCACAGTTGAGTGGAGCCTCACCTGGTGGCCCCAGAGGCTGAATTTCCTTGTGACCTCAGCACCTATGAGGAAAGAATTCTATGTAGTGACCAGGGTAATCCCAAAGATTTTTGTATTCTGCATGTATTTGATTTTCAGTGAGGGAGACCTGGTGTCTCTCCCTATGGGACAGAGTGCTGCAGGTTGATTTAAAGAAGGTCCTTGTCCTATTTGTCTAGAACCAGTGTCCTTGGTGCCTGAATCTGAGGTTTGCATGTGTGAAATTTTACTGAGGATGACTTGAATTGTCCAGAACAATTAATGCGAAAAGTTATGGAAGCAGATTTAGGTAGGGAGAGAGGTGTTAGGCCAGAAGGCAAGAGGTACCTCAGATAATCACACAGAAAAGATAGTGCTGCCCTGTGGATTGAGACAGGGGACCTGGGCATTTGTCCTCTTCCCTGACCACTTGTTGAATATCCCCGGGAAGGTAATGTGGTATCATTTTATTTGAGAGCTGTCAACAGCCAACATTGCCAGCAGTTGAGGGAGGCAGATCGTGGGGGGAGGTTGGAACTCAGTCTTGAAGGAATGGCGCCTACCAAACCCTTCTTGTGTGACACTCTGACCTTGGGAAAAGGAGCCATGTTTTTCAGCCCAATAAAATAGCATGGCTGTTCTTATGTTTTCAGTCTCTTTTAATTGGTCAGGTGGATGCAACTGATGAGTGATACTGGTCTGGAACTCTCCAGAATGTCTGTTGTGATTTCTCCTATTCCCTGACAAGGGAATATTTCAAAATAAGGGAAGACAGTGCTGGAGTCATGCCATCCAGGGAGATCTTCTCACTCTGCAGTCATGGTGGAAATAAGAGCCCTCTATGCTGGTCTTGCCGGGCCATCTGCACCGTGGACAAAGCAGACCGAAGAAGGGCTGGGCTCCTTTTTGGTGATCAACAAGCATATGAAGATGAGCCCCGGGGCAAGAGCTTTTCCCATTTACTAGTGTTGGGGCCAACAGATGCCTGGAGGAGTTGCCACACGTGGACCGTGCTAGGCCAGGCTCTTTTTGGCAGCTCTGCAGGTCCAGAAACTGGACTTCTCAGTGTACCTGGAACCTACCTGGCATAAGGGATTGACTTGAAATGAAAAAAACTAAGATATTGATAATAAAGACACATTGATGTCAATGATAATAACTAATCTTTATTTTGGAGCTCCTTTGTGCCAGGGATTGGGTTAAGCACTCTGAAAGGATTATCTCTATTAGTCCTCCTGGGGCCCCATAAAGTTGAACCTGTTTTTATCTTCATTGTCCACATAAGGAAACTTCCCATGAAAAAGCTAGTTAGTTGCTCAAGTTCTGTAGCTAATATGTGATGTGGCCAGTCTTATTAGACCCTGAGCTCCTTGCCCAGTCTTCTGTTTCTTATTAATTATTACCATTGTTTTCCCACTTGCTCAGGCCTGATTCCCCAGGAGTCATTCTCTATTTTATTCTCAAACACCCTGCAACTAATTCATCAGTTAAATCCCATGAACCTTACCATGAAAATTTAAACTCACCATGGTCACTTATTGTCATCTCCCAACCTACCAGTGTAGTCACAACCAGTGACATGGTGCCCTGGAGATAAACAGCTCTCAACACTTAGTGGATTAAAATAGCAAGTTATTCCTTGCTGTTACTACATGTGTATTTCAGCTCAATGGGGTTTTCTGCTCCATGTTATCCTTACTCAAGAAGTCAATTTGGCGGTTGAAGAATTTATAATGTTACCATGGTAGAGGAAAGAAAGAGCAAATCATGCTCTAGCACTCATAAGTTTTCTACTTTTTAATATTTTCTTGACTGACACTAATCACATGGCTACATCTAAATCCATTGGGGTAGGAAGTGCAATTCTGTCATGGACCTGGGACATCTAAAAACACAGGTGAGTAACCACCTTAGGTCTAGTCTCTATCCTTTCTTGACCACAGAACTTTAACTTTCTTGAATTGGCTTCCCTACTTTGTCCTGAAATTTCTTCTCCAGTTAACAGCCAGAATTGATCTTCTAAAACATAAGTCATATCACTTTACTCCTATGCTTAACATCCTCAAATGATTTCTACCCAATTAACAGTGAAAATAAAAATCCTCACTTTAGTCTACAAGGTTACAAAATAAAGGTCAACAAACTATACTCCTCTGGTCAAATCTGGCCCTCAGCTTATCTTTGCTAATAAAGTTTTATTAGAACATAGTCCCATCCATTCATTTACCTATTGCCCACAGCTGCTTTCATTCTACAATGACAAAGCTGCATAGATATAGCAGACTTTAAAACCATAAATGTTAAATGTACCAACTGGCTATTTACAGAGGTGGTTTAGTGATTCCTTCCCTAACCTTCCTAGACTCAGTTTTCCCTCAGACCTACCTCATCTCCTTCTTATGACCATATCTCATCTTCTCTCCTCTTCCACTTTTCAGTACCACCCATTTCCTCCTGTCTTTCTTCCCTTTTCCCTAAGGACACCTCCTCAGCGGCTTTCCTGTCCTCCTACAGTGACAACCCCTTGGCCTTGTCACTCTAATCTCTTGTCGGTAGCTCTTCCCTTTACTTGAAATTACATGGCAGACTTTATTCATGTGTCTCCAGTCTTCTCCCATGCTAAGGGCTGAGAGACCTGGAGTGATCTCAGTACATGACAAACTCTTTTTATAATCTGCCTTTCAGGTCTCATTCCAAGTTGATCAGTGCCCTCTTAGGGAGGACAATTTTAGTTTATGACCTCAGCTCTCTAGAAATCATGAGATTTAATAAAATTGCCCCATGTCTGAGGATTTTAATTTTTGCATCTGAGGGTTAAGAACAATTGTGATATTATGCTGTGTGTGTGTGTGTGTGTGTGTGTGTGTGTTCTGAACACTTCCAACATATTATGGTCATCTCTGGGTGGCAAACTTTGAACATCTCTGCAGTCCCTGAGGAGAACAATCTTCTGTAGCTTTGAAGCCAAATAGGATTTCTGAAAGGGAAGTTCCAGTCAATTGAGAAGTCTCAGTGAAGCATGAAGAGCAGAGGGTTCCCTGTGGCGAGGCTGCAGCTGGGCCTGCCCAGGCTAGAAGGCTGTCCCGACTGCAGCAAGACCGCACAGGCAGCACAGTGGGCAGCAGAGGCTGGCTGGGCGTCAGGCACCGCCATGTGCTCTGGGACCACAGCTTGGAAGATGAAGGCATTCTTCTCATCCTTCCTGTGGGCTTGGCCTATTTCAAATGAATTTAGGTGAGTACAGCAGGGAAGACGGGCAAAGTGAAATTACAGTGGGATCCCTTGCCTTTTGTTTTTTCTTCTTTGTTTTTTAAATTTTGAGACAGAGTCTTGCTAAGTCGCACAGGCTGGCCTTGAACTTGCAGTCCTGCTGCCTCCACCTCCCAGGTTGCTGGGATTACAGGATTGAGCTATTGTGCCTGGTTTCATTCACCTTTGTCTTTTTTTTTTTTTTTTTAAGATTGTTGCATTTTTAATTTCTTAAAAGGTAATGTGAAAGTCAAGTATCACCACCATGATTTTTATATACATGAGAACATTGACAGCCCAAGAAAGCATGTGATAGTTGTCAAGTTCCCCTCCTTCTACTCGCTATTGATAGAATTACTCAAAGACAGGCAGTCCCACATGTGGAAGGTAACAGTCTCAGAACTTAAATTTATTACCCTATTACTACCTTTGAGTATCATTTTCCCATTGCTCAGGAGCAAATCCATGTACTTGCTAGCTGGACCCAAGATAGAAAATCCAAATCTTTTCATCTTTACGCTCCTGTCAATCACATGCTTTCTTTCCTTTTTTTTTTTTTTTTTTTAGCAACTTATTTTTTTTTTATTGTTGGTTGTTCAAAACATTACATAGTTCTTGATAAATCATATTTCACACTTTGATTCAAGTGGGTTATGAACTCCCATTTTTACCCCATATACAGATTGCAGAATCACATCAGTTACACTTGCATTAATTTATATATTGCCATACTAGTGTCTGTTGTATTCTGCTGCCTTTCCTATCCTTTACTATCCCCCCTCCCCTCCCCTCCCCTCCCCTCCCCTCTTCTCTCTCTACCCCCTCTACTGTAATTCATTTCTCCCCCTTGTATTATTTTTCCCTTTCCCCTCGCTTCCTCTTGTATGTAATTTTGTATAACCCTGAGGGTCTCCTTCCATTTCCATGCAATTTCCCTTCTCTCTCCCCTTCCCTCCCACCTCTCATCCCTGTTTAACAGAGATGTTCTGGATTGTGGCAGAAACAAAGGCAAGGCAGAGAGTGGTTGAGGTTAGGTCTCTGGGAGGGTGTGGTCCCAGAGCCCCATGTACGTTGAAGTAATTCTCTGATTCCTCCCTACCCTGCCTGGCTGTGTGCCATGAAGGCCTGCTACCCTGTCTGGCTGCTTTGGACTTGGTCTTCTGCCACTAGCACCATTGGTTGCTTGCTCAGGTGCTGCTTCTCTGGGATTTTCCTGAAGTCTCCTGTGCTTTCCTGAAGTCTCTGACCTGCTCCACACCCATGACCTCCTTCTGTCTCCAGTTGATGAAGTCTCAGTCTCATTTAGCATTCCAGGGCATTTGTAGTCTATGCTCGGGATCTGCTGCCTTCCCTTCCTACAGAATCCTACCCTGTATCTAACCAAAGGACATCCAGTTCTTTCTCAAAGTTCAGTACTTTCTGACTCCCAGCTTTGGTATATGCTTCCCATCTCATCCTCCCAGGCCTGATTCCTTGTTATCTCACCCATAGTGTTCCTTCAAGTCCCTCTGAGCAGGCATTAGCATCTCCATGATAAATCACACTTGGAACTGTAGCTGCATGTAGCTTCTCCCTCCCTAGAGGCTCTTTGGGACCAGGGGTGTGGCTTGTTTGTCTTTATTCCACAGCACTCTGCTGGCTCCAGCACAGTGCCTGGTAACATGGATGGATTAGTGTTTATCAAATGAATAAATGCTCTTAGAACCAAACTGGCACTCTAATTCATGCTGAGATGTAATGACTAATAAGATTTCTTGTATGGCCTTTCTATAAGGCCAGGTATCACAGAGCTGGAGGTGAAGGTGGTATAGAATAGAATGTGGTGGAAAGAGGTGAGAAATCTAAGCTGGAGAATGTATTCTCATGATGGTTCCTGGGCAAGCTCAACTGAGCAGAGTCACTGGGTTATTGATGGGGGTCACTTATGGGGGTCACTGATTGGAGTTATCTTCCTGAGCACTGTGCTGGGAGACTGGGCAGCTCTGATGGGCTTGCCCTGTGGGCTGATTGGGGAACTGCGTCTGCTAGTAGCCAAGAACAGCACTTATCCCTGGCAAAGGACTGAGCCACAGAGAGGAGAGAGGAGGATAGATCCCAGCTCTGGGGTAAGGCAAGTGAAGCCTTTGGAGACGACAAGAGCACCTCCCTATGCCCTGGAGAGTTCTCCTTCTGTCATCCTCTGATAATCTTGGGTGTTCCTGCAGGCTAGTGACTCTGACCTCTCTCTCACCTTGGCCACTTGTGCTACATGTGGGAAGTCCATGACCTTGCTGCAGTTTCTGTGACCTTTCTATGTGTGATTATGAAGCATGTTCCTTATCTTGTCAAGTGGGACAGGAGTTGACCACAGCTCCTTTATGTGTCCTGTTAACTGGGCCCTTGTCCATGCTAGTGCATGCCCAGACCCAGGCCAGTGTGGGGGTCCTCCTCTGCTCCAGCCTCTCTCTTGGGGATGCTCAAAGCAGAAAACCCCATGGCCTCTGTTTGTTTCCTGGAAAGATTCCTTGGACTTGGTTCTGACGGCAAGCCGGGCAGTTGGCAGGCTGCCTGGCTCCTCTTCCCAATGCAGGCTGCCCCTTTGCCAAGCACCTTGCCCACTGGTGTTGGTAAAGAAAGGCCCAGCAGGTCTCTGGATGCTCTCAAAGACTGCTGTTCCCATGTAGTGAATGAACAGAACAGTTTCATCCTTGAAGTTCTATTCAACTTCAGGAGCCAGCTGTGCCAAGGGAAGAAAAGAATTGCCATTAAAATCAGAGGGGGTAGAATAGCAGGGAGGAAGGGATCAGAGGAAAGAGAGGGGCCATAGCAACCAGGTGTGGTGTGGGACAGATCAGGGAGGACTGAGTCCATCGCCCCCACTGATTGGGCCTCAAATAATCAGCTTCCCATCTCAAGAATACCCAGTGTCCAGTGCTACCCCCAGTCTGCCTCTAAAGTAGGAAAAGAAGGCAAGGAAGAGTAAGGGGCCTGCCAGAGCCGGGTGCATGTGAGAGGAGACAGAAACATCACAACAGGCAGAGTCAGCCTTCCCTATTTCTCTCTCTCTCTCTCTCTCTCTCTCTCTCTCTCTCTCTCTCTATTTCTTTCTCTTTTCTTCCCCCTCCTCCTCCTCCTCCTTCTTCCTTTTTTTATGCACTGGGGATTTAACCCAGGGGTGTTTTACCACTGAGTCATATCCAGCCCCCCTCCTTTTTATTTTGAGATGGAGTCTCACTAAGTTGATTAGGGCCTAAGTTGCCGAGGCTGGCTTTGAACTCGTGATACTCCTGCCTCAGCCTCCTGAGCTACGGGGATGAGAGGCATGCCCAGCAGCCTTCCCCATTTCTATTAGCAAATGTGCATTTTGGGAACGGTCTTGGTGGGGGGCAGGATGCAGTCATTGTGGAAGAGTGTTCATGGATCCCTAAGAAATGGAGATAAGCCATCTCTTGCTTTCCATTCTTTCTCACTGCTACGGAATCCTATAGCCACAGCTTGGGGTCCCTCTAAGTTCACCCCAACCCACACAGCTGTCAACCTCACCAAAAGGTGACTCCTGAGGTCAGCTTTGGTGACTTCTTCTCAGCCACTCTTTGAGTCTCCTCATTTCTCACTACCTCTCTCAAGATTCCCCGCTTCCTGGCCTTTTCCATTTTCCTTTATGAATATATCCCCCCATATGGCTGCCAGCAAGGTTTTAAGGTGAGAATCAACTCACTTCTCCCTCTCCACCATTCACCAGAACTCTTGCCCGTCTATGACAGCAGACCCTAGCCATTGTCTGAGTGACCTTATAGCCTCACTCCCATCATACCAAACTCCTCCCCACTCTGGGAACAGACTGCTCTTTCACAACTTTTGTTCATCCTTTGCCTACACTGTTTCCTCTTACTGAAATATACTTCCAATCTTGTGCCTTGGGCCAGGGTTGGGGTGTTGGGGAGGACATTTGGCTCTTCAGTGAAGGAGTTTGGACTGGATCCTGCTGGCCAGCAATTCTCAGACTTACTTGTATAGCAAAACTTCTGGAAGATATGAGCTCTTTGCAGAATTCCATGGACCACTGGTCAACTTTATTCCATTCTGACAACTGGAACATATTAATTAGATAGTCCTCTTTTATACAGGATAGTCAGGTCATGTGCTTGCAGGTCTTGGCACATATAGAATGTTTTAAATAAAACACATTTCCAAGTTTTCACATAATGTGCTCTTTTATTCACTATCATTTTTAATTGATTTTTTAGAAAATAAATGACAACAGAATACATTACAATTCTTATTACATGTATACAGCACAATTTTTCATATCTCTGTTTGTATATAAAGTATGTTGACACCAATTTGTGTCTTCCTACATGTACGTCATACATACCATATTCCACCATCCTTGCTAATTCCCTGCCCACTCCCCTTCCCTCTCACTCCTCTAATTTCATAAAGGGTGGCATGTATTTGTATATATCTCTTCATCTTAGTGAGTCCTGAGTTTCTTTTCCTATAAGATAAGGATAGCAACATCAATGACATAAGATTTGAGTGGATTTAAGCCACGGGAACACACAGTAATCCAGCAGCTTCTCTCCTCATCCCTTTCCTATATCCATCGTACTGGAATCTCCATTTGACCTATACTATAGCCATGGCTCCCAGCTGGGACTCTGGTCTGTTTCCATTACATACTGTATTTATTTATTTTTTCTTGCATAGCATTAACTTCCTTTTCCGCCTCAATGTCTTCATGGGTAATTCCTCCCTCTGGGTGGAAGCTGGAAGGAGATGCCAGGCATCTGCTTCCCACCAGGGCAATAGCAGAACATTCTACACACTTCCAATTGAGGCTTTTGGGGGAGCCATAATTATTTCCAAAATTGATACCATAGATGATTCGCAGATGGATTTTCTTCCTTTTCTGTAGGAAAAAAAAAAGTTGTGGCACCATCCGTAGCAATGTGGAAATAGCTGAGAACTGGAAAGTTCTATGAGTATGTGTTCTCTTGGCACCTTGACCCTGCCAAGGAGGTCTTGTAGGAAAGTGGTGGGTAACCTCTGGGTTCTCACAGGTCACTAGGAGGCAGGCAGTAAAAGGTCTAGAAGGTTTAGCAAGCAAGGACTTATTTTGGTCCTGAGTGGCTGGGCTCTTTGCTGTCACTTAGGAAGAAAGCCCACTTCTGTGATCTATGTATAATGCTTCCCTAATGGACATGGATAACAATTCCTATCAAGACAAAGAGCCAGCCCTTCAAAAACCACATGCAGAAAGTCCAGAACATGCAGGGCTAGGGCCCTAGAGAGGGAGGAGCTGCAGTTACATAGGGTAGAGAGAGAACAGGTGACTTGGGAACACTAGTCAATCCACCCATGGGCACGGTGTGTCATCTGGCTCTACCACCATGTCACAGTTTTGATCTTAAATGTCCCCCGAAATTTCATGTGGAAAGTGGTGAAACTTTTAACAGATGAGGCTTAGTTGCAGGAAGTCAGGTGGTTGAGGGTGTGCCTTTGAAGGGGGTATTAGGACCCCACCCCCTTCCTGTCTCTCTCTTTACTTCTTGGATGCCACTGGCTTTGCTCCACTACATGTTCCTTCCGTAATGTACTGCCTTACTACAGGTCCCAAAGCAATGGACCAGCCAACCATGGACTGAGACCTCTGAAACCACAGGCCAGAATAAACCTTTCCTCCTTATAAGTTAATTATCTCAGATATTTTGTCCCGGTATCAGAACACTGACTAATACACACTACTAAACATGTCTCTGAGCCTCTCCTCTTATCTGGAAAGTGGGCATAATTTTCCCCATAGGATTATCAGAGAGATTAAATGAAAGAATGTGAAATATCATATCAGAAGTTCCTGGGATACTGTGAACAGTTGATAAATGTGATCTTATTCTCAGGACAGATGCCAGCAGGGTAAGATATAGGAAGGCTTCAGCATGGAGGAGGTTCATGGTATCTGCCTGACCAGGGAACAGAAATTGTAGCAGAGAGAAAAAATTTTGTGAAAAGGATCATAATGAGATCAGTCCACTCAGCGGTAGAAGAACAAGAATTTGAGCCACAACAGAGGACCACAGGCACAGGACCCAGGACCAGGTCTGAGCATCTGGTATAGTCCCTGTCTCCATCCCCATCTTAGGGACTCTGATCCCCACTGCTGATGACTGTGTGTCGGGGGATTGTACATTGTGTATGTGTGAAGGTGGATAGTCAAAACAATGTATGCTGGAAAACTTTTCTGCTTATTAGTTGCTTCTCTGGAACTTAACTGCCCAGAAAATCAAATTTTGAAGTTTCTCCATGGTGTGATTGTGTTATTCTCAAACGTTCTCTTTCTGAGCACCCCCATGAAAGAAGTCTAATTGGATACAGTTGTTTACAGCAAGAATGCTCAAAAACAGGTGGAAACTTCTGCTCCCCAATGTGGGCCCTGGCAAAGATGGCCATCCGTGGTAGGTGTAGAGTGCTGTGCCTGCCCCAGGGAGAGGAAGGGCACCTGTCCAGGTCGTGAGACACCAGGTCCAGATGCCCAAGTTCCAAGGATGCAGTTGGCAGGCCCCTCCTCTTGCTTATGCTCTGCCCTCCTCCTGGGAAGCAGTGATGACCCTCATCAGTCTTTGGCCTCATTCTCTGTATTTCCATTTCCTCTTCTGATGACACAGGCCTAATGTAAAACATAATTGGTGGAACCAAGCTCAGAACGGCTTTCCACATCAGAGGACAATAAGGGGTGCTGGGCTCAGGTAGGGCTGAGTTCTCCACAGGTCAAGTGGGAAGGCTTGGGAGGGAGCATTGATGAATGGTGGGGCTGCTGGAGGAAACTGGCGAGGATGCAACCTTTATCCCTCACGCCTGCCCTCCTTTCCTCTCTCTGATCCCCTTTCTTCCTTCTAGGTTTCTGCTTATCTGCCAACACTGAGCCTGGTGGTCTCCAGAATGCCATCCTAGATCAGAGTTGCCATTCAGCTCCAAAGACAGGCTGTGGGGAGGTGGGCAGATCCTTTCCTCCCACTTGAGAACCAGTCTTAATCCAGGAACACAGAAGAGAAGGAGGCTATGAGGATACTGTTACAGTTAAAGCTTCGTCCCAGGGTTTCATAAACTGACTTCCAGACCACTCACGTATAATCGAATCAAGCCTTTATTGAAGCACACCGGTGGCGGTTGACCAGAACATAAAGCTGTTCCCCTGATCAGTCCCGAACAATTGCAAGGGCACTCCTTATAAGCCTGAAAACCACAAAAGGGATGTTTGGGGGCGGGGGTCTAGCCAATGCAAGCAAGCCAGGTTACAGAAGCGGGACAGTGCAGTCAAGCGGAGGGAAGCCTAACCAATCACAGTTGGCCCAGTCACCCCAGTTACAGAAACAGAGCCCCGTTACCCTAGTTACAGAAAAAATATCCCATTAGGTAGTTCCGTCTTCTTAAAGGTTTCTATAGCAAAAGGAAAAGAACATCTTGCTCCAGTCATGACTCTTCTACTTGGCCTGGTTGTTTTACAGGATGATGTCATAAAACAAAATGGAGTCACATTTGCTCCTACTATCACAATATCAGATTGAAAGAAATACCAATGGAGATCTGCCACAGGTGACACAAGCCTGTGCCCAAGGACACACCATCCTCCTTACTTCTTGCAGCTTTTCTACAAAGAGGAAGAATGGCCAATATTGCCAGTGCCCTAGAGCCTTGCTGGGAGGAAGGCAGGAAAGGTGAGCCCAAGCAGAGTGTGCATAGACACAATTTCTCTAGCAAGGAAGACAGACTCAGTCAAGGTGATGAGAGAACGCTCAGAAGTTGAGCTCCCTAGTGGGGCAGTGAGGGCTGGCAAAGCAGAGAGTAGAACCCATGCCCTGAGTTTTCCATGCACGTCTGCTAAGATCTTGCTGAATTGGGGGAGACATCTGAATGAAGTTCAAAGGTTTTCCTACACTGGAGGAGGTGGGGTGAGTCCAGGCCCAATACTCTCAAGAAATCTGTAAGAGAATGAGTAACTGGTTTTCTCTGCAGAGGCCACACACTGGACTAGCTACAACCCTCACTTTGAAAATCTGTAGAAAATCTAGCCCTCCAAATTTTTAACTCAGAGGAGATGAAAAGAGGCCTCAAATTATTCAGGGAAAAACCTCAGAGAAGTTTACTTATAGTATATCAGAACAAATAGAGGACCTAGACAAAGCCATTTATATGAAGCATGCACACATTTAAAAAATGGCAAGGTATCCATACTAACATACTTTAGCCAAAAGGATAAAGATGAATGGAAGGGAGAAAAAGAGAGAAGATAGCTTGCAAATGACAGGTGAAAATGATATTTGGAAAGAAAATGCAACCCAAGAATAAGAAAGAAACTTTCATCAAACACATTTTCTGTTCAGTGGTTTTTTAAGCATCCTACGTACCAGCCCTGCGTCTACGTACTCAAACATTTACTTCATTTAATCTCTCAGCAACCCTGTGGAAGTAGATACCATCATAATCCCCATTTTGTAAATGAGAAAACAGACATAGAAGGTAATTAGCCTGCTTAAGTGGTAGGTCCAGGGTTCAAAACTATAAAATTTGGATCTGCTAGTTTATACTGTCTCTTGTTATATAAATTAATGATAGAAAATCTAGAGAAATATATAAATCCATAAATCTACTACTCGGAGGCAACTACTTTTAACATGTTATTATGTTTTCTTTCAATTGTTTGTCTTCTCTACTTAAATTTGTTTTTGTAGCGGTTATTGGTTATTATAAAGAAGTTTAAAACAGAAAATTTAAAACAACTCCAAATCATGTGAACCACATTCCATTTATTAGTTATGCACATATTTATTTCTATTCTTATTGGGAAAAAGAAAAGAAGCACTATAAGGTTTACAGACACATTAACAGAGATTCAGAAATATATGCACACATTGATATATCCACACAGAGATAGATAAACATAGACGTAGATACAAGCAGACGTATGTCACACATAGATACAAATATATGCAGAAAGCATACACACATAATTACATGCAATTACATACTGTTTTAGTTAGCTTTTTTACCGCTGTGACTAAAGACCTTACAAGAATAATTTTAGAGGAGGAAAAGTTTATTTGGGTCTCACAGTTTCAGAGGTCTCAGTCCTTAGATGGCCGACTCTATGGCTCCCTCGGGTGTGGCAGAACATCATGGAGGAAGAGTGCGGTAGAGGAAAATGGCTCAGGACATAGCAACAGGAAGCAGAAAGAAAGTTCTTTATTGGGGACAATATACACACCAAAGACACCCCCTCAATGACCCACTCCTCCAACCACTACCTGCCCAGTTAATCTCTATCAGAAGGTGTATGCACTGATTATGTCAAACCTCTCATAATCCAATCATTACACCTCTAAACTTTCTTGCATTATCTCACACAAGAGCTTTTGGGGGAAGCCCCACATCTAAATCATAATACACACAGATGTTGTGGCTATAAATATATATATTAAATATATAAACATAAATATTATATATATTTAAAATATACATATATTTATTATCCACATACATACACATAGAGATAAATACAAATGCTTAGGTACATACAAACACAGATATTTACCTTCATACACCTGTATTTTGCTCTACCTAGCTACCTACCTTTCTACTAAACAGTTTAGAAATATAGAACAATAAAAGTGAGCATTTTACCTTCTTCATCTCTTAATTTCTCTTTTTCAAATATCAACACTGTTAAGTTTTCTGTAATTCCTTTTAGAAAATGTTTAATATCAGCACACAGAATTTTTATTTTTATTAGATTGCTTGTATGTGTGTTTGCTTATTCTGGTTATTAAGTTTATAACTTTAAAACTTTAATCAATTTGTTATTTCAATGAAATTCCATCTTTAGCAATATCTAGTTATACTCTTGATTTTATATTAAGGAAGAGGAAATTAGTTTTTGCTATTTATTCTCATCTTTTCTTCTCCCCAGATTTTATCTGATTGTCGTTTTATATTGTAAAAAATTGATTCTAGTTAATTTCTCACAATTTTTTTAGACTTACTTTTGTATTTAGAAGGATATAACATCCACCAAAGAATCCTTAGTGTGTGTGTGTGTGTTTTCTTTCTTTTCTTTTATTTATTTTTCTCCAGGCTGAGAAGTTTGGTTCCTTCTTCCTATAAATGTTTATAAAGATGAGACAGTGACTGTGGAAAATAGCAATAAGAATGAGTGTTGGAACAGAATAGGGAAAAGCAGGCACCTAATTTGCAGTGATAGGAAATAAATTGGTCAAGCCGGGCCATAACCCAGAGGTCCAGATTGACACCAGCAAATCATACATACCTATCCCGCATCAAATTATGGTTCCTTGGGACCTGTCAAATGAAAAATGCTTATGAAGGCATGATGTGGACCTTACTGACAGTAGAGGTGAGAATAGTGAAGGAAGCAACAGTGGATGTGAACTCCAGGAATGGCTAAGCAACTATAAATTAAAAAAAGAAACTATGGAAATACAAAAGGCATGGCATTTTTAGGAAATGTAAGACTGAGACTGAATTACATAACTAATGTAAAATTAGTTATTAATGAGGAATCTGATACTGATTATAAGATATCAATTATATTTCATGAATCAAGAAGTAGAATGGATAATATAAATTAAAACAAATATGTACAGATATAAATATTGAGAACTGAATTTTCACCATAAGGATATATGAATACAAATTAAAATAAATATCTTGCTCAATTAAATATGAATTAAAATCTAATTATAAATTCATAATTTTGGTATGTACCCTTGTCTATTCATCCATCCTTCTTAACTCTAGCTGCTGAAAGGAAAATATGCCACAAACAGCAAATCTATCTAGTGAACCAGATCTTGGTTTCTAAATAACTAATCTCTGCTGAAATGAACCAGGTATCCTTGGAGAATTTTTGATTCCAGGTCTGGAGCAGAGAAATTATAAGATGACTCTGGAACATCCTATTATGCCAAGAAACTGAGGAGGAAGCCAGGCACAGTGGCTTTAGCCTGTAATCCTAGTGGCTTGGGAGACTGAGGCAGGAGGATCTCAAGTTTAAAGCAAGCCTCAGCAATTTAGTGAGGCCCTAAGCAACTTAGTGAGGCCTTGTCTCAAAATAAAAATAAATTTTTAAAAAGGGGGCTGAAGATGTAACTCAGTGGTTAAGCACCCCTGGGTTCAATTCCTAATATCAAAAATTAAAATGAAAAAATAAATAAATAAATAAAAAAGAAGAAAGAAACTGAGGAAGTGCTTACAGAATAATAGAATAATTGATCCATGTCAGAAGGATACAGGAACTAACTTTCAGTTGGCCTTATTGACCATATTTTAAACAATGTCATATTTTAAACAAGTATCAGGAAGTATCACATATTAAAAAAACTAAATCTCAATCTATAGTAATAAGAGAAGTTGCTTATGTCAATAACAAAACCCCACAAGAATAGTGCTTTTATGTAATTTTCCCAATCTGGAAATATTCCCAATATCATTAACAATAGGATAGAAAAATAATAGAAGTCTACCCATATAATGTGTATTTCCCACTGCAGCAGCTCATGGTCTCCTTCCAAGAGTAGCTTCTCTCATCACCAAAGAGGGGTTATCCTCACCTCTAAAACCCCTGCCACCTTAGCCAGGCCCTCCTCTCCTGGTGAGTGGATCTCTGCCCTGCACCAGCATTGAGAGACCAGATAAAATATTTCCATAAATAATATGAATCAACCAGGGCTGTGGTCCTTCAGTTTTAGTAGAATTATACTAGTGCTCAGGCCTCACCCTCAAGACTCTGATTCAACTTTTAAAAATTGCTCCAAGTGAGTCTAGGGTTCAGCCAGAATGAATTAGAAAGAAGGTGACAAAGTCTGAGATAGAGTTTGATTTGTCCAGTGTTAATAGACAATGTCTTATTGAACATGGCATTATTCAATCTTGGATTCAGTGGAGAGGAAAAATTAATCAGGGCAACTTGGAATCCAAAAAGTACCTTTCACCAATTTCAGTTAAACTTTCTATAATAATTACAATTTGTTAATGTTGCTTGTTCAATGACAATATCAATCAACAGTCAGTATTTATTGAGTGTTTGCGATGTGTTAGCCACTGTTTAAATATTTTACATGTATTTACTCCTCATGTCCAAACCAGTTTCAGATGAAGCCAGCCTCAGTAATATCTAACATTTGTGCTAGGTCAAATCATATGAAATTGCTGCCACTTGACCATTTTTGTCCTACAAAATAGCAATTTCACATGGTTCAATCCAATATCACATTGCATGGTCAGTGCCAGTCTTGCTGGTGGGCGCCCAGAGCCTGGAAGGAGGCCTAGTGGTCACAGACAGGGGGACGTTTTGGACCCAACCTACAACTTGAGAGCATCATCTACTAAAAATAAACATGGAAGTTATATTTTTATTGGTGCATTATAATCACACATAATAGTGAGGTTCATTTTGCCATATTTGTACAGCTGTATAATATAATTTGATCATTCTCATACCCCATAACCTTCCCTTTCCCTCCATCCTCCTTCTCTTGATCTACTTGCTGTACTTATCTCCCTTCGATCATTATTATTATTAAAAATTAGTACATCACAATTAATTACAGAAATGGGATACATTGTGGTATATTAAATTTTTCTGTTTTGATTGGAGTTATCCTCTTTATCTCCTGAGCTTTATATTGAGGGTGCTGGAGAGGGCGACTTGTCTTTGAGCATATAGCTCACCAGGTTTTTGGAGCCACACTGATACCTGAAGGAGTGGGCTATGCATCACAGACATCAGGACTTTCGGTTGGCTGTGGCAAGTGGTGACACTTGGGGGTCAGGATTCTATGACTTGCACTAGGTCAAATCATATGAAATTTCTGCCACTTGGCTTTTAAAAATTGTAAATGCTGGGCAGCTGAAAGGAGAAGAAGACAGAGGCTGCTCTGGGTAGTTTCCTGCCTAGTATGTGTTGCTCCCTCTGGTTTACAGAGAGTATCTCATTTTATTTGGTTAGTGATATGTCCAACGGAGAGACTTCATTTTCTGACCTCCTCTGTAAATAGGGGTAGTAAAGAGAACAAAGCATTGGTCATTGCATGGAGCTCACAGTAGAAGGCATACCATGTGTCCTCCCCCTTCCTCTTTATTTATACCCATGAACCACCCCAAGGACCTTCCTTTTGGAAGACACTGGCATTCTGTCACTGAGTCCATGTGTGCCTCCCTCTTCCCCCGAGGCACGGAGACGATCCTCATCTTGAAGTCCCTAAGCTCTGTGTGATAGAGCCAACTGTCCAGTCGTCCCTCCATGCAGTATTTCAGCCTGAAATCCTGATTTTACTTAAGTCCTGGTCGAACTCCACTCAGCTCAAGCTCTGGGGCTCACTGGATAGGGTGTGAACTAACAAAAGATCAAGGTTTTTTCAGGGGGAGGCACTGGGGATTGAACCCAGGGGTGCTTGACCCCTTATCTACATTCCTAGTCCTTTTTATTTTTATTTTGAGACAAGTTCTCACTAAAATGCTGAGGCTGGCCTCAAAGTGGCCATCCTACTGCCTTAGCCTTTCCAGTCTCTGGGATTACAGATGTATACCACTGAGCCCAGCTAAAGGAGCAAGTTTGGTTACAGCAAAGCAACCAGCTCAGTATCAAATATCCTCATTACTTGGAAGGTCAAAAGTCCTTTCTTCCTACTTTGCACCAAGCCTGCCGTGGCATTAAGGTCCCTCCCACCTGAGACTCTAGGTTGTAGGAGTGAATATTTTCCTATAGAGTCAAAGACCTGGGTTCTTGGGGGTGGGGCGGTTGGCCCTTTCATCTGAGAGAGGGAAGAGCCAGTAGCTCCAACCTTGATTTTGACAGGAGCTGGGAGAGGATTTTCTAGGAAATCTCCCCTTCAAGTTGCCCTACTTGTTCATTCATTCATTCCTTTACTACAGTAGTTTTTTTTTTTTTTTTCAAAATGGTCTGTGCTAAGTACCCCAACACTTTCTTTTTAGCAGACACTTATTGCTCAGGAAAGGAGGACTGTAAGGAAGATGGTTTGTTGATGCTGTTTCAGGGACACCCTGGTTCTTTGGCGTTTCTCCCTGAAGGTGTGGCTCCACTTACTTCGATCCACACTTCTGAACCTTTCTCAGTGGCAGAAGGGTCTAGACACAGTCTTATATTTCTCAGCCATTGCACCTGGAACTAAATTACTCCCAAAGGGGTAAAGCCACTGCCCAGAAATACCTGAGGCTCTACCCTGAAGGCATGAACTTCTTGGCAGGGCAGAGGTGTCACATACTCTCCCACAGCCCTTGGCTGCTGTGGACCCTACCCGTTGCCTCATCCGCGTAGGGATTATCCCTGAGCTCCCTCCTACTTGCAATCTCCTACCTGCCATGATCTGAATTTATGTCCCTGCTTAATTCAGATGATGAGATCCCCTATGTGGTAGTTTGAGGAAGTGGGGCCTTTGGATAGTGATTTTATCGTAAGGTTGGAATCATCATAAGTGGCATTAGTACTCTTTAATTGGTGCATAAGAGAAGACTTTGGGAGCCTATTGTTCTCTTCTGCCATGTGAGGATGCAGAGAGATGCCACCCTCCATGAGGAACCAGCCCTCACCAGACACTGGATATGCCAAGGCCTTGATCTTGGACTTCCCAGCCTCTACAATGGTAAGAAATAAGTCTCTGTTCCTTCTAAGCCAACTAGTTGATGGTATTTTGTTATAACAGCCTGAATTAAGACCAGGTCCTTGCCGAAAGTCCACTGCTGAAATACCTACCTCTATAGGCTGAAAGCTTTTGGGATAATAACCAATCAACTTCTTGTTTCTTATTTTTAGTTCTCATTTTGTCTCTTTCAAAGACAAATAAGTTTCACAGTGAGCAGACATCCTCCAGTTCTAAATGTTTCTTCTCTATTGTATTTATTTATTTTTAAATTATTTTGATTATCACATTAATTGTACAAACTAATGAGATTCAGTGTGATATTTCCATATATGCATACAATGTGCATTGGACATATCCAACTAACTTTCTTTTATCCCACTCTTCCCTTCCCACACCTCCCCATTCTCTACTAATTATTATTCTATTTTCAGGTCAATCTTTTTAAATTTTCACATATGAAAGAGAACATGCAGTACTTGTCTTTATGTGCTTGGCTTGATTCAAATAATGACCTTCAGTTCCATCCATTTTTTTTCTGAAAGTGATAGGATTTCATTATTCTTTATGACTGAATAATAATCAATTGCATATTTGTACCACTTTTTCTTTATCCATTTGTCTTTTGTTGAGAACCTAGTCTGATTCCATACCTTAGCTATTTTGAATAGTGTCAAATACAAGAGGGTATGCAGGTATTTTTTTTCTGTATGCTAATTTCATTTCCTTTGGATATATGCCCAATACTACAGAGCCACAGTGACCAAAACAGCCTGGTACTGGCACAAGGGCAGACACATGGACCAATGGAAAAGAACAGAGATTCCAGAGAAATGCATATATCTAATAGCCAATTTATTCTCAATGAAGGTGCAAAAATACATGCATTAGAAAATGGACAGATTCTTCCACAAATGGTGCTGGGGAAACTGGATATCCACTTAAGATTGAAACTTGACCCTATCTTCTACTCTGTACAAAAATTAGCTAAAGATGGATCAAAGATCTAAATTTATGGTCTTAAACTCTGAAACTACAAGAAGAAAATTTAAATGAAAAACTTCAAAGACATTGGTATAATCAATAATTTTCTGGATCAGACCACAAATGTACAGGAAACAAAAGCAAGAATTGTCAAATGGCATTACATCAAACTAAAAATTTCTGCACAGTAAAGAAAGCACAATCAACAGAGTGAAGAGATTTTCTGTATTCATATGCCACTTCTGTATTCAAAATGCCATTTCCTGTGTAAGGAAGGAAGCTGGAAGAAAGTGCTCTGGACCTTCCATTGCTCCATCCAGCTGATGAGGATATTCTCTGAGACCAGAGAGGTGGAGGGAGGGATGAATTTCTGGAGAGTCTTCCTTGAAGATTTTGATTGAAAAACTCTCACATCTTCATTCCCCAGAATGGTATTTCAGTGAACTCCACAGTTATCCTCTTGGACAGCTGGAAGAAAGGAACCCATCTTTCTATTCATTCTATTCTGTTCCTCTTCTCTTTCTATCCATTCTATTCTCTTCCTCTTCTCTTTATGTGAAGGGAGTGAGTGCATCATGGATGAAAGAGTAAATTGTAGAACCAGTCATGGAGACCCTGCATCAATTTCCTGTGTCATGCAATAGTTTCCCAGAGTAGGCTCAGAATAGCAAAACCTCTCCCTGTTACGGTGGTCTTGAGGGGCAAAGAAACTGAATTTTCCATTTTTGGGGGGTGCCAAACCACCATGATGCATTCCTTTCTTTTGGTAATTGACAGCCAAACTTCTGGGCTATGAACATTTCCTTTTAGCAAAAATGATTTATTTACATTTCAGAATTTGTGTTTTTGTTGCTCTAAGAAATGGGTACTCTCGGGCTGGAGATGTGGCTCAAGTGTTAGCACGCTCGCCTGGCATGCGTGCGGCCCAGGTTCAATCCTCAGCACCACATACAAAACAAAGATGGTGTGTCCGCTGAATACTAAAAAATAAATATTAAAAAAATTCTCTCTCTCTCTCTCTTTAAAAAAAATGGGTACTCTCTGGTCAATCAAACTGTTTAAAATCTATGCAACTGTATCCTGATATTTTCCTGGCTATGAAATAATTTTAGTACTGCCTCACATGATAATTTTTATTCATGCTTAATAGCTTTTTTAAGGTATGATAGATATATAATAAACTGTACATGTTTCCTGTGTATGATGTGAAATAGTTTGATACATATACACACTTGTGAAATCATCACCACATTAAGATAATGACAACATCCATCATTTCGCAAATATTTCTTGAACCCCTTTAAGATGCTTTCCTCACACTCTTCTACCCCCTTCCCCAGGCCCCCATTGATCTGCTTTCTGTCATTATACATTACTTTGTGTTTCCTAGAGTTTTCTATAAATGGAAGTATGTGTAATCTTTTTGTGTGTGGTTTCTTTCACTCAGTACAATTATTTTAGGATTAAATCACATTGTATGTATCCAAAGTTCATTCTTTTTTTATTGATCTGACATCATACTTGGATACATAAGATCAATGTTACATAAATACAGCAATTACATTTTTCTAAGAGTGCAATTTATAGAAAATGCTTTGGACATAATTTTAAAAAGTTTTAGTTGGCATGTTCTAGCTGTGTGACCATGAACATATCACTAAGCCTGGAGGGGCCTGTTTTCTCTCCCCAGCAGAGGATGGGAGTCATAGTCGTACCTCATTGGCTGGGTTCGCCAGTGTTTGCTCAGGGATTTGACAAGAGTAGGCCCTGAGTCTGTGTCTCTCTGAATGGGGACATGACCTTTGTTGGCTCTGGCCCTTTGGGGAGCTGTGATGACTGAGATCAGTGAAGGGTCAAGCAGTAATGGATAAGGGAGCAGAGCAGGATGCACTCTGTGATGGGCTGGTGGGGTCAGGTTAAGAAGAGCCCCTTCACTGGGAGGAGAGGCCGTTGTGTTTAGAGCAATCTCAGAGCTGGAAGACTGATTGTCAAGTGTCAGGGTGTTTAGTGGAGGTGGGGATGAAGTAATTCTAACAGGAAGCTTCCCTCCTGATTCTCAGCAGGAATGAATTTGGGAAAATACAGGAAAGCTGTTTAGATCCCTCTGGGAGGTTGGGGAAGGCATTGTGGATTTAGCCAAATAGGTTCTTCCTTCCATCAAATCAGAGAAGTGTGAAGAAGAGGGCTGGCCCTGCTAATGGGAAGACTCTCCTCTGAGCTAAGGGTGGAACCTAAAGCAGATTATATATTACAAAGATGGCCATGGTTCTATCTTTTGTCCTAGGAAGTTATCATGCCCTTCATCAAGAAATGGCTTCTATGACCTTGCTTTTTGATCCAAGCCTCAACCAATAGAATACAAAGTGACACCTTATGACATCTAAGACTAGGTTTTAACAATGTCATGCTCTTCTGCCTGGTTCTTTGGGAACACTGACTTTTGGAATCTAATCACCATGCTGTGAGGAAGCCCAAGCACCATGTGGAGAGGCCCACATGAAGAAGAACCAATCCAAGGATGCTATAGTTTGGATCTGGAATGTTCTCAGATGTCCATGTGATAAAGGTTTATTTCCCGGGTTCTTGTTATTGGGAGCTGGTGGAACCTTTGGGAAATGACACCTACTGGAATGTATCTAGATGACTGGGGGCATGCCCGTGAAGGGGACTATGGGACTCCAGAATCTTTCCTCTTCCCCTTTGGCTTCCTGGCCATGAGGTAAGTGGCTTGGGTCTGCTGCAAGCTCCTTCTATGATGTGTCTCCTCATCTTTAGGCCCAAAGTCACAGAACTAATCAAGCTTGTGCTTAATCTCCATTGTGAGTAAAATAACTATTTTTATAAGTTAACCACCTTTCTATAACTACTTAATTGCAGTGATAGAAAGCTGACTAACACACAGTCCCACTGCCTTAGCTGAACTCCTGGCCAATAGCAAGTGCCAACCTGCCAGACATGTGAGCCATCTTGGAAGTGGACCTTCCAATCCTGTCTTAGGCTACATAGGTCGGTGATGAGATATACTGCCCAACTTGCAGATTTATGAGCAAAAAAATTTGGTGGTTACTGGTTTAGGCCACTGAAGTTAGGGGACACTTTGCTATGAAGCAATGGATAATTTGTATAAAACTCAAAGGAGAAAGGTTAAAGTAAAAGCAGCCTTCAACAGCAGATTAGTCAGTACAAGGAGATACCAGCCCCAGTCCTTATTGTCACATTGTCACATAAAGCCTTCAGTGTTGTGTAAGACTCGTCATTCTGGGACTTAAAGCACAATAATAAGAACTGCCTGTATACTGTTTGATACTCAAGTTAAAAAATATATATTATTGACATTCTGGTCATAGCATGAACATTGCTAGAATGGCTTATAAACTGTTTTTGTTATGATATTATTTTTGAATTATGACATTCACTGATTTTGAACAGGGGATTCACCCTCTGCAAACATCAAGGATCTGTTTTATCATTTGGGTTTACAAACCTCTTTCTATATATATATATATATATATATATATATATATATATATATATATATGTACAGTTTATAGGAATCATAAGCTATAAAGGATTTTAACTAGAGCATTTGGTGTGTTTATAAGAACCTGTGTGTTAGTTTGCTGCACGTCATAAAGGAAGAGACTGAGGGTCCATAGAACCAACAATTGGGTGAGCAAGATGAGAAGCAAGGTCTGTCTGTCTCAGAGATCAATGCTCTTTATGAAGTTGATGAGGAGCTTTGACCTTAAATTGGGGATTTAGATCTTTTCACTTGAGAAATCAGAATAAGAACATTTATCTTTACCTTTGTTCTCTCTTTCTTACTCTCTCCTTTTTTCCATCTCTCTTCATCTTAGTGTATTATAAACAGCTATTTATTTTTCCCTCACTTTTAAATTGTAGAATTGACCATCCTGGCCACTTCTGTATGCAGTTTGGTGGTGGTAAGTGCATCCACACTGCAGTGGAGCCCCTGATACCATCCCTGTCCAGAGCATTTTCATCTTCCAAACTCATCTCTGTGTCCATCACACATGGATTTCCATTCCCACCCTCTTCCATGGCAACCACCATTTTTCTGTCTCTATAAATCTGACTACTTGAATACCTCCTGTAAGTGATGTCACACCCTATTTGTCCCTTTGTAACTGCCTTATTTCACTTAGCAGTGTCCTTAAGGTCCACTCATGCAGGCTTTCTTTTTAAGACAGCCACTTCTTTTGCCCAGATACAATATTTTGCCACCTTCTGTGCTTAAAACCTTCAACAATATGGAGTGTCTCCTCATTCTCTGCTTGATATCCACAGTTGGGATTTTCTTAGCTAGAAACTGGGGTGGGGGAACAGGCACATGGCCACCAGCAGTGCCCCCAGGTATTTCAGCTCCATCCCTAGCTCTGGAAGATCACAGCCCAGCTTCATCACTGGAAACTTCCCTCAACTAAGTTAGATTAGGAGCTTATTACCCAGGGAACTGGGTGCTTCCTTCATCCTACCCAGCATCACTCTCTATCATTGATTGTATCTTTTTTTTTCTGGTTATATACAAATTATATTCACATCAATTCCTGTCTTCATACATGTACTTTGGATAATGATGTCTATCACATTCCACCATCACTGCTAACCCCATGCCCCCTCCCTTTCCTGAAGGGGTGAACAAGTCAATGAATACAAGCATTGGGAATACGTGAGCTAGTACAATGCCTGGGCAATTCAGCCACTTCAAGAGAAATTGGGCAAATTTAAAAGAATACAACATTAAAAAAATGAACGCTTACTGAACTCAGAGCAAGGATTATAAAATCTTTTTAAAGAACCACAGGCTGGTACTCACAAGTCTGAGCAAATTGTGCATGTTAGCAAAGTGAATGCCCAGCAAACACTGTGGCTGCGCTGACTACTTCTCAGACTTGCTGTTTCCATTTACAGGTGAGAAAGCTGGTGCATCACGAAGTGGGGCATCTTCTCTGGGGCTCCGCTAGACCTCTAGAACTTGAATCTGGGTATCCAGTTGTATTGGAGAAACTCAGCCAGGGAGGCACTGAGGGAGTATGTCCCAGGGGATAAAGTTGTCTTTGTCCTTCCTTGTGCCCCCCCAACCCCCCGCAGCACCTCTCCAACTTCACTGTGCTCACTCACCTCCTGTGGGTCTGATTCAGTGGCTCTGGGTACACATGGGGATCCGCATATATAATCAGCCTCAGGCCACACTTGAGCAAGAGCTGGGGAACAAATGGTGCTGATTGTCGGTATGCTGGGGCAGATATAATTTCAGACAGATAATCTGGAAGCATAGGGATTTTTTGGTAATATTCTGATTTTGCCTTGATTTCCCCATTTGAAAAATGGAATAGTGGTACCTGCTCAAAGGTTCTTGAAATGAATGATATCAGTATCACAAAATTCCTTAACAAAATGGATAAAAACTACACGTCTGTGGAGGGAATTAGATTCCCATTACTTGTAGATTTACAACATGTGCATCTCATTTAAACAAGCTTTCAAAATAAAAGTACAATGTCTCAGCTAGGTGTGATGGCACATACCTATAATCTCAGTGACTCAGGAATCTGAGGCAGGAGGATAACAAGTTTGAGGCCAGCTTTAGCAACTTAGCTTAGTGAAGCCTTAAGCAACTTAGCAAGACCCTGTCTCAAAATAAAGCATAAAAAGGGCAGGGTATATAACTCAGAGGTAAAGCACCCCTGGGTTCAATCCCCAGGTAAAAAAAACCCCAAAGTGCAAGTTCTCTGTTGTGGTTTGAATGTGCCCCCCAAATTTCCTGTGTTTGAGTACTTAGACCTCAAATTTATATGTCAATGGTATTTGGAAGCAAGGCATTTTGGAAGTAATGAGGATTAGAGGAGATCATGAATGTGGGTCCCTCATGGTGGCATTAGTAGCTTTATAAGAAGAGAAAAAGCTGGCATGCTTGCTCTGCCTCACTATGTGATAACTTCTAACATGTTATGAGAGCAAGAAGGCCCCCACCAGATGCTGAGCAGATCCTGCTGCCACACTTTTTGACTCTGCAGCTTCCAAAACTACAAAAAATATTTTTTTTCTTTATAAACTACACACTTTGAAGCATTTAGTTATAGCAGCAGAAAACAGACTAGGATAATCTTCTTGGATTAGAGAAGTGGCTGGTCATGTGATCCTACAGAAGTATAACTTACAAACTGAGAGGTGCAGACGGAACATGCAGCTTTCTCTGCCTAGCACAAAACACTGCTCTATTTCATACTTGTCTGCACAGTGAACTCTGAAACCAAAGTCCCCCCCGCCTCCATGTTTTTTGGAATCCCCTTGCTCTTAAAATTGGCATTATAAAGAAAATATTTTGGGTCCCAAATGTGTCCTTCTCCTGTAGTCACAATTCCCAGCAACTCAGCAGGACATCTGCAAAACCTGGGATCATATGTCATGTTCCCTAATGCTTCCTGTGACCAGCTTCTACCAGGATCTTTGGCCTCCCCTGTGAGTGTCCCAGGCCAAGCTTCTCAGCCCCCACCTCTGTGATAACCCCTCCCCCAAGCCCCTGCCTCTAATGGGCTCTTTGTCCTGGCCTGAGCCCCCAGGGCTGTGCCTTTTTGGAAGAACAAGAGGTTTGATCACTCCATGGCCTCTGATTTCCAACCCTTTCCCTATTTACACTATTTGAATGGGGACTGAGCCACGGATTTTGATTTGATGAAGTGTGGTTACTCCTAGTAAGCTTCTCAAATCATGCCTCTTTCATTTCAAAGCACTTTTGTTCAGCATATACAGACTGGTTTATGGGGGTTTTTATCAGTCAAAACTGTCTGGTTTTTATATGTACTTAATCAGAAGGCTGATGCCACAAGGAAGCTGGGAACTAGGTAAAGATTCTGTTTTTCCTACTGCATTAAATATGAAATCAAAGTGATTTAGCTGTTATTTGAACCAGGTGGGAAAGCCTAAGTATGGAGGTTCCCTTGATGGGATGGAGGCTGAGCAGGTGACCACAACAGGGATGATGGACCCGACTATGACTGAACACTGCCTCATGCTGACCCAGCCTGGATATATCTGCTTCTCTGTATACATGTATTCTTTATTCTGAGGAGGAAAAGGATCAGAGATGTTGATAAAGCACCCAAGGTCATACGTTAGAAGTTGATGGAAATGGAACCGGATCCCCTGAATCTTCTCACTGTGCTCCAGGACCTACTGCAGCTCTCACATAAAAAAGTCCTCCTGCTTATGCTCTGAGGTCAGCTGCTTCCCCCTGGACACAGCAGATGTAAATCTAGCTCCAGGACTAATGGACTTTGATAGCAGAGACAGCATTGAGAGGTGAGACGTTTAAGAGGTAATTAGGCCACAAGAGTTCTATCCTCGTGACTGGATTAATGTGATTATTCTGGGAGTGGGTTCATTATTACAAGAGTGAGTTGTTAAAAAGAGAGTTCATGACCTTTTCTTGTCTCTTGTTTACTTGTCTTCCTACCTTCTGCCATGAGATGACACAGCAAGAAGGCCCTTGCCAGATGCCAGCTCCTTGATTTTGGATACCCTACCCTCCAGAATGCAAGAAATAGCTTTCTGTTCTTTATAAACTACTCAGTCTGTGGTATTCTGTTACAATGGCACCAAGTGAACTAAGGCAGAGCTCTTGCGGGCATTAGGAAAACGGTGCATATGCAGCTCAGGGAGTGATTCTGGTTCTGTTCTGAGGTCCAAGCCAAAGGAATCTGACCTAGTTGAACAGAGATTCTCCCCCATACCCATGCCCAGTGGATGTGGATCCTCCAGGGCCACTTCTGACCTGGGCTTCTCAGGGTTGGTACATGAAACCAAATGCTTCCAAAGTCATTCTGTGAATTAGTAATCGATTCCAAGAGCAAATTGTAAAATGATGCATTCTTTCTCCCCTTCCTACAGACTCTAGAGTAATATTGTCTAGATGAAAAATATGGCAAGTGGTATAAATAATATAACTTACAAGCTTGATTTGCTTAAAATGAAATTAAAGAGCTTGAGTTCTTCTGGCTCTGGGCCTGTGGCGCTTTTTAGACTGTTTTGAAAAATGTGTTAGACTCAGCAAAAACCTTCCCTACACACTTCCTCTTAATTTTTAAACCCTTTTGTACATCAAGGGAAATACAAGCCTCATATTTCCAAACTATGCACCCCTAAGTCACTAAAGTTATGCTGCAAGATTAATTGAATATTCTGATGATTCCTTTCACAGGAAATTACACTGAACTCAGATTGATCTAGTTCTGATTTCCCAAGGTTTGAGCCCCAAATTCAGTAGGATTTTGACAAAAACAAACCCTTGGCTGAGGTGTGCCGTTGTTGGCTAATATTTTTGTTATGACTCTTTTAGATCCCATGTTCTTTTGAGGGAACAATTCAGTAAGAGTCATTTATTTCTTTATTCAAAAACACATCTTTAAAGTCCAATTACCAACACAATTCAACAATGGTACACAGACATTTTGCAATGAAAGCTGAAGTATAGTAAATTCCCCTGGTTTTATGTTTCTAGGTGGTTTTAAGAGAGGTTTAGAAGTCAGGGCATGGTTGGGAAATGCTTTGACTTTGTCTGTTACAGATGTCTTGTTGTTGCTGTGATGATTTTCATTGTAGTTTGAACTACAGTTATCAGATGAATAAGAGAAACTTTCCTAGGAAAGGGACTGGTGTGTAGAAGTGGAGAAGAGTACAATAACACACCAGAGAGTTTGGCGAGTTTTGGAGTTAATGGCTGGTGCCTTGAGTTTTCTACATGATGGGCTTCAGGCTTGGTTCTGGTTTTATTTCCACATGTGAGCTGAATTTTACTTCTAGTTTACATGTCGGGATGAAACCATCTGGTAAATAAGCTCCAGAGGGCTCTGGAGGTAGGGAAGGCTATCTATATTGTTGCCTCTTTTATCCAACATAAAACCTAGAATCTGAATAGTGCTCAGTTAAACATTTGTCCAAAGACAGAATGAATGAATGTTCAATGTACCTTCACTTACTTAATAAAAATTCTCATCTAGTGTGGCCTCAGAATTTCCCTGTTTAAACTTTAGACCACTGCGAACCATTTGTAAATCTCCCATGGATATTGTAACACATTTACTATGTTTGGATTTTTTTTCCCTTTAAGTGCCAGAGATGGAATCCCAGGATTTGGGCATGCCAAACAACTGGTCTACCACTGAGCTACACCCAGGTCTGTGTTTGGAATTTTTAGGGACTTATCTAATGACCACTTTGAGATTTCCCCGTGAACAAAATGGCAAAAATTACTATATTGGCTGGACATGGCAGGGATCATCTAAGATAGAAATGCCCCAGATTTGTAATTCAACCTGACAAACATTGATGGGGAGACAATGAAGGGCTGGGTATGGGGAAATCTGATCTAACAGTCAAAAATTGTGTGTAGGTGGCATAGGACAGCTGGCATAAGTAGCATAAAGACAGGAAATGGGAGCAGTTCTGGCACCTGAAGACGCCAGAGAGTCTGGCCTGTGTGCATGATGGTTATACGCAGGATAGCAGCTATGCACAATATTCAGGTTCTCAGGAAGGCTTACAATCTACCAAACTTGGTAGAGTGTCCCTGTCCATCTGGGAAGATTCACTGGAGGTTTCTAGTCATAGGGGAGGGGGCTTCTCACTTGAGAAAAAAAATAGCTCTAGCTCAAGAGGAACAGAGTCCTGTTGAGAGTCATACTTTAGGAATGAAGCAGAAATACAGATACTAGAAGTGGAACTTAGGACTAGTAGCAGATATAACCCTAAATTCAGTCCAAGTGAAGACTTGGGACTATCTAAATGCCTCTATCTTGAATCAGGACTAAAGTATGGAGAAAGGCAGAGAAAGATTGAGGCAGACCAGGAACCTCACTTCCAGTCTTTCTTCTTACTAGGTATGGCTATTACTTAATGTGCTTTACTACTTGGACACAAGGTCAGAGCTCATCAGAAGACCACACTTCTTCCCTGTAGGTCAAGTTCTTTCAGGAGAGCAGCACTTTTGAATAGTTTCATGGATTACCTTGTGATGTTTCTGCAGACTTTGGGGATACTTCTCTTACATGGATAGATCTGATAATAAATGACCTCTACTCTGACAATAACCACTCCTTCCTACTACCACCACTGCCACCCAGGGTTGTGGATGTTTTACAATCTGTGCTATCTTTGACCTTTTCTATTTAGTGTTCATGAGAACTCTGAGAAGTTAAACCCCATTATTTGCTCATATGAATGGGAAGACAGAGGATCCAGGGGGTTTTGTGATTTGCATAGCAAAATATAATGGTAAAGGTGGGTAAATTTTTATACTACACCACTGAAGCTCCCTTAAATGTGAGAATTAGAAATAGAAGTTAAGAAATATTTCATTGCTAGAGTGAGGATACCCCAGAGATCCTGAGATCTCTGTGGTCTATTTATCAGCAGATCAAGGGTAGTATTTTAGCCAGGCCAGAAAGACACATTATAGGTCCTCTATAAGTTTAATAGATAAAAATATAAATATATAAATGAATAAATGAGAGGATATGTGACTGGCCAAAGGCTGAATATTGTGTGTCCTCACCTATTTTCAATGGTTCAAACATGATGCTGTTCTTGATGGGAAGCCTGAATAAGCTGGGTCCCCATTAGTCTTTGCCACTTGAACGCCCATCAAGTCCAAACACTCAAACTATGGTTTGAATATGTCCCCCAAGTTTCATGTGTTGAAGGTTTAATCCCCAATACAACAGTGTTGGAATGTGGAGCTTAATAAAAGGTGATAAAGTCATCAGAGCTCTCTCCTGGCAAATGGGTTAACATTGCTATCTTGGGAGTGGGTTAGTTATCACAAGAATGAGCTTGTTATAAAAGCAAGCCCAATGTTCTCTTGCTTACTCACTCTTGCCCTCTCTTGCCCTTCTGCCTTCTGTCATGGGATGATGTAGCATGAAGGTCCTCACCATATGCCCTTGCCATGCTTGAGAACTTCCCAGCCTCCAGAACTGTAAGCTAAATAAACTTACATTCTTTATAGATTATCCAGCCTTAGGCATTCTGTTATAGCAGCAGAAAGTGGACTAAAAAACTAAGTTCCTATGTCACAGTGAACTCAGTTGTTTCTGCCCCACAGACTACAGAGGGATCTAAGTTGCTGTGGCTGCAGCCACTCCTCCTCAGCCTCATCATTGCTAGTCATGGGTGTCTGACCTCTGTGTATCCAGGCCCGGCTCTCCCACTACTACTGCCCTTTGGTTGCCTGGGCTTGTTTCATCCATTTCATCAAGGAACTCAATGCAACTGGGAGAAATCCACAGGGAGTAGGATCCTTGCCAGCAGCTGATGAAGGCCATGGATGTCTAAGCAAGGGACTCTGCAAGGGATTAAGTGTGCTCAGTGGAACCTTCTAGGCAGCCAAGGAGTTCAGAGCATGCCAAAAAAAAAAAAAAAAAAAAATCACTACATTCTATGCCTCAAACAATAAAATTGGAAATAACCAGAAAAAAGCAAGACCTAAAATTACCTAACCACACGGAATCTAAAAATAGTCTCCTAAGTATCAACCAGCCAGGAAGGAAATTCAAAGTAAGTAAGAAAACAATTAAAACACAGATACTTTAACAAAGTGTGTGGACTCAGGCCAAACCATTCTCAGAGGGAAAGAAATTTATTTAAATGACAATTTTAATAAAACTGCTAAAAGAGCTTTCATGACCTAAAAAAGTTAATAAAGACACAAAGATACTGGCTCACAGAAAAAGGATGGAAGAAAGATATACAAACATCACAGAAAATTAAACTAGAAAGACACAAGAAATGAAGAAATATGGGTTATTTCTTTTAAAAAATCTTCACCAAATTAACAAGCTATAGGAAACATTTTTAACAAGAAGAGAGAGAAAGTAGAAGCTTAAAAACTTAGATATGAAAAAAAACTGATTGATGATCATTGAGGACAATTGAAACAGTTGAGGCCACTGCGCAACTTTGAGAAAATTAATGGGCCATTGGTGGGCTGAGGAACAAGGGTCCTGGATCTACACCTCACTTGGGTTTGATTCCATTTCACTAAGTTCTGTTTCCACAAGTTCCTTAAGTGCATGTGTACTCCTGTAAAATGGTAAGAAGAAGAAGAACCTGCCTCTTAAGGCTTTTACACAGTCTGAGTGAGCTGATCTGTGTCACTTGTGGGAACATGGTAGGTGCTCCGTCAGGGAGAGAAGTTGGCCTCCCAGCCCTACACGGTGCTAGTCATGAGAGGTCACGGCAGCCGCGGAGGCAAAGACCCTTCTAACCCCGATGTACACAGAAGGAAACCAGAGTGAAGAAGATTGTCCAGTCATCCAACTTTCCCAGAAAGATTTTCTACACTGGTAGAGGACCACAGAGCTTCAAGTGGTTGTAGGAGCTATGTCCCTGAAGCAGAGACAACTTGGAAGTCCATGACCTAAGTTCCCCAGGCCAGAGATGACACTCATGGTTGGAGGCTGAAGAAACATTCAATTCAATAGGAGTCTTGTGGTATAATGGTATAATGGCCCATTCATCCATTTTTTTTTCTATTTGGTTGAGTATTTTCCCATTTTCCTCTCAGTTTTCAAGTTTGTGAGTTGCTATGGCTTGAATATGGTTTGTCTTCACCAAACCTCACCTCAATGCAGCAGTTTGGGGAGGTAGATCCAGGGGAGGTGTTTGGGTCATGGGGCCAGAGCTTCATGAATAGATTAATGTTTTTCTCCTGGGAATTGGTTAGCTGTTGTGGTGGTCCATTCTCTTTCCAGTCTTCTGCACACACCCATCTGCTCTTCTTCTTTGTACCATTAGTTGAAGCAGCACACGACCCTCACAAGAACCCAAGTAGTTGCTTGTGCCATGCTTTTTGACTTCCCAGTCTCCTGAACCATGAGCTCATCCAACTTTACTTCTTTGTAAATTCTTGGTAAACACCTGGTTTCAGGTGTTCTGATATAGCAGCAGGGAGCACCCTTGAATAGGAGTAATGGCAAAATAGTCTCTCCTGATTTTTTTGTTTCTAGAAACATTAGATTATTATGAGATAAATTCCTATATTCTGATAAAAAGATCATTACCACCAAGGAAGAAAATAACTTCCTGGAACTAGAAAAATCTGTGGTGGTAAGGTAGGAGGGACCTACCTGGTGATAATGGAAATTCCCATGTCTTGGGGAGGGACTGGTGAACCTCAAGGAGGCAGTGAGGCCTTGGGGAATAAGGGACTTCATGGGGACACCACCAAGAGTCTCTCCAAACATCTTGTGGCCCAGCATGCTCCTCAGGGGTATAGCCAGGCTCCTTTGAACCTGTCCAAAGATGACACAGGTGGGCTGACGCCACCCAGAAACATGCAGGCCACAGAAAATAGGAACGAGGGGTCTTCAGGGAAAGACCTCTGAAGACCCAAAGACAAGGACCAGATGACACTGTGCTCATCTTGACAGACAGTGGAGTGGGTGGAGAACTCAAGAATCAGGTGCTGCCTGTGCCTAAGCCCTGCAGGGCATAATCATACCATGGGAGAGAAAGAGGGGATTCCAGTGGTTTGAATTTAATTTCTTCCTATCTTCAATTGCATGACATTTTCATATAGAAATTAAATAGAATTGGGTTTGTAGATTGAAAGTCTGTCTGTGTCTCAGGGAGCTTTGGCCCCCTACTAGATAGAGGAAGTAAATGTAGATGGTCCCCTCTCACTGTAGTGTTCCAGCAGGGACAGTATAAACCTTTGGTGAAGATAGTCAATGTACTTCATTGAAATGCAAATGGACTGGCTAGAGATTGGGTAACTTAGACACTCTGATCACATGAGCTCAGACAAGTGGAGAGATGACAGCTGGCAGAGGGTTTCGGGGGGGAAAAGTACAATGTTTCCTTCTACAACCTGAATTTCATGGTTGTTGCTTTTCCCTGAGGGGAAGAAGCTGTAGGACATTTGAGATTGGTTAGGGGGAGACAGGGATTGGGGAAAAGTAAGAAGGTGGTGACACCATGTAGGTGAGTGAGGTGAGAAGCCAGTAGTGGGGCAGTCCCATGGTTTGTGCGACCTAGTGGGGATCTCACAATGTAGGGGACTCTGTGGTGGGTGAGAACAGGTGTACTGTGGGAGCATGAAGGCAGGGGGCATGCTTGATGGCACAGGCTGCAAACGATACAGGTGATTGTAGGGAGGAGGTCACAATATGGGTGCCTCCTGGAGAAGGAGACAGGGATGTGCAGCTCAGGAGCAATTGTGTAGACAATGAGGCATAGAATTTTAGGATGTTTAGTGGGTTTGAGGAGAAATTTTATGGGGGTACACCTCATCCTTCCAGGAATATTTAGAAGTGTAGTAGGTAATTTATTTTAAAAAAATGGTAATCTAATAGCATTCTATGAGCTTTTCAAAACTTAAAACATTTGTCTTCTTCAATTCTGGAAAATTATCCTACACTACTTCTTTAAATACCTTCTCTCTCTTTTTAATTTCTTTATTGACCCAGTTAGATATGTGTTGAATATTCTTAATCTATTCTCCCTATTAACTTTTTAAAAATATTTTTCTTGTCTTTGTTGCTCTCTTTATTAACTAGATTATAAAAGATTTTCCAGTGTGGTTTTCTAGATCATTACTTCTCCTTGGCTCCTGTTTATTCCTTCTATCATTATTTGCTTTTGCTTAAAAGGAATCATCTTTTTTAGTTTCATATGCTCCTATTATGGTTCATAATTCCTGATATTTGATTCATGGTGTCATATTCTTATTTTATAGATGTGTTTCTTCCTCTGTCTTCTTAGGAATTTTAAAATGACCAATTTTAAAGTTCTTTTCGGATTACTTTGTTATTTTCACTTTTTCTGGAGGTGAATTCTCTCATTTATTAGATTTGGGAACTGTCATTCATAGTGTTACACTTTTTCGTTGGTTTCATACTTTTGGTTTTTCAGCTCATCTTGCCATAGGCTTTATTTCTGTGGTTGTTACTCCAAACATTTTCTTTGCAAATTCTTGTGTTATTGTAAGGTGGTTTTCCAGATCCTGCCAGGCTCCCTGTGGTTTGCATCTCAGAAGGAAGTCTTATGAAAGGGATCAGAGATTTTGCTCTTGGGGGACTTTCAGTTTTAGTCCCTGAACCTACTGTTGGCAGAAGCACCAAGTCACACAATCCCAAGGCCACCACTTACATGGAATGCCATGTTGACAGGGCCTCCTAGAATTGTACAATAAGGTAGATGTGATGGCGGTGCGTTTCCAGCCTGAAAATTTCTGTTCTATTGTCTTCCATCCCTGAAGGACCACTATCTGAGGCTCAGAGAACGTAGATCCCTTGTTGAAGGAAATTCCCCAGAGAATGTCCAAAGCCCATGCATTTTCCTGTTACATTATGCTGCAACCCAGAGCTGTTAAAGAATGCTACTGAAAACAAATGACCCCTCGAAGTCTGGCATTGGAGGCATTTCTAGGATCAGCTGAAGATAGATTCCTCACATTTTTCCATGTGCAAACGAATGTTTGTGGGGAGATAGGGCAATGAGAATAGACTAGTTAGGGTTTTATTGCCTCCAGATTTTATTGTTGGACCAACTAAGTCCTGAGAGGACATTGGAGCTGGACTCTACGTAGACAAAGAAAATTATCTGATCCTTGTAATTCCTTTCACCACGACAGAGATTGAGGGTCTATTCTCCTTCAATTACAACTCTCTTTGGATTTCAAATAGCTCCAGGGTTGTGTTACACTATTATTGGACATTATTTTCCAAAACCATGTTTCACTTTGACTTTTCATCACTGACAGGCGGCTTCTCTACAACAACAGAGGGAAAGGATGGATCCCAGCTGAAGACTTAATAAGCGCACATACGCCTTTGCACGTTTCTTCTCTGAGAGAGCACCTCATGGGTTCAGTAACCCTGGAAATATTTAATCTTGGTGCTGCAAGTTCCCAGGGCCATTGGTTCAGAGTCTTTCCTGCTCAATCCCCATCACCAAAGAAAAGATCTCAAGGCTTCCGTGGGAATTGAATGACTGTTCATCCATTCAGACATTTAGGAAGAGGGTTCAGATCTTCTCTTTTAGCTAACCCTGTCCTATACAGTGCGAGGCCTGCCCAGTTTGTTTACCCTTGGCCTAACACGGTGGCTGCTTAGCAACTAAGGGGGAAACACTTTACTCATAATAATTTGTCCCTATTCAAGAATAGCGAAGAGATGAAAAGGAAAACGATTTGTCTCTAGTGGATCTAATTCCAAAAGATGATAATCTGCATGCACTCTGGGTTTTGAAAGTAGGTGGAACTACTATTCTAAATGTTTTAGGTCTGGAAAACTTCAAAGGTACTTGGCTAAGCAAGGCTTCTCTTAATTTTTAAATCCTGGTCTATTTTAAGAGAAACATAAGCTGCCTGTTTCTGATTCACTTATACTTGATTTGTCAAAACACTCTTTTGCAAAATGTTTGTTGTTCAAAAATCCATGTGACCTCATTAGAAGTATTACATCCTGAGGCAGGGAATTGGTTCTGGTCAATTGTCTCCAGTCCCACCCCTGATTTCAGCTCCATTTTTCATCTTCTTGAAGGCTTCTGACATCCTAAACAGGGCTGTGTGTTTCCCCCTTTTTTTGGGAACCAGACAGGGACTTTAAATGAAGAAGCCGTGGTTGGTTGGTCTTAGATCCCTAACCAAGTCTTAGAGGTTTGGCTAAACATCTTGAACACCCTTCCCCGAGGAGAGTAAATAGAGCCTTGTGAAATAAGACATTTGTGTTGCTTTGACTCTGTGAAGTCTATGTACTTAAGTGTAGCATGATAAATGAACGTGTTTTCCTGTGGAGATCTTTATTTGGTCTGCTGTAGAAGAGTCTGAATTCATTTTCTTGATGTTTCTTTGATGACAAATTGTCTTTGAAACACATTTTAAATTTGAGGGATAATTATGTGTAGTGAAATGTATAGATCTTAAGTTTATAAACTGAAGAATCTTGACCAATGTACACATCTACATACTCATGAACTGAATCAAGATATGGAATATTTTTATCACCCGTAAAATTTGTTTGTGTCCCTTAGAGTCAATTCCCATATCCATAAAGACGATAGCTCCTGGTCAAGCCTTGAGATGATACCATACTGGCCAACTCCTTGAAGTAGTTTTGTGGGAAACTCTGAACCAATTCACCTAACTAGTCTGTGCCTGGATAATACGTGCTTGCTATTTTAAGCTGGTGAGTTTTGGCAAAATTTGTTATGCAACAATAAAGATATAATATAATCACCATGGATTAATTTTGTTCTTGAACTTCAGAATAATGAAATCATACAGTATATATTCTTTTGAATCTGACTTCATTTATTTTACAGTATGTCCACAAGATTCATTTATGTCTGTGTAGATCAGTACTGTTCATTGTGTGACTATATGGCAATGTATGCATTCTCCTCTGGATAAACATTTGGGTTGTTTCCAGTTTTATGATTTTTTTGAATAAAATTGAATAAAAATATTATGAACATTCTGATGCAAATAACTCTATAAACAGAATTTATTTTTTCTTAAATAAATACTTAAGAGCATAATGCTGGGTCATTATTATGTTAATTTTGGAGGAAACTTCAAAATAGATTCCAAAGTGGCTGTACTATTTTGAATTTCTTTTGTGAGGCTTATATTCAAAGTTTCCTTTTACTTTTACTTCCTTTCCACACTTCTTTAGGTAAACTTGTATTATTGATGTATAAAGCCTCCATTTTCCTACTATAAACAAAGCTATAAGTTACTATATACTGATTCATTGCATTTCACAATTTTGATATGTTGTATGTTTAACATATTTTCTCAACTCTACACTTTCTTCCTCAGTGAGTGATTATTTTTAAGTGTAGTATTTAATTCTTCAGATATTTAAATACTTCAGATATTTGTAATTACTTTTTTTAAACGACGTGAATTTTTTTGATGCATTTTTTTTAGTTGTAGATGGTCACAATACCTTTGTTTTTAATGTGGTGCTGAGGATCAAACCCAGTGCCTCACACATGCTCAGCAGGCACTCTGCCACTGAGCTAGAATCCAGCCTTTGTAATTACTCTTATTGATTTCACTATAGTCAGAGAATATATCTTGTTATATTTTAATCCTTTAAAATTTCTGAAGCATTTTATGGCCCGGCATAGGATCAGTCTTCTAATATTCTAAGTCTTCATTAAAACAGTGTATATTCCGGAGCTGTTTGGTATGTTGTTCTATAGATATCTACTAAGCCAAGTTGGTTCTGAATTTTGTTTAAACCTTCTATCTTCCTGTTTTTGTTTTTGTTTTGGTCTGTGTGCATGTATGTGTGGGATTACTAAGAAAGGGATGTTAAAACCTTCAACTATTGAATAGTTTTTTATTTCTTTGTCAACTTTTTATGTATTTTGAATTATTATAAAATACATATATTTACTCACATATATGTCATTTATGCTACTTTTCATTCCCAAATAGAAGTGTCTGCCTTGTATCATTTCACTTCAGCTGAAGAATTTCCCATAGCAATTATTATAGGGAAGCTCTGCTTATTGCATATTCTCTCAGCTTTCACTTATGTGAAAATATCTTTATTTCACCCATGTATTTAAAAGATTGTCTTAATAGGCATAGAAGTGTGAATTGACACTTTCTCTTTTTTTTAACCAACATTTACAAGATGTTTCATTGTCTTCTGGTTTTCATAGCTTTAACAATAAGTTAGCCATCATTTGAAACACTGTTCTCTATAGTTAGGTGTCTTTTTTCTTTAGGTGCTTTTAAGATTTTCACATTGTCTTCAGCAGTTTGACTACGTATGCAGTTTTCTTTGAATTTATCTTGCTTATGGTTTGCTAAACTTCCTGAATCTATGTAGTCATTTTTTTTCACTAAATTTGGGGAAATGGGGGGAATTACTTCTTCAAATAGTTTTTCTGACCTATTCTGTCTTATTTTTCTGGGACTTAAATTATAATGATATACTACTTGATTTTATTGCACTGGTGACTGAGGCTTGGCTGTTATTTTTCAATCTTCTTAAATTTTGCTTTGTATTTGAAAGTGTCGAGTGACTTGCATCATATTCACTATCACACTTCTGCAGCCCTTTTATGTTCTGTTATTCCTCTAAGGGAATTTCACTTTATAGATATTTTGATGTTCATTTCTAGAATTTTCATTTATTTTAATATGATCATATTTTCCTTTAAGTATTTCAGCATATTTATAACAGTTAAATTAATAACTTCTTATTCCATATCTGAAGCATCCCTGGTTCCATTTCTAATGACCCTTTTCTGACTCTGTTATGGATCTTATTTCCCTGCTTGTTTGATAATGGGTCATATTTCCAAGCCTCTTCACATGTTTATTTATTTATTTTTTTACTGGGTATATACACTATAGATGACATATTATTAAAGTTGGAGTTGTATTATTCTCAATCATAAGGAGTTGAGTTTTGTTTGACAGGCAATTGTGTTACCATTCAATCAGGCATGGTTTCAGCCTCTGTTAGGAAGGGCTTAAATATAGTTTGTTTTTGCCTGTTGGTTTTGATTTCAAATCTAGTTCCTAAGGCAAGTCCTTTACTCTAGGACATGGTCCTTCCTCCTAGCCGTGGTCTTTTTAGGGTCTTAGGTGAATCTCCGAGGCAATCAGAGTTCTCTCTGTACTCTGGCTTGCCTGGAACTCAGAAGGCTTCCCTCAGTGCATAACCTTGGTATTTTTATTAAGCTTTCAATTTCATAATACTCATCTTTCTTATGTGCAGCCCAGCCCTCATAAAAGCCCTACTGGGAGTCTCTGTGCAGACTTCTGGGGTTCATGGGAAACTCCTTTTGCTGTCTTATTCTGTCTTACAAATTCTAGCCAGTTCTATAGCCTATTTCTCTTGCATCTCTGATTTTACCTTCTCAGATCAGTGAAATATTCTTTGCCTTAACTTTACTTCCAATACCTTGCCAGGCATCTGGAAGTTTCCTCTAGGCAGAAAATCAGGGTAGACATGTAGCATCCTTGATGTGACTCCCTTCTCTTCATGTTAACTTGGTTTTACTTGGTTCATTACTTGAAAGGATTCCTTATTTATTTTGTTCAGTTTTATAGTTATTTTTAGCAGAAGGAGAATCCACAATAATTTTTTGGTCCAACCATTTCCGCTTGCTTTTCAGTTTGGCTCCTTGACATTAGTTTTTTGTTTTGTTTTGTTTGTTTTAGGAGAAAAGTCATTCTCTAGCTTAGACATGAGTTATAAGGAGGTAGTTGCTGCTATGGAAAGAACATTTGGGTTGAACATGACTTCAAATCTTAGGTCAGACACTTAAAAATCTTATGACTTTGGAACAATCATTCTGAGTTCCAGTTTTGTCAGCTAAAAATGGAGGCAATAATAATAATAATAATACTAACATTGATGCTGAGAGAGAACATTGATGGAATGCTGACCCTATGCCAGGAATTCTTCTAAATGTTCCAAACTTGCAAGTTTTTGATGAATGTATCAATAATAACATGTGTGATGGTCAAGTGGTTCTGAAAAGTAAAATTGAGAAAAGAAAATTTTAAAGATTCTAGGATCTGATGGTCCCACTAACTGATCTTTGCTTGAGTGTTATCATTTCATGTTCAGTCCTCTTCCTGGAGATCCTCTATACTAACAACGGGGAGTTAATAAGCCTCCTGAAAGAATGGGTGACTGAGTGACTCCTAGAGGTGGGGAACTTAATGACTATGGGTATTACTTGATAGATTTTTACTTGAATATATTGGTCATGGCATTAGACTCATCACACATTCTTAGTAATATTTGTAGAGTGATTAAACGTTTGATTAAATTTTAAGCAATAAAGAAATGATCAAGGGGCTGGGGTTGTGGCTCAGTGGTAGAGCGCTCACCTAGCATGTGCGAGGCCCTGGGTTCCATCCTCAGTACCACATAAAAAAATAATTAAAATAAAGGTTAAAAAAAAAAAGAAATGATCAAAGGCAGGACTTACGACATAAAATTTTGTTTTCTTGGTAATATTCAAGGAAAAGCAGTTTTTAAAATCAAAGATGTTGAATAAATCTTAAACCCTGTATCAATCAGTATAGTCTTGGTTATTTCAGTAACAATCTGTTCATCTCAGAGATTTGATACAACTGCTGTGCACTGGATAATTATGCCTGCCTCAATTCATCTGATGAAATCCTAACTCCAAAGTTGATGGTATCAAGAGGGTAGACCTTTGGCAGGCAATGAGGTCATGAGGAAAGAACCCTCATGAATGGTATTCATGCCTTTGTGAAAGACACCAGCGAATTCACAACCCATTTGCATCACGTGAGGTTATAGTGAAAAGATAGCTATCAATGAGCCATGAAGCAGGCCTTTTACCACACATAGAATCTGCCAGCTACTTGATTTTCACTTCCTAGCCTACAGAAATGTGAGAAATAAATATTTGTTGTTTATAAGCCACACAGTTTATGACATCTTGCTATGGCAGCCTGTTATAGTTTGAATTTGCATTATCCCTAAAAGGCTCATGTGTTGAGGGCTTGGTGCCCACCTGATGGTGACATTGGGAGGTGATAGAAACTTTAGGAGTTGGAAGAGGTGGGTCTCTCTTTGAAGGATATATTTTGCCCTTGGACTTCTCTTCTCTCCCTCTCTCCCCTGTCTCTTCTTCTTTGCTTTCTGCCATAGATGAGCAGCTTTGCTCTGCAGTACCTTCCCCATCATGATGCTCTGCCTCACCGCAGTCCCAGAAACAATGGAGTCAAAAGACCAAGGACTAAAATCTCCAGCACTGTGAGCCAAAATAAATCTTTCCACTGGGAGTGGTGGTGCATGCCTGCAATCCCAGCAGCTCAGGAAGCTCAGGCAGGAGTTGCGAGTTCAAAGTCAGCCTAAGCAATTTAGCAAGACTCTGGCTAAAATAAAATTAAAAAGTGGGGGGTATGGATGCGGCTTGGTGATTAAGCACCCCTGGGTTCAATCCTGGTATGACAAAAAAGAAAATAGAATTGTTCCTCCTGTAAATTGGTTGTTTGGTAAGGAAGGAGATTAGTCAGCAGGAGCTATTTTTCAAGATAATGAAAAAATGCACAGGAGGAGCTTCTGGTTCCTGTGAAACCTCAGTGCCCTGCTCAGTGCTGCGTCACCTCTGAAGTGCCCCTTCTCCCATGCTTCTCACACTCTGGAACTGCACTCCTTGGCTAGCTGGATGGCCCTAGTGTGATGTAGGCTGTACCCAGTACACAAGTGCATGTTGTCACCAATATTTGAAAGAACAGGGCCTCTTTGCAGAGTCTCAGGCTCAGGAACCCAGCCCCTAGAGAGCCACAGAGCCTAGGCAGAAAAGTGCCACAGAAAAGGAGCCCAGCAACAGCTGACAATGGGGTGGGGCTGCCATGGATGGTGCAGGCCATCCATGAAGGTGGGCTCCCCAGAGCCTTGGGGTCCACATCTGCCCAGCAAAGCTGCAGTAGCAGGTCCCCTGGTGGGTCTAGAAAGTGGACCTCTGCTGCAGTGGGCCTAAAGGGCAGAGAATCAAGATGAAGATAGTTGTCTTTGAACCTTAAGCTCAATGAATTTGTCTCATTGACTTCTGTACTTAAGATCCATACTCCTTTTTTCCTTATCTCCTCACCTTTGATTTTTAGTGGGAATTCCTATCCTATATGTGTCTCACTATTGTATTTTGGAAGAATACACTGTGTTTGGTTTAAAATGTTCATAGCTAGAGAACAATTTGCTCATAATGGATCATATGTGGAGCTCACCCATGTCTGCTTTAGATGATATTTATTTTCTTTCTTTTTTTATTGGTTGTTCAAAACATTACAAAGCTCATGATATATCATCTTTCATACATTTGACTCAATTGGGTTATGAACTCCCATTTTTGCCCCAGATACAAATTGCAGAATCACATTGGTTACACACTCACATTTTTACATAATGGCATATTAGTGACTGTTGTATTCTGCTACCTTTCCTATCCCCTACTGTCCCCCCTCCCCTCCCCTCCCATCTTCCCTCTCTACCTCATCTGCTGTGGTTCAATTCTCTCCCTTGTTTCCCCCCCCATTTCCCCTCACAACCTCTTTTATGTAATTTTGTGTAACATTGAGGGTCTCCTACCACTTCCATATGCTTTCCCTTCTCTCTCCCTTTCTCTCCCTCCACTCGTCTTTGTTTAATGTTTTTCCTCATGCTCTTCCTCCCTGTTCTGTTCTTAGTTGCTCTCTTTATATCAAGAAGACATTTGGCATTTGTTTTTTAAGGATTGGCTAGCTTCGCTTAGCACAATCTGCTCTAATGCCATCCATTTCCCTGCAAATTCTATGATTTTGTCATTTTTTAGTGCTGCGTAGTACTCCATTGTGTATAGATGCCACATTTTTTTTATCCATTTATCTATTGAAGGGCATCTAGGTTGGTTCCACAGTCTAGCTATTGTGAATTGTGCAGCTATGATCATTGATGTGGCAGTATCCCTATAGTACGCTCTTTTAAGATCCTCAGGGAATAGTCCGAGGAGGGCGATAGCTGGGTCAAATGGTGGATCCATTCCCAGCTTTCCCAGGTATCTCCATACTGCTTTCCAAATTGGCCTTACCAATTTGCAGTCCCACCAGCAGTGTACAGGTGTACCCTTTTCCCCACATCCTCACTAACACTTATTGTTGTTTGATTTCATAATGGCTGCCAATCTTACTGGAGTGAGATGGTATCTTAGAGTGGTTTTGATTTGCATTTCTCTGACTGCTAGAGATGGTGAGCATTTTTTTCATGTACTTGTTGATTGATTGTATGTCCTCCTCTGTGAAGTGTCTGTTCAGGTCCTTGGCCCATTGATTGGGTTATTTGTTATCTTATTGTTTAATTTTTTGAGTTCTTTGTATATTCTGGATATTAGGGCTCTATCTGAAGTGTGAGGGGTAAAAATTTGTTCCCAGGATGTAGGCTCTCTATTTACCTCTCTTATTGTTTCTCTTGCTGAGAAAAAAACTTTTTAGTTTAAGTAAGTCCCATTTATTTATTCTTGTTATTAACTCTTGGGCTATGGGCATCCTATTAAGGAATTTGGAACCCGACCCCACAGTATGTAGATGGTAGCCAACTTTTCTTCTATCAGACACAGTGTCTCTGATTTGATATCTAGCTCCTTGATCCATTTTGAGTTAACTTTTGTGCATGGCGAGAGAAAGGGATTCAGTTTCATTTTGTTGCATATGGATTTCCAATTTTCCCAGCACCATTTGTTGAAGATGCTATCCTTCCTCCATTGCATGCTTTTAGCCCCTTTATCAAATATAAGAAAGTTGTAATTTTGTGGATTGGTTTCTGTGTCCTCTATTCTGTACCATTGGTCCACCTACCTGTTTTGGTACCAGTACCATGCTGTTTTTGTTACTATTGCTTTGTAGTACAGTTTGAACTCTGGTATCGCTATACCTCCAGATTCACACTTCCTGCTTAGAATTGCTTTTGCTATTCTGGGTCTTTTGTTTTTCCATATGAATTTCATTAATACCGATTCTTTTCAAGCTATTTCAAGAAATAGAAAAAGAAGGAGCTCTTCCAAATTCATTCTATGAGACCAACATCATCCTGATCCCGAAACCAGACAAAGACACTTCAAAGAAAGAAAACTACAGACCAATATCTCTAATGAACTTGGATGCAAAAATTCTCAATACAATTCTGGCGAATCGAATACAAAAACATATCAAAAAAATTGTGCACCATGATCAAGTAGGATTCATCCCTGGGATGCAGGGCTGGTTCAATATACGGAAATCAATAAATACTATTCACCACATCAATAGACTTAAAGACAAGAACCATATGATCATCTCGATAGATGCAGAAAAAAAGCATTTGACAAAGTACAGCATCTCTTTATGTTCAAAACACTAGAAAAACTAGGGATAACAGGAACTTACCTCAACATTGCAAAAGCTATATATGCTGAACCTCAGGCTAGCATCATCCTAAATGGATAAAAACTGAAGGCATTCCCTCTAAAATTTGGAACAAGACAGGGATGCCCTCTATCACCACTTCTATTTAATTTAGTTCTTGAAATACTAGCCAGAGCAATTAGACAGACAAAAGAAATTAAAGGCATAAAAATAGGAAAAGAAGAACTTAAATTATCGCTATTTGTGGATGACATGATAATATATTTAACAGACCCAAAGGGTCTACAAAGAAACTGCTAGAGTTAATAAATGAATTCAGCAAAGTGGCAGGATAAAAAATCAACACGCATAAATCAAAGGCATTCCTGTATATCAGCAACAAAACTTCTGAAATGGAAATGAGGAAAACCACTCCATTCACAATATCCTCAAAGAAAATAAAATACTTGGGAATCAACCTAACAAAAGAGGTGAAAGATTTATACAATGAAAACTACAGAACCCTAAAGAGAGGTACCCTGTTCATGGATAGGCAGAACTAACATCATCAAAATGGCGATATTACCCAAAGTTCTCTAAAGGTTTAATGCGATGCCAATTAAAATCCCAACGGCATTTAAATGATATTTATATGAGACTTTGGACTTTAGATTTTGAGATGATGCTGGAATAAGTTAAGACTTTGAGGACTACTGGGATAACGTAAATGTATTTTGCGTGTGATAAGAATGTATATTTTGCAAGGCTAGGGGCAAAATGCTATGGTATGAATGTTGTGTCCCTCCAAAAATTTATATGTGGAAATCCTAAACCCCAATGTGGCGGTATTAGAAGGCAGGTTTGGGGGAGATGCTTAAGTCATGAGGACAGAGAACTTATAAAGGACCTGAGAGGACTCCTTCATTCTTCTACCATCAGAGGTGTTAGCAAGAAATCTGCCTACAAACCAGGAGGTGGGCCCGCACAAGACAGCAAATCTGCTCGTGCCTTGACCTTGTACGTCCAGCCTCCAGACCTGTGAGAAATGCCTGTTGTTTATTTAATACCCAGTATACAGTAATCTGAGATAGCAGCCCAATGGACTAAGACAAGAACCTAAGTTCATTTCTAATTCATTCAACACAAGTTTGTCAAACTAAGGGGCAAGGACTTTTTCAGGGATGTAAGTTTATTACTCTTCTCTGCATGGACTTTCATGATCACCAACACAGAGGAAAAGAACAAAGTGCTCTGCTGGCTCTTAGAAATTTTGCACTTTCATTGGTCAAGAAAATCATTTAACTGCACATAACTTTAAAGGAGCAAGGAAGCAAATAGAATATGCTTGAATGTGGGGTTGGAATATTTGTGAATAGCCCTAATGACTACCCTGCCTTTTTTATGAGTTTCACCAAACCAGCTTAAGACATTTTAGCCACACTTTTATTTGTCAACACCTAATATTTTGCCAAGCACTGCCATACCTTTAAATTGTCCATGTGTCTCTTAGACATGTGGTCCATGTTTTCTCCTTAAAACTCTCATAACTAATAAAAAGATATTTCAGACAGAGCTTATGCTCAACTCCATCTTTTCTAACACAGATTTTATTTTTAAAACTATGAAGTTACATTTAGCCAATGTAAAAACATACAGCACATATAAAAAGTTTAAACTCTTTTTTTGTCAGAAAAAAAATCAAGACTGTGTGCTTTCATTAACTTCTCATTACTATTATAACTTTTAAAAATTAACTAATGATTATAATTCCACATAAACTTTAATTCTTTCATATATTATTTAAGGAATTTTTTTTATATTACCAGTAATTATCTTAAAATTGTCTCACATTGCTCATGTAACAGAAGATTACTTAAAGGTTAAATCTACTGATATATGAGATGTACAATATGGTCATAAATTGGTGAGTAAGTTTTTCCACCAAAAAGAGCCAGAGTATACTGTAAACCACACAGTGAGAAATGAACTGATTTGAAGGTGTTTGGAAAATGAATCTCAAATGTTAGCTTTAGTTTAATTATTTTAGTAGTACTGCTCACAAAGATCCCAGGTCCTGACTTTAAAAGCATGAATTTCCTGGACATGTCCCTGCCTAGCACTCCTGGAATATCTTTTACTTGGGATAAGCATTGTTTTGTCAGTCTCACATTATCTTGTTGTAGTACAACATTATAGAAAGAGATATATTTATATAGAAAGAGATTTACTCATAGAAAAAAGTGTACAATAACCATGAAATCTGTAAAATTTTATGTCAAAGCTAAAGTCTACTTAAATTCCTTTTCTCAATAGGTTTAGGCATATTTTAATAAACTCTCAGACAGCATAATGAGTAGGAAAATTTGAAGGTTGTTACAGGATCCCAAATCCAGTTCTTCTGGGCCTCTGGTTGATTCATACTTATTAGGTAATATCACTTCAAACACCACCAAAGTCACCATATTTCTTCTTCATTCTTATGATTTATTCAGCAAAAATACAATTCCAGCCTCACAAATGCTTTCATCTTTCATATCACCACAACAATCTTCTATTTTCCTTATCCACTATTGCAACTTTTGAGTGTGGGTGTCATAAACCTCTGTGTACTTGCGGGTTTTCCTTTCATTTCTATCAATAAGGAAAGTTACTCATGGACTTGATATCATTTTCCTGACTCTACACAAGTTCTTTTATGTAAAGGAAATTAAGCTAAAACTCAACAACAAAAAGAAAACTGGAGACTTTTGGCCTGGACAAGTATAGCATGGATCAGCATAGATCTGTTTCTCCTGTTCCTCCCCAGCAATTGCAGTGATAAACCATGAAAATAGTGCATACAAAACCAAAGGAGAACTCTGAAGGGTATGAAAGGGAAAGTAAACTGGGGGAACAGCATAGAGGCAGATAGAAGAGGGATTTGGAAATACTGGATTTGGATCCAGTATTTCCAAACCTTCAAACAAGCAACAGTCCAGATAGGATCATATCAGATTGGATGCAATCTTGGAGGCATTGGCAAGGGGAAATCAATCAGGCACTAAAAGTGACTAAGGAAAGCCTGCTCCTTGCCTGTTGAACATGAAACTCTCGATTTACTAGAATCCCCAGAAAACCAGGTAGTCCTGGCAGAGAGGTCCCACCAAGACACTCTCCCAGCTTAGGAAGACTCTTTGTTCCCTCAAGCCCAAGACCCCTCTTCCCTAATCAGAAACACAGAACAGCACCAGTAGTAAGATCCAGTTACAACAGGTGCCCAACCAGGAAGAGCTCTACCTCTCTCAAAAAAAAGCAAGATCCTATGCAAACACAGTACAAATACTCTCCTTTCTCTTCCAGTGGTACCTGGGGCCCAACCTGGGGAAATTTCTTCTGGTCCCTCAGGAAGCACCAATGAGAAGCAGTGGGACTACTTTGAGATAAAGCAAGCAAATCAAGGTAATGCCACAGAGGCCCTGAAAATTATTATGGTTAGGATGAGAACTGGCAAAAGTAGGCCAGACCAATATGCTCAATCTAAACATGGCTCCTAACTGATAAAATCAATTATTCAAATAGAAGCTTGAATGTTAGAACAGCCAAAATTTCCAGAATATAATCAAAATCATCCATCACACCAAGAACCCGGAAAATAACAACTGGACTGAGAAACTGCCAACTTACCCCAGACAATGAAATGAATCAGAGTTGGGATATCTGACAAGGGTCTTAAAGCAACCATTATAAAAATGTTTCAACAATGAATTATGAATTTTCCTAAGACAAACTGAATGATAGAATATCTCACAAAAGCAAAAGAAATTACTAAAAAGAACCAAATTAAAATTATGGAGCTGAAATATATAACAGAAATAAAAATCTTATTGGATGTGTTCAATGGTGGAGTGAACATGACAGGATAGCAGCTCAATAGAATTCCCTCACCCTGAAAAAAAGAGATAAAATAGACTGAAAAAGAGAATGAACAGAGCCTCAGAGACTTATGGGACAATAACAAAGGTCCAATGTTCATATCATGGAAGTTCCAGAAGGGAAGGAGAAATGAAATATAACCTGAAAGAGTAAAGAGATAATGGCTGAAAAGTTTCCAAATTTAGCAGATTAGAGAAGCTAGCGACTCAAACTATGATAAATTAACAAAAATATTCATGCCAAGATACATCATAATTCAAGTTTGGAAAAGGGAAGGGAAAATCTTGAAATCAGACAGTGAGAAACAACACAGGACCTGTAGGGGATCATCAATTTCAGTAACAGTGGGATTCTCGTTTGGAGCAATGGATCCAGAGGGAAGTCACATCGCTGCTGCTTAAGCACAGGAAGAAAAGAGCTGTCAACTGTGAATTCCATATCCAGAGAAAGTATCCTTTAAGAAAAGAAGAGGAAATGAAGATTTTTTCACTAAGAAAATCTTAAGAGTTTGTCTTCAGTAGTTCTACCTTAAAAGAATGGCTGAGGAAATTCTTCAAACAGAAAGCACATGATAAAGAAAGGTATTCTGGAGTACCGGGGTTGGAGGGCAACAGAAAGAACAGAAATATAGGTATATCTAGTAGATTTGCCTTTGCATAAGTTTTATAAATCGTATTCAATGACTAAAATAAAAGCCATAACATCATCTGGTGCTCGAGACAATGATATTTAAAAGTGGGGAAAGTAAAATCATGTAATAGAAGGTTTCAATGCAGTATTTAATGTGGTAAAATATTGAAACCAGTAGACTACAATAAAATACATAAGTATATAGTAATATCCTATGCAATTATTAAGAAAACTATAGAAAGAGATGCACTTGAAAGATATAAATTAAGATGGAATCATAAAAAATATTCAAGAGGTCCACCAGAATGAGAAAAGGACAAAACAAATAACAAAACAGCAGATATAAACTCAATTATATAAATAATTACATGAAGCATAAGTAAGTTACAATATGTCTTATGAGAAAATGGATTGATAATGTGAATTAAAAATGTAACTATATGCTTTCCATAAGAAACTCCCTTCAAATTCAATGACTTAGGTAGGTTGAAAGTGAAAAATGGAGACAGATATGCTCAGCAAATAATTGGATAAAAGCAGGAGTGGCTATATTAATATCAACTACAGTAAACTTCAGACAAAGAAAATTACCAGAAACAAAGGGAAACATGACATCATGATAAAAATGAGATTGGATTTCAGGGATACAAAGAAAACACTGAGTCCCAAAAGACAAATGCCCATGCACTTCTGGAATGTAGAACAAGCACCTGTGAGCAACCCAGCCTGTGTCCTCACACTCTCATCCTTGCTCATGGCTTACCAGTTGGCTAAAAAAGCAACAAAATCACAACCTAAGGCATCTGGAGGAACTGCTCCTTTAGGAAGTAAATTTATTAAAGAATGTTGACTGAGAAATTACCCTAACTTTATTATAATAGCAAGATACACACACCCCCTAGGTATATCTTTAAGATGCTAATGAGTCATGAATGTAGGAAGCACCATGATAAGAATATGTGAAGGCAAGAAACACTGGTGTGAAATCCATGCTAGCCTGCCACAACTCCACCTTTAGTCCAGCTCCCTAGCTGCTTTATAAATATTAGAACTCCAGACTAATTTGGTGGCAGGGGGAACATCACTCTCTTTGTGATCATATGCACTTCCATCTCAAGTATGTTCTTTCTTTTAAATCTCTTGTTCTATTACTCACACCTGACTTGTCCTTAAATTCTTTTCCGTGATGAGTCAAGGACATGGAAGGTCCTAGTGGATGTCTCCTCCACTTCTTAGGACATATTAGAACTCCCACACAGTGGCAAAAGATCAATTCAGGAGGACAGTTCTGTATCTATATATACCAAACAACAGAGCTTCAAAATACATGAATCAAATATTGATAGAGGTGAAAGAAGAAATAGAGAAATCTACAGTTATAATTGAGGACCATAACATCTCCAATTTAGCAAATATGAAATCAGAAAATCAGTGAAGACATGGAAGATCACAATCAGCCAGTAATATCTAATTGACAAAGAACACTTCCCCAACAGCAGAAGAAAACACCTTTTTTTCCCTTAAGCACAATACTCATAGAGAATTCACTGAGATAGACCGTTCTGTGAGCCATGAAAGATCCTCAACAAATATAAAAGAATTAAAATCATACAGAATATGTTCTTTGATTACATTAAAATTTACATGGCATTTGCAGGTAAATGGATGGCATTGGAGAAGATAATGCTAAGTGAAGTTAGCCAATCCCCCCAAAAAAACGAATGCCTAATGTTTTCTCTGACATAAGGAACTGACTCAAAGTGGGGTAGGGAGGGGGAACATGGGAGGAATAGATGAATTCTAGATAAGGAAGAGGGGTGGGAGGGAAAGGGAGAGGGCAGGGGATTAGCAAGGATGGTGGAATGTGATACACATTCAAAGTACATGTATGAAAACACTAAATTGGTGTCAACATAGTTTATACACAACCAGAGTATGAAAAATTGTGCTGTATAATGTTTAATTGTAATGCATTCTGCATTTTGCCATTCTGCTGTCATTTATTTTTAAAAAACAATTAAAAAATAGAAAATAAAAAATTCAAAAAAAATTCATTTCCTAGTACCAAAGTAAAAATAAATAAATAAATAAAATCAACTAGAAATCAGAACAGAAAGAAAAGGAAAAGTCTCTAAAAATTTGGAAATTAAATAATCTATGGGTCAAAGGGAAAATCTCAAAGGAAATGAAAAGGATACACAGAAATGAATGAACATAAAAATGTAATATATTAAAATTTGTGGAACACGGGTAAAGCAATGCTAAGAGGCAATCTAAGAGCACCAGGTCTTACTGGGAAAAAAGAAAGGTCTCAAGTCAATAGTCTAAGTTCCTACCTCAAGGAACAAGAAAAGAATAAAAATAAACTCACAAAGAGCTGAAGAAAGGAAATATTAAAGAGCAGAAATCAGGTGACACTGAGAACAGAAGACCAGTGGATGACTATCAATGAAACAAAACGCTGGTTCTTTGAGAAAGATCAAAAAAATTGATAAGCTTCACATAGGAAAGAAGACATAAATCACCAAAAATCAGGATTGAATTCAGGGATAACACTACAGGCTTTGCAGCCATTAAAAGAGTAATGAAGAAATATTCTAAACAACTTTACCCTAATGAATTTCATAATTTAGAGGAATAAACCGTTTCTCAAAAAGCACAAACTTCCAAAACACAACAGATATGAATCATTTAATTGGAATAGTTTTATAACCATTAAGAAAACTGGCAAAATCCTTGAAAAGAAAGGAAACTGAAAAATTTGGATAGGGCAGGGGCAGAATCCTCATAGACCAGAACTTGGTGTCTGTATTCTGAATCTGAATTGGTGGCTCTTCAGCAGCCTCAGCAGGCCTATTGTGTTGACCATTGCTCTCTGCTGCATGGCCAGGGTCATGTCCCCAGGGATTGTATATGGATAAGAATTTAAAAACTAAAATGAGACTAATGGACTAATGGTAAGAAAGCATTTATTATTATTATTATTAGTTTGGTACCAGGGATTAAATCTAGGGGTTTCACTTCTGAGCCACATCCCCAGCTTTTTTCACATTTTATTTAGAGACAAGATCTTGCTAAATTACTTAGGGCCTCGATAAGTTGCTGAGGCTGGCCTTGAACTCTTAATCCTCCTGCCTCAGAAGAAAGCATGCATTTAAATCCTTGTGTTAACCCTTTGAAATTCCTTATGTGTAAGACCACTGACCAATTGGTAATCATGGTAGTATTTTGTGAGATTTTTAAATTTTTAAATTTTCTTGAAAGAGTCTGTCATGTCAGGTTTCTCATCTTAATTTAAATGTTACATTTGATATATTTAAATGTCTGGGGAAATTTAGTTTGTTAAATGTTGTTTATATGATGTGATCTGTATACTCAGTGGAATGTTTATTTAATATTCAAAAGAATACTAATTGTTTGATGCCTTCCTATAATAAAGTGAGCATCATTGAAGTAAAAATTATAGGAATATCATTTTCCATGCATTAAATATCAAAGGATTTATCAATAAGGAGAAACCAAATAATTATAATTCTAGTTGGTTCCATCTCATCACCATTACTGAGCACTTCTTTTGTATCTAGTGACAACACATTTCATTCCCTTTCAGAGCGGGAGTGATCAGTGTACAAGTCCTGCTAGCAGGGGCCACACTGGCAGGCAGCTCCTCCACCCTGTCTGCATGTTAGCATCACCTGGGGCACTTTGACAAAATACATCAGTTTGAGTTTTTCTAGGGTGAGGGCTGTGCATCACTAGTATAAAATACTCCTGAGGGGTTTCTGGTGGATGTGGGCTATTAGAAGGTAGGCTGAGGCACAATAAATACTTAAAGAGTTTATTTGAGCAATTTATGAACCAAAGAGTTTATTTGAGCAATTTATGAACCAGGAATCATTAGAACAAAGGTGATTTGGACTTCACCAAGTGACCACAAGGCGAAAGTTTCATAGGTGGACACAGAAGGAGAGCACTGAAAGGGTCTGATTGGCTTCAGTTATACAGTGGCTTTATTTGATCTATCTTACTAGAAAGTTCCTAGTTATATAAGTTAGATGGCAGCTTTTAATTGGTTCTACCTAGGTTTCATTTTTCTTTGAGAGACATTTGTAAGTTTCACTCATATTTGCTAATCAAGCAATGTGGACTATTTGAATTTACTCAGGGACTCTTCAGGCCTAGTTTCCAATTCAATTTATCAGGCTGACAGCCTCTGACTCACAATTAAAAGAGGTGGATAGAAGGAGACTAAAGACAGATGTCTAGAAAGATGGCCATTTGTTATAGTTTAGATTAGGTGTCCCCCAAAAACTCATGTGTGAGACAATGCAAGAAGGTTTAGAGGTGAAAGAACTGGGTTATGAGAGCCTTAACCCAATCAGTGAATTTGTCTCCTGATAGGGATTAACTGGGTGGAAATTGTAGGCAGGGAGGGTGTGTGGCTGGAGAAAGTAGGTCATTGGGGTCCTGCCTTGGGGTTTTATATTTTGTCTGTGTGGGGAATGCATGCCCTCTCTCTCTCCTTCCTGATTATCACGCCCATAGCCACTTTTCTCCATCACACTCTCCCACCATGATGTTCTGCCTCATCAAAGCCCTGAGGAATGGAGTCAGCCATCTATGAAACTGTGAGCCCCAAATAAATGCCTCTAATTTTTCTTGTGGTCATTTGGTCACAGAAGCAAAGAGCTGACTAAAACACCATTTTAGTAGGAGGAGGTTGGAGCAAGGCCCTCTGCCATATGTATTGCCTCACCTCAGTTTCAGAGCAATGGGGTTGTACAACCATGGACCAAAGCTCTGAAACTGTGAGACAAATAAACCTTTCCTCCTCTAAGTTGTTCTTGTCAGGTATTTTAGTCACAGTGACGTAAACCTAACTAATACAGGACTTACCTGGATGACTACCTTTTTAAAATTGTGCATGGAGGCAGCCAAGTGCTATATTTGAAGAAAAGGATAAGCAATTTCCATAGTTTTTCTTGAGCCAATAAGCAGATGTTACCCTCACTAGTAGAGTTACTTTCTGGGGTTCCTGATGTGGGTTTTTGAGGACTTTTTTTCTAGAAGCAACTCAGATCTCTCAAACAGGAGAGAGGCTCAGGGACTGACCAGGGTCCAGCCTGTTGAATCACCTGGCACTTTCCAGGAGAAAAAGAGCCAGCTTACCTGCTAAATGGGTTAAGGAAGCCTGGATTCTTGGGCATTCCATCCAGGCTGCCATCTGGGCACTCCACATCCAGGCTGTCACACCCACATTTTTGAGTCTAGGACATGGGGCTGCACTTTACACTCCTCTGGGCTGAGACTAGCAGTGAGGGCTAGCCAAGATGCCTTGCTCACTCCCTGACCTCTCACTTTTAGAATCTCCTTCTCTTTCTCACCCCCTACCACCTCTTCAGAGAATCATCTATGAGAGCTGTTTCATATCTCCCAGGGCAAAATCTAAGAAGTGAAATTCATAGTGATTTCTAGGCTAGCTTAAAGGAAAATATCACCTCCCAAACTCTTCCTCCATGCCCCTCAATCCCCTACAGATTGGTTTCTCCCTGACCAGTGCACTGGGTTTGCTCTAGACTGGGCTCAGAAGGCAGTGGCTGGAGCTGACCAGGTTTGACTGTACCTTTATAACTACACCTGGCTGTCATCCTTATGTCTCCCATTCATAGAATCCCCAATCTGCAAAGGACTCTCAGGGTTGTCTAACCAAACTGCAACATCCCAACTGGTTTGTTTCTGGGACTTTCTTGGATGGGACTGATGAGAGAAGAGCCCCTACAGAAGTAGCCCATCAGATCTTAAGAAAGCTGAGTGTAGCTACTCCCCTGGCTGCTGTCTTTCTGTTGCAGTCAGGAGAAAGAAGGGGGCAAGAACCTTGCTGTGATAGCTTCATGAGGCAGCAGCTTGGCTGAACTGGGCTAGATTTCACAGAGCTCCTGATCAGCTGTTTCTGGTTGAGGTGAGTCATAAGGAAGACACTTGGGAGATCAAGAAGGTCAAAGGGGAAGTAGCAGTATACGCCTATTTTAGATGCCTGTTGATCTATCTTGATGAAGTCACATCTAGGTTACCTCCTCTGGCTCGTGTGTGTGTGTGTGTGTGTGACATATAGGCTACCTCCTCTGACTCCTGTGTGTGTGTGTGTGTGTGTGTGTGTGTGTGTGTGTGTGTGTTTAACCATGGGATGGAGGGTCCCTGCTTTACAGGACACTCTCAATACCCTGGACAGAGGTAACAATAATACATATGGTTTCAACCATTCCTTCTGCTTATAGTTTTAGCCTGCTCATGTCCTTCCCTCATTAATAACCTGCCCTGTGAACTTTAATCTTTAGCATCCACTGGGGGACCACAGCCTTGTAGAGGCTACTTAACCAAACCGCTTCTCACAACTGAGTTAGACCTGTGCCCCAGAACAAATCCCGTGTCTCTGACTGCTTTTGCATCTCTGGGTGAACCTTGACTGATGCACTTAGATTATGCTGAAATTGCACTCCCTTGGCTTGCCCTTGCAGATCCCCACTGAAGCTTTGGGTATCATAAGGAGCAGGCTTTTCCTCCCTTCTCTATTTCAAACCTTCAGAATACTGCAGTGGCAGTCGCCTCTCACTGTATTTGCTCTTCTCCAGATCAGAGAACCCTGTGACCTTTGAGTGATCAGGAGAGGTGTGAACCCTGGCAGTCTCACATCCAATCCTGACATCACAGAAACCAGGAGTAGGCTTGATGGCCCAGCGGAAGCCGTTGCTTTCTGAAGTGTTCACGGAAGACCTTGCCTGCAGGGCTCAGGCATGATAGGTACCAGTCCCTCCTGTTTCTACCTTTAAGTCCTCAGGAACCCTTTCTTTCTCTTGGCTAAAACAGAGAGACAGCAGCCAGGGGAGAAACCAACCTACTTTGGATTTGTTTGGTTTTCTCTTTGGAGACTAAATGGTCCTCCTCTGTTTCACTGGCACTTAAAAGTCCTCTCAGGTTTGGTGGGGCTATCTTCTGTCCTCAGCGTTTTAGCTTCCATGGGCTTTTGCGGCAAGGGGGATAAAAGGGCCTGGCAGTGCCACTACTTCACCTAAGCAGTCCCCTCACCCTCAGCCTCCCTCTCAAGGTGGACAGAGGGGAGCCACATCAGATGATTGAGGTTTTTTACCTGAATATCTGGAGTTTAGTACTTATAAAGTCACTGGACCTTCTCATTCTCTCTTGTCCCTGTTGTTCAGGGCTCTGACAAGTAAAGAAAGGACTAGAAACTACCTCTCTTTGGTCTGTTTCTTCACTATTGCCACCCAGGACTTGGGGTTCTGCCCTGTCGCATCCCCTAACTTTCCAGAGTGTGGTGAGGGGGTTGGTCACACTCCTCTCTCCTTCCAGAAAGGCCCAGGCTGGGGAACAGGGACAGGAGAGGTGGTGGGGAAGAAGGGGACTCAGAGCTACCATCCTGCTGAGCTTAGGGGCCCACGGCTGGCAGTGATGATCTGAGAAGGGAAGCCCCTCCTCCCGGCCTGCAGTCTCAGAGGGGCTTGGAAAGTCTTCAGCCTGTGTCATGAAAGGCCAAGAAGCAGAGCGCTTTCACCCCTTCAGCTGAAGCCACCTACTCTTCGGGGTAACTGTCCTTACCAAAGGCTGAGCATCTGGGTTCTAGGATGCTGCCACGTTACCATCCCCTGGCATTCATCCTAGCTTCTCCTGAAATCTGCCTAGTGCTGAAAGAATTGGGATGGAAAACAGGTAGGATGTAGGCCATCCCTTCTCAAATCATCACTGCCACACCGTCTGTGGGCCCCTAAGCTCCGCAGGAGGGTAGCTCTGAGTCCCCTTCTTCCCCACCACCTCTCCTGTCCCTGTTCCCCAGCCTGGGCCTTTCTGGAAGGAGAGAGGAGTGTGACCAACCCCCTCACCACACTTGGTTTGTCCTTTCATTTGTTCAGAAAAAGAATTTCTCTACCACTTAATTTTCTGTCTCCCACATCAACCAGTGTAACCTTCTTCCCAAGGGCACTGCTTTGGGAGCAGATACAGGGTTGAATTCAGGTTAACAAGTCGGCTAATGGGGTGCCTTTGGCAAGAAAATGACATCTTTGTACCCAAATTAAAAGGAGGGTAGTGATCAAGGACACTACCCTCCTCCAGGCAGAGGGAAACTAGGACTCCGTGAGCCCAAGCTGCACACTCATGAACTCCTGGGCATGTTCAGGACTCTTGGTCCTACTGAAGTGCCCTCCTCAGGAGACCATCAAAAGAAGGAACGCATGTCTAAAGTAGTTCTCTCATGAGAAGCTGTAGTTTCAGAACAATTTATCACATTTGATTAGAGCCTCTTCTGCCTCATGCTGATGTTGCTTATGATAATAACAAATTAAAATATTGTATTAAAATATGTATGTTTCTGGAAAGAGAGAGATTGACAAGGGAAGGGAGGTAGGGAGGAAGAAGGAGGGAGAGAGGGGGAGAGAGAGAGAGAGATGGATTTTTATCTATGTCAGGGGAAAGCTTGTGACCATGTTTCTCCTTCACTCAGCAGGATTTCTGGGTCATGGAGTCTGTGGTCAGAGGGCAGACAGCCTCTGCAGGGAGGTTAGGTAATTTCCAGTGCCCTTGACTTTAGTGAGAAAGAGAAATACAGTGAGGATTGCTATGGTTTGTATCTTAAATGGCCCCCAAAGGCCCATGTGTTTAAGGCTTGGTCCCCAACCTGTGGCCCTATTGAGAGGTGGTGGGAACCCATAGGAAGTGGAGCCGAATGGGAGTTCCTTGTGGGGATAGGATCTTGAATGAGGATATTGAAACCCTGGCCTCTTCCTGCCTTTCCCTTTTGCTTTGTGGCTGCCATGGGGTAAGCGGCTCTCTCTGCCAGAACGGGTTGTGAGGCCACAGGCCCAAAGCAGCAGGACCAAGACTAAGGACGGAAACCTCTGCAACTATGAGCCTAAACAAACCTTCCTTCCTTTAAGGTGTTCGTCAGAGTGACACAAAGCTGACTAACTCAAGGACCAAGAGAAGACTTGGATGGACAGATGCAGACCCTGGACACTGACAAAGTGTCTCCAACTAGAGAGACCTGGTACTGAGCAAGGAGGCCTGGGATCCACCAAGTCCTGTAGCTGACAAATGTGTGGCTGGGAACATGTGACACACTTCTAAAGCAGGTCTGTCATGAGGAGCTTCCAGAAACAACTTACTGCATCCCAAAGAAAGTTTTTTTTCTGTGCTCAAACCCAGAGGGGGGTTTTCCCCACTATAAAAAATGTTTCTATAGTTCCAGTGAAATCTGAGAGCTACTATCTGTGGCTTTTTCTTCCTTTGTTATATGAGGAAGGCAAGGGCCAACTTGCTGTCCCTGCCTTTGCTTCTTTTTAATGTGCCCTGGCCCCAGGTGAGAACCAGCGCATCCTGCAGAATGAGTCAGAATGAGTACAGAATGTAAATTACATCATGTTCAGGCCGAACACTTGGAAGGTGTTTAGTTTTCTTTCTGCTGTGACTGAAAGATCTGACCAGAATACTGTAGAGGAGGAAAAGTTTATTTGGGGGCTCACAGTTTCAGAGGTCTCAGTCCATAGACAGCTGACTCCATTCCTTGATGCTCAAGATGAGGCTGAACATATAGCAGAAGAGTATGGCAGAGGGAATCAGCCTACATGATGATCAGGAAGCAGAGAGAGACAGAGATCCCTATTTGCCAAACACAAATATATACCCCAAAGACACGCCTCCTCCCAGTGCCCAATCTCCTCCAGCCACACCCCACCTGCCTTCATTTACCACTCAATTAATCCCATCAGGTAATTTATTCATTGATCCGGGTAAGGCTCTCGTAACCCAATCATTTCTCCTCTGAACTTTCTTGCATTGTCTCACACATGAGGTTTTGGGGGACACCTCAGATCCAAACCATAACAGGTGGTGCTTGAGAAATGTTCATGACAATAGCAACTCATATATGCTTGGTGCCAGCTCCTCCCAGACTGTTCTTACTGCCCTGTAGATACCAACTCATTTCTTGTCACTGTATTTCTGTGATAACACAGTGGTCATCTCCATTTGACAGATGAGATAACTGGGCCCCAGAAAGACTGGTGGGCTGGAACTGCAATGTCTGTCTTCAGAGTCCACACTCTGGCTGCTGAGTCAAGTGACATCTCAGTCTCATCATTCTCTTCCTGTCATTCTCTGCCTGGTGTCAGAGTGGAGGAAAACCCAGAGCCTTGCAGATATTATAAAAAGGTCATGCAGGGGAAAGATGTCATAGACTGTGGGAGGAACCGGAGGTGGGAGGATGTGGAGCCTTTACACCTGACATATTTTATGTTTAAATTCTCCCCTGACACTTTCCAGATGCAGAAAGCAGTTAAAGTGAACATTATTCAAAAGCCATCCCAGGTGAATAATGAGACAATCAGACAGAAGTGAACAAAAGTTAAGTGCTTGGGGACATTTATCTGCAGTGCGAGAGCCAAGCTGAGCGTGGAGTATCCTTCACCAGCAATTCAGAAATGACCTTCTGAGGTTTGCTGCTGGCCATATGCACTTATCAGACAATTTAAGACAGAAAAGGCCAAGGGACAAAATCCACCATAGAACAATGTATAGAATACACCTCTGATGGTGTCTTATCAGAGGAATATTTTCTGTATAATGTCCACAAATAATAATTCCACTTTCAATTCTTAATCAACAAGAATCCCAAATTGGCTTGGTCCTTTGGCCTAGGATCCCAAGCTACTCAGTCTGACTCACTAAGGCCTGAGCATGTGTAAAGGTCAAAGTGCCACATCCAGCTACCAGACTCAAGTCAATTAGAGACTAGAGCCTACTCAGTAGGTTTGGGGATCTGCACCTGTATTTTCAGTGTAAAGAACAAAAGAGTTCCCCATTCCTTTTGGGGCAATGTAATTGTTTGTGAGGTGTCCCCTAAAAGTTCATGTGAGACAATGCAGGAAGGTTCAGAGAAGAAGTAATTGGGTTACAAGAGCCTTAACCCAATCAGTGAATTAATCACCTGATGGGATTAATTGAGTGGTAATTGAAGGCAGGTGGGGTATGTCTGGAGGAGCTCAGGCACCAGCAGAGCATATCTTTGGGGTATATAGTTGTATTTGGCAGGTGGAGAGAGACTGCTCTGCTTCCTGATCATCATATGAGCTGCTTCCCTCTGCCACATTCTTCTGCCAGTTGTTCTGGTTGGGTTTTTAAGTCATAGCAGTGAAAAATCTGACTTGAACAGTCAGAGTGCTTTGGAGCAGGAGCTCTGGAGTTCCTGTTCCTTCTCCTGGGATAAGACCATAACATTTTCTCATCCTCATTCTCCTCATTTGTCCATCAGGGACAGTGGTGCCTCCACATGAAGCTGTTCTGGGAGAAGGGATTGGCCAAGGGGCAGAAGAGAAAGCAGGGTGACCAGGTGGTAGGCATCTTGGGGAGGAAGGGGGCACTGGCCAAGGTGGGAAGCAAGAGAAAGAAGACAGGTCCTCCACCAGGATGTAGGAATGTTTTGTGTTGACTTAGATTGGGGAAGTAGCCATCCAGTGTCTTTAGAGCTTCACCAAATCATGAACAGGTGTGTCTGAGACCAGGCGCATCCTTGGCACCTAGCTCTGCATGTTCAGTGCTCAACCCATTCCTGTGTTCATGATATCACCCCCTAAAAATCCTCCAAAGCCATTCCCTCCCTCCATGCTCACCACCTCCATTCTTGCCCAAATCTATCCTCTGTCTTGGGTCTGCATCCGCTCCCCACACACTGACCACATGTCCATTTAAGTGGACTGTTTCTTGCTCCCCTTTTTCTGGGTTCATTAATGCTTGTGGGAATGGAGACAAATTCTGAACAAGTCATGTGTGCATTGCCTTGTCCTCTTCTCCTCCTCTCCCATCTTCTTTGCCTCTCAAGCCCCTCTCCTCCTGTAGTATCGCCTTCATGTTTCTGCCTGCCCCAGATCTTTTTCATATGCTGTTGCTGCCCCTCAGTTCCTCTTCCTCCCCTCTTCACATGGTCTCCTATCTCATCCTTCAGAGTCTTGGGAGGTGTAAGTGTGTTGGTGCACACGTTTTTCATCACAGATGTATTTTCCTTACTTTGGGAGGGGCCTTTTTGTTGAATTAATATGTGTTTCCCTGTATACTAGATGATGCAGGCACCCCTTTACCCCAGGGAGGTGCTAAACTGTGGAATATCAGGCCCATGGTGGCTTATATAAGCACTTAGATTCTAGAGCTTTCTGTCATCTGAGGAATGTGGGTTTTGCATCCACCATAACTGCTACATTTCAGTGAAATGCAATGAGCAGAGTCAGCACCTGTTTATTTTTCCTTCAGGTTACATTCTAGATTCTTGGCATCCAGAGAAGATGTGGCAAGAGGCCTCCTCATTTGTGTCAGGAACAGCAAGAGGAAAGGAAAAAGGCTGTCCTGGTCAGGGTACCATTGAATGCACCCTTGGACATGGGTACAGCTGGGATCACACACACTTATCAAAAAAATGTGTATGGAGCACACACACTTGTGACAGTATAAATTATGGCCACTACAGCTCCTCCTTGAAGTAGGTCCTTAATTTTAACATAAGGTTAGATTTCAAAGCTTAGGTACTATGGTAGACCATTTGACCTAGTGAACAAAGAAGATGAGGTAGTTACCACAATCAGCTCCACAAGGAGAAAAGGGGTAGCTTGGGCAAGAATCTTAAGGTGATGTTTGAGCCCTCTCTTAACACAGCAAAGGTCAGTCTCCAGATGTGTCCAGAGGGGCTTTTGAGAGGAGACACAGGTCAAGGTGTGGAAGTGTGGCCAGCAGATATGACATATTCAATATGTGGTCACCTGTGCCCTAGAAGAAAGAGATAAAAGAAAGGGCTCAGACTGCAGGGCAGGAGCACAATGTGAGGCACTGGATTTTAACTGGACTCCACTGTCAGGAAGGCAACCTTGGAAGCCATAGGAGCTCTCCCAGAAGGTGGAGGGGAAGCTTGGGGCTGGGAGGTGGAAGTAGCTGAGATGGCACCAGCACTAAGAGGGGAGGCCTGGGTGAAGGAGGGCAATGGCGAGTATCAGAGATGGATGGATGGATGAATGAGAACCCAGTCTGTCCTCAGATATAAGACAGAAAAACAGTCCACAGACACTCAGGGATTAGTTCATCCAATGGCAGGGCCTGCAATGGTCACACATAGCCATGGACTCACCAACTCTGGTTCTATCCATTGACCCCAGTCTCTGGAGGATGGCGATAGGAAGGTCATCCCGATAGGGAAAAAGTGCTGACAATGGGAACTGGTCCTTGGCCACAGACTATGTGGCCCCGAGTGCTTCAGTAACACCCTGGATATTCCCTCTGGGGTCCTTCCGTCCTCTGTGTTGGCACCATCCATGTACAGGGCTCCTTCATTCACTGTTACAGATGCTTGTCAAGGGTACACTGGTGCCGAGTTCTGGGTGCTATCCCCAAATGAATGAGATTTTTGTCCATGTCCTAAGGAATTTACAAGCCAAGGGGTCTGGGAGGTAGAGTAGTGAATTTACACTAAAAACATGGTTATATACTGATAAGTGTACCAGAAAAGAGGAGAAAGTGTCTTGAGAGAGACAGGGGCTGGAAGTTCTTACTAAAATTGGAAGTGACAGAAGGACTCTCTGAGGAGGTGAATTTTAAGCCATCTCCTGAGAAACCATTGGGCGTTGGGCAGATACAGAGTGAGGGAAGGCCCTCTGTGTGCATGGAAATCCTAGGCCAAGCCTCTGAGGAGTTAAAGCGAATGTGACCCAGGAAATGAGGAGCAGTGCAGAGGGACCGAGTCTGGCACTGAGAATCAGCAGGAGTGGAGGCTGAGGAGCAGCAAGGGGAGGCCTTGCTGGGTCCTGGTGAGGCATGGTGATTCTGAGTGCCTGAAACTGGGGCCGTGTCTAGGGCTCAGTGTCTTGGGTCAGGCCCCAGTCCCAACACAGAGCAGACACTTAATAATTGGCCTTGCACAGGAATGATCTGTCTCTTCCTGGGGGCTGGGAAGGTACACCCTGGGAAGGGCAGCCTCACCTGGACTCCAGCTGGCTGGACCCTCCTGGCTCAGGCCTGTCTGAAGGAAGAGGACCCCCGGCAGCCAACACAAGCCTTTTGTTAATTACTGCCTGACAGTTTAATGTTCACATTTAATTACATTCTCCATCACTTGGTGCAAAAAAACAAAAACACGTGAAGCCTTGGAGACCTATAAGCCAAATAAGAGGGCTTTTGTAAAGTCCTTTGGAGTCCCTGCTGAGCCCCAAATGTGTTTTTCCTCTTTGAATGTACCGTTTGTGTGATGGGGTGTTTGAAATCAGGAAAGCCGACAGGGTCTGGGGGCACGTTCACACTAACCCCCTGACACGTATAACACAGGGAGAGACTGGAGACACCCATAAACCTGCTGCCGCCTTCCCCACCCCAGCCAAGCACTTGGCTTCTCTTCTATGGAAGCAACTGCAGCCCACCAGAACAGCGTGTCCTGTGAGTTGAGGGATGCCCGTCCACAGTCCAGCTCTGCCATCCCTCACATGTAACCTGAATGAGTGACAATGTCTTCGTGTCCTCATCAACAGGCCAGGGGTGATGTTCATGAATGAGCATCCTGCATAGTTCCTGCTGTGTGACACCATTTGATCCATGCTGGGAACTGTTTAAGCAAGGCACTTGTTACATGTGTGTCAAGTTATGAGTTGACTTTGGGGTGTGTGTGTGTGTGTGTGTGTGTGTGTGTGTGTGTGTATCAGGGATTGAACTCAGGAGCACTCGACCACTGAGCCACATCCCCAGCCCTATTTTGTATTTTATTTAGAGACAGGGTCTCACTGAGTTGCTTAGCACCTCACTTTTGCTGAGGCTGGCTTTGAACTCCAGATCCTCCTGCCTCACCTCTGGAGCCACTGGGATTTTAGGCTTGCACCACGGCACCTGGCTGTGAGTTGACTTTATACATTTAAATGATTTTGCATTAGAATGAATTCACCTTCCAGAGCAGTCTTCCCTGGAAGGACTTGGCATTTGTTCTGCTCTAACAGAATACCTGAAACTGGACAATTAATAATGAAAAAAAAAATGTTTTGACTGGAGGCTGGGAGTCTAAGATCAGTGGGCTGGGCTGACATCTGACAAGGGACTTCTTGCTGCATCATCCCGTGACAGAAGGTCAGAGAGCATGAGAGAGAGAGAGAGCGCAAGAGGTGGTACTTGCAACTTCAAGCCCTTTTTAATCAGCATTAAGCCTTTGATGAGGGCAGAGCCCTAGTGACCTAAATACTTTCCACGAGACTCCATCTCCCAACACTGTTACAATGGAGATTAAGGACTCAGGCTTCTGGGAGGACACATTCAGAACATAGCAGTCATGGTGTCCTTGGACACTCCAGCATTACAGAACACTTTTGAAGGACTTGGGTGGTGCAATCACTCTGTGATGCTTTTGCACAACTGCTTTCCTTAACTGTGTAGTGACAGCAGATGTGTGGGTTGGGGTTTTTGGGGGTGGAAACCAGGGCATCCCTCATGCTAGGCAAGCCCTCTACTACTGAGACACACCTGCTAGTTCCCCCTTTTTTTTCCTTCAGTTTTATCTTGAGATAGGTTCTTACTAAGTTTCCCAGGCTGGCTCTCAATTTATTGTCCTCCTGCCTTGGCTTTCTGAGTAGCTGGGATTACAGGTGTGTACCACAATGTCTGACTCCAATGACAGTTTTTCTTTTTCTTTTTTTTTCATGATACTTTTAACATTGATGGCAAGGTCCTTCTGAGATTGGTCCACATCTCAAACCAGCCAGGCTCTCTTCTTCCCCTTCATGTTCTTTCACAGTTGCTTTGGAAGCAGAAGGGAGTGGGCCAATGTAGTCAAGTGCATTTCCTAAAGATCACATCAGTAACATCTCCTAGCTCACAGGCTTTTCTGCAAAAAGAATTCACCAAGTTCCCATCAGGTGGTAGAGGCCAAGACCTCCTCCCCTCCGAGTCCAGATAGGCTATATTGATTCACCTGTGATCAACAGAAGTCAGTGGAAATGATGCTGCATGACTAAGACCCTCTCAGGCCCCAGTGCTCCATAATTTCTCTGGGAATCCAGCTGCTACACCATGAGAAGTCCTAATCCAGCTGAGAGGCACATGCCAATTCCTGGATAGACTCAGACTTGCAGTCAGCTCAGCTGAGGCACCAACCAGATGAGCAGAGCCTTCTCCTAGTGATTCCATTCTCCAGTTGAGCCAGGTATCAGGAAACAGACAAACCACCCTCTATGCTCCATTCAATTCCTGCCCACAACACTCAGGAGTTGACCAAATGGCTTTTGTGGTATACCATTAAGTTGAGGATGGTTTATTAAACAGGGAACAAAGAAACAGTCATTAGAGTATCCATGTAATGTATATCCATGTATCTGTATCGGAAAAACACATTGCTGGAGATCATACTGGGAAATGGGTGATGAGCAGTACAACCAAATAATTTATTATTAAGCTTGAAAAGAGAAAAGAAGGAAGAAGATGGAGAGGGAGGAAAGGGAAAGGGGAGGAAGAGAAGATGGGAGGAGAGAAAAAAGATGAAGAGATAAGAGGAGAGATGAAGAGGAGAGATACAGATATTTAAGTATCTATGTCCCTATCTCAGTATTGATAGATTTATAAGGTAGATCAGAATAACAGATGCATCCTGCAGTTCTGATTCCTGACCAGCCTGCGTATGGTCCTACCCATCACTGATTCTCTTTCCTCGTCTTCTAACACTGGAAGGGGAAAGCCTGGGCTTGGCTTTAGACCTCAAGTTTTGTCCTGTTGGGTCATTTTACCAGCTGAGTGACATCTATGTAACCTAGATAATATTTTCAGAGCTCAGTTTTCTAGACTGTAAAATGAAAATAATAAATTCCTTCTTTATTCAGACTTCAAGAACATAGCAATGAAGCTTCGCCCCCTACAATGTCACAAAAATTGTCCTTGGAGGAGTTTTCAGTGACTTGTCCATGCCCAATCCTGAATGTTCTGTTCTTTTCTCATCTTCCATGTCCCCTCTGCTCTGTCCAGCCCTGCTTGCAGACATACTCTTGCAATGCCTTCCTTCTGATTTCTGCAGCCCCTCTCTCTATTTCTTTTGTTATAGTTTCTCAGTCTCCTTTATGCTATTTATTCTTTTGCCCACAGTTTAATAATTAGCTGCCCTGAGGGATCTCTCTGGATTCAATCTGAACAAAATAGATAAAATAGACTGAATAAAAATAACAGACCAAGGGTCTTGTGGGACTGTAACAAAAGATTTTACATTTGTGTCATTGGAGTCCCAGAAGGAAAGGGGAATGGGGGTTGGTGGGTAGAGGGGTCAGCTGGGAAGGTATTCAAAGGGATAATGTCTCCAAACTTCCCAAACTTTATAAAAAATACAGAAATCTATAGATTGATGAAATTGAATGACCTTAATAATATGAAACAAAAAATTCTTACATCAAAGCACATCAGAGTCAAATTTCTGAAGACCAAAGCAGCCAAATAGAGGTGGCACCTTACCTACAGGGGAGAAGAGGTTGGCCCTTGATTTCTCAGCCAGAAACCACGGAGACTTGAAAGAAGTGTTGTAACATTTTGCAAGTGTCAAAAGAAAACACTGACAACATAGAATTCTACATCTAAGCAAAAATATTCTTCAAAAGTGGAGTGGAATAAAGACATTCTCAGATGAAGGATAAATAGAGAACTTGTTACCAGCAGATCTACCCTGAAAGAATAATTAAAGGAAGTTCTCTAAATAGAAAAAGAAAAAAAAACACTAATAAAAGAAGGAAGTTTAGAACATCATAAGAAAGAACATGTTAAGTAAAAATATGGGCAAATGCAACTGATTTTCTTTTTCCTTTGGAGTTTTCTAATTAGGTTAGTAGATTGAAGCAAAAATTATATAGCACTTTCTGATGTGGCTCTAAATGTTTGCAGAGGAACTATTGAAGATAAATACATTATGGAAAGAAAACAGTAAGGTGGCATAAAAGATAATTGTTATGCCCTTTATGTAAATTGGTAAAATGACATATAAAATATATATAAATAAAATCTGTTTATACATATGTGTATATTTAAGTGTGCTTGTGCATGTGTGTGCACATATATGTATATATAAACAACTCTAAAAAGCTCCATAAAGATATACCAAGTAATAAGAATGTAGATAAATCAAAATTAACTCTAAAATTGCTTATGTAACCCATAGGTAGGCAAACAGAAACCCCAGAATGAAAATCAGGAAAAAATAAAAGGCAGATGTAAAGCCCTAACATTATCAATCATTGTATTAAGTGTAAGTGGGTTTAAATACACCAATTAAAACACAGTTGTTTTCAACTTTTTTCCATTTAGAATAATGCTGGCCTTGAGTTTAGCATATATAGCTTTTACAATGTTGAGGTATGTTCCTACTATCCCTAGTTTTTCTAGCATTTTGAACATGAAGGGGTGTTGTATTTTGTCAAATGCTTTTTCTGCATCTATTGAGATGATCTTATGATTCTTTAAGTATTGATGTGATCAATTACATTTATTGATTTCCTTCTGTTGAACCAAACTTTCACCCCTGGGATGAATCCCACTTGATTGTGGTGCAGTATCTTTTTATGTTTTTGTATGCAATTTACCAGAATTTTATTGAAAATTTTTGCATCTATGTTTATCATCTGACCTCATGAGAACAGCCCAACGTACCTGGAGAGCTGCAAAGCATCTGTGTATGACATTGGCCTCCCCCCTTAAAATATTTATCCTTAATGTACCTTAGCTGAGCTGAAAACTCATTCAGTTCATTAAATAGTGGTCATTTAGCTAAGTCTTCATTGTATGCAAAGAACTGGAGTTAAGTAAGGGACCAAAGCTAGCCTTGGCACAAGGTTTCCCCTTCTCCCTGTGTCTGGACATCCTTTTCATAAAAGGATACAGCACTTCACATGTGAATTCTTTATATGTGCTGCAAGCAATCCAAGCATCTGACTTCGATTCACCTCTCACAGCTGGGAGCAAGTGCTAGAAATCAGTGGAAAGTTGGAGGTTTGTTAACAGGGGTTTATTTTGGCACTCAACTGCAATTAAATCCAGCAGGTTAAAAGCTTCTGAATGCATTACCCTCTTTTAAACATTGCGCTTTCAGAGAGTGTTTCCACAATGAACAATATTCATCACCAATGTTATATACGATTGCCTTTTACCTCAAACAATGCCTTCTTTCCTTGGAAGGAAAAGCTACTTTCCCATCATCAAAATTAAGCCCAAACATCTGTCACCCACAAAGGCATGGTTTTAGAGGTTGGCTAATGGATATCTGGCTCAGAGAGAACACAGAACCACACTCATTTGCAACAAATTTACACCCCCCACATATGTGCACACCCCCTCCCTCGCCAAATGCATCCCACCAGGAAGCAATACTTTATGTTATCATTTCTTTGAATAAAAGGAAGACAGCAGTAAAGAAATAGATGTAGGCATAGTATTAAAAAGAGCAAGGACTTGGGATCTGGGGATCCTGGGTCTGATCAGAACCACCCTTCACTAGTTGCATGACCTTTGACAGGTGACATCACTTTTCTAGCTCTCAATTCCTACACCTATGAAGAGTAGGGATATAAAGTCACCTCCACCATTCTTGTAACTCACCACAATCTGACATATTCATGTGTTTGTGCCTTTACGTGAGAGTCCCTCTGCCAGCTGTGTTCTATCAGAGATCTGTTATCTTTGAAGACTCAGCAAATACATGCCCTCTCCAGGGAAGCCCCACCCAGGTGTTTCACATGGAGTTAACAGCTCATTTTCAATCATCCCAGAAACCTGGCAACTAGTTCCATCCTAGTTTTCATTGCATTATATGCCAACCACCCCACTAAACTATCAACCCACAGAGAACAGACCAGGTCTGATTTTTCTCCATTTCCCTGAGGAGGGCTAAAAGGCAGGTGCTGTGTTCTAATATATAGAGGGTAAAAACAAACCAAATAATTAAATGAGTAATGGTATGAACAACACAAGATCCTTATGGCAGCACTGTATAAGAAAGACTGTTCCCTGGGCCCCTGCCCCTCCGCCCTCCCTCTCCATGCAGCCGAGGTGGGGGTCTTGCAGACACCTCTCTCTCATCGCATCATGCTCTTGGCCCATCACTGTCGGGTTATGGCTCCTTATCAAAGCAGCCTGTCTCTCTGTGGTTGTTGCTTCTTCCATTGCTCTCCTCCCCTCCCCTGCCACCTGCAACACTTCAGGAAACATGACCAAGTTTCCTGACACACCATGCTCCTCTTATCTCAAGATCTATCCCTCTCTTCTATGTCCCCAGTGACTTTCCTTAACTAGCCAATCTCTACCTATCTCCAAGACTTACCTAACATAACTCTTCCTCCAGGAATCCTTCCTGGATCCCTTAATCTTCCTAATCCTCCTATTCTCTGCCTGTCAGAACACCATGTTTGTCTCATGGTCCATTTCAGGGTCTGTGAACAACTTAAGAGCAGAGACCAGGCCTCATCCACTGTGGTACCCCCAGCACCTGATGCTGAGATCACTTAGAAAATATTCCTGCTGTGAACTGGCCAGTAGATGAATGAAGAGTCACACTGATCAGAAGAGGATTAGCTCTGTAGGCCCCTGTAAAGCTTGAGAAGTGTGATTTACACAACAAACTACTAGCTTGAGGGTTTGTCTTCTTAATCTTCAAAGAAGATAATTGTCTTTTTGACTAATTTCAGAGAAAGGCATTCTTAAAATCCCCCACTGTGGCCATTATTTTTAAAATTTCTTTGTAATTTTTTTGTGTTTTAGTCAGATTTTGCACTGTTGTGACTAAAGAACCTGACCAGAACAACGCTAGAGGAGGAAAAGTTTATTTGGAGGCTCACGGTTTCAGAAGTCTCAATCCAGGGACAGCTGGCTCCATTCCTCAGGGCTGAAGGTGAGGCTGAACATCAAGGCAGAAGAGTGTGGCAGAGGGAAACATCTCACCTGATGACCAGGAAGCAGGGAAAGACTCCCTTTTCTAGGTACAAATATATACCCCAAAGCCACGCCCCCAATGCTTCCCCGCCTCCAGCCACACCCACCTGCCTTCAATTACCACTCAGTTAATCCCTATGGAGGGATTAATTCACAGAATGGATTAAGACTCTTATAGCTCAATCATTTCTCCCCTGAACCCTCCTGCATTGTCTCACACGTAAGCTTTTGGGGCACACCTCACATCCAAACCATAACATTGTGTATGTTCATTTATATATAGATGCATTTATATATTTATAAATGTGTTGAACAGATGTATATATTGATGCCATGTTGTTCAGTTTAAGCTTGTGATCATTTTAACTCCATGATAGGATCAGAATTTTCTTGAATTATCTTTTACTCCTTGCCCCCTCTACGTATAGATTTTCAATCTTTCTGTGTTTAGTTTTAGCTTTTAAATTTAGGCAAGTTTTTTTTTTATAGGCAGCATATGCTTTAATTTTAAAAGTGTTTGCTAGTGAGAGAATTTAATTCATTTACACTCATTACTATTCCTGTTTTTTTTCTTTTTTACCTATTTCTGCATTTAGAATGTTCCACTAATTATACCTTTTTTTTTTTTAAATTGCACTTCCCCATCTTCCCTGATTTCTGTTAGACTAATAATGCTTGGTTTCTCCCCTTTTATCATTTTAATTGCTTTGGAAGTAGGAGATTCTGTTACTACTGGTTAGGAGTGAGTGTCTCCTAACATTTTCCATTCACAAAATCACATTTAAATATTTTGAACAATGTTTAAAATTATTCCCTATCTCCATCTTCATGACAAATAACAAACTGATATTATCATGCTGCACCATCCCTCTGAACACCCTGTTCTGTCATTTGTGGTTTGCCTTCCAGAACTTTTGCTCTATATTCATTTTTTTTTTCCTCTTAAGAATTCACTGTTTCTACCAATACAGTTACCAATTTCTTTGAACACCATCTCTTCTTGTATCCCATTTCTCTCTGGATATAATTTTGTTTCCACAAAAATTGATCTTTGAGTAGTTTGTTCAGTCGTGGTATGGAAAGTAGAAGCGACCACAGTCTTTTGCATATGAAAATGACCTTATTTCAAATACTCTGGTTTGCCAGTTCACAACTGGGTTGTAGACTTGTAGGCTGAGAGCTTCCATGAAGATGGTGCGTCTTTGTCTTCTCATCCTTACTGTGGCTGATGGGAAGTCTGCTGTCAGCCAGGGTATAATTCCTTTGTGGATACCTTTGTCTATTTAGGCTGCTATAACAAAACAGCACAGACTGGTTTATAAACAAGATATGCTTACTGATCACGTTTCTGCAGGCTGGGAGGTCTATGATCAAGACTGGCAGATTTAGTGTCTGCAGAGGGCACATTTCCTGGTTCTCAGATGGCACCTTCTTGCTTTGTCTGTACATGGTAGAAGGATTAAGGACTGTCTCTGGGATGTCCTTTATAGGGTATTATATTCATACTAAGCATTTCTCAAAGGTCTCACCTTCTTACATTATTATATTGAAAGTTACCACTTCAATATACGAATTTGGGGAGGACAGACAAACATTCAGACCATAGCAGTAGACAATCTCTTAGATAAATTTTTTCTTTGATATTTTGTATTTTATTTATGGTATATATTCATATATAGATTATTATCTTAGTATATACTGTAAGTTCGAAGTTTCCATTCTTTGTTGACTCTTGAAAATTCTCCCTTATTACCACTCCCTCTTCTTTTCTCTCAGTTTCTTACTCCTAGAAGTAAGAATGAATGAATAAATATTGTAAATTCTCAATCCTTCATATTCTTAACTTCTGTTTCAAATATCTATGATTGTAATTATTCTCTTTTCTTTTTATGGAGGTCAGATACAAAGCGTTGAGTTAATCACATGCTTCATTTCATTTCACCTCCTCCATGTAAGGTCCCTTTTATGTCTCACATGTGTGTTTATTTTACTTTGTTGTGATTTATTTCACCTTTTAACTCCTGCAGGGGAAACACTCCTGTCCGTTAAATGTGTACTGTGTATTATTTTACATATTTGTAATCTTAAAACATGTATTGTTTTCTGAACATGTGTCTTTAAAAATATTCTTCTCCTGTTTTTTTTAATTATTATTTATTTATTCATTGTGTGGAGCCTGGTGGTGCAGTGAACTACACCCTGGGCCTTGTGCATGCTAGGCAAGTGCTCTCCCCTGAGCCACAACGCCAGCACTGAACCTGTATTTTTAATTCATGAAAACAATGTTGATTTAAGCCAGTTTTCTTCTTACTTCTCCATGAATTGTTTTGTAAAAGTCATCCATGTTGTTGTGTGTACATCAAATTCATTACTTCTAGATGCTGAATAATAATACTTGGTATGTTTTGACCAAAAGTTACCAATTCACTTTCCATTCCCAGTGATAACAGCTAGTTGCCTCTAACGTCTGACACCACACATAAATCCCATCTGTATTTGTCTCTTTTCTGGCCTCTCTGGAAATTTCTTTAAGATGTACTTATTCCTACCTCTATGTACATGTCTATCAATCTCTCCATCCATTCATGTATTTCTCTATTTATTTCCCCATCTCTATCCTCTACCCATCTACAGGAATATGTCTAATTTCATTAGTGCAAGATTACCTTTTAGAATACAGATGATCTTCAGTGTACAGAGGGATTACACCCCAATAAACTCATCATAAATTAAAATCAGCTTAAGTTGAAAATGCAGTTAACACATTCCACTTGCCTTACCTCTTAGCAAAGCAGTGCACTGTGGAGTGTCGACTGTTTACCCCCATGACTGGGGCAGACTGGGAGCAGCCACTGCCCAGTATGATGAGAGAGGATCAGACCTCACATGGGTAACCTGGGAAAAGATAAAAATTCAAAACCCAAACCATGGTTCCTACTGAATGCATGTCGTTTTGCCCCATAATAAAGTCAAAGCATTGTAAGTTGCCCATCATAAGTCGAGGACCGCCTGCAGTTGCAATAGCTTGCCCTTCCCCCAGCTCTGTGTGGGCTCCTCTGTCCCTGCTCTCTTTCCAACATTTGACTTTATCCAAACTTTTCTTATTTTTGCTGCAGTTTTTTTTTTCATTTTTCATTGCTGTGTATCTCTGTAGGGGCATTCTACACAAATTTCCCAACACTACCTTCCACTTTATTAACTTTACCTGTGTCCAGATTTTAAAAGCTTCCATCCGTTGAACTTTAAGTCTTTTATTTTGAGATCTATATTTTCACTTCATAGGTTTGTAACTATTTTTTTACTTTTCTATTTTCACTTGGTTTTTATTCAGATATGCTCTTTTTATTTTGTAAACACATTGTTTTTCATTAGTAGCACTTCTTTCATTGTCTTTTGGAAAATATCAATTTATTTAAAAATCCAAACTGAATGACAACCCACTGTTCCCTAGCACCATATTCCTGATTGACTTGACTTGGTTCTATTTTATCCTATAGCATATCAATTGCTTAATTATTATTTTAATTATGAAAAATCTAGTGAAATTTTGATAGATATACACAGTATGTAATGATCAAAACAGGGTAGTTAGAATTTTCATCTCCTTTAAAATTAAAAAAAATAAATTTGTTTTAATTAGTTATACATGACACTAGAATGCACTTTGATACATCATATATAATGGAGTATAATTTCTCATTCTTCTGGTTGTTCATGATGTAGAATCCCACCAGTAATATAGCTATTTATGTATATAAGATAACAATGTCTGATTCATTCTACTATCCTTCCTACCTTTATACCCTCTGCCCTCCCTTCACTCCCCTCTACCTAATCTAAAGTAACTCTATTCTTCCCTAGCTGAACCCTTCTTTGTGAATTAGCATCTGTATACCAGAGAAAACTTTTGGCTCTTGGTTTGTGGGGGTTAGCTTATTTCACTTAGCATGATATTCTCCAGCTCCATCCTTTTACCAGCAAATGCCATGATTTCATTCTTCTTTAAGGCTGAGTAATATTCCATTGGATATATAAACAACATTTTTAATCCATTCATCTGTTGAAGGGCATGTTGGTTGGTTCCATAGTTTAGCTACTGTGAACTGAGCTTCTATAAACATGGATGTGGTTACATCACTGTAATATGCTGATTTTAAGTTCCTTGGGTATAAACTGAAGAGTTGGAGAGCTGGGTCAAATGGTGGTTCCATTTCAAGTTTTCTGAGGAATCTCATACTGCTTTCCATAATTGTTGCACCAATTCACAGTCCCACAGCAATGTATGAGTGTCCCTTTTTCACCACATCCTCGCCAACATTTATTGTTATGTATATTCTTGATAATTGCCATTTTGACTGGGGTTAGAAGAAATCTTAGTTTTGATTTGCATTTCTCTAATTGCTAAAGATGTTGAACACTTTTTCAAAATTTTGTTGATTGATTGTATTTCTTCTTCTATGAAGTGTCTTTTCAGTTCCTTAGCCCATATATTGTTTTTTTGTGTGTATGTGTATTGTTTTTTTTTTAATTCTTCATATATCTTGGATATTAATGCTCTATCTGATATGAGTGGTAAAGATCTTCTCCCATTCTGTAGGCTCTCTCTTCATGTTATTATTTCCTTTGCTGAGAAAAAGCTTTTTTGTTTGAATCTGTTCCATTTATTGATTCTTGAGTTTACTTCTTACACTTTAGGAGTCTTGTTAAGGAAGTCAGATCCTAAGCTGACATGGTAAAGATTTGGGCCTATTGTTTCTTCTATTAGGCACAGTGTCTCTGGTCTAGTGCCTAAGTCTTTGATCCCACTTTGAGCTGAGTTTCATGCAGGATGAGAGATAAGGGTTCAACTTCATTTTGTTACATGTGGATTTCCAATTTTCCCAGCACCATTTATTGAATAGGCTATCTTTTTTCCAGTGAATGTTTTTGGCACTTTTGTCTAGTATGGAACAATTGTATTTATGTAGGTCTGTCTCTGTTGTCTTCTATTTTGAGCCATTGGTCTATGTGTCTGTTTTGGTGCCAGTACCATGGTGTTTTTGTTACTTTGTCTCTGTAGTATAGTTTAAGGTCTGGCATTGTGATGCCTCCTGCTTTACTCTTCTTGCTAAGGAATAGTTTGGCTATTCTGGGTGTTTTATTTTTCCAAATAAATTTTATGATTTCTTTTTCTATTTCTATGAAGAATGTCATTGAGATTTTAATTGAAATTGCATTAAATCTGTATAACATTTTGGGTAGTATTTTTTTGATTAATACATAATAATTGTACATTTGATGGGCATGACTTCAATGCATGTGTACAATATGTGCTGAGCAAATCAGGGTAATGCATGCTTCCATGTCCTTATCATCACTGCATGTTTGGAGGCCTCCAGTCTCTCTCTTTAGCTATTCATAAAGTATACAAAAAGTTTTTGTGAACTATACCCCATCCTCTGCACTGTGCTACAGAATGGCTAGACCTTTCTTCTTCTGTTTGGGTACCCATTATTCAATCTCCTTTTATACACCCCACTCCCCCACCTCCAGCTTCTAGTAAATGCTGTTCTATCTGAACATCAACACTTTTAGCAACTACATAAGTGAGAAAATATTTGATACTTGTCTTTCTGTGTTTGACCTATTTTTCTTAACATAATGTCCTCTAGTTCCATTTCTTTTGCTGCACTTCTATCTCCACCCAATCCGGGTGGGGACTTTATTTATTTGGTTTTTTTTTTTTTTTTTTTTTTTGATGCATCCATGGCACCTGGACCAGTTCTGGGCACAGAATGCACCTGGTGCTTTTGCTGAGTTGATCAGTGAACGGACGCTTTGGTCTGTGCTGTCTCCACTTCAGTGTTCTTTGCAGGGTGACTGTTAACGGCGCTGCCTTTCCTCCTGGTAGTATGGATCCCCTGGTCTCTGCAGGGAGTGGTTCTGAGTTTTATTTTATCTCCTTTTTGTGTCCCTTGCATTCACTCCTCTTGATGGGTAGTTTATTGTTGGCTTCATGCAGCCCCTAGATTTCCCACAGTACCCAGATTTCCTGCAGCCCCACCCCCTGCAATTTTTGCATTTGTGGCTTAGGGGTCTTGCTAATGCTGTCTCCAGGCCAGGGCCCAGTTTGTCTTGACTGCCAGATGAATGCGCACCCTTTCTGCACCCCAGGGGACACGTTCATCACCTTTTCCAACCCTGGACAGTCTCTCAGGTTCCATCTCATGTCGGTGTGCCAGGAGGCCAGGGTCCTCAGGATCTGCACTCAGGGATCCTGGTTCCAGAGCACTCAACAGTGAGGAGAGCTTGGTCCCACTCCCTGGGCTGGTTGGCTTTGGGGGCCAGCACCCACGTCTCTAGTTTCAGCCCCTTTTGATGTGGGTTCCCTTTCTGTATTGGGTCCATGGAGATGTTTTTTGGTGGTGAGGATAGCTCTATCTTTTCAATATCTTAAATATAGCCCTTAAGTCACTATTTTAAACCACTTGATTGTCACTTCCATGAGTTTCACAAGTCTCTAAAATTTTGAGAGCTAAGAATCCCTCTTTCTGCATTTTAGCTTCAGTGCTCTCCTTGGAGCCCAGAAAGACTGGAGAGAAAACATCTCTAAACCCCTGAAAATGTTCTCTCACCCCCACACCCTCTCCTGTTTACCGCCTACTTGTTCACTGGGCATCTCGGGCGTCAATTCCTTTGACCAGGCTAGTTAGATTTTGTGCCTGTCTTAGTCTGCTCAGATCCCATAACAAAATACCACAGGTTGGGTGATTTAAACACAGAAATCCATTCTCTCCCAGTTCTGGAGGCTGGAAGTCTGAGATCAAGGTGTTGGCAGGGCTGGCTTCTCCTGAGACCTCTGTCTGTGGCTTGCAGATGGCTGCCTTCTCCCTCCCTGGGTCCTCACATGGCTTTTTCTCTGTGCGCATGCACACTGAAGGTGTCTCTTCCTCTTCTTATAAAGACATCAGTTGTATTGGGTCGGGGCCCACTTTTGACTTTGTCTAATCTTTAACTCTTTAATTAAAAAGATCTATCTTCAAATATACTCACATCGGTGGTCAGGAATCTGGGAAGATGGGGAACAATTCAGTCCATAACACTCCTCCTAAAACACCATGGTAGAAGAGAACAGAGATAGTGTGGCAAATGAACACTCGCTCATCTGCAATTTCTCTTTTCTCAGAACAATCATAACAAGAATCGTGAAAGACAACTTTCACGATTTGGAGTCACAGATGCCACCACTCATGCACAGTTGCTGCAGTCCTGCTAGACACATTATTAGTGCCATGAGTATAGGAAGTGGTGTCCGGGGAGGCTGAACCTTAAATTACCTGATTATGCACCAGTGAAGGCATCACATTACCTTGGAGCAGATTCTTTGTTGTGGGAATCTCTACCTAAAAACCCCTTTTTGGTAATTAGATGCTAGCAAGTACATTGTCCTAGCATCTCTGTGTTCCAGGAGCCCCACATATATCAAAATCACAGATGTTCCAGTCTGTTATATAAAATGGCGTATTTGCATACAACTTATATACATCCTCCTGTATACTTTACAATGTCTCTATTATTTGTAATACCTAATAGAGAATATATGTTGTGGAAATAGTTGGTAAACTGAATTGTTAAGGGTATAATGAAAGAAAAAATCAGACTGTGCATGTTCAGAACAAATGCAATCATTGCAGGCATAACCACTTTTTCAATCTGTGATTGGTTGAATGTGTGGATATAGAAGGCTGACTATAATTCCCTTTATCATGTGTTCACTATTTTGTAATGAAAAGGTACTTTTTCCCAATATTTCTAATGGTTTCTGGGGAGGAATAAAAATCTCAAGCCTTTCCTTTTTTGAAGTTTAATGTTAGGGAGTAAATTGAAGGGAACTATTCTATCAGTCAGTTTTACATCACTACAACAAAATACCTGAGATAATCAACTTACAAAGATGAAAGGTTTATCTTCACTCACTTGGTTTTTAAGGTTCTAGTCCATGACAGTTTGGCCCCATTTCTTTGTGCCTGTGGTGAGGCAGAATTTAATGATAGAAGTATGTGGCAGAACCAAGCTACTTGCCTCATGACCAGGAAACAAAAATGGAAGAGGAAAGAGGCTGAAATCCCTTAATCCCCTTACAATCACCTAAAGACCTCCATCTAGTTTCCACCTTCTAAAAATTCTTCACCTCCCAATATCACCACCCTGAGGATCAAGCCTTTAATAAACTTCCTTTGGGGGTCATTAACATTAAGCCTATGACAACCCTATTGGATAGTGATAACTGGAAAGGACAGGGTGACCCTTGAGAGGGATCCACTGTGAAGCAGAGAGGGACAGACTGGTGAGCCTGGCCCCAAATAGGCTATGAATGGCCATGAGAGGATTGGGGCTGGATGTCCCCAGTTCACTCTCTATGGATCAGTTTGGGAGCATTTGTGGGTGTAAGGGTGTTTCTGTGTGCACGTGTGTGCAGGTGAGCTGAAGTAGCCATCTATCTGAGTGATTGAACACAGGCAGTCCAGGCCCATTTAACAGGATCTACCATGGGTCAGATAAGCCCTTTTCCTACCTCTGGTCCTCATTCAGTCCTGCAGCACTCCCAGATCACTGGGCCCCCAATTCCTGCATCTGTGACATGGATTGTAGCTATTGTGTTAAATAGCCCAAGGAGCACTTGGAAGAGTGGCTTGATGGCACTATGAGGTGAGGGGCATCAGCCTGCCCAGGGGGGCTGCACTGTCCCTGTGGGATCTTAGTGCCCATCATCTAATCTCAGGAGACAGGTCGTCCTTGGGGAGGGGAATGGGGTGGTAACATGCTGTTTTAAAATTAAATGTCAGAAGCCATGAGACTTCACTTTGTATACCAAGATCATGAATTTCCACCACTAACTTCAAAGTCAGGGTATTCAAAGCAAAAATGTTTTATTTGTGGATCTGATGTACATTTTGCACCTATTTGGTGCTATAAAATGAATGAGGTGTGGGAACCCAGAATCGACCCAGGTCTGCCTACAAGGAGTGTCCCATTGGGCAGAGAAGCACTTGAACCACCTGTGCCAACGTCTGTGCTACATGCAGTGTGATAAAGATGTGGAGCTGGGAGGAAGGGCTTCCTGGGGAGGAGGCCCTGAGTAGTGTTGTGAGGAGTGAAGAAGAGCTTTCCAGGTTCCGAGTGGCAGAAAAGGCTCTCTTTGGTCTGGTATCAGCCAGTTGTCTTGAATTGACTTCTCCAAATGCAGGTTTTCCAGTCCAGGGGTAGGGCTGAGCCCATTTGGGGACCATGGGTGGTTCCGGGGAGGAGCTGGTTAAACCACCTGTCCTGTGTGAAACCTGCAGTTGGGGCCTCCAGGCACTTGTGTAGCTAGCTTCGGCATCAGCACTCTCTGTGCTGAACTCTGCATGTTCCTCCACACACAGAATCATTTCCCATGAATCTGGCCAATCTGGAGCTGGTGCTGGAGATGCAGAGACCCCCTCAGCCTGGCAGGCCCTTCTGCCCAGACTGGAATGCTCTCCAGGAGGAGCCCAATCACTGACTCCTGCCTTCGTCTGCTTTCAATCACTCTTTCCTCAGCGCACCCCCATTATGTTGACAAAACATTTTGCAATTGACAAGTGCCTGCTGTTGAATCAGAAAGTTCCCCTCTATGATGAAGGCTAGAAGGGTGAAGCACTTTGATTGGGCACTTCAGTAGATCGGCATTGGTCTAGATCTGGGGGTGCCATCTCAGTGATTGTGACCCCTGCACTGCACCGTGGGTTTCTAGAACAATCTGGTTCAGATCAATTGAGCACTCCCCAAGGCTTCAGCTGGCCGGCAGGATGCTCTCTGGCAGGAGTCTGAGTTATAATGAGGCTCTGTTTGTCTCAAGATCTCATTTTGGTACCCTTGGGGGAGGCTGCTAACAGAATCAGGAAGCATCCTGAATCCTTCATCCCACAGTTTCTTAAGTTGCTGTCAATAGGACCTTGGCAAAACCTGTTCCTCAGCTCTCCAAATAAACTACAGAAAGAGCAGCAGGTCTCTGTGCCATCACACATGTCAGCAATCAAACAACTGCCCCCGGGCAGCCCCAGGTCCCTGAGTACGGGGTGCTGCTGGTGAGTTGGTCTGGTTTGGAGCCAGGATTTCAAAAGCATCTGGGTGTGTTGGAAAGGGAAGCATTCCAACATCACCTTTTTGTTGTGAAATTAGTGTGCGCTGGGGTTTTTTTCCAGGAAGCAGGGGTGTTGGTAAGGAAACACGAGGGATGGAAGATGACTGCCCTTTTTTTCCCCTGATGGAGATAACAGCAGAGACACCTAGGACCTATACAAGTAAGGGAAAATAGGACTGCCCTCCCCCCCAAAAAATAATAATGTGCTGGGCCCTATGTTGTTTGAGGAATGTGGGAGTTTCTTATGCTGATCTCAGCATCCAGGCCCTCACAATGGACTGGATTTTCAATGATTGTATATGCTTCCCTGGTAGAATTACCAGGCAGGAAGTGGGCCCAGTGAATGAAGTGTGTGGTGTGCTGTTTTCATGGGCAATAGTTACCAGGGACCCACGAAAGGCACCTTCCACAGATGAGTCAAGCATGCAGGGCCAAGTGGTGTTACCTGAAGGGAAGTTGCATCTGGAGCCAGCAGAGGGTGGCCTGCAGGCTCAGTGTCTGGAGTGTGTCAGTGGGGATAGGAGCACAGGGAATGGGGTAGACAGGGAACACGTAGAAGTGTGGAGCATGTTCTTGGGCCTGTACTACATCCATTGCTGTGGCTATTTAAGGTTGGCTGAGGATCATATTTCCTCCATGCCTGGAGGGGTGGAAGGGGAGAAAGAATTTTTTTTTAATGGTGCACAGTCTTATAAAAATATTACACCTGTTACTACCGGCATGCTGGCTTTTGGGCTTTTCTTTAGGCTCTGTCATGCAGTGAGGGCAGATGAAGTGGCCAGGAGGAGGTCCTGCTGGGCAGGTAAGCACCGCAGCCTGGCCAGTGCCAGGGAGAACAGGACTCCATGCAGAGGGAGAAGCCCATGAAAAGCTGCGAGATGACCTGCATCAAACTCAACATGCTAAAGACTTACCTGTGGCAAGTGAGGTCCAGAGGGGTCCAGAAACTGCAGAGGGATGCAGTTGAGGCCAGCGGTTCGGTTATGGCTATTTTAATAAGCCATTACAAATGGCTACAGAGCGTACTTCTCCTCCCACAGAGTGCTGGGGGCTTTTTCTACCCCTCACATCTGAGGGGCCTTGGACTTGTTTTGGCTAATGCAATAGTAGCAAAAATGAGAGGCCGGGTCTTGCTTGCCCATGAGGCTCCCCCTCTCGCTGCTCCTGGAGCCGTCCTGATTAAGTCTAGGGAGGGTTCTGGATAATGAGAGACAGGAAGCTTAGTTCTCTTCTACCCCTCTTCTGTCTCCTCCTTCTCCTTTTCAGCCCTTTAAAGTTCACTTTAAATGTCTCCTTTTCCAAAGAACCTTTCCTAATCCAGCAGGATGAATTAGGAGGCCTCCTTTCTCCTTTGGGTCTTGGTTGAGAGGAGATTACCAACCCACATCATGTTTGGAATGTATCTACTGCCCCAATAAAACTACATATTAGATCTGCAAAGAGCGGAACTGCTCAATTGGCTTTGTGGATCATGCCTCTAGCAAAGGAATTGACACATAGTAGTCACTCAATACACATTTTTCAAAAAGGAGGGAGGGAATAGGCAGCCAGGCAGGCAGGCAGGCAGGAAGGAAGGAAAGGAGGCAGGCAGGGGACAGGGCAAGAGGGAAGGGGATGCAGAGGCAAGAGGAAAGGACTCCCACCTGGACGTGCCCATAGAAACTTTTATGCAATAACTGAATAAACAGTGTCGACAGGACTTCTTCAATATAAAATCACAGACTGTCAGGATGGGAAAGCACCTTGAAATGTCTAGCTACTCTTTCGCAATGACTTTTTTCTTGCTTGTATCTCACAAGCAAGCCACAAGGTATTGTGAAGCAGGCATAGAAGATCATTTTCATTTCCATCTCATAGGGAGAAAAGGAGGACTGAGGACGCACACATCTTGTCCAGCATCGTGATGCTAGTCTGTGTCTATGGCAGAACCCAAACCAGGATTTTGATTTCAGATGGCTCTCTCCATCCTACCTGGAGGAACTCCGGGAATAGGGCTTCTGCCATGCCAGTCATTGGAATGACAACTTTGAAAGTTCTGTGATCGTCACCCAGAACTTGTTACTATCATTTTACTTATTCTTCTTTCCTTTACATGAACCCAATTTTAGTATATTTATTAATTTTAATTAAGTTTTTATTTTGAGATAATTGCAAATTTTCATGCAGATATAAGAACTAATACCTAGAAATTTTTGTATACTTTTCCCAGTTTCCCACAATGGCAACAAATTATAAAACTAGATCACTGTCTCAATGAAGACACTGACATTGATGCAGTTAATGCCATAGTCAATGTCACCACAGAGATCCTTCATGTTGCCTTTTGACGACACACCCAGTTCCCTACCACTTCCTTCCACTCCTTATCCCTGGCAACAACTAATCTGTTCTCCATTTCTTTAATGTTGTCTTTTCAAGGATGTTATATAAACAGCATCTCCATTTCTATATGTCTATCCTTTCCAAAACATACAAATAGAATCATACCATATGCAATATTTTGGATTGCCTTTTTTCATTCATTATAATTCATTCATCTAAGTTGTTATGTCTTATGAATAAAAATGATTTTTTTTATTGCTGAGTAGTATTTCATTTACTGTTGGAGGATATCGGCACTGTTTCTAGGTTTTTTTAGTATGAAGAATAAAACTGTTATATACATTTGTGTACAAGTTTTTGTGTAAAGACACATTTATGTTTCTCTAAGGTACATCCCAGAACTGTAGAGGTGGGTTGCATGGTAGTTGCATTTATGAAATTGATAAAGACTTTCAAACAATGTATTACTTTATATTCCCATCAATGTATGAGTGATCCTATTTCTCCATATACTTGACAGCATTTGTATTATCATTATTTCTTTTTCTTTTTCTTTTTTCTTTTTTTTTTTTTGGTGCCAGGGATTGAACTCAGGGGCACTCGACCACTAAGCCACATCCCCAGTCCTATTCTGTATTTTATTTAGAGACAGGGTCTCACTGAGTTGTTTAGTGCCTTGCCATTGCTGAGGCTGGCTTTGAACTCATGATCTTCCTGCCTCAGCCTCCCTAGCCACTGGGATTACAGGTGTGTACCACTATGCCTGCCATCATTACTCTTTATTTTAGCCATAACCATAGGTATATAATAATGTTTCACTATGATTTAAATTTACATTTCTCTTTCCATATGCTTATCTGGAAAATGTTTATCTTTCTGAGTGAAATATCTATGTCTTTTGCCCATTTTGTTATTGGACTGATTTTTTTCTTTTAATTATTGAGTGTTCTTTATATATTCTATATATTAATCCTTTTATAAGATTTGGAGTTTTCAAATACTTTCTCTCAGTCTGTGGCTTGTTTTTTCACTCTATGTTCTTTTTTTCAGAGCAAACATTTTCATATTTGTGAAGTCAAATTTCTCAACTTTTCCATTTATAGATTGTGCTTTTGGTGTCAAATCTAAGAATACTTTTTCTAGTCTTAAATCCTGAAGGTTTTCTTAAATTTGTTAAAGTTCTGTAGAATAATCTTTTATGTTTAAGTCTATGATGTGTCTTAAGTTAACTTTTGTAAAGAGTGCAAGACTTAGATTGAGATCCTTTTTTTCTATTTTCTTTTTTTTTTTTTAAACCGAGGAATGTCTATTTGCTCTAGCATCATCTGTTGAAAAGGCTCCCTTTCTCATTGAATTGCTTTTGCATTTCTATCTAAAACCAGATTGGCATATGTGCTTGGATCTATTTCTCAGTTTTTTCTTATCCTGTTCCATTTATCTATCTAGTGTCCAGCCCTCCACCCATATCAAACAATTTTGATTTCTGTAGGTATGTAAGTCTGGGAGACTGACTCTTCTCACTTTATTATTCTTAATTTTTTCTTTGTCTTTCCATATATATTCAACATAATTTTGAATTTATCTTGAAAAAAATTCTTGCTGGAGTTTAGATAAAATTGCATTTAACTTGTATGTGAACTTGGGGCAATTTGACCTCTTCACTATTTTGAATCTTCCAATTTCTGATGTGTTGTTCACTTCTTTGATTTTTTATAGTTTTTAGCATGCAAATCCTGTACATATTTTGCTGGATTCACACCTAAGTATCTTAATTTTGACCAATTGCATGTGGTTTTGAATTTGGTGTATTTATTTTAAAATAAAATTTTATGTTGCTCCATAAATGAAAAGCAGGTATCACCAATAATACACAAATATGCATAAAATGTAACTGAAATAAAACACATAATAACTTTAAAAAACAATTGGTTTGTGTAGTTTGTAAAATCAGCTTACACAAGAGCAATCATGCATGTACCACGTTTTTGGAATGCAATCCAGTCTTTGATGATTCATGGCTCCCCAATAAAACAAGTCTAGAATATGTCTGTGGAAGTTTTCCATTAAAAATCTCAGGGCTTCAAAACTCATCACCCCTTAAGCAGTTCATCCTGAAGTCAGTTCTAATTATTGAAAACTCCTTTCTTTGGTTGAGCTCCACTCCCTGGAACTGAGGCAGACGGAGCAGTCTTCTGGAGTCCCCGTGTCTCACTAGTTGGCTTTCCATGTCATGTCTGCCCTCTGTGTTTCACAGCCTTTCAGCTGGCTATCAACATTTAATTGTCCCTCTGTCTTTCCATGCTATGTAGATCTGTCTTACCCTGGGTATGTCCATCTTTGCAGCCTATGGACCCATCAGGACACAACAGAGGAAATGTCAGTTTGCTATTCACTCAACCCATCTTCTAGCAGGGCATCGGGCCCCAGGGGGGGAGCAGTCACATTTCCCTGGGGTTCAGGACATCCAGGAGTGTTTGATCTTCATGAAAACCCAATAATGGAGAGATGTTTATTTCTGTCATAAGTTGAGAACACCAAGGCTTAATAGAGTTTTCTCAAGGTGGCATAGTCAGTAAATGGCAGAACCTGCTTTGTCTTTTGTCCCAAGCCCTAGCCTTTTTTTCATTGAGCAAATGGAAGGCTCTTGGTATTTTTTGAATGAATGGAGAAAAGCAGAAACAAATTGTACCCTGTCTTCTGAGAAGTGTTCTCAGAGGTAAAGGAGATTAACTGTGCTCACTCTGGTCCTTTCCTTTGGGGTCTGCTCCCTGGTCTGAGCAGTCTGCTAGGTGATTACGGTAGCATCACCACCCTCATAACCTGGGAAGAGACCCCTGCCATCCCTGGAAACCTGCACCTCCAGCCTGCACTTCCAGCAATCACCTAGTGAATGACTCTATCAACAGTCTTGTCTGAATCTGATCCCAAGAGACCAGGGAGGCTAATGATGAAGGGTCTAAGGGCGCCTGAGACAGCAGAAAGAGCAGTCCCTGAGTTCACAGCACAGAAGCTGCCACCTAAAACGTGAAGACATTTGTTTAAGGATCCAGGATTCAGACTGCCGCGTTGCTTAGCCCTTTTCACATGAAAAGGCTTACCCCTTGGCTTACCCCATGCAGATGGCCTTGCTCAACAGAGATTCAGAAGAATGAGAGGGAATGGCAGAGAAATGCGGAGGGGGCCTGCCTCTTGGAGCCTCTGGGGCATGGAAGGGAGCCCTGTCTTCGATTTACCCCTAACAGTCGTGCCAGGGCCCTGCTTGCCTGTTCTGGGAGAGCTAGATAGAGGCCCCTTCATACTTCCTCCCTGTGGGGCTGAACACTGAAACAGCTCAGCCCCGGCGCCCAGCGAACCCCGAGTGAACCCTCGGGGGCTTTATTTTCATTTCTTCTTGGCAGGACGTAACTTCCTGCTTCTAAGAAAAACATCTTTAAACAGAGCCATGAACTGGTTCCAGGGTGTCCCTCACATCCCCCAGCTCCGACGGAACAGCAACGTGATGAGCTGAATGGAGCTCATTGGAAGCACATGGAGCCTGTTTCCTTTCAAAGTCCCCAAGGGTCTCCGGCCTGGAGGAGAGAGGGTATTTGATAAATTGCGTTGGAGCTTTTATCTGGTCTGGTGTTTGAGAAGCAAGGCCAGATGAGGGAGGAGGAGACAACAGAATCTAAACAGCGAAGCCTGCAGGAAACTGCTGCCCTGACCAATGGGCGGACTGAGAAGCAGGAAGAACCCGTGTTTATTAAGCACCTACTACATATGTGTGAGGTGCTGGCTCATCCAGGAGTCCAGGGGAGAAATAAGCCAGAACCTGTGCTGACGTGCATGGAAACAGCTTCATAGCATATCAGACAAGGCACAGAGAGGGCACCCTGAGGGGTTTCGGGGTGTTGTATTGTAGGAAGCTCAGATAGCAGTCCCTTGGCAGCTAGTCAGGCTCCATCAATGTTGTCCTGTAGGAACCCTCACCAGGAGGAGCAGCCCAGTATGGTCGGGCTGCTACTACCTGTGCAGACAGTCGGCTTTACTCATATTGTGGCCTGGAAGTACAGCATGCATGGTAGTCGTTGGGTTTGTAACCTAGCCATAGAACAAAATTGGCCCTTCACCCAATTTCCTTGCAACCTCTGGGAAGCAGCATTGCTCTTGAGGATTTGACAGACTCTTAGGAAGGTAAAGAATACCAAGCCAGACAGCAATGGTTCCAGTCCCAATTTCTTGGCTAACTCAGTCTCTGCTCATTAGTTTGCTATGGGAACGAGGAGGAAATGGGAAGAAGGATGCCTACCTTATGGATTTGGTATGAGGGTTTTTCTTAGTTACTCATATATTTTCAATCTTGTTTTGAAAAGTTTAAGGTGACTTATAAGGATACCTAAAGTTGAAAAAAAATAACGTAAATATAAAAGAAGGAAGAAAAGCAAAGAAGACAGAATATGAATCCAGGAATAACGGAAGACGATATAGCATACCCACCCACGAATGGCACCCAGTGTCTCCACAGTTTACAGAGGTCATAAGATGGAGGAGAACAAGTCTCCACAATAGTCTCAGCTGTTCTGGGTACCAACACAAGATGAGAATTAATACCAATAGCCTGGTTTTTCAAAAAATATATATTATATCTATTTTTTATTTTAAATTGACAAATTATAGTTGTATAAATTTGTGGGATATAAAGTCATGCTTTATGAATAAAATGTGGACAAACTAGCTCAAGCTAATTAACATGTTCATCACCTCAAATACTTGTGACTTTCTGTGGTATGATGAATATAATAAATAATATTATATTGTGCATTTCAAAGTCACAAAGAATAACTTTAACATGTTCTCATGTTAAAGAAGGACTGAGTAAGAAAGTGGTAGTCTTTTCAAAGAAACTGTCCTGTGAGATAATGAATGAAGTCCTAATGAACTAAGTCTATTAGTTTTTTTCCATAAGGCAACTTCTCAGTCTCGATAAACAGAGTCACACAGCAAAGCAATTCAGTAGCATTGATTTTCTGTGACTTCTAGATGCCTGACTCCTTGCTAAGATGACTTCACTAGACATAGAGTTCACAATACTAGAAAGAATAAAATAACTGGTGATCCTTTAAAGAGATCATCCCTATCATATGCTAGCAAATTGAAGACTGTCTTCTACAGGGCAGGCAGTGGCTCTCAGTTGCTCATAAAAACAGACCCAAAAACTTTGTAAGAAGTTGAGTGGAGAAAATGTTGACCACCTCCTAAGAAATAAATGCCCAACCACAACTCAAACCTGAGTCCTTGCCCAAGGATATTGGGGCATATGTCCATATTCCTCCATAAAAATCACTTTGAGGTCCACTGGAAAATGCAAACTATTATGGATGACCAAATTCCTAACATACACAATCCTTACTAAATGGAGACAATAGTTTTATTAATCTTAAAAATGTTCACAGCAAGTGGTATAAGCTAATAACTAGGAAAAGGAATCTCCACAAAACATTCCAAATTTAAATTTGAATAGTGGGGCTTCTCAGGGATTGTAAGCCTATGTTTAAGGGAATTATTTATTTAGAGAGATATTTATTTATAAATTCCTTGGGGATTGTCTACAAAAACTATAACTTGAATCTGAGATTTGTTAAAGTAATGCATAACTGTCATGCATGGCTGTTTGGGTTATAGCTAGATTTGCATAGTACACTCCATGATCTTCCTAGAAAAAGATGGGAACTTATTTATATTACTTTCTCCTTATTATATTACCTTATTTACATTACATTCTCCATATCAGAAAGTTATGTTCACCTTCCCTGTGAATGGCATACAATAATCAACAAATAAGTTTGAAAGGGTCACTTTACTGAGTTAATATATATTTTTCCAAAGCTTTAATTTTATAATAGTGACATACTTAGTGGTAAAATGCAAACAATACTAAAAATACAGGATAAAAGTCTCCCTTTTCCCTCCCACCACACTCTCCAAGGGTAATAACTTTGGTAACTTTCTGCTTTTGCTTTTCCTGGCTACAAACTTCATAGCCCTAAATTATGTTCAGAACCTTATTTCTTCATCTGCCAACTCTCAAGAATCTCTTACCTCCACCCCCTCAGGTTAAAAATATAGAAAATTTAAATTACATATGTCAGATTTTGCTCAGCCCAAACTTTACTTATATATAATAATTTTAGTTCTTCTTCAGTTCTTTTAGTTTCATGACTTTAAAGTATGCTCAGAGCTATGTCTTGATCTTTTCTTTGTCTCTGTGTACTAAGTTTTGAAGACCACTGCTCTCCCTGTCTTTTTTTTTTTACTTTTCTTCTCCATTTGCCAATTTTTCTTCCTGTCAATTCCACTCTTATATCAAATTGTTAATGTTCATAAAACTTTAATACTCCTATTTTATCAAATTTAACATGATAAGATGCACTATTGTTTGTGCTCTACAAAATTAAAAAAAAAATTCTGCCGATGAGACTACATTGATTATAAAGTACATCCTGATTTCAGGGAGGCTAAAATGTGAGAAAATGAACTATTAGAATCTGTGAAAGATGGTAATTTCTATTCTGTGTTAATTCTAAAAATAAGTAAAAGAACTTTTACATTATTATTATTGTAGAATATTCCAGTAGGGTGGATTAAGATCATAGAAAACGGGTATAAGCCTTTGTCACTAAACCTGTGTTACCCAAGTGGAATTTTTACATGCCAAAATGGTTCTCTTCCCCCTCTTATCATAAAAAAGAATGTTTTATCTTCATCTTATCACTAAGATTGGCCCTAAAATCTTACTGTGTGTTGTAAGACATTTGCTTTTTTTCTGGAAAACATTCTGTGGGCCTTCTCCTTGGGTCAATTGGCTTCCTGACCTGCAACATAGCTGCTGTCTCCAAATTTCCCAGTATTAAGCATAGACTTATATTTTCATTTTCTTGAAAGTACCAATTTTCTCCTCATCATTGGATCCCCTTTTCATTGTTTTGTAGTACATCCTCTAGTAATTTTTTTTCCCGAAGAGTAATGAGAAAGTGTTTTTCCAGGTCTAGAAATACCCTCAAGTGGTTTCCCATAAAGCATGTTCATTTACCTCTGCTCCCTTGCTTAACTCCAACAAAATGTCAGTAAGTGCTTTTTTTTAATATTTATTTTTTTGTTGTAGGTGGTGGACACAATTCTTTATTTCATTTTTTTTTTATGTTGTGCTGAGGATAGAACCAGTGCCTCATGCATGCTAGGGGAGCATTCCATCACTGAGCTACAACCCCAGCCCCCAGTAAGTGCTTTTTAAAAGCACATTTTTTTCCCCAAAAGAAGGGAGAGTAGTAACTATCAACCAAAAAACTTTTAGTTAAAAATCAGAAAGATAAATGGTAAATGGCTGAGTATAGCCCCCAACTTTGAGTGATTAATGACTGAGCAACACAACCTAACGTGGAATTTCCACAGACTCAGGAGAGAGTGGATCAGCGCCCCAGGGAGGAGTAGGTAGGAGGGCTGCAGACAGGGTTTGTGGACCATGTATTTAAGATTGTTGATGCTCTCTCAAAAATCTTGGTTGTTCTATTTATGATCACATTATGGTTATGATTAAATAGGAGTATGATTAAAGACCCAGGGCAGCCCATTCTATTCTGCTAATATATCTTTATTGGTGCTATGAAAGCTTTCACTTCTGTGTCTTTTATTGTCAGTTCTTTAGAAATTCAGGGAACATCAAACATAGATTGATAGGTGATAGTTAGGTGATATATTGATGGATAATAGGTTATAGACAGATGATAAGTAGATAGATGACTGACAGATAATATTTAGATGATGATAGATGGATGGGTAATTTAGATTATTAGGTAACATATAGATGGATGCCACCTATATAGATTAGATACACAGTTGAAAAGATAGTCAATGATTTTGAGAGAGTGTCACATGGAAAAATTCAAGGTTTTGTCATTGGGTGTTTCCTGCTGACTCATGGTGTGTGGCAAGTTTGGGCCATAATTCCAAAGCAAAACTCTTATTGACTTTATGTAGCTTTCTCCATCAATAAGCTAAAGGTCACTGGGAGGTCCATGAAATCCATTAACAAGCCACATCATGATGATAATTTCCTAAGTGGTGAACAGTTGAACACGAATGTGTGTGTTAAAGTCCTCTGACCACATTTGGAAAACATTAGCTTGAAAAATCCAAGACCTAGAGTGCATTGACCAGGAAACAGGACAAACTTTGATAAACTTTCTGTTAGTTTGCAGAGAGAAAAGAAAGTGGTCTTTTTAAAGATTGCTTCTTTGAAGGCTTCATCTCCAATATATATAGTCTGGGTACTCTTAGGACTTTAGCATGTGAATGTTGGGGAGGACACAGTTTGGTCCACAGTGATGCCTTAGAAGTCAGATGCACGGGGCCAGAGGTTCACAGACAAAAGCAGAATGAACCTCACAGGGATCTGCAGTTGACTGTACCTTTCTCACATGTGTCCTCCAGTGACTTTCAGACCACAATTCCTTGCTTCAGCACCTGCTCCCCCAAAGGCATCAGGGAACTCACGATCTATCAATCCTAAAATGAATAGCAGTTGCTCCTAGTGGGTGTTGCCATGTGTGGTGTGAGAGCACAGGTGTCTGCTCTGATCCAGGTACCACCACTTGCTACTGTTGGAGTTTGGGCAAGTTATTTAATTTCTCCAAATCTTTCTTTCCTCATATGTATAATGGGAGTTCTAGTACCAACCACCAGGCTGCTCAGCAGATAATGGAGGTCAAACTTATGGCGCTGTGCATGGTGGGGATGGGGAGGGGTTGCTGCCTACCCACTTTCACTCCCTATTCCTTTCTTGCACTTTTCACAGCCAAGGACATTTTTTAGTCCCCTTCTATTTTGGATTCTGCAAATAGAAATATCATGCAATATTTTTGAGTCCCCTTTTCCTAAGAATGTTCCAACACAGTTGGGCTCCCTCAGGAGGATGCCTTTCTGATGAAGCCCTCCTCCTCCTCTACCTGTGGGGCAGCAGATTCACTTTCCTTTTGTTTTCTTTTCCTTCTCTTTTTAAAATGTTTTTAAATTGATGTTTTAAAAATAAATGCAGCAGAATGCATTATAGTTCTTATTAGACATATACAGCGCAATTTTTCAGATCTCTGATTGTATATAAAGTATGTTCACACCAATTTGTGTCTTCATACATGTACTTTGGATAATGATGTCCATCACATTCCATCATCTACCTATCTAGAGTTCGTCTATTCCTCCCATGCTCCCCCTCCCTACCCCACTATGAATCAGCCTCCTTGTATTGGAGAAAACATTAGGCATTTGTTTTTTGGGATTGGCTAACTTCACTTAGCATTATCTTCTCCAGTGCCATCCTTTTACCTGCAAATGCCATGATTTAATTCTCTGTTATTGCTGAGTAATATTCCATTGTGTATATATGCCACATTTTTTATTCATTCATCTCTTGAAGGGCATCTAGGTTGGTTTCATAGTTTAGCTATTGTGAATTGTGCTTCTATAAACATTGATGTGGCTGTGTCCCTGTAGTATGTTGTTTTAATCCTTTGCATATAGACCGAGGAGAGGGATAGCTGGGTGAAATGGTAGTTCCATTCCCAGTAGTCCAGGGAATCTCTATACTACTTTCCATATTGGCTGCACCAATTTGCAGTCCCACCAGCACTGTATGAGTGTATCTTTTTCCCCACATCCTCACCAACACTTATTGTTGTTTGTTTTCATAATCGCTGCCATTCTGGTGGGAGTGAGATGATATCTTAGAGTAGTTTTGATTTGCATTTCTCTAATTGCTAGAGATGATGAACATTTTTTCCATATATTTGTTGATTGATTGATTTCATATATTTGTATCCTCTTCTGAGAAGTGTCTGTAAAAGATAGCCTCTTCAACAAATGGTGCTGGGAAAACTGGAAATCCATATGCAACAAAATGAAATTAAACCCCTATCTCTCACCATGCACAAAACTCAACTCAAAGTGGATCAAGGATCTTAGGAATTAAACCAGAGACTCTGCGTCTAATAGAAGAAAAAATAAGCCTTAATCTTTATCATGTGGAATTAGGCCCCAAATTCCTTAATAAGACTCCTACAGCACAAGAATTAAAACCAATAAATGGGATGGATTCAAACTAAAAGTTTCTTCTCAGCAAAAGAAATAATCTGTGAAGTGAATAGAGAGCCTTCATCTTGGGAGCAAATCTTTACCCCTCACACATCAGATAGAGACTAATTTCTAGGGTACATAAAGAACTCAAAAAAAAACTAAGCACCAAAAAGACAAATAACCCAATCAATAAATGGGCCAATGATCTTTTCCATCTCTTTTAAGGCAGCTCCGCCTGTGGGTCTATCTGGGCCTACCAGCCACCTCTGTTACTCTCTTGGAAGGTCCTCCGTGGCAGTGTGTCTCATAGTGCACCTCTGATCAGCAGCAACACCTCTCCCCCTCTGAATTTGTTCAATTTGCCCATTCTGGGGATCCATCTCACAACCACAACCAGGGAAATTCTGGTGGGCTTGAAAGTCTGTGTCTGGGAAATTGCCTTTTTGGTGAGAGGCAGGAAAGCAGGTAGGAACCCTATGCTCCTGAAGATGACTGGAAGCTCTTGATAAAGCATGCACATTAATACCATTCCACAAGATGTACAGAGGTGCTTCTTTCTTTCAGAGTCTTCTCTGCCCTTGTCCCTTTAAATAGCACTGTTCCCAGTTGGTTTGGTTTCTGCTCAATCCTTGGTGCCAAAAGTGCCGACTGACTAAAATGCTTAGTGGATGTTTATGCAATGGAGTCAAGTAAGACACTGAAACATGACTGACCATCTTCAGGTGGCCCCATAAAAATCAGATGAGCAGAGGGGAGATGTGGTCTTGCCAGGAGACATGCTTTGAATATCATGCTATGCAGCACATGTCAAAACTGACAAAATGGGCTGAAAGTTAGAGGTGTCTTGGACTGTGAGATGGTGCACAGCATATGAAATCCAGGGTTCATAGGGGTTCATGCAAACTCCTTCCCTCAAACAATCTTGAATTGCAGTGCCCCAATGGTTGGAACAGAGCATTTCTAACTTAATCTGACCTTGAACTTAACACTGGATGTTGGACCAGACAGTCTATTAGCAATTGCCATGGTCAGCACTGCAAGGTCAGGATACTCATGTCTTTCCAGATGTCCCTTACCTTAGCAATCATGCTCAAGTACCTAGATCAATTCAAACTGCATTTGAACCCTACCTTGAGAAGTCTGTGCCCCAGTTTTCCTGACTATAAGGTGAGATCCCAGTCTTGTTAGTTGAGAATCTATGCTATCCACCCTTCTTTCTGCTATCCTTAGAAGCCTTGAGTTCCCCTGTAACTTTTGTTTTTGAATGCCCCCTCTCCATGAATGCAAACACCACACACACACACACACACACACACACACACACACACTCTCTCTCTATATATATATATATATTGTGTGTTGTAAGACATTTGTTTTTTTCCTGGAAAACATTCTGTGGGCCCTCTGCTTGGGTCAATTGGCTCAATAGTGATCACAAGCAGCTAGAGGGCCTATGAATCACCAGCCCCCAGCCCCTGGATATTTACTATGTGATGTATGATAAATGATAAAAAACACATAACAATGATCAACTTCTGTACAAATTGAATACTATTATTAAAAGAAAAAAATTAGACAAATTAATTTCAAAAGAGTTTAATGGAACAAAGAACAATTCCTGAATTAGTGATCAGAACCAGAACAAGTTCAAAAGTATCTCATCTGTCATAGTCAAAAAGCATTTAAGGATAAGAAAACAGAAGTGATATGCAAAAAATAGAAGTGAGGTACAGAGACACTCTGATTGACCACAGCTTGGGATTTGCCTTTTTTGAATTCCATTGAAAGATTTGTTTGCCTGCGATTGAGACTTGGCTTCTGTGATTGGCTGAGACTCAGCTATGGTCATAAGTGTATATTCCTATTTATGCTTACAGTTTGCATACTAGTGAGGGCCTTCTCAGACTAAATTTAACACTAACAAATATCCACTGAGAATAATACAACATCTAGCATACCCTACCATTGAATTCCTTTCTACAAGAAGAATTTAGTGAAAAATTTGCTGAGGGTAATTTTATGTGCTTTTACTAATATATATATACACACACACACACACACACACACACACACACACACACACATATACACACATACACACACAGAAAAAAAAAGTGGTAATGTAAAGTGACGAGTATGTTAATTAGCTTGATTGTGAAAATAATTTCACAATGGATATGTATCTCAAAACACCAAGTTGTATACCTTAACTATGGATGATTTTTATTTGCCAATAAACTTCAGTAAATCTTTTTTAAAGAAAAATCATTGCCAGAAAGATGGGACAGGGGGTCTGTGTGGGTTGGGCTGAGCAACAAGGGGCCTCCGAGGGCTGGCTGTGCCCCACATCCCAGACACCCACCCTCCCACTTGTGCATCCCACTCTGCCCTGCAAGATCACCCAATGAAGAGACATCTGTCATGTTTTGGGGTAATTCCAAAGCTGGGAGGGAAGCATCTCCATTGTTGGGGACGAGGTAGAAGTGTGACTGGGAGACGTGTCCTAGCACCCAGGAGCTGAAACACCAGTGACGGTATCTGTTTGATTTTCCTATGGTCAATTAGCTTTTATTTCTAAACACTCTGGGGTCACAGCCTTCCATCAAGCAGTCCTTCCAAGCACTGCCCGCTCTCTTGAAGACAATGATGGACTTAATGAAGATTGATGGCCTGTTGAAGCCCTGCTGGGCCCCTTCCCCACAGTGGGGAACAGAGACAGCGAGGAGGCTTCAGGGGGTGCAGATGCCAGCTGGGCCACGGCATCCACAATTACTTCTTGCACAGACTACCAGCAAAATAGCTGTCTTACCGTCAGCCTTTATATGCAGGTTAAAAATAAACCCTGATCGTGTTTGTCTCTTGATCCCGGCCCTGCTGCTCTCCATGCACCTACCACATCCTCCAAATAAATTCTAAAATGGAAATGTGGCCCCTTGAATCAGGCATGGCTTGATGATCTTTTATTAAACTCTTCAGGGTAAAAATTGAAGCTGGCACACGTGACTTCTCTGATCAAGGCCTAATCTTTCCTTGGCTTCCTTCCTTGCTTGCCCTAAGCATTTCAGCAATTCTGAGTTGATCCTAGTTCCTATATGGGGCTGCCCTCTCTCCTGGGTGGAGACTTACCCTCCTGATGTCCAGATGCCCACAAAGGGGCTCCTTCCACCTAACTGCCTGACACCTCTATCACTATCTTCATAATGTTTTCCTAAGCCTTTCCTAAGTTAAACTCTTCACTCCACCGTATATCTGTCTGTTTGATATATTACATTGTCCTTTCTTAAACATTTTATCTCTTTTGTGTGATTATTAAAGTTATTATAAACTGTTATAAAATAGAAAGTACAGCAATGCACAAATTAAAGAATGGACCCGTCCTGCATGTATTTCAATTATTTTGTGTTTATGTCTCTGTCTTCCTTGTAAAATTGATGCTTCTGGAGTGGGGAGTGAGATGCCTCCCTCACTTCTGAAGCCCCACTTGGCAGCAGTTGGAGGTACAGAGCTAGGAAAACCGTAGATTGGAGAACCCCTTTTATTCTTGGGATGCCTATTAACCTTAGTTCACAGTCCCAGATGTGTGTTTCTTTTCCCTATATCCTCCTGATATCCTCCTGGAAAAGGGAAACATGAGATAAATTACATGACACATTTAGAGCACAGATTCCTGGTGCAGGTGCTTGACTAGGATAAAGTGAGAGCTGATTTTAAAATCTACAGGCTCAAGAAAATTGTGTAATCCCAGACTTCTGACCTGGGAGACCAGGAGAACTGAGCAGCTTTTCCCATACCACATGCCAGAAGGAGTAGGGCAGGAGCACAGTGAGCAACGAAGTCACCCAAAGCTGGAAGAAGACTGGCTGAGCTGTGAAATCCCAGTCAGTCTTGTACCTAAAAGTGTGCCCTGCCTGCTGCTTCCCACAGCTTCCCATCTGGCAACAGAGAAGAATCAGATTGTCCTGATGGGACTCACTGTGCAGTGCTAGAGACAGACAAGTAGACAGATGATTGTGCGTCAGGGTGACTCACGCAGTGGTAAGGGGACATCGGGCTGTTGGCTGGACCTATAATTGCTCCAGCAAGTCAGAGACTGTCTTCTACATGCTTTCCATATATCTTGTGATCCTTTTGACCTTTTCGGTACCAGAGGGTCATTTAACCTTGATCATATGGGATCTGGTCTTAGCTAGGTGTCAGAAGATGACTTGATTTCAAAGCATCAATTGAGGTCTTCAAAACAGAATTTGCTTAGTCAACAGGGATTTATGTTAAAAATAAACAGGTGGAAAATAACAGATCATGCCTTCAAGCCTCAGCCAAGTAATAGCATACAGCATCACAACCTATGTGTTACCAAGGTTCATGGACATGGTCCGCATGGTTTCAATCACTCTACGTGCTCTGGCCACTCCAGAATGTGGATATTTTCTAAATGATGTATGTATTCATTTGCAAGATCCATGGCCACCCCAGAAGGAACTCTGCCTGAATCACTGAGGGAGAAGCCAAGAGAACCTGGTTACTGATACAGATTTTAAGAATCTGCTTGAACTTTCTCCAGCCTCTCAAATTGTCCCCATGACTTTACAATTCCCAAGTTCACAATCTCCCTTCCTGAAGGCCTTCTCACCATACTGTCCCTTCCTCCTCAATTCCTCATTTCCTTTCTCCCTTAACAGCTCCCACTGGGAGGGAAATGAGAGTCTGGGGAAGTGGGCCAAAGAATCTTCTGCCTGGGGAACATTCGCTGATGCTTTAAGTGCTCTGAGATCCATAACTCCCCAATGGACCATGCCAAGCTCTTTTCCCTTAATTTCAGAGGCCCTCGGTGCAGTTTAAAGAAAATCTACTCCATGTGTTTCTGATCCATCTCCATGCAGCTCATCCAAATGTTGGATTTTAAGAGTTTGTAGATATGCATGATGCATTTGGAGTCAACTTTACAAGCCTTCCACGCTTTCATTTATATTGAGAGAGGAAGCCGGATTGTGCCAAGAGTAAATGAACTGGCGTCTCTGAAGGTTCACATTAGGTCTGTAACATTGAAGCCAGAAAGCTCAAATGAAAGCTCAGGCTAAGAGAAAGTGCTGTCTTCTCTGCCCAGATTCAGAGCTTCAGAAAAGAGGCTTTCATTGGACTAGGTGAAGCCTTCTCAGCTCCAGCCTCTGCATATTTCATGCTCATTCATTTCAGCTCCCCTTGGAGTTTAGCTAGGACAGAATCTAACACCACCTTGAAGGGCTCATCTGTCATGGTCTTTGGGGGTGGTGAGATGAAGCTTTGAGCAGAGTACTGATGACTTTCCCTTCTGGTTTTGAGGTGTTGCAAGAGGTTCGGAGCAGGGAGTGAGAGATGCAATGACCCCTAACACTAACAGGTGGAATCGGCCCCCAAACTGTCAACATATAATATCCACAACTGTTGAGGGTCATGTTTGAGGATATAAATCCAGCCCCTTCCAACTTAGTGTTAGTAGCCAGGGAAAATAGAAGGAAACATGGTCTTTCTGGAGAATCAAGCCCTAGGAACAGATAGAGGGAGGGAACAATTAGGCTACCAGCAGGATGTACATAGTGTAGCTCCCGCCCTTCCTATACATATTGGTTAGAATATGAAATGTGCTGCTAGGATGCGTCTAGATCTTGCATTTGGTGTTGTAATAGACACATGAGTGTTTGTGTAAGGAAGGAAACACACACAGGGACAAGGCAAAATGCAAGGTGCTAGGAACAGCTGCCCTTTTCACCCAGGGCACTGGGCTTTCAGGGTGGCTTCTGGGTACCATATAAGATGGGCAGTCTTGGGGCTGGGGATGTGGTTCAAGTGGTAGCGCGCTCACCTGGCATGCGTGCGGCCCGGGTTCGATTCTCAGCACCACGTACAAACAAAGATGTTGTGTCCGCCGGTAACTAAAAAATAAATATTAAAAAATTCTCTCTCTCTCTCTCCTCTCTCACTCTCTCTTTTTTTAAAAAAAAGATTGGTGGTCTTGAGAGCCAGACAAATCTGGGTTTGTCTCCTGAATGTGCCCTTGGAAAATTCCCTGTACCTGTTTCTCCTTCTGTAAAAATGGGTAAAATATCAACTTCTCAAGTGAGTGACAGGGAAGATACAAGAAAGCACACAAGGTATTTAGTAAAGGCTGACATTGTATAAGGGGGATGACGAACGGGGTACCACTGGTAGGCAAGTGGTGTTCTATCGCTCTGTGAGCTGGCTGGCTGAGGTTGCTGGCCACACTCTCAGGGAGTTCCATTTTCTCATTTGGCTGTTAGACCTCAGTCCATGTGAAAGGAGTCAGGTGGGTGTCTTAACAGCTTGTACAGTGGGCATGTGCAGACAAGGAAGGAGCTTTTATTTGGGAATCTTAGGACCTGAGACCTAGGTTTGAGTCTTAGATCTGTGGCCTGAATCAAGTAGCTGACACTCTCTGGGTCTCAGCTGTTTATGTGGATAAGAGGGTATGGAAAGAATTGCATGAGAAAATCAACGTGGAAATGGCAGGGGCAACAAAGCCAATGCTCATGAGAGCTAAGCAGGTGCAGGAGTGAGGGGCCACTTGTGGGAGGAAATAGAAAGTGATGGAGATGCAGGGGGTGGAAGTAACAGAAATACCTGTCACCACCACCAATGGCTGGAACCGCGTCACTGCCACCCCCCCAAACAGGCCAGCTCTGGGGAACAGAGATACAATCTCTGAACAACAGTGTCTATAATGTTACATTTTATTATTATAAAAAGCCTAGAGTTAAGGACAGAAATCTCTATAGGCTGCCAAGAAGCTAGACAATTTGGAAAATATCAGAAGTTTTGTATCAGAGGGAGAGTGTCTCTCAGTCACACCGTGGTCTTGGGCAAGCCATCTCCCTCCTTAAGCCTTCATTTCCTGTCTGCAAAACAGGGTGTCAGCACCGATTATGGAGGAACACAAACACCAGGTACCTGGCACCTGCTAGACTCTCTGCAGTTATTTTCACGTTTTTCTTTCCACAGATAAGTCAAACTGTCCCCACTTTTCTCCTGATGGTTATTGTGGGTCTGTCTTAGTATCTGTGGTCACATATACAAAAGAAAAGGTGAATGCTACTGAGCCTGGAGTGCTGGCAGCCTGCTAAAATAGCCTAGGGAGAAAAGACAGATCTGGTCTTGGTGCATATTAATTGCTCTATTGGTGCAATATTAAAATGCATGTCAATGTGAGGACTTTTCTGTCTCCCACACTGCAGGCAGAGGACTGGAGGAGGAAGACCCACTTCCTTGCAGGTTCTGCTCACAACTGAATTCAGGAAGACTGCCCTCCACTCTCCCTGGCATGTTTTGCTTGTGGAGGCCCCAGCAGCTGCTAACAGAGCCCCTATTCACTGCCACCTCTGCAGAGTAACAGAGCATTTCACTATTGCATGCACTGGGCTCACAGAAATCAGGTTTACAAAGAGTCATTTTCTTAAGGACAGATTTCTTCAAATTCCATTTCCTTCTCTCTCGCCCATGCCCAACCCCCACATCCTTGTGATTGAACCGTAGGCTCTGTGGCCAAGCTTTTCTTGGATCGTGTGAATCAAGATCAATAAATATCTGTGCCAGAGCATGACTTGCCCCGGCGCCTTGCTGTGTTTTGGAATAAGGGCTCTGGTTGTGTGTGACGGTGCAGCCTGGCATGAGCCTACCTTTTGGCTACAAATGTCTGTGTTGTGTGTGGGCCACAGGTCCCCAACACCCAAGAGGAAAGACTCTTGGGGGGAAATGAACTTAGAGGGCACCCTCCTGGGGGTGTTACTGGTTCCAGGCATAAGGAAGGGGTTTGCACTAGTCTGGGGTTTCCAGATGAATTTTAGGCTATGAGGTCCAATCCACGAGAGGTTTCAGGTGCAGCTGTGCAGACAAGTTCTTAAAGATCAGCACAATTCCTTTAGTCAGTGCTCCCTGCCTCCCTGTTCTCACTCCTTTTTCTCTCTTTAACCTATTCCAATTAACCCACTGTTTCACTAAAACTGCTCTAGTGACTGTCATCTTGTCAAAGCCAGGGTTCGGTTCAATTCTTTATCCCCCTTTATGGCAACATTTTTCAGCGGATCACTCCATCCTTTGTAAACACTCTCCCCTCACTGAGTTTCCACAGAAACTCATCCTTCCTTCATCACTCCCGCCTGCACCTCCTCTTCCTCTTGACCCCGGGGCGTGGGGGCCATCAAGGGCTCCATCATCAAACACCACGTCTCTATTTACATTTGCCTCCTAGGTAATTATTTACAGGCCGTGAACTCAAGCTCCATCTATGCCATTACTTGCCCTAAAGTGATCTTTTCAGTCCTGACCTGTCCACATTGACCTAGTTCAAATCAACATCTGTCTGTCCATCTAGAATCTCAAACTCAGTATGGCTACAACCTAACTGTTCCACCCCATCCCACCCACCCCACAGAACATGCCCCTGAAATACACTGCACTCTCTCTATTTTCTTTCTTTGCTTTACTTTCTTTTTATAATTTAAAATCAATTTTCATTTATTTTCTTGCTTTTTTTATCTGTCTTCCCTGCCAGGGTATAAGCAATACCAGAAAAGAACCAGCAAAATTTTATATATATTCCTATGTTTTAAATATCAAGAACTTTCCCCTCAGCTCAAGCACCCAGTAAGTGTTTAATGAATGAGTGAATAAAATAACACTGGACTTTGCAATGTGAATGTGCTTCTCTTTGTAGTCCTCTTTAGAACCATAAAGCATGTCTGTAAAATTGCTCCCACACATGATAATTTCTCTTTTTAACAAAGAGAGAACAGTTTCTAGTCTGAGAAACTTGGCAAAACAGTCTCTTGCCAGAATTTAATAAACTTGCTTTATTTTCATTGTATTTTTAAATATAGTTCCTTTCTACTTATGGCAAGTATTAATGGTTTCCTATTTATACTTGTGGCATAAAGTTTCCTTTCAATTTTGTTTATGTAGGGAATATGAGTGAATCGATTTACAGAACATATTAAGTAAATTAGGGAAAGCTGAATATTGGCTCCGGGTAGTTGAGGGTAGGAAAACACTGACAGGGCAGAAAGTGCCAGGGAATTGAGTCTCAGATATCCTGGGCCAGACAGATTTGGACTCAAGCACAGATGCTCCTTGACTTCCAATGGGTCATATTCTGATGCATTCATCATAAATCAAACAATCATAAGTTGAAAATGCACTTAACACACCCAACCTACCAAATGTCTTAGCTACCCTAGCCTACCTTAAATGTGCTCAGAATAGTTACATTAGCCTACAGTTAGGCAAAATCATCCAATACAAGTCTATCTTAGAGTGCTGAATATTTTGTGAAACTTATTGAATATTGTACTGAAAGTGAAAAACCAGGATGGTCATATAGATGCACTTTTGCACCTTCATAAACACAAAAAAATCTTAAGTTGAACCATCATAGTCAGTCTGTAGTAAGATCTTGACTCAGCAAAAGGTCAGCTCATCTGCATGAGCTGGAAAGTGCCTAGAGTTTGGCCAGTCCCCTGCCTTTCCTAATAGCTGTGTGGGGTTGTGGATGGGGCCAGCATTTAAGGAGGCCTGCTTTGAGGTTTGCCCCCATGAGGAGACACTTAACACAGGAAGGAGAGTGTCCTCCCTCACACTTTGCCAGGTTGCCATGTGGGTGTACATCTGGCCTCCTGGTGTCCATCCTTGAGAGTAGACCCAAAGCTACAGAGCTGGGCAGCCATGCCCCATTTCCCACAAGGGGACTCTGACCACAAGACTCTGGCATAATCAGAATCTAGTTGCAGAGAAGTCACCCTGGGGACCTGGCACCTGCTGGGCCTCCCCTGCTTTCAACCAGCCACATGCCACCCACATGAGGAAGAGTTGACAGCAGCAGCTGTTCCCTGCCCTGACTCCTCACATATTTATTCCAGATTCCTGGAGATCCGGGACACACTACAGCAATAGAACCTAACTGCAAGTATCTGTATGAACCCCTTTCCCACCTGCCTGCAGTTCCAAAGAGCGCAGCCACATTTAGCAAATAGACAGCCAAGACCACAGGATTCTGGGACTTCATAGTTGGCCTTGGGTTTTGCCTGAGAATGGCTCTGGGGTGGTAGAAGTTCTAGTCTTTCCCCTGCGGTATTTCTCAGGATTGTCTGACTTTCTTGGGGCTCTGTAGCCAAAATAAGATCTTGCACTTCTCGATTATGAAATCCAACCAGGATGCGGGATGCTCCACTGAGGACAAAGAACACAAAAGGAAGCTTCTCCAAGGAGTCACGAAGCCAGGGCCAAACCTGGGTACCAATTCCAGCTCTGTGGCTGGAGGGAAAAGGCATTGTATAGAGCAGTAAGGGTGAGGAGGTGAAGCCACAGAGAAGTGACACATGGGTTTCTAAAGCAGTCACTAAGGTGGAGGGGTGCAAAATGAGACAGATGGAGTATGAGCAGTCCCATCATGATTCTGGTGCCAAGGAAAGGAAACTTTTTAAGATGACCCCTCCAAAGTGAAGAGCTTAGCCCTAGTCTCTCAAGGCACAGGTGCAGAGACTAACTACAATAAGAAAGAATGTGGAATGTGCCCCAGGCACTTGTGGGATGGTTGTCTTCTAACCTTAACTGTGGTGCATTAGCCCTCAACAGGGTGGCCAAGTCCCCCTTCAGGGGATAGGCTCCAGGCAGACAGATCTTTCTGGGATACATTTTATCTCTTATGAATGGGTATAAGCCTATGGGCATGGGTCCCTTTTATTCCTCTTCAAGTTCCCTGCTTGGTGCCTAGTGCAGGGTGGGAAATAACTAGGGCAAGAGCCATCAGAACTTAACTAGAGAGGCCCCTTTGAGCTCCACCACCCAGGCTGCTGCAGGGCACAAGCCTACAAATTGAAATGGAGTTCATCACCCCACCCTGAACCCCTTCTGGGGCTGTTAGATTCCTCTGTGGCTGGTGGTGTGATTTCCCCTAAGGCCTCTCCCTTTCTCCAAGGAGTAGAGACTTTCCAGGGTCTTTCTCCTGAATGAGTAGGTCACTTCTTGATGGCTGTGAGAAGTTCTGCACAGGATCAAGTTGGGGTACATCCAGGACCAAAAGCTTCAGGTTTCAGGTCTGTGCAGCGCTAAAAACGTGCTTTGTCCCAGAGTGACTAGCAGGGTACTCCTGTCCTTTCTGTATGTCCCTTCTCACCGTCACAGTCAGTGGGGGAGGGCAAGCCCCCATCTTGAGTGGTGAGAACCCCGTCTGGGAACTGTGCCAGAGCCTGCTCCCAGGCCAGGACCTCAAGGACTGACCTCTTCCCCAGTCTGTCCAGGGACTCCCCTTGTTCAGCCCCATCTGAGCTCTGCCTGGGTGCTGTTTCTCCCATATGGGTCATGCCCACCCCAAGGGCATCCATGGTGTGAACCATGCTGCACCTTGACACCTCGCTGGCCCCGATCTTCTTCCTGCCTCCTTCATACCCTTTCTTTCCCTGTGGAATCCCCCTTTCCTCACACCTCCAATGAAGTAACTAAAAGCAACACTCATTGGTGTTTTTAATCCCACTGTAATCCCAGTGATGTGAGAAGCTGAGGCAGGAGGATCCCAAGTTGGAGGCCAGCCTCGACCACTTAGCAAGAGTCATCTCAAAATAAAAATTAAAAAAAAAACCCACAGGATCTCAAATTTAAAAAAATACAATTAAAAATGATAAGTAAAGTAAACCTTGTCATAACTGAGGTTTGTGCATTTAAATAGCATGTGAAGGTGATGTTTGAGCTCCTTCCACTCTCAGAGGAAGAGTATCTACTGAGCTAGGTAAATTTTTTAAGTCAACTTACTGAGGCATAATTTATGTACAAATAACTTCTATCCCTTTGAGGTATACTCCTCTGTGAATTTTGACAAATGGATACAGTTATGTAACCCTCACCATAATCAAGATGTATAATATTTTCATTTAATATGGTTGGATTCACATTTCATCACCTCTTTCTATACAGAATGTTCCTTAACAATTCCTCATGCCCTTCTGTCATCAAACCTGTACCCCTTCCCTGAATCTCTCTGTCCCTGTAGAATAGATTTTTCCAAAATGTCTCATAAAGTATTACAGTATGTAGTTTTTGCGACTGATTTATTTCACTTAGCAGAATGTGTTTCATATTCAGCCACATTGATACATGAATTGGTAGTTCTTGTTTTTTATTGATGAGTAACATTCCTCTGTATGGATGTACCACAACTTGTTTGTCCATGTACTTATTGATGGACATTTGGGTTAATTCCAGGTTTGGGGAATTGTGAATAAAGTAGCTACAAACATTTGTAAATAGGTCTTTGCACAGAGTCGTGTTTTGATTTCTCTTGGGTACATATGTAGAAAAGGGAGTGCTGGGTCATGTGACAAGCATATCTCTAATTTCACAATTAACTTTCACACTGCTTTCTAGACTCCTATGCCATTTTGCCTTCCTATCAGCATTGCATGAGAGTTCCAGTTGTTTGCCATTCTCATCAGCCCTTGTGATGGTCAGGATTCTTTCCAGTAGGTATGTGGTGTATGCTGGTTATTTTAGTCTTTTTCTTCAATGTACAATGCAATTGGTTGTCAGTTCTGTGTTATGAGCAATTGTAAGCCTCTCCATATACACATCCCCCAAAATAGGGTAATGGTGGTCAGTGTGGTCAAAGCAGCCATTTCATGTGATGAGAACTCTTACCACTGTATCTTGTGTTGATTAACCTTGTGGCTAATGATCAAAGAGACTCTGTGGTTGTATGGACTCAGAGTAGAATCCTATCTGAGTGACCTTGGAGCATTTCTTCAGCCTCTCTGCACTGCAGATTCCTTATTTACCCGATGTGTGAATCCTAGCCTCCCAAGTAGATAAAATACTCCTCAACCTAGAATGGGTTCATTTTGGTAAATACATAGCAAGTTGAAAATATCAAAATTCCAAAATGCATTTTATATATATATATATATATATATATATATATATATATATATATATAATATATCCTACCAAACATCACTTAGCTTAGACTATCTTCTGTGTGCTCTTATACTGGCTTATTTTAAAATAAAGTGTTGAACATCTTCTGTAATTTTTTTAAACAGTGTACTGAAAGTGAAAGACAGAATGGGTATGCTTTCACATCACTGTAAGGTAAATTAAAAAGATGGTCCAACTATTATAGTTGGGGACCATTTGCACTCAGGCAATAATACTCACTGCCCCGATTACCTTTGTGATGGGCATAACAATGCCTGAGGTTGTTGTGCAGACTAAATGCAATCATGGGCAGACGGTGCCCATAAGTGAATAGAACATCTCTTCTGACAGATATGTGTGACTGTTGGTGCTCTGAAGGCAAGGAAGGGACAGGCCCCTGGGCAGACGGAACCCCAGAGAAAGAAGAAGGTGTTTAGGTGAACCATGCCCTAAAAATTGCTTGACAAGAGACCACAGAGAAATGAAAGGTCACTCAAGTGTCCATCGTCCAATGAATGTCAAGGTAGAGTACAAGAATGGCCAAAACAGTTGGATAGCTCCCCCCAACTGGCAGTGTTTCAGATCTTCGAGAACTCAAGGGCATCCGTCCGTCTTTATCTTCGTCTGTCTACTTTGTTTGCTGACTCTTTACTTTGTCACCATGTGACTCTCTCCTTCCCCTCTCCTTTCTCCCATTCCTTTTCTCTTTCTCTTCCATTCAACCTAGCAGGACACCTTGGCTTCAAGGCCTCTGTAGGACACCTTGGCCTCATGGCCTCTGTGGTAAGATGAATCCAGAGTAGAATCCTGTCTCAGGGACCGATGTGTGACCCTTGAGCAGTTATTCAGCCTCTCTGCACTGCAGATTCTCTTGCCATGCTTAAGAAGCTGCTCTTAGAGACATGGCTTTGCTGGGTCTTCTTCATCCAGATGAGGTGGTGTGCATCACCTGGCCAAAGAGGACATCTTCAGAGACCCCTTGTCTCTCAGAGTCTTTAGGCTGAGGAAGGATGGTGGCGTGTGGCAGGAGAAGCACATGTATGACCTCTCTCCTCAGTGGCCATCTTCTAAATGCACATTTCTGGACACCTATCATGTGTCAAGTGCTTCCGGAGTAACCAGGAAGAGAAAAGGGTCTCCACCCCTCAGCTCAGGCTTACTAGCCATCAACCTCTACCAACAACCTTAGTCACAGTGTCACTGGGTTCCAGGGACACAAACGAGGAATAAACACTCAGGGAAGTGAGACAAGGGTCTTCTCAGGACCAAGGAAGGGCTTCATGAAGGAGGTGAGGAGGGAGCAGGTCCCCATGGTGGGGTTCCCTGGTTAGGAGACTCTGGGCAGTGGTTGCCTCCAACTTTTGCTGTAGAATTACTGTGAGGTGAAGGTGAGGCTGGGATGCCGAGTAAGTGGGGTTTGGGTTTTTCAGCTCTCAAGGGAAGGTGCACAGAACTTCACTTCATTGGGGCATCTTAGTCTTCAAGCACAGAAATTCCACAGCAGAGATGGCATGTGTGACCCTAAAGTTTCCAGGGGTCACCTCCTAACCTATCGATGGTATGTGTGTGTGTGTGAAAGTGGAACACACTTGGGGCACACCCAAGCAACAGGCATAGAGAACCATCCAGTGTGGGTTTGCACCATGGATGGTGTCTTTATGGAAGAGACCAAGTTAGTGGGAGTAAGGCAACCTGATAACCATTTCCTGGGGCTAAATTTATCTCACCTGCTAACTTCTTCCACAGTAGTATCCCAGATGGAAGGAATGTCCCCTGTCAAAGGAAATTATTCTGACATTTGTTCAAAAGAGCTGACATTTGTTAACAAAGACTTTTCTTTAAAGATTATTGCAATAGATTTTTGCAAGAGATTGAACTCAATTCCAAATACACTAGGGTGAGTGGAATTTCATACCAGAGGGCAGGGTGAGAGAAAGCATGGAAATCTACTAAGAGGAGGTCAGTTAGGTATCAAGAATGGAGGAATAGGAGTTTGACTGGATATTGTCTTAGCAGGTTTTCTATTACCATATCAGAAAAACAGAGAGTAGGTAATTCGTATATTTGTTTTCTATTGTTTTGTTTTTATTCACAAAGGAAAAGCTCCAGTTCATTTTTAAATATTTTTGAAAAGTTCCCGACATTACAGAACTAAATTGAAATGCAATAATATTCCACTCTCCCATTTCCATGACAAACAGAAAAATTCATGAGCAAACAAAACAAGGGAGAAGCTTTTAGAACTAAATATGGATCTCAGCATTAACAATCGAACAGAGAAAGGAATTAAAATCCTTTAATTTAAAAAATCACAAGTAAATGATAAAATAAGTAGAAACTGAAAATTTACAAGCTTTTTAAAACTTGGAATTGTTAACTGTTCAGAAACTACACAGGTGGATGATGGGTAGTGGTGAATGGCAGAAAGGGATTATGGATGGGTCTGCATTGTTCTAGTCTGATATTGATTTAATCTTGAGCCAGGTTAATGTGCAGCAGATCTAGTGATGATGACCTGCCTATCAATAGATCCTTCCACTGGTTTGCAGTTTTGATCTGTGCCCCAGACATCTGACAGATCTCATTGATTCTGCTGCTTTGATGCCTGATAATGTAGCCAATCAAATTGTTTGGAATGGTTAGTTCATGAGAAGTAGTCTGTGCAGATGCATCCACCCAAAGGTGCACTGAAGCCAGTGCTACCGTGCATCATAGGAAAACGAGACTGTTGTATTGCCAACTGGTGCCATTTGGTCAAGTCTGGCTATGGAATGGCATACTGTCCTTGAATGATATAGGCCACTAGGGTGGTCCCTCCAGGTCAGGATTGAGACACATGGTCCTGGCAATGTGGGAAAGCTCACACTGTGGATGCCTGCTCATCTGCAGAAATGATTGAAGAACTTGATGGCTTTGGCCAGTATGAGATGGTTATACCCTTCAGAGAAGGACACCAACATAACCACACAAATCTGTTTGACATATTCATTCATATATTGTGGCTGCTGTGTCTACTGGCAGCTGTGCTGTTGGTCATAGAACTGCTGATGTCCTCTTCCAGTTTGTAAATGATCATAGCAAAGGTTTTGAAGATGGTACTAGTGAGTCCAGCCACAGTGAAAATTTCTCAGGACAATTTCCTTCTGAGATGTTTATACATGTACCACTCTCCTTACACATTTTAAAAATTTGTTTTAATTAGTTATACATGACAATAGAATGCATTTATTTACTTTGATATATCACTTTGATAAATTCTCATTTTTCTGAGTGTACATGTTACAGAATCATATTGGTCATGCAGTCATATATATACATACATACAGTAATAATGTCTGTTTCATTCTACCATCTTTCCTGTCCCCATGTTTCCTATCTCCATATCTTTCCTTCCCCTACCTTCCCATCACTTCTCTCTACCTAATCTAAGATAACACTATTCTTCTTTAGTGCCCTCTGCCTTATTGTGAATTAGCATCTGCATATTAGAGAAAACATTTGGCCTTTGGTTTTGTGGGATTGGGTTATTTTGCATAGCATGATATTCTCCAACTCTCCATTTACTGACAAATGCCATAATTTCATCCTTCTTCAAAGCTGAGTAGTATTACATATATATATATATATATATATATATATATATATATATATATATATATATATATAATTTTCTTTATCCATTTATCTATTGAGGGACACCTAGGTTGGTTCCATAGTCTAGCTACTGTGAATTAAGCTGCTATAAAAATCAATATGGCTATATCACTATAGTATGCTGATTTTAAATCTTTTGAGTATAAACCAAGGAGTTGGATAGCTGGGTCAAATGGTGATTTCATTCCCAATTTTATGAGGAATCTCTATACTGTTTTCCATAGTGATTGCACCAATTTGCAGTCCCATGAGCAATGTATGAGTGTGTCTTTTTCACCACATCCTTGTTAACATTTATTGTTGGCTGTATTTTTGATGATTGCCAATCTGACAGGAATGAAATATTTGTTTTTTTCATGTTAGGTTTTTTTTCAGTTCTTTATATAGCCTAGAGATTAATGCTTTATTGAAGGTGGATGTGATAAATATTTTCTCCCAATCTGTAGGCTCTCTCTTCACTTTATTAATTGTTTCCTTTGCTGAGAAAAAGCTTTTTAAATTTGAATCCATCTCATTTATTAATTCTTGATTTTACTTCTTGTGCTTTAGAAGTCTTGTTAAGGAAGTCAGATCCTAGGCTGATGTGGTGAAGATTTGGGTCTGTTTTTTCTCCTATTAGGCACAAGGTCTCTGTTCTAGTGCCTAAAGTCTTTGACCCACTTTGAGTTGATTTTTGTGCAGGGTGAGAGAGGTTTAATTTCATTTTGCTACATATGGACTTCCAATTTTGCCAGCACTGTTTATTGAATAGACTATCTTTTCTCCAGTGAATGTTTTTGGCACCTTTGTCTAGTATGACATAACCATATTTATGTGTCTAGTATGACATAACCATATTTATGTGGGTTTGTCTCTGTGTCCTCTATTCTGTACCATTGGTCTACATGTCTAACCCCAAAAAACCCTAACACCAAAAGAACAAATAACCCAATCAATAAATGGGCCAAGGAACTGAATAGACACTTCACAGAAGACGAAACAGTTGATCAACAAATATATGAAAAAGTGTTCAACATCTCGAGCAATTAGAGAATTGCAAAGCAAAACTACTCTAAGATTTTGTCTCACTCCTTACACGTGTCCTTAACTGATTCTCCTTTCTTTCGGATAATATTTCCAACTTCCTTTTCATACATAAGTAGCCAAATGGTAACAGTGACATTTGATCCACCTTCAAGGACACCAGTGTCCATATTGAGCAGCTGGACTTTGAGTGGTCAAGTCTTTGGCAATTGGTAGAGGTAAAAGCTAGAAACTGGTGGTCTAAGGTGACTGAAGGGAAAAGGTAAGCAGGAGGGAAGGGGAAGGATGAGAAGCTTGGGAAGGAACAATAGGGGCAGGTGGGAAGGTGAGGGGAGCCCACACACAATTGGTTGGAGGAAGGAGGAGGACAGAGGTCTCCGGGTGTGTGGAAGGTGGACGGATTGCACTGCTCTGGTTGCTACCTCTGCTGGTCTGGGTGAGACTGGATTTTATATATATATATATTTGGTTTACAGTTGTAGAGGCTAGAAATTCAAAATCAGGCAGTTTCATCTGCTTGACTCATGCTGCTTCATGCATGGCAGAAAACAGAAGAACAAGTGGGTGAAAAGAGGAGGGGACGAGGGGGTCAGCTGCTTTGTAACATCCTAATCTTGCAAAAAGTAGCCACTCTTAGGGAAACTGCATTAGTTCTTTCAAGGGGCAGAGTCCCCATGATCCAAACCACCTCTTAATACCTTTACAATGCCAATTAAATCTCACTATGCATTATGGTAGGAAGAAACCTCATTCAAACCATGGCAGCTATTACACAAGAGTGAGTGGGTTCTCAATAAACTCATTTAGTAGGGGTCTTTGATGTAAACTGGGTTGGACATGCCAAGAATGGGGCCAAGGACAAGGTAGAGTTGAACAGAGGGCCCAGAGGAGCCTATTTACAGTTTGGTTAAGGAGGGAGTCATTATTCTTCCCACCCCAAGAAGAGAAAGGCTCACCTGGGGTACAGATTGGACATGGGGACAGAGGGAAGGATTGATTGTGAATGCAGATACCACTCAGGTTCCCAAGCATGCCAAACAGTCCATGGATTAGAAGAAAGGTTTGAAAGAGGTAGCAGAGAAAAGCTGGGCCCAGGGACACTAGTAGGTAGTCCAACTTAGGTGGGTTGGATGGATGGGTTTATATGGGTGGGTGACAGTGTCCCTCCAATTTCCAGCTGTGAGACTCCAGTGAATTGTAAGCACTTTGAGAGAGAGAGAGAGAGAGAGAGAGAGAGAGAGAGAGAGAGAGAGAAATGGATGAGGCCAGAGCCCTGGAAAGGGACTGCAGAGGGCTATGTCAGAAACAGAAGAGAATAAGCTATTGATCCACAAGGTGAAAGATGAGGGCTATACCAGACCACAGGAGTCTCTCTAGGGGCCTGAGAACTTGATTGAGGTGTTTGGGGGGATAGTGGCAAGCCCTCAGGAATTTTGAGAGTTGGGCTAGAGGCAGAGATTCCTGAGCTGCAGTTGTTGAAACTCAATCCTTGGTCAGACCCCCCAAGTGGGCTTAGCCCAATGGGGCTTGGCTTACCCCACTGTGGTCCTGGAGAGTGATAACCAGCTGTCAGGAAGGTGGCCAAGGCCTGACTCCATTTCTTCTTTATGAAAAAGGCACATTCTTTTTCTTGGACTGGTCATCCTGTGGCATCAGTGTGGATGAATGCTTCACTTTTAAAATCTGTGCTTTAAAAAGGCAAAGTTTCATGACATTTCTGCCCAGGTATTCCATTTCTGGGACACCAGCCAAGGTAAATAATATTAAACAGAAAACAAGCTTTGTGCACAAAGATGTTTATTGCAGTGGTACTTATTTTAGCGCAAAATTGCAAACAATCTAATGGCCCCACCATAGGGAATAAGGATTAAGTACATTCTTTCATAATCCACTCTGAAGTATTTATTCAACCATTAAAAATGATGCTTACAAATTCCATAACATGGAGAGTATTTAAACTGAATGAAAATGTGGGGAACAGTATAGCATTTAGTGTATGAATTTATAGTCATCCCTCAAGTATCCCTGGGAGATTAGTTCTAGGACCCCCATACAGATTCTAAAGTCCATGGTGCTTACTTCTCATAAAAAGTGGTAGTATTTGCATATAACCTACACAATCCTCTCATATGCTTTAAATCATCTCTTGATTACTTATAATACCTAGTGCAATGTAAATGCTACAAAAATAGTTGTTACACTATATCATTTAGGGAATAATGTCAGGGGAAAAGTCTATATATGTTCAGAACAGACACAACTTTAAAAAATATTTTTAATTCAAGGTTGTTTGAATCTGTGCATTTAGAACCTATGGATACAGAGGGGTGACTGTGTACAAGAAAAGAATACATTTTAGTATCTTCAAATTGCAATAGCATTAGATAATCCTCTAGTAGCCAGAAAGCCCAGCTCTCACAAATACCCTCAGCCCAGAAGATTCTCTATCAGGTAGCATTGCTGCATGTCTTGTGTCAGTGTGCTTGTCATTTAAATCCTGGGTGGCTGGAACAGATGCTTATATCAAGTAACCCTGATAGGCTCCATTAGTTAGAATGGGCTAGGCTGTGTGGCAGTAACAACTGATTATTCAATTTCAGTGGCTTCCAACTGCACAGGTGTATTCCTCTCTCAGGTTATATGTCTGCAGTGGGTCAAGCATCTAGGGACTCTGTTCTTTACTGTCCTCACCAGAATGCAATCTGTTGGACTTGGAGTGTTTGGGTTCACTTGCAGATTGAAGAAGTGCAGGGGATATGGAAGGACTCTCACTCACAAATCCAAGAAGTAACTCACATTCCTTGTCCTCAGACCCCTTAGATAGAAATAGTCACATGGCCTCTCTGTGTTGGAAAGGAGAGGTGAACTGGCCATCATGGAGAAGCAGTATTTCCTTGGATACTGTCAATCAGAGGTTACTCTCAGCTGCTAAAGAGCCCACAGTGCATGGTCATGTGGTCTGCTTTGCAAGTGTGGTTGCTTGCTTTTTCCCAGACCGGAAGGAGAGCTTCTTTTTGATTTTCCTTTAAGAGTTTACCTGATGAGATCAGGCCCACCCTGGATAAACTCCCTTTTTATTAACTCAAAGCTAACCTATATCTTCACAATCACGTTTATCAGATAATGTAAAGTAATCACAGGAGTGACATAACCTCATATTTTGGGTTCTCCCTACATTCTGGGAAACAAATTATACAAACATATAAGCCCAGGAGCAAAAAATCTCAGGACCAAATTTAGAATCTGTGCTCCTTCCTCATAATCATCAGATTCAATACGTAGTCCTCCAAACAGGGCACACTAAGCTGTCCTTGGTTGTTGTAAGGAGCCACCTTGTCCTAGAAGAGTTATTTCTTACCTGAAGGTCCTTGATCAGAACAAGGACACTTCAGTAGGTCTCAAGATAGAGGACCAACACAGACAGGAGACAGACTTCCAATTCATAGGGTCCGTCTTCCCTTCCTTGTGTGGCTTCTGAAGGAAGTGGAGGGAGATCCAGGTCAGCCCAGGAAAGCGAACAGCCCACAGATCAGGTTGAAGTCCCCCACAGAGAGCCAGTAGACCTTGGACCCTCAGGAAAGCTACACTCATATTTTCTTCTCACCCGGGAGAGGAAAGTAGGTTGGGGGACTGGGAAGTGACAGCAGATACGTATGGGACCTTGGTAGATGATGCAAAGGATGTCAGAGAGCTCCTGCCTTTTTGGAAACAGACTCTTGGCCTCTGTCCACTTGTCCATCTCTCAAGGCATCCTCCTCACCCTCCCTTCTGCACAGGGTTGAGAGTCCAGTCAGTGGCCAGATTTCTGGCTTCAGACAGCAAGCCCATAACCAGGGGAACCTGAAAGTCAGCTCTGAGTCTCAGGGACTGTTCTAGAGTTGGACCCAGGGCCTTGGATTCTAGTCCTGCAGTTTTGCTCATGGTTAGCCTTGGGCAAGTCACTGAACCTGGCCAAGGTTCAGTTTTCCCCTAGGTACATGGAGGTGGATGCAGGATGGAGGGATGTCCTTTAGAGGAGCAAGTGTTCTGAACTCCCAGGTTCCGTCGGTGTGCTCCACACGCCATTTACTTCTGGAGACAATGCTGCAGATCTGTGTGGTGGTGGCCTGCTTGACTGTGCTCAGGACTTGCTTGGAGCTGAACTGATGCTTCTCCCCACCCCCTGCCTGCTCATATCACATTCTCTAACATTCACAGTCACCACAGCCTTCACTATACTGAGCCAAGGAAGTCAAACATGGCCACTTGGCCAGCAGGCCACCTGGCCATAACAAACCCAGGACTAGAGCCACATATCTGGTCCCTGGGCATCTGTTGCCATCACTATTGCAGATAACAGGGGAATAAGACCATAGGGTTCATGGGGCCCACTGGGGAAGTAGCATGTTGAGTTCCTCATACCTAAATGTCAGTTCTCACCCCACCGCTACTCAGTATGTGACCTTGAATAAGTCAGGGTTGTATTCTGTGCATCAGTTTTCCCATCTTGAAATGAAGAATTTGGGCTGATCCTAAAATATCCACTGTGTAGCCTGGAGGTCTAGGGCTGAGACTTCCTTAAAATCACAGCCTATTGTGATTTTAAGCATCTTTTTTGTTATTGCTAGTTTTCAAACTAGATTATTTACTCAGGAGGCCCCCCAAATTTAACACCGAAATGAAGTAGAATGGGAAAATCTCTAAGGAAGACCCTGAGATTAGATTACTATATAGAGCTGGCAAGAGCAGACTGTGTGTTAAAAGATTCTATCATTGAAGTTGAAGACAACTTCCCAACCCTAGCAAAGACCTCTGCTTGACCCTCCTTGGATCAGACGTTTGGTACCTAGACAGTTCTGTCTTCAAACTGAACTGTCCCCTGTCATCTGCATAGCAGACTCTAGAATCTTCCAGTGGCTTTGGAAGCCTGTGCAGTGACCAGTGCCATGCCTAGCCTGAAGCTGTGGGCTGAAAAAACCCTGTTGAGATGCAAGATGTGAGGAGAAATAAATGCATGTTGTTCAAGCTGCCCAGCTTGTGATATTTGTCATGGCAGCATGAGCAGACTTATGGACGAGAAGGTTCGTTTTGCATTAGACCAGAGAGGATAGGCCCAGGGAATGGCACTCTGCTCTTAGCAGCTTCTCCTGTGGCCAACTCACTCATGGCCATGGCCCAGTGTACCCAGACCCACCCTGCAGCCCGCAATGTCCTGTGCCCAGCACAGGACACTGGCCATGCCATGGGCAGGGTAGTAGTTGACAGTGCACCGTGGCACAGTTGTTTTGATTGTAGGCGACACTGCTGAGAGGCTACAAATGCCGCCAACCTGTCTCACACGATTCCACGAGAAGTGTTGACTGTAAATTATAAGGACTTAATTTTTCCAACCACAGCTAGGCAGTAAATGACTCTCTGAAATGACAGATGGAAAGTTCAGTTAATATGTTTATTTTCTGGCTCTGAGCAGTCCCACCTCCCCCAGCACTTTTCAGGTCAGCCAGAAGAGAGAGGAGAGGGGAGGGACATGTCTGCTGCCCCCAAACACTCCCAGACTTAGACCCCCAGGCTGCACTGGTCGTGGATCACTGCTGTGTGTTGGAAAGAAAAGCCACCCAGGAGCCCAAAGGCTCCAGGTCCTTCTGCACAGCCAGTTTGGCTGACTCCATCTCAGAAAAGTCTAGAGAGCTCTTTTGAGGTGACACTGGCCTGACTTTATCCCCAAAGTGACCAATCACACGAGCCTTACTGTCTATAGAATGGTAAATTTAAAACTTTCCCTGTTGGCCTCTTAGGCAGATGCCAGGAACAGGGTCATAATTAAAATAGCCAAGATCTACATAGCATTTTCTACAAACCTGGTCCTGATGAACCTAGCATGAAGGAGGAATCATTGTCTCTATTTTATTGTTGAGGAAATGTGGGCACCCAGAGGTTAAACATGTTGTCGGAGGTCACACAGAGTGTCAGAGGTAGGGCTGAGTCAAACCTGTACGCTGGTCCTCTATATGCTCCCCATCACTGTCACACTGCCCCAAAGAGATCCGCTGTGAAGAAATGCTGTGGGCATGGACTCCGGGCTGGCAACTTAGCAAAGCCTGTCATCACCAGCCTCTGGGCCTCTTGCCTTCCTGTAAACATGAGCATGGCAGCTTCAGCCAGCCTGAGCAGGGCACCAGATCCCGCTTCAGTGGATGAACCCTGGAGGGAAGGGGCAGGGCTCCATCTCACCTCCCTCTTACCTCTCTTCACTCATAAGCCCCATGTCCCGTGGCCTGGCCCCTGCCTCTGCTGTCCTGGAAGTCATGACCACCAGACTCCATGGATGTCACAGACCAGAGGCTCAGAGATAGTAAGCGAGTGACCACTGGGGCCGATGACCAATCATGGCCCACAGCTGTGGACTTTGCTTAGGAAGAACACCTTCTCTGTCAGCCTCCTTGTCCCTGTCCCACTCTCCATGCAAGCCCCTGTGGGGCAAGGTGAGGAGCCTGTCCCGGTGACATGATAGCAGGTCCAAATCCTGAGGCCAGCAAGAAAAGATATCCTTGCCATGAGCCATTCAGGATGAGAAGAAGTTAGGAAAAGGGGGATTGAGGAAAATTCCAGGCAGAGAAAAAGGCTGAGTGAGAAAAAGAAGGAGAGATTGTGTTTGATGTGGGAATGTGGGGAAGCTAGAGGGTGAAGTTCAAGGGCATGGTCATGAGACAAGGGCTCACAGACAGACAGATGAGGCCACAGGGGACATTGGAGGCCCAACCAGATGGCCTTCAGTGTAGATCCTGTGTGCCAAGTTGGGACTTTGGGCCTTGTCCTTTAGGAAGTAGTCTTTCCTTTTAATTGTGATTAAACATATCTAATATATCTTTTAACATTTTACCCATTTTTTTAGCATCCATTTCAGTGGTATGAGCTCTTTCCCATCATTCCAAACTGAAACTATGCAACTACTAAACAACTCCTCATCTCCCCTCCCCCAGCTCCTGGCAAGTTCTCTTGGGGGAACTATTACCTGCATGTGAAGTGGGGATGACAGAATTTTCCTTGTGGAGTTGATCTTGGGCAATAAGGACAATAGTTGTAACAGTGGATAGTTATTAAGCTCTGCCCAGTGCCAAGTAGCTTAGCAGGTGCTTTTGCACAATTTGTCTCACATCAGTCTCGGTGCCGCTACAGAGTGCTAGGAGAGGCCAGGAGGCTTATGGAGATTCAGAGGTTATTGCCCAGGATTTGCAGCTGAGAGAACCAGGGCCCTTGTAGCACAGAGAGGATGCTCCATATGTGTGATCTGATTTATCATCTCTCCATAAAGTCAAGCCAAACCTTGTGTGGAATTCCACATATCAGTCACTCAGGTCCATGGAACTTACAACCCTTGGAGCTAGCCTCGGGTTCAAAGCCTCAAGGCAGATGCCTTTCATCTCAGTCGCAGACCCTGCAGGAGGCTGAGGCTTCTGTTGAAAAGCAGGGAGAGCCTCTCTAGCTCTGACAGCTCATCAGAGAGGCCGACAGACGACTTTGCCTGAGGCTGGCTGAGAGAGTGGGCAGTGGGTCCAGTCTAAAGGTACCTTGGGGAAGAGGAGGGCAGCTGGGCCCCAGCAGGCTCCTGAGAATGAGAATGTCATGAGGGCTTCACTGAGCAGCCCCAGGCATCAGCCCTTCTGTTATCTTGGGAAAGAAACCCAAGGAGGAAGGCCCATGTGATAGGAGAAGGTATGCACACCATGGCAACAGAGAAGGAAAGGGCACCATCTCTGTGGGACCCCAGAGCCAGCTGGACTCAAGCCAGGCAGCCAGTTGGAGAGTCAAGGCTGTAAGACTCTTTTCCAGAGTCTTGCCAGAGGTCTCCAGTATGCCATGGCCAAAAGACTCAGGAAGAGGGCTGAGGCGTGAGCTCTAACACCCAGGCTTCCTGGGAGAGATTCGGGGCACATTCTTCTCCCTGTAGTCACTGACCTGCTCCCCCCACCCTCCTTCCTGACCCCATGCTTTTACAACTTTTAGGGCCACTCTTCTGCACAGCTCTGTATTGTATCTGTCTATGAATGGACAGGTACTACTACCTTGTCTCTGTGGCCATAGCAGCCAGTATGAGCCCTGGTACAGAGTGGTGCTCAGAATGAGGCTGGGGTAGTCAGTGCAGGTGATGAAGGATTGGGTCAGGAAGGACCATCAGTGTAGATGATGAATGATTGGGTTACAAAGATGGTGGCTGGTTCAAAGGAAATTATGTTACAACTTACAATATGGTACACCAAAGCCACCACTATTTTCTAACCGGATCCTGGAGTCCCATATTTTGCACCTGACTATTTACCTGTGCTCCTTACCTTTCTTTGTCTGACACGCATCCTCAGGCGCAACCCCTCATTAAAATTCTTCTGTGTCCCTTTACCCATTCAGGTCATGAGCTGCCATGACCTGCATGGCCAAACCCTAGAAACTGGTGAGAGGCGATGGGAACTTAAAGAAAACACACACACAGGTATGGAGCAAAAGGGGGGGTCAGGTAGAACATTGCATCCTAATGGAGAAATGGTGACCCAGAACTGGTCCAGCAAGTTTTTTCATATAGGGTATGAGGAAGTTAAAGACTATAGAGGCATTGTTCTTCCTGCACGAGAAAGTTAGAGAGCTAGGAACATTCTTGTAGTGGTGCCCAGGAAGCCCACTGTCCAAAGTTTCTATTAAGTGGGCAGGCTTGAACAGTATAGCACGGGTGAAATATTGTAGTTATCTTGCTATGCTCAGAATCTTTCTGTCCCTGGGAACTGGCATCTGAGGTCTAAGACAATGGCTCTGTAGTTAGCACAGAACCTCCTTTTGAATAAGGTGCCACCATGCAACTGGGTCATCTCAATCAGCACCCTCACACCAAGAGTATTCCCAGAGAGGCATGACTTTGTCATAGGACAGTTTCAAAACCCATGATTCAGAGCAGGCTCCCAACAGGAAATAAAATGCTAATACCTCCAGAGCACTTCTCCCTCGTCCAACCTGTTGCCAAGGTTACCTACCTCCAGGGAATTGTTTCTCCCTGCAAAGAGTGGTTAATAAATATCCCTGGGAGGCTCCCTTCCTGCCAGCACCTCTGGACTCCTTTCCTATCCTTGGATCACTTCACCTTTGGGGTCACGCAGGCAGGATGCGAGGAGGGGGCATGAGAAGATAAAAGGGGCAGGACACCCCCACTGCCTCGGGCACCAGCTTTGGACCCCCTCCTCTGTGGAGTGCTCTCTCTCTCTCTCTCTCTCTCTCTCTCTCTGTTCTATCCTTTAAGTGAACATTTTTGCCTTGGAGTTTCTCTCGGGTGTTCAATCTTCAACACCTGGGGAAGGAGGATTCGATCCTGATTTATTCTCAACGCCGGTTTCATCTCTCATCTTAGGGATGGCTGCCTTTTATGAATTAAGGAAGGAATTATGGTCATCTTTGCTGGGTAACAAACCATTGCTAAAATGATGGCATGAAACAATCATTGTATTAAGCTCATGGATGCTGCTGGTCTGGAATTAAGTCAGAGCACAGTAGGAGGGCTTATCTCTGTTCTATGAAGTTGATGGCCACTGCTGCGAAGCCTAGAAATTTGGGTGGCTTGATGGCTGGAGCTGGAACTCTATGAGGGATTATGGTGATTTCTTCACTCTTCAGTGTGATCTCTCGTGCCACTGCGCTTATTCACAAGATGGCAGCCATAGGATAGTCAGTCCAGGGCTCTGGTGGTTCAGTGGACAAGGAGGAAGCTATGCTGCCTTCTTTTTCTTCCTATTTTTTGTAAGCTCATAAGATTTGAAGAGAGGGGACATGGATCCCAGTTCTTCAGGGAGAGTAGCAGAGTCACATTGTAGAAGAGCATGTAGGATGGATGATATTGTTGTACCATTCTTTGGAATATCCAACCTTCTGCAAGATGAATAGCAGAGAAATTGAACCACACACATTCAATTGAAATTTTCTAACCACCCTCTTCCAAAATCATACTTGTAGCCCAGGGATAAAGCCAGCACAGATAGGCTCATGCAGTTGAGCTCATGCATGGCTTCACAAACATGCTAAAACAAAGCTATTTGGCATGCACATGACCTTGCACATACTTAGAATGTGACACCCAAGATGCTGTGACAAGGAAATTTTTTTGTCCACCTTTTCTACAAGGTAGTGATTTCTAGGATCAGACTGTTTCTTGATTTAAGTTTGAAAACTGAAAAAAAGAACATTAGGTCCTAATCTCCATCAACAAATTCCTTCCAGCCAAGAATTCCCAGGTTCCACTTTGTTCATCTCTGTAGGAATTTGGGCAAGTGAAAAGAGGCTCTGTTTTCCAACTTAGGATCTCTATCCCATCCAATTGGAATAAATGTTGTATTTTTAAAGGAGAGGGGATAGTTCTTTAAAGGCATGTACTATGAAGCAGGGAAAACATCTGTTCTATTTATTTTGAACATCTCAGCCTAAATAGAACACTGGATATTAAAATGTATGTTTGTTTATTGAACAATTTTAAAGAAACTAAATATGCCATTAGCCCTATCTCTTTAACTTGAAATGAATCCAGGAGGCTGGGGATATTGAGGTTAACTGAAAACAGGACGGCACTGTCCTCAGTCGAAACAGAAGGGAAAAATTAGTGTAAGCACCCAAAAAAGCATTTGATTATTTTTCTTTAAATGCAAATAATATTTTTGGCCAGCAGAGCATTCAGGACAGGCTTTTGCCTTGGGCCAATAAAACCCTGTTCAAGACCCAGGCTAGACTCACCACGAATTTAGTCTCTCTTTTAAAATTCTTAT